>NW_027040773.1:247500-2647500 GCF_037179485.1 Ochlerotatus camptorhynchus
TTTAAATTAAATTCAAGTGCAGTGAATTTTGAAAAATCCAGGGAACACAGTTTAACAAACCTCTGCGTGCTTCAGGGATCTTTGATTAGTTTAGGGAACTTCGTAGCAGTTTTTCAGAGATCTACTTGCCTGTGCTGCAATAACATTTCTGGAAGTTTTGGGAACTCCCCAGTTGTTCACGAATATTCGTATAAAAGGATAAGATTTTTACTTGAAGTTCAGTGCAGTGCACAGATCTTCTAAGATCTTGGTAGAGTTAATAGAACTTGAATTCGGAACGTAGAAGAAGTTCATGTAACTTCGGATAAATTGAGCATTTTTTAAAACTTATTAGAACTTTTTAGATATTTAGGGAAGGTTGTAGAAGCTAAAGGATATACTCTCAGATATTCTTAATAGACGGTAAGTTTTTTTTAAAAGAATTGTTCAAAAGATCTCTAGAAGAAGACTTCAGTAAAGTCCTTTGGATATTTTTTCAAGACTTTAGGTTGATCAAGTATTATTCTTAAGATCTTCAACTGTCCAGAAATACAAATGAAGTCTCTCAGATATTCCAAAACGGCAGGTTTATCAGGAAGTATATAAGTATATATTAGATTAATGCAAGATTTGGAATTTCACTCCACAGTGCTCAAACGGTTCCAAATCGGGTCCTAATTAACCTCCCAAAATTTGAAATCATTTAGTAAGAAACTGAAATGACACAAACCATTTGAACTTTCACCATATCGGTTTGCTTTAATAATTTTCTCAGCTACAACTTTGTTGAAGACCACTTTTCGATCAAATGTAAGGAACAAAAGTCACTGGTATCTTATAATTATGCTCATTCAACTGTTCAGCAGATTTTCCACTGCGTCCTAGCAAGAAGTACGGTCGACTTAGTTCGCGCTCCGCTATTTTGGAAGTTTTCTCGCTATTCGCTTGATTTAAATTGTCAGTTTTTTCTCGCTTAGAGTTCCCAGCTAAATAATTAACTAAAAGTGAGTTTTTTTCTGAGAAGAAAGTGTGTTTTCGGCATCATCGGAAGGAAAATTGTTTTTACGATTGCCAATTCGCCAACCATTTTGCGCACCATCGGTGCGTGGTAACGCATACCTGCACACGGATCATCGTCATCGAGTGTCAGCATCTGCCTCCGCATTTACACCGCTCATCTATCATCGTGTGTTCAGCTGAGTGCCGACCCTCACATAAGCACACGCCAACGAAGACCGCCCGCACACGCTGATCGAAGATCATCCACGCTGCGCGTCGCTCCGCTGCTGCCGTTTAAACGCTCGGTGGTAGTAGTATAGGATTATCAGATAAGTTTTTGTTCTTGTTTCTCTCTTTCGCCCACAGTTAAATTTTAAGTTTGTGTTCTGTGTTTGTAGTTTTTTTTTGTGTATTGTGTCCGAGTGATTATCGTTTCAGTGGTAGAGCGTTTTTCGCTCCCACTAGTACGGCAAAATGGACATTTTGTCGCAAGACGAAATGGACGTTTTGTCGGAAGATGACACCACTTTGCCACGCGATGGCAAGAAGGGTCGAAAACGTACGTCATCTCTCCCTGGTTCATCGTCTCAGTCTGGCAAAGGACAGGCTCAGATAAACCCCCGATCGCGAGCCTATCCAGATGACTCGACTGGCCCATGGGTTGTCTACTTTCAGCCCAGAAACAAACCTTTGAATGTAATGCAAATTACTAATGATCTGACGAAGCGATACTCGGCCGTGACTGAAATCACGAAGGTTAGGCACAATAAACTTCGTGTCTCCGTCTCTAACCTGAAGCAGGCTAACGAGATTGCTGCCTCCCAGCTCTTCACGCTCGAGTACAGAGTTTACATCCCAGCTCGTGATGTGGAGATCGAAGGTGTGGTCACCGAAGCGAGTCTGACCCCCGAGATCTTGGAGAAGCAGGCGGTTGGCCGTTTCAAGAACCGTTTGCTTCCTCCGGTGAAGATACTGGATGTCCAAAAACTGGGCTCAGTATCTGTCAGCGAGGGTAAAAAGAGTTTTACCCCCACAGACTCGTTCCGTGTGACCTTTTCTGGTTCAGCCCTTCCTCACTACATCGAGCTGGGAAAACTTCGACTACCTGTGCGCTTGTTCGTTCCCCGGGTCATGAACTGCCAAAACTGTAAGCAGTTGGGACATACGGCCTCCCACTGTGGCAGCAAGGCACGCTGTTCCAAATGCGGAGAGAAGCATGGGGATGACACCTGTGCAGCTACCGCACCAAAATGCGTGTACTGTAAGGGAACTCCTCATGGTATCTCGTCATGCCCGGTGTACAAACAACGCGGGGAGAAATTACAACGCTCACTTAAGGAACGTTCCCGGCAGTCTTTTGCAGAAATGCTTAAGACGGCCACGCCATCGACCAACGACAAAAATCCCTTTTCTCTTTTGTCAGATGACGAGACTGACTCTGACTTGGCTGAGGAGGGAACTTCTTTCTGTTTTTCAGCACGGAAACGAAAACGCATCCGTTCGCGGAAAGTTGAGAATGAAGAACCCCAAATCAGCTTGCCCAAATCAAGGAGTGGTGGAAAAAAGGAAGTTTCTACTCCTCCTGGATTCAGAAGAACTGACTATACCCAGGATTTTCCACCTCTCCCGGGGACATCCAAAACCCCTGATGTCCCATTTTTAAGAACAGAAGCCCCTTCTTCATCTGGGTTGTTCTCATTTGATAAAATTGTGGACGATATTCTCAAGTACCTGAATATTTCTGATCCTCTCAAAAGCATTGTTCTGGCAATGCTTCCTACTGTGAAGACCCTCTTGAAGCAATTGACATTGAAGTGGCCCCTCATTGCAGCAATCATTTCCTTCGATGGATAATTTTCCAAACGAGGTCGGGGATTTGATCACTATTCTACAGTGGAATTGTCGAAGTCTTATTCCTAAATTAGACTCTTTTAAGTTTTTAGTTCACAATAATGATTGTGATGCATTTGCTCTTTGTGAAACTTGGCTCTCTTCAGATATAGATCTTCCTTTTTATGATTTTAACATTATTCGACTGGATCGTGAGGATTCGCGTGGAGGAGGGGTACTTTTGGGGATCAAAAAGTGCCATTCTTTCTATAGAGTGAATCTTCCACAATTTACAGGTATTGAAGTTGTCGCATGTCAGGCTATTATTAAAGGTAAGAGCCTTTGTATTGCTTCTGTTTATATTCCTCCTAGAGCCGTTGTTAATCGAAAACAACTTTCAGATATATGTTCAGTACTTCCTGCTCCACGGTTGATTATGGGAGATTTTAATTCCCACGGTACAGGCTGGGGGGAACTGTATGATGACAACCGTTCTACTTTTATATATGACCTCTGTGATAACTTCAATATGACAATTCTTAACAATGGAGAAGTAACACGTTTGGCTGGACCATCTTCGAATGGAAGTAAATTAGACCTCACACTTTGCTCTAACTCATTATCGTTGGATTGCACGTGGAATGTGATCCAGGATCCCCACGGTAGTGATCACTTGCCGATCAAAATTTCGATTGCCAGTGGGTTCAATCCGTCGGAATCCGTTAACGTCGCGTACGACCTCACCCGTAATATCGATTGGACAACGTTCAAGACCGCGATAGAGGAAGCCGTGTCGTCGGTAGAAGGGCTTCCACCGTTGGAGGAATATAACTTCCTCTCCAATCTGATCTTGGACAGCGCGCTTCGAGCTCAAACTCGGCCGGTTCCAGGAACGTCTTTGCGTAGGAAACCTCCTTCCCCTTGGTGGGACCACCAATGCACTGAGGTTTATCGTAAAAAGTCCGACGCGTTTAAGCTTTTCCGGAAACGTGGAACACCCGTGTATTTCGAAGCGTACTCGGCTCTTGAACGCGAACTCAAGAGCCTCATCAAAGCCAAGAAACGCGGATACTGGCGGCAATTCGTGGACGGATTATCGCGCGAAACGTCGATGAATACGCTTTGGAACGCGGCGCGAAGGATGCGTAACCGGTCTTCGAACAACGAGAGCGAGGAGTACTCAGATCGTTGGATTCTCAAGTTCGCGCGAAAAGTATGCCCTGATTCCGTGCCGGCACAGATGATTCCTCGCGAAACGACGAATTCGGTAGACGAGATCAGTCAGCCTTTTTCAATGCTGGAGCTCTCACTCGCGCTCCTTTCGTGTGGCAATTCGGCTCCGGGGGCTGATAGAATCAAGTTCAACTTGTTGAAGAACCTCCCAGACGTCGCTAAGAGGCGCATGTTGAACTTGTTTTGTCAGTTCCTGGAGCTCAATATTGTTCCGGATGATTGGAGGCAAGTGAGAGTTATAGCCATTAAAAAGCCTGGAAAACCCGCTTCAGATCATAACTCGTATCGTCCCATCGCGATGTTATCGTGCATTCGAAAATTGTTGGAGAAAATGATCCTTTTTCGCTTGGACAAATGGGTTGAGACGAACCACCTACTCTCAGATACTCAATTTGGATTCCGTAGGGGCAAGGGAACGAACGACTGTCTCGCGTTGCTTTCCACAGAAATTCAGTTGGCTTTTGCTAAAAAAGAGCAAATGGCTTCTGTATTCTTGGATATCAAGGGGGCTTTTGATTCAGTATCCGTTGAAGTCCTTTCAGACAAACTCCACGCTTGTGGCCTTTCTCCATTAATAAATAACTTTTTGTACAATTTGCTGTCAGAGAAACATATGAGCTTTTCTCATGGAAACTCTACAGCTTCTCGATTTAGTTACATGGGTCTCCCCCAGGGCTCATGTTTAAGCCCCCTTTTGTATAATTTCTACGTCAGAGAAATTGATAATTGTCTAAGTGACAACTGCACGTTGAGACAACTTGCAGATGACGGCGTAGTGTCTATGACAGGGCCCAAAAGGGTCGACCTGCAAGGACCCTTACAGGATACCTTAGACAATTTGTCTACTTGGGCTATTCAGCTAGGTATCGAATTCTCCACGGAGAAAACTGAGTTGGTCGTTTTTTCTAGGAAGCATAGCCCAGCACAACCGAAGCTTCAACTTTTGGGTAAACCGATCACTCATTCTATGTCCTTCAAATATCTTGGGGTCTGGTTCGATTCAAAATGCACCTGGAGATCCCACATTGAGTATCTGAGACGAAAATGCCAACAAAGGATCAATTTTCTCCGAACAATTACCGGAACGTGGTGGGGAGCCCATCCGCAAGATCTTCTAACGTTGTACCGGACAACGATTTTATCGGTTTTAGAATACGGTAGTTTTTGCTTCCAGTCGGCAGCTAAAACGCACATCATCAAGCTGGAACGGATCCAGTATCGTTGTCTTCGTATCGCGTTAGGATGCATGCACTCGACTCATACTATGAGTCTCGAAGTGCTGGCGGGCATGTTGCCACTATCGGATCGGTTCTCGGAATTGTCCCTCAGGTTCCTCACCCGTTGCGAAGTTATGAACCCACTGGTAATCGAAAACTTTGAAAAGCTTCTTGAGCTGAGCCCTCAAACTCGTTTTATGTCATTGTACTACGTGTACATAACACAGGATGTCAGCCCTTCACAGCATAATCCTCATCGTGTATGCTTCTCCGACTTCGGCAATTCAGTTAGTTTTGATTTATCTATGACGCGGGAGATTCGTGGGATCCCAGAACATCATCGTTACATGATTGTTCCGTCAATTTACGCTGCAAAGTTTGGCCAAGTTGATTCCGCAAGATCGTTCTTCACAGATGGATCACTAATAGAGTCGTCCGCTGGTTTTGGTATTTTTAACGAATTTCATAGCGCCTCTCGAATGCTTCAAGCTCCTTGTTCCGTATATGTTGCTGAGCTGGCGGCAATACATTATACGCTAGAAACGATCGCCTCACTTGCACCAGATCATTATTTTATTTTTACGGATAGTCTCAGTTCTGTCGAGGCTATTCGCTCTATGAGGCCGGTAAAGCACTCCTCGTATTTTCTCATGAAAATACGAGAGCTTTTAAGTGCTTTATCTTTAAGATCTTTTGTCATCACCTTTGCATGGGTCCCATCTCATTGCTCGATTCCGGGCAATGAGAAGGCGGACTCACTTGCTAAGGTGGGCGCTATGCAAGGCGATATTTACGATCGACAAATCGCCTACAATGAATTTTTCCTCATTTATCGTCAACAGTCGCTCACCAGCTGGCAAAATAAATGGAGTGAAGGAAGTTTGGGACGATGGCTATTCTCGATCATCCCTAAGGTGTCGAAGAGTCCTTGGTTCAAGGGGTTGGATGTGGGTCGAGACTTCATTCGTCTGATGTCTCGCCTCATGTCCAAACTATTCGTTAAACGCTCACTTGTTTCGTGTTGGGCTGGGAGACAGCAATCTCTGTGAATGTGGACAAGGTTACCAAGACGCCGATCACATCCTTTGGTCTTGTGCTGAGCATCGCGGAGTCAGATCTGAACTGTACGATTCCCTTCGGGCTCGAGGTAGACAACCTAATGTTCCAGTTCGGGATATTTTGGCTAGACGCGATCTGGAGTTTATGAAACTCATATATGTTTACTTTAAGAATATTAACATTAGATTGTAAGTTTGATTAACCTTGTGTTTAGTTTGTATTTTGTACGTGTGGGTTTTTTTTATGTTTGTTTTCAAGATGAATAGAAATTAGTTCATGTTTTAGGATTAATTAAATATTTGTATCGTAAACCACATTTCAAACCTCCCTCTCCCTTTTCCCATCCAAAAAAAATTGTAAATCCCCACTAACCTCGAGACAACCGCGAGTATCCGGTCCAGCTCCTTTAACTTTAAATATAAGAAATCAATAATGTATAACAAAAATGATAACTCGGCTCTGTAAAGTTTATTCGATTGAGCCTGTACAAATAAAGTAATTAATAAAAAAAAAAAAAAAAAAAACTGTTCAGCAGGCAACATTGGTGTTTTTGGCGCGAAGAATAGAGCACAATAATCATGGCTACTACGTCACACTGCATAGTCTAGTGTTGCCCACAAAACATCTGCCTAATCAATCTCATAAACAATTAATAACTATTTAAATTGACTTTTTTATTAAAAACAATATTATGTAAAGTTGTTGCTGAGAAATTATTCCTTAAGAATTGCTGTAGAACCAACTTTTGACACTGCAATATGGAAAAAGACTAGAAGTCAATTGACAAAAAGTTTGGATTCCATAGTAATTTCCATATAAACTTCAAATGGTTTGTGCCGAGACAGTTTCTTAACAAATTAGTTCAAATTTTGGGAGGCTTATCAGGATCCGATTTGTAATCGATTGAGCACTATGGATTAAAAATTTCAAATTTTGCATCAATTTATTTTACGTATATGACTATAGATTGATCCAGTTAATTATTCTGATAATCTTAAACCATAAATGCTATTTTCGTCTCTTTGCCAGCCTCCCAAAATGATAAGTTGATCAGGAAGTATTCAGCTATTCGCAAATATCAGTTAAGTCCTGTTGATATTTTTTGAAGAAATTTTTTGGATTGTTCATAATATATATCAAGAAAGAGCTTAAATTGCGAAGCCAAAATCTTCATTTCTACAGTTAAAATCTTAACGTGCCTGTTTAAAAATACAAAAAGCCCTCAGATGTCTTCTTTCAGCATGTCTTCAAAAATGTTGACGAATCATGAAATTTCTTCAAAATGACTGCTGGACTGCTTTAACTGCATTTGTGTATTTTTGTGGAAATAAAAATTACATGAGATTTTGACATGATTGAAGTGCGTCCTCTTGGATGTAATATTAAAATTTATTTTTGCTACCTATTGTCAGATGCTGAAAGCATGTTTGATCATGTTTGATGCCCCTCCGGTCAATTTCCAACATTATTCTTGTTAAACTTCATTCTGTAATGTATCATGACCATGATAGATAAGTACTTCTCTCACTCGCTACAACTATTTGAAACACTTCTCACAGCTTCGTTGACATCCCTATAGTACAAAGCTCTTCGCTTGCTGTATGCTAGCGTCGTCGGTTTGTGTGTATTTGCTGGACGCTTATCTCCGGTTAAGAAGCAAAGTAGAAGCTTAATGATTTTTAACCAAATAGCAGCAGTAGCAGCAGTCACTGATCGGTGGCAGGCATGATTCTTGGAACCATTTCACGGTGGTTAACTCTTCTTTTCGGGTTGATCATCTCGTTTCGGTTGGGGCGACCAACCTTTGTTTGCTTGCTGGACGGTGAGAAGCATCGGTGTTTTAAGTATGCTTTGTATGGTGGAATGGTATTGTGCTCGATTTTTTATGGTGCATTTTGTGATGATTATACGAAACTGAATCGGGAAATTTCCTCACAGTGATAATGGGATCTTATGGCAGTTAAATATTTGTAACCGTTGAATCCGAAAGGCCGTTCGCTTTCGTGTATGCTCACACAAACAAATGTGTTGCCGAGGGCTTGCCTCTGGCTACGCTGCGAGAATCTGTAAATGTGACGCTGTGTTTGTATTTTGCTGTGTATTTTGACAGTTTTTTTTTCCACCTTCTGCTTCGTTAGCAGAAGGTGCAACTTTTTTTTTCCTACCCAGTACGATGGCTTCTGAACTTTATTAGCAAAATCGTTCATCCATCGTCATTAAGCGTTGGTACAAAATTTGAAGCTCTCATTGGAGCGGATTTGCTATTTGTTCATTAGTCAGGGGGATGTTTGGTTGTTCCTTATAATTGTGGGCAGTTACTGTTTTGAACCCTTGTAGAATTTTTAAACAGTTGGTGAAACCGGGTCAAGGTTCACTCTGGGATTCGTCTCTCTTCTAGTGATTCATTTTATGAACCGTAGCTTACTGACGGCTAAACTTCGCTAGTAAAGGTTAAGTTCACAGTCGTTTTCGTAGATTCAAACTGCTCAATCGGAGAAGATCCGGTTCGGACCATTCTAGATTGCGAAGGATTATAAATAAGACATTTTGCGGAATTGAACGGTCGGTTCTTAATGCGATCGACCATCGCAAAGTGCCATGGATGCGATTTGGTTTGCACGACTCAGACGTTGCACACTGATTTTATATACTTTTAGCAAAGGTATCTTAATCAGAGATAGGTATTAGGTTTCTAGAAAAATATCTGGTAATGGTAACTGGTACCATCTATAGACTAATTTAAAAGACTTCAGTGCCCATGTGATACTGTTTAAAGCAGCGCTGCCCACGGGCCGGACGTGGTCTCTGGATCTCAGCAATGATGTAGCCCAATTTTATTCATCATTATGCGTTTAACCCAGATGGAATGAGAAATAAACAAAATGCAGCTTGAAACATGTTCATCAAACATATAGATACAGCAAGATTGGAAAGGTTGGGCAGGCCTGGTTTAAAGCAACCGGGTGTTCGTAGCTTATGGCAGCGTTGCAGTCTCCCGTGCATAAATTTTTCGTTTACTCCTCGTGTATCCACGCGAATCAGATGCACATCACTCAACGAACGATTGATGCATTCCGTATGTGTCCTACAGCACAATCAATGTCACTCGTCATCACCATTCCCATCACTTCGAGTAGCTCAATCAAATGCATAAGGTAAAAATAAAACTAAATCTGCCGTCAACGAGTAATTGCCTTAATATTGAAGCACATTAAAATGCCTGCCGGCAGTATGAAGCATGGACCCTCACGAACCGACAGTAAATGTTTGTAATGCAAATTAGTCGGCATGAAAAAAACATTATAGAATCGATATCGATAAAATTAAGAACACGTTCAAAATTGATGATATGCTACCGACGCAAAGTGCGATTCGAGGGCCAGATCACACATCTTACTGCCTGCCCGGGATGAACTTGAGTATAATCCCGCAAATGATGAGATGCAAACACTGACATTATTCGATCACCTGCCATGGATGGGGACCAATTATAACCTTTCAAACGGTCTAAGTGCATCTAATGTTTATTTCGGAGATAAACATTAGATGCACGTGATACTGGAATCCTTGAATTTGTTGGATTTTTTTTTTGAAAGCGTATCTTTATACTTCGATCGTGCGTTGAGGTGCAAAACTATCTGTATCGAATAACGAAGTTTTGTTAATGGCATTATGATGTGTCAGACGTATTTGCCAGAGATGTCAATCGAAATAAGCGTGGATGTTTATGCAAATTGTTGCGTTCGTATGTCGCATAAAAGCTAAGCAAACAATTTTTTATTAATATATTTAGCAGAAAACTTGTGACTCACTCTGGTAGCGGTGTAAGTGTGACAGTTGCTTATTATGGCAAAATATGATATTTACACTGTGCCGTTTCCGAAGCTGGTGTGTTAATTTGTAAATATTTTCACTAATTTCATACATTTTCCGTTATACGAATTATGTGAAATTTTACCAGTTAGCCAGATTAATAGGCTGAATCATGCAAGTGATTTTATTGTGTGAAAAGCGAAAGTATCTGCGGTCCACATACGTTTTCAAATTGTTGTAAGGAAGCATTCTGAAATCTCTCAAATAGATTTGTAATTTCATAGTTAAATGTAGATAATACACGCAAAACAAATGTCATGAACATCAAATTTAAGAGTTAATTTCTTACATTCTCTGCATTTGTTCATACAACATATGTTGTGGACTGCAGCATACAAACAAGTTATTTCAGAATTAATATTCTCGTTCAAAGCCGACCCGTCCTTTCACGCAAAGATTAACATTTTGCCTACACTTTACCAAACTACCGTCCTCTGTTCGAATGAAACCTCAGACCATTCAAATCGAAACATCCAAATCGCCTTTTCGAATGATAGCTGCAACCGGAGGACGGTTGTTTTGAAATCAGATGATTAACCTCTCGAATACAGGAAGAAGAGAGATGATTTTCTAGCCGCAGTGCATTTCAGAAAAAAAAAATGTTTTCGAAATTTAGCAAATTACCAAATTATTTCAAAAACCTTCCGACGACCGCATTGCAGGATTTTTTCATGCGGTGAAACATTACAAACTCTGTAGATGCTTTATGCAAATCTGTAATAGAATCTTGCATTTCCCGATTTGGTGTTTTGCTTTATTTAAAAGGTTTTTAGCCAGGGGCTGGTTTACCCCCGATTTGGTGTACATATGTTTTGATGTTGTTATAATCTCAAACATGTCTGAAAGCGATGTTCAAAGTGAAGCTCCATTGAAAGTAATAACAATACAGATATCCTTCAGGGCTCATTGTCATCTGTTTTGTTTTGGCTGTAAAAATCCAATTCTTCTCTGATTTTGAAGAAACTGACTGCAAATAAAAGCTAGGGTAATGTCAGCCTAGCCCCTGACTTTGGCCTATCAAGCAAATAACTAATTAATTCAGCAATAATATCCAATAGTAATGAAAAACAAATACCATATCTGCTGTAAAATTGTAATCCGTTAATTAATTGCATATTTTTGGGACACATTTAGAACATTTATTGCTTTTTTCAAAGAAAATGATTTTAGAAAATTTTAATAATTTTCGATTTCTAGGTGCCATTATCTTGCCGTATTATTGCACTAACAAATAGCTACACTGCGGTGGTCATCAAAAAAGCTGATAATTTCATGAATTCAAATGACTTACCTTTTTGTAACATGCTAGTTTAATAAATAAATATCACACTTTTCACTCTTACTGTAAATTAAGAAGATTGCAAGCTTTTTGCTCTTTATAACTGTGGGCCGAACATTAGGGACGTCACAACCATTCGCATTGTCGACTACTCTGTAACTATTCACTCCTATAGGAAACCCCATAAGCAAATTTAGAGTTTCGTGAAACATAGCGAATCTTTTCTTATCCTTTCACTCCTTTGAAAAATCCCGTAGGCAAAATGTTAATCTTTGCGTGAAAGGACGGGTCGACACGGTACACACGCTATTTTTAATCAACCCAAATTCGAGTAGGATATACTCTTCTTCTTTTTCTTCTTCGCATTTCAAGCTTATTGCATATCGCATATTAGCTTATTGCGTGCTCTCAACTTAGTGTTCTAGATGCACTTCCACAGTTATTAATTGAGAGCTTTCGATGCCTGTACCATTTTTGCATTGGTATAATTGTGTGGCAAAAGCCCAGGGAAGTCGAGAAATTTTCCAACCCGAAAAATTCCTAGACCGGACCAGGAATCGAACCCACCCACCTCCAGCATGGTCTTGCTTTGTAGCTGCGCCTCTACCGACTGAGCTAAGGGAGGATATACTCATATCCGTCAAAAGTAGGGTGAGTAAACAAATGTGGGACTCCGACCTGCATCCGAACGATGTTGTTTATTTGTCATGACTTGAAAATGATGATGATGACTTGAAAATTCTTTGGATTAGATTATTAATTTGATTGATTACATTTCCATATTGAATAGCCATGAACAACCATTCATCATGTACACAAAAATGAAGTGTTGGTAGAGGAAACTTTACCACGAAATAGACAATTTACGGTTTCCACGCTTTACCAATGTTCGTAACACCTCTGATAGCGATGGCTATGCTTCGACCTTTTTCTACTCAGGGAAGCAAATGACGTTTGACAGAATGGACCACTTTGTCAAGCAGTTTTACCGTGACTTTCTACCAGCTATTGCACAAAATTGGAAAAACAAATTACTATTTTACTATGAAACGCTCTACTTTTTGCTACTTTTCTCGTGGTTGTAGAATAAAAACCTTCAAAATATTGTGTTATTTCGTAGTTCGAGTGGTAAGAAACATAATTTTCAACTGCTAAAAGTAAATGGTTAATTATTTACATCATCGTTTTGAATGATTTGCGTTAAGAGGCTGTTCCAATACCAAATGCATTTCAATTTAAGATGACTATCATTCTGCAGTGAACATTACGCAATCCATCTGAAGGCCCTATCCTTTTTCATAACAATGTTCATCCTGTATTCAAGAGGAAAATCATGATTTCAAAACAACCTTCATCCGGTTGCAGCTATCATTCGAAAAGGCGATTTGGATGTTTCGATTTGAATGGTCTGAGGTTTCATTCGAACAGAGGACGGTGGTTTGGTAAAGTGTAGGCAAAATGCTAATATTTGAATCTTTAAGATTTCATTGGACACATAACGTTCATGTGATTTAGTGGTGCAATTACCAAGTATTGGATCACATGAAGGTTATGTGAAATTCACATGGATATTTTCCACTGGTTATGTGATTTATTTTATGAGTGTACTCATATCCGTCAAAAGTAGGGTGAGTAAACAAATGTGGGACTTACAAGATGACAAATGGAAAACATCGACCTGAATCCGAACGATGTTGTTCATTTGTCATCTTGTCAGTTCCAACTTTGTTTGCTCAATTAACGGTAGCCCTACTTTTGACGGATATGAAGATATATCCTTGGGTTGTTTAGAAATAGCGTGCAGTAAATCCTGCCGTCAAAAGAAATCTCACGGCAAATGAAACTAGCTCATATGTGTACACCGTTCACTCAAATTCGCAAAAGCGTAGATCACTTGTAGAATGAGTAAATTTTTATCAAATATGAGTAAATGTCACTCAAATATGAGTGACAATTACTCAGTGTTATGTTGTTTTGCTATAAACCATATGTTACCCCATGGCACGGTGTGGAATTTAGTAGTTATTATTTTCAAGCCTGGACCTGATCAACCTACAGTCTTTAAAAATATTCGAATAAATTAAATAAAATCCTCGATCAGCTGGAGATCTTGGGGGAATATCATATTCCTGGGTAAAGTACTAGACGCGCACCTCCTCCCAGATGACCATGGCAATGCAAAACAGTTCGTTTTCGTTGAAGGAAGTATTACGACAAAGGTAATTTCTATTAGGATTTTTGTAAACAGTGACAGAGAGTGGACATGAAGATCCCGGAGGTGTTGGGCAAAAGTGTTATATCCTAATCAAATCATAAGTTCCAAATCCGCTGTTGTCGCCGTCGTAGGCACCGTCGTATTCACCGTCGTAGGCAGCGGCGTAGGTGGCGTCGTAATCACCGTAGGCTGTACCATTCGCATATTTAAAAATAACCATCACCCAAGCAACCAAAAGTTCTGATAAAAGGCTATTTGTCTCGCTATTTGTGGCTTAACCAGCTTGGTTGAAGGTGGTCTATAAAATTCTTAGCAGCCTCATTTTTAAGTCGTAAGACCTTGAAAGTTCCGGTGCCATCATTGAAGAGCATTCTAAGCAGCTTCTGGAGGAACTTGAACGGAACTTTAAGAAAATAAGTTTAAACAAGATTTTTGCCGTCTGCACCAATTTTACTTTTTAGTGAAAGGAAAATTAATTCTTAAGTCAGGGTCTGTATGAAAGTTATTTCTAAAGACCGGTATGAACGAGAATTGATTTATCAGCATTAGTAGTAGTATTGGACCTGATTGAAGAATTAAACCCAGTCTTTCTGCGTGAGAGCCCCAGCACAAACCGCTACGTCATCTGAGATATTTATAGTGAGCTCTTGTCCCGCCTACTGTTGGAGTTTTCAGTGCAAGCTGACTGACTTGAATACGAAACACAACACCTTCATGAATTTCAAATTGGTGTTTGCCCGCATTGTTTTCCAATACACTTGAGGCGCAGTGGTTAGCGTTCGTAGATCGCATGCTGAATACACGGGTTCGAATCCATGGCGCTTTGTTTTGTTTTTTTTTTCGATAGAATATTGATACATTGCATAAATATAACAATTATGATTTATTTGAGCCATCTCATATTTACGTACATTAAATTTTGTTACTTATAAAGACTTCATGTGGGCTATTACAGATCTTCTTAAAAACTTACTGCTAAGAAGTTCCGCAGGGAACTTTTAAGATACTTTAAAGTTACTAAGCAGTTCCACTGCGGACTTGTTCGGAAATTTGTTGTGGTCATATTTTCAGCCTTGCCTGAAATTCCTAAGAAGTGCTTAGGGATACTTTTTGGAACTTTTTTTGGACTTCAAGTTGCTAAGAGTACGCATCGGAGCTTTTTGGAGCCTGAAGTACCTCGTGTGCTTTCTATAGTTTCCAAAGTAGCCAGAAAGTTGTAATGGAACTTAATATGAACTTTATGGAACTAGAAAGTCGTTGACTGTGGAACTTTAGGTTGCTTGGAAAGAAAGTTCTGTCGGAACTTTATTTGAACATTATGGAACTTTAAAGTGCTGCCAGAACTTTATTCGAACTTTATGGAACTTGAAAGTGAGTTTTATCGCTGTATGCGGAACTTTTGGTAACTTCGGAAAACGCTGAAACTATATGAATTGTCGCGTATTTCTGCTGTTCATTACATTTTCGATGCTCGATGTCACTGAAGGGACGTTTTTGTTTAGTGAACAGAATATCATGGGTTTATTCCCAAGCTCTCCTACAACAGAATAAACCGCCATCGTTGGCTTCCGAGAGCATAACCAAAAGTTGAATTGTTTAAACCATGACTTTTGGAAAGGGTGTATGCGTGATCCAGTTTGGACGACATTGTAGGTTGATTTCGGGTACGTCGCTTCATTTGAATAGCTTTTTGTTAAGTCGGTTGTAGTAATGAGTTGATCTATCCAGGCCTCTATTGTTGATAATAGAAATCGGTGGAACGATTCGGGAAATTAATACGTATATTAAGACAAATGAGACGTCAGTCTCATCCGGTTCGGAAGACATTGTTAACTATTTTCGGGGATTTCATTTCATTGTAATAGCTTCTTGTAACCGATAATGAACGATTGTCGGTCGTAGCTTGTTGTGATGTAAGGGGCACGGTGGCTTTAGAGCGACCATTTTTGCTTACTGAGCAGAAGATCGTGGGATAAAACCCAAGCACCTTACAATATTGACCGTGATAAATTTTGATTTACGGTTTAGCGACTTTGCAGTCAATTTAATTGTTTTATGAAAAAGTTTGAACACACTGAGAGGTAAGCACATATCATCGGTAAGAGACGTGTGTGTGAGAAAATTTGCAGAAAATCTAGTGGCACCGGTGGGATTCGAACCCACAATTCCCATTCAGTACACGGGTGCATTGCCAATTATACAACGGTGGACCTACCGTATGCGTGATAATGTTTGCACCATCGTACAAATAAGGTTCCCCTTTCTCCTGTGCATACAATGCCTTGGTTTTCTTTGCATGCACGTAACCTATAGCTCATACCGTAGTAGGCTGTGTATACAAGAAAATGATTTACTTAGTTTGACAGTTGCACCATGACGAAATGGCAGCGTATTCTTGATTTGTCCCACGCGCAAATGTTGCAAAAAGACATTTCAATCGCCGTGGGACCCGGTGGACCGTCAGAAGGGTTATAGACCGAGAAAACACGGGATCAGTGACTTTACGGCATGGAAGATCGTAAAGGAAGATTGCGGGGCGAAGTCGAGGGCACGAAAAAAACTCACATGATTACCAACCGCATCCGGGAGCTACGAGTCGAACGATGCAAGAAAATCTTGAACTTCCTTGAGCGAAAAAATCCGGTAATCCTGTTTACCGACGACAGCATGTTTACCGTCGAACCCGTATCAAATTCCAGAACCGACCGGTATATTAGTTCTCTTCCTGTAAAAGACGTTGCCGACGAGCACAATAACGTGTATCTGACCAAGCATCCTGCTAGCGTTATGGGGTTTGGATTGGTGGCTTCCGATGGCAAAAAAATGGACCCGGTGTTCATTCCAGAAGGCGACAAGGTCAACACGGAGGTCTACATCGGGATTTTAAGTAAGTATGTTCTTCCGTGGATCAAAGAACAGTCCGGTCCGAAGCCAAATGTTGAATTTCAACAAGATGGGGCTCCGTGCTACACCTCGAACCGCACTCAGAAGTGGTTGCAGGAACATCTTCCGTTCTGGGCGAAAGATATGTGGCCGCCATCCAGCCCCGATCTTAATCCGCTGGATTACTCAATATGGCGCGTCATGAAGGCCAAGGCCTGTTCTAAACGCCACCCGAGTACAGCAAGCCTCAGACAAACATTGACCCGTACCTGGAGAGAAATGGATCCAGAATACATTATTAGAACCTGCCGTGCATTCCGGAAGCGTGTGGAGGCCGTAATTGCAGCAAGTGGAAACTCGAACGATGATTAACATAGTTTAAGACTCTGAGAAACATCCCGCCTTTGAATAAATAAAAAAAAAACTCGAAAACGAAATTTTTGAGATTTTTTTTTAATTTTGACATTGCTTAATGGTGCAAACATTATCACTCATACGGTATATGGTTTACGGATGTATTTGGCTAATGACATTTGAGTATCGAATCCGTTTCCCACCCTAGTATTTTTGCACAAGCGTTCTCTAATACACAACAATCGTATATTATCGACGATTCTCATAAAAGACGTAATGAATTTCGACGTACGTAAAAGAAATAATATTTTAGTTTTAAGAAAGACGTGTTGATTGGAAATCCATATCAAATTCTTCTCAAGAGCAATTGTTGTCTTCGTCGGTGAGGTCGCCACCAGGATCGAAACATAGTAACAACAAATTAAACGGAAACTTGATCGTAACTGTTTTGTGATATAAGGAGCTCAGTGGCCTAGTGGTGAACGATTTTGCTTACTGAGCAGAAGACCGTGGGTTCAAATCCAAGCTCTTCGCGCTTTTGAATCGTTAGGGCATCAATTCAGCATATCGTTTACCAAAACGAATTCTGCTGCAAACCCAACCCTTTTATCCAATGTCCCAGTGATTTCTCCTGAAAGCCATTCCTGTCCTGACTAGCGTTTAGATCAGGTCGGCACTGGTATTTCATAATTTTAGATCACCAGTATTTACTCATTGGCATAAATTGTTTCCCTGTGTCTACCAAAGAAATGTATCGTAGTTCGACCACGTTGCATTTTTTGGGAGTACAGATTTTGGTCCTGTATGGTATTTTCAGAATTACCTTTAAATGTGTCCATAGAATACTCCTGGACTTCCCTTCACGATCCCCAGTTCTCCATAGAATTCACTTGAAGTTTTACTCACTAAGCCCATGGAACTATTTTCAGAATAACCTTAAAGTTCTTCTAGGCATAATTTAAGAATACTTTACAGGAATCTCTAGGAGTTATGTTCAGAATATCCTTAGAATTGTCCCAACTCCTATCTATATTCTCTTGAAAACGCTTCCCGTAGGTTAATTCAAGTCCAATAGACTTGACTTTAGTGAAAAATTTTCAAAGTCCGATAGCTGCAAAATTTCTATTAATCTTGAATGGAGAAATGATCTGCAAAGAGCAAACAACTCAGCTCGCCCCTCTCCGATGTGGAGGAAACTTTGCATATTCCTTTGATTATCGCATATCAAACCGCATGAAGTAATTAACAATCAAGATCTTAATTCCAGGATAGTTTGGAAATCTTAAAAATATGTTCAATTTTGAATTTATGTACATACTATTTAAGAAAGTCAAACAATGCACAATAAGCAATACATTTTATTATGAATTATTAATTAGGCCATTGCAAATATTTGTCAAAGGTTTTGTCCTTCAAATAAAAAAAAAATCACAATATTGTTTAATGGCAGTAACGGCATGTTTTATGCAAAAAGTACAATTACTTCCAGGCCTGAACATACTCATTACAGCTAAAATACTTCTTTTTTTTCGAAATTATGAAACTATGATATATTATAATAATAATTTTTATATGTAAGATGCCAGAAGAGGAGGAAATTTTGTAAAGCTTAAGGGAGTTTTGTAGATATTGAAGGAACGTTGCATAGGCTACATGATATTCTTTCAGGCATCAGGCAGCAGCAGGTAAGATTCAAAAGATCTTCAGATAGACGAAGATATTAGTAAAGATCGTTAGATATTTTTTTCAATACTTCTGGTTGATCAAGTTCTGCAGATCTCCAACTGTTAGAAGATGAAAAAAGAAGTTTTTCGTATATTCTTTCAAGACTGCAGGTTGATCAGAAAGTATTCAAAGTACTTCAGCTAATAAAAACTGATGGAATCTTGAATGATGCATCTAGATTTTATGGACATGTTGACACATTTTATGTATGGAATACTGGTGATTTAGCTATTTGTACAAGGATTAACACTCCAGGATAGTGTGGATGACATGTAACATCGATTAAATAAAATAAAAACTTAGTAAAAGCTCTTATCCGTATAAAGTACGAGTAAATAATAAATTGGCACCGAATGGGTTCAACCAAAACTAACACCATTTCAAATAAAAAATAAATTAACCCAATAATCTTTTGAAGAAAGAAATTCAAAAAGTAGGGGAAATGGATGTAATGTCTTTTAATACACAGGACGCTTCGGAGAGCGATTAAATAACGCATGTGATTTGTTTCACATTCGATAAAACTTAAAGTTTATTTTGACGTTTCTATTCTACACGTTTATCAGAGACTGGGTAATTGTTAATTGGTATAAACCCAAATTACACTCTTAACATCCCCCTTCAATTCAATAATCCCAGTAGATCACGAAGTACGCGAAACCTTGGTGAAGGCAGCCCTTTGGTAATCACGTCAGCTAGTTGGTGTTCAGTTGGTACATATTCGAGACGTAATTTACCTTTTTCGATGAGTTCCCTCACGAAGAAATGCCGGATCTCCACGTGCTTCATTCGCTTCTGCTTGCGAGGTTCCGTTGTCAACGCAATGCATGGTTGATTGTCTTCGTAGACCGTCAGCGGTTCTTGGATGTCACAACCAATCGATCGAAGTAAGTTGGCTACCCAGATTAGCTCACAGCTAGCCAAGCAAAGCGCCATCAATTCCGCTTCTGTAGTCGACAGAGCTACCGTTGGTCCGTGTAGCTTGATGACGAATCCCGATACAGAACGACATAGATCACTACGTACATCACTACATCGTTCACTGACCAAAAATACAAGCAATAGTCCTGTTCACTCCTTTTGAACTTCGTACGGCTCATGAACTCATGGAAACGTTCGTTCCACTTTCGCGAAGCTTGCTTGAGACCGTATATGGCTTTGTTAAGTCTACACACTAGCGATCCTCCCCGCTCAAAGCGGTTGGAGCATGAAAACTTCTTCATCTAACACACCGTTGAGAAACGCGCATTTAACGTCCATCTGGTGTACATGCCAATTCTCCTGATTGGCAAGCGAGAGAAGAACACGCAACGTCGACATTTTCACAACCGGGGAATACGTATCCGTATAATCGAAACCGTGTCGCTGGGTAAAACCACGGGCAACAAGCCTTGCCTTGTAACGCTCCAC
Organism: Ochlerotatus camptorhynchus; assembly: GCF_037179485.1. NCBI lineage: Eukaryota > Metazoa > Arthropoda > Insecta > Diptera > Culicidae > Ochlerotatus > Ochlerotatus camptorhynchus. The sequence goes on from NW_027040773.1 coordinate 267,557, forward strand.
CACACCTTCACAGTTTCTCTTTATCTAAAACACCCATTTATTATCGATCACTCGTCTTCCTTTTGGCAGTTCAACCAAGCTCCAGGTTGCGTTCTTCTCCAACGACAGAAGCTCTTCTTCAATGGCCTTCTTCCACATAGGCCAGTCATCACGCGTTTTCAACACATTCACGTCTGACGGTATGTCCTCGACAAACTCTTCAGCACTGAGTGCAAACGCAGTAATGTCCACCTCATAATCACTGTGCCATGCTGGAGGAGCTACCACCCGTTGGCTTCTACGCACACCACTGGTCACTTCAGGCTGTGCAACTTGTTCATCTTCGTCTTCTGCCGAACCATAACTTTCGGGCTCACTGACGGAATCCGACGAATTGTCCGACATGTCATTCGGCACATCCGGTACACAGGGTCTTGATGGCCGATCTATGATCACTACCGTACCAGTATTTTCCGCTTTTTCTTCTCTTTTCACCCCGCCGAACACACACTCATCAAAAATTACGTCACGTGACACGAAGACATTCTTCCCGTTCCAACAGCGGTAACCGTTTGGCGCATACCCGACGAAAACAACTTTCTGGCTTTTCGCGTCAAGTTTCTTCCGCAACGGTTTCGGCACATGCACGAAACATTCACTACCGAAAACACGAAGTTTCGAAACATCCGGTTTTCGACCGTTCCATGCTTCATACGGTGTAATGTCACCGTCGACCGCAACACTTGGGCTCCGATTTAGGAGGTAAACCACAGTATACAACGCTTCTCCCCACATATTTTTCGGCAAATCACTTGTTGCCAACATCGCGTGCACTTTTTCCACAACCGTACGGTTTAATCGTTCGCTCACACCGTTTTGCTCGGGAGTATACGGCACTGTATACTCCAGACGAATACCTTTCCGCTTACAAAAACTTTTTACTGCTTTTCCGGTGTACTCACCACCATTGTCGCATCGAATGCGCCCGATTGTCGTTCCGAAATGCGACGTGACCATTGCCTCGTATTCTACAAGCCGATCAAACACTTCGCCTTTGGTTTTAAACAAAAACACTACGGATACATGTGTGAAATCGTCCGTGAACGTAACAAAGTATTCGTTTCCGTCCCACGACACTGGAGTAATCGGGCCACAAACATCACTGTGGATGATTTCCAACGGCCGGCTAGCTCGCTTTTCCGTTCTGGTATGAAACGGTTCTCGCGTCTGCTTTCCACTGATACACGGTTCACACAAAGACTTCTCCGATTCTTGACAAGTGCTGTCCATCGACATTCCGTCAACCATGTTTTTCTTCACAAGCTTTACTAGATTGTTGTTACCAAGATGGCCAAAACGGTGATGCCACAGTTCCATCTTCTTACTCACTTTCCCCGTCACTAGTGCATCTCCGTTAGCTCCTCGCTTGTCGCAGATGAGATTCATGCAGTACAGCCGTCCCAGCTGCTTACCAGTGGCAACAACCTCATCGCCATCCTCAACGGTCACACATCCGTCGAAGAATATCACACGTTTGCCAGTATTTTCCAAACGCCGCAGTGACAAGAGGTTCAGAGACAGCTCCGGAATAAACAAAACGTCTTCCATGTTCACTTGAATTTTTTCATCGTTCACTATCGCACTAGCAACAACACGTCCTTTGAAATGTGCAAGCAAGTTAACACCACTTTTTGCCGTTTGAATAACTACTGGCTGATCCAACTTCACCAAATTCTCAAACAAAGACTGATCATTGGCCATATGCTCGGAGGCACCACTGTCTAAAAACCACTTCGCGTCAACTACATTGCCACACGGCGAATGAGAACGACTCAAATTTGAGTTTAGTTCACTCATAATCGCCAAAAGTGCAGGAACTCAGCGATGAGTAAAATTTGTCTCATGGTTTTCTGTGGAAAACCTGAAAAATCTGCCGGAAAATGAGGAAATTGACGAAAATTTTATTCAGTCTCGGAGTAGTACCAATAGACTGAGTGAATCCAATCTTTAATTTTCTCAAATTCAGGAATTTTTCCCTGGAATATCCTGGAAAAAAACCTGGGAAAACATGAGGCAAATTAACTCATCGCTGAGTTCCTGCACTTTTGGCGATTATGAGTGAACTAAACTCAAATTTGGGTCGTTCTCATTCGCCGTGCAACAACAGCAGTTTCCACGGCAGTTATGAATGACACAGTTTTCGCACCAACATTCGCTTTCTGCTCAAAACTTTTCTTTCCGTGCTTCTGACCACCACTCGGGCCGCAATTTTTGTTTTCACCGAATTTAAAACATTGGGCTTTCTTATGGCCAAAACCACCACAACCAAAACACTTCAACCTGCTTTTGGATTTCCCTGCAAATGCAGCCTCTTCAGTTTCAGCTTCCAGCCGCTGACCCCTGCGCTTAGCTTCAACATCCAGGTATTTTCGCCTTACCAAATCCATCGTAAGCTTCTCCGACACCGCTTCCATAGCAGTGGTGACGGCATCGTATGATTGCGGCATCGTCAACATGAGATGGCAAATGACCATCACCTTTATACCCTGGACAGACTATGGCTTATATCATGTAATATAGGCTGTCTTGCAATGAGCACTCATACATAGGATTTGCAGTGAAAACTAGATGTATGAGTGCTCATTGCAAGACAGCTTATATTACATGATATAAGCCATAGTCTGTCCAGGGTATTAATCTCACGCACGAGTTTATCAAAGCGCAGAAAATGCTCCTGCAGTTTTTCGCCCTCACCGAACCGCATCGACAGTAACTGACGTTTGAGCAAAAACCGGTTGGTGATGCTTTTCTAGTTGCACTAGTGGGATTCTGCCAAAAATCTTCTTCTTCAGCGGCCTTTTCAACACAACGCACCACCTCCAACTGCTGGAGGTACACCCGCATCCGGAAGCTCCAATTATTGAAGCCCGTTCTGTCGAAAGGCCTGAACCTGATAATTTTGGCTTCGTCATCCATCGCGCACTACCGACCGATTTCTTTCGCGGTTCCAGAACAAAAATTTGGTTATACTGGGCCCATAACCTTTTAATACACAGGACGTTTCGGAGAGCGATTAAATAACGCGTGTGATTCGTTTCACATTCGATAAAACTTAAAGTTTATTTTGACGTTTCTATTCTACACGTTTATCAGAAACTGGGTAATTGTTAATTGGTATAAACCCAAATTACACTCTTAACCATGTCGGCCTAAATGCCCCTAATTTGGGCCCATACATAAATTCAGCAATCGACTAAATTTTCAATAGCGACCAAAAATATCCATTAGTACCGTCCCAATGACGCGTTCATCTAGATAAAATTGATAAACAGATTTTTAGCGATGGGCCGAATCTTAGATCCATAGAGCCAACATTAGAACCATTTCCCCTATATATTTTCAAACAGGGGCACAATCATACAAGTTTGGAGTTAATTCCTTTCGATGGAATAATAGATAAATTTTTGACTTGATTTTATATCTAACCCTGTGATCTTAAAAGCTACTAAGTCCAAGGTATCGAACAAAACATTCTAGATAAATGCTTTGTAATTTTCTTTTTCATCAAACAATATCGAATTGGAATTGGACACACAATTCGGTAGGAATCTTGAAATTCTGAAGAAAAAAAAAAGTTATAACTGAGGTCCAAGATTTTTCGAAGTTTTAAAATCTTAATTTTGTTGTTATTCTTATCTCGTAGAATTTTCCTCGTGAAAAATGATGGAAGTCTCAGAATCTAGGTAAGTTTCAGAAATTTTTTAACTATGATGTTATTTTAAAGTACGGTAGATTCAAAAATTTTATATACTTACAATCTCTATCAGATATATTTTTTTAGTTACAAAATCTTGAAAACATATGGATTTGGGATTTCAAAACTATTTTTATTTTAACTTTCAGAATTTTATAAAAAATTTCATTGACATATATTTTGAACTTTTTTCTATGTCATAAATGTATTTATTCTAAGTGCACATTGCCATACTTCACAGCCTGAAATTTTTAAAATTATAAATTAAAAGTCCTTAAATTTAATGTTAGAACCTCTGTCTAACACTTAATTGATGATTAAATAAAGATGATCTAAACAAAATCTAATAACAAAATACATGGAATTTTCTTATCTTTGAGATCTTTAAAATCCTTATGAGATCCGGATAATTTGTAATTTCATTACAAAAAGGTTGAACAAACCATCATTGCTTGCTCAAAATCAGTATGCTTATAAGGATCCCAGAAGCGTTTTTATGAAATAAATACAATAAAATTTAATATTTTCCATTAAAATAATAGTAAGCTTCGCCATAAAAGGTTGTATGATTGGATGAAGTGGAAATGTTTCCAACAGGAAACTAAAATAACAGTTTTTTTTTCAGATCCATAGAGTTTTTTCCTATCGATTGATGTATTTGGATTTGAATTCCATCTATAAATGACAATGTTATAATTTTGCTAAACCTAATACCTTTTCGTGACGGTCACAATAATAGATTTTCGATTATCCCCCTGAAACCTTTCCATAGACTACGTCAAAAAAAAACCTTGTTCGTTTACACGAAGGCAGTTTTGTAATGGTGGTTACTTATGATAACGCATTTACCTATCCAGATATTTTCAGAGACCACCATTACAGGGCAGATTATCATTACTAGAATCAGAATAATAATTCGGTTGCGCCTTTAGAAGCTCAAGCTCATTTTGATTAAGGAGCTGTTGGGCCTGTAAAAGATACAAATCTCTGAAAATATCTGATTATGTAAATGCAACATCTTATGTAACCATCATTACAGGTCTGAATCATTCTTCTCCCTATTTATTTTAGTTATTCAAATAAAATTATTTATAATATGAATCCGTTATCAGATGCCGATCTCTGATGAGTTTATAACCACTTTTATAAAACAATTTAAGAAAATTTGCTTTTGCTATGCAGCGTATTGTCATCTCTCGTATGCTTTAAGCAGAAGTCTTATAAAAAGCACCCTTCGGGTCTGCAAACAATTGTAGTCATTTTCCAGCTTGAAACAAGTAACCGATCGATCATCATGCTACTTTCTTTCCGTCTGGTAATGCATCAAGCGTAAATCATTAAATCATCTTGATTTATCTATCATCATTCGACGACAAGTCAAACAGCTGTAGCAAAGCGTGATTTCTATTGGCATGGCAAACAGATTTCCACAATTCACATGCTCAGCCTCAGCCCGGCTGCGGCAGACCAATATGATTTATGACAGGAACCGCAGATCGCCCCTTGGCTTCGCGGTGCGAATTGAGCGACAAGAACTAGCCCTCGTTGACGACGCAGATGGTAGGTAGGCCTATCTACCTAAACCTGGCCTGAAATAAACCGTATGTTTCACCGAGAGACCGAAAGATGAATTGATGGTGTAACAATCAAACAATCAATATGAAGACAGACTCCGGTGTGGATTTTTCTCATGTCGCAGCATTTTGTTTGGTCTGCATATTTGTTTGTCGATGTTCCATTATGTAAGGTGTGCGAATTCAACATAAAAGTCCCATCGCAATGACGTGGGGTAGCTTTTGAAACAAAGTCCGGCGTGTGCGTGCAGCCTGAACTACCATCACTAGCTGATAACTGAATGAAATGGTGGCACGATTCAGAAATCGGGGGATGAAATTTAGCTCGACAAATGAAGCAAAAATATGTTTGATTTATTTTAATACTGTAATCACACATATAAAGGGTGTATTAGTGGGATATGGCACACACATAAACAGCTCTTACTTTTTAACTATTATACCAAATGACTTGATGTTTTCAGTGAAAAATGTTTAGTCCATAACGTACATATTTGATTTTTATGAGGATCTAAACAGTGGTGTATCTCGAATAATGTTCATGAGAATAACATGGTTATGCAAAGAAATTCTTTCGTAACTGTTGCTGTTGAATCTTGGAAATCAAACTATTGTGCAGTTATTAAGAAATTTCTCTTAAAAAATTTGGCTCATTTTGACTTAAAAAATCAAGACTTTTCTAAACAAACAAAAACACAATTGTTTTACCCCAAACAAAAGCACATTTCATAATCCGTGAATCAATTGAACAAGGAGAGAAGTGTTCCAAGCGACCAGGGACGCAGTTAAACGAGAGATAAATCAGAGCAAATCAAACTGTTTTAAGGAGTGTTGAGACTCTGATGCCAACCCCTGGGCAAAGCATACCGTATCTGGATGGCAAAGATCAGAGGTCCAACGATTCCCGCTGAAATGTGCCCAGAGAAGCTGAAAGAAGAATTTTGTCCAAAGCACGACCTAACGATCGGGCCACTAGACTGATGCAAAATTTGAAATTTTCGCTCCACAGTGCTTAAACGGTTTCAAATTGGGTCCTGCTTAGCTTCTCAAAATTTGAACTACTTTCGTAAAAAACTGACTTGGCACAAACCATTTCAAGTTTATATGGGAATTACTATGGGAAAACTTGTGATTTTGTTCATATCTATCTCACAATTCACCACATCACTATGCTTCTGAAAATGAATGCAGTAATTGTAGAAAATTCTCTCAGCTACAACTTTGTTCAAAACCACTTTTCAATCAAATATAAGGAACAAAAGTTATTATTGATTCAAGTCACTATTGTCCTATGATTATGCTCAATCAACTGCTCACCAGGCAACATTGGTGTTTCTGGCGCGTAAAATAGAGCTAAAACATCATGGCTACTATGTCACACTGCAGAATACAGTGTTGCCCACAGAACAGCTACTTGATCATGCCATTAGATTATCAATCTCTTAAACAATTAATAACAATTTAATTTAACATTTGGCTGAAAAACGATATTCTGCAAAGTTGTAGCTTAGAAAATTTCCCGTAAGAATAGTTTTTTCGAAAAAGCAATATTAAAAATGGGAAGAAGACAGTGAACAAAAAGTTTGGTTTTCCCATAGTAATTTACATATAAACTTCGAATAGTTTGTGCCAAGTCAGTTTCTTGTCAAATGAGTTTAAATTTTGGGAGGCAAATCAGGACCTGATTTGAAACCGTTTAAGCACTGTGGAGCGAAAATTTCAAATTTTGCATCAGTCTACTGGCCACCTACACCGTACGGAGAGGTAGAGGGAGATAACGTCGAAGTTACCAACAAGGCGAAGAAAGCTCCCGGTCCAGACGGAATCCCCAACGTGGCGTTGAAAACGGCGATCCAGGCGTCCCCGGACATATTCAGGATGGTGCTGAAACCATGAAAACCACCGGGGGCGATCTAGCATCGTATAGGCCTAATGCTGGACACACTCGGAAAACTTTTGGAGAGTATCATCCTAACAGGTTGACGAAATGCCCGTAGAGTAAGATTCCAGAAAACGAGATCAACGGTGGATGCAATTCGGGCAGTGGTCCAAACAGAAGTGGAGAGGAGATCGATATTGCGCCATGATAACGATCGACGTCAAGAATGCGTTCAACAGCGCCAGCTGGGAAACTATCGCCGAAGCACTGCATAGAATGAGGATTCCTGACTACATGTGCAGGACTCTAAGGAGTTACTTCCAGAACCGGGTTCTGGTTTACGAGACATACATGGGACAGAGATCGATTAGGATCACAGCGGGAGTTCCACAAGGCTTCTTCCTTGATCCAACGCTTTGGAACGGGATGTAAAACGGCGTGCTACACACTAAGATTTTGTTTCCGTGTTCGGTAAATTTTACCGAAATCAGAACAGCTGAACGTTCGGTATAACTTTGACCTTCATTTTAAAGCCTATTGAATTTGAAAATAATATCAAAACATGTTCAACCTTGTTTAAATGATCAAATCTTGACATTTTAGTGGAGATTTAGTTTCAAAGTAGCTGAAAAGCAATTGAATTGAATTGCATAAATTTTACCAAAGTCGGCGATAATTTCTAAGTGTGTAATGCTGAAGCTTTCCAAAGGAGTAGAGATTTTTGGCTTTGTGGACAACTTCGTCTTGACGGTAACAGACGCTGGAAGAGGTGGAAATGTTGACGAACATGGCGATCGACATGATTGGCAGAGCGTAAAAATATTCACTGCTTAGGCTGAGTGTGAAAGCACTGAACTATTCAAAATGTGCAGACCGTTTGTACCAAACGGTAAAGGACGAGGCAATGAAAGAGGCAACAAAAACATTCAATCACGCACGAGCAGGCGACTCAAACCGCTTGAGGCATTTTTCCAAAGAAAATTTACGCTCAGCCATTCAAAACAAGTATTGGATACCATCACGGAAGAATGAACGTGCTGACTGAGTGCTCGGCTGTCAGTGAATCGTTTACCTCTCAATCATTCAGACTCTCAGGAGGCAGGCAAACTTCAATAGCCACGTCGAATATGCCTGTGAGAAGGCTTCGAATGCCATCAACGCGGTAGCTAGAATCATGCCCTAAAATGTTGGTCCCAGCAGTAGTAAGAGGCTTCTTCTGGACAGTGTGTCGTCATAGATACTGAGGTATGAAAAAGGAATCTGAGCAGTACGTTCCGGTTCATGGCCATACGAGTCGTGAGTTTGTACAGAACTATCTCGTCGGAAGCAGTATGCGTTATCGCTGGAATGATCCCTACCGGCATCACTTAGGTGAAGGACAGCGAGTACTACAGGCTAAGTGACAACAGGAGTGGAACACGGCGGAGAACGATAGTGTAATATCCTTCTTTTTAATAAAAGACTCAACTAGTCCGGTCAACAGTAGCAACAGAAGAGAGCTCATTTATTTCCTCTTGGTATCAGCAAACCTCGTACACGAAAAGTATCTTCTTCTTTGTTTTCTTCTTAGACATTTCTTATCGAAACTTGACAGCTAGCATTGATGATAAGAGGGGTAGGATTTTCTACACGTTAAATCAAATTCACTCCAAACTGAGTATATTACAATTCCTTCCCTTTTTAGTAGTTACTAGCATTTACCAATAATTATATCTAATCAATTTCGAAATGTTGATGTAACAATTTTAAACTTATCCGAAATATTCATTCTCTATTCTTATAAAAATTCTCGATTGTATTGATTAATTATGCTTACGTATTTCTCCTAGTAGTATATAAATTCATCATACTTTGATTTTTGTTTCTTCCTGTTCGAACGCCTTATTGAATCTGGAGGCTTCGAACTCGTTGATGGAAAACTTTTCGTACCATCTTGTAATGCTCTTGGATGCAACTCACTTCCGGTGGGCGGTGGCTTAACAGGTTCGTTATAACCATAAAACGGCTCTTCATCTTCGGAATCGACAAATTTCCTCTTTTGTGCACGTTCAACTGTCCTTTCTCCGACATGAAGCGAAACATTTTGCCTTCGTTCATTCGTCTCTACAAGCTTTATCTGCCCCCTGTGGGCCGTTAGGAGATGGGCTCCGAAGGAGATCTGTAAAATATTGGTAGAGACTCTTTTAGCAAATTTAGCCTCAATCCATCTCTGTGTTTGTGAAAGATTTGGGTTTCTATAGTAAACCTTATCTCCTGGAATCAGTTTATCAAAAGGATCATTACAATTATTACTGGGATGTTTCCATGTTATATTTTCTGCAGGTGGATACTCTAATTGATTTTTGAATGATTTCTTCGGATTCAATAAATCAAGGAAGGTTTTGGGTTTATATCCCAATACTTTCTCCGAAGGCGAAACCCCAGTTTCGAGACAAGTGTTTCTATAGTTAAAAAGAAAATAATAAATTTTGTCTTGCAAGTTCAACGAAATCATCTGTGGGTCCAATAAGAATGTCTTTAAAACCTCTTTTGTGAACCCCACCAATCTCTCTGCCTGCCCATTTCTTTGAGGGTGATATGGTGGACTTTTGAGAACACGTATTCCTTGCCTCTCAAGAAAAGAAACAAACATATTGGAATTAAAGGGTGGCCCGTTATCTGTTACTACAGTATCTGGTAATCCATATCTAGCAAAAACACAAGTCAATTTTCTTAAAAAAATTTCTGCAATTGTGCCTGAGTCCATTATTTCAATTTCTAACCACTTGGAGCAGCTGTCTACAATCAAAAACAATGTGTGTCCTTAAAAATAAAAAAAATCAGCATGAATTTTGCTGAAAGGCCGAATTGTTGGAATCCATTTGTTAGTTTCTTTGCTTCCAGGAATGTTTGTCATTTTTAATCAAGTATCACAGCTATTAACGAAATCTTTCACATCCTTATTTATTCCAAACCAATAAACTGTTTTTCTAGCCAGTTGCTTCATTTTCACTACACCTCTCTCGCCCTCTTGCGTGGAGAAGTTTCAAAATTTTCCTTTCCTCGACTTCTTCCAATTCTTGATTATGAGCATAAATATTTCGAAAACAGTTTTGTATCCTCTTTGGCCAACCATTCTTGACATACAAAAGTATTTGCTGCAAAAATGGATCATTTTTGGTTTCTTTAGCCACCAGTAGATGATCTAAAGGAAGGTCTTCTGATAAATTCAGCGATTTTACATAATTATTTGCTGCATCAAGTGAAATTTCTGCTTGAAGTGGAAATCTAGAGCAAAAGTCAGCATTTTCTTGTTTTTCAGCTGGTCTATATTCAATATCATAATCGTATATTGATAAATCCATAAATCGTTGAAGCCTGGTTACGTAAATAGAATTACGACCTGACTTACCCAAAATTCCTAAAAGCGGTTTATGATCTGTATATATGGTAATTTTTTTACCATATAAAAAATTGTGAAATTTTTTTACCGTAGAAACCACCGCTAGCGCCTCTAAATGTAAAATGGGATAAGTTCTTTGAGCATTATTTAAAGAAAACGAAGTAAACCATATGGGATGCTCTTTTCCATTGATCATGTGTGAAATAACTCCACCTAAACCATACGATGAAGCATCCGTACTAACAATTATAGTTCTCTTTGGATCATAAAAGGTAAGTATATTTGATGCAAGTAATTTACTTTTTGATTCCTGAAAAGATTTCTCACAACTAGAACTCCATTCATATTTAACATTCTTTTTAAGTAACCCATACAAAGGATTCAATGTCATGGAAAGATTGGATAAAAATTTGTTGTAATAGTTGAGAAGCCCCAAATAAGCTTTCAGTTCGCTCACATTTTCAGGATTTTTCGCAGCTTGTATAGTAGAAACTTTTTCCGGATTTGGCAAAAGACCTTTATTTGAAATTATGTGCCCCAAAAACGGTAGTTGCTTTACAAAATTTTTTTATAGTTAACCTTTATATTGGCCTGCGATAACCGTTTTAAAACTTCCTCCAATTTACTCATACACTCCTCTGGAGTCCTTCCTGCAATCAACACGTCATCAAGATAGACAAACACAAACTCAATTCCCTTTAAAATATCTTCCATAATTTGCTGGAAGATTGCTGCACTTGACGATGCACCTTGTGGCAGCCTATTATACGTGAACAATCCCTTAATGGTGTTAATAACCACAGTTTTTCTAGAATTTTTTGAAAGCTTTAGCTGCGTATAAGCAGTTGTCAAATCTAAAGAACAAAAAACACTACAACCAGCCAAAGAAGCGAACACATCTTGTGTTGTAGGTAAAGGATATGTATTTGGTATCAGCACCTTATTTATTGACACTTTACAGTCAATAACCAATCTAATTTCATTGTCCTTCTTGGGAACAATTACGACAGAAGAAGCCCATAAACTAGTCTTTATTGGAGTTATGATACCATCTCTTTCTAAATCTTTCAAAAGATCTAATACCTTATCACGCAGCCTATATGGTACGACATATGCTTTTTTGAATATAGGTCTCTCCTCTTTCAAAACCAATTCTGCTTCATACCCTTTAATTGGAAAGGTGAAATCGCTGTTAAATACATCACCATATTTTGTCCTTAATCCATCCACGATTTTGTCATAGTTGTTTACTAATGCTACATTCTTAACAGATAAGGTCCGAGAAAAAATGTTTCTCCAGTCATTACAAGAGACATCCAACCAATCTCGATCAATTAATGGCAACAAATTATGTTCAGTGTCAATAACAATGAGCTCTAGTTTTGCTCTTTTTGAATTCAATATAACATCAACCAAAATAGCACCGAAAACTTTTAAATATGATCCATTCACAACCACTAATCTTTTCATAATACCATTCAAATGCATATGCTCAAAATACCTTGTATAATCCATTTTGCTCAACACTGTAACGGATGACCCACTGTCAACCTCCATTTTAATTAGCTTGCCCTCAATAGAAACTTCCAATAGATAAGGTTCACAAACCCACTAATTGACTTAATCATCATGCAAGGGTAGTAATCAACTGATTCCACGTCACTATCGTAGTCCATCCTTAATCTTTTAAAATACTCATGCGGGTCCTCCACACTAGCAGCATCACCTACAAATTTAACTGAATGCTTTTGTTGGTTGATAAATTTATATAAATATGACCTCTAATGTTGCAAAAATGGCAGTTAAAATTGGCATACCGCCCTTTTGTCTGGGATCGCGATCTAGATCTCTGTCCGCCATGATAGTATTGTGAACGCCTATCTTCGAATCGGTTCCTCTCTCGCCCTCTTCTTACACTTTCTCTCTCCACGTAAACCTTTCTATCTTCCCCGTAATCTTTCCAACCTAATCTTTGCTTCACTGAATTAACACCACCATTTCTATTAATCGCCTGAGAACTGTTTGCTGATACCTCCTTTGTTTTAAATATTCTCTCTGCCATTTTCAATGTTAAATTCTACTCATCCAAAAGCTTCTGCTGCAATTCCTTATCATGCACTCCATAAACTAATTGATCTCTAATGGCCAAATCCCTAAACTCTCCAAAGTCGCACATTTCTGCCAATAATTTCACATCTAACAAAAAATTTTGGTTCGTCTCACCTGGCTCCTGAACCCTGCACCTAAACTTATACCGCATCACAATGTCCGATTCTATCTTATCGTAACGCTCTTTCAGTTTTTTAATTATGTCCACGTAAGAGATTGTTTTTAAATCCGTTGCAGGATAAAGTCGTTTCAACTCCTGGAACACCGTTACCCCGCACAAGCTCAGAAATATATCCTTTTTCTTATCCTCTACAATGTCATTGCTTGAGAAAATGTACTCCATTTTCTCAACATAATGAGAAAATGAAGTACCTTGAATATATGGATCAATTGAACCGATTAGTCCCATAGCACCTAATACGATTCACAACATGAAATACAAAAAAAACAAGAATTTTGCTGAAATTCAATACAGCCCCAGAGAAAAAGATAAAAGAAACTATCACGTACCTTTGTTATAACAACTCTGAAGCACCTTCCGCTTTTTCTTCTTCCTAACGTTCGATATTCGCACCAGCAGATAAATCGGTAGATGCCGCAAGTTATCTTCACTGCTTCTTATTCGGTGATCAAAAATTCCGTTCTGGATTTTGTTCAAAAGCACTTCCTGAATTTCGACAAAATCTCAACCAGGGAATAACTCAACCTGGGACTCGACCTAGGGGCCGGATATTAAGGAAACGTCTCCACTTGCGAAACAATCCAACTATAGCGTCGCTACCGACCGGCTATAAACACAAAAGAAAAGCAAACAATAAGTTTTAAATCAAGCTCACAAAGCTAGCTTTCTTTTACGAACACAAATTCGCAACGACAATTGAATTCTTTCAATTGCTATTCAATTGCAATCAAAATTCACACTACTTACTCAAATAAAATACCTTCAATCCAGTAGAAATCCGGAATCCTTCTTTTTAATAAAATACTCAACTAGTCCGGTCAACAGTAGCAACAGAAGAGAGCTCATTTATTTCCTCTTGGTATCAGCAAACCTCGTACACGAAAAGTATCTTCTTCTTTGTTTTCTTCTTAGACAATTCTTATCGAAACTTGACAGCTGGCATAGTCCTCTCCAGCCGGGTTCGTATTGGTGCGATTTGCGTGTGTTAGTGAGATGAAATTTTTTGTTAGCTGTGAGAATTTTTTTGTTTGCTGTAAGAACTGTCATTCTAAAGTAAAAATACACAACAAAACGAAAACAAACCCTACGCTTGCACGGTAACAGTCAAGTACCCTTTTGTGAGTAAAGGTTAACCCAGTTTTGATAAAGGTGGTTTTACTCATTAATGAGTAAATTATTTTAACAACAATGAGTTTCTGCTAACAGTAGCTAACAGTTACTACTTAATTGGCATAAGGAATTACTCATTTATTAGTGGTGCCGCCTTTATTGACAATGGGTTCACTTTTACTCATAAATGGATGTTTGATTCTTACCGTGCACATGCCAGTATACGCTAGTGTGTGTAAAATTATGTTATTAGTGTAGTGTTCGTGAGATCCTGCTTGGAGAACTCAATTGATGATAAGAGGGGTAGGATTTTCTACACGTTAAATCAAATTCACTGCAAACTGAGTATATTACAGGTAGAAGAACACATATACTAATACCAACAATCAATACGAAACTAACGATTTTAAATTGGCTCACCACTTTAGTAGCCTATTGGTCCCAAGCAAACGATTAACGTACCCTATTCTAGTTGAAATTCTATTACTACACTATGTTTGTTTTGATTCGCTATGAAAGTTTGACAGATAACATCAGGGGTGTGTGGATTCATGCAGAACATGCAGGGGTGAGTGAAATAGCTTGGGACTGCTTGGGACCGTTGTTCTGGTACTGAGTGAGCCAAAAATAATAATGATTTTCTTCGGGACCCAGTGGTCTTAGAGTTACCTCTATGCTAATACCGAGTTGACACAGAGATGTCAAGTTCGACCTGACGCAGTTCATGTCTGGCCACGGCTGCTTTAGAAAGTACCTGCAGTGGTTCGGACACGTAGCGTCACCCCCGGAGTGTGACAACGTGGACCAAACGCCGGAGCATGTGATCTTCGATTGTTCAAAGTTCGAGGCAGTGCCAAGGGAAATGCCCGTCCATAACGTGGAGGGAGGGTACTTGGAATGCCGTCAACAGAGCAGTCACGCAGATTAGGTCGAAGCTTCAGCGAAAATGGAGAGAAGAACAATGATCTAGCAAAGCCATGGTTTTGAAGCTGCCCTAAATTAGGGTAAAGCGCTACTTCATCCTAATCGTCCATTTCCGTTCTATCAAGCAAAACACATCAGTATAATCAATGATTTCACCGTGAAATCAGCAATACGTTTGTACTGATGCGTTAGTTCACAAGCTACATCACAAAGCCTATAAAAGCGTATTGTGTGAATAGCAAACTCGCTTTTTCTACCTTCATCCGTAGGACGAAGAAAATCCAATGGCGTTTCAATCCGTTTGGACGGAATTGAAACTCGTAGGACGAATTTTGAATCAAGGAGCAGTGTTAGATTTTTTAACAATATCTCATCAATGTTTTTTTTTATCAAATTCAACGGTATTTATCGAAAGGGAAATAAATTTAGAAGTCATCTTTGATAGAAACATTTAATTTATTGTTAAAACCAGTTCAAGAAAGAGAGATAAAGCGTGGGTTGTGCTTAGTAGGACGGAAATTAGATCAAAAACCATGTACTATAAAAAAGAACACACACCCATTATACATTTTTCCGATCTCGCCTACCCTAATTGAGTCGATATATGGCACTCGACCATCCAGATCAAAAATGTTTGTTTCAAGTAATAATAAAGCCTCTTAAATACCCCTTGTTAAAGAGTTTCTTAGATTTTTCCTTTTTACTTGTATATTGGGCTATAAAAAAACCTTGATATTGCGTTTTCAAATTTCCTACAGTAATTAAAAAAAAAACTCTTCAACAGCAGCCATATGCCTTGGGATTTGGAAGTAGGGTAAAACAGTGGTCAAATGCACCCCGGGAAAAACGCCCGATGTTGTTTTTCATAGCTATTTCAGCCTTAATTCTTGGAATTGTTGTGCAGGAATGTAAGTACTAAACTAGAAATGTGGCCTGTCATTTTTATGAATTAAAAACGCGAGTGCTTTGAAAAATCGCATCGGGCGTTTTGCCCCGCGGTGCATTTTTCCTGCCCTAGAAAAAAATGCATCTATCGAGGCCGATGAGTAAAAAACATGGCGAGAAACATGAAGAACAAATCATCGCACAATGAATTATGTAGTCGTACTATGTCAATACTTTGTCACCACTATTTATCAAGAGCGAAGCAGGAATCTGACGATTATCGTGATACCGATTATCACACACCATAAATAAACGACATTAGCTGCGAAACATCATACAGTAGACTAGGCAGTAAATTGCTCAACGAACTTAGCGAACAATCTCTGGTGCTAAACGATTTCATGCAATGTGCCATCCGGAACTTAATTATTAATGCAAATTGATTCTTTCTGCATGACATTGAAGTCGTGCAGATTGTGATTTGGCGACGTTGGCTGATTGATTGTCTGGTCATCACCGCCGGCCGCATCCCAGCTCACCGAGGTTCATGAAAACCATTCGTTGGGGTAGTGTGATAATTGATAGTAGCTATCCATTTCGAAACAGGTGTGAGGACAGCCTCAAACCGAACGGGTGTTTCATCACAAACCGGACGGGTGGAATTCGACCCGCATTCTCAATGTCGATTTTTTTTTCTGTAAAGGCAACCAACGACTGACTGACCGTAGGGACTCGAGGAGACATCTCGCATCTCATTTGCACGTGACCGCTTACAAATGCCGGTCATTCACATTCATATCACAACACAGAAGGCTCAAACCATACATCAGCCAACTCAGCAGTGGTCAGCAAATTGACAAATTTAGTGGTTCCAAAACGCCAAACTTTCATAAATTTCCGTGACGATGTGCGATAGGGACGCCCACATGCTGCGCAAACTCTGTGAAGAACACTGGCACGGGGGAGAAATGCGTATATATATATATATGTATATCCTGAAGTGTTGCATTTTTTTCGCGCTAAGATCGTAAAATTTGCATAGAATTGGCAATAAATCTGTGAGTAAGACCCCTGACATTTTTTTATTGTTGGACCATACGGATCAACAATGCTGCAGGTAGCTTACAGATGTTTATCTATGATGAATAAGCTGATACAGTAACAAAACTCGTAGCCAACCTGCATATTAATCACAACCTAAATTTATTGCTTTGAAAGCTCAATTGATTTGGGGACAACCATGTTCAAAAATCATCCCATAGTATTTCAACTGTAATAAGCGAAGTGAGCGTTGAACAAATTATACTTATAGTTCAATTGAACTTTAAGTCGGTGTGCAAATATTTTATAAAACGTACACACTTAGATTTTTTTTGGCCGAGATTGTCACCACCATTGGCAACCCGGCATTTATGTTTACTGATAAATCAGCAAAATTCCCGTTTGTTATTTGAATCTCGGCAAGTTTTTCAATGAGATCCACCAAAATAAAATGTCGAGCTTCTCAGTGGTGCCAACCTCGGCAACAAAATTAAGTGTGTATCCTTTTATCATGTTCCCAAATATTTTTTTATGGCAGAGATGGGGAACTAACGGAACCGATCAGGAAGAGGTCTAGTTTGATTTTAGAGAGGATTTGGGAGGGACTTCATTGGACTAAATTGGATGTCTTTGGCACCACCGATTAGCTTGGCAATAAGATTTACTGAGATATTCGAGGGGGCGTCTTATCTAAATTTCAATTCTAGATGCAGGAAAAATCTTCTTTCATTTCTCGCATCTACTTGCATCGTGCATCATTTTTTTTTTGCAGGAAATCTTCAGGATCGTCATCAATCTTCTTTTTATCCACTCAGCGTGCGTGTAGCTAACCACAGCAAAACAAAATCTTTCCTACATCGTTGATAGAGTCACCCCCCTCGGAAATCTCAGCCAAAAGGACGTTTCTTGTTTAGATTCAGTGAAACATTTTCCGAGACTTAGCAACCAAACATCACTTTTGCTGAGCAAAAAGCAAACAAAACTTAGTATGTAGCGACCAAAAATATCCATTAGTATCGACCCGTTCATCTATAATAATAATAATAATAATAATAATAATAATTTGTATAATGTACATGTAAGATGCATGTAGAGGAGGTATAGTTTTTGTATGACACACAAAATCTGTCAATTTCGCTTCCAGATTGTCGGTGATTGGCACTAGATTGCGGAACAGAGACCGAAATGGAACAAAGAAATGAAGAATAAGAAGATAAAAAATGGAACTGGTTGATGAATTCAGACCTCAAGGAGTCGTAGGTGCTAATCGTTTCACTCGGATTCATGATGGAAAGGAAATTAACACCTTCACAGGGAACAACGATTCCGGAATGTGTCCATTGAGGATCAACACTCGTGTCTATGTTCCGGAGCCAACGATTTGTTTTACGTGCTACCAGTACGATCACACTAAGCTTCGGTGCAAGGCTGTTCCAAAGTGCACGATCTTTGGGACTCACTGGGTCTTACTGAAAAACCATACCTCCTGAACTGCAACAGGAAATGTCTAGTGTAAATGGCCGGAAAGGAATAACGGCGCCGGTGGTGTAGTGGTAAGCGTGATTACCTCTCACCCCAGCAGGCCTGGGTTCAATACCAGTCGGCGCCGCCGGGATGTTCTGAGGCATAACATCTCTGATCACGCCTTCCTTCGGATGGGAAGTAAAGCCGTTGGTCCCCGGTTCATGAGTTGATGGGTCGATAGGTACACACCAAAAAATTCTGAATTTTACTGGCGATGTAAACATCCATGCATGCAAACATTTATACATGTAAACTTCCTTTTCACGTAAATTAGCAACTTGCAAGAAATGTTGCAAACAAAAGTAGACAGTTGCATACAATATATGGAATATTGCATGACATGTCTCATAAATTTACACGATCTATAATCTAAACTTGTATGAGATATGACGCTCCATTTATGTGCATCATAGTAACGGAAATTTACACTACTTTTTTTAGCTGTGTAGGGTCCAGGTGTGGGAGCTGCCTTCCTGGCACGTCGGTAGCATTGGTGCTCAACAAGGAAAACAAGATCGACGGAAAAAACAAAACCAAAGGAAAAAAAATGGCCGGAAAGGAGATCTCTGGACTACGAGTTACAAAAGGAATCAACTATAATGCAGCTTGCAAGCAATTCAACTCTGGAGCAGGATCGTATGCCGAAGTCAGTAAAATTCAACAGAGATTAAATGTCAACCAGAGCAACGCGGTGCAGGATTACTGAAGGATAATCTCATGAAGCAGCTGATGGATACAATTGCCCGTGTCGAGCAGAGTTGAAGAGGTGGAGAAAAAGAAAAAGTAGAAGAAACGTACGAAACAGCTTAACAGAAGAAGCCTACGGAAGCTAAATATATGGAAACTGACTCCAGTCTATATGCTGCAGAAACAAACAAGGTAAGTGACACTTCTTTCAAGCCAAACGTTCAATCTCCCTCCATTAAGAAACCTCCAGAAAAAAACGTGGATAAAGATGACATCTCAGCGGTTCTGGTGGTGTAGTGGTAAGCGTTATTGCCTCTCATGAGTCTTATCCCAAAAGGCCTGGGTTCAAACACAATCAGTGCCGCCGGGATTTTCTGAGGCATAAAATCTCTGATCAGAGAAGTAAAGCCGTAGGTCGCCGGTCATGAGTTGTTGGGTCGATACACGCATACCAAAACTTTATTACAATGAATGTTACTTCTATTTCCTAAAATCCTCTGTTTATGAACATCGCAGCGAATGTTAGAAGTTGACATTGCAGACGATGCAATGATTTTTAATATTTTTTATTCCGTGTTCTGCATTTTATTTCACCTACACAAGCAAGCATTTGCCTTGATTGTTATGTATAACATGGTAGAACGACGCACACACTTGCCTGGATTCTCTCCAGCAGAAAAAGCAAAAAGTTGAGTATGTGAGGAAATGAGCACTTTCTCCATTTTCTTGCATTGGACCACAGCTCGGTATATCGCATCCTCAGATCATTCGGTCTCCACTAACATCCTCTGATGATGAATCCCACATAATTGTAAGCGAATCTTACATCCCCCGGTTGGGTGTAGGTATGGTCCAGGTGTGGGAGCAAATTAAGGGAAAAAAATGATAGCTCGCCATCCCCAATCAACTTTACACTCGCTAACCATCCCTTAGAAAATCCAGCAATTGCCCACACATCCAAAAATCCGTTAATCATACGACGATGTATGTTACATACTTCAAGTCTCCGCGTACATCGTACGGGCTAGGCAAAAGATGTGCGTTTGACTTTATACTGTCGCATTAATGGCCCTTCGCTCATTTTCAACTTCTATTCAATTTTCATACTGCCATACTCTACCGGAACTATCTACATTCTCTCTTCTAAGACCATTTTCTAGCTAATAAATTATCACACTTAAGCTTCATGTTAGCATTTTCAACCAACTCTGAAAATCGCTAACTTCGCGTATGAAGTAACATAAAAACACTTTGAATGTATATCAAGGATCCCAATCCCAAAATCATCTCAATTCCACGTAATAGGAAAAGAAGTTGATTTTCCTGTCAAAACTACAATAGGATCAATAAATATTTATCCTTTTAATAGTAGTAATTATCAATTTAAAAAACTACTTGACCAATTAATGAACCAATTTCCATTCCCCGTAATCTTGTTAGGTGATTTTAACGGTCACTCCACTTCCTGGAGCGGACAGCGTAATGACTCCAGGGGTAACATGATGGAAAAAATCATTGAAGAATATAACCTTACGCTTTTAAGCAGCCACACACGACTAAATTCCGCAAATGGTAATACAACAGCACTGGATCTTTCCATTACCTCATGGAACATATCCCACCAGTTATCATGGAAGGTTCGTGATGGCTGCTGTGGTAGTGATCATTTTCTATTTTTCTTTCTCTTCATAGACCTTGTATGATTAATGCTGTTTGACCCAGATGGCAGTATGATTTGGCTGACTGGTTCCATTACCAACAAGACATAATATCTCGTTTTTCCCACTTCTAAGGAATCTCGGAACTTTTCTCGAAATAGCTCAAAACCATATCCCTAGAACTAGCGGGTGTTCAATAAAAAATGAGAATGATTTCAGTGCCGTCCAGCGCTCTTGTGAGAGCATCACGACTAAGTTGCGTCGTACGGCTGACCAGGGCCCCTTCTCCAATATTCACTGACGTTTTTTGAAGAATAAATATTATGTTTTTAATAAAAAAATACTGCATTCGTTAAAAAAAAAATTTGTTTTACTTGCTATATGACTGAAAAAATACTCATTTTTTATTGAACACCCGTTAGTGGTCAACCAGACAACAAATCAGTGCCAATGACGTTGTGAATGCCATTAAGCTGCGACGTAAACATTGCGAGCTCTTCAAAAAATCCCCAAAGATGATCGTCAAAAGTCACACAAAACTCGTCGAATTCAAAGATGCTATAAATTTGGCTGGAACTTCAATTACCCAACCTAAGAAAGATGGTTGGGATAAATTCATCTCTGTAATTAAACCTGAAACCTCTTCAAAGGAGTTATGCGATAAAGATAACCGTTTAAGGGGAGGTTCATTTGGATTTGACAGAAAATCGTGCAAACTTTGTTAATTTTTTGTGGGAAAACGAAAAGACATACAAAGTTGTGCTATTGAGTTTTAATGCGTTATACATTGATGACTACAAAATGTTTGTTGTTTTTGAAAAATTCAAAATGGCGGATCTCGTCGGCCTCTGCGCACGAAAAAATCTCTCCTGCTGTCAATTGTAGGGCCTTCCGTGGTAAACTGAAATGAGTAACTGTCATATATTATGAAAATACATAAAATTTCCTACGGCATATACCTAACCTCAACAAATTTTTAACGAAAAAAACCTAACTTTTTGGACATTAAAAAAAAAGTTAATTAAATTAAATTTTCTCTCGTTTTTTACTTTGATCTCGTTTAAAAATTATAAAAAAAAATCATGCTAATAATAGGTATAAGTCGTAAAGAAAAGTATTCACTTTAAAACTATGTTTGAATGAAGCGAATCGGATGAATAGAACAAGACTTATCATTGCAAGAGTTCTCAAAACATAGAGTTAGTAAAAACGCGACCCGCTCCATTATTCATCACACACTAATGGAGTCAGTACGGTTTTACCGAGTTTTTGAATTGCGGAACTGTTCGGTAAAAGTTTAAAAATCTGTGGAAAATTTATTAATGAGAAAATTTGTTCTGAACTTGTACATACTTAGTTCTGTAAACCCCATTTAATGAGAGAAAATAAAATTGATTCCTTACGGATAACGGTCATTTGAATTTTTACCGACTTTTTCAGTAATTCAAAAACCCAGTAAAAAAATACTGACTCCTGTAAAAAAAATCTTAGTGTGCAGATTCCCACCATCACACCAGATCCCAAACAATAAACACTTTCATCAATTAGCCGAGTCAGCTAATTGTATTTCAAGTTAGACGATAGCCAGATTGGATCACTTTCGCTGGAATCACGACGATCATCGATAGCATGATCTCATCAGACCACCCAGCAGGATGATCACCAGGACGCATTAGCAGCATTAGCAGAAACATATAAACACCCGCATTGTTCCCACACTAACCAAGAACTAACTTCGTAGCATACGTCGAAATTTGTAAATTAGTCTTAATCGATCAGTGAATAAATGAGGAGCATAGCTCCTAAATATATTTTTTTGAGTTTCTCTCCGGAGAAGTTCTTAACTATAGTTCCGAGAAAAACGCGTTTAAAGTTTTTGGCGTGACATGGGTCCGTTCGAGACGCTCTAACTCGAAAAATACGTATTGTATCGGAATATCCTTTGACACATATATTCTACACACGTGTAGTTTTAATTTTATGTAAAAAAACGATTTTTTTGACAAAATCTAAATGAACCTCCCCTTAAATGTTATCGTGGAAGGACTATCATAAATATCCATATCATTAAACGAAAAGTTAAGAAGAAATTTGTGCAGAATCTAATGGGCGGTATCAATAGAAAAGTGTCTATTTTCATTAATTAACAGTCCTTAGTAAACATGTTTAAGTTAACGAACGTCCATTCCTGGTCCATTCCGAAGTTACAATGGACATCAGAAAACTTCCGCAAAAGCTTCCCCGCCTCCAGTAGTTGATTCCTTAAATGTATTTGGTCAGCATTGCAGCAATTATATTGCATTGTTTTTTTTTTTCACCAGCGACTCTTTTCAATGGATCAACGGATGAACATTGTTCTGTAAATCGTTAAATTTACCATTGAGAATCATGGAATGGAAGCCGCTCAAATGTCAGAATCTATCCTTCCGAAGTTCATAGGACTGGCATTGACCGCAAAGATAAAACGTACATCGGCATCGGCTCAATTAGGCTCAACTCGTACGGTAGATATGCATTGAATTAACACCCGCGTTTATACCCAGCGAGCACGTAAAGTAGCTAGCTCATCATCGTTTAATCATCAATAACTACCGTCGGTTATTATATTAATTTGACGATCGCGAGAATTATTCCCCTCCAACGTTGTATGTGGTCCTGCTGAGCTATTACCGTGATTCAGCTTAAAATGTATGCACACACACACATGTGTGTATGCAATCAAGTACGTTATGTCTATCCGTGAAACATAAATTACTGGATACATTCTGGTAAGAAGTATCACGTTCCTGAAATAATCCAGCCCACGAGTCAATAAATCACCCTTTCATTTTTCATTCCCGCACGGATGACTTAATTGAAAAGTTGTACGGGAAAAATCCAGCTCAACTGCATGATTTGATAGTCAATTAGCACCCAGTGCTCCATCCTCCTTGATTTCAAATCTATCAGCTGATCAACAGAGACGGGAAGATTAACAGTACACGTGATCCGTTCGATGAGTTATGGCCATTGTTTGAGGTGTTCGTCGAGCTATCAGATTTCCCCATCACTTCCTATCCCGAAGGTTACAGGAACTACACCGGGGAATGCATGTACGACACTAACCTTCGAGTATACTTGCAATTAAAGCACAAAAGAAGCCGATTTACTAGTCTATGGAACAACTACATTGTCGCAAAGTGATTTAATTGTTCAACAAGGATAATTTATTCCTCCCTCTCAAGAACTAATACTGCTCATCAGGCCTGCGCATCGTTCGATAGTGTCGCTGTAGTAATAGTATATCGCAACACGTGACGAATTTCGTTCGGTTTTTCTTGACTCATATGTAGGTTTACTGTTTCACTTTGATCGATAATCCTCGCTTCAGTACCTATATGTATATATATGAGTTCACATTCCGCATTATCGTAATACTTGAACTGAGTCTATAAAATTATGAAAAAATTGAGAAATAATGGTATAACAAGATTCCTTCGTGCGAACATGAAACTCATCAATCTGTGGATGAGATGATAATCAAATTTTCACAGCTAAATTATCACATCATAACAGGAACTTGGGGTGTTTTCAAGTTTTGGGGTTCCTAGAATTTTTCGCATCATCATTGCACCGCAAAATCGCGAGAACTTTCATTTTCATCCTAAGTATAGGGGTATAATTCCAGCAATTGATGAATGACTTGGCACGTTAGTAGTAAGGCACCAACTGCAAGCCGGAGTCTTAATTTGGATGATGATCAAAATGATCGACTATTTAACTATTCCGCACGGTTCGCACGGTAATAAATTAACGACAGAACTGTAGTAGGGGGGAGGGTAATGATGACTCAAAGCATTTTATCCATCCTATAGTTTGTCTACCATGGCGTCATCGCTTTGCACCGATGCCGATCTGTTGCGCTTCGTTTTAGGACTACGATCGTATGTGATGGCATTTATTGTTCGATTTATTTATGAGTCGTTTACCGTAATCGGTCTTCCGTTGCCGCGTGTGGCAATGACACTGCACTAGGCCTCGGGTTCAGTTTGGGTTACGTTACCTTCAATTTGATTACATGGGAACGTTCGGTAATTTTCCCAACTGTTTTGTTGACCGAATATTGCTTGCTATTCCAGTGTACACATCCCCGGGGATTCCAGGAACAAGGCCGGATGTGACCAGCGTGGTTCTGGGCACTCCAAATGAATACCAGTTTTTGAATTCTCATGCGAATTAAGGTATCGAACAATGGGTTTTGACACTAGTTAAAACTGGCCACTTCCCCGAGATTATCTGGAACGTGTTCAGACGCGGCCAATGTGATTCTGGGATAAAATGACTACAATTGAACTGGTTTTTTAAATCTCGTGTTTTTTTTTACTCTTTATTTGTTCCAAATTCAAAATAAATTACATTTAATTTTAACCTAGGAGCTTAGCGGCGCCGGTGCGAATTATGGTTTTCTTTATCCTGTTTCACTGATTTTTCATTCGACTTCTGCTGTTTTCATTTATCAGCCCGTTTATTTTTAGCTTCGGAGAGTGCAGTTTCGACCCCTTCGGATACGGTTGTGTTTTAAGTTTGCTCTCTGTTTTCATGCGTGTTTTAGAATCGAGAAAGAAAAAGCATCAGAAGAGATGTCACTATCTGCGTTGTTTGATTCTTTCACCCGGACCAGAAGTGTGTGGCATCGCGAGTGATAATTTTTGATTTCAGCTTAAGGGGGTATTCCCGATCTTTTTTTTCAAAAAATCAATTTTTTTTTTAACGTTTTTTTTTGTACTTTAGACTATATACTTTCATCCCCCCAAGCCGTTTTCCGATCAGCGAATTCGGTGTCCAGGCATAGCTGACTAATGGTAAGAACCCCCAAAATGGTTTTAACTAAAGTCAAAACTTTAAACGCGTTTTTCTCAAAACCACATTTTTTTTATCGGGCGAAAATTTTTCTCAGAAACTATAAGAGATATTGATTTGAATCTTTGCGCATTTTGTTCCTTATTAAATTCTTTGGAGCTTCTCCCACTTTCAGCCAAAAATATTAACATTTAACATTGTTTGAAGCACCTTAAAGCTGCAAAAAAGCGGGCTAAAAATCGCTTGTTTTTTCATATGGCCACCATTTTGTTAATTTGCAAGATTTTTTGCTGCCAACGGGAGAAACTCCAGAGAATCTTATGCAGATTATTAATTTCATCACGAAATCTGTTTCAGATGAAGCCGTTCCAGAGAAAAGTCTTCGCCCGTCCAGGCGTTTGCGGCGAACAGGGGTCTGTTTGCCGCCATTTTGCCGCCAATAAACAAGAATCCCAAAGAGTTAGGCGCATTACTATTCATTTTCCTTGAAAAAAAAATTAATTGAAAAACAGGCCGAAAATAGGCAAAAGATTGGGAATACCCCCTTAAGATGCGTGAAAGAGATCGGCACGTTCGGTGTTGAAGTTTGTTTCGCTCGCAACTATTTTTGCAAAAAATTAAGTGTTTTCGACCGAAATGTATATCGAAAGTGTACCAAAAGTGCTTTTGAACGTGTTTCGCAGTTGGGTGTGGTGAAATTCGTGTATTCCCGGTTGATTTCCAGTGGAAATTCCGTATAACAAAATTTCTTATCGGATTCCATTTGTCGTTCGACGACGACGGGTTTTTTTTTCGCGAGGGTGAGGTTTATTGGATCCGTTTCTTTGCACGGGTGTGTTTTTTGTAACCAGCGGTGTGTAAGTGTGCTTGTGATATTCATTGCCTCCCGGGAGGCTGGTTCACCGTGTTCGGATGTCACGCTTTCGACGTGTAGTTCTATCAAGAGTCTCGTCACCGTGTGCGAGTTTGAACACGGTCCGGTTGGAAAATTAGCTGGGGAAAGTGGTTTTGGTGGTGTCGTTGCCGTGAATCAGCAAGTTTACAACTTGCAACGTGAACGGTTCCCGGGGAAAGCACTAGACGCGAACCTCCTCCCAGATGACCATGGCAATGCAAGGAAATTTGTTTTCGTTGAAGGAAGTATTACAACAAAGGAAATTGCTATTAAATATGTTTGCAAACAGTGACAGATAGCAACATGAAGCTCAAGTGGAGGTGCTGAGCAAAAGTGTTATATCCTAGACAAATGATAAGTTACAAATTCGCTGTTGTCGTCATCGTAGGCACCGCCGTAGTCGCTGTCGTAATCGCCGTGGTAATCGCCGTAGACAGTACCGTTAGTATATTTAAAATTAACCATCAACCACTGAAACTATATTAATTATGGCGTATTTCTGTTGTTCATTACATACCAAGTTAAATTCGAGAACGTAATTCCATATAAATAGCTTGTTTAATCAGGACTTAAACAATCGTCACGTCGGTCATAGCTTGTTATGATTGCCTGAACCATGCGTAAGGAGCAAATCGAAACATTGAACGTTTACTGAAAGTGGAACTTAATGAAGCTTTTAGTTTAAGGATTTGAAAGCTTGTTGGTTGCAGTAGCTTGCTTACTGAGCAGAAAAACGGGTGGGACACGATCGGGGAATGTCCCAGGTCCTTTCATATTTTATTGTAACATCGCTTGTTTATCATGTATTTTGTACAACTTTTCGTTATCGTCAGTTCCGGATTTGAATAGTTATAACAACTTGAGTAACGGTATAATGTAATATGAGGGGCTCGATGGCCTTAGAGCAACCGTTTTTGCTTACTGAGCAGAATATCATAAGTCTAATCTCAAGCCCATCCACATTCAAGATTCGCCAATTGTTATATTTGATAACATGACTACATGGTAATAACAGCAACTCGATGATTAAAAAGGAGCTCGTCTGCCTAGTGGCAAACGTTTTTGCTTACTGAGCAGAAGACCGTGGGTTCAATCCCAAGCTCTTGCGCGTTATATGATCGTTAGGACATCAATTAAGCTTATCGTTTACCAAAATGAACCCTGCTGCAAACCCTACCCTCTAACCCAATATCCCAGTGATTTCTCGTGGAAGTGCAGAGGTGTTCTCGGCTTCCATCAAAGCGAGTGCCACGTCAACACATTCCTACCCATTCCATTCTTGACCTGTGTTCGGGCGCGGCAGGCACTGGTATTGCCTAGTTTGAGATCACCAGTTTTTACACATTGAGGATGATTGCTAGTCCCAAGCATCGTCTATTGATTATCTGTGTAATTACAGCTGGTCTGGCAATAACAGATTTGCAACCGTGGGCAGTCAATCATGCTCATGCTCATCAGCCCATTTATTTTTAGCTTCTTCAGTTCTTTTTTTAGATTCTGCTCTTTCAGCTGCTCTGATTTTCTTTCTAACTTCATTTTCTTGTTTCTCCTTCTGTACTTTACGAATTTCTTCATTCTGTTCACCAGTCATCAGAGCAAGAAAACATTTCTTGGCATAGTTTCGATGATTACCACTACGTCGTGGGGGAAACTTAAGAAGCTCAGAAATGCTAGCCTTTCTTGTCTTTGATGTAGTATTTGTATAATCACCTAGAGTTTACTCTAGAGACATAGATTGGCAAATACATCAGCCGTTGGTCCCCGGTTCATGAGTTGATGGATCGATAGGTAGGGTACAGGTTTGGAAGCTGCCTCCCTGGCGTCGGTAGCATTGGTGCTCAGTACGGAAAACAAGATCGACGGAAAACAATTCAAGGGAAAAAATGGTGCAAATAATAGACAATGAGGACTTGGTTGACAATGATGCATCATTAATTTTACTCGTTATTTATGTAAGAAAAACCTTTTTCAATTAGCAATTTCAAGTAGATTTTTGCTGCAGATTGACTTTTTTGTCTTCGTTTTCTTCGGCTTTGCTCCTGATTTTTTAGCTTTCCCATTTCGAACCCTCTGCGAATTATGGTTTTCTTTATCCTGTTTCACTGATTTTTCATTCGACTTCTGCTGTTTTCATTTATCAGCCCGTTTATTTTTAGCTTCGGAGAGTGCAGTTTCGACCCCTTCGGATACGGTTGTGTTTTAAGTTTGCTCTCTGTTTTCATGCGTGTTTTAGAATCGAGAAAGAAAACATGATTCATCATACTTTGACTATATGGTTTAGTATTACTTCTACGTGAAGTCAACGATTTACATAGTTGAAGATGCTAATTTCAAATAACAGACTGTAGTGGTAATTTTTATACGATAGATGGAGTAGATGAAAGCATAGAGTTGATAGTTCCGTTAGAGTACGGCAGTGTGAAGATTGTATATAGATATTAGACAAGCGAGCTAGGACAACTTTTATGGAAGGTACAAATCGGTTTTTTCATCTCTCTTTACCAAACTCCCCCTTTGGAGAGGGATGGTGAGGGGTGTCCCGCCCGCCACCACTGGCAAAAAGAGATGAAAACCGACTCGCTCAAGTACCAACTGAGTGTTTGAAACAGTTCTACCGATTTTTTACCGCACTTCAGTTGTTATTTGAAGGAAGGCATCCAGTCGTAGGTTTGGAAATTGCAACTATTGTTTACCCCTACCACGATATGTGCTCCTGTCATCGTCGACTTGACGATCTCGAGGGGACACGGGTGGGGTAGGTGCCCCTCACCCTCACCAGAATCAATAAAACCAATGTAAAATAGATACACGTTGATTTGAGTTGGTGCATTGTTTTCTAGTGTTTGCTTTTGAGATGCGCTATCGGTAATTTGCTCTACCATACCGGGAAATCTGCAACACTGTGTTGAACATAGGGCCTTATTACGGGTGTCACTACACGGTGATAAGCAAGTGACACTCAGAATAAGAGCCGTGATTACCGTACAAATCAAATGGGAATCACTTCACCGTGACGACAAGTGACAAGTTTTCACCGTGAAGTGACATCCGTAATAAGCCCCATAACTTTTGAACACCCGTAATCTCAGATATGTGTCTCAGAGGACGATAAAAAGTATGTGTGAACTATGCGGAACAAGGAATTGACGAAATTATACAATAGTGTTTCTGTAAATAGTGTTTGCTTAAACATTAAATGGTAATTACGCTTTCAACCTATTTCTTTCCACCATGTCTCAATAGAAACGGTCTCATACATATTTTCAGGACATTGTTCAAGACTTCCATTGAGCCTGTTGAACTTCAAGATCGTAACTTCAAAATGGTATAGAAAGCATTAATTATCTTATTTATACCATTACAGCATGTTGTCAAGAGGCTCTCATGAGCTTCATGTACTCATGAAAATGTTTTGGACATTGATAAGACTTTATTGAGTGCGTAGATCTTCAGGATCTTAGCTCTAGAATAGGTTGGAGAGCATTAATTATCTTATTGTTACCATTCTATGAAACGCATGTTATCAAAAAGCTACACAAAGCTCTGATGAAGTGTTGAAAATGACTCCATGACATTTTTGAAAATCCAAAAGATATTTGAATCTCAAAACGATGTTTATAAATTAATTTAGGCATATACTAATGCAAAATTTGTCAACAAATGCAGAATAATCAAGAAAATATGCTTGGCCACCTACTTATATCGAGATTCCTCTTAGTGCGTTGCAACTTTTAAGGCATTTTTGAAACTTTTATTATTTACGGCAAAATGTTCAGTTTGATGTCAGTATATGAATATAAAAATCATTTCAAACGATAGTGCTCATATCGATAAACTTCCTAAATGTAACCGTTTTCAAGATATTTCAAATTTACTTTCATCATAATCAATTTTTTGTAGAAAATATGCCCTTTTCGTAAGTTATACGTGATTGTCCATCAAATATGATAAGTTTTGCAAGATATGCATGTACTTACCTTCAACTTACCCTTGCACCAATAGACTATTGGAAGATTGGTTTTAAACTCATAAGATAAATAAGATAAATAAATGAAATACCCATGCGTTTTTATTTGCATCTTACATTTATTACTTTCGATCGTCTTTAATAATAATAATTTGTACATAAACCTTTTCGTTGAATATATTTTTATTTGATGAACTTTTGATTGGTATGTTTTTATATGTTATGAATTTTTAATTCTACCTGATTCTGAATAATAAATGTAAAAAGGAAGAATAGCAGCTTGTTGATTATTCCAGTAACTACTTTGGGCAGCATCTTGAAGAACAAATGAATAATTTTCGGAAAAATCACAAATTATGACAACTTCTCCATTTTTAAGAGTATTTTTTGTATTTCTCAAGAAACTAGACTGCTGAGTTTTAATATAATCATGGGATACCAGTTTTTCCAACTTTTCGCAAAAATAAGGAACAAATCCATCTACTGGTTTTACAAGTTTCTCTAAACTACATCGATCAGTTGAAACCCATTGTTCAAAACATATTTCAGACATACCCTGTTCCTCGAATTTTTCTGAAAAACTTCTTTCAAAATCTGAGAGACCTGGGCAACGTTCGCATTCGCGGAGGTAACAATGATGAGCTGCATCATATTTCTTCAAAATAATGGTTGAAATCTTTTCGAATGAATATTTTCTAAGACAATGAAGCATTAAATTAATATTTCCATGGATGGTACAAACACACATATTGTGAGAACCTGAACTACCAAGTAATTTGCAATGCTTTGGTTTAAGTGCTGCAAATGAACTAAATCCAATGCTATTTTTACTAACTTCTTGAAATTTAATAAAAGCTTCTCGCAATGTACAAACTAAAAGTCGCTTTTGAATATGAATCTTCTTACCTTCCTTCTTCACTGAAACGTAATCGTTTAGTCCTGGCGTGGCTCTGCTTATCTGGTCGCTTTCGAAGAACTGCAATACCTCGTTTTTAATTTCGGGATCCAAACCGTGTCCTAACCTTTCGTTGGGGGTGGCCAATACTCCTTTCCCGTTTGCCAAGCATCGAGCTTGCAATACAATGTATTTATTTGTTTCAAACTCGTCCATTACCGTTTGCGATGACCAAGATTTCGGCAAAATCGTCAGAATCCTTATTTGATCGTCGCTCGATGAACCTGGATCAGCAAATCTCTCCTTCAGTTTTCCGATCATCTCATTGTGTTCCGCAGCTTTCAATTTAAGTTGCTCCAGGTCATCTTCTTCCGCTTGAAAACCAAAGATGCGTTTCTTAATGCCATTGGTAATGTCCATATACTTTCTCCGGGGATAGTTAACATTCTGGAATTTTTTTTGTCGATATTGGCGATACGTTGATACCAGCTATGCCAGCTCAATATTATGCATCCTGGAAAATTGTTGCTCTCCACTCTTGAGATGATGCTGTTGTTATTGACGTAGTTGATGGCATTTCTTCGAGGCTATGTCGAGATGTAGATGGCTGCGGCTCCGCGATGTCCATGACTGACGGTTGCATTTCTAGTTCCAGATTTTCAGCACATGGTTCGATTCTATTCAAATTCAAGCGACACGTATCACAGATTGATAGAGGTGTATCGAAATTAAATTTCCACTCTAGGAACTTATGTTTTTCAATCAAATTTTCGGATAATTTACGAAGCATTGACGAACACCGTTTATAAGGAAACGGCTTGCAACACTTGACCTTCTTGAATTCCATATTCAAATTATACCTGTTCACTCAAAAAGATATTTTTAGTGATGTCTGTTTTCAAAAGGATGGTCATGCTTAAATACAAACGTAGGTACCATTTGGATATTAAGGTATAAATATTGTTTTGGTATTGAAGCTACTCTAACAGAGAAGCTCTTTTTTTCATGAAAAATACCATGGAAGACATTATAATGTCCCTAAAATAATGAGATGGATAGGTGCATCAATATTAACAACTTAAATAGGATGAAACTACGCCTGATAATGAAAATAAGTGCAACTTAACTTGTGTTGGTTTCTATATTTAAAATAATAGTGTTTTCATTTGCCCTGTAAATCCTAAACGGGTTGTCTGATTGTTCAATCGTCAAAAGACAAATTGAAGGTAAATATATGTGTATCTTGCTAAACTTATCAAGGCTGATGGAGAATCACGATTAACTTATGAAAATGGCATATTTTCTACAAAAAAAAATGATTTTTATGAAAGTAAATTTGAAATATCTCGAAAACGGTTATATTTAGGAAGTTTATTGATATGAGCACTATCGTTTGAAATGATTTTTATATTCATATACTGACATCAAACTGAACATTTTGCCGTAAATAATGAAAGTTTCAAAAATGCCTTAAAATTTGCTCTTAGAAAAACTTTTTTATTAAAAGTTTGTCCATCCTGGAGTTGTTTTCAAAACTTCTGCTTTCCATTCAAGTTTTTATTAAAAAAATATAAAAAAAAATCAAAAATACGTTTTTTTTTGTTATTTGAATTTTGAGGTTTATTTTAATTTTTTTTTTTGTAAAAAAACGAAAAAAAAAATGCCGTGTATATTTTTTTTTTATAAAGCCTTATTAGTTTCCTACAACTCCTCCTTAGTAAATTTTTTTCTACAACCAACTGTTTTCGAACTACATTTTTTTTAAAGTATGTGTGCAAAAACACATAGGCCCTTTTCAAAAATTACCCTTGAGTCAAAAGGGTCTCCTCTCCTGCGGAAAATACTTGGTCTATCATACTGAAAATATGTGCCAAGTATCATCCAGATCGAAGATGGTCGAGCACGATTTCAGGTTTTTTCAGCTCATTCTGGATGGAATCCCTCTATATCAAGTGCGATATTAAAACCAGTAACATCCAACATTTGAAAACATCTTCTCAAGCTCAGTTATTGGTATTCACTAGTGTACACAGTTTATACACCAATACTAAATCAGGTGCGAAAGACTCCAACTAAACGGTCGGGCCTCATATGTGTTGATATTGATTTTTTTTTTCTAAAGATCAGCAGTGTTTAAAATTCAAGAGTCATGGCATGTCATAAACTTTTTAGCTATTCTACGCACGGTTTGTCTGCCACGACCATCTCTAGATGCTGTCACTTTTTGCCTTTAAGATCACATCTTGGAAGACCAGCGCAGTCCATGCAGCGAAAGCAACAAGGTATCCACTGTCGTAAAATTGAACACACTCGCATCGAGCACCGGATGATGCACGACCTTTGCGGTACATTCTGTGGCAAGGTGGCATATGTTTCCCCTTGCAGCTGAGCAGTTCCACGCCAACTGACGAATCGATTTTATGTTTCCCCCACAGAGTACCATGAAACTTCATAGCACGAAAACGACTCATCTAATCGAAATGACGTCTGAGACAAAGTTGTAGGAAACTGGCATGCCTTTAATACACCTATCTGATACCTACGGAAATGAAATCACAAATTTTCGTCAAAAGATGCAAACAACTTATAAAAACTTCAATCGAAAAAATCACATTGAAGATTTTTAGATTTAGATTGAGATGAAATGGATACGTCAACCGACGTAGACTAGCACAAATACATATGCAGCTAGTTTTTCTTGTATATTAAAAAAAAAACTTCGAAAAAAAAGTTATGAGTACATATTTTGCATGAAAAATTAAATCTGGAGTCCTTTTTGAATAGGTCCTATGTCCATTTGTCAATCAAAGAATCGATTAACTTAAATCGGTTTCTTCCTTGAAGTGATCGGTGGATTTTATTGATGCATACAACCAACAGATTAAATAAAAGATTGTACGTAAGTTAAGAACCCAGTGTTCCAGAAACCATTTGAATTTCATACACAAGGATTAATCAAATCAAAACCTTTCATAAGCATCAACTAGCAGCAGTATTAAGTCTCCTTCGAAGAGCAGTCACAATCATCATGTTCATAGTCAGCAAATTCATCGAAATCAAATGAGCAGCAACAAACCAAACAAACTGCAACGCGCTTCATCAGCAACATGCGATCGGACGCCGGACCGGACGACGATTCTATGCAACCACTTAGCTAAGGCACGTTTCTCCAGTGAGGCCTCTGTAACTTCTAGAAAACTGTAAAATTAAATTCATTATTGTTTTGGACTTGGAAGAGTTAACATCTAGTTAGTTCCTTTTTTTAAAACGTATCACAAAACCATGAGTTTTTAACTCGTATACGAAAATACCACACTGGTCGAAAGCGTATCAGGTTAATGGATTTTTTGATCAACAAATGGACATATGACCTATTCAAAAATTAATCGAGAAATATTGAAATAAATAAATAAACATATTAAACTTAACATTAAATACACAACGGACACCCTAAAAATCGTAGGACATCAATTTTTAGTAAAAAAAATTCAACATTTATTTTAACCCAATAATAATGGGTTACATTGGATTTTCAGGACTAAAAAATGTGTTTCCTGCATAAAAAAATCCAAATTTATCCACCTATGGTGTGATCAGACCCTTCTTACTTATTCAAGTTTATTTATTTTATTGTCATTATCAGTGACCAAGCCCCCCACCCCCGTGTCATCCAGTGACGCTACGCCACTGCCTGGGGGTACCCGGAATATATCCGGGTGTAGTCTATTTGGTGAGGCTACCAATCACCTTATCATCGTATTTTAATGTGATTGAATGGGTTTTAATTCAATTCATATTCAAGCAACTTCCCCGGGGTACCCGGAACATGTCCAAGTGTGTCCAATGTGGTCTGGAACACTGAACACGACTTGCATTGATCTTATTTTTGAATTCTGTAGTAATTTGATGTATCGCATGATGGTTTTGATACGTTTTCCGTTAAATCCAGCGTGAAGGCCCATATTCACCGGATCTTATTTCTGCCATATCTCCGGAACCGGTTCACCGATTCCAAAACCGTTCAATAGCGTTCAATGGGACCCCAAAATTTGGCGCCGAGTTTGTCCAAATCGGTTGAGCGGTTGCTGAGAAACGTGAGCGCATTCATTTCGTTACATACACACACACATACACACATACACACATACACACATACACACATACACACGTACACACACACACACACACAGACATGTTCCGATCTCGTCGAGCTGAGTCGAATGGTATATAATGGTTTTGATACGTTTTCCGTTAAATCCAGCGTGAAGGCCCATATTCACCGGATCTTATTTCGGCCATATCTCCGGAACCGGTTCACCGATTCCAAAACCGTTCAATAGCGTTCAATGGGACCCCAAGACCTATCATTTGGCGCTGAGTCTGTCTAAATCGGTTGAGCGGTTGCTGAGAAACGTGAGCGCATTCATTTCGTTACATACGTTAGCAACGTTTTCCTTGTTCGGTAATTTTGTACCGAAAAAAATCGGTAAATGAAGAATGTTACAGATTTTTCGGTAAACAAAAATAATTTCACCAACGTTCGGTAATGTTTTACCGAAGTGACGGTAATCTGTCTTTTATATTGACGAACTTCGTTAAAAAGAGTACAGTAAGAACTGTAAAACAAAGCAAACGCCGAATTCGGTTAAAAAATACCGAACAAACTGCAAATTACAGAAACGTTTACCGAACTTCTGTACATAATTCCAGACTGTCAATCGAAAGACGGTCATATTTATTTCAAGTGTTAAAGTAAACAATAACAGTGATCGGAAAATCCAGTGAAAACAATGTAAGTATGTTCGCAAATACAGATGAATAATGCATCTATTAAATATTCCTAATTAGATTGATAATTACATGTATTTCTTTCATTTTTATGATTGCTCTTCAGACACAGCCAGGAATTCTGTGCTTTCGGGATCAGGTTCCAGTCAATGTTTCTGGACTGGCATCC
The DNA here is from genome assembly GCF_037179485.1 of Ochlerotatus camptorhynchus. Classification (NCBI taxonomy): domain Eukaryota; kingdom Metazoa; phylum Arthropoda; class Insecta; order Diptera; family Culicidae; genus Ochlerotatus; species Ochlerotatus camptorhynchus. Next base: position 303,797 of record NW_027040773.1, read on the forward strand.
CCATGGTAGCCACCTGCGAAAAGAAAACTCCAGCGAGCAATATATGTTATTTTAAAATATATTGTTACCTAGATGTTTACTTTTGAATAAAATCTCGTTAATAATAATGCAAAAATAGCTTTAAATTTTAATTCACCGGAAAAAAAACAAAAAATACACAAGATCAACAAATTTTCATTTACGGGACAGTTCAGTAAAAAAATACTGAATAGTTCGGTAAATAATTACCGAATTGTTCGGTAATTTTGACAGCTCATCAAAAAATCTGTTTACCGATCGTTCGGTAATCGTTTAGATTACCGAACTGATTACCGAACGTTCAGCTGTTGAAAGTTCGGTAAAAAATTACCGAATACGGTAATAATTTCTAAGTGTGTACACACACACATACACACATACACACATACACACACACACACACACACACAGACATGTTCCGATCTCGTCGAGCTGAGTCGAATGGTATATGACACTCGGCCCTCCGGGCCTCGGATCGATAGTCGGTTTTTCAAGTGATATCTATACCCTTCTTTGTAAGAAGGGTAAAAACATTACAAATTAGTGGAATAATCAAGGACGGGCAAGAACAAAGTCGCTCCAACGAAAAGGAAATTCGGATTGTAAAGGAGCTGAAAAGTAAAGCAGTAGGGTAGAGAACTATTTCGGCCTAATCGCCCATTTTGGGCCTATCGAGCAGAAAACTTCAAATAAATCCATGATTTCAGAGTTAACAAGCCAATTGTGCGTTTGGTACGATACTTAAGTTAATAAGCTACCGAACGAAGTCAATGAGAACGCCTGGTATGAAGGTTTGCACACATTATTCCCAAAAACAAAAGAAGCGCTCCGACCGAATCAATTTTTATCTTCATCCTATAGGCCGAAGTGAATTCATTGGCGTTCCAATTGCGTTTCAATGCGTTAGGCCGAGTTTAAAATCCGTAGGCCGAGTTTGGCATCAAGAAGCAGTGGTGGACTTTTGATAATATCTCAACGATTGGTTTCTCGTTTTCAAATCTTACGGTACGTACGGAGGGGTAAATAAATTTGGGAGCCATCAGTAATAACAACATTCCGTTTGGTGCTAAACTGAACTAGATTAAGAAAGACTAAGTGCGGGTTATGCTTAATAGGCCGGAAATGGGGTAGTTAACCCTATACTATGTGAAAGCAGACAAGGGCAACGCGGTTGTTATCATGGACAAAGACGATTACGACAATCAGATGACAACGAAGATTAACAACGGACGTATAGAAAGCTTCGATTAGACCCCTTACAGAACATAGTGAAACGCGTGGAGAAAGCACTGAAGAAGTGAAAATCAATATTATGAGATGGAGCAGGTCGTTTACGGGAATTCAATCCCATTCTACCCAGGATCAAAGGTCTCCCCAAAGGCCACAAAACGGGGAATGAAATGCGAGAGATCGTGTATGCAGTTGGTTCCCCCACCCACAAACTAGCGAAGTGGCTAGTCACAGAGTTCCAGAGTATGCCGAATCAGCTCCAGAGTAAAGCAGTTAGTGACACCCAGGAGTTCGCCCAGCAACTACAATCTTCAGGAGACATCAACGAGGACGAGATTATGGTATCTTTCGACGTTACAGCTCTTTTCTCCCAGCGACCGGTCAAGGAAGCGATCCCAAATTTGAAGGACTGACTATTAACGCAACGAGAGGATGCATCATGGAGAAACAAGGTTCGGATGTACCTTAAGCTGTCCCGTCTTTGTATGGAAGAGGTACTACTTCTCTTTCCTAGGTAACTTCTACAAGCAGACGAAAGGAGCCCCAATGGGAAATACCCTATCCTGTGTGAACTTTTCATGGCCAACTTGGAGATAATCCTGAAGGAGAAAGGACTATTACCAAACCGTTGGTGGAGGTTTGTTGACGATATCTTCAGCGTAGTAAAATGGGAAGCCCTTCCACAAATTTTAGATGAGATCAACAGAATTCACAAGGATATCAAATTCACTCACGAGGAAGAAAAAGACGGGAAACTCGCATTTTTCGATATTCTAATCATCAGGGAATCGTCATCATCTTCTTCGCTTGAATACGAAATTTACAGGAAACCAACAAGCACCAAAAGAGTTATCCCCTATACTTCCAACCCTTCGTTCCAGCAGAAAATGGCCGCCTTCCACCACATGATCTATCGGATGCAGACTTTTTACTCAGCGATGCAGGAAAGGTTAAGAAATTACAGTACATCTTCGAAATAGCGAGACTCAACGGACAAGGAGACCACAATCCAGACAATCATTGATAAAAAAGCGAGAATTCTACAAGGAGATTATTTACAACCCTCGCCGCTGCGGTGCTGCACCTGCACCGTTCCATTTGATCAAGATGTTACTTGTAAGCTAAGACCACAGTTAAAACAATTCGGATTAGCTTTAATTTTCACCAGTAGACATAACCAGGCATGGACAATCATTTGCATTCATTTCGTGCATTCATTTACATTCATTTGCCTCTAACTTTTTTCTTCAACAGCATTCCGCAAAATGATGTATAGAGCTTTTGTAGATTTTGTTATTAACTACAAATTTTGTTAACTAGTCAAATCCGTACCTCTTATGCATGACGAACCAGAGCAAACAGAAGCCACTACTGCTTTTCAGTGAATGTATTTTACATTTACGTTTACAAGTTCTGACACATTTCATGCAATGTAGCAAATGCCCATCTTTGTAAACAACATTGTTTACAAGTTGCTCGGTTGCGTGAGATGAAATACAAGTTTACGTGAATGAATGTTTACCTCACAATTAAAATTCAGAATTTTTATCTGTGTGGTAGCTTATCGATCTCCTCGGTTCTTCGACCCTCCTTGTCTCGGCAACCGTTGCGTCGCGACGGCTCCTCGGATATTTTGACTTGCGAGAAGTGGTATGTAGTGCTCTTCTGATGACGGTAAGGAAGTACGTGGTTCTGCGTGGTTGGCTGTGTCCTACCGGAGGAATCCGGGTACGGTGGATGTCGTAGAAACCATCCGTTGGAGTTAAAGCTATAATAAAAAGGCCCTCTAACGAGGCGACACAGCGTTAGTCGATCCATCAAGTCATCAGATGTTGTCGGTGATAGACTTTACCTGATCAAGGCCTTTTCCGATTTGCGTTTCACTTTCCTCCGTCCCACTCGATCGAAACTTGTAGATTATCTGCACTGCAAGCAACACTGTGGGGTATCACTAGACAACTTCGGCTTACCTGATGATGATGCCTTGACCTCTTGTCGTTCGATTGTGAGCATGGAGGTACTTGAAATGACCCGAACGGAACACTCTTCCAACTCCAGAGATAATGGCCTCAAGGTAAGCATTCAAATGTGTTTGCAACCTGGAATGCGTCATACCTTGCCGGAAACTTATTCCCGTCTCTGACTAATGTCCGTAGCCGAGCATTTTTATTTATTTGCACAGATAAAAATTCTGAATTTTAATAGTGATGCAAACATTCGTTCACGTTAACTTGTATTTAATTTCACGCAACCGAGCAACTTTTTTTTTTTTTTTTTAATAATCCATTCATTTGTCAAGGCTCAAATGCGTTAGCTTTGCGGAGCCGAATATTTTTTACATTATTGTGTGTGAATATAATTTTCTTACAACTAATGTTAGTAGAACGGGGGCCGATTACTCGCGGTTTACTCGAGATTAGGGATTACATTTATTGATCGTTTGGAGGGAGGACAAGGGAAAGCATTTTGAACTAATTTAAAACTTAAACGTAAAGGATGACTAAAACACAAAACACTAAACACATACATCAACAGCTTTAAGAAAGTCGTAAATAAGCTTCATAATGTCGATATCACGGCAAGCCAAGACGTCTCTAATTGGTTTAAAGGGTTGTTTTCCTCGGACCCTAAGGGAATCACACAGAACGGATCTCGCCTCACAATGCAAGGAGCAGGACCAAACAACATGCTCGATGTCGTGATAACCGTTTCCACAGGTACATAAGTTGCTGTCGGCGAGCGTAATACGGAAGAGGTGGGCGTTTAACGAACAGTGATTGGACATGAGCCTGGACATTACACGAATAAAATCACGACTCATATCCAACCCTTTGAACCAGGGTTTGATCGACACCTGTGGGACAATAGAATGTAGCCATCTTCCCAGATCACCATCATTCCACTTTTGTTGCCAGTTGGCGAGGACTTGCTAACGAGAGATCGTGAAAAATTCGTGGTAGGCGATTTGTCGCTCGTAAATATCGCCTTCCATAGCGCCCACCTTGGCCAGCGAGTCCGCTTTCTCATTGCCCGGGATAGAGCAATGAGAAGGGACCCATACCAAGGTGATGACATGTGAGCTGTTTGATAAAGCACTCAATGACGATCGTATTTCCTGGAGGAAATACGCCGAGTGCTTCATCGGCCTCATTGAACGCATAGCCTCCAGGGAGTTTAGGCTATCCGTAAAAATGAAATAATGGTCAGGTGGAAGTGAGGCAATACGCTCTAACGTGTACGATATAGCTGCTAGTTCAGCAACGTATACCGAACACGGCTTTTGAAGCTTGTATGAGGCGCTATGAAGATCGTGGAATACTCCAAAACCAGTGGACGCATTTATCACCGACCCATCTGTGAAAAATCTCTTCTCGGTGGGGACGTGGCGGTATTTGTTCGCAAAAATAGTTGGGACAATCAGGGCATGGTGAGGCTCTGGAATTCCTTGAATCTCCTGCCTCATTGTGAGATCGAATCTCACGGAAGAACCACTGAAATGATGGGAGACAGCGCGATTGGGGTTGAACGAGGAGGGGCCGATGTCCAGAGTCATGTACTCGTAGTACAAGCTCATGAATCGTGTTTGAGGATTCCGCTCTAGCAGCTTCTCAAAGTTTTCGATCACCAGCGGGTTCATGACTTCACAGCGGATGAGGAACCGGAACGATAAATCCGCAAAACGATTTGTTAAGGGGAGGACGCCCGCAAGAACTTCAAGACTCATGGTATGCGTCGATTGCATACAACCTAGCGCGATTCGAATGCAACGATATTGAATCCTTTGGAGCTTCAATATGTACGTCCCCGCCGCCGATTGAAAGCAAAAGCTACCGTACTCCAAAATCGAGAGAATGGTGGTCTTGTAGAGTCTTATCAGATCTTCCGGATGGGCTCCCCATGAAGTGCCGGTAATGGAACGAAGTAAATTGATTCGCTGTTGGCATCTCTGCCTCAGATACGCTATGTGTTTTCCCCAAGTGCACTTGGAATCGAACCAGACACCTAAATACTTAAACGACATGCTGTGAGTGATTGTTCTACCCATAAGTTGAAGCTGAAACTGTGCTGGATAAAGCTTCCTAGAAAAAACAACCATCTCTGTTTTCTCCGGAGAGAATTCGATACCCAGATTCATTGCCCAAGTAGACAAATTATCCAAGGTATCTTGCAATGGTCCTTGCAGGTCCGGTGCTGTTGGTCCAACCATGGAAACCACGCCGTCATCTGCAAGCTGCCTTAGCGTGCAATTTTCGGCCAGACGTTCATCAATGTCTTTGACATAGAAGTTGTACAGGAGGGGACTTAAACATGAGCCTTGTGGAAGACCCATGTAGCTGATTCGTGCAATTTCCGTGTTGCCATGAGAGAAGCTCATTCGTTTCTCGGACAACAAATTAAACAGGAAATTGTTGATAATCGGAGAAAGCCCACTCGCATGGAGTTTTTCCGAAAGGATGTCGATGCAAATAGAATCAAACGCCCCTTTAATGTCCAAGAAAACTGAACCCATCTGCTGCTTTTCAGCATAGGCTAATTGGATTTCAGTTGAAAGCAACGCAAGGCAGTCGTTCGTCCCTTTGCCCCTACGGAATCCAAATTGCGTATCTGAGAGTAAGCCATTCACCTCGACCCACTTGTCCAGACGAAGAAGAATCATTTTTTCTAACAGCTTCCGAATACACGACAGCATCGCGATGGGACGGTACGAATTATGATCCGAAGCGGGTTTATCGGGCTTCTGGATGGCGATAACTCTCACTTGTCTCCAATCATCCGGAACAACGTTGAGCTCAAGGAATCGATTGAACAAGTTCAACAATCGCCTCTTTGTGACTTCTGGGAGGTTCTTGAGCAGGTTGAACTTGATTCGATCAATTCCCGGAGCTGAGTTATTGCATGAAAGAAGAGCAATTGAGAATTCTACCATCGAAAACGGGGAGTCCATGTCATCGTTTTCCAGCGGCGGATCGCGAGTGTTGCATCGGACCGGAACCGAATCGGGACAAACCTTACGCGCGAAGTCGAAAATCCACTTGTTAGAGTACTCCTTGCCCTCGTTGACCGACGATGCCGCGTTACGCATTCTCCTGCCGACATTCCAGAGCGTTAGCATGGAAGTCTCTCGCGATAGCCCTTCGACGAACCGACGCCAGTAACCGCGTTTTTTGGCCCTGACCAAGCTCTTAAACTTTTCCTCTAGCTCCGTATACCGCTCAAAGTATTCGCGGGAACCGTATTTACGAAACTGTTTAAACGCGGTAGACTTCTCTTTATTCACGTCGGTGCATTCCTGGTCCCACCACACAGTGGGAGGACGTTTGCGAATGGTAGTGCCAGGAACAGGCTTCGTTTGTGCTTGAAGCGCGCAATCCACTATGAGCCGCGATAGGAAGGAGTACTCATCCAACGGAGAGAGAACGTCGACCGATTCTGAACCGTCACGGACCGCGTTCGCGTATTCTTCCCAATTGATGTTTCTCTTGAGATCGTACGCGATGTTGATTGGACACTGTGAAGATGAACCGTTGGAAATCGAAATTTTGATGGGCAAATGATCACTACCATAGGTGTCTTGGATTACCTCCCACATGCAATCCAATGATAGTGAGTTCGAACAGAGTGACAAGTCTAGTCTGCTCTCTCTTGCTGAAGGTTTGGCTATTCGAGTTACTTCACCGGTGTTTAGAATGGTCATATTGAAATCGTCGCATAGGTCATAGATGATGGTTGAGCGGTTGTCATCGTACAGCTCTCCCCAGCCTGTACCGTGAGAATTAAAATCCCCTAAGATCAACCACGGCTCAGGTAGCACTGAGCAGATGTCAGATTGCGCTCGCCGAGAAACAGCCGTGGAGGAAGGTCGATTCTGTAGAATGAGTGTTGTTTGTTGACCCCTAGGAGCACCCCACCGTACGAATCTGCACGATCGAGACGGATAATGTTGTAGTCGTGAAGAGAAAGGTTAACATCTGGAGAGAGCCATGTTTCGCAGAGAGCAAACGCATCACAGTGTATGTTATGCAGTAAAAATTTGAATATGTCTAGTTTTGGTAAAATGCTTCTACAATTCCATTGAAGGAGAGATACCGTATCATTTTTTGGAAAATTATCCATCGAAGGATACGAATGAAGCAAGGAGGGGCCACTTGGAAGCAAATTGCTTCAGAAAAGGTTTCACGATTGGAAGCATCATGTTAAGACCCTCAGTGATGTTGAACAGATCGAGAATGCTGTCCACAATTCCAGAAAGCGTGAACATGGCGTTCTGCTGTTCTGGTTGCAAAACTGGGACATCTGGGGTTTTAGATGTTCCCGGAAGCCCCGGAAATTCTTTGTCATAATCGACAGGCTTTTAACCCGGTGGATTGGGTTTCGGTTTATTTCCGTGACCTCTTGATTTATCCAAGTGGGCTTGGGGGTCAGTTTTTTTAGTTTTCTGCGAGTCATTCTTGGATCGCTTCCTTGAAGGACCTTTGAAAACAAAAGGACTTCCGTCATTGCCCTCTGAGTCAGTGTCGTCCTCGTCAACTGGGAGAAGATTGAACGGATTATTGTTTTCTTTTTCCGGAGTGATTTTGGGAGGAGGATTGAAAGTCTTCAAGATCTCCGTAAAGGAACGCTGAGAGCGCGCCTTCAGAGACCGTTCAAGTTTTTTTCCTTGCTGTTTATCCTTCGGGCAATCTGCGAGAGGATGCGGAGGTGCCAAACAATAAACACATTTAGGAGGAGCACCACAAGCACCCTCCGCATGCTTCTCGCCGCACTGATCGCATCGTGGCTTGTTGCCGCAGAAGGCGGCGGTGTGGCCTAATTGTTTGCACTTGGTGCAGTTCATCACCCTTGGTATAAACAACCGCACAGGAAGTCGAACCCTCCCAATTCGGACGTAATCTGGCAGAGTCGATCCGGAGAAAGTCACTCGAAACGAGTCAGTCAGCAAATAGATTTTTTTGTCCCGTCGAGGGATGCTGACTGCATTTGGGTGCAGTCAAGAATCTTGACTTCTGGAAGAACGGGGTTCTTGAAGACACCAACCCCCCTCTTCAAGAAGTCATCGCAGGTCGAACTCGCTTCGGTGACCACTCCTTCGATTTCCACGTCACGACTGGGAATGTAAACGCGGTACTCTAACGTAAAAAGCTCGCAGGCAACAATCTCATTCGCCTGCTTGCGGTTACCAACAGTGACGCGCAGTTTGTCTGGCCTCACCTTCAAAATGTCGGTCACTGACGAGAAACGTTTGAATAGATCTTTTTCGATCTGGTTAACGTTAAGGTGATACGATACGTCACGCTTTTTTTACTTTTTTTTCTCTCCTTTCTATGTGTCAGTGAATTGATTATCATTGATGCTGTAGTAGTGTGAGTGTACATCATGCACTACCGCAACTACCGTAAACATAGCTGCTAGAGTTCGTTATTATTAGGTCGAATGTGTAACAGAGACTATCACTACATTTCCATTCAATTTGTCAATATTATCGACCTACCACCTCCCAGGACACCCCTTCCTATACAGAAAACAATTTTACGCCTAGTCTCCAAGACCAACATGTCAAGTCATCATAGAAATTAATTGATTCAACATCACACTTTGGTTACATATGACCTGTCCAAAAGTGATTTCAGAGCTCAAACCTCCAGGTACACGGTAAGAAAAAAGATCCCAAAATGACTTAATTTCACAAATCTCGGCACTATATTGTAGGAAGCCAAAAGCGAGGCCAAAAGTAGGTAATGTGGGTCGAAGAGTTTTTATTTGATTGTTTTTAATTAGTATGGAACTGACAATTCGTTTCTACCCACTCAAAGTCAAAAGTAGGCAAAAATGAACTGGCCGCTGGATATTTTTTCTTATAGTGTATGTTTTTGTTTTTGAATCATCCTTTGCCGCCTTTTGCATATCAGCTGCACTGAACCAATTTGACATATTCCTGTTATGTGGAAGTCTAATAATTTTGCGCTATAAGATAATCCATTGAAAATGATATGATTGAAAATGTGTCAGGTAAATTCTATATGAATATCTGATACATTGACAATGCTGATAATTTGAAAACTTTTATATGATCGCCATATGATAAATGAAAATCGGTCAAATTATAATAATTAACTGAAATGGATTTGAAACCCATAAGCATAAGCTTTACTTTTCACCACAATATAATATATGTGTCATAAATCAATCGAAGTAAAGTTTATGTGAAAATCACATGAAATTTACTTATTCTTTTGACACATATATTTAATCGATTTCTAAAAATAAATCGAAAAATAAACACCAGGCAGTGGGAGCTTTCACAGTTGTGTTTTTTTATTGTAGCTGATTTGGGATTCGATCCAGAACTGTTGAGCTGTGATGCTTTTCGTGTCTGCGCTCGATTCCATTGGGCCACGGCTGACTTCAATATTGAACTCGTTCAATTAGCATGAAGTAATAACAGCTCTCCCAACATGGAATATAGAGCAACGTTATGCTCGTTTTGCTAGAGTGAAGAAAAATAGCACTGATCAATATATGCTCCGTTTCAGTGGTGTCGTGTATTCAAATCATTATTAATGCTCCTGTGTGCAATAAAACAACGACTACATTATATGAGTTCATGGAACTGGTTCATAAAGTTCGAGTACTAGTGGTGGAATCTGAATTAGCCGTGTTGAAGGCTTACAATTAGAATCTTAGCAAATAAATATTGCAGTAGAATCATTTTTTTTTTTCAATCTCAAAACATTCTTTTCCGGAACCCCTTATCTTATGAAACAATAACAAACAATGATTATTTATTACAGTATCATTGTTGTTAGCAATATTTAGTTCGACTAATCATTCTAATGAGTGTACGATAACATAGTTGAAAATTGTTTCAATAATTTATAAAGAACAATTATGTAAGATGTATTTTATTGGGAGCGATGTTCATCCCAGAAAAACATACCAAAACAAATGTTTGCTGTTGGATTTATTAAAAGGCAAATCTATATGACTACTTAATGATTGGGATAGATCTTTTTACAATATTCAAACCTCAAAAATCAAAGGAAGCTATTCCAATGAGATATACATGTTTTCCTATACTGCAAAGTTAAATGACAGTCCAATAGTTTCTACATGTCTGTTTACACGCGACATATCAACAAACGTCAAAAATCGTTAAAAGCAACTCCAATAAAATATACATGATTATCTTATATGATATATCTTTTAGTGAGCAATATTCATCATGAAAACAGGTACATTTTACTCGATTTGCTCATAGTGCAAACTTATATGATTTTCCATTAGTTTCTAGATGCCTGTTCCCACCCATGACATATCAACAGTTTTTCACCATGAAATATATCAGACAATATTCATATACATCTTACCTATCGCTAACCACGTTCGAAGCAAAGTATTATCAAGTACTAAGTATGTGAAATTACGATAGAAATCATTCCATATCGCAGTCATAGTTTTTAAGTGATAATCCATTGGAATCTATCAATCATCACATAGAATGAATAAATCTCCTGACATTGCTATGTTATAAGATGGATCCAATAAACGATACATGTCGATTTGTTTCAGTGTGATGGCTTCGAGCAGTGCAACCAGAACGACACATATTTTTTCTATAGAAGATTTCTAGGATCATTTACTATCATTTTTTTGCCTTGAGAAACAAAATAAGAAATTGTTTTAAACATTTTTTAGTGATGGTTTCTAAATTGCACCCAGTTTAAGTACCTTAAAAAGCAATAAAAACATTGTTTTTACACACTTTGTTTCAATTAAATCGACAACACTGGATACGATGAAAGATGATTCTTACACACACCTCCGTAATGCGGTGTGTAGAAAAAAGGTAATCAAAACAGTTTCAATTTGCAAAATTATTCGCGGCTCGCGTTTTTAACGATGCAAATGATATTATTTAAGTAAATATCGTCTTTAAAAGTGAATTAACTTGAAAGTACTTGTAGAAGCACGTGTCGTAATTGTTTTTAGTGTGGTTCTGAGAAGTGAAAGCTAGTGAAAACAGTTGTTGAAATTTCATGCCCTGAGCAGAGCAAAATCCGCTGATCGTACTTTTTAATGTAAATATTACCAATGAGTGAATGAATTGGCAATATTTGGGTGGCAAAGTATTGAAATATGTATCCAGATCTTATTCATACAATTCAGGCCTATTTTTTAAGGTATGTAATTAGTAATTTACTGTTTTGTAGGAAGATGTCTTTCGTACGCATACCATAATACGTTTATTTAATGATTTTAGGGACAGCCATTGTTGCATGACGTGCCGTATCACCTTAAGCGGTTTTTGTTTGGGTCGGAAAAAAACAACCCATGGGCCTGTCGAAGCGTCTGGGTATGACTTATGGCGGGGGGCAGTTTTTGTTTTCTTGGCGGGGTTAGGCGGAGTAGGGGGAGACGGTTTTGGCGGTGTGGGGGGAGAGGGATTAGGTGGGGTAGGGGGAAACGGGTTTGGTGGTGCGGGGGGTGACGGTGCTGGTGGTGTTGGTGGCGATGGATTAGGCGGGGTAGGAGGAGATGGGGTAGGCGGTACGGGCTCCGGTGCTCGTTTTCGCCTGGGCCGCTTCGGGATGGTTCCGGTGTACTTCTTCACCGTGGCTGACGTTTCCACGTCGGACAGTTCGTCTTCAGTGGGAAGGGCAGGAAGGGTATTCCCCCCGCCATCACTATTACCATCCATTGCGGGGCAACTGCCACCGCAATAGATACAAAACAACTACACACAGGGAACACACAGGGACAAGAGAAAAAGAAGAAGAAGAAGAAAATATTTGCGTGGGATGGGAGAAAGGGGAAACTAAAACAAAGGGGCAATAAATAAAACTTATTCGCTACCGAGGGGCACGCAATAACCTTTAACTCCTACGCAAGCCTTTTTTAAGTACAATAATTACAGTTAACTACATGATTAATTACTTTAATTACAAGCGTCGGAAATGTTTTGATTTAATTACTTTTAAGTACAAATTTCAGTTTTAATTACAAGTCGTATAAATTAAGTACATTAACTCCATTAATGTACAACGAGAAATGTACTTAAATTTCCCCCAGCGTACCGTTAGACCCTTTCGTTATTGGCTCGTGAAACAAAAATTTCACAGGCCCTTTTGCTACGTTAAGGATAATGTCAGATCTGATAAATTGTATCGCTACCGCTGTTATGACTTCAGAATAGACCCTATAAACATACATCTCCTGGGACCTACGAGGAAATCTACGTTGGTGATTGGTGCCAATTCACATGCAACGATCGGTTCGTGATTGGAAATGTAGTCGGATTTCAATACTGCCGAGGTGTTGGCAGGGCAATGAACTATATCCTGGATCACGCCCCTGTCAAAGCACCGGAGAATGCGACAATGAAAGAATGTTTGTTTGTACTACCTGGTTCAACCTAAGAAATAACGAATTTAATTTGGTGGATGCGAACGAAAACAGAATTACAGTTATATCGGTTCCCGTTGGGTCATTTTTGGTCGGCATTCGGCTTTATTGTTCTGTAATAAGTATACACACGATGAACATCTTGTTTTTTTCTCTAAAACGATGTAATTGGACCAGTGGCAGCTATTTCGATGGTTCATAATCACATTGGGCATCCCGGAAATGTTCCGGTGCCCCGGGGAAGTGGCCAATTCTCAATAAGAACCAAAACCCATCATGCGACATATCAAACTTCATGATTTTACAAATCTTCGCCAGTAATGGTCTTATTGAGAGTCCATGGTCACACTAGCCCTCCCAGACATGTTCCGGTGCCCCCGGAGAAGTGGCCAATTCTCAACAAGAACCAAAAACCCATCGTGCGACATATCAAAATTCATGATTTTCCAAACTTTGGTTGGTAATGGCCTTAATGAGACTCGACGGTCACACTAGTCCTCTCTGGCATGTTCCTGTGTCCCCGGGCAAACTTCAAACTTCATGATTCTGCACGGCTAATAATGGTCTTAGACAGTCCACAGTCCCATTTAATTGTCCCCCCCCCCGGGTAGATATCCAACTCCCAATAAGAACCAGAACCCCTCGTGTGACATATCAAACTTCATTATTTTACGAAAATCCGTCGGTAATGACCATATTAAGAGTTCAAATTATTTCAGTTTCCAACTCTAGCATGGTGCTCCAAGAAATTTAGTATAAGTATTCGCAGAATTGGTCATGTTTGTAGTCTAGTAAAACATTAATATGCGCTTTTCAGGGTGTAAGAAGAGTTTTTGAATAAATTTATTCATTCGAGTATGTGTTAAGGGTTTTCTTCAATTTTTTTAAATAGTTCAAGAATAAGGATTTGGGTACGTTTTTAATTACATTTGTGTAGCTTTAATTACATTTATTACAGAAAATTAATTTTTAATTACATTAATTACGTAATCAAATTGAACTACATGTTTTAATTACAGTAATTACACTGGCACTGCTTTGATTACGCGAAATTAATTTTAATTACATGACATACTTAATTTTCATTTTTAATTACTTAATTACATAGTTAAACACCTTGTACTTTAAATCCAACGCAGTCAAAAAGGCTATTGCGTGCCCCTCGTTCGCTACTTAACTACACCGGCACAAAGCGTGTGTGTGGAAACGCTGTTATCACGTGGTGCGTTGGTGTTGGTCCACGCTGCTATCCGGTGGTGATGGTTGGTGTTGGTGGGTCGGCAAGCTGGTGATACGACACGCTTCACTATCACTTGCACACCCTCGCGACGGCGTGAAAAAATGATGGACTTGACGACGCCGTTAACTCCGGTGATGGATTACCGGGATGAATTAAAGCTGGATGGTAACTCCAAGGGGCTCGGCCGATGGAATTCCACTTCCTCTGTTGGACACTGGTCACTTGGCGCACCCAATGGGGGGTGAAAAAAAACCGCTCGGGCGGAAAAAAAACACCGAAAAAACTAGATGCCGCGCAACTGAAACCGGGACGTTGTTAACCGACAGAATGCTCAACTAGGAATGAACCGAGCAACTTGTAAACAATGTTGTTAACAACAATGGGCTTTTGTATACAATATTTGCTACATTGCATGAAATGTCTCAGAACTTTACATGATATATAATGTAAACTTATATGATATGTGACGCTCCATTTATGTGCAACATATTGAACAGAAATTTACACTACTTTTTCGAACTGTGTGGTATTTCGGCGCGCCACTACATGCACTTTTAGGCAATTATAAAATTTTGTGCCACTACTTGGTGAAGCCAACCACAGTTTAACCATAGAGGTAACTCTAAGACTAGTAGGGAAAACAATCCTATTGTTGCGATACGTTAGAAGCGTTAGGAGCCCATTGTTGTGTATGGAGACCTCCATACACAGCAATAGACTTCCAACGCTACAAACGTACCGCAACAATAGGACTGTTTCCCCTAGCTCTCGAAAGAACGTGCTCAACTTTTTGGCTCAGCTCTGCACTGCAACTGCCATGTACCCATTAATGGGTAAAAAAGGACCCATTTTTGATGACTATATGAGGCTGTCAAATAATGGGTGCAGTTCAATTTCAAATAATGGGTACTCTTTTACCCATTTCTCAGAGCACTTCGGGCGAGAATAATGAGTACTTTTTTACTCATTAATGGGTGAAAAGCAACTAGATAACATCTTCCAGTCCTCGCTTCAGTCGCAAAGTGTCTTAACGATGTCGAATGGAAATTGCTCGTTTGAAAAGTAGGTAGGGTAAATTATGGCTTCGGCACCCATTGACTGTTTTCGGCAACCAAAATTGAAACGTTTATTTCACTGTATTTTCCCATCAAAACTCTTCGCTGAATGTTTTAAACCGATTCCTTACTTTCTCAGCTTCAATCTGATTACATTTTTACGACTGTGCAATCCTGTTCTACCATATTTTTCTTTAAATGAAATATACACACTACAAAATACGGCTGATTTCGAGTTGCCGATAATAGAACAGTTGGTTAACACGCAGTTCAAATGGAAAGGGTGCCGAAGAAAAAGAGACTGCCGACAATAGTCACACTCACCTGAGAAGTTTGGAGCGTTGTAAAAACATGTTCAACCCGTTTTGATCAATTCTGTCGATTGGAATTGGTAGAACAGCAAGCAGCAGATCAATGTCAACAAACAAACCTGTCATGTATGTGTGTGACGCTGAGAAATCGTCAATAGAAGTTCGGACGCTGCTTAGATTGACGAGAATACGTAAATTCCCCTATTTCTTATTTTATTTCTTTCTGTCCACATCTAAAAAGCAATCTGAAACTTGCAGCTGCATCAGCAAGGAGATCCCAGGAGAGCTTTGGGAGTACCATTTTTTGCACGAACGATGGAAAGACCACTGGATAAAAAATAGTGAAATAAAGATATAAATATAAATAACGTTTTGTATTCTTAACTATTCATTGTGGTTCTTTCAATGATCCATAAATCATACAAATTCTAAAATAAAAATCCTGGCCATTCAAAATTGGGTACTTTGTACCCATTTTATAAAGCGAATTATTATTTAAAAATGGGTAAAAAAGTACCCCATGATTTGACGTACAAGGTCTTCATCCATTAATGGGTAAAGACGTTTTACCCATTAAATGAGTTTATCTACTTTACTTCGAAATGGGTACTTTTTCACCCATTAATGGGGACTTTCCAGTTACAGTGTGGTACTATCTTCGGTCCCAAGTATAATCGATGCACCCCTCGAAACATAGGAAAATCCACGAATCCCTCATTTTATCTGTCATACTTTCATAGCAAATCAAAACAAACATTGTGTAGTACTAGAATTTCGACTAGAATGGGGTACGGTAATCAATTTGCTTGGGTCCAATAGGCTAGTCAAGTAGTGAGCCAATTTCAAATCGTTAGTTACCACCGGTTGCTTAAACTGTTCATTTACCACAATCCCGAGCTATTGTTCCTTATGGCTATTGTTCTTCGATGCAGATGTGGAGAGGGAGATCGATCTATTCTTCTTGTTTGGCGCATGTTGTCGGCATTATCTCGAAAAGTGTATATTGTGTGTGGCAGGATAATTTCTCAAAAAGGGATTATCCCATCTGTTTTCTGTTTATGGCCGTGCGACTGCGCCCATTGATTTAACACACGGCGGCTCTTTATCCAGGATTCGCTCCTCAAGCCGCTGTCATAAAGTACTATCAAAGTTACTCACCTGTGTATAATCCTTATGGCCGGGGTTGCATCGCGCTTATGAGCGGCGCGCTTCGACCGTAATCAAATGAGAATTTAACATAAGCGCGACAATATATAGCGCAGCTCGAAATGAAAAACTTTTTCATGCAAGCGTTCGTACAAAAAATGATTCGTAACTTTGTCTCAGACGTAATTTTGATTAGATGAGTCGTTTTCGTGCTATGATTTACTGCAAAAAAATATCGAAAACACCATTTTGAAAAATTAGGCGATGGTCAAAATGGCCGAATGTCAGGACAAACTTCGACCATTGCCTCCAGCGAACAATTATAGGAAATTTCATAGAATTCTGCGTGATAAAATCTAAAATTTAAACATTTTTTGCTATTTGGCCTGGAACTGCCCGGCTACAGGTAGACGGACGATGCAGTATCGTTTGAAGTTAATTTTGCAGACGTTAGCGGATTTACGGTTTTTTACGGGCCTTCGACAAGAGCTCTTTGCATAGTGATTGGTTGATAATGTTGGGTGTATTTGTTTATGCACTGTGTTATTGCTGGTTGAAAAGGTCATTGGATCTCTTCGTAGAGGAAAGATTACGTCTGAAAAACTGTAACAAGCACTTGGACTATTGAATATCCGTTGTTCGATCGGATAAACAAATAACAATACTCTATTAATGGTGGTATGCTCCAATCGGTATTATCCCTGGATTAAATCCAGATCAAGAATGTCTGACTGCTTGATGTCGGCATTGGAGTTAGTCAATACGATTCTGATACTTATGACAGACACACTGAGTAGTACCGTTGAACTTCATTAATCTAGTACGTTGGTTGCAGTACTAGATTAAAGTTACTAATTTGTATTTCTGTACTAGGTATAAGCAAACATACACACTAAGATCATTTTACAGATTTCTGTAAAATTTTACCGAAATCTCAACAGCTGAACGTTCGGTAAACAATTTTACAGTTTTCCTGTAATTATTTACAGATATCTGTGAAAAATTACAGGAAATCTGCGAAACTGTTTACCGAACGTTCAGCTGTTGAGATTTCGGTAAAATTTTAAAGATTTCTGTAAAAATTTCTAAGTGTGTAGCAGATCATCCAAACAGGGTAGGTATTGAAATTTAATCCACGATGGAGCATACGTAGCGTGGTAGGAGCGAAGGGCCGGTTCACCCCGGGTGTCACCTTTGGAGGGGTGACACCTGCTAGAAAAAAACTTAAATCTCTAGGCCCTTTACACGCAAACCAAAGTACGCCCCCGCAAACCAACAACATCATCGAATAGGGCAACTATCACCTTTCCGAAAGTGGCATTGGTTTGATTATTGATTGGGTTCCTTCACTTTACTACCATTGTTGGGCGGTTTTGCTCGTCCGTTTTTGACAACATTAGAAGGAGAAAAGGAGACAAACTAGTCAAAAGTAAATAGCTAAAAGTGATCTGGCCGTTGGGTACTTTTTTCTTACCGTTTAGATAAGAATATATTCACTACCGGAAACTGAGTGGCCAACTATCTGCTTAACAACTTCTAAAATAATATCAGGAAGCTATCTCTTCAAATTGCCGTATAATCAGTGTTTGGTCCCAATTACCTCAAATCTCATATAGTACGTGTATTCGTTAATGCCGGATCAACCTACTATAGGAATCCAGTGGAATCAGTACTAAAGGAATCCAGCAAGAACGAATCCGCACTATAGGAATCTTGACTGTATCTCTGAGCATCTAATGGTGGTAAGCTCCAATCGGTTTTATCCTCGGATTACATCCCAATCACGAATGATGGGCTGTTTTGTTATTAACGCCCATGTTAATCAATACAATCGTTAATAAACATTTGATGGATTCTCCAATGAGGGACTGTATTCAAAGTTAATCCGAGTTGGAGTTTACCGCCATAAGTGCCTTGAAAGCAAACCGAAAATAAGTGAGATATTGACGAACTTTCGGGACGCTCAATTCGCAGTTCAAGTACCCAAGGTGAGTGCTGAAATATATAGGCAAACACTGAGATATCATTTTTGATGGTGGTGTAAATACTGGTATTATATATAAAATGTTCGGTTCCTTAGTGCAAATAATTTAAGGTGTGATAGAAGATCATATGCGATGAAAAAAAAAATTTCTACACAAATGATCCAATCTAAAAGATTACAGAGTTATTGAACTTTTTCTTTTTCGATCTATGCTTGCCATAAATTGGCTCTAATTTGAAAAATATGCTACTTAGCACAACATTATTGCCTTCATTGAAAATTTCCTACCAGTGTCATATCTAATTCAAGTAAGCTGCATTTAGTTACATGTTAGAGATAAACATGTCTAAAATTGGTGATTATAGATTTTCCATTATTGTTTCAAAAGATACGTAGTAAAATGTTTTGTTTTGTCTAACCTCTCATAGCGCTCTATAACTTTCTCTTTGACACTAACTTTCTATATTGGTTTGTTTTGCTGTAATTTTGTTCTAAACACATCATGTTGGGTCGTTAAAACAAGGTTTTTTGACAGGAAGGCAGCTCCCACACCTGGACCCTACCTATCGACCCATCAACTCATGAACCGGGGACCATGACCGGGGACCGTGACCGGTTTTAGAGCAAATTGTAAACAAACTCGGTCGCTGTCCCATACAAAAATCCAACATGGCTGAATCATGAATTTGACACATTAGAACACCTATATGTAGTCACCTTGGTGAGAACGTCGTTTAAACGCTGTCCAGACTGGAGAGTTATAACATGTTATAACGGTTGTCAAATAATTGCAACACAGAAACCACCCTCAAGATAGCGCTATAACATGTTATAACTCTGTAGTCTGAACGTACTATTATCATAGAGGTAACTCTAAGACCACTGGGTCCCGAAGAAAATCATTATTATTTTTGGCTCACTCAGTACCAGAACAACGGTCCCAAGCTATTTCACTCACCCCTGCATGTTCTGCATGAATCCACACACCCCTGATGTTATCTGTCAAACTTTCATAGCGAATCAAAACAAACATAGTGTAGTAATAGAATTTCAACTAGAATAGGGTACGTTAATCGTTTGCTTGGGACCAATAGGCTACTAAAGTGGTGAGCCAATTTAAAATCGTTAGTTTCGTATTGATTGTTGCTATTATGCCTTGTTCAGACTACAGATTTATAACATGTTATAGCGCTATCTTGATAGTGGTTTCTGTGTTGCAATTATTTGACAACCGTTAATTTTGTTCATTTAAATCAAAAATATGAATCTTTATACTCTAAATATATGAATTATTCAAAGTAAATTGAAAGTATGTTTAAAATAAAAATATTTATGTTTGAATGAAATTCAAAAGCATGTTTATTTTAACAATATCGAAATATCGATTGTAAAGCATCTGTCACTAAAGTGTTTGTGTTTGACTGACAATGATTGGTTTCTGTACGTGGCGAATAAGAATCATTAGCGGCGATAAAGGCGCAGAAGACCAAGCTGAAAACGATAGTTCTTTCGCTGGTCATTTCGCAGGATCTGGTAGTGGCCCATGAGATCAAGAACTGGACGGAGCGACACTGGAGCTGGTGACCTGAGAACATTCGTTGTTACCGGGGTTTTCCGGAGGTTTGGCTGATCCCTGCATACAGATGTGATTGCATCCGGATCATGTGACGGTTATGCTAATAAAAGTGCACGATTGGTGACAAGGTTGCTTCCACTCACTTGCTTTAAAAAATGATTTTCTGAATTTTGAAATCATTCGATTTTATAATGATATTTTGTACTTGTTAGATACAAGAAGCGGATGAAAGGCAAGTGTTTGATTCATAAAACCAGTCAATTTCGCTACCAGAGTGTTACAATAAGCGATTTTATGATTCGTGAGCGTTCACTCAGAGTGAGCGCTAGCTAGTCGTAAAATCGCTGATTGTGACTATATGAAAGCAAATTTGACAGCTTTCATGTGTCAAACACTTGCCTTTCAACCTCTTCTTGTATCTAACAAGTACAAAATATGATTATAACATCTAATGATTTCAAAATTCAGAAAATCATGTTTTTATAGCAAGTGAGTGGAAGCAAGCCTGATTGGTGATTTAACCTTATCGCGCACTTTTACTTATTTCATCGCACATTCGAAAATAATTTATAATATTGAATCGAAAATCGTGGCAGGGTTGCTTCCACTCACTTGCTATAAAATTATATTTTTCGGAATTATGCAATCATTAGATGATATAATGATATGTTGTACTTGTAGGTAACGAGAAGAGGGTGTAAAATATGTGTTTGACTCGTAAAACTCGTCAATTTCGCTTTCAGAGCGTCACAATAAGCGATATTATGATTCGTGAGCGTTCACTCAGAGTGAGCACTCACGAGTCGTAAAATCGCTGATTGTGACGCACTGAAAGCAATATTGACAGATTTTATGAGTCAAACACATACTTTACGTCCTCATCTTGTAACTTACAAGTACTAATTATCACTATTCTATCTCGTGATTTCATAATTCTGAAAAACATTTTTTTATAGCAAGTGAGTGGAAGTAACCCTGAATCGTGGTAAAAATTAAATACGTTTAAAATGAACTTCAAAATCATGTTTAAAGTACAAATATTTATTTTTGATTCCAACCCTGTCAAAGCAAAAATATTCACTTTTATTTTCAACACGAATATTTTTAAAATAAACGTAGCATGACTTTTATTTTAAACATTGATGTCACATGACTTTAAACATAAAATACGTTTGAAATAAATCTAATTTATTTTTGTGGCCGGAATAAACGGAGTCTACGTTTATGTTTACCTCAAATATTTTTATTTCGACAATATATTTTTCTGCGTGTAATAGTACGTTCAGACTACAGAGTTATAACATAGAGGTAACTATAACATGTTATAACTCTGTAGTCTGAACGTACTATTATCATAGAGGTAACTCTAAGACCACTGGGTCCCGAAGAAAATCATTATTATTTTTGGCTCACTCAGTACCAGAACAACGGTCCCAAGCAGTCCCAAGCTATTTCACTCACCCCTGCATGTTCTGCATGAATCCACACACCCCTGATGTTATCTGTCAAACTTTCATAGCGAATCAAAACAAACATAGTGTAGTAATAGAATTTCAACTAGAATAGGGTACGTTAATCGTTTACTTGGGACCAATAGGCTACTAAAGTGGTGAGCCAATTTAAAATCGTTAGTTTCGTATTGATTGTTGGTTATAACATGTTATAGCGCTATGTTGATGGTGGTTTCTGTGTTGCAATTAGTTGACAACCGTTATAACATGTTATAACCATAGAGGTAACTCTAAGACCAGAAGGTCCCGAAGAAACGAACTCAACTTTTTGGCTCAGATCTGGTACTATCTTCGGTCCCAAGCTAATCGATTCACCCCTCGAAACATAGGAAAATCCACTAACCCCTCATTTTATCTGTCAAACTTTCATAGCGAATCAAAACAAACATAGTGTAGTACTGGAATTTATACTAGAATGGGGTACGTTAGTCGATTTGCTTGGGACCAATAGGCTAGTCAAGTAGTGATCCAATTTAAAATCGTTAGTTTCGTATTGATTGTTGTTATAACTCTCTAGTCTGGACAGCGTTTTAGGAAAATCCCTCTGTTGTTGGTCGGCCGATTTTCGAGAAGTTTTCTGTCAAAATTGATTCTTTGTCTGTCAGAAATAAGTACTAGCGTGCACAGGAATCTTGTTAAGGAGGGTCAATTTTTTTCTTTGGTGCATTTAATCTGGGGATGGGGAGTACTCCAAAGTACGTCGTAGATGGTGCTGTCTTCCTCCCACTTTTTCCCTACTGTTCAATTTAGCTAATTTTACTTATTTTTTGCTCCGGTGGTGGTTCATCTTCTTCAATGCAAACTGCTTTCAGAAAGCCAATGAAAATTGGCAATTTAATCCCATCGACGATGTCGATGATGATCGGTTCGTCTGGAGAATGGTTGGATAGTAGGGCTTTATCCGAAATAATACATTTGCTGCAATGTTGTTGCGTTGGTGGTTGAATTCAGCTGAAGTCACGTCAGATGGTGGGGATAGCATCGACAAACCGAGATGAATGACCAATAAGAATCGCATTCTCCTTTCGCATGCACACTGCGTCGACAAGTACAAGGTTCAAACAGTGCACATAGCAGTGAACAAACAGTAAAGGGTGATACGGTCAAAATTTGGTCAATATCAACTTGACGTATTTCTTTCAATTTTGCATTTAAAAAACCTGAACACCCCTCATTTTGAAGGTGTGTGTGTGTAGAATGTTGCTCCTATTTGGATTTTGGAATTCACTCTTCAGTTGTCAAAATGCCGTCCAAGCAAGAAGAGCAGCGTATCAAAATTTTGCTCGCGCATCGCGAAAATCCGAGCTACTCGCACGCAAAGTTGGTAAAATCGCTAAAAGTTGCCAAATCAACCGTTACAAATGTAATTAAAGTGTTTGGGGAACGTTTGTCGACAGCCAGGAAGTCTGGATCGGGGGGAAATCGAAAACCGGAAGCCGCTGAGACGACAAAGAGAGTTGCCGGTAGTTTCAAGCGAAACCCTAACCTCTCTCTCCGAGATGCCGCAAATAAGCTGGGTGTATCGTCTACAACCGTGCATCGAGCCAAAAAACGAGCCGGACTATCGACTTACAAGAAGGTAGTGACTCCAAATCGCGATGATAAACAAAATACGACGGCCAAAGCGCGATCCCGGAGGCTGTACACGACGATGCTGACGAAGTTTGACTGCGTGGTAATGGACGACGAAACCTACGTCAAAGCCGACTACAAGCAGCTTCCGGGACAGGAGTTTTATACTGCAAAAGGAAGGGGAAAGGTAGCAGATATTTTCAAGCACATGAAACTGTCAAAGTTCGCAAAGAAATATCTGGTTTGGCAAGCCATCTGTACCTGTGGCTTGAAAAGCAGCATTTTCATAGCTTCCGGGACTGTCAACCACGAAATTTACGTGAAATAGTGTTTGAATAAACGTCTGCTGCCTTTCCTGAAGAAACACGGTTGTTCCGTACTGTTTTGGCCGGATTTGGCATCTTGCCATTACGGTAAAAAGGCCATGGAGTGGTACGCCGCCAACAACGTGCAGGTGGTTCCTAAGGACAAGAACCCTCCCAACACGCCAGAGCTCCGCCCAATTGAGAAATACTGGGCTATTGTCAAGCGGAACCTAAAGAAGACCAAAAAAACTGTTAAGGGCGAGCAGCAGTTCAAGGCAAACTGGATTTCTGCGGCGAAGAAGGTGGACAAGGTGGCTGTACAAAATCTGATGGCAGGGGTCAAGCGTAAGGCCCGGCAATTCGGATTTGGAAAAGCGGAAGCCTAACTGAATATTTTTCCTGAATTTTATACTAATTGAACTTGAAAAAGAAATTTAATTTGATTTTTTAAATAAACGATTTCACTGATTTACACGCGTTTTCCCTTGACCAAATTTTGACCGTATCACCCTTTATATTGCTCTTGATCAATCCAATCTTGATCAGTGATATTGAGTGCTTGGCACTGATGAAGTCTGCAAGTAGTAGACGAAATACGCGTATTTGTCAAAATATAAGCAATTATAACGGAATTAAAAGAAAATAACCCAACACACTCAAAGCTGTTCATTGACATTTTCAGAGAAGATTCTTGGACGATTTTTTAGTAAGACAACAATCGACCAAGGTTCAATGGCAAACTAATACCCACTTTTAAATTGGGGAATCCAAGAGCTTTTTTTTAGAACTCTATGATCTCTGTTGAAATTCTTCTCAGAAGTCCTCTGGAATTATTTTTAGAACTCTCCTTGACTTTTACTCAGAACACCTTGGAACTGAAATTACCTTAGAGTTTCAGAAGAATTTCCCCAGTATTATCCAGAAATTATTCCGGGAATGAGCTAGAAATTATTGGTACTCCCTTGAAATTTTCCTCAAAATCCCTTTGGAATTTCACTCAAAATTTAATTTTCTCGGTATTCTTTTCGGAATTATCTTGGAACTATAACAGGATTCACTAGAAATTATTCGCAGAATTTTCTTGGAATACTCCCCAGAAATTCTTTGGGACTGTCCTCAAAATTCAATATCTTCTCGGATTTTTTTTAGAACTCTCCTAAGAGCTCTTTTGAAATTCTTCTCAGAAGTCCACTGGCATTATATTTAGAACTCTTTATGTTTTTTCCCAGAACACCTTGGAACTTGGAACTGAATGCGCTAGAAATTTTCCTCGGATTCGCTTGAAATTTTGCTTAAAATCCCTTTGGAATTTCACTCAAAATTTGATTTTCTCGGTATTCTTTTCGAAATTATTTTGGAACTATCTGCAGGATGTACTAGAAATTATCCGCAGAATTTTCATTGAATTCTCTCCAGAAATATTTTGGAACTTCAATATCATTGAGGTTCTTCTCGAAATATTTTAGAACTTTTTTTTTCTCAGAACACCTTGGAACTGAAATTCATCTTAACATTCAGAATAATTTCCTCTGTATTCTCCAGAAATTCTTCCCAAAATGAGCTTGAAATTATCCTCGGGATTTCCTTGAAATTTTCCCCAACATCCCTTTGGAATTTCATTAAAAATTTGATTCTCTCGGTATTCTTTTCGAAATTATCTTGGAACTATCTACATTATTCACCAGAAATTATTCGCAGAATTGTCATGGAATTATCCCCAGAAATCATTTCTTTTGGAACTTGTCTTCAGAATTCAATACCCTTGAGGTTCTTCTCGGAAGTGGTTTAAGTTTAAGTTGTCCGTCCATTCACCAAAACGTTGTACATAGTTTTTTCTACCAGAAATAATCAATAAAGCTTGTCTCTCCATTCACCAGAACTGTGCAATGTTAACATCAGGAATTTTCAATTCAGCTATCGCCTCCATGCAGCAGATTGTTGCAAATCTTGCACCAGAAATTATCAATACAACTCGCCCCAGAAAATGTAACACCAGAAAATTTCAATTGACAAGAACGATGCAAATTTTCCTCCGTTAATATTCAATAAAAATTGCTTCTCCAATCTTCTGATTGGTGCAGATATCCTTTTTCCATTTTCCACCAGACATTTTCAATATAGTTTGCTTCTCCTATCATCAGAATGTTGCAAGTTTTCCACGAAATAAAGCTTGCTCCTATTTTCAGATTTTCAGCATACATTTTCAGTAAAACAGCTTCCCTTCAATCATCAGAATGGTGCAAATTTTACACCAGAAATTATTATTAAAGCTTGTTCCTCTATTGAGCAAAAGGATGTAAATTTGAGACCAAACATTTTCCAAAGAGCTTGCCCATCCGTTCACCACAACGGTGCAGATTTTCCTCCAGTAGTTTTCAATATAGCTTAATTTAAATAATGTTTGTGCCTTCATTTACCAGACCAGTGCAAGTTTTCCACCAGAAATTTTTTGTTCATTTCATTTATCAGTGCAATACAAATTTTGCACCAGAAATTTTCAATAAAGCATGTTCCTCCAGTCACCAGAACGGTGCACCAAAAATTGTCAGAGAAGTTTGTTTCACCATGCACCTTTGTGGTGTAATTTTCAGGCTCTGTCTCTTCATGCAGAATGGTGTAAATTTTCCACCATAAATTTTCAATGAAGCTTGCATTCATCAGAACGATGCAAATTATGCACCAGAAACATGAATAACCCTTGCTTCTACACCACAGAGTTGCGAACGTTCCACCAGAAATTTTCAGTTAAATGTGCAGTTCCAAATTTTTTGCGTGATTCAATTTTTCCACCACAATTATTCATTGATGATATTTTTACACCAGAATTATTCAATAAAAAGCTTTTTCTACAATTTACCACCACGAAGGTGAGTTTTTACAACCTTAAATTCACCATCTTCTTTTAACCCTCCATGAACCACTTTGAAAAAACAAATTACACCAGAATTTTTTTATATGCACCACTGTGGTGCAATTTTTTGACCAAAAAATTTCATTGAAGTTTGTCCATTCATGCACCTTTGTGGTGCAATTTTCAGACACCATCTCAAAGGAATTGACGCAATAAAAGGTTTTCAGTGCCCTTATAGTATGAAATGAAGTTATTTACCTTCAAATCAAGTTATAAAGAAATCAAGTTATGTTATATCATAATTTGGAAATGTGGAAATAAACATCTTATATATAAAAGGAGGGGCAATTGCCCCACCTTGTGCACGCCAGTGGAAATAAGTCTGCTGGAATAGACGAGTGCACGGGTGAACTTTTCTTCATCTTCTGAAAAAAATTTACACAACAGCGGGGCCCTGTTTACTAAAAATGAACACATGAATACTGCTCGCGTAGTATTTGAAAAGGGCCTATCAACTTTTAAAAACAATTTGCTAGGTCCATTTCACGAGAACCGAAGTACGCCCATGCAAACCAAGAGCACAATCGGGAAGGGGAAAATTTACCCTACCCGATGGTGTTGTTAATTTGCGTGGACGTATTCGGTTCGCGCGAAAAGGGCTTGTCCACAAAAGGTGATAGGCCCGTTTGAAATGTTATGCGAGTATTATACATGTGTTCATTTTTAGTAAACAGGGCCCCGCTGTTGTGTCACTTTTTGTCGAGTGAGTGAACTCAAATCCATCCGTGCACTCGTCTATAGCAGGTTTATTTGAAAATTTTCAATTTGTCAAATTTGAGTGAAAATTCACCAAATGGAACACAGCCTAAGTGTGACATGAACACTCACGGTTCAATTGAATGAACGCGACGGAGGCTTTGAAAACTTTCAAAATCTCGAACTAGTCTCGAATACCCTATGTCTTGAAAAAGAAAACTTTATATTGTTAATCAATGAAGGGGAAGGGAGATTTGCTGCTGCGTCATAATTAGAATAAGTCAATTGCACAACTCAACAAACAAAAGATTAAAAAATATTGATAAATGGAAAATAGTGTTTGAATACCATCGTATAAATAATAAGTAACCTTTTTGCAGTGAATAAATATGGATGACTGTTAGGAGATGACACCCAAACCATCCGAGTAACACTAAGCCCCTGAGTGTTGCTTAAACTATTCATGGATTCAAATCACAGTCAGCATATTTGACTTGCAAGAATTAACCCGGTGTTAGTTTAAACAAAACAATGCAATGCCTTTCGATAGCTGTTATGCAATAGTTAACGAACGTTCAGCACTTTTTGTCCATGTCTCCAAACAGATTCAAGGATACGATTGTATGCTAAGTCCAAAACCGATTTCCCGGTGGGATTTTTCGGAATTAATTATGAGGGTAATCACCGGAAAAAGGTGTTTCCCACTCGAGCAGCATTTGCATAGCAAATATTGATCCGTTGGTAGGCAATCAAAATCAGACTTAGCGATACGAAAATGTGCGATCTTTCAAATATTTGCTTCTGCAGCACTCCCAACCGAGGTGATTGTTTGCATTTCTAAGTATTTTTGTGTGTCTCTGAGTCCGAACTGTTGACCACGAGGCAGCTTGTCGTGCTTTTCTCCATGGTAAGAATCTTAATCTTGCTCTTAATCAATGATAGACGAAAACCTAGAAGCTTCAAGCTTCGTAATGTACAGTCATTCGCCGATAGCGTATATAGTTACCATCACAATCATCTGGGAACTATGCTCACCATAGCTATCTGTTAACGTCTTAGCAATAGCATCTATGAGCAGCATGTATGGATCTTAAATGCGTCTACAGTTGTCTTTCTTTTTATTTGTTGCTTTTTTTCGATGATCGCGGCTTTACTAGGGGAGATAACTACTTCGGTATCAGTGCCCATTTCCGTCATATCGAGTATAAACATCAAATATGTGTTTGTTAGTTTAGCTCAAAAGCTACAAAACAAAGTCTATACAAACGCATAATATGAATCAAAACAAAAGAAGCGCCCCTAGCGAATACATTTGTTCTGCCTTATCCGTATGCCGAAGTGAATCCAATGAAGTTTCAAGTGTTTGTACGGAATTGAAACTCGTATGACGGAATTGGAATAAAGAAACAGTGTTACACACTTAGAAAAATACATGTAAATTTAGGTGCTCTGAAATCGACATATACGAGCGTAAATTTTGACATAAATTTAAGACATAACAGACGTGAAATATAGCTCAATCAAACGTACTTTTCGTCGAGCAACGAACTTTTCAGTCTCGGAGTACTTGCCCAGTACTGCTCCACCGAGCGCAGCTCCGGGCAGTTTGGCGGATTCATGTCCTTTGGAACAAAATGGACAGAATTGCCCTCATACCACTCCAGGACACTTTTAGAATAGTGGCATGATGCCAAATCTGGCCAAAATAGCGGAGCTTCGTCGTGCTGCTGCAAGACAGCAAAAGGCGCTTCTCGAGGCACTCAGATTTGTAGATCTCGCCATTTACTGTGCCCTTTTTCACGAAAGGCTCACTCCTCAGTCCGCAAGAGCAGATGGCCTGCCAAATGAGATATTTGGAGGCAAACTTCGACATTTTCTTCTTCTTAAATTTGTCGTCCACATTGAACTTGCTCTTGCCGGTGAAAAACTCCAACCCCGGAATTTGCTTACAATCGGCTTTTATATACGTTTCGTCGTCCATCACACAGCAGCCATATTTTGTCAGCATCTTCTCGTAGAGCTTCCGTGCCCGAGTTTTAGCCGTCGATTGTTGCCGCTCATCGCGGTTTGGGAAGTTCTGTACCTTGTATGTATGTAGTCCAGCTCTCTTCTTTGCATTCTGGACGTAGCTCTGCGACATGCCGATCTTTTTAGCCAAATCTCGGCTTGAGACGTTGGGATTTGCTTTAATCATCCGCTTCACCTTTCCCTCCGTCTTTTTGTTCTCCGGTCCCGGTTTTCTTCCAGCTCCTTTGCCGTGGTCCAACGTCAACCGCTCCTGGAACCGCTTCAACACTCTGGAGACGGTTGAATGGTGAATGTTCAACATTTTTCCCAACTGCCAGTGCGACAGGTCAGGAAATTCCAGGTGTTTGGAAAGAATTTGTTCTCTCAACTTGCGTTGGTTCACCTCCATTTTCGTTGAATCGAAAAACACGACTTCGAGTTTGACAGCATGTACACAATACACATCAATGAGAAAGTGTGCAAAATTTGGTTGATTTTTACCCAATGGTAAAAAAGTTATGCCCTGTTGAATGTGTCGCCATAATTTCGTGTTCGCCCTTTAATATTACATGATATATTTGTTTACGTCTCATCTTTTATGTCAAAGATGGATTCCGTCACGTGTAAAATTAGTTATTTCTAAGTGTGTAAATTTGTATATATGAATGATTTTTTTTTTTATTCTTTATCAAATCTAACGGTACTTTTGCATTGGTAAAGACATTTAGAAGTCATTTTGATAGTAAGTCACATTCCATTTTTTGTTCAAACCCGTTCGAAATTAGATTTTAACCCTACTTGGAATGCCCCGCAGTTGACCGCGAGACGATGATGAGCACAGAAAACCTGTCGCGTACGATATCGGCTACCGTTGGTGAACGAAATATTAGAATGTATCCAATTTAACTATGCCCTAATGCATGATTCCAATTTCGTAAGCCATCATTCAGCACGGAAATTATCGAAACCAAGTTTGAACGATAGTTTCCATTGAATCGGTTTGCGGTCACACATCCCACCTACTACGGTACGGCTGAGGGCAAACAGAAAACACTATGCAACAGTCACACACACCTTTGATAGGGGTGAGATGAGAGCAGAAGGGTAGAAAATCAAGAAAAATAAAGAAATCAGCTAACCTTGACTTATTTTTGGCGTTGACTAGCTGCTAAGTTGCAAAGTACATACGGTTGTCGTGCATATCGAACTTCGTCGAGCGGTTCAGCACAATGTCTCATGACGAAGATTGATAAAAATGTTGAATAGTTGATCGGTCACACAGCTCTGGCGTTATCTATGATGCAATGATGTTGACTGTTGACTCGAGCTGACTAGATAATTTAATTGGACGTGATCTTCGATGTCAGAGATGGTACCGTTGAATAAAATTTTGATGGATCAAAAACAGCCTACAAACAACACGAGATTTTAGACGGACCAATGAATACACACTTAGATTATTTTCCAGCAAGCATTATTTTTTTACTGAGGTTTTGAATTCACAACAGATTTTAAAACTGTTACCGAACAGTTCCGCTATTCAAAAACCTAGTGAAACCTTACTGATCGGATTAGTGTGTACACTTGTGTTGATTCGATAGTGCTGGTGAGGCTGTCGCTCAAACTGATGGTTATCAGCATGATGTTAACAGTTTTTCGCAGCTGATCAATATTGGTGCATCGATTTCTGGCAAAAACTTTTTGACGTAAAACTACGTCTTTGTCGACTATACTGGGGTGCAAATCAAAAAAAATATGTGTGGTGAAATAGTGTTAGGTTTTGAACGCTTGTAACTTTGTCATTAATAGATGCAATTAAAATCCAAAAACGCCAGTCGATAGAAAATTACATTACAAATCTGCTTAATAAATACAAATGATAATATCTGTTTTCATGAAAAAACTGTTTTTCCCAAACCCAGTCTTCATCATCGAGCACCACTTGGCTGCACATCGTTCTGCTTGAAACTGAAAAGATATAAAACAGCGCTGCTGTCGTACCTCTGCTCATTACCGCTACGGACGGCGTGGCACTGGGTCCTGCAGTAAGCAGGAGCAAGTCAGCGGTGACCGATGTCAATTATATAAGGTCTGGCCCAACCGACTTATTGGTATTAGTGAAATGTGGAAATGTTTAGTGGTGTTCGTATTTCATCGCAATGTTTATCTTTTTACACGAAACAGCTGTTTTCTGTGACGACACGTCTACCATTCGCAGTACGGAATGTTGTGCTGCCGTGACATCGTCATTCGGTTGTTCAGCAATGTTTACAACATTTTTGCTTCTAACACCAGCAAGCTGCCTGTTGTTCCAGACCTTGTATGATTGACATAGGACTTGGGTCCCGTTCAACTAAGGGGCTGTTCATTAATTACGTAGACAGGTTAGAGGTGGTTGGCAACTATCCACAGACCATATAATTAAAAAAAAAATGTATGAACAATTGTCTACGCAGGAGAGAGAGGGGGGGGGGCAAGAACTCCAGTCTTTAATACGACCCCCCTATAACGACAACCTGAAAAATATACGGACATTGACGATCACTTTGATTGCGTTAATTTTTTACCCGCTTACTATCACTGCTCAGGGAGACAAAACATTCAAATTTGATTAAACATATGATGTTATTCTGTTGGTGCCAACAACCACCAACTGACTGTGAAACATTTTTTTTTTTTTTTTTAGTTTAAATGATCTTTATTTTAGTTTAACTTGGACGATTACCATATAAATTTTTACTAAGTGATTTAATTGCTTTCTTCATCTTTAGGTATGGGCAAAATTCAAAATTTGTTTTACAGAATTAGTCCTAGACTTATGTAGTACACGGTCGACCACCTTGGTGGGATTGGTTTGTTTTGTTTTTAGAATTTGAAGAGAAACTACTTAATACTACTATTTACAGCTTAAAACTAACCTACTCTACTATATACACTTAACCTACTATGTACAAATTGCTTATTAAAGCATGTTCAGAAAGATTGCATTTTTGAATAAATTTAGTTGTCATATCATCAATTTTGGAATCTACTTTGGGAATTTCTGCCTCTTGATGGAGGTCTGCTATTCTTGTGTCGAATGGACGATCTAGGATCATCCTCAACACTCTATTTTGTGCAACCTGGATTTTGTTCCTGTGGGTCTGAGCGCACGATTCCCACACCGGGGCGGCATATAAGATCGCGGGGGCTATGATCTGTTTGTAAACAGCCAGTTTGTTTTGCCTTGAGAGGCGGGATCTGCGGCAAATGAGCGGATACAAACACCTAACCAAGGCGGAGCACTTAACTAGGGTTTTCTCTATGTGCGAGCGGAACAGGAGCTTCTCATCGAACAACATCCCGAGATAAGTAACATCAGTGGACCACTCGACCCTTGTACCATCCATTATTACGGTACAGGAGGGAGACGGTTTAAGTTTTGGTGATTGTCTGTGAAGGAACATGATCGCTTGGGTTTTCGAGGCGTTGATTTTGATTTTCCACGTGGTGGCATAATCAGTAAAGGTGTCAAGGCATCGTTGGAGCTTGTTCGTAATTTCACGAGGCATCCTACCCTTGACGGCTATCGCGGTGTCATCTGCAAACAGAAAGAACACGCAACCGTCTCCTAGAGGAGGGATGTCCGACGTGTAGATGCTGTAAAGCAGTGGTCCCAGCAGACTCCCTTGCGGAACACCTGCTGGGATCGGAAATTGTCCCGAAAGGGAACTATTCAACAACACCCTGAACGACCTTTGCTGGAGATAGTTACGGGTGATTTTCACAAGGTATGGTGGAAAGTTGGAGTTACAAAGTTTGTATATAGGTCCGTCGTGCCAGACATTGTCAAACGCCATTTCGACGTCTAACAAGGCCATGGCTGTGGACTTGGATACAGCTTTGTTACTCCGGATGTTATTCATCACCCGCACTAGCTGATGATTGGTGGAATGCCCCTTACGGAACCCGAACTGTTCCGGAAGAAGAATGTCATGTTCCTCCACAAACTTGTTTAGTCGGCTGAGGATCAATTTTTCGAACAGCTTGCTCAGCGCTGAGAGCAGGCTAATCGGTCTGTAGCTTGACGGTAGTGAAGGGTCTTTCCCAGGTTTGCGGATCGGGATGATTTTTGCCACCTTCCAGATGCTTGGATAGTAGTGCAGCTCCAAGCATCTGTTGAGGATGGCAGCCAGCAGCGAGTGCACCCTCGCGCTGAGATTTTTCAACTCTAGGTTGAATATTCCGTCAAACCCGGGAGCCTTCATGTTCGTACTGTGTTTCAGCGCTGAGCAAATTTGTTCCTCTGTAATCCGTTCTTCTGGAGGGACGGCACAAGGGGAGGCATCTAACGTCTGGACGCACTGCACAACCTGGTTCTCGAGTGGACTTGGGATTGTAGAGCCAAGCAAATGCGACTGGGCAATGTGCTCCCCAATTGCATTGGCCTTCTCTTCGTTGGTGATAAGCCGTTCGTCATTGACTCTAAGTGGTGGAATGGGCTTGGGGTGAGACTTCAGCACCTTGGCAACCTTCCAGAATGGTCTGGAACGGTCGTCCAGGTTCTGAACGAGCCGCCCGAAACTCTCGTTCCGGATTGAGACCATTCTGGAAGCGATCTGCCGATTCAGATCGACCATTTCGTATTTACGCTGCAGATCCCCAGTCCGCTGAAACTGGCGTCTACGAACATTTCTGAGCCGAATCAAGAGTTTGGTGTGGGAATCAATTGCTTGAAACTTACCCCTCACAGGAACTCGTCGAACGCACTCTTCGTCAGCCACGGATATGGCTTGATGGAGACCCTCCAGGGCCCGGTCGATGTCCTCCACTGTGTCGAGCGGTGGGTTGTCGTCGATGTGGCGGTCGACCACGCGTCGAAACTGGACCCAGTTGACTCGATGGTAGTCCTTCCGCTGGCACGGTGCAGGGGCCACGTTGTAGCCCAGCTCGGTCAGCACCGGTTGGTGGTCCGAACTCAGGTCGTTGACGGCAACCGGCTTGGCTAATCTGGTGTTTGCCAAGAACAGGTCCAGCGTCGATGGGTTGCCCGTCGGTGATGTGAAGGTTGGTTCGTCCGGAAACCAGACGGAATAGAGACCATGCTGGGAATGGTCGAATAGCAGGCGGTTCTGGTTCTGCTGGTAGTTCCGCCAGGCCTCGTGCCGGGCGTTCAGGTCCCCTCCGATTACAAAGCGGGCATTGGTGTGGGTTATGATGGCAAGGTCGTTCTTGAACTGCTGTGCTGTACCATTGCTAACGGTACATTGCCGGGGGCAGTAGACAACGATGAACCGGACGTTTCCGGTCGATGTTTCCACCTCAACGCCGACGGCCTCGATGATGGAAGTGCGGTAGTGGGGTAGGGTGCAGTACTTGATGCCTTTCTTGATGATGACCGCGACACCGCCCCCCCTGGAGCTGGTGCGATCAAGCCGGACAATGCTGTGGTCGGGCAGCCAGAAGCTGTCACCGGTCTTGAGGTGGGTCTCGGTGAGAAGGCCCACGTCGATGTCGTGCTTGCGGAGGAAGTCTGCAACTCAATGTTTTTCGCCCCTACGGAGCGAGCGTTCCAGTTGGCGATCTTTATGGGTTCACGGTCCATAATTAGCGACGAAGGAGATGATAGCTTGGAGCTGTTGTGTTCTTGTTGCGCAGGTGCGCTTGATGATGATGGCCTGGGCCAACAGTGTGACGATCTCATCCGTTGACAGCGGAGAATCGTCTGTAGCTTCACCGGTTGTACCGGCCAATCCCGGAGCAGGGGGATCCGTCGATGGCCCGGAGGCTTGACCGGGTACTGCAGCGGCAGCCAACTGTTGGTTGAGCGGGAGCGGCGGCAACACTGGAATTGGCCGTGATTGGACCGGTGATAACGGAGGAAAGTTCTGCGCGTTGTTTTCTGGAACCTTCTTGCGACCGGGCTGGCTGTTGGACGAGGCCTTCTTCCGGATCTCGGCGTATTCGGCCCGCTTCGGACAGGCCTTACTCGTGGCCTTGTGGGCGGCACCGCAGTTGGCGCATGTGGGAGTGGCTTCCTCGATGCTGTCGCAGTTGTCGATCTTGTGGTTTTTGCCGCATTTGATGCAGCGGTTGGCCATGCGGCAATTCCTGGTGCCGTGCCCGAACAATAGGCAGTTCGAGCACTGAGTGACGCCACGGTGGGTGGGTTTATACCGCTCCCACTTCACTACGATGTGGAACAGTGTGCGTGTCGTCTGGAGATCCTTCACGGTTGTGGAGTTCTTCTCCAGATGGACCAGGTAGAGCTGGTCACGATACTTGATGGCCTTGCTGCGGGTCATCTTGTGGACTTCGACCGGCTTGAGGCCGTTCGCCTTAATCTCGTCCATTAAGGTGGTGGTGTCCATGTCGTGGAGCCCGCGCAGCACCACTTTCAGCGGCTTGGTGGCCTCGATGTCGTGGGAGAAGTACTCCAGCTTCATTCTGTCCAAGAGGGCCTGAACTGCGTTGAAGTGTTTTTCGGCCGGGACCATCAGTTTGTAGCCTTCCGTGCACCGTTGAATGGTGCAGCGAAGGCCCTGCTTAATGTAGAAATCCAGCTGCTCCCATAGCCCGGGAGGGAAGCCCTTCACATAGAAGGGTGGCAACTTAACTTTTTTCGGCACCGTCTCAGGGTCCGACTGCGGCTGGGCTCCGTTCTGCAGGGCGGAGAACGGATTGTTGCTCAGCAGCTTTTTTGCTGCTGATACGGTGGCGCTGCTGTCTTCAGGTCTGGGTCGTTTAGTTCCGGGAGGCCCCGACTGCGGGTCCGCAACGCCTGTCGGGATGGGCAATGGGGTTTTCTTCTGCTTCTTCTGGGCTGGCTCGGTGGTCGCGCCGTCTCCTGGGAGAGTCTGTTTTCCCGGTAAACCGGCACTCGCGTTACCGCGCGATTTCTTACCCATGGCTGGGTCAGCGAGAGCGTCACTACACAACGCGGAGCTAATTCGACTTGCGAACGAACGAACGAAACTAGAGAGAATTCAAATCGACTGAACTGCTCAACAGTCTGGCAGCGAATGACTGTGAAACATATCTGGTATACTCTATATATGCAATTAGATTAACATCCGAAGTCCATCCTTTTTTACATATTCTGCACAAAAGATACTTTTTGCCCCGCCCCATTCATAAAAAAAAAAACGACGGGAAATCATGTTAGGGGCGGGGCTTAGCAAGTATTTTTTGTGCAGAATATGTAAAAGAGGAGGGACTTCGGATGTATTTTTTGTTCAGAAGATGTGAAGAAGGAGGGATGTTAGATGTTAACCTAAATGCATGTACCGTGCTTCATAGAGAAAGAAGCTCTATCTACACTAGAAAAATTTCGACACATTTTTATTGGCAAATTTCCATGACAAATTCAACATGATTTTCATGTGTCCACACATAAACAGAATCCACTAAGAAGTACACATGAAATTTATGAACCAAATAAATAGTATGGTAGTGACCACACATGCATTTTATGTGTACACATAAGAACTATGTGTCCGACACATATATACCATTTGATTATCAAATTGCAAAAATTCATGTGTGGGACACATAAAAAATTAGCATTGAATTTTCCTTAGTGTACTGTTTCCAATTAGCGCAATTACTCCAGGGTTGCCACATATACAGATTCTGTATTTTACGGATTTTCTGGATAATTTCAGGACCAAGAATCTGTGTTTACATATTTATATCTAAAATACAGATTATACATATTTTTCTAAATTCCAAATAAATTTCCCCATTATTTTGAAATCTTAGTACGATTTAAGCTTTCAATGAGCATAAATTGTATTCAGTGTGCACAAAATACATTTTTGAATTGTTCTCATGTAAAAGTCTGTTCCATTTAGAATTTGGCCGCACAAAATAGGTCATTTCTCCAAGGGAAAATAAAGTACAAAACGCTAAAGGTATCATTTTGTAGGATTTTTATTAAGCTTTAAGGGAAAAATACAACAAAAAATATTCGCCAGCTTTTCGGATGAATTTTCAACTTCACCAAATCAGATGGTGTTTTGATTGTTTTGCCACATTTCTTTAATTTGCACTTGATAATTGCCCAAAAATTTTCAATGGAACGAAAATCTGGACAATTTAGTGGATTGATACTTTTCTCAATAAAATCGACATTATTCTGTTTAAACCATTCTATAATGGCTGTAATGGCAGCTGGTTAAGTCAGGTCAGAACTTTACGGGACCTTCGTTTGACTGAATGAACGGCAAAATTATGTTCTGGAGACACTCCTCCTTTAAAGTTGTCCATTCATAGTCGCTCCAGTGATGAAAACCTTTGTTTTCTTTCCGTAACTGCAGAATTTATCCGGAGCATCCTTCTTACGTTTAGCAAAGTAAAAAATTTGGCCCGGGATTTGTCCAAAGTCCATTTTTACGTAAGTTTCATCGTCCATCAAAATGTGAGTGTGCTGAATTGTTCCACGCCTGTCACGTTCCATCTTCTATAACTTTTGAACAAGTATATGAATCCTGATGAAATTTTCACTACTAAATAAAAAAATCCTTCCGGATCAAAACGCTGTCAATAGTTTCTTGCTACGACAAACTAGAGGCGCTTATTGTAGCGAAGAAGCAGCCAAATACTAACTGGAACATACTTTAATCCAATTAATTAAAGCAGCATTAGAGTGTAGACTTTAAATACTTAAAATTTACTTAGTAGCTTAAAAAAATGTTATTTCAAGACTTCTCTCCGTCAAAAATTGAGTTATATAGAAATGTCAGAAAGTGTCGGAAATGCAATCGTTTTTATGTAAGAAGTAAATTTTATTATATATTATACATTATTGATGAATTTACGTTACGGTCGACCAGCAGATGGAAATGATGAGAAAATGATAATGACATTTTGCTGCCTGTCAAATCGGATGGAATATTTTTTAGTACATCATCACTTTTGTGGTTTTGGATTTCAAACCTAGGTGTCGCATGCACTGGTGCAGTTTCGCGTCGATTCATCAATAGGGAAGATGGCTCTAATGTTGGCCTATGGATCTTGGATTGGGCCCTTCGCTAAATATCTGCTATTTATCAATTTTATAGAGATGAACGCGTCATTGGAACGGTACTAATGGATATTTTGGTCGCTATTGAAAGTTTAGTCGATTGCTGAAATTATGTATGGGCCCAAATAAGGGGCATTTAGGCTGACATTACATCCATTTCCCTACATATTTAATATATAAATAAGAGGTACATTCAGGAAGAATTTTTTTTTTTTATTAGAGTGACTTTCAGCCAGGCTGCGGAAAAAAATAGCTATCTATGTGAAGAGCAAATAATTTTCAGTTGTGAAAGGCTCACATACTAACTCTAGATTACTGGAGTCAGTAAAATTTTACTGGGTTTTTGAATTGCGGATCGCCCAGTAATCATCAAAGCAAAAAAATGGATTACTGAACTGTAAAGTCAATCTGTCAAAAATAACTGTTCATTCAGTAATTGGTTCGAGTTGCGTAAACTGGAAATCCCATTAATTTTTTTGTTTATTTTGCTGCAATTTAACTGACAGTTATTTTGTTCATTCGTGTATCGTGTTACCCAGTTATTTTAAAAGTGTTGTCAGAAGGTAAAAAAATATTTAACTTTAATAATAATTAGATACCCGAGAGGAAAATCATTTATTTCAATTTAAAATAGCATTTTTTTTTATTTGCGGTATACTGATAGGAAACAACAACCATAAAATAAATCCAAACTTCGGAGAAACTTTTCGCCCGTAGTTGTTATGTTTCCAACCCCCATAAAAACTGACTTAAAGAATACAAAGAATTGCTTTTCGCACGATCGACAATCTACATTGAAGGTAGTCAACGACATGCACAACATATGGAAACATTCCAAGAAATTCCTTTTCAAAGGAATAGTGACGTTCTTCCAGGAGATAATTTCATGTTGGTATTGGGTCATCCATCTAATAGAATCGAACATAATTTAGTCACAACCCAACAAACAATTTTCGTAGTGCAAACGCTTTACTCATTTCATTTATACAGCCTCAAGCTGTATTCAAATGTTATACGATATGAGGAAACCTGTAATCAACCTCTATACAAGCAAATCTGGCGAATTTAGTCAGCTACTTATGGCTGTTGGCTCTAATTGCAAGCAAATCTATTTATACTTCTATACAGCTGTTATCCTGCTGTGTAGTTGTGTGTGAACAACTTGAAGACGCTTACTCAACCTTTACCCGATTATCCAATAATCTCTACACAGCTAAAATATTGGTTAAATATTGTTTATGATTTTTTTTTGTTGGATGAATTTATCATGTTTATTTTACTGCGAATTAAATTAATCGAAATTAGTTTATAAGCAACAGTACAAAATTATTTATACTGTACCGGAACCTGGAATCGAACCCGAGACGACCACATTGGCGACCTTGGATACTATCAACTTCGCTACGCCAACACTTTGAATTGGCGTAAACAAATGTACATGCCCTTCTACAACAAGAACACTGAGTAGAGGCTTTACATTAGTGCACATAAATCACTTTTCTCGACTTGTTAATTCAGCTTTGTAAAGGAGCAAAGTAGATGCTGTAAAACTGGCACACGTCTAAAAATGAACCTAGCTGACTGTAAAATTGCTTCAAAAGTAGCGCTAATACAGTTTATTACCTGTGTATAGGTTGTTTAGTTTAATGAGAGAGAGAAGGATTAGTATTTTCCATTTAATTCCACTACGTTATTTGCTTATCCTTGACAGATACGCGTATTTCGTCTACAATGTGCAGACTTCTTCAGTGTCTTGTACTAATACTCGACTCCTGTGTCGAGTATTAGTACAAGACACTGAAGAAGTCTAAACATTGTAGACGAAATACGCGTATCTGTCAAGGATAAGCAAATAAAGTAGTGGAATTAAATGGAAAATACTAATCCTTCTCTCTCTCATTATACAGGTATTCCACTAAGACGCCCATATTCATCAGGGTTGTTTAGTTGTTGATAAAGCACTTTTGATGTTTATGTTATTCAGCAAGAGTGGTTGGTTGTGTAGAAGCCATAATATTTATGTAATAAAGTTGAAAGTTGATTAATATTTGCATAGCATAGAAGCTAATGTCACTTTTATACACATTCTAATCGACTTTCAACTTGTAGCTGCAAAACAAAGCCAATAAAGTGAATATGTTTCTCATTAGAAGGCTTCTACACAACCAACCACTCTTGCTGAATAACATAAACCTAAAAAGTGTTTTTTCAACAACAAAACAATCTGTACTCAACTAATAAACTGTGTTAGCGCTACTTTGGAGCTAATTTAAATTCAACTAGGTTTATTTTTAGACTTGTGCAGTTTTACTGCTTTTACTCTGCTCCTTTACAAAGTTGAAGTAACTAGTCGAGAAAAGTGATTCATGTGCACTATTATAAAGCCTCTACTCAGCGATTTTGTTGTAGAAGAGCATATAGGTTTGTTTACGTCAGTTCAAAGTGTTGGCGTAGCTCAGTTGGTAGTGTCAAGGATAGCCATTGCGGTCGTCTCGAGTTCGATTCCAGGTTCTGGTGCAGGATAAAATAATTTGGTGCCCAACTAACATTTTCAGCATTATAAGCCAACTTTTCCAGCGTTGTGCTGTAAAGAAGCTGAAACAAAGCTTGCAGATACAGCTACAAGCAGAAGCTAACCAAATAGTTTTGGAGAACGTTTACTCAACTTTTTCACAACCATTATTCAATTTGTCAGTCGCACTGAATAACAGTAGCCAATAAACGCTAATGTCGCTTCTATGCAAATATTAATCAACTTTCAAACTGTAGCTGCAAAACAAAGCTAATAAAGTGAATATATTACTCATTTGATGGCTTCTATACAACCAACCACTCTTGCTGAATAACATAACCATCAAAAGTGCTTTTTCAACAACTAAAGAACCTTTACTCAACTAATAAACTGTGTTAGCACTACTTTGGAAGCTATTTTACAGTCAACTAGGTTTATTTTTAGACGTGTGCAGTTTTACAGCTTTTACTCTGTTCTTTTATAACTAGCCGAGAAAAGTGATTCATGTGCACTATTATAAAGCCTCTACTCAGCGATCTTGTTGTAGAAGGGCATGTAAATTTGTTTACGTCAGTTCAAATGTGGCGTGGCAAAGTTGGTAATATCAAGGTTTGCCAAAGCGGTCGTCTCGAGTTCGATTCCAGGTTCCGGTACAGTGAAAATAATTTGGTGGTGTTGCTCATAACTAATTTCGATTACCCAACTAAATATTTTCGCAATGTAAACGCTTTACTCATTTCATTTACTACAGCCTCAAGCTGTATTCAAATGTTATACGATATGAGGAAACCTTTACTCAACCCAGGCTTGGCTTTTCCTCGCACGTGTACCTACGAAGTGTATGTGTTAACCCACACGCCGAGACGAAAACACGATGCACGTGGAGAAAACTTTCGTTGCTCGCCGTGCACGAACGTTCGAACGAAGAGCAGGAGCATTCCCTATCGTGCACGCGTAAAACGAAGAGAGAGAGAGAGAGAGAGACACGGAGGAGAACAATGTACGATCCGAGCAGTACGATTCGGGGTATGCTACGACTATATGCTTTTAATCCGGCCGTGCTGTCTTAAGTGGACCCTACACGATTGCTTGTATTGACAATAATCGTATTGTCAATACATTCTATATTGACGTCAATACATCGAGATTGAAAATTATTGATATATTGAATATATTGATGCGTGTGGGGTTTGCTTTATGAGCAACAAGAAAAAGCTATTGTAAAGCGAACTCTACACTTATCAATATATTGACGCGAAGGGGAATTATTGACAATAATATTGATGATGAAATATTGTCAATACCGATGTATTGACGTCAATATTGAATGTATTGACAATACGATTATTGTCAATAAAAGCAATCGTGTTGGGTCCACTGAAGTGTTTTCGATTTCTGTTAAAAAATAACAAGATACTGTTTGTTAGAGCAAATGGTAATATTATTGATAATATTTACTTTAACTATAAGGTTTAAGGTATGTTGACTGCTCTACGTAAGTTCATTAAACTTGTTTTTTTTTTATTATTCTTCTTACATTCCACATTTCTTAATAAAAGAGCAACAATGTGTTAAGGGGTTACGCCACCCTAGAATACAGAAAAATGCACCAACTTCATTTTTTTTTTGTTATTTAATAAAGTCACATACTAAATTAACTTATATGGGCTTATAGTACACATAATTAGGGGTGCTTACAGTATTTTTTCATAAGGGGAAACCATGTGTGGCAGTTGGCAGCACTGCGAGTTCCTGGCACTGCATCCCGTGTAGTGTTACGCGGCCCACACTTTCTTCGTCGTAAATATGAACCTAGAACAAAAACGAGTGGTTTTTCTTATTTTATATAAGAATACCTAGAGAAGTACATACGGAGATGAAAAAGTTTTGAATTTTACGCAGATGGGACTTGTTTTTGCAAAAAATCAGTTTTTTCGCCTGAAATTTGTTTCTAAAATTGTTTACCACAATTGCATTTTTGGATCAATTGAAAAGTTCGTATGTACTTCTCTAGATAATTAATCAGAGAATGCAATCGTCAAAATCTAGATCAAATTGAGTCAAAATTGCAGATGCTATCGTGTGGGCCGCGGAGAGAAATGTTGTATCGAAAAAAACGCGGTTGAAGTTTGAGGTACAGATTCAGGTGCGTGATGCAAAGTTTTGTAATTTCGCTTATAACTTTCGGAATTTTAATTTGTTCGACATGGAACCAATTGTCCCTTATTATTGATACTTCAGAGTACCTTTTGATGTAAAAAAAAAACAAAAATCGTATTTTTGAAAATCCTAGGGTAGCGTAACCCCTTAATCGTTTTTATCGTTGTCATAAACTTTCTGCCAATCATCGTAACTAGCAGTTTTTCAGGTACTTTATCTTACCCCAATAAAACTTTAGTTAATCATTCACGATGGAAACACAACCTTGATTGTTTTTTACTATGATTACTAAATGTTTTGAATAAATAGGGTTTATATTTTAGCTTAATGTATTTGTTTCTGTGCGAAATAAAACCTACATCAAATTCCATGACTATTGTGCGGCAAACTGTTTCGACCACTTTCTTTCCTCTATAGAATTCTACAAATTTAACCTCTTTTTTTAATACCTCACCTTCACTAAGTATTGAGTTTGTTAGAGTTTGGTGCATATGATCAAACTAAAAAAAATTACAAATCTACCTTATAAAACATTCCTTTGATGTTGTGACTAACTATTTTCTTGGACAATGTGGGACTAAACAAAAAATATTTTTAATGTACT
This sequence comes from Ochlerotatus camptorhynchus, assembly GCF_037179485.1. NCBI lineage: Eukaryota > Metazoa > Arthropoda > Insecta > Diptera > Culicidae > Ochlerotatus > Ochlerotatus camptorhynchus. Next base: position 347,039 of record NW_027040773.1, read on the forward strand.
AGTAGTGCACCAATTAAATTTTAAAACCACGTTTTGAATGCGAAACGCCTAATAATGCCTGATAGGTAAGATAATCCAGAGGCCGGTCACTTTACTTTAATTACTGTACACACTATTTGTTGAGCTCGTCTTTCTAGGCATCAGTCTAATTCCCCTTTCTTCCCCCTTACGTGGGAAATTCTGGAAAATAAGAATTAAAAGAAAATATTAACGTATTTTCACCATTTTTTCACGTGGCCTTTGCTTTCGGCAACTGCATGCCGCTCTTTCAGTGCCTTACAATATGAGCTGATTAAATCAAATTTTCTCAAATAATGACGGAATAACCAAAGTCGTTTTCGCTCTACACCGGTGGTCTCTGATTCCATTTTCTCATGCAAATCTCGTCTGGAAAGTGCACAAAGCACAGGTCAGCTACTCATGGCTGCTGTGACGATTGGGACAAGCTCTTATTGCATATCTATTTACACTTCTATACAGATTAAATCCAGCTGTTTAAGTTGTGTGTGAACTTGAAAGGCGCTTACTCAAGCTTTACCCGATTTACCCAATAATCACTACACAGTTTCCTCTTGACGCCAGGTTAAATATTGTTTACGATTTGTTTTGTTGCATGAATTTATCAAGTTTATTTTACTGCGAATCAAATTAATCGAAATTAGTTACAGTAGTAGTAGTAGTATATTAGTATAAGCACACCACCAAATCATTTACACTGTACCGGAAACTGGAATCGAACTCTAGACGACCGCATTGGCGAACCTTGATACTACCATAGAGGTAACTCTAAGACTAGAAGGTCCCGAAGAAACGAGCTCAATTTTTTGGCTCAGCTCTGGTACTATCTTCTGTCCCAAGCTAAACGATTCACCCCTCGAAACATAAGAAAATCCATTAACCCCTCATTTTATCTGTCAAACTTTCATAGCGAATCAAAACAAACATAGTGTAGTACTGGAATTTTGACTAGAATGGGGTACGTTAGTCGATTTGCTTGGGAACAATAGGCTAGTCAAGTAGTGAGCCAATTTAAAATCGTTATTTTCGTATTGATTGTTGATACTACCAACTTCGCTACGCCAACACTTTGAACTGACGTAAGCAAACCTACATGCCCTTCTACAACAAGATTGCTGAGTAGAGGCTTTATAATAGTGTACATGAATCACTTTTCTTTGTAAAGGAGCAGAGTAAAAGCAGTAAAACCATAGAGGTAACTCTAAGACCACTGGGTCCCGAAGAAAATCATTATTATTTTTGGCTCACTCAGTACCAGAACAACGGTCCCAAGCAGTCCCAAGCTATTTCACTCACCCCTGCATGTTCTGCATGAATCCACACACCCCTGATGTTATCTGTCAAACTTTCATACACAGCAAAAAAAAATGTAATATCGATCAACATAATTCAAGCTGATGTATGAAATAATGATGTTATAGCAAACGCAGATACAATATTACATCAATGGATGTAATTCTGTTCGCAAAATCGATGTACATTGTACAATGTGATATTACACAACCGATGAATTGACCTGGTTGCAGCAGTTTCGATGTAATATTCAACAACTTTTTTTGCTGTGTAGCGAATCAAAACAAACATAGTGTAGTAATAGAATTTCAACTAGAATAGGGTACGTTAATCGTTTGCTTGGGCCCAATAGCTACTAAAGTGGTGAGCCAATTTAAAATCGATAGTTTCGTATTGATTGTTGGTAAAACTGCACAAGTCTAAAAATAAACCTAGTTGAATTAAAATTAGCTCCAAAGTAGCGCTAACACAGTTTATTAGTTGAGTACAGGTTGTTTAGTTGTTGAAAAGGCACTTTTGATGTTTATGTTATTCAGCAAGAGTGGTTGGTTTAGTAGAAGCCACCAAATAATTAATTTATTTGTTTTATTAGCTTTGTTTTGCAGCTAAAAGTTGAAAGCTGATTAATAGTTGCATAGAAGCGACATTAGCGTTTATTGGTTGCTGTTATTCAGTGCAACTTACAAATTGAATAATAGTTGTGAAAAAGTTGAGTAAACGCTCTCCAAAACTATTTTGCTAGCTTCTGCTTGTAGCTGTATCTGCAGCTTTGTTTCAACTACTTTACAGCACAACGCTGGAAAAGTTGGCTTATAAAGCTGAAAATGTTAGTTGGGTAATTTGAGTCGCAGTAAAAAAAAACGTAAACAATATTTAATTTGGTGTCGAGAGAAAGCTGTGTAGTGATTATTGGATAATTGGGTAAAGGCTGAATAAATGCCTTTCAAGTTCGCACACAACTAAACAGCTGTTTAGAAGCGTGAATGGAAATGCAATAAGAGCTTGTTCCAACCGTCCCAACAGCCAAAAGTAGCTGACTAAGTTCGCCAAATTTGCTCATATAGAGGTTGAGTAAAGGTTGCTTCATATCGTATAACGTTTGAATACAGCTTTTGAGGCTGTATGAATGAAATGAGTAAAGCGTTTACATTGCAAAAATTGTTAGTTGGGTGGTGTGCTTGTAGTTAATTTCAATTAATTTGATTGATTCACAGCCAAATAAACTCAATAAATTCCTCCATTAAAAAAGTAGACGGGTCTGTGCCTAGGGGCACGAACGAAAGCTTGACATAGGACCGCTAGTGGACGGAATAAATGTGAAGAGCATTTAGTTCTTTTACTTGATCAATTATCTATTACCTCAACTCTTTCCGTTTTTGAATTGTAGGCGTACCAAATTTGTAGTGTTTTTTTTTTTTCAAAGAGAAAGTTGATTAAAGAATCAATCAAAATCACTTGCACCCCTGCTTCCAAGTTTGGTTACAAGATTACAACTCTGGAGAGCATTTTGTGTGGTCGTTGGGGGCTTGTGGTTCTGAATATGGACAAACAAGCACAGATAAATTCTATTCCAACTCTTTACTGATGTATGCTTGATGGCTCTGAAAAGGGCCGTTTTATTGAAGAGGACATCCATGGCCACTTACACTTGGCGTGTTTAGTGTAGGTGACAGCATCACGGATCTCATTTTTCAGGAACACCTTCAGCACACCTCGTAAATCAAACCGGAGATACGTCAGAAACCGCCACGGCGAGCCAGACGACGGATGGTGGTTATCTCGAAGAATTTGCGTTTGGTTCTGAATATGGCGATGAGTGTGCAAAATATTACGCAATTCCATCCTCCCTATTCGCACGCGCCCGAGGATCGGAGGCGAATGCCACTTCGACTTGTTTCGTCTACTTACTTCTCTCTGACGACTGTGCTGGGGAAGCAGCATATGCATGTAGGTAATTGGTGGATTTGTTAGTTAATTCGACACTTTTGGACTATGCTGGACATTTACCAGTTTTTCAATAGTTTTTTTGTTGAAAATCAACACTTATTATCGATGCGTAGCCATATTTCTGATCGATTGGTGATAACATTATTGAAATCGGAAAAGGGGCGGCTGATTTATTAACGTTCAAAATCTTTCTTAATTTGTTACATGTTCCATTTTCGGTTTTCACAAAGTGTACCCCCATATAGAAATCAAAGACGTAGTCCTACGTCAAAAATAGCGTAAACAATATTTAACCCGGTTTCAAGAGAAAGCTCTGTAGTGATTTTGATAACCGGGAAAAGATTGAATATGCGCCTTTCAAGTACACACACAACTGAACAACAGGATAACAGCTGTATAGAAGCGTTAATGGATATGCAATAAGAGCGTGTCCCAACCGTAAGAAAAAAAATACTCAAAATTAAGTTAAAAAAAACTCAACATTGGGTTCTATCATTTGAGGTCCGCCGTTTAGTGAATCAGAAAAGCGGCGTTGGTGAAAATTTACTCAACTATTGAGTAATAATAAATGAACTCAAATATAACTTTATTTTCATTGAGGTTGCTCTTATGCGCCTTTAACCGTTTCTTTTTCACAAGCGTTGATAGACGAGTGGTCAACAAACGGGCCCCGTAATCTCAACGTCCATGGTTCGGTTTCAGTCTACTCGGTCTTATTATTTTTTTGCCAACTTGGTCAACGTGGATTCATGATCAGGATTACTCAAAATTGAGTTTTCTTCTTTAACTTAATTTTACCTAGCCCCACGGAAGCCACGTGATGAGTGACAGGAACTCAATTTTGAGTACTTTTTCTTGCCGTGTAGGACACAACCGAAGACATCGTATCAAGAAGACTGGCAACTTTGCCAGAATCCAAGCGACAGATACAATAGCGCTGCGCTTAAGTGAAGGTGAAAGCAACGCATAGAAAAAGGAGCAAATACACAAACCTTTCTTCTGAGGATGTAATCTTTGCTATCAAATTCATTTACCTTTGAGCGGCAGATGACACGATTGTACCTGTCTCATAGCGTACTATTTTGCAGAAAACACTTATTTTCAGTATAACTACGCTTAATGCCGTTGAATTTACCATGAGTTCAGTACCTAGTTGACTATAAATATTAACCAATTTATTACCATTATGTCAAAACTACTATGTTTACTCAAACGGCATAGTAGTTTAGATAGAAAAAAAAATAAAATTAAATGAATTTCGTTTCTGCACATAGCTATTGGTGGGAGTATTTAATTTAAACCATCAATATAGTAATTTTGCCAATGGATTTTGTTTCTGTGTACGAGAAAATGGAAGAGTTGCTTCTTGATTTGTTATCTTCGACACAACCCTTTAATATGTTTTTTCCTTGATTTGTTTTCCGTTCTGAGCACCAAGGCTACCGACGCCAGGGAGGCAGCTCCCACACCTGGACCCTACCTATCGACCCATCAACTCATGAACGGGGGACCAACGGTTTCAGAGATGTTAAGCCTCAGAACATCCCGGCGGCGCCGACTGGGATTGAATCCAGACCTGCTGGGGTGAGAGGCGATCACGCTTACCACTATACCACCGGCGTCGCAAACTACAATATATTGAATTGGTAGATTTACTCGTAAATTACAACAAACTTCATTAAATAACGTTTAGACTCTTTTCTCGTAACTCTTCAACATTCTTGCATTTTATCAAAGGCGCTACAATGCGCTCAATTGTCCGATTTTTGTTGGACACACCTGGATCGAGCAGACACACAATTTTACTCGAAGGTTAATTGTTGTCAGACGCAATTAGGTGTAACATCTATTAAGAAACGCACATACCCATTTGGAGGTTAAATGTTGCAACAACTGACAACGTCTAGCGTCTACGGAACTGGATTTTCTTCAACCCTCAGGATCTCAACTTAGGAATGTGCCAACACCCAGAAGGAGCTGAACTTATATTAGGCTCAAAACCATCGAAATACCCTATATTTGAGTAATTTTAGCTCAACTTGCAAAAATCCAACATCAAGCATTGAACAACCACAAGCTTGCAGCTCTATTTAAAACATGAAATGAACATCAAACATCTTCAAACTGCACTGAGTTTTGGAGTTGTTTGAAGGTAGCGAAGTCAGTTGTACTAATAAGTTTCGGTCATTAAGAAATATTTCCCTGAATTAAATTCCCTGATTTTTCAGGTCCTTTTCCCTGCTGTTCGCTGATTTGCCATGTTTTTCAATTAGTTGGCACCCTGTATCGACATCTTATGACATCGACGATGGAACTGATTAAATATTCAGATAGATCCAGATAGCACGATACCCAGTGAAAAGAATGTTCGAAGCCAAACACAATACAACTCGAATTTTGGTAACATTATTCATTCAATAAACGATCATTTCGCGGACTTTCTTGAATTGGACCTTTCCTTTCTCTTTCCGTTATCGTTTTTCCGTGCTTCCTTACTGTGAGATCTACTTCTTTTCCTAACCTTATCCTTTCTCCTGTCAGAAGATCTACTACGACTGTGCTTTTTTCGTTTCTCCTTTCGGCGCTCTCGAGATCGGTTCCTTGATCTACTTCGGCTTCGGTTTCTACTCCTCTTGGAGAAACTTCTACTTCTTGAGCTCCTGCTCCGGGACCGTTCCGCACGATCTCGATGCCGATAAGATACATCCGATCTCGAACTCGATCTGGAACTCCGCAATGGCAGCTCCACATCCGGCGATTCGGACCAACGCCAGTTGTTTTTTTGTTTGGTTGGTACTTCGATGTCGTCCCAGGATCTAGCAAAATGTTCAAACTAGTGATGATGGTCAAAATCGTTATATTAATTTGAATACCTTTCCAAAAGTTGCGAGCGTTGCGACTGCCTCTGCGATTGCCTAGCAGACTGCAATTCCTTGAAATGGTTGTATCTGTACTTTGCAATGGGATTGACCAGCAAATGCAAGTAATTGCAAGATTTGCCCTTCTGACATCGGGACCTCTCAAAAAGTCCTATGAATGGTAAATGAGTTCAAACATGTAATCCTTCAACACGGACTATTTGGAATGGATAATCAAACTGAGTTAAGGCAAATGTATTATTGGTAGTTCTATATATGGTGTATGGCATGTCTAACAGGAAAATTTCGTTTGTTTCAAAAAGGATACATCTCGTTCAATTTACCACAAACGGCTGAAGTCCAGACAATAGGCGACCGAAACTCGACCCGGAGTTGTTTGGAAGCGTAGAAGCGACCGTTCATTCGCTGATATGCTTTTGCCGCGGCCCTGTAATGAAAGAAAATTTAGTGTAAATACTGGTAATGTACCTTTTTGGCTGACAAACCTCAAGCTGGCGTATTGTACGTAGACGTTTCCCCTCAAATGTGGTTCGTAGTTTCGACAAACGAATATCCCGGTGATGGCACCAAACGATTCAAATTCTTCGACGATATCTAGGAAGAACTCACTATAACAGCGGTATAATTCGTCATCATCGAATTCTATGCTTGAGTCCAGGCCATATTCCGGATGCTGCTGGTGATCCAATGCGGGGTGCGCGAAAAAGTTTGGTACTAAAAGGAGCTGATGAATAAAAACCGATCAAAACCAAGAGCCAAACCACCAAAATAATATTCGTTTTTTCACCTCACTGAGCCCAGGTGTCGGATGATTAGACGAGCATCGTGCTCCGTATCGACAAGCGCCAACCTTCCCGAAAAATACGCAAGCATCCCGATCGGGCCTGGAATGTACAATCTCCCGAAGCGTCAAAGCGTGATCATCTATACCAACCAGAAACTCCGCAAACATCCTTTCCCGTTCCTGCTGCTGCTTCCGGAACTCCTCCATTAATCGTTCTTTTTCCGCCTTTGCTTCCTTCACTTTTCGTTCTAGGTCTGCGAACTCCTTCCGTATCTTTTCACGCTTTTCGATCTCTTCCCGTTGCTCCTCCTCCAATCGTTTCCGTTTTTCTTGGAACGCCGCCTGAGCTTGTCTCTCCCGGTCCAGCCACAAGGCATGTTCATACCTACTGCGCTCTTCTTGCCGTTGCAGCATTTCCTGTTCGAGTTGTTCCTTCTCTCGAAGATAAGCCACATAGGTGGGCTCCGCCAGTTTTCGGGCTACAGATTCTGCCGCTGCTCCGTCTCGAAATTCAGCCAACTTCTGGCGAATCCGCTTGCGGCGTAACTTCTTCACGAGCTTTCGCCATTCCTTTCGACTGATGAAAATCAGAACTACACTTATTGATCAGATTGAACGGAAAACATTGGAAGCTTACCTTATTGATTTCGATTCCTCAGCCATTTACGAAAATCACTTCGAAATAGGCTAAAAAATAGTAACAAATTCTTCACAAAAATCCAACAAGAATCACGAACTCACTTCGCGATTCTGTACGTCTGTTCATTTTTGTTTTTAATGTTTGTTTACAAACAAGGAACTGTCAGATGGTATAGAGATGGATTCTGCTGATCACGGTGTACACGGTAAGAAAAAAGACTGCTGCTAAACGAGCAGGAAAAAAAAGTCGAGCAAGAAATTTTTTTCGAGCTGCACTTAGCGCCACCTGATTGTGAAAAAGATAATCATTAAAAGCTTTTGCAAGCTTTTTTCCTACTAGATTTTTTTATGAAATCGAGCCTACAGCAGGGTGGCCAGATCCTAAGCGAAGACGAAACAGCTATATGATCCAGTTTTTGATCCAGACGCATTTCCATTATCGATTGCTTCACCCGCGGATAAGTCGGTTCGGTTTTCAAGTGTACTATAATAATTATGTGCGAGAAATGCCTATCGGGATGTGTATTTTTATTTTTGGTAGTATCATTTTTAACAGGAATTAAAGATTGCGCACAGTACGCATCAAATAAATCGACGCGCAGTACAACTTCCTTTAGTGTGTCATACGCAAATTCAATCCAGAAATATATTACACGAAGTACACCAACGTTTTCTTACATGATGCTATCCGCAGATATCTTGAGCTAGGTAAAGATCGTACCGAAGTTGGAGAAACGATTGATTAATAATGCGTGTTACGAAGCTGCAGCTCTACTGAGAGCCACAATATTTTTGCTTCTCTAACCAAAACTCTCACTTATAGACGCAGCCTGGTACAACCGATAGCTTTCAGTTGTGCTTGTTAAAATAAACAAGTTTTGGTATTACTGACCAGATAGATTTATAGAATACAATATCACATCATATGAATATCCAACGAGGTCTAGTGTTCAGAATCATAAGGGCCTAACTGCGATGATCGATTCTCTTAATCGATTTTCTCTTTTTCACCAACCGACCGATAAAACATTTAAAAAAATTCAGAAAAGATTCTGGCTACCCTGCTGTATGCTTTCATCTCTGCTTTTATTCTTGTGTTTTCATTCCAGCTCAACCATTCATTTTCATTCAACAATTAATACGGTGTGCAAATCAAGTGGTGCAATTTTGAAAGAATAAAGTGCTATTTTTACAAGTGATATTATCACATTTAAATCAAATCGTAAGTAATAACAATGAATTTTAGTAGTCCTTACAGTGGAGGATATTTAGCAACATATCCGCTGTATATCCCGGTATGTATTTCTCCCGTGCAGGTATGGGTCCCTCCCGCAGGCTACCTTCCTTATTTTCCCCCAACACCTGTTATTCCAAACTCACTCACTCCAAACACACCAACAGTATACTCATCTGCCGTTTCGCTTCCGGGTGTTTGGGTTCCAGTATGGGGCCCGATGATTCCATACCCAGTGATGAACTTTTTTCAACCGCCTCATTTTGCCATGCAGAGTTCTACCGTCGAATTTAGTCAGACTGCACCAGATGCATCGACATGTCCTTCATCTGTTGGTTCTTTCTCAGGCATTCAGGTTCCAGTATCGGAGCCTGTAATCTCGAATCATTTGACTCATTCCGCTCGGCCTCCTTTGTCCTCCACGCATACGCTGGGACCAATATACGTCAGGTCAGGTCAAACTGTAACAAATACAACAGCGGTGTATTCAGCTGCTGTTTCATCCTCAAAAATCGGTATTCTAGCATCACGACCTGTACTTTCAAACCCGTTACACTTGGTTCAATCTTCTTATTCCGCCAAGTTAGGACAGGATCCAAAATCGATTCGATCAACGAAACCCGCAGTTTCTTTGGTTGATGGTTCAAGCTCGGACATTCGGGTTCCGGTATCTGCGATTCTGGGTTATTCTGTTCAGACTCCTTGTTCCGTTGGATGTATGCAGCATCCAAATTTTTTCACCTCGACTGCTGGTCCATTCACGAACATTCGAGTTCCAGTATCAGAACCTTTTTCTGCGAGCCTAGACACAAGTTCTGTTCAGCCTTTTTCCTGCTCGTGGGTGCAGGATCAATTTGTGGATAGATTGACACAGGAAAAATGTACAGTGTCATCAGTTACTAGTTCATCCTCAGACATCTGGCTTCCAGTAACGGATCCTGTAATTCATCCTCCTTGTTCCGCCGTTTTAAGACAGGATCCAATATCGATTCGGTCAACGCAAACCGCAGTTTCTTCGGTTGTTGGTTCTATCTCCGACAATTGGGGTCCGGTGTTAGTACCTCCGATTCTGGGACATTCTGTTCAACCTCCTTGTTCCATCGAGCAGCATTCTAATCCTATCGAATCGTGTCAAATACCGTCAACCACATCAACAGTGTCTTCAGCTGCCCCTCTGTCCATGATCATTCGCGTTCCAGTATCAGAAACTGTTGCTACAAAGCCAGTTGAACGTTCAGTTCAGCCTTCTTGTTTCTCCTTGTGGGTGTAGGATCAAACTTTTGATAGATTAGGTCAAACTGCACAGGAAAAAGTGACAGTTACTAGTTTATCCTCAGACATTGGGCTTCCAGTAACGGATTATGTGATTCCGAATCCAGCTCAGTCTTGTTTCATTTCGGTCGAAGATCCAATGTTGCTTAGGTCAGGACAAACTGCAACAAACACATCCATAGGGTCTTCAACTTCACGTTCCATTAAAGGTCCGAAGGATCCAATGTCGGTAGGGTGCAAAAATATTGAATTTTTGAATAACCACGAAAGAGTAACTTTGTTCAGCTCTTCTAAATTCCCGGCACTAAATTTAACGATCGAAGATATTAATTCACTAAATCATGGAGAAATGTTAACTAGTGGTTGCCTGGAAGTTTGTCTACAAATTTTAATTACACGAACAGATAATATTAAGGTGCTAAATATTTATGAGTCCAAGGCTTTTTTGTCAGCTCCAGGTGGTGTGTATGACGAGTCTCTCGTTTTTGATTCGCTAAACAAAGATATTTTACTAATTCCATGCCACGAAAATATGCATTTTTATTTAATAGTTTTAGATTTAAAGAGCAAAACAATGTATTATATGGATTCAAAAAGCTTACCTGATTACCAAAAACATGCTCGTAGTAAATTGAATCTTTTTTTAACGTCGATGAAAAAGTATTCTGAAAGTAATTCAATCGCGAAAAAGATTCTATCTTGTGAATGGCATGTGAGCACACTGCAAAGTGATAGCCAGTTTGATTCTTTCAACTGTGGGATATACGTTTTACATAATGCTACACATACGGTTAACTATATTAAAAATAGAACGGAAAAGTTTTTGCCATTATTAAACCCAAATATAAAGCGAAAGGAATTGAAAAAAATTATTGAACAAAACTTTAGCGATAATATGGCAACAGTTGAACAAGATATAGAAACATATTCAAACGATAAGACAGAATCAACTATTTCTGCTTTTCCAAATTTAGTTCCCAGTGATTTTGACTCCTCATTTAGTCAGGAAGCTAAGGTGACAAACACTGATGTAGAAACGAGAAACAATAGGGAAATGAATTTCAAATTATCCGAGTTTTGGGACTCTGGAATTTCGTTTGTTTGGTCCAGAAAACAGCTAGAAGACTACATGAACCCTCAAAATAAAAAACTTTTCAATTATAATGAAAGCCATTTTAATAGAAGAAATTTCAAAACAATGTCCGAAAAGATTAACTATGCAAGTCATCATGACGTATTACGCTGCCCAAACCAAACATGCGAAGTTTATTTTAAAGGCAAGGATGATTATGTGCCAAAAAAAAAAGTAAGCCGGACAATAAAAATATATGGAGTTTGTTCGCAGCCAAGTTGCAAAAGGTTTATTTATACCACCACGTTCTCAAAAACCGGATCAGGTGAGATAGTTTTCAAAGTTTTACACGATATGGATAATTTCCATCATCCAGAGCCTTTGGCTAACCAATTGCGTGGTCAGTCTAGAGCAAAATCAAAAGATAAACTACTGCACATTAGACCCCGTCAATTTATTCGAGAGGCAGATGCAGATCTTAGCAAAAGTACAAATTATACAATTAACAAAAATTTACAAAAATGCTTATCTTACAGTGCTGTAAGACAAATTGCTACAGAGGCTCGTTATGAGCTCAGGGAAGGCAAAGAGTGTTGGGATTCACTTGTAGAGATGGCACATCAAAAAGAAACATTTATTTTCAAATTAGATAGGAAGCCATTTAACATTATACTAATGAAAAAATGTCAGATTTTACATACACGAGATGTTGCAAAACGTGAGGGTCCACTTGATGTTTTCATAGATGCAACATCTACCAAGTGGAAAAAAGTAATTAAAGGACCTAATGTTCATTATTACAGTATAATTACAAGATACAAAAATGTAAAATCAGATAGTGCTATGACGGTCTTTCCTATAGCTACTTTCTTTACAAACGATCATCACTTAGGAAATCTATCAAATAATTTATATAGAATAATAAGATTTATGCGAGTTAATTGTGGTATTGATAAGCTGAACAGAGTAATCAGAACTATCACCACAGATTTTTCAATGGCTCTTGTCGGCAGTATCATAGAAGCATGTAATGGAATGTCGGTTATACAGTACCTTCAACATTCTGCTAATTGGATTATATTGAAAAAGAAGAATCCAAACTTTGACTGTTTGTATGTTTAACGATTTGGAAAAATATTTTCCAGTAGAATTAGTTTCAAATAAACAGATTTGCAAAATTGCTCTCTGCCAAGCCTTTAATTTTAATGATTTGGATGAAATAAACGAATTATTTATGAATGTCTGGAGTTTTCTCATTACTAAATGTCCAGAAAAAAGATGTCAACAATATGAAAAGCTACAAAAGCAGATTCAATGTTTTAATGATGTGGAAAATTATGGCAAAGACGAAAAGTGTCACCCTAAAGTCGACATGGATAGATTTTATAAATGTAAATCGGATGAAGAAACTGCGAAACGAAAGACAATTTACAACTCTAGCCCGTTTTACATAAAGTGTAAAGCCGATTATGAAAGTCAGATATTATTGGAATTCGGTAGTAAACAAAAGGTAGATGAGTACTATAATAGCTCAACGCATAAATTTATCCAAAACTTTTTGCAGAAATACGTAACATACCTTCCTTTCTGGACTCCTTTATTGACATATAGAGAATATCCAGATATTAGCAACTTAAAAATAAAGCAACAATTAAATCGTGCCAATAATGGGCCAATCGAAGGATATCATCATGTATTAAAAAAAAATATTGAAGAATCACCTGCGGTTGGTTCTGGAAAAATAAGAATAGATGACCATTTGTTACACATTTATATTCCAGATATCAACCACAAAATAAACAAATATAAAAATGCTATTCCAAGTTCTAGGAATACCAGAACGAACCGCAAGAGAAATACAAAAAATCGACCAATAGCGTCTTCCACGCCAACATCGAAAAAAAGCTATGCTAGTTCTGTGTCCAACACATTAAATAGTCCTTGTTCTTCTGTGTCCAATGTCTCCGTTACATCATTTTCAAACTCAATACTTATTAATGAAATGTTTATAGATCAATTGCCGAAAGCAAAAGAAACATTCAAAAAAGATAATTCTAAACTATCCTGCGTGAAAGGAAAACACAGGTTGACTGTCTTTGATCGTAGATTGGAACCACCTGATAAAATTATGAAAGTCGATTCCTACGAAGAAAAGTACTGCACTGATTTCAAATCGACTGCTAAAACCAGACCTCCACCAGTAAGTTTTCCAAAAAAATGTTATGCAACTACAGCACGTCTCTCAACTATTTCAGAAGAAATAGAAGAGGGACAATTAGAAGAGGTTACATATTTGACAGCTACGATAAATGAAGATGAACTTATAAAAGAAGGTTTTCTTGGGTTTGACAGTTCTTTAGAATCAATATGCATAGGGTTTTCAAGTGTTTCACCGAACATGGTAATAAAGAACTTGAATTATTATATAGAAAATAAAACAACATATTGTAACCATCTTACGGTTGTTTCAAAACATCCACTATCTCTTAAATTAATTCATTTTAAAACTCTATGGTCAAACAACTGGTCGTGCTGGATGTCAAACTTTCTAATAGAATACAGTTTGCATATCCTTATTTCCATTAATATGCCATCAGCCTGCTACTTAGACTGTGATCAGGGCACAAATCTATTTGGTTTCGCCAAAAAAAAACTTTCAAAGGTTACCGTAAAGTCGATACAAAAAAGAATGCAATCCAGAGCATATGTAATAATCATACCAGTTTGGTATGAAAATCATTTCACAGTCGCTATAATTGATAAACGTAAAAATAATTTTATATACATGGATTCAAAACAACTGCATTCAGCAGGAAACATGTTGAAGAGGCTAAAATTACAGATGACTGGAAATGGAAAAATAAGTCAAATGGTGAAAAATCTAAAAATTTTAGAATTATTATGCAATACACAAGATGACGATGTACACTGTGGAATACATGTCTTATGTCAAGTTCAAAATTTTCTTAGCGGGAATGATTCCATAAACATTGATTTTGACCCAGTAGCGCAACGGCGTGATTTCATGAATCTTATCTTAGAATCTTCAGATAATGTTCAAAATATGTGTCCGTCGTGCGGAGTAGTTGATAATTCATTTTTATCTGATAGATCGTCAGTAAATTCACTAAGTGATAGTCGATTACCTGATAAAATTGTCAAGTGGATACGGTGTGATTATTGCAGGCGTTGGTGGCATTTAAATTGTTATGAATCTCTTCAGATTTCTAACATAACCTATTTTACTCACTTAAAAGTTGTTCCTTTTTATTGTGCTATGTGTTCGCACATGCTTATTAAGAAATAATGTAATAAAATGCGACATTAAAAAATAATTTGACTACAATTACACTGAACCAGTGGTTAGAGTTGACCATGGTGTTTTCCAAATTTGTATGTTTTAGATATAATTGTACATTGAGATTGCTCTTTGTATTCAATTTCTCGTCTCCTTGTGCGTTGCTGGGGAAATTGTTATCAGGTCTATGAGCTGCTATAATTTTCAGTACGCTGACTATATAGTTCCATTTCGTGGACTAGTTAGTGTACTTATCAATGAATCCATAGTTCAATTTTTGTTAGATTTGTACAAAATATTCTGAATAATATCGTATAGTGTATGTTAGTAAGAATGTTGAACTGATTAGTTTCAACCATGTCAGAAGAGCGTAGGTGATTATGTTGATAGTCCTTTTCTCTTACGATATATCGGGTGGTGTTTGCGATTTGCGTGGGTGTATTGCGTTTAAAAATGGGCCCTTTTGAAGGCTTTTAGGTTTTTCAGTTCATTTTCATAAGTGCAGTGATTACTAATATAAAATATATTTAATTACAGCAAACATCATGCATCGAAATGCGGAAACATAACTGGCGGATTGTAATATGTAGTAATAACATAATAATGTAATTTTCTTGTGTATTCATAGGAAGTTGAAAGGAAAAAACAAAATTCATCAGCGTATATTTGCTGTCCCTACAGTTATGGCTGGTCGTATACACTGGGTAAGTAAATATCAAGCACATTATTGAAAGTTTTACAGTATCCGCCGCTTATCCGACACTTGCTAATCCGGAGCTCATTAATCCGGAAAATATCGGATTAAAAAGTATAAACACGCGTTTGTATACATTGTGCTGTCAATTTGATGTCTATTTGTTTTGACTTTTTAGTATAGATTTGACAGTCGGATTAGCGAGTCAAACCCCGATAGTCCGGCCATGATTTTGTCGGATGAGCGGGGGATACAGTATAGAGTTGATGTCCATACTCTCTAATGATGGTTTAAGTGTCTAGCATTTTGCCCCGTTGACTGTTTATAATAAACTTGTATTTAGCAAGAGCAAAACAAAAGGATGTTTATTTTCCATTTAATTCCGCTTAATATTTTTAATCAATGACACTTACGTGCGTGTCGACTGCAATTTAGTCGAAGTACATGCCTGCCGTGGATACAAAATATTGAGTAGAATTAAATGTAGAATATATATCCTCTTTTTGCTCTTATGAGTATTCAACTAACATCCCAATTCATAATTTAAATTTTTATTTACACCATAAAGTTTCCGTTTTTTACCGTGCCAATTAATCAGGAATAAATGGTAGAGCTTTTGGTTGTTAGAACACACAACATTATAAGCTGGGTTAGCTAATTTTCAAGATAACAATTAATTGCAGTTTTTTGATAATCCGGAAATCATTTTTTTGAAATTCTTAGCTCTCTCTCTTATTCGCATTTTAAGCTTATTGCTTAGCGCATATTAGCTTATTGTGTGCTCTCAACTTCCACAGTTATTAATTTTCGATGCCAATACCAATGCATGAATTTGTATATTGTATGGCAAGTACAATGATACTCTATGCCAAGAAAAAAGTTCCAACCCAAAACATTCCCTCGACTATGGCTATGAGGTCCCTCAATTAATCATATTGTCGAGCAGTTTTGGGACGACCTTCTACCAGCGATTTTACGGAAATGAAACAATCAATTTTACAATTAAGACCCTATTTTCCCGAGGTTGTAGAAGAAAACATATTAAAATATTGTTCCACGTTAAAGTTCGAGTGGTAGGAAACGTCATTTTAAACTGCTCGAATGATGTGATCCATGCTCAAATTCTTAGCTCATGAATCACTAATTGTAGAAAAATCTTAAATAATGCAAAGATAAGAAAACTGTCTCAGGAATTTGAATTCAGGAATTTCCACAAAGAGTGCAACCATTCGCCCTACCACCTTTAGTTTTTTTTTTTTTCCTTTGGTTTGTTTTTTTCCGTCGATCTTGTTTTCCGTGCTGAGCACCAATGCTACCGACGTGCCAGGAAGGCAGCTCCCACACCTGGACCCTACCTATCGACCCATCAACTCATGAACCGGGGACCAACGGCTTTACTTCCCATCCGAAGGAAGGCGTGATTAGAGATGTTATGCCTCAGAACATCCCGGCGGCGCCGACTGGGATTGAACCCAGGCCTGCTGGGGTGAGAGGTAATCGACGGGTAGTTTCACTACGTTCCTCAGTGGCTGCGTAACTGAATCATAGTAGGTGAACGTCATTAGGAGCATGTTGGCTACCTCTGAAGGATGATCTGGTAGAGTACCAGCACTTGCCGTTAGCCTTCTAGCACCATTAGTTCCGCCTGGTTTTATCATTACAACCACCCTCGCTATATCTCTTTGGTTTGATTGGTGTGAAACTGCTCTTTAGCCCGCCAGATTCCCGGTAGTTAAACGAAGTACAAACGCGACTGGCCTGCCTAGCGATTCCTGACGGGTAGTTTCACTACGTTCCTCAGTGGCTGCGTAACTGAATCATAGTAGGTGAACGTCATTAGGAGCATGTTGGCTACCTCTGAAGGATGATCTGGTAGAGTACCAGCACTTGCCGTTAGCCTTCCAGCACCATTAGTTCCGCCTGGTTTTATCATTACAACCACCCTCGCTATATCTCTTTGGTTTGATTGGTGTGAAACTGCTCTTTAGCCCGCCAGATTCCCGGTAGTTAAACGAAGTACAAACGCGACTGGCCTGCCTAGCGATTCCTGACGGGTAGTTTCATTACGTTCCTCAGTGGCTGCGTAACTGAATCATAGTAGGTGAACGTCATTAGGAGCATGTTGGCTACCTCTGAAGGATGATCTGGTAGAGTACCAGCACTTGCCGTTAGCCTTCCAGCACCATTAGTTCCGCCTGGTTTTATCATTACAACCACCCTCGCTATATCTCTTTGGTTTGATTGGTGTGAAACTGCTCTTTAGCCCGCCAGATTCCCGGTAGTTAAACGAAGTACAAACGCGACTGGCCTGCCTAGCGATTCCTGACGGGTAGTTTCACTACGTTCCTCAGTGGCTGCGTAACTGAATCATAGTAGGTGAACGTCATTAGGAGCATGTTGGCTACCTCTGAAGGATGATCTGGTAGAGTACCAGCACTTGCCGTTAGCCTTCCAGCACCATTAGTTCCGCCTGGTTTTATTATTACAACCACCCTCGCTATATCTCTTTGGTTTGATTGGTGTGAAACTGCTCTTTAGCCCGCCAGATTCCCGGTAGTTAAACGAAGTACAAACGCGACTGGCCTGCCTAGCGATTCCTGACGGGTAGTTTCACTACGTTCCTCAGTGGCTGCGTAACTGAATCATAGTAGGTGAACGTCATTAGGAGCATGTTGGCTACCTCTGAAGGATGATCTGGTAGAGTACCAGCACTTGCCGTTAGCCTTCCAGCACTTGCCGTTAGCCTTCCAGCACCATTAGTTCCGCCTGGTTTTATTATTACAACCACCCTCGCTATATCTCTTTGGTTTGATTGGTGTGAAACTGCTCTTTAGCCCGCCAGATTCCCGGTAGTTAAACGAAGTACAAACGCGACTGGCCTGCCTAGCGATTCCTGACGGGTAGTTTCACTACGTTCCTCAGTGGCTGCGTAACTGAATCATAGTAGGTGAACGTCATTAGGAGCATGTTGGCTACCTCTGAAGGATGATCTGGTAGAGTACCAGCACTTGCCGTTAGCCTTCTAGCACCATTAGTTCCGCCTGGTTTTATCATTACAACCACCCTCGCTATATCTCTTTGGTTTGATTGGTGTGAAACTGCTCTTTAGCCCGCCAGATTCCCGGTAGTTAAACGAAGTACAAACGCGACTGGCCTGCCTAGCGATTCCTGACGGGTAGTTTCACTACGTTCCTCAGTGGCTGCGTAACTGAATCATAGTAGGTGAACGTCATTAGGAGCATGTTGGCTACCTCTGAAGGATGATCTGGTAGAGTACCAGCACTTGCCGTTAGCCTTCCAGCACCATTAGTTCCGCCTGGTTTTATCATTACAACCACCCTCGCTATATCTCTTTGGTTTGATTGGTGTGAAACTGCTCTTTAGCCCGCCAGATTCCCGGTAGTTAAACGAAGTACAAACGCGACTGGCCTGCCTAGCGATTCCTGACGGGTAGTTTCATTACGTTCCTCAGTGGCTGCGTAACTGAATCATAGTAGGTGAACGTCATTAGGAGCATTTTGGCTACCTTTGAAGGATGATCTGGTAGAGTTTAGTTCCACTTGCTTTTATATTTGGCAATTCACTGATTTTATTTGTATGTTTCCTCTACCTGTGAAATTTTCATGTAGAATATTGGTTAAATAGCATTTTTTTAAATAACTGAATAAGTATTCGTATCATTTCATTTTAGTAAAGATTTTGTAATGGATCATATCATGCGAGCAGTTTAAAAAGACGTTTCCTACCACTCAAACTTTAACGTGGAACAATATTTTGATATTTGTTCTTCTACAACCTGGAGAAAATAGGGTCTTATTTGTAATATGCTTGAAAAATCTGGAATTTATTGTTTCATTTCCGTAAAATCGCTGGAAGAAGGTCATCTCAAAACTGCTCGACAATATGATTAATTTATGATTTTTGAATTTTAAAAATATGTAATGGACGCAAGATTAGAAAACTACAACTAAAATGTATATGGAAAATTGCTCACCTCAACTTGTTAAGCTTTATTTTAGAATGTCAATACTACACCATAAACTCTGTTCATAGGCAATATTTTATGAAATGCCGAGATCCTGGGTTTTGCATGATAAGAAAAAAAAAGTAATTTAATATCAAGATAGCTTATATTACATTAATGTTATGAATTGGGCTGTTAGTACTTTGGATCACAAGATAATAAGGCCAATTCAAAGTACATCAAATATTGGATTTTACCCTAACTGCCTTTACAACTCCTATACAAATTTTCACTCTAATAAAACTATTAATTCAGAATACATCACTTTCTCCAGCTAATCATTATCATTCAAACAATAAAAGGTTTACCCTTAAAATTAGCTATTTCTACTTTAAAATCGATGATGAATATAAAGATTGCTGATTACTAAAAAGGTAGTATAGAACTTTTTTTTGGAGTGCAAGAACCTTGTACTTACGATCATACCTAAACTGATGGATGATGCATAATTATCCCATGTTACAAACACACAAATCTGTAGAAAACAAAAATATCAAGTCAATTTGTCCCGCTTTAATAATGGACGCATACGTTTACTACTTGTCCGGCAGTAAAGTTCTGCACCATACTTGAGCATTCAGACAAACGTCAGAGAAAACTATGTTTTAGCACAAATCTTACTTATCAAACTATTTAGGGCGATGGATTGTACTCACACACACACACACACAAATCTTACTTATCAAACTATTTCACCGAAATTCATGCAGATATGGAAAATCTAAAATCATCCCTTTTTAAAGGAAAACATCGCTTAACACCAACATAACGAAAGTTGTTAAAGAATCATTATATGGTGTCAGTTTTGATCTCACAAATACTGACAGCCACTTTCCTAAGCAGAGGCGAAAAGTTAACCAGACAAATAATGTAGGAGAATATGAAATTTTTTCTATCAACCTTCATTCATCCATAAAATGTCAATAAAAATTAAATTAAAATTGAAATTAATATTTTTTTTTTATTTTCTCACCAATTGGGCTCAAATTTTAAAGGTTATCAAAAAAGTCTTCTAGTTTTGATTCATGTATTAAAACTTTTTATTGGTCACATGGTCCAGATATATTATATAATTCCATGGGGTTACACCCCCACTAATACACTGTTTCACATTGGTTCATCAAGGAATTCTGAAATATCTCTGGAACCATGAGTCCTATAACGAGTCGTATGCATTAATCTAAACTAGAAGATTTTGTTGGTAACCTCTAAAAATTTCAGCCCATTTGTTACAAAAATGATTTTTTTTTAATTTTTTAATATTTCAACTTTTTGGCAAATATGTTGGCTGTATGAAGGTTAATACACTGGAGTCGCTTTTTACGCGGGTGCTACGTCCCGCATAAAAAAAAACCGCGTAAATTCCGGAATCCGCGTAAAAAAAACCGCGTAAATTCCGAAATCCGCGTAAAAAAAAACCGCGTAAAAAAAGACCGTGTAAAAAAAACCGCGTAAAAAGCGACTCTAGTGTATAACAATATACCGCGTCAATTCTGAAATCCGCGTAAAAAAAACAAAATCCGCGTAAAAAAAAAAACGCGTAAATTCCGAAATCCGCGTAAAAAAACCGCGTAAAAAAAAATCGTGTAAAAAAAAACCGCGTAAAAAGCGACTCCAGTGTATCTATTTTGAAAACAAACGAAAAAAGAACATTTGGTAGGTCTAATTCATAAATCATTGACCCAGTATCTTCGCCATTTTATTTCGTATTTTCGTTCAAGTCAACATTTTCTGGTTTTTTGCATAGCAAAAAAACGCTGTAACTCACTAGCGCCATTTGCTTGAAAGTTGATATTCCATTGAAGTAAAAGTAACTCACTCTCTGACTGAGTAAAATTCGTTATCGATGAATAAATTAACAGCATGGTTGATTTTCGCGAAATTGGAGGTGATCTATTTTGTATGCAGAAAACTGGAAAATGCTGATTATAACGAAGTAAGGGTCTTTACTGGAAAAAGGTGATGGGCAATATTTCTACAACGCTGGCCTACCAAATGTTTATTTGTATATGAAAGCTTTTTATTCTTTGTTTTTCATGTTAGCCTCAAACACATTTTTTTGTGATTTAATCAACAAACAATGAATATGGTGGTTATTAATCCTTTTTAAAAATGTTACACCGTTCAAAAAAGTAGTGTAAATTTCTGTTCAATATGATGCACATAAATGGAGCGTCACGTATCATATACGTTTGCATTATATATCATGTAAAGTTCTGACACATTTCATGCAATGTATCAAATATTGTATACAAAAGCCCATCTTTGCAAACAACATTGTTTACAAGTTGCTCGGTTGCGTGAAATGAAATACAAGTTTACGTGAATGAATGTTTACATCACAATTAAAATTCAGAATTTGTATCTGTGTATGGTTCTCGTTTATGTGGGCCTCAACTCCAACTTTGAAGAATAGTGAATATTTTCTTGGCTTGTAGATGATATTTTAACCTTTTTTTCACACTAGTACTAGTACCAATACTAGCACAGGTAACAAAATCCAGTAGAAATTTTTATCAAATAATAAAATTGACTATTAGATCATTTATTAATATTCGATATTGACACCTCTTTGTGGTATTTAATTTGATCAAGTTTTTTGTATTGCTTATTTTGACTCGTTCCAATAGTTATTGTATTTAACATACAATCAGAGGATGTTATTACAATTCACAAGTATTGTTAATATGTGTGAAATCCATTGACATGGGTACAAAACAAAGATATTAGAGAAATTTATAAAAAGGATTATTATAAAACCATACCTACTATGTGACCATATGACCCTACTGACTACTATAACTATTACCATATTTACTATGAAAGTTCTCAAACCATTTACAAAAAGGTTCTATTATAGTTCACTTTCCGAAAATGTATGGAGTAATCAAGAATTTTGAATGATAATATTATTTTAGTCTTTATTAAAGAGTTCGACGTCTTGAATGGTTATAGTCCTAGCAACAAATAGTGGAAGTTCCAAAAAAATATGATATATTTATATTTATATATCATTAAAACATTGAAAATGCTTTTGTAGCTTTCCATATTGTCGGCATGTGTAACAAATGGTCATCTATTCTTATTTTTCCAGAACCAACCGCAGGTGATTCTTCAATATTTTTTTTTTTAATACATGATGATATCCTTCGATTGGCCCATTATTGGCACGATTTAATTGTTGCTTTATTTTTAAGTTGCTAATATCTGGATATTCTCTATATGTCAATAAAGGAGTCCAGAAAGGAAGGTATGTTACGTATTTCTGCAAAAAGTTTTGGATAAATTTATGCGTTGAGCTATTATAGTACTCATCTACCTTTTGTTTACTACCGAATTCCAATAATATCTGACTTTCATAATCGGCTTTACACTTTATGTAAAACGGGCTAGAGTTGTAAATTGTCTTTCGTTTCGCAGTTTCTTCATCCGATTTACATTTATAAAATCTATCCATGTCGACTTTAGGGTGACACTTTTCGTCTTTGCCATAATTTTCCACATCATTAAAACATTGAATCTGCTTTTGTAGCTTTTCATATTGTTGACATCTTTTTTCTGGACATTTAGTAATGAGAAAACTCCAGACATTCATAAATAATTCGTTTATTTCATCCAAATCATTAAAATTAAAGGCTTGGCAGAGAGCAATTTTGCAAATCTGTTTATTTGAAACTAATTCTACTGGAAAATATTTTTCCAAATCGTTAAACATACATTTTACTACATGAGAGGTACATAATTTTAATATTACTTTCTCACAGTCAAAGTTTGGATTCTTCTTTTTCAATATAATCCAATTAGCAGAATGTTGAAGGTACTGTATAACCGACATTCCATTACATGCTTCTATGATACTGCCGACAAGAGCCATTGAAAAATCTGTGGTGATAGTTCTGATTACTCTGTTCAGCTTATCAATACCACAATTAACTCGCATAAATCTTATTATTCTATATAAATTATTTGATAGATTTCCTAAGTGATGATCGTTTGTAAAGAAAGTAGCTATAGGAAAGACCGTCATAGCACTATCTGATTTTACATTTTTGTATCTTGTAATTATACTGTAATAATGAACATTAGGTCCTTTAATTACTTTTTTCCACTTGGTAGATGTTGCATCTATGAAAACATCAAGTGGACCCTCACGTTTTGCAACATCTCGTGTATGTAAAATCTGACATTTTTTCATTAGTATAATGTTAAATGGCTTCCTATCTAATTTGAAAATAAATGTTTCTTTTTGATGTGCCATCTCTACAAGTGAATCCCAACACTCATTGCCTTTCCTGAGCTCATAACGAGCCTCTGTAGCAATTTGTCTTACAGCACTGTAAGATAAGCATTTTTGTAAATTTTTGTTAATTGTATAATTTGTACTTTTGCTAAGATCTGCATCTGCCTCTCGAATAAATTGACGGGGTCTAATGTGCAGTAGTTTATCTTTTGATTTTGCTCTAGACTGACCACGCAATTGGTTAGCCAAAGGCTCTGGATGATGGAAATTATCCATATCGTGTAAAACTTTGATCCGGTTTTTGAGAACGTGGTGGTATAAATAAACCTTTTGCAACTTGGCTGCGAACAAACTCCATATATTTTTATTGTCCGACTTACTTTTTTTTTTGGCACATAATCGTCCTTGCCTTTAAAATAAACTTCGCATGTTTGGTTTGGGCAGCGTAATACGTCATGATGACTTGCATAGTTAATCTTTTCGGACATTGTTTTGAAATTTCTTCTATTAAAATGGCTTTCATTATAATTGAAAAGTTTTTTATTTTGAGGGTTCATGTAGTCTTCTAGCTGTTTTCTGGACCAAACAAACGAAATTCCAGAGTCCCAAAACTCGGATAATTTGAAATTCATTTCCCTATTGTTTATTATCATTTTTTTCAATTCCTTTCGCTTTATATTTGGGTTTAATAATGGCAAAAACTTTTCCGTTCTATTTTTAATATAGTTGTGTAGCATTATGTAGAACGTATGTGTAGCATTATGTAAAACGTATATCCCATAGTTGAAAGAATCTGGCGATCATTTTCCTGAATCTTTTTTGCGATTGAATTACTTTCAGAATACTTTTTCATCGACGTTAATAAAAAAGATTCAATTTACTACGAGCATGTTTTTGGTAATGGCCTTCACTATAGTTGAAAACAGGGTTACTTCCACTCACTTGCTATAAATTTTTTTTTTCGAAATTATGAAATCATGAAATAGTATAATGCTAATTAGTACTTGTAAGCTACAAGAAGAGGTCATGAAGTATATGTTTGACACATAAAATCTGTCAATATTGCTTTCAGTGCGTCACAATCAGCGATTTTACGACTCGTGAGCGCTCACTCTGAGTGAACGCTCACGAATCATAAGATCGCTGATTGTGACGTTCTGAAAGCGTAACTGACAGGTTTTATGAGTCAAACACATACTTTACACCCTCTTCTTGTTACTTACTAGTACAACATATCATTATAACATCTAATGATTGCATAATTCCGAAAAATATTTTTTATAGCAGGTTAGTGGAAGCAACCCTGGGAAAAGTTTTTTTAATTTTTTTATTTTTATGATTCATCTAGTTCTCTTGTCCTCGACCAAGTAAACAAAATTCCAGAGTCCCAAAACTCGCATGATTTGAAATTTATTTCCCTGTTGTTTCTCGTTTCAACATTAAAACGAGATTCAACAGGAAAATGAATTTTAAATTATTTGAGTTTTTATACGGCCAACAGCGACTGATATTAATTGACTCAGAGAATTTTCTTTCCATACGAAATTTACTCAGATTTTGAAGAAAAAACTGCAGTTACTCACACAGTAACTGCAGTTTTTTTCCAAATCTGAGTAAATTTCGAATGGAAAGAAAATTCTCTGAGTCAATTAATCTCAGTCACTGAGTTGGTATGATTGGCCGTGTAGGAAGAGCTTTTGAGTGTATTGATTTATTTCGTTTTAATTTTGTTATAGTTGCTTATCTTTTAACAGATACGCGTAAACTTCATCAGTGCCAAGTACTCAACACCACTTGGCACTGATGACGTCTGCAAGTAGTAGACGAAATACGTGTATCTGTCAAAAGATAAGCAACTATAACTGAATTATAAAAAAAATAACGCACTCAAAAGCTCTTCATAAAGGAATTCCGTTAAGAGGTTCGACAAGATTTAAAATATTGAGTTTTTAGACTTGTCTAAACGGAAAACTCAACAGAGCCAATCTCATCAGCAATATTACGTCATTGACTCTATGGAGTTTTTCGTTTCATCGCACCCACACTAAGCATGTAGATTTAAAAATGCCTTTACCCACTTACCCCCACTTTCAAACATTTCCAATTTGCCGTTACACAGTTTACAGAAGGCACGTGTTCGGAGTGTTAAGAATTGGTTTTTCTTAACATCTTTCAAACTCTTGTTCACTCAAAGAAATTGTTAGAACATTATCACAAAAGTTTTGTTCAATCTTTTTTTTTTCTTAATTATGTTCACTTAATGTTCGGATTTAACAGTAGCAAAAACTGTTCAGTTCTATTGCTAATGTAGTAGAATCCACACACTTAGATTTTTGTGCCGAGATTGGCACCACCGAGTAGCTCGGCATTTTATATTGCTGGATCTCAGCAATAATTAAGCACCTTAAAATAATATGTAAAAAATGTAAAATAACATGCCGAGATACTCGGTGGTGCCAATCTCGGCAAAAAACCTAAGTGTGCAATACTCGAGTTGAAGCTTAAGAAGTCTGTAGTCACGAAATGCGCCGCTATTATCGTTAATATGCCTTATCACTTCATATTTTTGATTGCACAAATTTCACAACTACAGTATGCAAAAAAAGTTTATCCACCCCCCTACCAATTGACATTTTTTTTTTCTGGTGAAAATCAGTTTAATTTTATGGGTGTTCCTCCATGATTTATCAATTTATGTTTATTTATCATATTGCCATTGAAAATACGGCATTTATATCTTTTCTTGAGATTTCATGTGATACATTATGAAAAAATGTAAAAAATTACGCAAAAAAAGTTTATCCACCCCCAAACGGATACTACGATTTAAGTGTGTTTTACAGAGTTTTAGTGTGTATTTTGCAACTTTTTCGAATGAAAACATTGTGTCTAGCTGTCAATTAGTGCTCTTGCTCAAAAATTCAGTTTCGTGTTCAAAATTGGAAGTTATTTGTTGCAAAATGCCCAAAAAAGCACAAATTTCGAACAGTATCCAAAATATGATTATTGAACATCACAAAACTGGCAAAAGCTACCGTGATATTGCCGATATTGTCCAGATTCGCAAAGATTTTGTCGCTAGAATTGTGCAGATGTACAAAAAGCGTGGTTCTATCTCACCAGCTAAGCGATCGGAGCGTCCCTAAAAGACAACTGGCCGAATTGACAGAGCTATCGTGAAGAAGGCGGAGCTGGACCGGGGACAGCTCCGCCTTCTTCACGATAGCTCTGTCAATTCGGCCAGTTGTCTTTTAGGGACGCTCCGATCGCTTAGCTGGTGAGATAGAACCACGCTTTTTGTACATCTGCACAATTCTAGCGACAAAATCTTTGCGAATCTGGACAATATCGGCAATATCACGGTAGCTTTTGCCAGTTTTGTGATGTTCAATAATCAAATTTTGGATACTGTTCGAAATTTGTGCTTTTTTGGGCATTTTGCAACAAATAACTTCCAATTTTGAACACGAAACTGAATTTTTGAGCAAGAGCACTAATTGACAGCTAGACACAATGTTTTCATTCGAAAAAGTTGCAAAATACACACTAAAACTCTGTAAAACACACTTAAATCGTAGTATCCGTTTGGGGGTGGATAAACTTTTTTTGCGTAATTTTTTACATTTTTTCATAATGTATCACATGAAATCTCAAGAAAAGATATAAATGCCGTATTTTCAATGGCAATATGATAAATAAACATAAATTGATAAATCATGGAGGAACACCCATAAAATTAAACTGATTTTCACCAGAAAAACAAAAAAAATGTCAATTGGTAGGGGGGTGGATAAACTTTTTTTGCATACTGTATAAAGATTTCGTGTGTGAAATTATAAGCGCTGCACTGCAACACACATGTGATTACAATTTCCTGCACGAATTCCGTATAGTTTCTGAGATTTGTTCCAGCAAAAATTCAAAGTGACAACGCAACATAACCATAATAGCGACCATTTGTGGATTATATAAACATTCACCTTAATATAAATCACTAATCCTTCACTCTTTCTTCATAGGAAAACACCATAATAGAAACATATAGCCATAGTTTGTACATTTACCCTACCAAGCCTTGTGAATATTTCCTTGGACATAGTTGTTTGGATTTTCCATCTTTGCTTGAATCATGGTGAAATACGTTACTAGATTTCGATTGTGCACGTAGCATATAACTGGGCAACAATGAGTAGTGTTGGCAACTATGAGACCTCTGTCTTTGAGCAGATAATACCCATACTATGATGGGGGGGACCCAGAGCCAATCTATCATGTAGTTGAATGATATTTCATATAGCAGGTAAATAATTCTTTAGAATCCGAAATAATGATTGATTCAGTAACGTGAATGATCGCAATAATCGATACAGTACGCAACAGAATAATGATATGCTCAGTACGATGTATAAGGTATTGTCCATTCAATATCGAGAACATAGTCTTATCAAGACTTTATACCATTTAATTAGATGCAAGTAGCATATTGTCGTTTAGGATTTTCCCTATCAATCGACACTAAGACAGCTAGTCAGATAAAGTAGGATAAACTAAATAATTGAATAAACCGGATCGATTCCACATTGCATGGAATTGTAGGAAAGTTTCTTTTCAAAAAACGTTCTCCGTACTCGTTCCTTCGAAATGGGAATGAAAATTCCCGGACCACATGTGCGAAACAGCAATCGATTCTGAAAGAGAATTCTGTTTCCGCTCTCTCATAAAAAAAAATCGCGGAACGAGCTAGCAACTAGTTTAGTTTCTTGTCTCCTGTTTCCTATTCGCGATATATTTTATCACATATCGGGACCAAAAGTTGTGTAATGAACTTAGAAAAAAATATCATTAATATACGTTCTCTTTTGCTGGTGAGCGGCCTAAAAAATCTCATTACAGGTAAAAAGCTACTTTTCGAAATTATGAAACTATGAGATATTATATTAATAATTTTATATGATGCAAGAAGAGAAGGTAAAGTTTGTGTAGGACTCATAAAACCTGTCAAGTTTGCTTTCAGAGGATCACAATTAGCTATTTTAGCTGTAATGAGATATTTCAATGAGTGAGTACCATTCGTTATAATTAATGGCTAATTGTGACACTCTGGAAGCAAAATCGATAGGTTTTATGTGTCATACACATATCTCCTCTACTTGCATATCACATACCTATAAAAATTATTATTATAATATTTCATAGTGTCATAATTTCGAAAAGTAGCATTTTAGCTTTAATGAGATTTTTCAACCCAATTTCGCTCGGGAAATAATGCTTTTTTCGGAAAACATTCACCCATATTCTAGTTTTCGTTCAAACCGTATTTTCCATACAAAAAAAACTTTTTTTTTGTGTGGGAAATACGGTTCGAACGAAAACGAGAATATGGGTGATTAACTGGCTCTTCTCTCTTTCTTCATACACTCAAAAAATTCCACACGTTATCATCATGTGTCTCACACTTAATTTTGCGCTTATTGTGAAACACATCCATTTCATGTGTGAATCTTATGCTATGAACCATGCCTGAACACTATGGATTTGAATTGTGACACACTTGGATTCTATGTGTCTCATATGGTGATATCAATAGCTTTGCACACCATAGTTCAATATTCTACTTTATTGACTTCTACTTTACCGACACGAAAAAATTGAAACGACAAATATATAATCAAAACTGCCAGAGGCCAGAGCTATCACATATCTTTTTAATGGGTCTGATTTGGGATTCGATCATGGACTGTTGGGGTGTGCTGCTGCCGGAGTCTTCGTTCTATCTCACTGTGCCAGGGTTGCTCTCATATATGAGGCGGGTTAATAGGATAAAGTCACAACTCTTGTTTTCGATGTTTACCTTTCTGAGCAAGCAATTCACATCGTATTGAAATTCAAAACACTTTAAATCCATCTGTTTTGAACAGTAGCGTGATTCAATGTGCAATACACTTGAATAGAAAGTGAAAATTTTTCAACATTTCAAAGTTTGAAACACTCTAAATTAACGTGTATAACACATCGAACCAAGGTGAAATACACTTAAAGTAAATGTGATTCTGCATTTAAAAAATCAAGTGTTTAAACACTTCGATCAAACGTGTGAAATTTTTTGAGTGTACTCTTCAGAGAATAATCCAGACACCGTCTTCCTCTGAACTATTTAGTACCGGGCAGATAAAAAAGTCAAATGTCAAGGTAGGTAAGTCTTTTTTGTAGAATTCAACTCACTCTCCTCTTTTTTCAGATTTAACCAAGAGAAATCCGAAAATTCCGTAATTTTATGGACGGTGTTGCCATTCAAAAAAAAGGTCATTGGTCAGAGGAACGACCGCCTATTCAGCGATGGATGCACACGGTGACTATCGCTACATGACAGCGGCGGAAAAGTTTGTCTAATTCCACCTCGAATTCCACATGACTTAAAACATCTATACACTCGGTAAATGTTTAAACAAGCCCTTTTTCCGAAAAATATAAAAATAACACACTCTTTACGGTTTTTTAAAGATTCCTCGAGACCCGGAAATACTGCACTTGTCAAGCTAGCACGGAGGCTGGAGGTGTTGTCTCCCTAACCGTGGCCAACAGAGTAGAGTGACCGGATAATCAACGAGGAACTTAGTTGACATTCGACGACAAAGTATGTATCCTGTAACAGCTTTAAAGAACTCTGGTTGCATAAAAGGTAAGAGATTCAAACAAGTTTATAGAAACAAACTAACTCAATCTGCTTTTGTCCTTTTTCAGATTCTTCCTCGAGAATTTTATCACTCTTTCTGTCGCTAAATATCTGACTCCGATTTTACTGTTTCTCTATGGGGTGGCTAGCGGAGTGAGCGAATCATCATCGAGGATTTTTTGTAACCGACAGGCTCATTAGCTCTATAGTGAATCAATACTGGCTTCGTATAATTGACTGTTGACTCTAAGCAGGAAACAAAACTGGAGGTACAGTAGCAGAATGCGAAGCAAGCAGGAAAAATAGCTCATGCACGGACGATAGCAGAGAAAGACCCCTGGCAGAATGAAAGCTGGCTGACAAGCAAAAGGAATAACAATTGACCACTTTGTCAAGCAGTTTTGGCGTACCAGCTATTTCACAAAAGTGGACCAACTAATTTCTATTTTGTTATGAAACGCACAAATGTTGGCTTCTTTTATCGTGGTTCTAGAAGAAAAAATCTCAGTGGTTAATTAACCACTTCATTCGAGCAAATAAAATTGACGTTTACTACCACTCGAACTTTGAAACATAACATTATTTTGAGATTTTTTCTTCTAGAACATCGATAAAAGTAGCCAACATTAGTGCGTTTCACAAAAAAAAAGAGAAATTAGTTGGTCCAGTTTTGTAAATCACTGGTAGAAAGTCACACCAAAACTGCTGGACTTTTTCGGAAAACGCCACTACAAGTCGGAGTAAAAACAAAATTTGATTACTTATTTCAATAAACAATCTAGAAATTAATCAGGAACAGGATCATAAATATGCTTGAAAGCATGTTACTATTTTGGAGCTGTACAACCTTAGGAATTGCACATCAAAATTTACATCACATCGCGCATGAGCAATATATTATTGTTTTTGTTTATATTTAACACAATTAGTTCGCGTAATAAGTTTTGTTTTTTAAATGCATCAAATATCGTAAGGTAAGAGTGGGTGGGACATAACCTCAATAGCTGAGTCGTCAACCAATCAACTGTCCGTCTTACAAACCCACAGTTTACCTATAGTTCTTGAACTATACCAGATCAATAATTCATTCTTCAGCAAAGTTGTGCAGCTGGACAATATTCATCCGCAGTGGATAATTTAGTTCAGAATTGGTTCGTAAGGTGGCGTCATAGTAGAAATCCAGAACAACATGTGAAAAGGGCATACAAGCTTTTTGTAAACAAACCTTCTTATGCCCTTTTCTTGCCACCCATATGACACAAACGCAAACCTTTAACATCACCGGGTAGGGGACACTTTCCCCTTCCCGATGATATTGCTGGTTTGCGTGGGCGACCCTCGGTTGGTGAGAAAAGGGCCTACAAAGGTTTGTTTACAAAAAGCTTGTATGCCCTTTTCACATGTTGTTCTGGAAATAATGTCCTTCTAGTGATAGCTCAGAATTGACATCACATCAGGCAAATAAAAAAACACTAGCAGTAGCAGTTCCAAAATGTACTATCCAGCAAGGAAATAGGAAATATTTCTTGGAAAGAGTGAACTCAGCAGGAAAAAAGCTCTGTACAGCAGCGAAATGTGAAGACAGCAGGGAAAAAGCTCTTACCTACGAGAGGCGTAACAGAAAATGCGAAGCAAGCAGGAAAAAAGCTCTCACAAGGACGATCGCATCAGAGTACACACGATTCTTTTTTTTTGCTACGCCTCTCGTATAGGTAAGAGCTTTTTTCTTGCTGCCTTCACATTCCGCTGCTGTACAGAGCTTTTTTCTTGCTGAGTTCACTCTTTTTTGGAAATGAAAGCTTTTCCCTGCTGCATTGTCAATTTTTGAACTGTTTTTGATACTAGTGTTTATTTAAGTTACCTTCTCTAAGGTACTTCAATCTCAGTGATGGCAAAGTCGAAAGAAAGGAAAATAAAAAAAAAACATCCGATTAGTTTCCTTTTTCTACCAGTTTGTTTGAACGATAATGGCGACTCAAATTTCCATTTTTAATATCGCAATGCTGATTAAGCAGGGGGGTATTCGGTTTGCAATATTTTTGTTGATATAACATATATTAATTATAATTTTATCTACAGATTTCATCGTGGAACTGAACTGGCTAAGAAATTAC
This sequence comes from Ochlerotatus camptorhynchus, assembly GCF_037179485.1. Classification (NCBI taxonomy): domain Eukaryota; kingdom Metazoa; phylum Arthropoda; class Insecta; order Diptera; family Culicidae; genus Ochlerotatus; species Ochlerotatus camptorhynchus. The sequence continues at coordinate 379,220 of NW_027040773.1, forward strand.
GTGGAGCAAGTTGATACCAGACATCTCCACGGAACACCAGCGGCCGCGCGACAAATCCAGTGCCCCCAAACAACCCGACCGATTAAGAGTTTCCCGAAAACTCAACTAGATTGCCATTTGCAACGAAGGCAATCGGAGAGCTTGATGGACAACGCTGGAGTATTAGGTAAATTAAATTGATTTATCTTGAGCTAATCCTTTTCCCTTTCGTTTTAGATTTTTCCAAATAATCGAAAAAAAAAACCAAAATAGCGTGGGAAAGAACTTCTAATCTCTGATTGATCGTCGCGAAATACTGATGTCGAGGAATGAAAAACGAACAAACAGCTCGAGAGTGTACCAGTGATTCCGAATCCACCATGAGAAGTGGACCAAGTTCATGTAGAACTGCAGCTCAAACGATGCACTGGTGAGTACCTTTTTTTTAAAACAATAACTAATATAAGTAATTACTAACATAGAATTAAATTAGTTTTTTTTTTTCGGAAATTGTTAAGGCTACGCAATAACTTAGTACCGAGTGTAGTACCTACCAAAATAAATCCTGATTTCAATTTCGCTAACACCCACAATTTTCGACAATTTTTTACCTTGATTGGTTTTTATTTGTGCATTTCCTTGATTGGAAAATGCCATAGCTTGTTCCATAACCTGCTTAATTATTTCTTCGATATTTATCCTAAGTTTCGGTCTGAGAGATGATGAACTTCGTAGAAAATTGTCCACATAGACAAAATAATGAAAATTATAATCTTTTTATTTTGCAATTTTGGAATAATTTCAAATAAATGCCAAAACGAAAAACAACTTCAAAACTTTTTAATATGTTCACGAGAAATTTCAATATTATCTTATAAAATTTAAATTCAATTAATTGAACCATGTACCTACTTCAGCATTAAATATGGGAGTACTACGAAACGCCGAATCACAACCGGGGCCACCGGTTATTATAATATTACCCGACTATATAGCATTTTACGAGACGCTTCTGGTTCAACTCATGGATAAGGATGCGGTTACCTAAAGCTGGGTTTAGACTAGGCAAGTCAAATGATCAACTCAGTTGAATTCAATTGGTTTAAAAAGTTGACATAAATGCTGACCAGTCAGAATTGATGTATTTAAATCGTTTTAGTTCATCATCCTCATAATCGTTTTTCTGAACGACAGGCTCCCTGCGCTACATTGAATCAATACTGGCTTCGGATTATTGCCCAGTCCACCAATTCAACAGTAAGCAGGAACAAAATGTAGGTAGGTACAGCAGCAAAATGCGAAGCAAGCAGGAAAAAAGCTCTCACGATCGCAGAGTACACACAATTTTTTTTTGTGCTGTCCGTCGCTGCTATGTCTCTCGTAGGTAAGAGCTTTTTTCCTGCTGCCTTCACATTCCGCTACTGTGCAGAGCTTTTTTCCTGCTGATTTCACACTTTTCTAGAAATTAATGCAGCAGGGAAGGATTGTAAATTCTCGATTACTTTTCCGAAGGGACGTATCTGTTTTTGTAAACAATATATTTGATCATTGATTTGACTTAATTGGTAGCTCACCCACGTATACTAACACCACTAGGGTAGGGGAAAATTTTAAGTATCTGATGGTAGTGAATGCGTGGGCGAGCTAACAGGTACGCCACATCGACGATCGATTGTTTACAAAAGCAGATACGTCCCTCCGAAAAAAATATTCGGTTTTTTTTTAACTTCTTTGATACTACACCGAAAAAAGTTTTCATATAGTTTCCATTGGGAACACACATGATATTTTTCCAATAACAAAATTTATGATTTTTATCTGAAATTCATATACCATTTATATGATCACATGAATACTATGTGATAAATCACATAAATTTCATTGGACACATGAGGTTTATGTGATTTTGTCCCAATTATGAGATCACATGGAAGTTATGTGAAATTCTAATGGATATTTTCCATTGGAAATGTGATTTATTTTTTGAGTGTAGGGTAGGTGTACCAGTAATAGCTATACATTCATGTTGTGGTGTGTTCCTATTATGGCCTATGGAGATTCCATGGGTAATAATTAGAAGGTACCGTACCATAATAAAAACGTATAGCCATAACTGGTACACCTACCTTAGTGTTTATTTATTTGGCTGATGTTAAATTGATCAATAAAAGATGCATACAAAAAAGGGTCAAACGGCTAGCACACTGAATACACACGTTTTGAAACAAAAATCGAAAAAAAAGTTTAAATCATATTAAAATTCATCTCGGTGCTGGTTGTATTCCAAGATATACTCTTCTCTATATACATGAAGAAACATTTGAAAAAATCTAAAAAGTATGTTTGAAGAATCAGTACTGAACTGAATTACCACCACCGTGTTAAATCACTTTAACGCTCTTGGGTCATTTATGACTTGCCCGGTGGCGAGATTTGAACTCGTGATCTTTGGATTAAGAGGTATGGATGTTGAACACTACGCCGGAGTCGCCCCGCAAATAATTAATAATTTACACACAAAAAATGGCATAAATACAACCGATTTCTTACAAACTTTGTGCTTTTTTTTTAACAGCAAACGAAATTACAGTTCTCACAATGGACTACACCGAAAATAGTTTTCATGTAGCTTCCATTGGAAACGCAAATGATTTTCATCCATAAACAAAATTAATGAAATTCATCTGAATTTCACATGACATTTATGCGATCATTTTATATGATTTTTCATATGAATTTCATCGGCCTCATAATATTCATGTGATTTTGTGGTGGGATTTTTAGCTATGTGATCACATGAAAGCTATGTGAAATTCACATGGTTTTCATCCATTAGATATGTGATAAATTTTTTGAGTGATAGCAACATTTTCCAGAATGGATATTTTCCATTAGAGTAATAAATTCCAAAGATTGGCAAATGGAATTCCTTTAGAGGCCATTACTGGGACACATCATAAATGTAATGTATAGCCATAACTCGTACATCTACGCTATTCAAATGAAAATTAATATAAATTGCTTTAATTTCTTTCACACAGGCTTGCCACAAATCATAATGCTAAATTCTTAAATACTTTATCAACTAGCAGTCCAAATTTCGCACTCTGGCACCACCTAATGAGTCAATTTTTAACTGAGCTGTTTATTAATAAACTAACCAAGCCAATTTTATCTACTTTTCTTAAGAAAGGAATGTCTTAAATGGTCTCGAGTTTGGTCAAGTTAGCAATGAACAATGTTTTACTCTAGTGCCACCTGAGGAATTAATTCTAAACTAAACTGATCGCTATGAACGGATCTCGTACTCTTATAAATGCAAGTAAATTCGCAACTCAAATGTTTCCTGCCACAATGGTCTTATCCAGGTAAACAAATTTGCTGAAGGCAAACAAATTCAATCTGGTTAGGCTCCTAGTTATCATCATTGGAAGAATTTTATCTAATTTTCTCTTCCTCTCTCTAACCAGTCAATTTCTAACTAAACTGTTCACTACTGAATGGGTATCGTCATATATTTTTAAAAACTGCGCATACGTACCAATAAACCACAGGCAAACGGACATAACGCATTGAGTATTTTTTGCTATAAGATCTAGTCATTAAAACATTACCGCCATCTGGTAATGGTAATGGCCAGTACGATCATCAGATGGCGGTAGTGTGTAAACGTCAAACGTAAATTGACCGTTAAATGCATATTGGATGAAAACATGCAAGTGTTATATCTGTGCTTAAACAAAGATCCTAAGATGCAACCTACCAAAAATAAATTAGATATATTCAATAACTACTGAGAAATTGATGAAAATATACCAAAAGGAAAAAAACCCTCTTTGTAATAAGAATTTGCTATTATCAATATCCCTTTCTTTCTTCGTTTGTTACAACTTTCAATTAATATTTCTACTTCGTGCTAATATGTTGATTTACTTAAATAATTTTAAACTTCAGCCATCAACATTTGTATGATCAATTTAATAAACACTAGCGAATAAATAAACACTAGTAGTAGCAGTTCAACAATGTACAATCCAGCAGGGAAAAAGCTCTATTTTCTTCGAAACAGTGAACTCAGCAGGAAAAAAGCTCTGTACAGCAGCGAAATGTGAAGATAGCAGGAAAAAAGTTCTTACCTACTACTTGATACAGCAGAGTGAATACGAGAGGCGTGGCCCGGACAGCAAAAAAAGAATCGTGTGTACTCTGCTATCGTCCTTGTGTGAGCTTTTTTCCTGCTTGCTTCGCATTTTGCTACTGTACCTACCTACATTTGTTTTCATCTGTGCTGATTAGCTAGCGCTAGTATACTAGCCAACTAGCGCGAATTTCAGTTGCTCCTGAAAATCATGCTGGTAGACGCTGATACCCTGTTTACATTGTGCTGATGAGCTTTTTTGCTAGATGCTGGCTAATTAGCGCTAGTGAAATAGCATAAGTGTTAACACCCTATTCATGTTTAATTGGCGGATGGCGTTTGCCGTATAGGAAATAATACGGCAATAATAGCAATAATCTCCTCCTTCTTCTTCTTAATCGCTTTATTTAACTTCGGTCTTTGTTCCGCAATCTAGTGCCAATCACCGACGGACATCGAATACCCATCGAATGTGCAGGAAGGCTGCTTCCACACCCTGCGTAGGATATCGCACCCATTCAACACACATGGGCCGGGACCAACGGCATTTCTGCCCTTCCGAAGGAACAGCTGACCAGAGATTTTTATGCCTCAGAAAAATTCGACCGACCTCGGCTGGGATTGAACCCAGACCCATTGAGGTTAGAAGCAGTCACCACCGGCGCAGGCATGATGTACCTAACCGATTTAAATACAACAAATCAACACAAAACAAAAGCAACAAGTAGGCATGGAAAATCATTTGCATTCATTTCGTGCATTCATTTACATTCATTTGCCCTAACTTTTTTCATCAATAGAATTCCGCAAAATGATGTATGGAGCTTTTGTAGGTTTTGTTATTAGCTACAACTTATTTTAACAACTCAAATCCGTATCTCTTATGAATGACGAACCAGAGCGAACAGAAGCCACCTACTGTTTTTTAGTGAATGTATTTTACATTAACTGAAAAACAGTAACAAGTTCTGCCCGCTCCAGTTCGTGATGCATAAGAGATACAGATTTGAGTTATGGGTAAAAGTATTAGCTAATAAAAAAAACCTACTAAAGCTGTATACATCATTTTGCGGATTGCTATTCATGAAAAAAAATAGAGGCAAATGAATGTAAATGATTGCATGAAATGAATGTATGTAAATGATTTTCCATGCCTGGCAATGAGCCTTAATAGGCCATTATCCATATATAGTGAAACCCATTCTTACCATAGTTTTTAAAATTTAAAGGATTCCGATTCTTGTTAGGTTTTAGCCATTTACTAAGAAATGTCTGAAATAATTCTGGATGGAAAGCGGGCTAACACGCGCCACGGGGTGATATCACTAATGGTATATTTTCTTGAACTTTTTAAAGATAGCACTCAGATCAGTAGTTGCCATAATAATTTTGGGTTAAAAAAATTCGCAGATTTGAAAAATATCTAAATCTTTGTTTTTGGTTATATTATCGAGTATATTACCATATTACCATGGCACGTATTATCTCACCTAGAACTTTATTACAAATGGATTGGATTTGGTCTAACTGGGCATCCAGAATCATTTAATACACTTAAGTTTTAATAAAACTGGTTTGATGTGTCACATGATAGATTCTGTTTTTAATTAAAAGTTCCGATCAGTTCTCCGCGTTTCCAAGGTAGAAATATGTCTGTATGTTTGATGAGTCCAGGTGATTCAACATCGAAATCCCAGAATGAAAAAGTTCTATGATTAACATTAACATCGAGTTATTTATTTATTTATTTATATTGCTCCCCACAAACATTATATACATATTATAATACCCTTATAGCTGTAACGGCAATAAAAAGATGCATTGTTGAATATTATTGTACTATTGATAGCTGAAAATACTTCTGAGCATTTGAGGGGACACAAAGCAAATGTAAAGTGTAGAAGAAATTTATATATGTAACCAGTTCGTTTTTCATTGTTAATCTGATTATAATGTTATACTTAACGATTGAAATACTGGAATACTAGTGTCCCCTACCAAGAGAATTTTTTTTGCCATTTATATGCTACGTGGACAGAAAAAGTATGATTTTTTACTCGCCCCTACGTGAACAAGCGTGGACAAAGACTCACCCTCCCCCCTTTCCTGATGTCCACGTGAACTTATGTATTTATCAAGTTATCTAAAAAAAGATTCGAGTCGTGCCTAACATTTATTATTTATAATTTATAACAATATTATTTTGTACAGATTGTTCTTTGAATCATCAGATAAGTAAAAGTAGATTTCAATTATAGTTCTGATAATTGTTAACTCTTTGGAGGAGTGTCAAATTGTCAAGATAACCGCAAATATTTTCTATACCTTGCAATTTTGTTTTCAACAAAGTTTATTTTAGATACATTCAATTCCAAAGCTAAATCAGGTATAAATCAAGATCAATTCCAGCAAACAAAAGGTAAGATAATATTTACAAGCTACATGTAAATCTAGTGTACTTAGAGATGAATCAAAATTTGCCAATGGCTTAAAATAACTTTATCAAAGATTTTTTTGGAAATGTCCTTAAAGTTCTTTTGGTCCTCCGGAGGCGAACCAGCATCAGGCTGAAAGCCTCCCCAATAAAGAAATCCTAACCTTTTTTGAACTCCCCATTCTATGAAAACGATACGAAAATTTATACAGGCTCGACATCTACTTTAAAAGTGAGCGTACCCATATAAGTTTGTCTAGCCCATTGCTGGATCTTTAAACTCAGATAATATTTTTTCGAAACCTTCTTTAACTGCTTTCAGAAAACATCCGAACCTGCCCTGAATCTACTTAATCATTATATTCATTTTACCTATGAAATAATATATAACTTATTCACGAGAAAACTACGTAGTTTTGGCATCACTGCACTTTTATATTCAAAATTGTCAATCCAGCAGGGAAAAAGCTCTTAGTGTGAACTGAGCAGGAAAAAAGCTCTGAACAGCAGGCAAATGTGAAGTTAGCAGGAAAAAAGCTCTTCGGAGCAAAAAAAAATGTGAAGCTAGCAGGAAAGTTTTTTTTCTTGCTGGTAGTTCGTCGTTTGATACATAGGCGGCGCAAAAAAAAAATTTTTCTTGCTCGAATTTTCCTGCTAGTTTGGCAGAGGTAGAAAAAAGTCCCCAACGGAAAGTTCACTTTTACCTATTTTCCCGGGACGGGACTTGACAATCCAGCTTCTCACTCTTCTTAATGTTTTTGATGAATGCCCGTCGAAAATTAGTGCATGGTGTTTGACGGAGTTGACCAATGATGCCAGGATTGAAAAATGATTTTTCTATTTTAATTTTAATTTGATTCGGAGTTTCTACACACAAAAAAAAAACATTTGCAGATTTAAGAAAAACGTTGGTTAAAATAAGAGTACGCATTAGTTCTTTTTGGTAGAGAGTTCAAAGCTTTCCCTGCAAATGTTTAGTAACATTCACATCAAGAGCTTGGTCATAATTTTATTTTAAAAGGTGCTCCTCTCGTTCAAACTTTTTAAATGTCAAATCCAAAGCATTTCGTGTTTAATGTGAAAATCTGCTTATTTTGTAGGAACAAATAAATACTTTCCAAATAAAAGTGTTGACATTCGAGATAACTGCGATGTACTCTCATAATAAAATGATAAAATTTTTGAAATGACATGAATAATTTCATAATTCTGTTGTAAAATGTGATTGTAATAAAAATAAAAGGTTTCAGACAGATTATATTTTTTGTTTTATTTTTAAATAATGCATTTATACAGGTTATTAACTATACTAATTAAAATATTTCTTAACACGTATGTAGCTTTTACCATTGTTCAGTAGGTAAACATGAATTGGAGGGCCGTCAAAAATATCTGCGTCTAACATGGCAAAATTATCCATTTTTGATCCTACCTCGTAGGACACAAAATGATCTCTGTAACCTATGATCTGATATTCAGCAACAACTAACTGGAATTTGTTATCTGTTATAATGATTGTGTCATGAATTTCGTACAGTTTTACACTCTGTCCATTTGATACTGTTAAAAAATCATGTTTTTGATAAAACGTACCCTTATATATAACAGATTTACATATTTTCACTGTCTGGTGATTGATATTAGAAACATTAAGTTTATTAAAATAATCTAATTGACTTATTTGTAACTGTACATAGTTTTCACATTGAATGTCATGTTTGAAGAAACTATTGGTATAAATGTTATTTGAAAATTTGAGACATGCCTTAATTGATATAGTTTGTAAAATATTCTTTCTTGTCTTTACATTTCGTGCAACTGTCTTGTGTTGTTGGTGCTCTTCTTCAAATTTGAAGCATTTCATGTATTTAACAGGGCCTTTCTCTTTAATAGAATCGCAATAATGTAGCAAAAAATGAAATTTGGGTTTTAGCTTCGCATCCGGAAATAACTTCAAATATTGTGTATGATGATTCTCAATTTCGTTTTTCAATTTTTCGAGCAATTCTCTATCGTATTTGGGAAGTAAAATCAGATCAATTATTTTCAATAGTGAGCAAAAAAATAACCATACGGGGTCGCGTTCAGGAATTTTATCACCGATTATTAAAGGGAAAAAATGGACGAAGCTCATCATTTGCCTTGCTGACATTTTGAAATTACCCTCCTTGATATGATTTGTTGTGAATGGCTTAGCCAAGTATTTCATTTCTGATGATCCGAGCTTAAACATTTGTTTACGATAATTTATGGTTTCCAGAGTTATGTTTAAATTATGTAGTAGATAATTTAAAACTAGCATTAAATCATATTTACATACACCAGAAGAATAGATATCGTGCATAAGGTCCACTCCAACATTTTTGGTAACGTGAAAGTATTTAAGTTCATGAAAAATAGATTTACGTTTTATTCCCGTTTTACGAAAATCATTAGCCGTGATGTCTTCTTCGTAGTTTTCTACATCTCTAATGTACTCCGAGTGAACTACAACATCATTCTCCATTTCAGCCTTGCTTCTTTTACAAAATCGGCAATAGTAAAACGAGCTGAAAGATGTTGTAAAGTCGATGAGCATATTTAAGCCAAGATTATCACCCAATAAAGCGCCTAATACGAAATACACCCGATGAGTTTTGCCTCCAACTTGAACATCTATGCCTTCATTTTCAAGTGAAACTAGAACATCAACAAGCGGTTTAATTGACTTTTCTACGCCATATCCAGCAAAATCATTCGAATTTATAAAAGCTGCTACGAATACATTCTCCAATCTGGACAGATGATGAGTTGGAATAGTGGGGAACTGATAGTAGAAGCCACAAATTTTGTGAGTCCCAGCATTTGATCCTAAAGGATCACATATTTCGGCATCATCAGAATACAAAAAGTACGGAATAACGATACGATTTAAATAACCTAGCTTAACTTCTTTCCACAAAGTGCCATTTATGAAATTATCTATTGTATCTGACTTTTCGAGGTTTTCCATGTGTTGTATTGTTTCTGTAAAAATAGTCCCCGTCTCAAAATACTTTTTTATCTGGAATTTAATCGGCAGGATGCATCCTCTAACTTGCTCTAAATCTATTGTGGGTTCTCCATGCATCACCATTTCCACAAGTTCATTTCCAATTGTGTACATTTTTGGTGGCTTGAACAAATCATTCTTTATCAATTGAGAAAACATGCGATGCTCAGTTGCAATGAAATCAAATGGATTGGATAAACTATCATATAGAGATTGAATTTCGATTTTTTTGCTCTCATCTGGTATGTGAAGTAGTGTAGCATCTGATATTGTTTGTAGCATTGGTCGTATTATTTTACTGGTCACATCGGTTTGTATATCAATCACATTTTTTCTAGTTAAATTACTGTTGTTATGAAGTCCAAGGGTAAATGAAAAAAACGATTCCCTCACATTATTTAGCATGTCATCTCTAGTTTTTGTAACAGATTCATCCTCTTCTACAAGTTTATTTGCAGATCTACAGTTAGATTCTACATGAACGCCTACATTTGTCTCTTCTGTACTTTCGTGACTTTCTGCGGCTTGTTTTTCTGTGGGCCTAAAGCTAGATTCTCCATGAAAGTCTGGATTTGTCTCTTGTTCTGGTTTTTTAGCTTCATGCTTTAACTTAAGATGTCTTTGGTAACAATAGATATTTTGAAATTTAAGATTAGGATTACAATGAACGCACTTATATGTAAAACAGCTCGGTGTACCATGAATTTTCTTCAGATGTTTGATCAGGATCGCTGCCTCGCTGAAACTTGAGTTGCAAATAAAGCATATCATTGCTGTAAGATGTGCTCGAGGTTGATGATGGCGCTGGATTTGGAGTGTTTCACTTTCTCTTCTTTCAGAAAGTGTGTTCGGACGAATACCCAAAACAGCTCATTATATGGAGAAAAGTCCAGTCCAAACACTAGGCAGCTTTTCACCACCAGATCAATGCACTTCAAGAAAGAGCATGTTTTCCAGAAAATATTGTCCTTCACAACGTAAAACTGACAAAGGTTAGTGTCTTCCGGCCCAACGACAATAATTTTTGGTTGAAACGTATCCTTATGGCCTTTTAGTTCTTCAATTGCAGGGCCAATATCGTTAGCAGTTATACAATGAATCACGGAGTCCTGTTGCGCTTGGATAATTGTTGGCAATACTTTATGTCCCACGCGTTTGGGTTTGACTATACATGGGAAGAGCTTGTACAGCAGGAAGTTCCGAGAACCTAAAAAAAGTAACATTGATGAAATAATGATGTATTGTTGGATGAAAATTATTATTACATTGGGAGATATCCGGCTGCTTGAGTTTTTGAACAATTTCCAAACATGGTGCGTCTCGGATTACAACGGTCGATGCATGACGGTAAAATTTATCAGCAAATGAAGTCCACAACAAAAGCAATTTATTTCCATTACCTGGATTTAGAAACTCATAGTCGATATCAATCTATAGATAGACAAATATAAAACCGGTAGATTTTTTTTATTAATATTCACTTAAATACACGATAATAACATTTACAGAGTATATTAGTTATGATAAACCGGTGTAATTTTTTTTTCATTTTCCTACGACAAATCTTAAGCGGTTCCATTTTGGCCCCCTTTTTAGTTTGAAATTATTTGGTTGTGCAAGCAGCTGGCTGAAACTGTTTACAGTTTGTATATGTAAATACATATATAAAAAAACACTGGTTCTCATTCAACCATATATTGCTGATTGCAGCTGAAACTGGACTGTCCTAAAAATGCAAAAAGTGTGATAAAAGTGCGCGTTTCCGTCAAATCGTGTTGATGTCTTCGGAGCACTTATTGCTTGCATCATAAGGAATAAGTGCACCGAAGACACCACGACCATTAGACGTAAACTTGCAATTTTATCACACTTTTTAATAAGTGAAAACGCGCTTATTAGTCCAATTTGGTGTGAAATGCGCAATGTATATAAATTATTCATTCAATTCTACAAAAACCACATTGAAACCTTTTTAAACCTACAATGTGAGGAACTACCTTGCTGCTGACGGGGGAAATCGATTCCACTTAGCGGGTAAAAGTTTGACGGTTTTGTTTCTATTTGCTGCGGAATAACAATATCAACAAAAAACCTCTTGCACTGAACAATAACTTTTTTTTCTGTTTAGTCGAATAGATTTCCTGCCTTCGAGAAAGTTGTTCCTCACATTGTGAACTATAGATTGCTTCTTTTGTGGTTGTGGCAGCATTTAATGAATAATTAATATATATGATTGAATTAGAAGCAGTGTGTTTTCATATATTTTTCCATACATATAATCTAAAAATTGTTGAGTCAGCTTATGATGCAACTAAAAATAGCAAACTGAAAAGAAGTTCATCAGGGGCAAAAAGAGGACCAATTTAAGCTTTGTCGTGAAAATTTGCACCGGTCTAATAAATATGGTAATAAGTAAACTATTATCAAACAGAAGTTCACAATAGTTTGAACTAGGAGAACATGGAGTACGAAGAACACAAAAAACATACTGTTGGTTGCGAGGGGGGCGACTCTACCTGCGATGCAGAAAATATTGTCTTTTGTTATGTGCGCGCACGCTTAATAGATAGAAATAAAGTTTATATCGCTTCTGAAGATTTTCTGCAAAAAGATTACGCGCAATGCAAATAGATGCGAGAAATGAAAGAAGATTTGCCGAAGATTGATTCGCTAGTGTGATATTTTTTGAGCATCTAGAATTGAGATTTAGAGGTGTCGCCCCCCCTCGGTTGATTGGTTCTCTATACATTTCTAACTTGAAAATATTGTTCTACTTACATAGACAGGACCTTCCGAGTCTCCAAAACGTGGCCAAGATTCCAGTAACTTAGAAATTTTATTCTGTGCTTTAGGGATTTCCTTGATCATCTGCAACCGAAACGGATAAGTTTTCTTCCACTTCTCCTTGACATCGGCTAAAGGTGTGTTATTATTTTGTAGCCATGCCTGATCTTCCTTCAGCGAAACTAAATCTAAATAAAACAAATTAAATAATAAAAAAAACTAAATAGTATACTGTCGTTCTTAAACATATCTGTCCCAAAATCACAACAAAGTGTAACAATTTTCAACTCTTGATAAACATTTCAAAATATCCTATCTGCATTGACCGATTCTCTTCATCGACTTTCTCTTTCGTTATTAACTCAGTTGCAAAGCCATTCCCTGTTGTATTTGACGTTTTGAACGATAGATAAGAACCTCCTTTATCAAACCATGTGGTAAAAATAGCTTGAAATCTGTTTGAATAGCAGTGGTTGTCAAAAGAGAAAGTCGATGAAGAGAATCGATCAAAGAGCTAAGCGAAACAATTTTCTAGAACTTGTTTAAGGCACAGTTGTAACAGGTTGTATTGCCTATCAAAAGCAACAGCAAACGTACCGAGAAACGTTAAATCTAGCGAGTTATTAACAAAAGAGAAAATCGATCATCGCGTTTACGCCCTTATGCATGCTCACTGTCGATATATTTACCTTCAGGGCCGTACTTTTGATTGGATACGTCACTTTCGTTGGAGTTTTGCAGTTTCACTTTCTTCTTGCGTGGTGACTGGAGAGCTTTCCGGTCACTTGAGTTATAGTACTGATGATACAACAGACCTGACGGATTTATCTTTCCGATAGATTTATCACGCGGACACAGATAAGTTTCCTGAAAAAATTAAAAAGTGCAAAATTAGAACGAATCATAATGGAAATTGTCTATAACAAAACTAGCAGAGTACTTTTCTTTCAGAGCCAAGTTTAGCAACGATAAGTTCTGCGAATTTGTCCATATCAGCGACTGGGAAATTTTTCCCTTGTGCGATATACGAGTCGACTATAATCTGACTGAGTTCTTTTTGCATCACTTTGTTTACAGTTTGGTATTTACTGTAATATCGCATTATTATTTTTCCTTTCTCGTTAACGTTTAATAATCTGTCGAGGTCTTGCGCTTGAACCTGTGACTTGGCGAAGTTAAGTTTAGAGCAAATTTCTTTAGCAGGCTGGTACTGTGCAGATGAGGGCCAATTACGTAGTTTGTTCAGTAGTCGGAACTTCTCTCCCGTTCGACAGGGTTCAAACAGTTCATTTACATCTGCTATTGAAACTTGTTTCAGGTCTTCATACTCTAGTCCTTTTTCTGAAATAACGAATTTAAGTAAAAAACAGATATTAGGAAAGACCGTGGGAAAGATTGATCAATTAAAATTAAAAATTAAATATCGTTAGAAATTCCGATGTTGGTTTGCGTGGACGTGGATTATAGAGTATTCCTCTGTGCCAACATACACTTCAGAAAAACAACAATTAACGTACCTTTCAATAGCACATAAATGCTGTTGCTCAGTTTCCATTCGTCAAGCTGCTCTTTAAGAGGGGAGCTTGGAGAGCAGCTACTAGCCGAGCCACCGTCGTAAGTCCCACTCGATTCGGAATGCTCCGGAAGGTCTGAAGAACACCTAATATTCTGGTTCACTTTTTTCGGAAGCACCTCTTCGACTTCGCATGTTTCGTTTATGTGTTCTAAATAATGAAAGAAACGATAAAAAAATAAGTTAATGGCAACAGTTTTATTGCAATAATATAAACCCGTAAATAAATAATATGAGCCAAGCGTAGATCCGAAGTTTATTCATTATCTCATTGCAGAGAACATAACCTTAAAAAATCCAAAACCTAATAACACGAAAATATGTAGGAGTATGATAAAAATTACCTGCATTACAATCCGTTCCTCTTCCGACAGTACCAGCCGCCGAAACTGAAGGTTGCTCTTCCTGCTTCTCGTCTTCGTCCTGCGCTTCCTCGGAAGAGGAATCAGTCCCGCTCTCCCGGTCGCTCTCGTATACATTTACGAACTCTGGTTCTCTACGCATTTCCACTGCTTCCACACTTACCTTAACTATTTAGCTCAGATGCTGCGGAAATGTAATTTATTATATTTCAACAATTTTTTTTTTCGGAATCTTCACACCTCGCGTGTTTGTGTTGTTATGTGAAATCCAGAACAGTGCATGCAGAATGGATGGTAAAAGACTGACGCATGGAATTGGCATCAATGCCACACTGAAAGTCAACCTATTCTAATTTTAAAAGTTTACACTTTTAATTTTAAATGGAAATCAACCAGATTTCACTTTTGATTTAAATGATATATTCTAGGAATAAGATTTTTCATCTTGATTTACCAAATTTAAGCGAACTTTTAAAAGAAAAGTTCAATATTTTCAAGGACACAATCTTTTTGTTTTGTGTGTACCGCAGCTTAACACCTTGTACATCATTTTTGTTTAACACAATAAAAACAACCATAAACAAACAAGAATATCCATCTCTTAAAGCACGCCCTGGACCCTATTTTCCAACTTTCCTTTCGCAAATATAAACAATTAACAACGCCATTGACGTCAACAATGATTCCGGCATCACTGCCAGGCAGATTGATATGATCCCTATGTTCTTTTTATCAGACGATTGCTACTGTCAAATCGACCAATCAGCAACTGGCTCGGATTTGACAGCAAATTGGCTCGAAATCGCTACCCGATTGTCAAGTCCCGTCCCAGCTATTTTCGACTAGTTTGTCTCCTTTTCTCCTTCTAATGTTTTCAAAAACGGAGGAGCAAAACCACCCAACAGGGGTAGTAAAGTGTGGGAACCCAACGTTGAATATAATCATATTTACCTACTTTTGGGTTCAACTAACTTACTTTTGGTTAAAAAGCCAGTGGAAAATTCCATACGAATTGCACACAAGTAAATGAAATTTATTTTGACTCGTTTTACCTACTTTTTGGTTCCTGTACTATAGTGCCGAGATGAGTGAAAAGAACTTAATATAGTGGCAAGATGAGTGAAAAGAACTTAATTTTGGGAACTTTTTTCTAACCGTGTACTCTATACGCACGGTTGGAGAAAAGTACCCAAAATTAAGTTTTAATAAACTCAATATTGGGTTCTGTCGGCTGAGGTTTGTAGTTGAATCTATCAGTACGAAACTATCGATTTTAAATTTCCTCACTACTTGACTAGCCTCTCGACTAGCCTATAGAGATCTCCAAGCGCAATTTCACGAACACTAAAATCCAACATCCATACATAAAAATAAAGAAGAAGAAGAAACAAAAAGGTATCGCGATATCACAACTACTTAAAAAGGTAGCGCGCGGTCTCACGCACACTTTTGTGCATCTGGAGAACTCTATTGGTCCCAAGCAAGGTCGATTAACGTACCCCATTCTAGTCGAAATTCTAGTACTAAACAATGTTTGTTTTGATCAGTGCTGCAAGGTGGTTTTATAAAAAATCTGTATCCACTCTATTAAAAAATCTGTATTTTCTGTATTGACGATTTTTTTCTTAATTAATCATGTTTTGTTGTTTTACAACTACAGTGCATACAAAATAACCATAAAAAGTGCTTAACCACCTATTCGGGCTATCGTACTAACCTCGACTAACCATACGGGATATAATTGCGCCATTTGTGATATCGTCCGTACTTATTTATTAGAGTGATATGAAGCCGTTTAAAAATGTATGGAGATTTTAGTTTCTATTCATTATCTTCCTGATAAGCAGTTTTAAATGCAAAAAAGTGCACGAGTTCATTACTATTTGATATTTTTAATATAGATGAATACAATTAATTACATCATTTGTGTGGTAGTCACACCGAAAAGTCGAGAGATGTCGCCCCGCTAGTGCTGGTAAAATCATTTTTGCAGTATGGATAATCGAAATACATTTTCAATGCAAGTAAAATGTTTACGAGTACTTGTATTTGTACCATTTTAATGTGCTCGGGCACTTTTCTTGTATTTAACATACATGATTATATTGGAAATATTCAATTAATAGTGTAAATCCCCATACAATCTCAAATCGTTTACTACCAGCTCCATATGCATCCAAAAGCGGTTGGTCCTCTGGTTGTGAATGCTGTCAAAAACACCATAACATGATTAATTGTCAATGGAAATTTGATAGGTTCCCGAGCAGAGGGTGAGAACAACATGAAAACAAGAATTATGTTGTTTTCATTATTCCTGATAACTCAAATTGATTTCATTTTGATGGAGTTGATGGCTAACAGAACAAAAATAAGAGCTAAAAGATATGCGAAGAATATCAATATATAATATCATATATATCAATATATTAGTGAGAACTGCTTGACAACTTATTTTGATAAAGATTTTTTTTTTCTCAAGCATTTTATAAAAATCTGTATAAATCTGTATTGTAATTTAAAAATCTGTGATAAATCTGTATTCTGTATCGGGTCTGTATTAAGATTAAAAAATCTGTATAATACAGATAAATCTGTATAAATGGCAGCGCTGGTTTTGATTCACTATGAATAGTTTGACAGATAAAATGAGGGGATAGTGGATTTTCCTATATATATGTTTAGAGGGGTGAATCGATTAGCTTGGGACCGAAGATACTACCAGAGCTGAGCTAAAAAGATGAGCACGTTTCTTCAGGACCTTCTGGTCTTAGAGTTACCTCTATGGAAGTACGACATATTATGAGTTACCTCTATGATATTATGCGCAGTGAGATCAGCTACCAAAAAATGCCGAACTTTTGAGAACAAGGAGCGCATTTCGTGGCGGTGGCCAACAAGATCATCAAGGCATGACTTGAATCTCGTGTGAAATCCATTTTTGATTAAACGAATGTTAAATGTACACTTAAAACCAAAAATAGTAAAAAACAAAACAAAACCTGTCAGCAGGGCGTCACAATATCAGCTTCAATCGATGCGACAAAAAGACTGCTGGCTTTCTTTTTCTGTTGAAGTCGAACAGCTTCGCAGCATTATAGACCCACAAACGAAGTGACAGACGACTAACTGGCGAAGAAATCCATTAAAATAATGTGGTTCACTGTAATAGAATTTTCTCGGAAGGTTGTGCCATCATACACCAGATGGGTTAGTTTTTTTTGTTTTCATTTCAACAAAGTTGATTTTGTGTACAATTATTCTTTGATAGTGTGCAAAGAGTGTATCATTTTGTCATTTTTTTTATGCATTTCAGTTTTGAGTAGAGTGAAAGAGATAGAACCAAAACATTCTAATACATTTGGTGAAAATGCTGGTACAATCCAGTAGTAGTGTTGCCATGTGATACAATCTAGTAGTAGTGGTGTTGCCATGTGGTACACTGAAAAATTGAAATAGCAGGTTAGTCACCAAAGTTTTTGAGCCGCTCCGTCTGTCACTTCGTTTGTGCTAGAACCTCAGTCGGCGTGCACAAACAAATGTTCAATCGCTTGTCTCTCTTTCTCCCGTCGCTCCATTGGTCTTCCTTTCAAGCTTCGGTGAAACGGATGAGCGAAAGAGCGCTCGAATTTGATAGTTTTCTCTTTCATGAAACACATCAACAGAGGTTTCATCGTATTAATGTTGATACTTGGAGCTGTCCTTCCCCTAGCACCCAACTCGTGAGTTATACCAGAAAAACTCAAACTAGGGTTATTTTTCGGTAGGAAATTTAATAGTACATATTGATATGTTGGATAATCTGTTTAACTAGAATAGCTGATCCGAGAGCTGATCGGCATTCATCAACGAGGTCGTGATTAAGTGGGTAGAGAGCCTCATTTTGGATCTCGAAAAGACAAGCTTTTTCATGCAAGCGTTTCTACAAAAAATGCTTCGCTTTAGCTTCCGCAATGAAGCCCCTTGTTCTAATAATATTAATGCAAATAATACTCATGCTCAAAGTTTGTCATACACACAAAAAATAATCATTGATAAAATAAAAAAAAACCGTTGATAGAATTAAAAGTATGTATTGGTTCTTTTTGGTAGAAAGTATCTAACTTTCAAAATGAAAGTCAGCCAACTGTCAAAACAAAAGTTTAGCATATTATTAATTTTAAAAGTTTAAACTTTCAAATCGAATTGTAGAACTGTCAAACTAAAAACCAAATACTTTTAGATTGACGTTGGAAAAGTTTTGTTTCAAAAGAAGGTTATTTCACAGCAATTAGTATAAGTTTTCATCTCAAATACGAATTATTTTTAATTTAATTGCTTTTATGAAAGGAAACATAACCAATATTTATATTTATTTAAATATTTTGTTAATATACATATATTTTATTTTTCACTAGATTTTTCATTCACATCACGGTTGTTAATATCAGGGATGTTTTGTTTGGCGGATGGCTTTGGTGAAGGTTTTCTCGCAGACGCGGGGCTCCAACATGCAGTGGACTTGGTCGAACGAAAGTGCATCTTATTTACACTGTTGGCTGACGATAAGCAGCGACACCTGGTGCGACTAAATCTTACCAGTATCCTATAGAAATGAACGGAATTTGTAATCCCTCCAGCGATACATTGCAAACTCTATTGGTAGCCACCGAAAATCTCTGCAGTGTGCTCTGACGTCCAAATATGCTGGCGATCTGGAAAATAATCATTTAGTTTTTCGAAACCACTCTCGAAATATCTAGACAGTAGTTGCAATCTTACCTTCTGCAAAAACTTTACTCTTTCTCATTGTCTCCAGTACCGGAATCGGTTCCCGGAACTGCACGATGCACGATTGATTTTCTGCGGTTTGATTCTCATACTATATGCCCTATTGGTTTTTGGACCATGACAATGAGCTTTTCAAGAGGTGATTCTGACAGTTGTATTATTTTTGTTTTAAAAGTATGAACTTTTAAAATAACATGTCGATAGTGAAAGAAAAACTTTCAACCCAAAGAAGAACAATTCATTTTGAAAATATTCGTAGTTGAAACTACCAAATTCGAGAAACTTTTAAATTGAAATGTTAAAATTTTTAAAGATACAATTTTTGTTTTTTGTGTGTACAAGTGTATCCGCGGCATACCCGGAAGCCATACAATTACCATAAAATAAAATACAAACACAACACAATCTATTGCCAAAAATCGATCTTACTGTGTTAGAGATGAACTAGCCTTCGGCTAAAAATCTCTATTATAAAGATCTTAATGTATGTATATCATAAAATTTTAAAATGT
Source organism: Ochlerotatus camptorhynchus (assembly GCF_037179485.1). Classification (NCBI taxonomy): domain Eukaryota; kingdom Metazoa; phylum Arthropoda; class Insecta; order Diptera; family Culicidae; genus Ochlerotatus; species Ochlerotatus camptorhynchus. Next base: position 398,800 of record NW_027040773.1, read on the forward strand.
AAATTTAAAATATTGTATATTGTATAACAATAGATCAACAATACGTTCCATATAAAGTATGAAATTTCAACATTAGAAAACCAATAAAATTAATGGTAAATGGCTCAAGTTTGTTAAAGAAAAAGTGATTTTTTGTACGGTCAAGATACATAACAACCCCCTTGTCCTATTGCGAATTTCCCCATTTACTATAGATTCTATTGTGGAAACAATAAATTATATGATTATTTTACCGTGGTGGACAGTACGATTTATTTTAAGTACAATAAATGCTATTTTATGGTTACAATACATTTAATTGTATCTCAATGGTTCGTTTTTTGACGGGTAACTTATAGCAAGCTGCACAACTCTGGATCAACAATAGAAAAGGGCTTATCAGCATTTGTAAACAAACCATTCCAAAGCCCATGCCTCACAAACCGAAGGCCGCTCACACAAACCAACACCTTCATCATGTAGGTAGAAGTTTCCCCTATCCCCTATCAGATGATGGTGTTGGTTTGCGTGGGTGGTCTTCGCTTTGTGAGTAAAGGGCTTTGGAACGGTTTGTTTACAAATGCTGATGGGCCATTTTCTATTGTTGATCCAGAACTTGCGGTAAGAGTATAAATGTAAGTACGGGAAACGACCTATTATTCGGTTAATTTGTAACGTGACGAAAAGCACGTTTGATTGAATTCAATCTTAGGACTTTTGTGATGAAACTTTGTATCATCTGGGAAAAATAAATAAATTAGTGACAAATGTGACTTAGTAATTTTTATAGATTTTTATGAGTAAAATTTGTTTAATCTTGAAGCTTTTATTTTAAACACTGAATGTAAATGTTGCGGTTTTTTATTCAGAATACACAGAGCATTACATTTTCTATTATTGTTTTTAGGAGTGCCTATTTTTCGATATCAAAGGGACAACACCGACAAACCAACATGAAAAATTTTCGCGGAAAATGTTTATCATTGCCACGAACACGTGTATATAATTTATGAGTTGGTTCGTGTCACGTCCGGTTGAATTGGTGCGATATGTGAGCGCGTGTTAGGGAAAATCCGAGGAAAATACATAACAAATCGCTGTCAACTCATTTTGACAGATCTAATTTCATACATTTTTAGGTTAGTCAGAGGAACATAATAAACAACTTTACATGGCGATGTAGCCGCTAATGTGCGTCAAGGTGTGTGTGTGTGTGTGTGCGTTAAACGTCACTAATCTATATTCTGGACAATCTAGATCTAGATAAAAAATTTATGGTTTTGACCGATTGGACCACTGAACATTTGAATCGACCTTTATGGATTTTATATCAAGAGTTAAGTTTAAATTTCATGTCGGTTTGTCGGTGAGAACAATTTCAGCATAGACAAAAAGACGTAAAATCTCATTCATGATCATCGTACACTATACACGCTATTACAAAACTATCCATATTTGGGTAGAATCCACCCAGATCCGTCAAAACTGAACCTACCCAAAAATGGGTAAATTGTATTGGGAGTGACAAGTTGACAAATGAACAACGTCGATCGGACTCATGGTGGGTATATACCAAGGGGGGGAGGTGGCTGTCAAATACGAACAATCGTCGCCTACCTCGCATAACTGGTTCCAAACGTAAACAAGCCATAAGAAACCTACAGCGTTTGTTTACGTTTGGAACCAGTTTCATACAAGAATGATCAGTAGGCTGATTTGACAGCACGTGGTAATACAGCTTTGTCACTATAAGACTGTCCAGCCACGAGACAGTTGTGATCAGCTGACTTTTTGATTACCAAGAACTTTTGACAGATCACAGTAGAACCAACAATCAATACGAAACTAACGATTTTAAATTGGCTCACTACTTGACTAGCCTATTGGTCCCAAGCAAACGATTAACGTACCCTATTCTAGTTGAAATTCTATTACTACACTATGTTTGTTTTGATTCGCTATGAAAGTTTGACAGATAACATCAGGGGTGTGTGGATTCATGCAGAACACACGGTAAGAAAAAAGTACCCAAAATTGAGTTCCTTTCACTCATCACGTGGCTTCCGTGGGGCTAGGTAAAATTAAGTTAAATAAGAAAACTCAATTTTGAGTAATCCTGAAGTTGACAAAAAAATAATAAAACGGAGCAGGCTGGAACCGAACCATGGACGTTGAGATTACGGGGCCCGTGTTTTGACCACTCGTCTATCAACGCTTGTGAAAATGAAATGGTTAAAGTCGCATAAGAGCAACCTCAATTAAAATAAACTTATGTTTGAGTTATTTATTATTACTCAATAGTTGAGTAAATTTTAACCAACGCCGCTTTTCTGATTTACTCAACGGCGGACCTCAAATGATAGAACCCAACGTTGAGTTTTTTTTAACTTAATTTTGAGTATTTTTTTCTTGCCGTGCATGCAGGGGTGAGTGAAATAGCTTGGGACTGCTTGGGACCGTTGTTCTGGTACTGAGTGAGCCAAAAATAATAATGATTTTCTTCGGGACCCAGTGGTCTTAGAGTTACCTCTATGGTAGAACTGGCAGTTTATTCTCATATAAATTTCTGCTTTGTTTATGCTTACATTACAGCACCATTAACACCAGATCACTCACACACTCTAGATTTATAGCTGTCAGTTCCACTGTGAAACGTCTCTTGGATCACCTTATATGGGCGAGGAGATTTCGGGGAGGGGGCTGGGGGGGAGTGCGGTTTTAGAGCAAATTGTAAACAAACTCGATCGCTGTCCCATACAAAAATCCAACATGGCTGAATCATGAACTTGACACATTAGAACACCTATGTAGTCACCTTGATAGGATTCATGTCAATGTTGTTCATTTGTCCACTTTTCACTCCCAACAAAGTTTTACCCATTTTTGGGTAGATTCAGTTTGAACCAATCTGGGTGGATTCTACCCAAATTTGGGTAGTTTTGAAATAGCGTTTAGACGTTCACTACACAGCAAAAAAAAAGTACCATAGATCAACGTAATTGAGGCTGATCTATCAAATCAGTGTCAACATTTCAAAGGGGCGTAATTGCTTTTGTAAACAATGACTTTAGCCGTCAATTTCTCGAGAATGATATCTTACCTCTCCAAAATTACAATGCTAGCTGGTAGAGGAAACATTCCTTTACCTGGTGGTGTTATTATTTTTCATGAGTGAGCTTTTATTTGCGAGAAATCTATGGCTAAAGCCATTGTTTACAAATGCAATTACGCCCCTTTGAAATGTTGGCACTGAAATATTGATGTTGATGTGATCTCAAAAAGTAGATACAATATTACATCCATGGATGTAAATTTGTTCGCAAAACCTGTGTACATCGTCTAATGTAATATTAAACAACTAATGGAATGATCTGGTTGTAGCAGTTTCGATATAATATTCAACAACTATTTTTTTGCTGTATAGCTGAAACATGTTTATTTTTCAATTAGTTTCTTATAAGAAACTAATTGAAACATGTTTAGCAAATATTTTATATTTTTTATTTAGATAATTCGGGAGGTGTCAATTATTCAAAGAGTTACGTTTGTTTGCCTATGGCTTCAGCAAGTTTAACTGTTCTGTGGTGGGATTGCAAGGAGAAGCCTGCGATAACTATGACCTCAATCGATCGACTACAATTCACCCATTATTGCAATAGTGAAACATTTTTCAGCAAATTCATCGCAATGGTCTCCATAATTCTTTGATCGCACGTTTGAGTTTGATTGAGACTAAATTGGACGAGTATAACGAGATAGGTGGTGGCTGCACCAACAAGCTGAAAAGATATGCATAGAAATTTGTTAAATTAAGTCGTGTCAGGTGCAAGACGCTATCTCACCGTAAATAGCAAAGTGAAATCGAGCTTAAAAAATCCGTATGCTGTAAATGCCACCTTTCTGTGGCTCATTTGCAATGATAGGTTTGTGAGCTGTGTGAGAAATGTAAAACAAAACTTTTTTCTTCTGCTCAAGCTGTCCAATTGATCTCTTTCCATACCTGCTTGGTTAACTCTTCATCATAATTGTTTACGTTTATTAATTTATGAACATTCACCGCAATTTGTTTGTTCTGAAAAATGAAAGAAATAGAACAAAATATTCTGAATTAATCGATTATCTAAGGTTAGTCATTTCATTGCTAGCATGTGTAGAGTTAATAATATCAGTTATGGCTACCTCCCTGGAGGAGAGCACGAAGAAGAGAGAGAGAGTAGTAACTCGAGAGAGGAAAGAGCTAGGAAAACAACGAAGTAGTATACTGGGGGGAGAAGAGTTGCTATCACCGTGGTGTACGGACGTGTAATAAAGTGTGGATATTGAACGTATAATAATTGTTAGTTGTGATTATTTGAGAAAGCCATTCCCTGTCTTCCCTTTGGATTCTACAATTGGCGCAGCCGGTAGCATCGAAAAAGGTGAGTTTCTTTGGAAAATAGGTTTTTTTTTCCTTTAGATCCATGAAATTGGACTGAGACACTGGAAAGAAAATGGCGGCTTGTAATTGTGCGTCACTAAATTAAACTATTTTGAGTAGGAAATTATAGCGAGCCCGGTTGAAGCTCATAGTTGCGATTGTATAAATGATTGATTGAAAATGAGTGAGTTTTTTTTTTCATGAGTTCATAGTGAAATAGTTCCTAGACCAGTGGTAAAAGCTGTAGACCAGGTAGAACAAAATGAATTTGTGAGTGTGATGACTACAGAAACGAAGAGGAACGAAAAAGTGCCAGCCCATATGACGCGCACGATGATGATTGCTAGTCCAGCGAAGATGGCTGTAGAGCAAGAAAAAGAGAGCGAGAGTCGAAGCGCTCAGATGCGATGATTGCTAGTCCAGTGTTGATGGCTGAAGAGCATAGGAAAAAATGAAGAAGTGCGAGTCCGTACGAAGTGCAGCATCGTGATAATTGCTAGACCAGCGATGATTGCTGTAGAGTAAGAAAAAGAAAACGAGCCCTGTTGAAGCGCTCAGATGTGATGATTGCTAGTCCAGCGATGATTGCTGTAGAGTAAAAAAAAAAGAGAGTGAGCCCTGTTGCAGCACTCAGATGTGATGATTGCTAGTCCAGCGTTGATGGCTGAAGAGCATGGAAAAAACGAAAGTGTGTATCCGTACGAAGTAGGTACACCATCGTGATGATTGCTAGTCCAGTGAAGATGACTGTAGAGCAAAGAAAACAGAGCGAGCCCTGTTGAAGCGCTCATATGTGATGATTGCTAGTGCAGCGTTGATGGCTGAAGTGTGTGTGGAAAAAAAAAACGAAGAAGTGTGAGTTCGTGCGGAGTGCACCATCATTATGATTGCTAGTCCAGCGATGATGGCTGTAGAGCAAGGAAAATAGAGCGAGTCCTGTTCAAGTGCTCAGATGTGATGATTGCTAGTCCAGCGATGATGGCTGAAGGGCATGAAAAAGTGAAATTTGTGAGAGTTCCTCCTAAGTCTATATATTCATTACTAGAGTTGCGATGTTTTCAAACTCATGTTGGAAATTAGAATCAATAAATGAAAGAGAGTATCCCTATGCAGAACCGCATGATACATAATGCAATGACTGCTGATGACTCAAATACAACCAGATAGCAGTGTGTATAGGAACCCACGAAGCTCATTAAAATTATGCTTGGTATGCGTGTGTGTGTGTGAGATAAATGCAAATGTGATGCGTAAATTGATGATTGTGAGTTTAACGATGAAGCAGCAGTAGCGTAGACAGGGCAAATACAAATGATTCTGTGACATACATTCAGAGTTGCGTGTGGAAAAGATTGAAATAAAATTATTTGGATGTGTGTGTATTTATGCTGCAGTATCACGCCGTGAGCGTATGCAGGTGAGGAAATACAGAATTAATTCAAACTGAAATATCATCGATGAGGATGGAGTCTACATGTACGGATCTTTTGTTATGATAGATGTATTTATATTGCAAACTTATTATTTTGAGATTAAAAATCACATATACTATGGGAATTTAGGATATCATGTCTGCATTCCATCATGTTAAGCTGCATCCGGAATCACGGGGAATCACCACGTTTATGACAAGTAGGGGATTGATGCGATTTAAAAGGCTTATGTTTGGCATAAACTGCGCCCCAGAAATTTATCAGAGGATTATGACGGAAATGTTGGCAGGAATTGAAGGTGTAATCGTGTACATTGACGATATTGTAGTATCAGGTAGAACTCGTGAGGAGCACGATTCAAGGCTGGAGGAAGTTTTGTCAGTACTGAAGAACAACAGTGCTAGATTAAACGAGAGCAAGTGCATTATTGGTGTTGAAGAACTTGAGATTCTAGGGTTCAAAGTTAGCTCATCAGGAATAAGTCCGTCAGATGACAAAATCTCTGCCATTAAACATTTTCGGCAACCCGAGACAAAAGAAGAAGTCAGAAGTTTCTCGGGACTTATCAATTTTGTTGGTCATTTCATTCCTAATCTGTCGACACGTACGGAACCCCTGCGACAATTTGTTCGTGGTGATGTTATTGAATTTGGTAACAGTCAGCTGGCAGCCTTCGATGATTTGAGGAACGAGTTGTCTTCCAACGTTCGAAAGTTAGGATTTTATGATCCTAAAGATGTTACTGAGCTTTATGTGGATGCTTCATCTGTGGGTTTGGGATCAGTGTTGGTTCAAAGAGATAAATCAAATATCCCTAGGATCATATCATTTGCTTCAAAAGGTTTGACTGCTACCGAAAGGATTTATCCCCAGACTCAGAGAGAAGCCCTAGCAGTAGTTTGGGCAGTTGAGAAATTTTACCTTTACCTGTTTGGCCTTCGGTTTAAGATTTTCACGGACCACAAGACATTGGAATATATCTATGGAGGAAAGTACCGAGATGGAAGAAGGGCATGTTCAAGAGCGGAAGGTTGGGCGTTGAGGCTACAACCATATGATTTTGAAATAAAACATATTCCTGGTTTCGAAAACATTTCGGACATTCTTTCAAGATTGTGTGATCAATCGGATGATGCTTTTGACGAAGACTCAGAGCATTTTTTGTTAGCGGTTGGAGATGAACTTATGGCTATCACGTTGGATGAAATCAAAGTCGCAACGAAAAATGACCAGGTTCTCCAAGCAGTTATCAATGCTCTTGAGACCGGAAACTGGCCTAATGAACTAATTCGTTATCAGGCCTTTGATAAAGAGCTTGGTGAGAAAGATGGCATTGTTGTTAGGGACGACAGAATAGTGCTTCCGGCCATGTTGAGGCAAAGGGCATTAGAAATCGCTCATAGGGGTCATCCAGGAGTAGTTACAATGCGTAGAATCTTACGAGAGAGAATATGGTGGCCGTGCATGGACAAGGATGTCGGCACTATGATTCAAGAGTGTGCAGGATGTGCAGCCGTAAGTAGACAACATCCACCAGAACCCATGCTGCGGAAAGAGATGCCAGATCGTGCTTGGCAAGAGGTTGCCATTGATTTTTTTTCCGCCAAGGATTGCACAACGTTCCTTGTTCTCGTGGATTATTTCAGCAGATATCTTAAAGTTGTAGAAATGAAAGGTACCAACGCCAGAAAAACTATTGATGCTCTTGAAACAATCTTCAATGAACAATCGTATCCGGAAACTATCCGAAGCGACAACGGACCACCGTTTTCAGGTGAGGAATTTGCAGAGTACTGCCGAAGTAAAAACATCAGGTTGGTCTGTACAATCCCATATTGGCCTCAGATGAATGGGTTAGTAGAAAGGCAGAATCAAGGGATTCTCAGAGCTCTACGGATTGCGAAGGCGACTAATACTGATTGGCGTAGGGCGGTTAAGGATTACGTCCACATGTATAACACGAGTCCTCATTCTATCACAGATAAAGCTCCCATGGAGTTAGTCATGGGACGGCCGGTAAAGGATCTATTGCCAAGTTTGAGAACGGATGCAAACTGGAATCGTGAAGAAAGTGTTCGGGAAAATGATGCAATCAAAAAGTTAAAAGTTTACGCTGATGGTAGAAGACATGGAAGGACATCCGAAATTAACATTGGTGATGTAGTGATGTTGAGAAACTACGAAACTGGAAAGCTGGAGCCAAAATTTCGTCTTGAGAAGTTCACCGTCATAAAGAAAACCGGAAATGATACTATTGTTGTAAATGAAGATGGTGTAATGTATCGCCGATCTGTTACCCACTTGAAAAAATGGCCTGCTTCGAACGTCGGTGTTCCAGACTCTTTGGCAGGTTCAAACAAGTCTACCGATGAAGGAGAAACATCACAGCCGAGGAGGATTGAAAAACGGGTTGCAGAGGAGTCGGTGGGTGGAGATAAGACATCAGAACAGTTGAAACGTCCTATTCGTAATAGAAAGCTGCCGGAAAGATTTAGATAGAAGATATGTCTATTTTTTTTTGTTTTCATTCTGCTTACGATCAATAAATTGTTACAGTTCATATCGGACAAGGTGAGGGATGTAGAGTTAATAATATCAGTTATGGCTACCTCCCTGGAGGAGAGCACGAAGAAGAGAGAGAGTAGTAACTCGAGAGAGGAAAGAGCTAGGAGAACAACGAAGTAGTATACTGGGGGGAGAAGAGTTGCTATCACCGTGGTGTACGGACGTGTAATAAAGTGTGGATATTGAACGTATAATAATTGTTAGTTGTGATTATTTGAGAAAGCCATTCCCTGTCTTCCCTTTGGATTCTACAGCATGTTACACTGAACCAAAGCATCAAGCTGGGATCGAATGATTATTGCCTCATCCAAGTCCTATTACTATTATCAGATGATTTTGAGATGATCGTCATTCGATACATAGTCCGTTGGGTTGAAAGCAATTCAGATGTTAGCCATCCACTTCCTGATACGTTTCAGCCAGAGCGACATACTCAGCTTCCATCGTCGAAAGCGTCACACAAGGCTGCCGACGACTCACCCAGCATACTGATCCGAAAATGCCACCAAATCTTCCCCCTTTTTGCCTCCAAGCTCCAGTCCATCGTTCCTTTCAAATAGCGGTCTAATCAGCCTCCATGAAAGCACTGAATTTCTGACCAAGAGTCCAAGTCTTACCAGAATATTAAAAGTCTTTATCATCCATATGTAGTTTAAAGTGAGTGAGAGTAATCTTTGTGATTTGGATCTGTTTTTCTATGTTTTTCTATGTCAGTTAAATTGCAGCAAAATAAACAAAACAAAATACTGGGTTTTCCAGTATACGCAACTCAAACCAATTACTGAATGAACAGTTATTTCTGACAGATTGACTTTACGGACAGTTCGGTAATGCAAATTATTTCTGTGATGATTACTGGGCGATCCGCAATTCAAAAACCCAGTAATATTTTACTGACTCCAGTAATCTAAAGTTAGTGTGTACACACTTAATCACGGCTTCCGTGTTCGGTAATTTTTTTTACAGTTTTCGAACTGTAAATCACAAAAATTACCGAACATACAGCTATTCTCAATAAAACAACTGACAATCAGTAGCTCTTGCGACAAACTACTGAATACGGTAAGAGTAAGTACTGAACTTATCGTAAAATAACAGCTTTGCGGATAATGACTAAAACTCAGTAAAATAGAGTACCGAGTTTTTTGTAATCGTTATGTTTTACTGGAGCAGTCATCAAACGAAATTCCAATTTTGCTGATACTGACAGTAAAGCAAATCTCTTATGTCATCCTCCTCGATTCAACCTCACACTTGACGTCGGAAATATTCTCGTGAAAACAAGAAACCATTGTGAAAATCAGTGAAACATCTGGAAGTCAACACAGGATTGCATAAACTACCCCGAAATTTATCAGTTTCTGCACTCCTGCATTGACTTTCAGATGTTCAAGTTAGTTTGAAGAAAGAAATTTCACTAAAATTTCCTATTATAGAGCTTCAGACTTAGGTACCAAATCCGGCACATCGAAAGAGCCACCACCCGGCTAAACCACCGGGAAACGCGGATGGCTCGACCTGGACTAGTTAAAACAGCATTACTGCTAATCCGCCACTAAACTCCGTCCTCAAATACAAATCGCTAATCGAAGGAACCCAAACATGAAATATGAAAAATGAAATAAAAACATTGTTGATGAATTTACTGACTTATTCATTAAAAAAATAAAATAAAAATACTGAAAAACTCAGCAAAAACTATGTAAACAAATAAATTACTGAATAAGACAGCAATACTAGTACTGACTAACACGGTAATTTTTGACAGTTCAGAGATTCTGCGATTTACGGAGTTTTCAGCAAAAGCAAAAACTACTGGGTTGATTACTGAAAACTCAGCTGTTTGAAAACCCAGTAAAATTTTACCGACCTCGGTAATCTAAACTCTGTGTGTACACACTTAGAAATAACTAATTTTACACGTGACGGAATCCATCTTTGACATAAAAGATAAGATTGTAAGCAAACATGTCATGTAATATTAAGTGCTGAAAAGTTCGTTGCTCGACGAAAAGTCCGTTTGATTGAGCTATATTTCGCATCTGTTAAGACTCAAATTTATGTCAAAATTGACGCTCGTATATGTCACTCTCAGAGCACCTAAATTTACATGATTTTTTTTCTAAGAGTGTAGATTTAAAAAAAAAAATCGTGGAGCTCTAGGATATTTTATGTGAATGGACTACTTTTGTGAACCACTCCGCTACCTGATTACATATACTAGTCCTAGATCCTAATTCATACATGTAGCTTCAGAGTAAGTGATTTCAAATAAATCGTGGAACTCTTGGATATTTTTTACGACTGGTTCGGACCTCCCGCAAGACCGGTTCGTCGCCAACAGAGTGCGTATGCTGGTCTCAGATCCAAATTCATTAATGTAGCATCACAATAAGTTATTTAAAAAATACGGAGCTCTAGGATTTTTCCTACGAATTGACCACCTTTACGGATGTTCCGGATCTTTCAAAGGACCGTTATATAGCCACCGAAGTGCACATTCTGGTTTCAAATCCAAATTCATTCATGCAGCATCACAACAAGTTGCACAGCAAAAAAATAATTTTGATATCACATCAAAGTGGATGCACTACAATCATGTCGAAAATTTCATGTAATTTTTATGACCACATAAATAAACAAATGCAGTAAAAGCAGCGTAATGTCAGTTCATGCATTGTATTAATGATAATTTTGTCCTTTTTAGCAAGTAATATTACACCATATTTTCGACATGATTGTAGTGCATCCACTTTGACGTGATATCAAAATTATTTTTTTGCTATGTGATTAAAATCATCTAGATCATTTTTTTAAAATAATTTTCCACATTTACGGATGTTCCGGGTCTTCCAGAGGAACGCTTTGCTGTCCCATGGGTTCAAATTTTTGTCCCAGATCCAAATTCATTCATATATCACAATGTTCAAATGAAAAACAATGTTCAAATGAAAAACAAAACAAACATTTCATACACGGTAAGAAAAAAGTACCCAACGGCCAGTTCACTTTTACCTACTTTTGACTAGTTTGTCTCCTTTTCTCCTTCTAATGTTGTCAAAAACAGAGGAGCAAAACCACCCAACAGGGGTAGTAAAGTGTGGGAACCCAACGTTGAGTATAATCATATTTACCTACTGTTGGGTACAACTAACTTACTTTTGGATTGAAAGCTAGTGGAAAATTCCATACGAATTGCACACAAGTAAATGAAAATTACTTTCACCCGCTTTACCTACTTTTGGGTTCCTGCACTATTGTGCCGAGATGAGTGAAAAGAACTTATTTTTGGGTACTATTTTCTAACCGTGTAGATAGCAACGCTTGGATCGGTAGCTATCGCGCTGCTGTATTTGTCAACCCACTGCGCGGTGTGGAGAGGAGTGATTAAACCAAAATGGAAACGCTGTGCGTAAGTAAAATAGTGCCGCAAATGGCAACGACTGGTACGGTTGCTCTCAGTGAACCGCGCGTTGCTATCACAGTCATAATTTAAGTTACCGTTTTCCACACCGGCAAAACAAACTTTTGGCGTTTATTCAAAATAGCAACCGTCTGATGCGTTGCTACCTATAGTCGCTATATTGCTACCGGGTTGCTAAATTTTTGAACTCACTACTTCCCAAGGTCCGGATTGCTATTTCCCCCACCTGAATAGCAACCCCCAGTACGCAAGTAGCGTTATGGTAAAGGTTGGTAAATGTGCCTTATTTACTCATTGGTACGGTTGCTCTTATACATTTTTGCCAAAACATCAGCCTTATACATTCCATAAGACAAACCACATGGGTCCTATAAGAATTAATAAAAGGTATGTGTGACCGCGTATACATTTCATTCGACACATGATCTTCATTAACTTTTTGCAAGGCGTCTGCTTATTAGTTGACTTATACATTTTATGAATAATCAGCAATAGAAATTTGCCAAAAGGTATAAGGAGATTTCTATCCGTGTAGTTTTATTTGGACTTCCGTGAGATTTTGAATCTCTCCTGAAGTTCATTAATTTTTCTATTGTTCCGGAAATTTCAATCATATTTATAAAATTTCCTGAAGACCTCGCATTGTTTGTGAAGCATCGCAAAATTCATGAAATTCTTGAAATATCCCATAATTCCTTTGAATTCCTTGAAATATCCTGCAATTTTACTTAAATAAATGAAACTGATATAAAGATCTCTAATCATCTACGAAGTTCCGAGAACTTCCACAAAAATCTATATACTTCTCTGAAGGTCTCTAGACGTTCTTGAAGATTTCTGAACATTTTAAAAGATCTCGCGATTTTTTTGAACATAATCTGATCGTTGGTGAAGTTCTTTAATTTTTTTTTCAGCTCTATAAACTGCATTGAAAACCATGGTACTCCCTTAAATGATTTCACATTTTCCTGATGCTCATGTAACATCTCTTATATTTCTGAAATTTAAATAAAGGTCTTGGTACTTTGATGAAGTTTCGGAAATTTCCTGGGTTTCTTGGACCTTCAATTTCCTTGAAATTAGTTGAACTGTTCTTAGTTTCTCTGATCAGTCCTTCAGCTCTCGAAGCATTCCTGAAGTACTCTCAATTCTATTGAAGTTCTTGGTATTACCCTGAACTAAATAAAAGTGTCAAAAATTTTTGCGAAGTTTTTCTGAAGTTTATGGAATTGACCGGTGTTTATCGGACCTTACCTGAAAGTCTGGAATTTCTAGAATTTCACGAAGTTATGAAACTATTGAAATAGCCGTTAATATATCTAAAATTCCCTAAAGCTCTCTAGTCTAACTTCTTTGAGGTACTTGGAAGTTCTTTAAAATGTGAATTTTCCTCAAGTTATCTTCACATCTCTGAAATTATTTTGACTTCTTTAAAGTTCTCTCGATATCCCTGAATTTCTAAAATTGTCTTAAAAGTTCCTGTAGTTTCCTGAATTTTTTGGAACCACTTTGAAAATCCTGAAGTTTGCCTGAAGTTCACCAAAATTTCTAGAAGTTTTCGGAACTTACCTTTTGTTCCCACAGTTTGCCTATAAAACTTCCTGAAACTCTCAGTACTTCTTTTCATTCCTCAGACTCTTCTGAAGATCTGTATTGTTTCCTGAAGTTAACAAATCTGTCCTTATATTCTCCTGATGATGTTACAGGAATTGTTCAGAAATTAATGGAACTGCCTACAAGATTTTTAAACTTCCCTTTAAAAATGGATCTTCTGTGTAGCTTTCTTAAAGTTTTTAAGTTCATTCCCTGAAGTTTTTTATACTATCCTTAAATTTTCGGAACGTCTTGATGGTTTCCTTTATTTTACTGAAATAAATGGAGCTGCCATAAAGTTCTCGAAACGAACTTAAAGTTTAAGGAACGTCCCTCAAGTTCTTATAGTTTTCCTGATATTCATGGAACTGCCATAACATTTTCAGAACTTACCCGAAGTTCACGTAACTTACTTAGGTCTTTAAGGTTAAATTTTCCTGAATTTAATAGAACTGCCCTGAAGCTCTTGATCTTCACTGAAGTAAATTTGCCTGATATCTATTAGATTGCATTGTTTAAAGATCTTTCAACTTCCCCACAATTCTATCAATTCGAACTTCTTAAAAGTTTCAAATTTTTTTGATAAATTCACAAGCTAAAATATGTAATTTAGTAATCCAGATGGGCATCCAAAAATGCCTTTATGCCTTTTGGTGTGCAACTTTTATAAAAGGAGCTTACGAAGATCGATATTTCGATTATTTTTTACGAATTGGCCACTTTTATGGATGTTCCGGATCTCCCAAAGGACAGTTTCGTGACCACCAGTGGCGCATGTTGGTCCCAGATTCAAATTCATTCATGTAGCATCACAACAAGTGATTTAAAAAAATCGCTGGGCTATTCGGATCTTCCTGAAGACCGTTTCTTGAGTATCTGGGTTTGTAGTTGGATCTTAACCTTCAATCTTCAGTCTTCGTGGTTAGGTATATCAATATTGCCGAAAAAACAAACAATCACGAAACTCTTTGATCAGTTTCAGTTCGAAGTTCGACGATAAGTTTAGCAACTATCGGTGCGAAAGCCGAAAACGTAAATTCAAAATCGTGATAGCAACGACCGGTGCGTAAACAAGTTGCTAACTAAAATAGCAATGGCTAAAGTTGCCAAACTAGCAGCCCGATCAGCAACGCATTGGTGCGGGTGCTCTTGAGAGGCAGATTGTTATTTCCCGCACTTCAATAGCAACCCCCGGTGTGGTTACTCTGCGTTATGGTGGAGGTTGCTAAAATAGCTATAGCAACGCATTGGTGCGGGTGCTCTAATAGCGATAACGATAACGACTCCCGTGGCAGGAAGTAGCAAGCTTGTGTCCGTGAACGGACATGGTGTTTGGATGAACGTTTCGCTGGACAACGTGTACCATGTGCCATCGCTCGCAACAAACCTACTTTCGGTGAGTAAAATTACTGATTTGGGGTTTCAAGTTTCATTCGATAAGACTGGGTGCAGAGTCCTGAAAGGCGAAAATGTGCTGTTAGTGGGTCAACGTAAGGGTGACCTATATCACCTGCAGCGGTTTCCGGAGCAAGCCAAGTCAGCGGATTCGAATCATGGAGTTTCCTGTTTGCATCGGATTGGGCACTTTACTAGGGTAGAGCACTACTGCCCATAACCGCATATCGGTCCCATGTTTGCTTGATTTCCTATCCATATGGGACTGTTATGTCATTATGGATAGACTACCTCGTCGTAATCGTCCATTTCCGTTCTATCGAGCAGAAAACATCAGTATAATCAATGATTTCACCGTGCACAAATCAGTAATACGTTTATACCGATGCGTTAGTTCACAAGCTACAACACAAAGCCTATTAGAGCCAAGGTTGCAAATACTCATTTCTGCTAAAATAATGTTTTTCGGAATAATAAAACCAAAAGATGGTATGATGGTATGTTTTACTTGTAACTTACAAGAAGAGGCTACAAAGTATGCGTTTGAAATATAAAACCTGTAAATTTTGCTTTCTATGAGTCACAATCAGCGATTTTCTGATCGCTGAGTGAGTGAGTGAGTGAGTTAGTGAGTTTGTGAAAAATCGCTGATTGTGACTCTCATGAAGTGAAATAAGCAGGTTTAATATGTCAAACACATTATTTGCAACCTCCTCTTGTATCCTACCAATTCAAAATATGATCATGACATCTAATTATTTCATAATTTAAAAAAACATTGTTTTATCTGAAATGAGTATTTGCAACCTTGATTAGAGCGCTCATTGTTCTCAAAACAAAAGAAGCGCTCCTAGCAAACTCGCTTTTTCTACTTTCATCCGTAGGACGAAGAAAATCCAATGGCGTTTCAATGCGTTTGGACGGAATTGAAACTCGTAGGACGAATTTGGAATCAAGAAGCAGTGTTAGACTTTTAACAATATTTCAACAATGTGTGGCTCTTTATCAAATCCAATGGTACTTATGGAAAGGGGAATAAATTTAGAAGTCATCTGTGATAGAAATATTTAATTTATTGTTGAAACCCGTTCAAGAAAAAGAGGTAAAGTGTGGGTTGCGCTTAGTAGGATGGAAATTAGATCAAAACCCCTACACTCTAAAAATTCTTCACGTCCGATTTACGTGAAATATTATCGTGCCAACTGATATGCATTTAGAAAATCTCGAATCTTATTTGACGCTACTAATATTGACCTGCATTACACTAAACATGTTTAGTGTATTTGTGTTAGTGTGTTTGGGGCTTCAATATCTGAAACTTCAACTACAGTTTCCAGGAAAATTAAAAGTATTTTTCGATTTTTTGTTTCGTTCTTAGGATCGTAAACTTTACCCGTGGGCAAAATTTCATAAGCTTTTGAGGCCCGTTGACCCAAAACCTAGCAAAACAAAATTTTTAAATTTGTCTAAAAAAATCTTTTGTATTGCTTTTAACAATGGTACGCGTATCAATATCACTGAAGACCCGCTCCCCTTTAGTTTAGCTAATCAATATGTAACAGAACCCGATCAATTTCTCACCGCCTTCCACTTTACGTAGCATTTTAACGTGCTCATTAGTTAATACCTTAACTACACAATTTGAAAGGAATCAATTATCAAGTCCCTACCTCTTGCATTGCTAAATTATTCACACAAACTATCATCACCACTCCTACGATGTGTATGAATCCTTGACAGAAGAAAAATGCAACAAATTGCAGCTTGCTGAAGGGTGTATCGGTGGAGCCATCAGCGAAAATCGTTTCCAAAATGTAGTACACGTTGAAGACACTGATCAGGAACGAAATCGTTACGATGGTTAACATTTGCACTTTGAAATAATCTTCCACACAATCGCACGCATCGCAGATCTCGCTCTGAATACTGGCCACCCGATTGATCACATCCGGCATATAGCGATTAGTGTTGGAGAAAGCTGACGATATTCCTAGCGGTTTTTGAATCTTAACTACCTTAACCGTTTCCATTTTCTCATCGTAGGATAGGCGCCGCTTTGCCACACTAGTATCCTGAAGGGATGTAAGGATTCTGTTCAAAAGATAGAAACGATGCTTGCTCTGATTGACCAGGCAAACGAAGAGAGAAACGACCATCGACATCATGTTAAATGGCAGGAAAAAGGATACCCATGTTGCTGCACAAATTAACACTCCAGAACTGGTCACGATTGAAACGGATATTATAATGTAGGTTAATTGGACGAATATTTGAATGATTATTAATCCATAGTTGTAGAAAAGAGTACTTTTGTAGTTTGTCTCAACGCCAATTTCCATGAAATGTTGATCGGTCCTGGCCAAAGATTGAAATGCATTGATGAGCTTTTGTCTCCGGAAGATGCTGTAGGCGAATGTCATTATGAGTGCTACAATGCCGACCGCCACTTGTAGGGTGTCTCCCAGCGAGCTTATTTCGGAGTTAAAAAAATGCGCTGTGACGCTTTCTTGCTTGGACAGAGATATCACGTAGCACGTGCAGAACGTAACGGCATGGATGAAGGAATTGACGTAGCCAAATGTAGTACACTCGAGTGCTGAATCGTGCCGCCGTCGGTTTGCAACGGTAAACGGAGTCAATCCTCCGAAGAATGTCGACCTCAAAATCGGTGCTTGAGCGGCGTAGAAGTTTTTGGGATTGAGTAAATCCCGGAACCAGCCACGGGTCACCATCACTAATTGATTCTAATTTGTAACCGCAAAGTTGAACTTGACTCGCCAACCGTCACAAAGGAACTAACATTGAAATGGTGGGTTATTTCTAGTTTAGTTTAAATACCCTACCCATAATGTGTTTCTAATGATGCCAACATTCCGTAGAGAACGCGTAACACTGATAGCATCGCAGAGAATTAAGTCGTCCTTTCTCCATTCATCACTCGTTGATAGGATTCATTTGAAACTGGGGGGGCTGACGTGTAAATGAATAAAAAAATATGTTTGCCTAGTAAATGGCACTGTACACAACGTGGTAATACATACCACTTTGCGATAAAATCGGTTCGAAAGCATTCATTGCCATTGAACAACCATGTCCTGTAACGGTACGAGCTATGGCTTGGCTTGTTTAGTAGGTGTGGAGTGATTGTAATCAGGCAAGGGTTATAGCATAGAGGTAACTCTATAGAGTGTCTCAGATAGTAACAACGCACTTTCCACACACCGAAATTTGGCCGAGAAAAGGAACTGTGAACCGAAAGCCATAGAAGAGTACCTATGGCTAAAAACTGGGAACATCGACGAGTAACGGTCATCGTGCCAAGGCAAGATGACGTTCAAGAAATAGAAGAAACCGAAAAGGAGTCAAAAAACAGGCCGCATGGCTTGGAAGTTATATGATAGAATGTTTAGCCCTGGCCTATGATTATCTACATAACGCTTAATATAAGCGAATTAAATAAATAAAAAAAAAAACTAAAATGGACTACACGAATACATATCGACAAAGCAGTTGAAAAAGACCCTGTGCAAAAGCTTATAGACAGCGTTGGATCAAAAGACTGGTCATTGGCGTAACATTAACGGAATCGTGGAATTAATTCATCCATTTGCAGGAGTATACGGTGATGAACATGAACATGCAAAAAGAAATAAGTTCCTTAAAGCACTAGTCAGACTGATCAGATATTACATGTTATAAGCGTATCTTGATGTACTTTGTCTTGACATTTTATAACTATGTAGGCATTCAAAATAAGTAATTTTACTTCTAAATCAAACTGTGTTGTTACTTTCTAGGACACCCTATATGAACCAGCAACAACTAAATTATAAAAAATCAATGTCCAACAGGTTGCATATGAAGGGGCGCTCTTGAGTGCGTGTTATTGGATGTATGTAGCTCGCGTGCACAAAGAGGCTCGAGACTATAGTTAAGTGCACAGCGAAAGCACATCTACCTTTCAGACAAGGTTTTCTTTTTCTTTTTTAACACTTTATTTGTTCCCAATTCAAAATAAATGACATTTCATTTTAACCTAGGTGCTCCAGTTAATACAGTAAATTACCAGCTTTAATTATTATGATATATATCTGAGTGTTTTTACATTGTTCCTGCCTTGGCAATCCAGTATTTTAAACAGGTTTTCTATACCTGCAGTGCATGTCAGTATAACAATTGACTTCTTAAAACTAAATACTACACCTTAATCTTATCTAAGTATAAAGGAAATTAATTCATTCAAATCAACATACGTAATTCATCTCATCATCATCATTATCATCATCATCATCATCATCAAAATCATGTTCAGAACTTTTTTTCTGAATTCTTGGAAGTGCTTTTTTTCTGGTAGTGCAACAACTAGACCATAGTGGCACAGCATAAAGCATGGCCGGTCTAAAAACTTGTTTAAATATTAGAAGTTTATTCGTCAGGCAAAGTTTGGATTTCCTGTTCATAAGAGGATACAAACATTTTATATATTTGTTACATTTGGCTTGAATGTCCTTTGTGATCTTTAAAAGATAATTTTTGGTCAAGTACTATTCCAAGATATTTCACTTCGTTTGACCTGGAAATTGGAACTCCGTATGACAACTACTAGGTTTCAAAAAAAAAAGCTCTAGGTTTATGTGGAAATATTATAAGTTGAGTTTTAGAATCTTCCATTTGTGAGAAAATAGAGAGAAAATATCTAAACTTTTCTGCAGTCTGCTGCAAATAACACGAAGACTTCTTCCTTTAGCGAAAATGCCTGTGTCATCAGCGAACAAAGATTTGTGGTAGCTCTGAGGCAAATCAGGGAGGTCAGAAGTGAAAATGTTATACAATATAGAACCAAGAATGCTACCCTGAGGAACTCCTGCTCTAAAAGGTAGTCGTCGAGATTTGGAATTTTGATAATTTACCTGCAGAGCTCTGTCAGTTAAATAATTTTGAACTAATTTCATAATATATGGTGGAAAATCAAACTTTTTCAATTTAGCAATGAAACCTTCATGCCAAACACTGTCGAATGCTTTTTCTATGTCTAGAAGAGCAACTTCAGTTGAGCAGCCTTCAGATTTGTTTGAACGAATTAAATTGGTAGCTCTTAAGAGTCGATGAGTAGTTGAATGCCCATGGCGAAATCCAAACTGCTCATCTGCAAAAATTGAGTTCATATTGATGTGAAGCATCATTCTATTCAAATTTATCTTTTCAAAAGTTTACTTATTCAAGAAAGCACACTTATTGTATCCGGCTTCTAAATTGGAACAACCATTTATCAGGAAAGTACCCAACAAACAATTGAGAGCTCTTATAAAACACCTGAGTTGATCAAACGTTGAATAATAGCTTCCAGAGTTGAACAAGAATGTAGTTGTATTACCATTTGATTAAAAGTTTTAAAAGCTGTTGGAGCACTCTTAAATGATTGTTTACGTTCGGTTTAACTATATGCTTTATAAGACCTACGATAACTTTTATAGCACCTTTGTTAAACTGATTGACAGGAGCCATATAGGATGTGGAATAAACGCATCAAAACAAAACATTGGGAGCTCTTATACAACACCTGAGTTGATCAAACGTTGAATAATAGCTTCCACAGTTGTACAAGAATGTAGTTGTATTGCCATTTGGTTAAAAGCTTCAAAAACTGCTTGGAGCACTCTTAAATGATTGTTTACGTTCGGTTAAACTGTTTGACAGGAGCCATATAGGATGTGGAATAAACGCATCAAAACAAACCATTGGGAGCTCTTACAAAACACCTGAGTTGATCAAAAGTTGAATAATAGCTTCCAGAGTTGAACAAGAATGTAGTTGTATTGCCTTTTTGGTTAGAAGCTTCAAAAGCTGCTTGGAGCACTCTTAAATGATTGTTTACGTTCGACCAACCACAATTTTGTTGCTAAAAATAGCACAAGTGATAGGCATGTTTATATAACCATAAGGCAATGATTATTCGACTGCAAGAGAAGTCACTCAAGATGAGCTTGATATACTTCTCTCATATGATCAAAATATGTATTCAAGAATAGAGCAGATGGAAACAGAAGCGGCTGGCAATCCGGGATCATGAGTTCGAATCTTGCTTCGAGAAACCCTCGGTGGAGTAGAGGTAAATTATATATAGGTGTTATTAATAAATGCAAACATTAATTTAAGACATATATCATATAATCAACGATAACATTTCTAGATAAATTCTCTCAATTAATGATTAGAGAGATTAATTGAAAGAATATCAATCAAAGATTAAACAGATGCTTGTTACTACTTCCTCCATGATCACAGAATGTGAATTATGGCATAATTACATATTTTTTCAATGTGCACAAATAAATTAAATTAATAAAAACTGTACAAGCAATTATTTTGGCGTACCACGACAATTGTTAAACTAATTTTAATCTGTGAATATTGTGAGTACTTACACAACGGTTATTTAGGAGTCATAAAAGAGTGTAACAAACGCCTCTCAGGTTCAATCTCTAAAACATTTAGAAGCAGCTGTTAGGAGGTGTCTACAAACGTTGTATTAGAGCTTTCACCAAAACAATAAAGCTTGAGTTTAAATATGTATCTATAAACGTTGTATAAAAGTTGCTTCTATCCGGTTGTTAAGGAGTCATTGAAAAGTGCTATAAACGCTTTTCACCGCTTGCTGTACAATGATTATTTAGGAGTCATAAAAGAGTGCAACAAACGTCTCTCAGGTTTACTCTCTACTAAATTTCAAAGCAGCTGTCAAGAAGTGTCTACAAACGTTGTATAAGAGCTTTCACCAAAATAATAAAGCTTGAGTTTAAATATGTATCTATAAACGTTGTATAAAAGTTGCTTCTACTCCTATACCGCGTATACATATAATGCTGTAGTTGAACAGGTTCTCCAAACCAGTGTTAACAAGAGTTTTACAGAAGTTGTAATAAACAAATTGTACAGTTATTATTCAGCATGCAGTTGAATAAAATCACAATGGAAGCGTTTCTTCAACAAGAAATTGATTTTGGATAAACGTTTTACTGAATACGTTAGACAACACCTTTGTGTTGCAGTTGTATAGATTCTCCAAACCAGTGTAAACAAGGGTTTTATAAAAGTTGTAGTGAACACATTGTGCAATTATTATTCAACATGCAGCTGAACAAAATCAAAACGAAAGCGTTTCTTCAACTGGAAATTGTTACTTGGGTAGGCCTGATGGAAACATCTGTTAATTAATTTTACCAAGGAAGACAAGGTACTCTCTAGGAGTTTTTTGATTAGGATATATCGATATATATATAGGATATATAGGATATATAGAAAATTCCATCGTCACCTGGAGCTTTTATATTATGAAACTTTTTAGTTACTTCGTCCAAATCAGTCCCCCAGGAATCATCGAAAATATTTTCCCGTGAGAAAATATTCAGATAATCCCGAGCAACCTGATTCTCAATAGGACTAGTAAGATCCAAACTTAAAGTTTGTAACTCTACTGTCTGTTCCCGGTCCCGGTTCTCAATAGCAAGAGACCTCTCGAGCTGGGTCTCAAGGTCGGTTTACTACTGGGAAATCGGAGGGGCTACGCGACCAAACGTGCATAATACTGTCACCTGATTGAAGTTATGGAAACAATTCATGCTTTTATTGAAGAAAACTATTGTGTTGGAGGGTTGGATTATTGAAGCTACTACTATTGTTGGTGTGGGTGTAAAGTGGGTGGTTTATTCTATAAAAACGAACCGGTACTGCGGATAATGATGACTGATGCTGAAGATGAACGGCTTTGACGACGTTGGACAAGCGCTCGCTGTTGTACGGTGGACTCACTGCGCTACGAGTGCTGCCAGATTATGTGTGGCCATCGTGGTCAATGTTGGCTGAGTGGCGGTGTGAGGAAACGGTTTCGTTGGCGCGTGAAACCACTATAGTTCCTCCCAGACGTCTTCCCTCATAGGCTTACATCGGTAGAGCCCAGGCAAGGTCGGAGTGACTCTGCCGAGAGCAAAAAGTAACCTTGGCGGTTAGAGAGGGCTCCGGAGACAAATTTCTTCCAGCCGGTTATTTTTGGACTGACTTGAAGAAGACTAGTTCCTTTACTCATAGACCTAGCGCCCCCAGGGACTCTGCTAAGCAGGATCACGTGCGCATCGGTTGATCTTGTCAACGGGTAAAATGGCGGTGTCTAGCAAAACGGTAACACAAAAGGTCCTGAATTTAGTTGTGGTGCAGCAAATCGTAACACTCAAATTCAATATTACCACTCACCTATTGTTTGGCTATTTTAAGTACTTTAACTTTTCGACACCTTCAACACCAGGAAGGTGGGTCTTTCGTGGGTGATCTGACCTCTGCACTATGGGGCATTTTCATACAACCAGGCGGTCAAAAATATTTCTACCATTTTTTCACAATTTCTGCTATTATTCTTGCTTTGTTCCATCAATATAAGGTGTGCGTTATCACTTTTCAACATTTTCACGACCAAGTTTTGAAAAAGGCCTAACTGTTGATTAATTAAAATTTAATTTTTACGATTTTATAACGGTTACAGTTTCAAGCTTGTTTTCAGAGAATAAAATCTATTGAACAAAGACAACCTACCATGGTTTTATTGGGAGGAACACCGTAAAAATAAAAAATAAACTTTTTTTTGGAAATATGTTTATTTTTTTCAACAAATCTTCTGCAAAAAAAATACAAAAAGCCATGATACAATAATCAAAATCAAATATGTTTCAACGGATTTCTTTTTATTCCTCTGTTACAATATCATCATGAACAAATTCTTCTTCAATTTCATCGACTGTTTTCATAAGTTCCTCCAAGGCATTGAAGTTATTAGTATCGACTACTGAATCACTTACAGAATTTTCAAATATCATGAAACTTTTCACGATGTCGGGATAATCCAGGGATACTTTTTTCTGCCGTCTTTTTGCCATCCAAATGGAACTGATCACGAATAAAGACATCATGTAAATTTTCTACTCTTGATCGTTTTCTTGCATGATGGGTTCGATATTTTTTCAATTGTTTATGTTGACTTTCTGCTGCCTCTTCCGCTAATGAACCAAGTGGTGCTGGTGAATGTATGAATGTGAATGTATGTAATTTTTCCGGGTTTATTGGCTCTTGGCAGTTAATAGCAATTAATATATTCCGGAATCTGAAAATTAACTCTTCATCAATGTTCAGCACGGAGCTTAAAAGCTTGGGATTTCCAAATGCTCTTCGACAAACGTTTCCTGTAGTACCTGCTCCACCCGATCGTAGTTGATCTACTCTTACTCCAAATTTTTCGTAAAGCTGTGTCGTCACATGTTTTTTTCTTTGTTCATATAGTTCTTTGAACGGTTTCGTTACCTTCCATTTTTTGATATCCATTCTGTATGCAATATGCAAAAATCTTATCCAAGCATGAAGTGGAGATATGCCGTAATGCAAGGCTTCTTCGTTTGATATAAATCCTTCCTCGAATTTCTCTGCATCATTCATTACATTTGGTGTTGCCCCACATATTGTACAATTCTGCATCGACGAATTTCCAGTGATATAAGTTAAGACTTTTCCGTCTATCATACTGAGGACAAAATCAAAATCAACAAGTATAAACTTGTCGTTTGAGAGTTCAATTTTCACTGGCGTTAGTTCACTCATTTCTTTTTCTACATCCTGTTTTGTAGCCAGAATAACTTCTTTACTCTCTTTAATGAATTCAAGGATGAATGGCCTACAAAATTGAATACTTTGAGGCATGGGATTAAACTACATAATTTCCTTTCGATCATTGTACATGAACAACTGAATTGGTGTTAAAGTGGACGAAAATACATCTGAATCGTCCTGACATCCTTCTGGTAGCACTTGATGATATTGCGAATATCCAGTTGATCCGTCCATACCCCAGCTACATAGAAGAACCAGTTCCGTAGAAACTAGATCGTTGCTATCCATATACTCGTTGAGCTCTGCATCAATTATTTGGACGATTCGTTTCACTGTATTTTCCATCAGCGCCTGGAGTTTCACTCTTATTTTCAATGCACTTTCTTGGATGAATTCACTAGGAGGGGCGCATATTTTTTTCACTGCTCCGATCACATAGTAAGGTGGAAATCTTGAAGGTGATTCACTATGTATTACTTCGTATTGAAATCTACTCAATCTAGCCTCGATAAGTGCACTAAAAGCCTCTTCTGGTGACATCATTCCTTGTTGATCAGTTAGTTGAGCCAGCATGGTTTTAGACCTTTTTTGGTTTTTTAAAATATGCCCAATAACTTTAACTAAATTAAAATCCTTTCGATTATAAGCAAATAACAAAGCTTTCTCGATGGTATCGAATTTTGGATCA
The DNA here is from genome assembly GCF_037179485.1 of Ochlerotatus camptorhynchus. Taxonomy (NCBI): domain Eukaryota; kingdom Metazoa; phylum Arthropoda; class Insecta; order Diptera; family Culicidae; genus Ochlerotatus; species Ochlerotatus camptorhynchus. Next base: position 423,942 of record NW_027040773.1, read on the forward strand.
ACTGCTTCTTTATCGATGACGCGACGTTTTCCTCTTTCACTCAAATCCAAGAAAGGTTTTGAAGGTCGTCCACGTTTTGTTCCCGAGGCCGAGGTTGAGGCAACACATTGCTCCTGTTCGATGAATTCCTCGATGCCAAATTCTCCATCAAGCCAATTCCGAAAATACGACTCAAATCGCTCTTTCGTGCGATTAGCTTCATGCAATTTGTTGATGTATTTAGTAACGATTTTATGGATCTTTTCATCGAGACGTTTACGTTTTTCCACCTAGATGTTATAATTTTCACAAATGAATTCAATGGCTCTGTGAACATTGTCACTATGGATTAATTTTGCGTCTAATAGATTAATAATGGTTCTATTATCCATGCTCACACTTGGTCTCAACCGTAAATTTGAATTACACTGTAGTAGTTTAAATAAAAGCTACACAAAATACACTATGGCTTCAAATTGACACTAGAGTAGGTTAAGTATAGACTTAGGTATAAATTAAACTCATCCGCGCGTATGCGTAGGTACATACTTACGCATACGCTTCTATAATCGTCATAACCCAGGTACTTACTTTAGAATAAAGCATAAACGAATGTAGTTTTACGTTCATCCAACAGTGAACTTTATGATAATGATGACTTCTTTTTGTACAAAAGCTTAAGCCCTTTTTAAAAGTTGGTCATTAAATATTAGAAAACGTTCTTTAACAATATATTTCGACTATACCAACCGAATATAACTCCAAAAGTTGCAAAATAATTGTTGAAAAAGTTTGTTTCCAAGCCGACTCTTGTACAATTCGAAATCTCCCATAATAACCGAATTTTTTTTTCCTTTGGTTTGTTTTTTCCGTCGATCTTGTTTTCCGTGCTGAGCACCAATGCTACCGACGTGCCAGGAAGGCAGCTCCCACACCTGGACCCTACCTATCGACCCATCAACTCATGAACCGGGGACCAACGGCTTTATTTCCCATTCGAAGGAAGGCGTGATCAGAGATGTTATGCCTCAGAACATCCCGGCGGCGCCGACTGGTATTGAACCCAGGCCTGCTGGGGTGAGAGGTAATCACGCTTACCACTTCACCACCGGCGCCGTTAACCGAAAATTTTCAAATCGCTTATATTTCTAATGGGGCAGGTTGGGGCAGGCAAACTCTTCAGTACTTGTTAGAGTACACTCAAAACTTCATCCAGAGCTGAGAATTAGCCTGGGAATGTGCGAGACTCATAAGTTTCTGATCAATAAAGTTAAATTTTCATTAATTTTCTATTATTTTTTTTCTATTTTTATTTTTAAATTTTTTTGTCTCCATCAAATTTCCAAATGGATTTTATTTTCGGGGAGCTTATTAAATTACCTTTTCAACGATGTATAATGATGTGGTAGTTATATGATAAATAGTGGATAAAATTTTATTTGAGTGGTAGTGTATTTTTGCGGCAAAATTTGTACTTTTCTTACTCTTTTTTGACTTCGACATCCGATATCTCAGAAACTAAAACTGCTAGAAGCTTGAAACTTTCAGATTCTCTTAGTTGAAATGTTTACTATCAACCAAAAATAACGAAATAAGGATGAGTGAAAGTCGATTTTTTGATTTTTGACCGCCTGATATCTGATAGTGCTCTGTCCCTTGGCTTTTCCATCCCTCAATCCTATATTCCTACCCAAAAATCGATTCTCCATCTTCCCGCCTGTAGTAGTTGTACCCACGGTGCTGTAACCTCTCCCCACTTAACTGTTACACAATTTAAAGTTTAAAAAATCCCTACTAAAAAATTAATAATCCCACTAACCAACACCAAATAACTTTGTAACTCCGAATTTGTTATCAAAATTTTACCATCTTCTTTAAGCGCTGGAATAAGCTTTCAGTTTTTTTTTTCAAAATTATGTGAGTTTCCAAAATTATGTGAGTTTCCAAGTCTAATATATATAAATATTTTAGTATAGTCACTTTAACGCTCTTGGGTCATTCGTGACTTATCCGGGGGTGAGATTTGAACTCGTGATTTTGGTGTTATAGGTATGGATGCTAACCACTACGCCGGAGTCGCCCCCAGGGTCTAATATAGAATTTCTAATTTTTAAAAGGTTTGTTCCTCAGTGCAGAGAATTGCTTTTTTATTTGTTAGATAGCTTTCATGGCAGGATCGCGTGTTCTTTGATATTGCCTCCTACGGACATTTTTCAGACGGATCAAGAGCTGAAGATCATCGTCTATTATAATTGAATCGAATTTAACCTCGCATTGAGACAGCTTTTGTTTCAGCTATAGAAGTATTCAGATTAGAAATTATTTCTCGGGATATTTCAAAAGTTATTGGAAGGTGAACAGAACCAAAGTCAGCATGGGTAACCAATTGGCTACAAAGTTGACATGAATCAGTTAAGACTAAATCAATAGTTGAGGGATTTATTGCTGAAGAAAAGCATGTTGGGCTGTTTGGATATTGAAAAGTGTAATAACCTGCAGAACAATCATCAAACAGAATATTACCATTGGAATAGCTTTGAGCGTTAATTCATGAGTGGTGTCTTGCATTAAAAACACCAATTATGAAGAATTTAGACCTATGACGGGGAAGTTTGTGAAGGTCGAGAAAATTATTTTGCTAGCCTACGCATTGGAATGCGCACAATTAAACTTTTACACACCTTGTCGATATCTTAGAACACGGAATTTATTTTCTGAAAAATCATACAGAACAAACTATGCAAAAAATAGCCCAATCAATGGAATGATGCACCTATATAATTTGCATTGCGGAACTATTGACATCACTATGTCCAAGCAGCAAATAAAAACTAAGCTAAAACAGCATAGAATTAATGCATAGTATGTAAGTAAACATTGTAATAATCATTGTATGTAGTCTACACTGGCTTGACGAAATAAATAATAAAAAAAATGACAAATAGGCTGCTATAAACGTAAGTTGTCCAAATTACTCCCAAAGTATCAAAAACGTTGGTTTCAAATTCAGAAAGAATTTGGTGTTTGATACGTCTATGAACGATGATGGCGACCACAGGCTCGATCAAAGCGATCATTTCGACAAACGAAATAATTTGCGTCCCTTTGAACCGTTTAAGGAACGTTTCAGTTAAAAGGGCAATATGCACGTTATGAACTCTCATAAAATTAAACAGCTCGTCTTCATTATCTTTAAGAGATCGAGAATTCCAATTCAAAATGTTTATTGATTTAAAACCCATTACTGAATTTCAAAGTCAGACGATATTGTTCGCAAATTCTACTCCAGTCCATCAAACATGGAGCTAGTTTTTAGCATATCAGTAATGATTTCAATTAATGATTTCAGTAAAAATTCCATTTTAGGAGCATTAAGCTAAAATTATCAAAATTTCCGTTAGAATTATGTTGGCTAGAATTTCTTCCAGTTGCAGCATTGACAGTTCCTTCAGTTTCAGGATAATTGAGAGAACTTTAGAAAGCTCAGAGATCATCAGGACAGATCAATAAATTTCAAGGAAACCGCTTAAATTTTATAGGAGTTCCGAGAAACTCAGGCAATTTCTTAAAACTTCAGCAATGTTCCGAGAGGCTCATGCAAATTTAAGAAACGTAAGCAAAGTTACATGAACATTAGCAAATTGTGAGAACATTTTATGGAAAGTTCCGTGCTTTTAATGGCAGTGTTGATAACTTTTAAAAATTAGAAAAATCGGGAAGATCAGAGAACTTCAATGCTGATGTTAAAAGAAATTCAAGAAAATGGTGAGAGCGCTTACGAAATTTCGTAATCTTCAAGAAAGTCTAGAGACCTTCAAAGCTGATAAGAGATATTCTGATAGTCTCATTATAATCAGGGAAGCTCCAAAACAGCCCGAGGAAATATGGAATATTCCTAAGTACATTTCAGGAATGTTCCAAAAACTTCAGGGACGTTGCGGAGTCTTCAGGGATGTATTATGACCATTTGGAAAATTTTCTGGATCATTAGAACATCCCTCAAGAGCTCTTTCTTCCGGAATTATGTTCTTGTTTCTTTCGACTGTTCTGTTAGTACTCTGGCTTCCGAATTGCTCCAGATTTTTTTTTCCAATCTACCTTAAGAAGTTTCTTCCGTCTTCTCCAGGAAGTTCAATTAAACTTCTCCCAGAAATTTCTTTCGTTTAGTTCAGGAATTTTGTCCAGTTGGTTTTTTTTTACTTCTATTGGAAGGTTTTTCCGAGCTCCTTCTGGCTTCCCCTGTAAATGGCTACTTCTGGAATTTATTTCTGATTTCCGAAACTATTGTGCGCCAAAATGTTGCAAACATGCGCGCCGGCTACCAACTTGCACACTAGACTGATGCAAAGTTTGAAATTTTCACTCCACAGTGCTCAAACGGCTTCAAATCAGGTCCTGATTAGCCTCCCAAAATTTAAACTCATTTGGTAAGAATCTGGCTTGGCACAAATCATTTGAAGTTTAAATGGAAATTACTATGGAAAACCCAAACTTTTTGTTCATTGTCTTCTACCCATTTTCCATATTGCTTTTTCGAAAATTTCTTTAACTATTCTTACGGGAAATTGTCTAAGCTACAACTTTGCGGAAAATCGTTTTTCATCCAAATGTCAAATTAAATTGTTATTAATTGTTTGAGAGATTGATAATCTTATGGCATGATCAAGCAGCTGTTCTTTGGGCAACACTGTATTCTGCAGTGTGACATAGTAGCCATGATATTTGTGCTCTATTCTTCTCACCAGAAACACCAATGTTGCCTGCTGAACAGTTGGATGAGCATAATCATAAGACATCAGTGACTTCAATCATTAATAACGTTTGTTCCGTGCATTTGATTGAAAAGTGGTTTTCAACAAAGTTGTAGCTGAGAAAATTTACTACAATCACTGCTATGATTTTTAAAAGCACAGTGATGTGGTGAATTGTTAGATAGATATAAACAAAAACATAAGTTTTCCCATAGTAATTCCTATATAATCTGGAAATCGTTTGTGCCAAGTCAGTTTTTTTACTAAAGTAGTTCAAATTTTTGGGGACTAAGCAGGACCTAATTTGAAACCGTTTGAGCACTGTGGAGCGAAAATTTCAAATTTTGCACCAGTCTATTACACACTACTGGCGCGCAAAAGGGCGAGCACGGCTAACTGAAAATTTTGCTCCGTGCACAATCCCGTGTTTAAACACATTGTAGTCGAAGTACGTATCTTTCATGGATACTACTAATGAACAATTTTTGAAACTTTCCGAAAGTGTTGAAAACTTTGTATAGGACATATGTTCAGGAAATTTCGTAGAAAGTTTAAAGGTCTTCCAGGAAGATTGAAAATTGACAAGGATATTCTGAGATCTTGGTCAAATAGCGGCGCCGATGGTGTAGTGGTAAGCGTGATTGCCTCTCACCCCAGCAGGTCTGGGTTCAATCCCAGTTGGTGCCGCCGGGATGTTCTGAGGCATAACATATCTGATCATGGGAAGTAAAGCCGTTGGTCCCCGGTTCATGAGTTGTTGGGTCGATAGGTAAGGGTCCAGGTGTGGGAGCTGCCTCCCTGGCGTCGGTAGCATTGGTGCTAAGCACGGTAAACAAGATCGACGAAAAACAAATCAAGGAAAAAAAAATCTTGGTCAAACAAAGGGAGCTAAGAAAAAATGATAACATCAATCTTGATACAAATTCAGTTTGTGTAAGCTATGGAAAAATTGTCTAAGCTCAGGACACTTCTTAGGGATGGAAGGAACTTTTCAGGATTTCACAGAACTTCCCAAAAATTCAGGGAGCTTCATGCTCCGAAAGCTTCGGATAAGTCCAATTGGTAACATGTTCAGTGAGCTTTGTTTGAGTTCATGGAACTAATTTAAAGTTTGAGGAACATTGCGGAAGTGCAGGAACCTTCGTAGAAATTTTTAGCGCTTTGTTGTAAGATATAAATTTTTCTCTAAATATTTTCAAAGTCGTGGCAAATGATAAGGTTTTATGTTTTTTCCTTGATTGTTTACCAACTTCTGGTTGGTAAATGCTGGGTAATGCGCAATTCAAATCCCATTGAGATCACTAGCCTCTTCCCAGCAACTCCTATCCCTACCTCCCCGTGGTACCGGCCGGAAACTGTGAGCAACCTTAGGGAAGATCGGGTAACCAACCCTGGTGGGAACTTTGGTCATAGGCTGACAGGGAAGGGGGGCTTTGCTTCGGCAAGCCTGAGCGTCTGTTCTCCAGGAGGAGCGGCTCACAAAAGCGTCTGTTCCCCATGTTAGGGGCGGCTGATCTACGTCCGAGTGCCAGTGAAGGACTCTTAGCACAACTGTGCACCCTGGTCCTCCGGAAAGTTAGAGGGTTTGTGTCAGGCCCTGCGAGCCAGCCGTAAAAAAAGCATTGCAACGGAAAATCAGCAACAGACGAATATGAACCGAGACCAACGGCAACGACCCCAGTGACGAAATAGGACTTGCGATTGGAAACTCGGCACGTGGAACTGTCGATCTCTCAATTTCATCGGGAGCACCCAATCGCCAATCTACTGAAGGACTGCGGATTCGGCATCGTAGCTCTGCAGAAAGTGTGTTGGACATGATCCATGGCGTGAACGCTTAGAGGTAATCATACCATCTACCAGAGTTGCGGCAACACACGCGAGCTGGGCACAGCTTTCATCGTGATGGGCGAAATGCAGAAGCGCGTGATCGGTTGGTGGCCGATCGACGAAAGAATGTGCAGGTTGAGGATCAAGGGCCGATTCTTCAACTTTAGCATAATCAACGTGCACAGCCCTCACTCCGGAAGCACTGATGATGACAAGGACGCATTTTAAGCGCAGATCGACCGCGAGTACAATCGCTGCCCAAGCCACGACGTCAAGATCATAATAGGAGACCTAAACGCTCAGGTAGGCTAGGAGGAGGAATTCAGACCGACGAATGGAAAGTTTAGCGCCCACCAGCTGACGAACAGGAACGGCCTACGACTCATTGATTTCGCCGCCTCCAAGAACATGGCCATACGTAGCACCTTCTTCAAACACAGCCTCCCCTATCGTTACACCTGGAGATCATCACAGCAGACGGAATCGCAAATCGACCACGTTCTGATTGATGGACGGCAGTTCTCCGACATTATCGACGGCAGGACCTATCGTGGCGCTAACATCGACTCTGACCACTACCTGGTGATGGTCAAACACGGAAGTGCTACCAAGAAACACGTAAGTGCTACCAGAAGCTCAACGCATCCCACAACGGCTTCGTGTCGCGAGCCGAAATGTGCAAGGATAAGGACGGGAGCCTCACTGACAGACGTGAGGTGATTGAAAGGTGGAAGCAGCACTTCGATGCGCACCTGAATGGCGAGGAGAACGTAGGCACGGGAGACCAGCGCAATGGAGGAAACGACTACGTTAGTGCAGCAGAGGACGGAACTGACCCAACTTCCACGCTGAGGGAAGTTAAGGATGCCATTCAGCAGCTCAAAAACAACAAAGCAGCTGGTAAGGATGGTATCGCCAACAATCAATACGAAACTAACGATTTAAAATTGGCTCACTACTTGACTAGCCTATTGGTCCCAAGCAAACAATTAACGTACCCCATTCTAGTCGAAATTCTAGTACTACGAAATTCTAGTAATACAATGTTTGTTTTGATTCGCTATGAAAGTTTGACAGATAAATTGAAGGGTTATTGGTTTTTCCTATGTTTCGAGGGGTGAATCGATTAGCTTGGGACCGAAGAGAGTACCAGAGCTGAGCCAAAAAGTTGAGCACGTTATTTCGGGACCTTCTAGTCTAGGGTAATCATTCGAATCTCGCCGGAGACTGCGACAAGGTGACAGACTCTCATGCCTGCTCTTCAACATCGCTCTAGAAGGTGTAATGCGACGATCCGGGCTCAACAGCCGGGGTACGATTTTCACGAAATCCGGTCAATTTGTGTGCTTTGCGGACGACATGAACATTATCGCAAGAACATTTGGAACGGTGGCAGAACTATTCACCCGCCTGAAACACGATTGCTGCTTTGTTTGCTGATTGGTCGGACTGGTGGTGAGTGCGTTAAAAACAAAGTACATGCTAGTAGGCGGAACCGAACATAACAGGATTCGTCTAGGAAGTAATGTCACGATAGACGGGGATACTTTCGAGGTAGTGGAGGAATTCGTTTACCGTGGGTCCTTACTGACGGCTGACAACAATGTTAGTCGTGAAATACGAAGGCGCATCATCAGTGGAAGTCGTGCCTACTACGGGCTTCAGAAGAAACTACGGTCAAAAAAGATTCACCCCCGCACCAAATGTACCATGTACAGAACGCTAATAAGACCGGTGGTCCTCTATGGACACGAGACATGGACTATGCTGGAGGAGGACCTGCAAGCACTCGGAGTTTTCGAGCGACGTGTGCTAAGGACGATCTTCGGCGGTGTGCAGGAGAACGGTGAGTGGCGGCGAAGAATGAACCACGAGCTCGCTGCACTCTACGGCGAACCCAGCATCCAGAAGGTGGCCAAAGCCGGAAGGATGCGGTGGGCAGGGCATGTTGCAAGAATGCCGGACAACAACCCTGCAAAGTTGGTGTTCGCTACTGATCCGGTTGGCACAAGAAGGCGTGGAGCGCAGAGAGCACGATGGGCGGACCAGGTATAGCGCGATCTAGCGAGCATTGGGCATGACCGAGGATGGAGAACGGCAGCCGCAAACCGAGTATTGCGGCGTACTATTGTTGATTATGTCTTATCTTACATGTGATGTTGTACAAATAAATGTATGTATGTTGATTTGTTTTCCGTACTGAGTACCAATGCCAGCGAGGCAGCACCCACACCTGGACCCTACCTATCGACCCATCAACTCATGGACCGGGGACCAACGGCTTTACTTCCCTCAGAAAATCCCGGCGGCACCGACTGGGATTGAACCCAGGCTTTTTGGAGTGAGAGGCAATCAGAATGGTTAGGTTGAGTATCAGAAACACAATGTTAAAAATATTTGTTCAAGGTCAGGAAGTATTTGTAGCTCTCCATCTAAATGAATATTTCTATAATGTTCCCTAGATTTGATTACAGATTGATCAAGTACCATTCTAAACATTCTCACTAGATTGCTGGTTCAGCAGAATGAAGATCCGCATCTGATAATAAATTTCAACAATAGTCGTTTGATTCCTTTTTCAATACTTCTGGTGGAAAAAATGCATTCTGAAGTTACTGATCTTTTCAATAGCAACCCTAGATCCAAAGATGAATACTAAGATGAAACTGTCGGGAGAAAAACTTTCTATTTTAGAGTCCTCTTTCACGGTCCCTTTCATCCAATGAATACCCCCCGTATTTAAGGTAATTTTGTGGTTTTGCTGCCCCCTCGGTAGAGATGAAATTTTGCGCTCATTTTGATCAAAACAATCACACCAAAATCAGAGATGTCCCATTTTTAATTACTCGATTAACAACTAATCGATTTTTTTTTTTGTTCGCTGTGCTGCCATTTTTCCACCAATGAGAGTGTTAATGCTTATATCGGCATGATATAAATAACCGATTACAAATATTTTACTTTTCGGTTCGTTAATCGATTAATCGATTATTCGAATGAAAATCGGCCACCACTAGATGAATGTGAAACGTCATTTCAAATATTAGGACCATACATAAATAATGATACAATTTGAAAGGGACCGGGGCTAATCACAAATTACATCCCCACGGTAACTGAAATAAACACGAGTGTTCACCGGTTGCTAGATCTGGGGGGAGCCAGGTACCAACCGCCCCTCGTTATTTACATCAATGCTAATGACTTTCGGCCTAATGACCCTCCATAATTTTCCCCATTGGTTGTAATCCTTTTTTATTTTCTTGAAATATACTCCTTTAAAGCATTCTGCCGTCTTTTTGCAGATGTGAACCGCTGTGCGATATGTTTCATATCGGTAATTATTAACATGAGCTAGTGGGTGTTAGAATACGCTTTACATGCTCATAATTAAATGGATCATGACATTTCATACTTAAAAGTTATGTGTAGTCAGTCAATCTAAACTAGCAGTAGTGAATTATTTGTTCTATGTTGGTGGGGTTAGAACAGTTTTACGATGAGGACTCGTTCACTAATTATTCTCCATGATTGATCCTTTAATCCACAGCAAATGACATACACAATTCATGAGCGGTGCTTGATGATGATGACATAGAACATTGTGTTATCATGTATATTTTGATCAATTTGGACATAAGCATACGCATATTTACTGGTTTGATTGAAGTACTAGATAACGGTGTTTTCGATGGTTCTTGTCTGAAGGTGTGTATTTGCGTTACATGAAATGATTTGCAATTTTGTATGGAATGATATTGTCCCCTGATAGCCTTTTTCCTGAGCATACCACGCATTATACGAATGCTAAAATGGGAGTGCTCAAAGAACAAATAGTAGAGGGCAGGCTTAAGGACAAGATTGTTAGAATCCGCAAATAGCCGTTATGATGGATGATTTTACTAGGCAAATCAAGCCATGACAACGGCCATTTGTGTAAAGCTTCAGTTTTGACGTATTTGCAAAATAAGAAAATATAGTAGAAGTTGACGAATGGAACCGGACGTATCAATAATGATTTTGATTATGTTGAAGTTGAGTGAACACATAAAGTGTGTCCCACATCAAATTGCATCCCGAAAAAAACGCTGTAGAAAGTTGCTTAGTTGACCTTTCATTTTCATTCTTTCAGGCAATAAAATATAATGTATTAGTAAGCTTTTGGCATATTTATTTCATTCACCACATTTACCTTACGCTTAACTCCACTCATTAGGTTCTGTACAACATTTAGCTGCAGCTACGGAAACCCACTTTTTCTTCATGTCTGCCTCAGATTTGACCTCCTTGGGATGCTTCCGTAGTGCCTGCTTCATAATAGCCCAGTATTATTCGATGAGCCTTAGTTCCGGTGCGTTGGGGGGGGGGGGGGGGTGTTCATGTCCTTGGGTACGAAAGTGACCCCGTTGGCTTTGTACCACTCCAGGACAACATTTGAATAGTGGCACGAAGCTAGATCCAGCCAGAAGATCTTAGGGCCCTCGTGTTGCTTCAACAGAGGAAACAGACGCTTCTGTAGACACTCCTTGAGGTAGAACTCCCCGTTTACAGTCCCGGTCAGTCACGAACGGCGCACTCCGTTTGCCACATGAGCAGATCGCTTGCCAAATTATTTATTTCTTGGCAAACTTTGAAAGTTTCTGCTTGCTAACTTCCTCCGGAACATCAAGCGGTAAAAAAAAGTTGCCCCGGAAGCTGCCGGAAGTCCGCCTTGACGTAAGTCTCATCATCCATGATGAGACAATGAGGCTTCGTCAGCATTTGGGTGACTTTCCCACCGTATTTTGACGTTCGTCACAATTTGGAGCCTTCTGCACTTTGTACGTATGCAGTCCCTCCCGATCCTTGGCTCTCTGAACGAAAGACTTGGACAGATTCAACTTTTTGGCCATATCCCTGACCGAAGCATTGGGATTCCGCTTAAACGCTTTCACGCACGCTTGTGATCCTGATCATCAATTGAACATCCATTCTGACCGCATTATTTCTTCTTCCGTTCGATGCTCAGAATTTCGTAGTAACGTTTAATCACACGACTCACCGTTGACTACACGATTCCGAGTTATTTACCAATGACCCGATGAGAGAGTTGAGGATTTTCCAGGTGCTTGGGCAAAATAAATTCGGGACATTGCTTTTCGGGTGACGCCATTTTTTTCCAACTTTCGAAAAACTGACAACGATAAAAATACAGTGTAAACAATACACTCTAAACTACTTCTACCCAAATTTTCACGAGAAAAAACTCAATGGGTAATTTTCTACAGCGTTTTATCCGTCATGCAATTTGATGTGGGACACCCTTTAATTGAATTATAACTATCCGAACACATACACTTGGTAATATTCAGTTATGTTCCTTTTCAAGTTCATTCAATATTTGCATTACCAAACGATAGCCATATGCAGTGTTCGAAAAATCATTCTCAAATCGCATTCATGAAGGCTTTCTGAGAGAATAAACTCACGTACGAATATGGCAAGCAAAACTTATGCTTGAGATTCTCATATACACGGACTCACAGTCACAAGGCCGAAAAATCATTCCAGCTTAAAACTTAGAGCAACCGCTTAAATGTCAATTAATAGCATGCTTATGGATGTTGTGCTAGTTTTCCATCCTCTGATGCAAAAACAATAGTTATAACAATGAATAGCGTCAACATATTAAGCAATGAATTTTTGATCTTGAAAATTCAGCCGTGATTTTCCGCTGTTAAATTTTGCAAGGCAAAACTCATAGGCGCATAAACTCACACTGAGTTTTTCCGAACACTGGCCATATGTATGCATTTTGGACGTATTAAAACATCACTTTAAAATGTTCACTCTGGGTTGGGGTTCATGTCTTCAAACACATAATTTGTTTTGGTAATGGCCGCAAATACTTCCTGGGATTTCTTGAGTTACTTCCAACTTTTCAATAATGTTTGATACGTTTCCGTTATCGTCTCAAAGTTTCGTTCCGTAATGATGTTATCGTCTACCTTACAAAGTGATATTGAACGGCAGACTTGAAAGCCCATAACCAGGGTTGCTTCGACTCATTTGCTATAAAAAATGTTCTATGGTGTTATGAAATCATTAGATGTTATAATTAGAACAAATACTTGTGAGTTGCAATAAAATGTAGTAAAGTATTTGTTTAACACATACAGTGCATCGCAACATTGAGCCTACACCCTAGTGGAACATTTTTTGAAACATTGTGAATAGATGTATATATTTTTTTTAAATCTTGGCTGGTGGTTAAACAGATGTTTATTGATTTATCGCTTTAGTTTTGAACTTTATAGGAAGAACCTTTTTTTCCTTGATTTGTTTTCCGTGCTTAGCACCAATGCTACCGATGCCAGGGAGGCAGCTCCTACACCTGACAGAAGACGTGATCAGAGATGTTATGTCTCAAAACATCCCGGCGCCGCTGACTGGAATCGAACCCAGACCTGCTGGGTGAGAGGTTATCAGGCTTACCACTACACCACTGGTGCCACTGTTGGAAGAATCTGTATGAATTTTGATTTATTTTAGTTAAACGCTCGATTTACAACTTTTCACCTAGTTGAAGAATTTTAGTAAAATTAGTGGAATATGATCTTTATTATGACTAAAAATGAGCAAAATAAAAATAAATTTATTTAATTATATTTCAAGATATTTTGGTTTTCAAGGAAAGGCGTTTTTCTTAACTAGCTCTTACATTTAATAAACGCAACCAAATCAGCCCAACACTGTACCAATAATTGATAAATTCATGATGATTCAGCAGCCAGCAGTTCAGAAACGTATATTTTTAAATTGTGCTTTTATAGCTGGTTTTCTAAAATTTAAGGACATCTGTACGCTCAATTTTGAGATACACTGTAAATCCTAGTTGATGATGCTAAGCGTCAAATAATAAATAACAGACTTAAAGGGGTAATTTTTTATACGATGGATGAAGAGCAGGTAAATCGTTTACTTCACGCATAAGTAATGCAAACAAAAATAGTTGAAGAACATAAAACCTGTCAATATTTCTTTCAGAGCGCCACAATTCAGAACCTCACGCATCTTAAAATCACTTATAGGGCGTCCCAGCAAGTATAAGCACACTTTCAATTCACCGTCTTTTCTACCTCGATGAAGTTTATCAGCTGTTCATCGATGGGTATTGATGTTTTTTTATTTACAAAAGCGCAAACAAATCGTGCAGAACTGGTGCATTATTCTCATTCTATCAGTAAGGAAGTTGGTGAAGATGGAGGAAGTAATAGCGAATTTGTTTATTATTCAGTTCCAACCTGGATCCGGTCTGCTTAGTTTCTGATGCCTCAGGATGAGGTTCACACTAGCCGGCGCCGGTGGTGTAGTGATAAGCGTGACTGCTTTCTCGTCCCAATTGGTCTGGGTTAAATCCGAGCTGAGGTCTGTGGGATTTTTCTGAGGCATAAAAATCTCTGGTCACGTCTTCCTTCGAAAGGGAAGTAAAGCTGTTGGTCCCGGCCCATGTGTTGTTGAATGGGTGTGATATCCTACGCAGGTGTGGAAGTTGCCTTCCTGTACATTCAATTGCCGTCAATGGATGCTTTCGTTAATAAGAAAAGTGCCTCTGTTCGAGATTTGGCCAAAAAACTGAGAACATCGAAGAGTAACGTCCAACGTGTGTTACCGTTTTGATTCCTGTACGCTACTGATTCACTTCGAGCAAGATATATCAGGAGATAGCGAGAGCGAGGAATAGGGTATATGTGTAATCATTATGAATTCAAACCCGAGAAACCCCACCTGGTGTAGAATCCCATCATTCCTGGCCAGCACTACATACACCCACACTACAGACACCGATACCGTGACTAATAAAATAGTTGAAACTTCAAAAAAGGTGTTTTTGTGCTACGAATCAGTATCGACAAGCCAGGAGCCGACCTTGAAGCTCTAGCGTCTCGAGCTAGCCAACAAAAGAGGCGAGTGTAGCCCACCCCAGACGATCTCCGTGGCTAGACCAGAGGTTAGGCGAATCCCTTAAACTAGCCCATCTGGCTAGCCAATAAACACGTGCCAAGGCAAGGAACGGGTTGAAAACGTTCAAGGACCTGAAGAAGCCGAAATGGAGTCAGAAACAAGCATCTGTCAGAAACAAGCATCCGTCAAACCGAGGGCTCAAAAGCTATATGCTAAGCTAAACCTACTGTGTGGAAGATTGGCGTGTGTTATCATGGACGATGAAACATACAATCCTCTGGCAAGTTCATTGGTTCTTGAAGCTGCCATCAGTGATAACGGTGGCGTTTTTTTTTTCTTGATTTGTTTTTCCGTCGATCTTGTTTTCCGTCCTGAGCACCAATGCTACCGACGCCAGGAAGGCAGCTTCCACACCTGGACCCTACCTATCGACCCATCAACTCATAAACCGGGGACCAACGGTAATCACGCTTACCACTACACCACCGGCGCTGCTATAGCGGTGGCGTTGATGTTGGAATGATTTTAAACAGGACGGGATTTCAATATCATTTTGATTACTTGGACTGGTTCAACTCCAAGTAATTTTGCCAGTTCATCTTTCGTCTGATCCAGGGATTCATCATTGGCCAGACCTTTCATGACAACCTTGAACACACGTTCAGTTTTGGTGTCGTAAGTAAAATATTGGTGCTGCTTCTCAGTAAGATACTTGAGAAGACATTTGAATCCTTTCAAGGTTTTAGCCAATACACGGCATTCACCCCGGAGGCCAATTCACAATGAAAACTTGGATTTCACGAAGTTCAAAAGTTCCATGCGAAGAGCATGGAAATCGGAAGTGGCTACCACAATAGAGGGATTATTTTCCTTCATGACATTAAGCCGGGAAAGTTTACTAGAATATTTACTGGATGATGGATCATTCTCATCATTCGTGAGCAAATCAAATTTGATTGCTCAAATTAATTTCATCAGAAAGGGGATCAAGAGATCGCCCTTTTCATTTGTGCTTAGGCGCTATGGCAGTAAAACTTTTATCCAAATCGGCTTCTAAGCAGATTACTATAAGAATCTGAAGGATCGAAGAGGAATTTTCCAAATCGATATCCAAGCAGGATTACCTCGGGTAGCGTCCAAACAAGGATCGAAGAGGAATAACAGTCGAACAAGGAAGAAAATTTACACTTAAAAGTGCTGTTCAAATGTGTTTTAAATTTAGGTAAAAATTTCATAAGCTAAAAGCAAAAAGATCCGTACGACAAGAAAGCACGATGCGGACTGAACTTGAAGCCTTGATACGATAGTTCAGCTGGTTATATTTTGTCATCATGATATCCATCGATATAAGGATGGCAATTTTGGATGGACCTGTTGCATTATTTTTTGAAAAGATTTTTCCCATGACCAACGCCTGGTGTGCACATTTTTTATACTTATTTAACTTTTGTACAAAGGCGTTTCTTTTAATGTAAAGGGTGATACGGTCAAAATTTGGTCAAGGGAAAACGCGTGTAAATCGGTGAAATCGTTTATTTAAAAAATCAAATTAAAGTTTTCAAGTTCAATTAGTATAAAATTCAGGAAAAATATTCAGTTATGCTTCCGCTTTTCCAAATCCGAATTGCCGGGCCTTACGCTTGACCCCTGCCATCAGATTTTGTACAGCCACCTTGTCCACCTTCTTCGCCGCAGAAAGCCAGTTTGCCTTGAACTGCTGCTCGCCCTTAGCAGTTTTTTTGGTCTTCTGTAGGTTCCGCTTGACAATAGCCCAGTATTTCTCAATTGGGCGGAGCTCTGGCGTGTTGGGAGGGTTCTTGTCCTTGGGAACCACCTGCACGTTGTTGGCGGCGTACCACTCCATGGCCTTTTTACCGTAATGGCAAGATGCCAAATCCGGCCAAAACAGTACGGAACAACCGTGTTTCTTCAGGAAAGGCAGCAGACGTTTATTCAAACACTCTTTCACGTAAATTTCTTGGTTGACAGTCCCGGAAGCTATGAAAATGCTGCTTTTCAAGCCACAGGTACAGATGGCTTGCCAAACCAGATATTTCTTTGCGAACTTTGACAGTTTCATGTGCTTGAAAACATCTGCTACCTTTCCCCTTCCTTTTGCCGTATAAAACTCCTGTCCCGGAAGCTGCTTGTAGTCGGCTTTGACGTAGGTTTCGTCGTCCATTACCACGCAGTCAAACTTCGTCAGCATCGTCGTGTACAGCCTCCGGGATCGCGCTTTGGCCGTCGTATTTTGTTTATCATCGTGATTTGGAGTCACTACCTTCTTGTAAGTCGATAGTCCGGCTCGTTTTTTGGCTCGATGCACGGTTGTAGACGATACACCCAGCTTATTTGCGGCATCTCGGAGAGAGAGGTTAGGGTTTCGCTTGAAACTACCGGCAACTCTCTTTGTCGTCTCAGCGGCTTCCGGTTTTCGATTTCCCCCCGATCCAGACTTCCTGGCTGTCGACAAACGTTCCCCAAACACTTTAATTACATTTGTAACGGTTGATTTGGCAACTTTTAGCGATTTTGCCAACTTTGCGTGCGAGTAGCTCGGATTTTCGCGATGCGCGAGCAAAATTTTGATACGCTGCTCTTCTTGCTTGGACGGCATTTTGACAACTGAAGAGTGAATTCCAAAATCAAAATAGGAGCAACATTCTACACACACACACCTTCAAAATGAGGGGTGTTCAGGTTTTTTAAATGCAAAATTGAAAGAAATACGTCAAGTTGATATTGCCCAAATTTTGACCGTATCACCCTTTATGTATATGTATGTAAGTAGCCATCATCCTAGCTTGGGTCTTACCCTGCATGCGGCTCCACTCAACAGCAAGATCAAATTTCGTCATCATTCTGAATTCAACATACTACTGTATGAAGGGCCAAAAGGGGTCGGACGGGCCCGTAAGCAGAGACACTTCCGCGAAACCCGTGGGAATAAGAGAATCTCCTTCCAATAATATGATCCAACAAAACGAATAACGAAATTCGCAATATATTTTAAGCTTTCCACGGGATGGTTTGTTTAAGAAGAGCGCGTCAAATTCATTGCAACTGTTGAAGTGAAATGTAACTATCTTAAATGACAGTACACATTCCCTCCTAGACTCTGGTTGGCACTCCACTCCATTGTCCAGTTACAACTTCCATGATGCCCTGATGCTCCCTTCCGTCTTAGCATTTTTGTAATTTACAGTATACATTTAAATATAATCATGGAAAAATAATATAGTAAATAAAATATATAGTGAAATTTAAAATCTATATACAGCTATCTCCCGAAGAACGCGTTACCCACTGAGTTCTACCCACGGCTTTTTCTCGGTGGGTTTTCAACCAAGCGCTCCGATTTTCTGCGAGAGACTAGTTCTCCATTGGCACTACTCACATGCAAAAAATCAGACCGACTGGTTGAAACCCCGCCGAGAAAAGGCGGTGGGTGCAACTCAGTGGGTAACGCGTTCTTCGGGGGATAGCTGTATCTAAAAATGTATTTCTGTCTGTCTGTCTATCTGACCCTTATAGACTCGGCAACTACAGAATCGATCGACGTGAAAATTTGTATGCAGGGGTTTTTGGGGCCTGGAAAGGTTCTTGTGATGGATCGAGACCACTTCCTCCTCTGTAAGGGGGGCTCCCATACAAGTAAATCAGATAAATATAGCATTTTTTTAATCGGTGCATAAACTCCAGCTAATATTGAATCTCGAGCAAAGCCGGGTACACTCAGCTAGTATATCTATAAAATAATGTAAGAGGTTGCATCCAATACTCAACTCGGGGACCACTCCAGTATATTGCCAGTGTACCCCGAAAATTGGTGCTGGTGGTTCTGTCAAACTCACAAATTTCAGAAGTGTTATCTCAATAGAGCGAATTCGGAAATGATGTACAGTAAATAAAATTAAAGTTTAAAATGCATCTTATTGTCACACGCCCACCAAACCGGACACGCGACGTCCGACGTCAAAATTAATATTAGCGACATAGAAACTCCATTGATCCAAGGGACTGATATCGGTTTGATTCTCAGTAGTATGCACAATACATAATCAGTTTACAGTAACATCATCTCCGAATTCGCCCTCTTGAGATAACATTTCTGAAATTTGTGAGTTTGACAGAACCACCAGCACCAATTTTCGGGGTACACTGGCAATATACTGGAGTTGTCAAGTTGCCTCCGAGTTGATTATAACACACCATCAACTGAAAATGCTTTCGGCAACGTAGGGCTGTAGGTAGTGATGCAACGTCGTTAGAACTATTCCACAGCCACAAACAGTATTTGAGCAAAGTCAAGCGCACACTTTTTGACTGTAGATTTGAAGACATACTTCAAATCTCCGCGTATATCGTCCGGGTAAGGCAAAGAGTATGCATTTGGCTTGCACTGTTGCATTAATGGCCCTTCGCTCAATTTCAACTTCTATTCTATTTTCATACTGCCGTACTCTAACGGAACTATCTAGCTACTCTCTTCTAATACCATTATCTAGCTAATAAATTATCGCAATAAAGCTTCATGTTAGTTAGCATTTCCAACTAACTCTGAAAATCACCATCAAATGTTCTGAAAGTCCTTACAATAAATCATCTACTAGAAATAAATATGTAAAAAGTTAATTTAATAAAACCGATTTTATAGGGGTATGATACTTGTAACAAACCAGTTTGAAACGTGCAACATTAGACAATTGATGTCTTCAGCAAAGTAGCTTCAGATAAATTGTTATACATATTTGTTCAGCATTGTGCCGATCTGTTACTAAAAAGTGAATATTTTGAACTTCCAAACCACCCTTATTTAATTCACGTCGAACGACAGGCGAAGAAAAAAATGGAAAAGTCTCTCGAAGACACTATTTACCTATTCAAAACATATATTGAAAATAGGGTGGTGCGTATGGTTATTGAGTTTAAAATATCATCTTTTTAGTTCTTTAAGATAGTAATTATTAACAAAGTTGCAAAACAATTTATGTTAAACTAGCTTGCTGATTTCTGGCAAATGATGCAAATTTGACAAATTTGATGGCGCACATTTTTCTGAAGCAACTAAGCAGCTACCTCTTTTATTCGGAAAGTTATTATCAATTACGTCCTTTTCAAAAGTTAATTAACTGTCAGAACCCCATGAGTGCAAAGTGCGTGGCAATACTTTGAACAAGTATCCTTCACGGCAACGGGACAGGCGAGCTGTAAAACATTATCGTCATGTATTTTGCACCCTTGATGTAATGACAGTTGAATGAGTTAAACAAAAA
This sequence comes from Ochlerotatus camptorhynchus, assembly GCF_037179485.1. Taxonomy (NCBI): domain Eukaryota; kingdom Metazoa; phylum Arthropoda; class Insecta; order Diptera; family Culicidae; genus Ochlerotatus; species Ochlerotatus camptorhynchus. The sequence goes on from NW_027040773.1 coordinate 443,722, forward strand.
CGACTCCCCTCTCCAATTTTTTAATACTTATTACACGTCATGTCATAAACTATAATCACAAACACAACACATAAATCGTTTATATGTTTCAAACAGAAAGAGATCGCAACTAAGTTGCTCCAGCAAATAACATTTGCAAAATTAAAATCAAAGTATAAAAAGTTATTGTAAAAAAAAAAACTGATTCTTATTCGATCATCCTAAGTAACCTTCTTAAAACCAGTACAAGACGGTAGCCATTAGAGACAGAAAATTTGTAATCAGAGCAAAGTTGCTACAAATTAATTGTTCTACAACTTTGTAGAACATCATGCTTTTCTATCTATATTTTGTACTTTATAACCACCCTAATTTCACTTGCTTCAAAAGATTGGTCAAACATAAATAACAACTTACTCGAAGACACCCTTAACCTAACATGCAACAGCGTAAACATGCAACACACGTTTTCTAAATACGGTTTGGGGACATTGTACACTATACAATGGTACGCATTTTCCAGCTGTTTATCTGCCTAACATAAAGCACATGTCAGCTCTATTCAGCCAAAAGACGGTTTATCGAGTTTACTGAGAACTGGGGTAAGCTGGTAATAGTAAAATAAATAAACATACCTCTCGTGCTGCCAAACTGCTTACGTAAACTATTTTCATTACACCAACGATGTGAACCAATCCTTGATAGAAGAAGAACGTCACAAGCTGCAACTTGCTGAACAATGAATTGACGGCACCATCGGTGAAAATCGCCTCCAAAATGTAGTACAAGTCGAAGACACATATCACGAACGAAATGGCTATCAGTGTCAACATTTGCACCTTGAAATACTCTTCAATACAATCGCAGGCGTCACAAATTTCGCTATGTATGCTGGCCACCCGATTGATAACGTCGGCCGTGCTACGCTGCATGCTGGGAAATACCGATGATATCCAGAATTTTTTTTGATTTTTTTCTACCTCAATTATATCTTTCTTGCCGCTGAAGAGTAGGATTCGCTTTTCAATTTTCTTGTCATGCAGAGATACGAGGATCTTGTTCAAAAGGTAGAAGCGATACTTGCTTTGATTGATCAAAGAAACGAACAAAATGGTGATCATTGATATCATCATAAACGGTAACAGGAAAGACATCCACACTGTACCGCATATAATCAAACCGGAACTGATCATAATTGAAAAACATGTAGCATTGTAGGTAACCTGGATCAAAAATTGTATTATCACCACCGCGCAGTTGCGAAGAAGACTGGTCTTATAACTGATTTGCACACCAATCTCTTCGAAGTGTCGGTCAGTTCCGGCTAAAGAGTTAAAAGCATCGATGAGGTTTTGCCGCTTAATGATGCTGTAGAAAAAGGTCATTAAAAGTGCTCCAATTCCAGTTGCAGCCTGTAGAATATCCCCTAGGTTGCTTATCTCGGAATTTACCAAATATCCAGTAATGCTCTCCTGTTTGGAGATTGAGATAACGTAGCACATGATGAATAATATGGTATGTAGAAAAGAGTTGAAAAACCCGAAGGTAGTACACTGCAAAACTACACCACGTCCATGTTTTACAAGTGTGAACGGAGTTAATCCACCAAAAAATGTTACTGTTATAATTGGACGCTGGGCTTCGAAGAAGTTTTTGGGATGGATGAGATCCCGAATCCAACCAATAATCGTCATTATAAAGCTAGAACTAGTTGGTTGATTGGTCGACTGCTACAGCAAGACTGGTGTCTGCAAGCGCGTTATTATTTGGTTAAATATGTAATCGTAGGTAAACGCAGCGGTATCCGAACAGTAATGATACTGCAAACAAGCACGGGGTAGAATAATTTACTTAAATCTAAACAATATCACATATATATGAATCACGTGAAAAAGCCTACATGTTCGTATCACTGCAAAGGATAAGCGTGTATGTCTATCGCCGCGCAGGCAGTGGCAGAACTGATTGCCCTGTAGCATAGCGAAAGGCGAAACAATTCGTAATCATGCAACTACCAACACGTGTCATCAAGCAGGGCAATTCGAGTTAAGCTGGACACCTGAAGGACTGTCATTGTTTAATCGTCTATAAATATAACATTTTGCTTATAATATCAATATTCTGAAATTCTGGGTCATCATTATATGGAAAAGCGCAAATGTGACCTCATTGAGCGAGAATAACCCTTTTTTGGTTCCACTTAGGGTCCCAAATAGCTAAGCAAAATTTGTGGACGATTGGTTGTAACCCGGCTTTCCGCATTGCGTTTGTATTTTGTATGGAAATTAGTATGAGAAAACCTACTTTTTTGCATTTTTATTCCTAGAGACCTCAATTTTGCTTTAATCATACAACTAACCATATACTAATATAGTTCAGTGCCTCACAACTTTGCCCAAGGAAGTACGGTACTAGAATGTATCTAATTTTTTTACTTGATTTATTTTCCTTTAATCTTGTTTTCCACAAGTTTGATGTTCCGGAGGAAGTAAGGAAGCAGAAACTTTCATAGTTTGCCAAGAAATATATGATTTTTTAAGCGATCTGCTCATGACGCATTTCGCGCCAAATCGAATCGAAGCTGGCAGCACCTTATCAGATTTCAATAAATTTTTCTGGATGTGTAGACTTTGACTAAATATGCCACTAGAAATTTATCTAGACTAACATTTGAGAAGGGCCAAACTTTTTCTGCCGATTTTTTTCAAAAAAATATTATGGAAAAATGACAACTCCAACAAAAATATGTTGTATGGATGACTTTTAGGAAATTGACCAAATTATCGAAAAAAAAAATACTGAAAAAAATTTCATTTGAGACCTACACTGAAAAAATCGATTTTTAAAAAAATGGTCATGTTTGATTTGGATGAAACTTTGCTTCAAGATAGTTAATTATGTTTACTACCATCCGTTCATACATCGCGAGATGGGCACTTTTAAGGAAAAAAAATTTTTTAACAAAAACTTTTTCATGTCTGAACTGATTTTTTTAAGGTACCATTTTTACACAAAACTAAACCAGTAAAATCATCTCAGAACCCAATGAAGCTCCATTTGTGATTCAATTTTGTCTAATCAGGGCTTATATCATTAGAAAATAATATAATTGATTATATTGTCTACTACTGAAATGTTGTGTAAGGGGCTATATCGTCAACGATGGTAGAAAAAATACATTCTATGGGATATAACCACGAAATTGATGAAACGATGAGCATTTGTGAGTCACGCCGTAGTGTGATATCTCATAATAGAAGTCCAGTTATGAAAAAGCGCCGATCGGTTGGAAATGAAGTAAATATCCAACCGTCAACTAGTGGGCATGAACAATCAACAGGATTTGCTTTTAATTTTTGGCCGAGGCAAATAAATTGTATGGCGTTGCTATAGCCACCCTAGTCAAGTAAAGGTTTTTGATCCTGCTGCAGTATGCTTCCATAGAAAACACCATTACATGCCCTACTTAGTGCGTCGTGCGTGATGACGATGATGACACGAACAATAGTGTGTATTTTCACTTACGGTTGGTGGCAGAAGAAATAAATAACAGAATGAATCATTGAGCTCTGAATGGCTTTATTGGTGTGATAAATAAAAACTAGGTAGTGACGTATAGGTAGTAAAGGTCATTATTTTAGGACACAAAGTGAATTCGCCAAAACTGTTGCAATAAATTGAAGGAAGCTCGATTAATTAACAAGGAATAGTGTTTTTTAGAACATAAACAATCATTGCTGATTTGTTATTATGTATAAACAGACGAAGCTGTGGAAAATCGATCGCTTCTAGTAGTTGCTATTGCCTTCTCTACTTTGTGACTTAGATTTGAAGTAATCAATATTATTTTGTTAATGTTTATAGTACTCAGAATCACAGTTCTAAATTAAATTTAGCGATTGAGATATGAGGCATGAATGGCAGTTAATTTCATATATGTAGATGAGTGTGTGGTAGTTTGTATTGTCTACTCATTAAAATTATATGCGGAAGAATCTTGTCTTCAAACTGTCATGGGTAAAAATATTCTTAAGTTGAATTTGCGAAGCTAAAAATTAGGAGATTTCTGTATAGTGTGACATTGAGTGAATCTAATCGTTGAAAATAGTGAGCTTAGAGTGGCTAATGGGAATGGCAGTTAGATGCTTGTAGGATTCAATGTTCTTCAATTGTATTTTTGTGTGAACAATATAAAAGTGCTAATTGCAATAAAAAACATTTCAGTTAATTTGCAAGAATAATTTTAGTAAAGAATAAATTTAAATTAATAAATTAGTTCTGTTTTACTAAAAACTAAGAGATCTAAATAATGATCAGCTCCATGAAGCTTAATGCTCCGAGTTGCCTAGCCTGAATATTGTGAGATTTGAGTGTCTCCGAATGTAATTTTTGTTTTTGATCAATGTGGATATGGATATGGTATATTGGCTCTGAGTTGCCTGTATAATATGTTTGAACGAATGAAAATAAACAAATCAGCTCTGGGTTGCTAAAGACGTAGAGAGATCTAAATAATGATAAGCTAGTGTGGCTGAAGGCTCAGAGTTGCCTTAATATTGTGAGATTTGAGTGTCTCCGATTGTAGCTTTGGTTATGATCAACATGTTCAGTTGGTCAAAGACTTTGATTATCGACAGAAGTTCAAAATTTTTTCACTACACGGTGCAAGTGTGTATGTGGTTTTCCTGAATTTGCTATATCTTGTTTAAAGGATATGGTAAATTGGCTCTGAGTTGCCTGAATGTTGTTTTTGAACAAATGAAAATAAATAAATCAGCTCTGTGTTGCTGAAGACTTAGAGAGGTCTAAATAATGATTAGATCCGTGAGGCTTAAGGCTCCGAGTTGCCTGAATAGTGTGAGATTTGAGTGTCTTCGTTTGTTATTTTTAATACAAGGATATGGTATATTGGCTCTGAGTTGCCTGAATACACGGGAAAAAATGCGATCTCCGAAATAAGAAAAATGACTCATGATTTCATGAACACAGCGTATTTCCATGTTATGAAAATACACTATGAATAATATTCATGATATCATGAGCAACTTTTGCGTAACGCAGCATCCATTCCCAAAATCATGAATCATCATAGTTGAAATCATGAGCTAAATTCATGGGTTTAACTTTTAACCAAAAAATGTAAAAAGAATAAAATAAAGCACCAGACTGGATTAGAACCAAGAACCTTGAGATCATTAAACCCATACTTTGACCATACTAATTGAATAAGATGGAAGACAAAATGCGTATAAGAGATACCTATGTAGTGCGGTTTATGAACACGGTTAGCAAAGTACGTGTAACGCTTGTAGCGGTCTTGATTTAACTGCATTATGAAATCATGAATTTCCAAGACAAAATCATGAATCATTGTTACGATTTCATGGAATGGCAAGTTTTTTCATTTCATGATTTTTTATTCATGAAAATGGAATCTGATTTGTTTCCGTGTAATAGTTTTGAATTAATGATAATAAATAAATCAGCTCTGGGTTGTTGAAGACTTAGAGAGGTCTAAATAATGATAAGCTCCGTGTGGCTGAAGGCTCTGAGTTGCCCGAATATCGTGAGATTTGAGTGTCTCCGATTGTACTTTTGTTTATGATCAATGATATGATATACTGGCTTTGAGTTGCCTGAATGATGTTTTTGAACGAATGAAAATAAATAAATCAGCTCTGTGTTGCTGAAGACTTAGGCCTGCATAATGATTAGCTCCGTGTGGCTTAAGGCTTTAAGTTGCCTGAATATGATTATTTTTAAATAAATAAATATACATAAATCAGCTATGTGTGACTAAAGACTTAAAGAGGTCTGAATAATAAAATGATCATGTAATTATTTTGAGATTCGAGTCTCACCAATTGTAAATTTGCTTGTAACTAATATACAAGATGCTAAATAAAAAATAGTTATCTGCTCTGAGGTGCCTGTATGTTTTATATTTTAATGGAAATAATTAAATCAGTTATGTGTGGCTGTTTAGTTACATGCAACTTCATGCTCGGAGATTCCGGAATATTGTGAGCATTGAGTGGCTCAAATTGAGAATCTGTGAGGATCTTAAATAACAATTTACATCAAAAAATTGTATGTTGCCTTTGAGAGGCCTGAGTATTGTTTTTTTTTATAAAGATGATTAAGTTGCTTCGCTTTAAAAATAAAAATAAAGCAGGTTGAATATTGTAGTCTTTGAAATAAAATGTATAGCTACGTAACTTGATTATAAATTATTTATGCTGACTGCTGAATTGTACGATATTTTCATGACGTTCAAATTAAGTATGCATAAAACAATGGTTTGCAATTTTAGCTTCCATTTTTAGAAATACATTTTCAAAAAACGAAAAAAAAAAATTTGTTTTAAAGAATGCATTGTTAGCTGAAAGGAAACGGAGTGCTGTTATAGCAAAGAAATTAAAACGTTCCAGGTTGGACAACCTGTATTTGGAAAAGTCTATGCAAGCAAACAAGAACAATAATGATTTCTTGGTGGGGCACTCTACTATGCGAGAGGATGAATCAAAACTGAACGAGTCAGCTTTACAATCATCAATGAACAACTTGTCTTTTGCCACACTAAATGTACTGGATTGTAAGCCTATTACGGGAGAGGAATAAATAATTCTGTTCGTCGTTGTTAGTAGAACCAAAGGGCAAAAATGACATCCGGCTTGTAGTTGACTTAAGGGGTCCAAACAAAAGTATAATTCGAACACCATTTCGAATGCCAACACTGGAAAGTAAATTAGCGGATTTGGATGGAGCAATTTATTTTTCTACAATTGACCTCACAAGTGCATTCTTCCATGTTGAACTTCATGAAAACTCAAGACACTTGAACAATTTCTTCGCTGGAAACGCAACTTACCGTTATAAGAGACTACCTTTCGGATTATGCAACGCGCCTGATATTTTTCAAGAAATCCTTCAAACAGTAGTGCTTGCAGGATGCGTGGGTTGTCACAACTATTTAGATGATATATTGGTATCTGGAAGAACACAATCTGAACATGACGAGAATCTCAAGATGGTTCTTCGCTGCCTGAATGAACACGGCGTTAGTATAAATCATGAAAAATGTGCAATAGGCGAGCAAACTGTGAAATTTCTAGGGTTCTCTCTTTCTCATGACGGATTACGAGCTGATGAGGACAAATTGAAGGCCATACAAGGTTTTCGCAGGTCGGAAAATCAATCTGAGGTTAAAAGAGCGGAACGAACCAAGAATTTGAGATAACTTGCCAAAGCCGAAACCTTTTATTGGAGACAAGATGAGGAAGATGAATTCGTTTATTTGAAAACTGAGGCATTGAAGTCTATATCGAAGCTAGGATATTTTCGTTCCGAAGATCAGGCCGAGTTATTCGTGGACGCTTCTCCTATTCAACTGGGAGCTGTATTAGTTCAATATGATCATGGGGTTGCCAGAGTAATATTGTGTGCTTCAAAAGCATTAACAGATGCGGAGAGGCGATATCCTGAAACCCAAAAGGAATCATTAGCGATGGTGTGGGCAGTTGAAAGATTTTCATTTTACCTGTTGTGCAAATCTTGCACCATAAGAACGGATTCGGAAGCGAACGAATTCATATTTGGCAGAGGAATTAAAACAGGGAAGCGTGCTGTTTCTCGTGCAGAGGCCTGGGCTCTCTTGACTTCAGACTTATGATTGTAGAGTAAAACACATACCTGGTCGTTCTAACGTTGCAGATGCTTTATCTCGTCTTATAAAGAGTACACAATGTGACGAGCCATTTGATGAGGACAACGACAAACATATTATTTACGCTTTGGACGCAGGCTCACTAGAAATCACAAGGAAGGACAAGGAAAAATAATTAGAAGACGATGCTGAGATAATCGCTATACGATTTGCTCTGGATACGGGAAGATGGCCAGAGAATCTTAAACGATTTGAAGCTCATGCGAAGGAACTCCGTGTATTGGGTTCGAAGGTTTTCAACGGAGATCGAATTGTTCTGCTAAGAAATCTACGACACGTGGCTCTTCAAACAGCTCACCGTGGACACATAGGATGTGCAGCAATGAAACAAATAATGCGAGAATTTTTTTGGTGGCCAGGTATGAGTAATGAGGTTGAAACGTTTGTTAAAACCTGTCAAACTTGCCTGGTTATATAAACAAAAGAACCCACCAATACCACTGGTTAGTCGATGTCTTCCAAAAGGTCCGTGGGAAATTTTGCAAGTAAAGTTCCTGTATATTCCTTCGTGCGGTTCCTGTGAGTTCTTAGTTTTGGTTGATACTTACTCAAGATATTTGACAGTGGTGGAGATGAAATCGACTGATGCAGCAAGCACCAATCTGGCTCTGCAGAGTATTTTTTAACTGGGGTTTACCTCTAGTGCTTCAGAGCGATAATGGTCCACCTTTTATAAGTAAGGAATTTATTGAATACTGGCAAAATAAAGGAGTTAGTGTAAGGAAATCCATTCCTCTTAGTCCCCAATCAAACGGAGCTGTTGAACGTCAAAACCAGGGGCTAATAAAAGCAATAGCTGGGGCCAGACAAGATGGTCAAAATTGGAAGAACGCTCTACAAACTTATGTCCACGTACATAATACAGTCAAACAATATTCAAGATTGGGGATTACACCATTCGAACTTCTTGTTGGATGGAAGTATAGAGGAACTTTTCCGGCTCTTTGGGAATCTGAATCTGGAAGGTTAGATCATGGACCTTTTGGGTCCACGGTTAGATCGAGATGAAATAAGGGATAGAGATGCAGTAGCGAAGTTGGACAGTAAGAAATATGCAGACAAGCACAGGGGACCAAAATATTCCGATAAAAAACTGGAGATAAAGTTGTTGTTGCTGTACAAAGGAAAACCAAAACAGATCCATTTTTTTCTTCTCAAGAAAAATTTACAGTATTATCAAGGGAAGGTGGATAAATTGTTGTAAGAAGAGAACGTGGGGTTCAGTATGCTCGAAACATTCAAGACGTCAAGCTAGCGTCCTATGAAGTGCAGTCAGATGATGTTGGAGAATCAGATATGATCCACCATTCTTTAAGTATTAGTAATCAAGATGAATTGGGTATAGATCAATAACAAATATAGAAGTAGGTATCTTTAAAAAAAAGAATCATGTCTAATATAATTTTTCAATAAAATTAGGTATGGATGTTCCAATAGATCATAATTTGATCAATACTGAACACAGTTTGAGCAATTTTCTACCAGACGAGGTTCAAGAAAGTGATGTGAAGCCTACTAATAGACCGAAGAGATCAATTCAAAAACCATCTAAATTTAATAACATGTTCTTGTATTGTGTATATGAATAGAGAGTAGATAAGGAAAGGGATGTAGAGAATAGGACTAATATATCGGTTATAACAATTCATTAGAGATCAATAGTAGGCTAGTTGATAAAAAGGACACAATAAATCAGTCTTAAGAATGAGTTCGTAACGAACGGAAGCAAAAAATAAAAAATAAAAAATAAAAAGTCGTCTGTTTAGTGTAAACTAGAAAAAAAGAAAGAAGGTTCCAGATAAAGCCGCTTGGAAATGGATGGTCCAGAAATCGAGTCCGGTCACGACAGGCAGTTGAACAAACAGTTATAAATATCACAAAACTACGTTTCGAGTACATATCCACTGAACAGTGCATCGAAATATCAGAAGAACTCGAAGAACTATATAACAGCACAAAGACAATATCTGGCATACAGAAATTCCACAGTTTTGTGCCTATAACTGGTGACAAAGTAGCGGCAAAAAGGTATTCTAATTCAGAAGATGAACCAAAAATATTTAACTTTATTGGAAAAAGGAAAAAATAGCATGTATGAAAATAGGTTTAAAACATTGAAAATATATAAATAAATGATATATAAAAAATCTTGTCTTTTCTCTTTCACATATTATCAAATTTTGCATCAGTAGTAGACAACAGAATAGGGGAATGATAATTTTTTTTTGACAAGGTCTACATGTCCAAATAGTTTTATTGAACTCTGAGCGGGTGCTGCCAATTCCAAATACGATTTGGCGAGAAATGCATCATGAGCCCTTTTCATATGGAATTCTTGATTAATCAAAGTGAACTTAAGTGCTGATTAGACAAAATTGAATCGCAAATTGAGCTTCATAGGGTTCTGAGATGATTTTGAGCTTGACTGGTTTAATTTTGTGTGAAAATGGCAAATAAAAAAAAAACAGTTCAGACATGAAAAAGTTTCTGTAAGAAAAACTTTTTTTCCTTAAAAGTGCCCATCTCGCAATGTATGGACGGATGGTAGTAAACATAACTACCTATCTTGAGGCAAAGTTTCATCCAAATCAAACATGGCCATTTTTTAAATCGACTTTAAATTTTAAAAATCGATTTTTTTTCAGTGTAGGTCTCAAATGATTTTTTTCGAAATGATTTTGGTCAATTTCCTGAAAGTCATCCATACAACACATTTTTGTTGGAGTTGTCATTTTTCCATAATATTTTTTTTTGAAAAAAATCGGCAGAAAAAGTTTGGCCCTTCTCAAATGTTAGTCTAGATAAATTTTGGAAAAACTAAGTTTCCATACAGAAGAAGCTGCAGCCAGATGTTGTACAGAGCCTTATGAGAGAAGTAAAGCGTAAGGTGTGAGCGTACGGTTATGGTATTGAAGAGGAATGAAATAAATATGCCAAAACCTTACAGATGGGTTATTTTTTATTGTCTGAAACTTTGAAAAGGATCGGTCAACTAGGTAATTTTCTACAGCGTTTATCCGTGATGCAATTTGATGTGGGGCACCCTTTAAGTTATCAAGTTTTGGATTTTCGCGTTGTAAGCATTTTTCTGATTTGGTGCTTTACAACCTTAGGAATTGCACACTGATATTTACATCACTTCGCCACGGGTTACTTTTGTTTATGTTTATATTTTTAAATTTGACGGCACAAGTAGACTATTCTGGAATTCCTTAAATTCCGTAAATTAAGAGTGGATGTGACAAAAAAGTATTATTCAATAGTCACGCCACCAAAAATCATATGTCCGTCTTATCCCGAATACCCTAGATGCTATACGGCACCTGGTGAAGTTCTATTAATGGAACTCAAAGTTAATATTTACTACTTCTTCTTCGCTTTTTTTTGCTTATTGCTTATCGCATATTAACTTATTGCGTGGTCTCGACACTAACTAGATACATTTCACAGTTATTAATTGAGAGTTTTCGATGCTGGTTCCATTTTTTTGCAGTAGCATAATTGTGTGGCTACTACAATCATACTCTTTGAAATCGATAAATTTTCCAACCCAAAAAATTCCTCGACCGGATCGGAAATCGAACCCAGCCATCTCCAGCATGGTCATGCTTTGTAGCTGTGCCTTTACCGACTGAGCTAAGGGAGTCCCAAGTCAATATTTAATCATCCACCTAATCACCTAGATGCTCAAACAAATTTACGAATGCCAAGGTCATTCCACCGAATTCATACACGTAATACCGTGTTACTGCAGTAATTTTGTGCTTGGCCTTTAAGCGACATAAAAAATGCGTAATTTTATGACGAAGATGATGATGATGATGATGATGTAACCATCCATATACGTCAATCAAAGTCTCATCAGTCAATACCTATTAGATAACTATATGAGCAGTGTTTAATGGGCTAAGCGCTAAACTATATATTTGTGGTCATTCCTATAGATACAATTGTTTGCTACCAGTTGAGTTGTTGACCTCAGTTAGATTCATAACCAATTACATCAGTAGTTGGATCATTCCATCTTAAGTGACTGAACAAAATTGCTGGTTTGCATCGACCCTCTTCGATTAGAAACAAAATTGGTAGAATAACATATTTTAAAATTCATGGTTTTGTGCTAATTGGCTACCCCCCCCCCCTCCCATATTAATTTTCTTTTTTTCATATGTCTGGATGAAATAAAAATACAGACAAAATTGGGTACCCTGGGTCAAACGCAATTATTTCAAACTGCCCCATTTTTTTAATTTTGATTGCGGTAAAGTGTTCGGCAGACTATACATTTTTTTAAACTCTTTATTTGTTCCAAATTCAAAATTAATTACATTTCATTTTAACCTAGGTGCTCCAGCTACTGCAGAAACTTTCCAGCCTTAATTGTTATGATATGTATCTAAGTGTTTTTACATTGTTCCTGCCTTGGTAATTCAGTATTTAAACAGGTTTTTTAAACCTGAATGACAGTTCAACAATTGACATCTTATAAAAAAAAACTAAAACTAAATCTTATCTAAGTATAAAGTGTACGTTCGAGGGACCAAAACCGTACCCAGCAGCCTACCTCCGAATGCTGACCTCTGCTGACCTTGATAAGAACCGTATCTTGGGGACTTCTTCGCTTCTGGTTTGTATGTCCACTGGGCCATGCAGCATGCACCTTCAGTTTTTACAAAACACTACACTTAACACATTAAATTCACTTTATTAACAGTTTACTACATTAAAACATTTATTATAAAGCAACATTTATTCTTAAATATAAACAATTTAAAATTGGGTTTGCGCGAGGGCCTTGCCCCTTTCGACCGTATCCGACGGTGATCGAGTGGTGACTGATATCTGCTTCGTTAGAAGAGATCACATATTGTTGACTAAAGAGCCTGAATTTATAAAGAGACGACATGTCAAAATTGGAACAATCGATTATCTGTCAAAGTCATAGGAAAAGTCATTCCAATCGAGCAGAAGACCTGTCAAATGGATAAGATGTCGCCTCTTTTTAAATTCAGGCTCTTTATTGTTGACGATTCGTTTCTCTCAAGGCTCTCAGCATCCCGACGATAATCCTCGATCCGTGAACTCCGACAGTAACCCACGATTTGGACAGTAGTAATAAAGTTGTGCTGGCTGCGTACGTGGTTAGCCTAATTGGTAAGGTATAATCGTAGACATCCTCGCCCACCCTGAAGTAACTGGTGACTTCTGAAAAGAAAAAAAAGAAAGATCCCTTTCGACGTACTGGATGGGTACCACTGGTAGAACTAATCGCTTGCGGCATCATTCGTCGGACTTCAGTCTTCTTGTGTTGGTAGTAAGCAAAGTTTGACAAGAGGTCTTGTCAGAAATCCTGTTGCTGTCTTCAGTGTCACTACACGTGATATTGACGAGTGCACGGATGGATTTGAGTTCACTCACTCGACAAAAAGTGACACAACAGCGGGGCCCTGTTTACTGAAAATGAACACATATGTGGGGGCCCCGCTGTTGTGTCACTTTTTGTCGAGTGAGTGAACTCAAATCCATCCGTGCACTCGTCAATACCGTCCGGTCCTGGATGAAGCTGATGAATTCTACCTAATTTCCATTTCATCGGTGGTAAATTTGGATCTACGATGAAAACGAGCCTGCCGACGTCCAACTGTATTGCTGGTTTCCAGTTCTTCATTCGCCCCTGCAGCTGTGAGAGACACTCGGTTCGCCATCGCCGCCAAAAATCCTGTAACTGCCGCTGTACCATCTGCCATCGGTTCAGCCTATTCAATTTAACGCTGGTATAATCTGGTTCTGGCAGCGCCTGTAGAGATCCACCAGTTAAAAAATGACCCGGTGTCAGAGGCTCGAGATCTGTAGGTTCATCAGATAAAGGATTCAATGGCCTTGAATTTAGGCAAGTTTCAATTTGTGTTAGAAGAGTTGTGAAATCTTCGTATGACGCAGGATTTCCTCCCAGTAGCCGTAGAAGATGAAATTTTGCTGAGCGAACTGCGGCTTCCCACAGCCCGCCAAAGTGCGGGGCAGCTGGAGGGTTAAAGTGCCAGTGTGTTTCGACAGTGAGCATTCATAAGGGCGAATACGCGATGATCGATTCTCTTCATCGATTTTCTCTTTGCATTGCTACAGCTAAGCGAAACAATTTTCTAGAATTTGTTCAATGCAGAGTAGCAAAAGGTTGTATTGGCTATCAAAAGCAACAGCAAACGCACCGAGAAACGTTAAATCTAGCGAGTTATTAACAAAAGAGAAAATCGACGAAGAGAATCATCGCGTATAGGCCCTTATGCATGCTCACTGTCGATTTCTTGATTAGTGCACTCCTTCGTAACTGCTTCCTGATGTCCATTATCCTTCAGCAGCTGAAATAGTTCCTTCATTTGATTTTTGGCTCCGACAAAATTGGTCCCATTGTCAGAGTATATGTCGGTGCATCTTCCTCGTCGTGCTATGAACTGTTTCAATGCTTGCAGAAAACGATCAGTACTCATATCCGTGACTAGTTCCATATGAACTGCCTTAGTGCACATACACACGAAAACAGCAACGTATGCCTTTATTGCAGCTCGTCGTCGACCATCACGGATATAGACCGGTCCAAAATAGTCAACGCCGGTTTTGGAAAACGGTCTGGCGACCGTCACTCTCGCTGTTGGTAGTTCACCCATTTGCTGCTGAAGAATCGAAGGCTTTGCTCTGAAGCAGCGTTGGCATTTGTGAACCACCTTCTTTGCAGTACTCCTTCCTCCTAGTGGCCAAAATCGTAATCGAACCGTGCTGAGAAGTAACTGTGGTCCCGCATGCAATAATTTTTCGTGATAATGCTTCATGATCATTTCAGACAACAAGTGTTTTGCTGGTAGAATCATCGGGTGTTTAGTTTCATACGTTTCTTTTGACTGACCCAATTTTCCACCCACGCGTAAAACTTCTTCCTTTGCCATTACAGGTTTAAGCCAGCGTAAAACGGATCCATTTTGTACGGAGCTAGTTTTGGACAGCGCTGCACTTTCCTTGGAGAATGTTTCTTGCTGTACACATCGTACAATCACCATCTCTGCTTGCTTCAGTTCCGTGCTGGTTAAGAACCCATGGCCTTCCGATCTGGTGTGACGTAATAGTGCCATTAATCGTAGCCAATACGCTGTACTCCGGAGCATCTTGGTGTACGAAGAGAATTTAGAGATGAACGAAACGCTGAACGGTGGTTCTACCGTGCCTATGTTGACTACAGTGCTACATCGTTTTTCAGGAACATCCTCCAGATGAACATCTTGTTGATGTGGCCATCCCGATTGCTCGTCCTTAAGCCAGTTAGGGCCCTCCCACCACAAACTGCATTCCTGGATTATTTTTGGTTGAACCCCTCGCGATATTAGATCCGCTGGGTTGCTGATACCTGGTACGTGTCGCCATGTATGATTTTCCGTGATTCGTTGTATTTTTGCGACTCGCTTCGCCACAAATGTGGTCCATGCGTTCGGAGTCGCACTGATCCATCGCAGTACGCATGTTGAGTCTGTCCAGAAGAATGTGTGACATGGACCCTTGATTGCTTTCGATGCTTTTTCGAATAGCTGTGCTGCTAGTAAAGCACCACACAGCTCCAGTCGTGGTAACGATTGTACCTTCAAGGGAGCCACCTTAGATTTGGCCGTGAATAGTTGAACCGACAACTTGCCTTGCTCGTCCACACTTCGAATGTACAAACAGGTACCGTACGCCTTCTCCGAGACATCTGAGAAACAATGTATCTCAATTGATTTTGCCTTTGATACGATCACGCAGCGAGGTACTCGAAGCTCGTTCAAGCATACCAGTTGCTCATGAAAGTTTCGCCACTCCTCCCCCATCGTGTTTGGTAATGGTGCATCCCAATCCAATCGTTCTCCTCGTTCATTTCGCAAACTCCATAAATGCTGCATGATGATTTTCGCGAGTGTTATAGTTGCCCCCAAAAGTCCAAGAGGGTCAAAGAGCATCGCTATGGCAGACAAAACCTTTCGTTTGGTAAGAATTTCGTCTGGCTGGAAGGTTGGTATTTGAAATTGGTATTTGAAGCAGTCGGTTGTTGGTAACCAAGTTAACCCCAAGGTTTTTACTGATTGATCCTGTTCCCAATTAACTTCCTCCGTGGTCGGAAGCGCTAGATTGTCTCGCGGTATGCCATACAAAGCTGCTGAGCAATTAGACGCCCATTTCCTAAGCTTGAACCCGCCACTTGCCATCATGGCGTTTAATTGTTTTTGTAGTTCCACTGCTGTTTCAATGTCATCTGCACCTGAGATAACATCATACATGTAGATATCCTCATCTACAGCCTGTACTGCAAGGGGGTACCTTTCCCGCTCGTCTACAGCTAGTTGCTTGATCGTACGAGTTGCCAAAAAGGGTGCCGGTTTCGTTCCATACGTCACCGTCGTAAGCTCATACGTTTCAACTTCTTCGTCTGTCTCGAACCGCCATAAAGTACTTTGCAGTGGAATATCCGTTGGGTTCATATTAATCTGCTGATACATTTTTTCCGCATCCGCTACCAGCATCACCTGACGGGTACGACTGCGGAGAACTATTGTACGGAGATCTTGCTGGATGACTGGCCCGACCAGTAGTGTATTGTTGAGGGAGATCCCACTCGACGTTTTGCACGAGGCGTCGAAGACAACCCTCACCTTTGTAGTTGTGCTGGCCTCCTTCACAACTGGATGATGTGGTAAGTAGCACCGCTTACTCCCGTTCAGAGCATCATCCTCCACCTTCCGCATGTGACCTAGTTTCAAATATTCCGTCATGCAGGCCTTGTACTGTTTCGATAGGTTCTCGTCCCTTGAGAGCCTGCGTTCCAGTCCTTGCAGACGTCTAAACGCAATGTCCTTAGATTCCCCGAGTTGTGATAGAATATCCTCATCCTTGGGAAGTGTCACAATGTAACGACCGCCTGCTTCCCTTTGAACTGTGCGTGCATACTGCTCCTCGCAGCGTGCTTCCTCTGGAGAGTAGTTGTTGGAAAATCCCACTTCCTCGCAGGTCCAAAAACGTTCCATGAGTTTTTCCAGATTGTCTGAAAATGCCATATTACAGACTGCCCTAGTTGATGATGGAGTTTCAGTAACTTCTCCTGACACAACCCATCCAAATACCGTCTCCGTTAGCATGGGAAGACCGTGACCCAATGACATTTCATGTCCTGTCTTGAGGAAGCTGAAGAAGGATTGTATTCCCAAGACCAGATCTACTGTGCTTGCCTTGAAGAAATTTGGATCGGCCAATTCTATTCCTTCTGGAAATTCCCATCCTTTAGTATGCACCGATGTTGTAGGTAGATTGACGGTCACCTTTGGTAACACCAGAAAGCTCAGGGACCGACAAAATAGTGAAACTCGTGACTTAATTGCCACTTGCAGCCGCTGTGTTGCCTTTGTCGCGACGTGGCCAATACCCAACACCGACACGTCGACCTTCTCTCTGCTACGAATGTTCAAGCGCTGACTCAATGTCTCCGATATGAAATTGCATTCTGAACCGGAGTCAAGCAATGCACGAGCTGGATACCGAGATCCCGTATCGTCTTCAAAGAGAACTAATGCTGTGGCAAGAAGAATGCTTGAAGTCAGCCCATGAGCCATGTTAGATGATGCAGTGCTAGAGGATGCCGTATTCGCCTCTTGCTGATTGGTTGCTGCCGACGACCTGTTGTTATTGCCAGAACCTCCTTTATTTCCATTTGGGGCAGCTTGAAGTTTTGAGTCTGATTCACCCTTAAAACAGACTAGAGTGTGATGATGAGCCTTACATTTCCGGCAAGTGTACTTTGAAGAACAGTCCCTTGCCTGGTGTTCTCTCTTAAGGCAATTCCGACAAAGAGCATGTGTACGAATCAGAGACTCTCGACTGGAAACCGTCATTTGAAGAAAGGATGGACAAAGATGCAGCAAATGGTTCTCCGTGCATGCAGGGCATTTCAATGAAGTTGACTGCACAGCGTTGTTGGTGACACGAACCCACTGTTTCCTTTTCATTACCGCTGGTACCGACTCTTGACGACTATCCGAAGATCTTATGGGTAGCGATTCTAAAATACGAATGCGACGTTGAATAAAGTCAATGAGTTCCGGCAAAGTGTCTTGTTCTTTCGTTGAAGAGAACTCTTCCCATCCACGCCGTGTACTGGGGTCCAACCGTGCACTGAGAACTTCTATCAGCAAAAGATCCTTATAATCAGCCGGCTGAACTACTTGATCCAATGTTTGAATGGATCGCTCAAACCCTTCCAAAAGCCTTTGCAGGTCGATCACAGATTCCTTCCCAAGGTTTGGCAGTTTAAAAAGCGCCTGAACCTGCCTTTTCTTTAGCAACTTGCTGTTATTATATCGCTTTTGAAGGGTTTCCCATGCTATCGAATAGTTGCCTCGAGTGATTTTCAATGAATCTACTAACGCCTTCGCTTCACCTCCGAGACAACCCTTAAGGTAATGGAATTTTTCTACTTCTGATAAATCTGCCTTCCGGTGAATCAATGAAGTATAAAGATCCCGAAAGCTCAGCCACTCGTCTATGTTGCCGTCGAAATTTTGTAGTTTAATTTGCGGCAGACGAACATGGTCCATCCCTCCATGCGACGTTGCAGCTGATTCGTCGAGAGCTGACGTATTTGTAAATTCCTTGGCCTTGTCAAGCAAAAATGACTTGACGTCATAGTAGCGGTTTTCAAAATCCGAACGTTCCTTTGAAAATACATCGCTTTCAGTGTATTCCTCGTGAGTTTCGATTTCATAGAGAGAATCACTAATTTTCTCCCATAGATCATCTAAACGTTCAAGACGCACGTGAATTTGGCTAGCAGTGGTACCCTCCGGAAAGTTCTCAACGAATTTGTAGATATTGTTGACGGAAGTTTGTTGCCCCCTTAATTTAGTGTAAAGAGACTTCAGTGGTGGACCTTCCTTGGATCTTTAAGGCATGTTGACGGATTTTAAAAGAGCAGCGTCTGAACGAATTTATGGACGTGCAACCCGGTACAGCCTGACAATCCAACAAATCCAAAATCGAAAGAAAAGAGAGGTGTAGTATCCAAATGGCCCACTTCGGCCAAACATATACTATGTAGTCTCACCTTTGAAACTAATAGCTGCGCTGGATGACCGAAGGATTCTGGTAGCAACCTCCAATTTTCTTAAAGCTCGTTCAATGTGCAAGCCAATGTACGATTAGCTTTCATCCACACATATAGGTTAACTTATCACCGATTCAGGAGTGTCGAAAGAGAAAATGACGGATGTAGTATCAATAATCCAACTACGGCCGGACATATACCGTTTAGCTTTACCTGGGCAAAGAACGAAGGCGCCAACCCGCATAAACGCGAACCATAAATTGACCTTACCTAAAATGGTTAAAAATTGTTTATAATCCCTGCTAAACTTTAACTGAAATGGTTATGGAACTTTACATGAACGTTTAATGATAAAGTTTCAACCTTATGTATTATGGTTTTTTGGAACTGGACCTTACAAATAATGGGTTGTTAAGAACCATTACCGTTCCAAATTCTTGTTTTCTCCATACATTTTCGGAAAGAGAACTATATTAGAACCTTTTAACTTATGGTCTGAGAACATTAATGGTAATGGTTATGGTAGTCAGTAAGGTCCACGAATGGTTTTGTAACATCGATCAACTTTATGTGGAATATATCGCGAATTGGTTGCCTGTAATTTACTGATTACCAATTCACGATATATTCCACGTAAAGTTGAGCGATAATACAAAACCATTAATGGACCTTACTGACTACCATAACCATTACCATTAATGTTCTCAAATCATAAGTAAAAACGTTCTTATATAGTTCTCTTTCTGAAAATGTATGGAGAAAACAAGAATTTGGAACGGTAATGGTTCTTAACAACCCATTATTTGTAAGGTCCAGTTCCAAAAAACCATAATACATAAGGTTGAAACTTTATCATTAAACGTTCATGTAAAGTTCCATAACCATTTCAGTTAAAGTTTAGCAGGGATTATAAACAATTTTTAACCATTTTAGGTAAGGTCAATTTATGGTTCGCGTTTATGCGGGTAACCCACTACGATCTGAACCCCAATGAAACCGTAGGTTCTCTTATGCGACGATCGTTGGCGAGACAATGAAGCGATGGAATTCCATAATGAATGATCAAATTTCGTTCCGACTGCACCAACTATTCCACGATGACTGGACAATAGTATTCAACCAGTACGTGAGGGAAATAAAGCACTAATGTAGTATCCAACAAAACTTGCTTCGGTAGACATATACTATGCCTCACCTGGACAATCAATGATGATGCAGGGCAATCCAACCGAGGTGAAGTTCAGCGAAGAAGATCGTCGAAAGTAGTTGAGAGATTTAATCTCGAACCTCGCAAATCAGGGATTCGTCCGCAAGAAAGTAGTGATCCAATGTTCGCCGAAAAGGTACAATTTATTGTTGGAGTACAGTTCACAAATCCAGCAACGGCTGGACATATATTTGTGTTAAAATTTACCTGCCAGAAATTATGGCTCAGCGACGTCCACCGTAGCGTTATCTCAGTCACCGTCACCACGCGATATCTGCGAAATCTTTGATTCGGAATATCGTCCACCGTATCCATTCACGGCAGTCTACAATCCACAGATGCGGTCACTTCATGACGAATCGCTTTTGGCAATGGTTGAGCCAGCCTAGTAGATGTCGAGCGAATCTCAGTTCCGAGAGTAAGAGTGAAGAAACGAAATTTGGTGTAAGAAAGTTGCAGGTCGATGCTTCGGCTGCACATATACTCGTTCTTACTAACCTGGTAAGAAAGTAGAACAATCTCCTGATTATTCTACGGGTGTTACTGCTTGTAGTGACGGCACCAATTAGAGATGATGACCACAGCGTGTATGTCCAAGCTGTTCTTTTCGGTGTGAACTCCGTTGAACCCAAGCCAATCGAAAAACAATGATGGCACTGTTGGATAGTGGCGATGGCTGATTACACTGGGTTCCCTTTGTTGGGCTGCTGGCAATTGTGTTATCCGGCACAATGAAGACAACGCCGAATTAATGCCGTCGCGATGGTGAATAGCCTATTGTAGCATCCTTTGGGCCTCGAAATCCGAAATTTTCCGGAATGTATCCGGCTCGAAGGACCAACTATGTACGTTCGAGGGACCAAAACCGTACCCAGCAGCCTACCTCCTAATGCTGACCTCTGCTGACCTTGATAAGAACCGTATCTTGGGGACTTCTTCGCTTCTGGTTTGTATGTCCACTGGGCCATGCAGCATGCACCTTCAGTTTTTACAAAACACTACACTTAACACATTAAATTCACTTTATTAACAGTTAACTACATTAAAACATTTATTATAAAGCAACATTTATTCTCAAATATAAACAATTTAAAATTGGGTTTGCGCGAGGGCCTTGCCCCTTTCGACCGTATCCGACGGTGATCGAGTGGTGACTGATATCTGCTTCGTTAGAAGAGATCACATATTGTTGACTAAAGAGCCTGAATTTATAAAGAGACGACATGTCAAAATTGGAACAATCGATTATCTGTCAAAGTCATAGGAAAAGTCATTCCAATCGAGCAGAAGACCTGTCAAATGGATAAGATGTCGCCTCTTTTTAAATTCAGGCTCTTTATTGTTGACGATTCGTTTCTCTCAAGGCTCTCAGCATCCCGACGATAATCCTCGATCCGTGAACTCCGACAGTAACCCACGATTTGGACAGTAGTAATAAAGTTGTGCTGGCTGCGTACGTGGTTAACCTAATTGGTAAGGTATAATCGTAGACATAAAGGGAACCAATTGTTGCAATTGAGGATTGCAACGATTTTTGCCTGAAATTATGTACCTCGGTAGCATAGATGTAACTCTAAGACCAGACGGTCCCGAAGAAATGTGCTCAACTTTTTGGTTTAGCTCTGGTACTATTTTCGGTCCCAAGCTAATCGAAAAATAGGAAAATCCATGAACCCCTCATTTTATCTGTCAAACTTTCATAGAGATTTTCACGTCCGGTTGTATTGGTGCGATATGTGAGAACGTGTTTGTGAAAATCCGAGGAAAATACATAACAAATTGATGTCAAACTCATTTTGGCAGATGTAATTTCATACATTTTTTAGGTTAGCCAGAGGAAAATAATAAACAACTTTACACGGCGGTGCACCCGCTAGTGTGCGTGCGTTAAACTTCACTAATCTCTATAGCGAATCAAAACAAACATGTGTGTTATTAGAATTTCGACTATAATGGGGTACGTTAATCGATTTGCTTGGGACCAATAGGCTAGTCAAGTAATGAGTCAATTTCAAATCGTTAGTTTCCACCGGTTGGTAGTACTGTACCAGAGAGGCAACTTCAAAATCATCTCCAGAACTTTGTTCTGAATCCTTTGAAGTGCTTTTTTCCTGGTAGTGCAACAACTAGACGATATTGGCATAGCATAAAGCATGGTTGGTCTAAAAACTTGTTTAAATATTAGAAATTTATTCATCAGGCAAAGTTTGGATTTCCTGTTTATAAGAGGATACAATCAATTTATATATTTATTATATTTGGCTTGAATGCCCTCAATGTGATCTTTAAAAATTAATGTTTGGTCAAGTACTAACCCAAGGTATTTCACTTGGTTTGACCAGGAAATTGAAACTCCGTTCATAGTACTACTAGGTTTCCAAAAGGAAGCTCTAGGCTTATGTGGAAATATTATAAGTTGAGTTTTGGAAGCGTTGGGAGAAATCTTCCATTTTTGTAAATAAGAAAAGAAAATATCTAAACTTTTCTGCAGTCTGCTGCAAATAACACGAAGACTTCTTCCTTTAGCGGAAATGCCTGTGTCATCGGTGAACAAAGATTTGTGGCAACCCTGAGGCAAATCAGGGAGGTCCGAAGTGAAAATGTTATACAATATAGGCCCAATAATGCTACTCTGAGCAACTCCTGCTCTAACAGGTAGTCGTTCACATTTAGATTTTGATAATTTACTTGTAGAATTTAGTCAGTTAAATAATGTTGAACTAATTTCATAATGTAGAGTGGAAAATTAAACTTTTTCAATTTAGCAATCAAACCTTCATGCCTAACACTGTTTAATGCTTTTTATATGGCTAGAAGAGCACGGCAAACTATACAATATTTTTTGTTTTTAATAATACATGTCAAATAGATGTTGACATGTTGACATGTTGATCAAATAAATTTCGATTTCGGAGTTGCCGAGTAGGTGCATGGAAATTCAATTTTGATAAAAGTTCTGTGGAGTCAATGCGCTGCGAAACTATATCGTTTACAAATGAAACCATTGCATATTCACGACGCTCTTTTAATGTTTGTATGTTTATAGGCATGCAGCGTGCTTCATATGATGGAAGAGCAAATGATGTCGAACCTAATTTACGAAGAGCGTATAATAGAAATTGTTTTTGTACGGATTCTAATCTTTCTTCGTGCGTGATTGAAAAAGGAGACCATACAATGCTGCAATATTCCAGTATTGACCTTACATAGGCAATATATAGTGTTTTAATTGTTTATGGATCCTGAAAGTTATAGCAAAAGCGCTTGATAAAGGCTAGCATGTTATTTGCTCTGTGAATAATTGTGTTGTAATGGTCTATGAAAGGTAGTTTAGAGTCTAAGATAATTCTTAAATCCCTAAATCTTTCACACTTTTCTACATTTTGATTTCCTAGTGCAATTGAAATATTTGAAGTTGTGCTTTTCCTGCTAAATGATCTTAAGTTGCATTTTTTTACATTCAATTCTAGTAGACTTTTTTTGCACCATGTGTAGAATATGTTTATTTCATTCCGGAATATATTGATGTCTTCTTCATTTCTTATTTCCAAAAAGAGCTTCATGTCGTCGGCATAAATAAGCAATTTAAGTTTTTTGAGAATGAAAGAAATGTTGTTACGTATAGAATAAAAAGAAGAGGTCCAAATGAGAGCCTTGGGAGACGCCTGAAGTGACTTGAATTGGACTCGATTTCTTTCCGTTGAATTTAATTATTTGTTGGTGGTTAGTTAAATATGAATCAAGCCATTTTAGGAGCCCTGACTCAATTCCAGTTTTTTTGCAATTTAAAAAAAGTAGCATTGGTATGTCTATGCGGTCAAATGCCTTGCTAAAGTCTGTATAGAGAGCTTCTACGTGGTTTACATTATCCATTGCATTCAATGAATAGTCTTTAAATTCAAGTAAATTTGTCGAGGTCGAGCGACCCTTGAAAAAGCCGTGTTGCATGTCAGTAATTCTATTTTTGATTTGGAGAAATAATTTTTCGTTGACAATTGCCTCGAAAAGTTTAGGAATGCAAGAGATAATGGCTATACCACGATAATTACGTACGTCAGATTTTCGGCCAGATTGAAAGTGCAAGTGTGCAAGTTTAAAGTGCAAACATTATCACGCATACGGTATTTTGACCATTAGTACTGGATTTTATTACGAGAAGTAGCAGACATAAATCAAATTATACAAATATATTTAGGCGTAATTTCAATAATTTCCCAAATGTGAATGTTATGAGCGTACCGGCAGTAAATGATCCACATTTTTCTCATCATGTGACGCTACTGTCCATATGACCTTCCAGTTTGTGCTATCTATAATATGACTATTTCCGAAACGGAACCGACGTGCAAAGGTGGACTTCTAGTGGTTCTAGAGTTCGTGATATTTTTCGATGTCGATTCCAAACTGTTTCAACTCAACACGTCGTCCTTTTTCTGAGGATATGATTTTTTTTTAGGAAACAAGAAGTCACTACCATCCCTATAATATTGATACGTATTAAGTGCAGCAAGTTTATGGACATCTTAGCGCCGCGCAGTGAGAAAATACAGAATTTACATGTCAACCATTCAACAAACTTGATCACCTAAACAACTTTACCGGGGACAGTAACTACCTGGATGATCAAAATCTTGAGATACAGCGTATACAATGTATATTTACCCCGATGAATAAGATTTGAATCAACAAACTTAGCACAACTTACGATCTCAAACATGTAAAAACGCAAAATTCATCAAAAGATGGCCATAATCGGAACATGGTCAAAATATGTGCGTGTCCCTTATGAACTTTTGGTAAAATATAATCAATTATTGATTTTTTTCAGATCATGTGGTATTCGTGCAAAGGTATATGAATTAAAAGTCATCTATAGCCATTCAATTTGTTTGTACAAATCTGTTTGAAAGAACGATATTAAGCACGATTTTTGCTTGGTAGGATAGAAACTACATGTAAACCATAGAAGTCAGTTCTCGCACTTTCGATACCAGCTGCTGTTGAGATAAGTTACATAAGAGTCGAACTACCAGCAAGAACTCTGTGAATCCCAGATCCCGGATATGGGAGCAGGTAATTCTGCATCAACTTTGTAGTTAAAGATGACCCCCTTATAGACCTGGATCCCATCCGTTCATGCATCAATATTGAAGCGCAATGCATCACTTTCAATTCGAGAAATAAATATCAAATAGGTTAATTGGGCAGTTGTGTAACACGTCTCCATACGGCAGGTAGACACGTGTAAAATCATACCGCACCGGCTAATTACAGTCAAGAGTGCTCTGTTACTCTTTCAACTAATGATATTCTTGGTCTGCTGCGGCTGATGGATGCCGCACCGTCCACCACACCGACGTGCCTATAGCTCCGAAACTCTGCAGCTTATGAGTGCTGGATTACACGGAACCACAGTGGCTATTAATTTGAAAAGGCTATTAAAAGCCACTGGCGACTGAACCTGGGGGCATCATTTTACACGGATCTGCACTGCAAGCTGCAGTTTTTGACTGCTACTGACCGGCTGACAATGGTTTTGCAATTGAAATGAAACAAGATGTGGAGAGCCTTTACAACACATCATCAGGGAACGTGCGTCAAATCACTTTCTTACTGAATAGGTTTTTTATTATAAATATTACTTTAATTATGAGATTATTAGCCGTAGGCTAGTTAAACTCACTTACTGAATAGGGGTTTTGATCTAATTTCCGTCTTACTAAGAACATCTCACGCTTTACTTTTTTTTAATCGCAAACGGAGTGCAATAAGTCTACTAAAGATTACTTTTAAATTTATTTCCCTTTCCCCATTTGGATTTGGTATGTCCCTAATACCATCCCAATGACGCATTAATCTTGATAAATTTGATAAATTTCAGATTTTTAACGATGGGCCCAATCTTAGATCCATAGGCCAACATTAGAGCCATTTCCCCTACATATATATAACAAAATGGTGAGTCGACAACCTGGAAGGAGTGTTGTCCCAACAGCTCTGGTACTCACAAGCTCCTACCTCACGCTTTCACGGGTAAGCGGATGACAAAAGGCAAAAGATGCTGGCAGCGTAGCCTGGGCAATGTCACCAAGATAAAAACATGGATCCGGATAGTGGTGATAGCAAAGAGAAGGAGATGTGACCCTCGAGCGTCTGTTCACCATGGAGGTGCGGCTCAAACAGCGTCTATTTCGGAGCGAGCGGCTACACCTAAGGTGGTAGCCCCACCAACAAGATGTAGGTATCGCGACCTAGGTAATGTAGCATACCGAAACCTCACCTTTACTCAGAGAAACGAAGAAAAATAAAACAACGAACGACATTTTCGACAACCGACCCGGCAACGAAAATGATTAAGGATACGGGGCCAATTCTTCAACTACAGCCTGGCCAACATCTATGCGCCAACTAACGATAAATCCGATGACGTGAAGGACGCGTTTTATGACAGTTTCGATAAAACTTATGATGAGTGCTCAAAACACGACGGGAAGATTGTAATCGGAAATGCAAATGCACAGGTCAGAGGGAAGATTTCTTTCGTCCAATCATTGGTACAGAGAGCCTACATACAGTAACCAATGATAACGACCTGAAACTAATAAACATCGCTGCTGCTAGAGGTATGCAAATTCACATCAGTAGCACTTACTTTGTACGCCAGAACATCCGAAGTGGTGAAACTTGCACATTTTGGTGGATGGCCGCCATGTTATCGACGTAAGGACTTTCAGGGGGCCTAACATTGACTCAGATCATTATGTTGTTTTCTGCAAAATTCGAGCGCATCTATCGACCGTTACGAGTTCAACGAACCGGAGATCGATGCTTTTCAATATCCATCGCTTGTTAGCAGAAGGTGTTGCTACAGAGTATCATCAGGAACTTTATGAGCGGATTCAAAATCAACGGCCTCGAGGACCTCAACAATCTGTGGAACAACAACACAAGAAGTGATAGGTACAGCTCAAAGACGACCGCGTAATGGATGGTTTTTTTTAATCTTTATTTGTGAGATTTTTAGCCGAAGGCTAGTTCATCTCTAAATAATGGATGGTTTGATGAGGAGTGCCAGAGGTTGACGGATAAGAATAACGTTGCCAGAAGCCGGATGTTGGGGTCTGGTACCCGGCTGAACAGAAAACGGTACAAGCTAGCAAGGGCAGCTGAGAAACGAAACCACCGCAGAAAGAAAAGGCAATAAGAAGAACGCGTGATTGCTGAGGCGTGAGGAAGTATGGAGCAGAACGATATCCGAAGGTTCTACGCGACTGCCAATGGTGTGCGGAGTAAACAGCGTCCTCTCCCGGCATGTGCAATGACCTTGAAGAGAATTTGCTGACAGATAAAACAATGGTGGTTGCCAGGTGGAAGGAATACTTTGAGACATTGTTGAATGGAGAGAGAGAGTAAAGGAGTGTCAAGAAACAGAGTAACCATCGCAGACGACGATCAAGCTGTGGAGTCTCCAACGCTAGACGAGGTTAAAAAGGCAATACGTGAGCTGAAAACAATAAGGTTACTGGGCAGCTGCATCAAGCAATCCACCGTATTCTATTGAAGATACGGGAGGACGAAGAACTGCCTGCTAGGATGGTCTCATTTTCCCATTATTCAAAAAAAGGCACAGACTAGAGTGTGTCAATTATCGAGGAGTAACTTTTCTGAATTCGGCGTACAACATACTGTCACGAGTTCTGTTTAACAGATTGAAACCACTTGAGGAGTCCTTCGTCGGCCAATACCAGGCTGAGATTTGTCAGTGCCAATCAACGATGGATTTAATGTTTACCCTGCGTCAATTTCTTGGTAAATTACAAAAGTACAACTTGCAGACTCACCATCTGTTTATTGATTTCAAAGCAGCGTGAACGATTCAGTGAAGAGAAATGAACTTTGGTAGATTATGCTAGAACATGCCTTTTCGGGGAAACTGATTAGACTGATTTGCGCATCGCTGGATGAGATTTCGACCTCGTTCGTGACCTTAGATGGATTGAAGCAGGGCGATGCACTTTCAAACTTACTATTCAACATTGCTCTTGAATGAGCGATTAGGAGAGCTGGTGTTCAGAGGAACGGTACCATCGATCGCACATGCTCCTTGCCTTTGCGGACGACATCGGGCTCACGATAAGTTCTACCAAAACGAAGTACATGGTAACTGATAGACAGCGTGGCAACAATAGTGGTTTTGGTAGAGAAGTGGTGTTAGATGGTGAACAATTTGAGGTAGTGGAAGAATTTGTGTATCTTGGAACACTAGTGACATGCGATAATGATGTAACCCGCGAGGTGAAGAGACGCACTGCAGCTTCAAACAGGGCCTTTTACGGATTACGTAACCAGCTGAAGTCCCGTAGCTTGCAAACGAAAACAAAATTTGCTTTGTATAAGACGCTGATACTTCCGGTGGCCCTCTACGGCCATGAATCATGGACGTTAAAGGAGACTGGCCGGAGAGCATTTGGTGTCTTTGAGCGTAAGGTACTGTGAACAATAGTCGACGGTAAACAAGAAAATGGCATCTAGCAGCGTCGAATAAATCACGAGTTGTACCAAGTGTACCGTATGCGTGATAATGTTTGCACCATTGAGCAATGTCAAAATTAAAAAAAATTTCAAAAAATTCGTTTTCGATTTTTTTTTATTTATTCAAAGAGGGGATTTTTTTTCGGAGTCTTAAACTATGTTATTCGTCGGTTGAGTTTCCACTTGCTGCAATTACGGCCTCCACACGCTTCCGGAATAAACGGCAGGTTCTAATAATGTAGTCTGGATCCATTTCTTTCCAGGTACAGGTCAATGTTTGTCTGAGGCTTGCTGTACTCGGGTGGCGTTTAGAACAGGCCTTGGCCTTCATGACGCGCCATGTTGAGTAATCCAGCGGATTAAGATCGGGGCTGGATGGCGGCCACATATCCTTTGCCCAGAACGGAAAATGTTCCTGCAACCACTTCTGAGTGCGGTTCGAGGTGTGGCACGGAGCCCCATCTTGTTGAAATACAACATTTGGCTTCGGACCGTACTGTTCTTTGATCCACTGTTCCTCCGTTACTTACTTAAAATCCCGATGTAGACCTCCGTGTTGACCTTGTCGCCTTCTGGAATGAACACCGGGTCCATTTTTTTTGCCATCGGAAGCCACCAATCCAAACACCATAACGCTAGCAGGATGCTTGGTCAGATACACGTTATTGTGCTCGTCGGCCACGTCTTTTACCGGAAGAGAACTAATATACCGGTCGGTTCTGGAATTTGATACGGGATCGACGGTAAACATGCTCTCGTCGGTGAACAGGATTACCGGATTTTTTCGCTTAAGGAAGTTCAAGATTTTCTTGCATCGTTCGACTCGTAGGTCCCGGATGCGGTTGGTTAACATGTGTGTGTTTTTTCCGTGCCCTCGACTTCACCCCGTAATCTTCCTTACGATCTTCCGTGCCGTAAAGTCACTGATCCCGTGTTCCTTTGCCATTTTCCTTATGGAACGCACTGAATTCACCCGAATCTTCCTTTTGATAGCAGCGATAACCCTCGGAACTCGAGCTGACCTCGGACGACCTGTGGCCACCTTCGCGGATAGTTGTCCTTTCTTTTCTTGGTCTAAAACCCTTTGACGGTCTACCGGGACACTCCCACGACGATTGAAATGTATTTTTGCGACATTTGCGCGTGGGACAAATCACGAATACGCTGCCACTTCGTCATGGTGCAACTGTCAAACTAAGTAAATCATTTTCTTTTATACACAACCTACTACGGTATGAGCTATAGGTTACGCGCATGCAAAGAAAACCAAGGCATTGTATGCACAGGTGAAACGGGAACCTTATTTGTACGATGGTGCAACCATTATCACGCATGCGGTATAACGGTATGGATATAGTGAAGCTTATAAAACACGGCCGACTACGGTGGGCTGGGCATGTAGTGTGGATGCTGGAAGAACGACAAACAAAGATTATATTCAGCAGAGAACCCGGTAGAAGTCATCGACTCCGGGGTAGACCTCGCACACTTTGGCTTTTTGCAGTTGAGGAGGACATCAGGATCAGGTCGCTAAACGTTCGTGGCGACTGAAAGCGATTGGCTCAGGATCGAGTCCAGTGGAGAAGGCTACTTTGTTCCACGAAAAGTCAACAAGGCGATTCGTAGCCCATCAAGTATCAAGTATGGCAATCATCAAAACTTGTAAAGTGTAAATATGTGATTATATTTTGTGAAATATAGAAAATGCACCGAATTCGGACACTTATTCCATAAATCTGGACACTTTTAAAAGTTAATTATCAAAGCCTACCATGCTCAAAACAGCACGTAAAAATTATTATGATTTTATGTCATCGTTCAGAACCGTCAGTAAATAAGGGCCATTTTTCCCTAGCTTCGGCTCTTTGACGACAGTCTCGGGAGACTATTAAACCACCATGTACTCCGAAATACTTTAACCATTAGTCTATGATTATCCGTGTAGTACCTCTCCAGAAACTTAAGTTTACAATAAATCATACGACTAAGTGAATTGCTTCGTGTTTCCCATAATTGTATCTGTGAAGAAATTATCCTGACTGTAGAATTAACCAGTTCTGTATTATGTCCAATATTCGCCCGAACCTGATCGGATTTCACGGCACCGACCCATACAACGCTGGAGCGACAACAGCATTGTTCAGCATTATTTTCACGTAAATAATGTATTCCTCATATAGGGGAAATGGATGTAATGTAGGCCTAAATGCCTCTAATTTGGGCCCATACATAAATTCAGCAATCGACTAAATTTTCAATAGCGACAAAAAATATTCAATAGTTCCGTCCCAATGACGCGTTCATCTAGATAAAATTGCTAAATAGCATATTTTTAGCCATGGGCCCAATCTTAGATCCATATGCCAACATTAGAGCCATTTCCCCTATGTCATAATATTCCAACTTGTTAGTTACGCATGAATGATCCTGATATGAATTCCATAAATGAGAAGTAAAAGTTCATGTTATCACATTAACAAGGATTTTCTTCCTTATACCTGTCCATTTTACCCCATCGGTCAGCATATGTTTAAATTGTTAGTAAATGATCTATTGTAATACAATTCTTAACACCTTAAGACGTGGATTTATTGCTGAAAACCTGCATTTTCGACACTTTTTGCTAGTAAAATGCACATTGAAAGAATAACGCGTTTATTAGAATTGTAACCAGTTGGTAACAATCCGTTGATTTTTGTCTGTTGTTGAGTTGTTGTTGTTTGGAAAAATCACGTATTTTAATATCAAAGACAGAAGGCAACATACAGCAGCGAGAGGGTTAGTACCACTGCAAAAACACGCGAACGATACTAAAGGGAGGAAAATCGTAGTCTTAAACTACAAATGGAGAATGATCGGCAAAAGGCATCCGAGTGGCCATCTTCTAAAACAAAAACCTTCTAATGAGCAGAAGTAATCAGGCGTCCGTGCAGACCGGTATCGTAAAGTGCTATGTCATTTAGTGACCACACCTCCACCCCACCCTGTGGGGTTTCTGAGATATTGGACTGCATCCGTTCAGGTAATTTACTTTTTATTATCCTGATGGAAATTTCCCTGAAGTATTATGATTCTCAGGACCTCGTACTGTCAATAAAACGGTCTAACACGACTCGGCTCGGAAGTCAAGATGGCTTCCGAGCCTAATCGCAAATGATCCCCGATCGTCCGTCAGGGACGATTCCCTCAGGTCGATGGCCTTAATTGCCAAGGGTGGTCCCGTTTCGGCTCGACCATGCCACGGTCAGCCGATGTCATCAACGTCGGAAGACGCCTGACAGCCAAACAAGCCAGCAACGCCTGCTGGTATGTGGCTGATGAACGCCTCCAGATCCGCCATTCTCATAAAGCTGCAACAACACTGTCTGCAGCCCGCGCCGCAAGTTTCCGGCCACACGGTACCCGAGCAAAGTTTAAGATCAAATTGAATACAAAATTTGTTGTTGTGATGTTAAAATTTTTGATTACTCATTTTGATCTAATGTTGACTTAGCACATAACCCTTAACGCAGAGCAAATTTTTACACTGTTCAATCAAATGGAAAACTAATCCTGCATTCAGTAAAATCAATTTGATTACTGATTTTGAATTCAAATTTTCTAGCAAAATGAGTTTTTATTTTGATAACTTCAATAACTAAAAAACCAAAGCATATTTAGTATTCAATCTGCTGTAAATTTATATCAAATTGATTACTTATTATGATGTTGGATTTTCGTTATTGCTATCAAAACTTGTTTTCATTGTGATTATTAGGAAGAATAATTAAAAACAAATTGCATTTTTTTTATTTTCACTTTAATTCAATATTTTCTAAAGTAATGGAATGCAAATTCATGTATATATGCTAACATTGTTCGGTTAGGTTTTCTTTATTACGGTGGTTTTCAGCTGGTTCACGTTTCGCGTGAACAATGTTTTTATGCTCAACAAGTTTACATACTTTTGAAACAAAACTTAACTTCCATCAAAAGTTTCTAATGAACCAAATATGTGCATTTGTAATTTAAAGGAAACATATTAAAAAAAAAAACAAGGCAATCTGACAAATTAGTTCAATATGCAGTTAGTAAAATATAAAATCGAGTCATTACTAAAAAAATCGAAAACAAAACTTATTGGCGTCTCCTTATGTTGCTTATGACCATCTGCATTAGTCGGTTACATCCATCAGCGACTTTGAGTGCAGTTACACTTTCATCATGTAAATAAATGCGTCGATCCAGCAGGCAAGCTTAAAAAAATTAGAGTACCGATGGACTATTTACCATTAACAAACTTAACCTTTTCCTCTTCCAAAGCGACACGAACTACAGCTGGAACTGCTGCTGAAATATTAGTTCCGGCAAGTTTATCTTCTAAAACGGTGCGAACAACAGATTGAACTGCTACTCGGTCCGGCAACTTGATCTTCGTTTTCGTTGGAGCTTTAAACCCCACCGGCCATATAGCATTAATTAAAAACTTGATGAACAAGTAGTCGCTGTTCCCCGCTTCCATAGACATTCTCAGTATCATTTTGCTGGATAGGAATCCTTCTATCTCTAAATGGTTTTACCGGGGTAGGTAGAACTGTTGAAACCCGGGTCTGTTGTAGTTTTGCGTGAGATGTTTTAAGGTTGTATTTCTTCTTCTTGAGGTTTGCCACTTTTTCTTTTGCTTGCTCTAATTCTGCTCGTAGGTCAATTACCTGTGCCTCCAATTGGTCTACTTTATCGAGGCTCTGGCTTGCGCTAGTTTTGCATTAAGTTCAATCACCTGGGCCTCCAGTTGATCCACTTTCGCTTGTAGCCCACAGGCATATACTGAAATATTGATAGTAAATAATATAAGTCAAGGATGATCTTTCAGAATGACGAATCTGCTTTTGTAAACAAGAATTCAAACGTCAATTTAGTGAACCTTTTAGCTCGCCCACACAAAACAATGTTTACTTTTTTTGCTACACTATACCAGGGTGTGTGTGTAAGCAGCAATCGCGAGTCATTGACAGCTCAACATAATTTTCGTTTTCATTTTCAAGCACAGAGGGGGCTCGCAGGACCGGGTCTCCAGTGAAAAATCACTGTCCATACTGCACCACACTCAAAATAATCTACACGTTGAAGCTACGTGAAAAATCACGTAAGTTCTCACTTTTTCGTCTTCTTTCAGTTTGACGTGGCTCACGTAGAATATACGTGATGTCCCTTGATTTTCACAGGGAGTTCCTGTTTAACACACCTACATAATTAATGAAATGTACGTGAGTTTCACATAACACTGAGTCTAAGTGCTTTTCACGTCAACCTTATGAGATGTGCACATATAACAAAAGAGTGGTACGTACACTCAGAGCGGTGCAAATCAGGACAGCAGAGTAATGGGCTTTTGTTCGGTATTTTTTAAAGAAAGTGGCAAGATGTAAGTATAAAATTATTTGACAAAAACAAACTGACTGTTTCATCGTACTCAACAGAATGATGTCAAGCTGTCCAGCAGTTGCTTCCTCAAGGGACAAAAAAAATCCTCTAGGCCCATCTCCTTGATCGTCCAGATTTGTGCTGCGTATCAAATATAAAAAAATACTGATGTGGTGTATTTAGTAAATTTTAATAAATTAAAGGAATATTACTATTATTACTATAAATACAGTAAAGATTGTATCTACATATTAAGGAAATATTTGTATAGAGTGTCAAAATGTTGATATTAGAATCCTCCAATGAATGTCACCGACCAAATCACGTAACTTATATGTGATAATCCTATAGCGGTTAAGTTTCATGGAATGAGTGCCCCTACATGAGAATCACGTAGCTCTTATGTGAAAAGTACGATGGAAAAAATCTACGTATGTTTTCACGTAGCATTGACGTGAAAATTATTCTGAGTGCAGGGTAGAGATATACACACACAGGGGTCAAATGAATCCTGCTTTAAAATGCCAATAGGACGGAGAGTTGTTGAATATAGCGGATAGTCAAAGTAACAGTGATAATAGTTAAAAGGTTGGAAAATAAAGAGGAACACATATAAAATTTCAAAGACTG
Organism: Ochlerotatus camptorhynchus; assembly: GCF_037179485.1. Classification (NCBI taxonomy): domain Eukaryota; kingdom Metazoa; phylum Arthropoda; class Insecta; order Diptera; family Culicidae; genus Ochlerotatus; species Ochlerotatus camptorhynchus. The sequence goes on from NW_027040773.1 coordinate 478,306, forward strand.
TTTTTATGTGTACCAAACATGATATTTTTCAATGTGATCAGTAAATGATATTTATGTGTCGGACACATACTTAATACAGTGCAGCAGGAGCAGCCGTGTGATTCAACACCAGAGTCGCGACGAAGTAGGAGATCTCGCTGCAACAGTGAGTACAATACTAAATTTTCTAAGCCCTCGCATACAAGCCACATATTTGTGTAAAATCCACACCCCCACGCCACAGAATAGGACAATAAATGTTATAGAAAATATGAATATTCCTGTTTCCATACTTTGCGCGCGTAGCCCCTCCGAAAACCCAGCCGGCCCTGCGACACAGTTCAGGGGTCTGTGTTATACCATAGTCACAGAATGATGTCACATTTTTTGTTAATTGCTGCTTCTTTTATAGTTTAATCATGTATAGTTATAGCAAGTTTTGCCCTTGTTGTGGTTTAAAGGGCGAACACGAAATTATTGCGACACATTCAACAGGGTATAACTTTTTGACCATTGGGTAAAAATCAACCAAATTTTGCACACTTTCTCATTGATGTGTATTGTGTACATGCTGTCAAACTCGAAGTCGTGTTTTTCGATTCAGCGAAAATGGAGGTGAACCAACGCGAGTTGAGAGAACAAATTCTTTCCAAACACCTGGAATTTCCTGACCTGTCGCACCGGCAGTTGGGAAAAATGTTGAACATTCACCATTCAACCGTCTCCAGAGTGTTGAAGCGGTTCCAGGAGCGGTTGACGTTGGACCACGGCAAAGGAGCTGGAAGAAAGCCGGGACCGGAGAACAAAAAGACGGAGGGAAAGGTGAAGCGGATGATTAAAGCAAATCCCAACGTCTCAAGCCGTGATTTGGCTAAAAAGATCGGCATGTTGTAGAGCTACGTCCAGAATGCAAAGAAGAGAGCTGGACTACGTACATACAAGGTACAGAACTTCCCAAACCGCGATGAGCGGCAACAATCGACGGCTAAAACTCGGGCACGGAAGCTCTACGAGAAGATGCTGACAAAATATGGCTGCTGTGTGATGGACGACGAAACGTATATAAAAGCCGATTTTAAGCAAATTCCGGGGTTGGAGTTTTTCACCGGCAAGAGTAAGTTCGATGGGGACGACAAATTTAAGAAGAAGCCTCCAAATATCTCATTTGGCAGGCCATCTGCTCTTGCGGACTGAGGAGTGAGCCTTTCGTGACAAAGGGCACAGTAAATGGCGAGATCTACAAATCTGAGTGCCTCGAGAAGCGCCTTTTGCCGTTCTTGCAGCAGCACGACGAAGCTCCGCTATTTTGGCCAGATTTGGCATCATGCCACTATTCTAAAAGTGTCCTGGAGTGGTATGAGGCCAATTCTGTCCATTTTGTTCCAAAGGACATGAATCCGCCAAACTGTCCGGAGCTGCGCCCGGTGGAGCAGTACTGGGCAATAATGAAGCGGGAACTTCGGAAGAGCAAGAAGACAGTCAAAGACAAGAAGGACATGTTGAGAAAATGGAAAAAAAAACTGAGAAACTGGTACCGGATGACACTGTAAAGACTTTGATGGAGGGCATCAAGCGAAAATGCGTTCAATTTTACACTCAAGGCTCCATCGATTAACTTTTCTTTTAATTTTTGAAGTAAATATATGTATAAAACTACCCTGAAATTTTGGTTTGATTCTAAACATTATAAGAAAATTGGCGTGACATTTTCGGTGTCGCAATAATTTCGTGTTTGCCCTTTAAATTATTTGAAAGATTTTAATTACCGAAATACTAAACACGGTCTAGAATTCCTATAATAACGTCAAATTTGCTTTTCAATAACGCGAAAATGATGATCAACAATACTAATAATCAGGAAACCAGTCATGGTGGGTCAAACCATGGATTCAAAAACGCTGCTATAACTCATTTTGTTCGAAAACCTCTCCAACATTATAAACATCTATTTTAATTTTTTTTTTCATTTTGATTTTTTGACAAAACATTGCAACTTAACTTCTTTGTCTTCGTTTGTGTTTTTGCAAAAATATTACATTTACTCTTCGGTCTTGAATTGTTTTGACTTTGGATGTATTTTAACTAATCATGTTTGTATTACTCCATGCGTGAAGTTAACGATTTACATAGTTGAATATGCTTAACGTCAGATATTAGAATTAAAGTGGTCATTTTATACGATAGATGAGGAGATGAAAGTATAGAGTTGATAGTTCCGATGGAGTACGGCAGTGTGGAAATTGTATATAGAGAGTAGAATGTGAGCAAAGGTCAATTTAGAGGAAGGCACTAATCAGGTTGATCATTTCCTTTACAAAACTCTCCTGTTGAAGAGGTATAGTGAAGGGTACCTCCCCCGCCCCAACTGGCAAAATATATGATCGCCGATTTGCTCACGTACCTTCGATGTGCAGAAACAGTTCTATCGATTGTTTCACACTCAAGTCGTCCTCTGACGTAAGCATCTAGTCGATTCTACTCTCTATATACAATTTTCACACTGCCGTACTCTAACGGAACTATCAACTCTATACTTTCATCTCCTCATCTATCGTATAAAATGACCACTTCAAGTCTGATATCTGACGTTTAGCATATATTTGGATGTATTTTAGCTCACTGGTGTACATTTTGTATCAAAATAAGTCACCATTTTATGTTTTTTTCTCACCACAGTTTGAGATGAACGGTTATCGTCTCAGTGTACCAATCTCACTTGTATCCTGTTTCTTACCAATCACTTTTTGCAGTAGATTAACGATCATTAGAATGTGTTTGACCTAAATTGAATCATTTTTTGACCAGATTTATTATCATCGTACAAAAACATTTTGAGTGACAGTTGATATTGAACAGTTGTCAGCAAATGTCCATTTGTTAAACAAATTATAGTGAAGAACATACATTCGCCCATCCTTTCTATGGTATATTTCATGTCCAGTTGCAGATTTGAAAAGTGAGAAAGACTGGCAAAGTTTTGTAATACACTTCGTTTTCCTGGATCAAACTCTAGATTTATCGTGGAAGCGCCTTGAGGTTTTTTTTAAGTCCTCTGAATGCACCTTCTGACTACGTAGACAGTTTTTTGGGATTATTGCCCCCCTCCCCCTGCGTAGACAATTGTCCATACAGTTTTTTTTTTAATTTTTATGAGCTGTGGATAATTTCCAACCCCCCCCCCCCCCTCTTAAGCTGTCTACTTAGTTTATGAACAGTCCCTAATAATATTTGATGGTTCGGGATGGGATTCCAGCATGTTTACCTTTTGGATGGGGTTTCGCAATCTGTTCCTTTTATCGCGATTTTATTGCACCTTCAACTAAATTTTTTTTCCTTGATTTGTTTTACGTCGATCTTGTTTTCCGTGTTGAGCACCAATGTTATCGACTCCAGGAAGGCAGCTCCCACACCTGGACCCTACCTATTGACCCATCAACTCATGAACCGGGGACCAACGGCTTTACTTCCCTTACGAAGGAAGGCGTGATCAAACAACTCAAATTTGGTACATTTTAATTTTTTATTTTTTTTTTATTTATTATAGTCACTTTGGCGTGAGAGGTATGGGTTCTAACCACTACGCCGGGGTCACCCCCATATTTTGGTACAATTAACGGTTCTAGAATTAAATTTTTTTTAATTCATGAAAAATTAGCCTTGAGTCAAAATGATCTCATTATCTGTGGAAAAATCATAATCTCCTATGCTGAAAACATGTTGAAAGTTTCATTCAGATCGAAAATAGTCGTGCCAGGCTTTGACTTTTCTGGCAGATTTCACCTGGAAATGCTCTATGGTGTCCTAAAATTTTGCCATCCTTAATTAAACTTTTTCCGAACTTAGAAGCTCTCGCCAGCTTGATAATCGTATATTTTATACCCTCGACTGAAAATGCAAAACGTCATTTTCGGCTTAAGGCAGTTTTGTTATTTTTGTTTGTGAATGGCTTAGCAAAATGTTTCCAGATTTACATACACGGAAACCTCGACGCAAAAAACCTCACCTCACCTACCATTTCGTCCCTCACGCCAAGCTAGTTATTGGAGTGCTCGTTATAATCATGTACGCATTTTTGAAAATTATAGCCACCTTAAATCGTTTATTTGCATGAATGCCTCAGCGTGCAGTCAATCGTCACTTGCCGGCTTTACCGGCGGAGGCGGTGGCTTGGTGAATTGTTTTCTTTCCTCCAATTCATTACTCACAAGTCGCACAAGGCACGCGGTGGACGCTCTAGGTAGCTTCTATTGGTGCAATTGTTGTATGCTTGCCGTCTGAATCAGTCTTGGGTTTGGTTTGGGTGGTGTCAATAAAATGGACATGGGCAATGGGCCTCTATAAACGCTCCGCATGCCATCAACAGCCCGTAGCATTTCACGCTAGTTTAAACTTTATAACATTTAAATTTTTTGCGGTGCTATCGTGCTCGGCTAATGAGTTCCGATCGTGTTTAGATTTATGTAATACATAAATTGTGTTTTCCGATAGGAAAAACACGCACGGGAACGAATTCCATTGTAGACGCTGAGAGAGCTTTGCTAACACTTTTTTTCCGGTTGCTATGCGGCATTTGCGTGGATATTTTGGAGAAAGGTCATCTCTGATAATACTTTTATTGAAGCAATGTTGGACGTAATAGGAAGCATGCACATATTTATATCAAAACCCACCTTGAAAGTTTATACATGATAATCACTGGAAAAAGAACAACCACTTTTTGAGTTTACTGACACGAATGGTTATCTTTGCTCCCAGATCTTTCTATTTTTACTGTGACTCCGTGTATCGCTTCAACTTGAAATACCTTCATCCAGGATCTAACTTAACATTCAATCAACATATCCAATTTAGTACAACGTCACCGCATCTCCTAAATGTGACATAACGTCTAGCAAATTACTCCAACAGTTATCGGCCATTCCATTCTGAGCGGACCTATTTTGTGCCCTAATTGGTCACTTTAACATCGCATGACCACCAACAGCTACACACATAGTTACATAATCAAATTGATTCACGTGCACGTGACTCCACCATAAAATAAGATAATAAAAATTAAAAACAAAAAAAAATAATCGCTGAATTTCCAGTCAAGCGGATCTTAACGATCCTCACGTTCGAACCGGTCGCGGTGTTTCCCATAATGTGCCGACTATTTAAAAAGAACGCTCTCACAATTTCTTCCAATAATAGTTTTTTCGAATGAAGGTACAAGCAGGTGAAGTTGATTAATTGCGATCAGTCTTTAATGGATTACTTCCAGGTTTTAACTGTTTTCGGGTCTATCTTTTGTGTTTCCAGGTTTGACATAAATATTAAATTGATTCTCGTAAATATATTGATGCTTTTGGAGACAATTGTGGTCCAGTTAGAATCCAGAAGCTCTGGATAAAATGTATTAACTCAAGCTGAACATGGCATTAGGTCCTAAGTAACATTGATCGATTCTCTTCGACGATTTTCTCTTTCGTTAATAACGTGAGCACATAACCGTTTCTTGCTGTGTTTGTCGTATTAGATGCTAGATAAAAGCTTCTTTTATCGATCTGTGTGCTGAAAATACCAGGGAATGTCTTTACATGGCCGTGGCGATACAAAGAGAAATTCGACGAAGAGAATCTGTCAATGTTACTTAGGACCTAATGCAATGTTCAGCTTGAACTTGTGAGCGGTAGTGAATGCAGCATTGCCAGATTGTTTTCTTACTAATCGGTATCAAATGTTTAAAAAATCGGTATTTATCAGCATTTACAATTTTTATTGTCATTATATTCATGCCAGTTTGAGGGATGAAAATTCAAATTTTCGAGCATAAGCATGAGCATTAGACTGATGCAAAATTTGACTTTTTCGCTCCACAGTGCTTAAATGGTTTCAAATCGGGTCGTGATTAGCCTCCAAAAGATACAACTCATTTGGTTAGAAACAGACTTCGCACAAACCATTTGAAGTTTACATGTAAATTACTATGGGAAATCTCAACTTTTTGTTCATTACCTTCTAGTCTTTTTCCATATTGAGCAGCAAAACAGCTCAATAGCTATTCTTATAGAAAATTTTTTCAGCTACAACTTTGCTGAACATCGTTTCTATGTAAAACAAGACAGAAAATAGTTATTAATTATTTAAGAGATTGGTAAACTTATGACATGATCAAGCAGCTGCTCTGTAGGCAACACTGTATTTTGCAGTGTGACATAGTAATCATAATTTTTGTGTCCTATTCAACGCCCCAGAAACACCAATGTTGCCTGCTGAGCAGTTGATTGAGCATGATCATAAGACATCAGTGCATTGAACCATTAATAACTTTCGATCCTTGCATTCAATCAAAAAGTGGTCTTCAGCAAAGTTGTAGCTGGGAAATTTTCCTACAAGTAAAATTGAAAGTTTTTGAAGCAGACCGATATGGTGAATTATTAGATAGATATGAACAAAAATCTTGGTTTTACCATAGTAATTCCCATACAAACTTCAAATGGTTTGTGCCATCTCAGTTTCTCACCAAATGGGTTCAAATTTTGAGAGGTTAGTCAGGATCCGATTTGGAATCGTTTAAGTATTGTGGAGCGAAAATTTCAAATTTTGCATCACTCTAATGAGCATGAGCATGATTGACAGCCCACAGTTGCTACTCTGTTATTTCCAGACCAGCTGTAATTACACAGATAACCAATAGACGATGCTTGGGACTAGCAATCATCCTCAATGTGTAAAAACTGGTGATCTCAAACTAGGCAATACCAGTGCCGGCCGCGCCCGAACACAGGTCAAGAAAGGAAGGGGTAGGAATGTGTTGACGTGACACTCGCTTTGATGGAAGCCGAGAACACCTCTGCACTTCCACGAGGAATCACTGGGATATTGGGTAATAGGGTTGGGTTTGCAGCAGGGTTCGTTTTGGTAAACGATAAGCTGAATTGATGTCCTAACCAGGGCTGTCTTGCATCACCGTATTGTATTACTATCTTCGTCGTACTCAAAGCAGCGCATGACAAATTCCGTATGAAGACAGTCCTCTTTCATTTTCGTCGTGAAAAAAACTAGCTCAGTACGTTCTCTCTCTCTCTCTCTTAAATCTGTCGGTTACTCGGAGAGGATTGAAAACTGCATGTTTTAGTCAGCCGTTCCGTATTGTTTGACAAAACATGATGATCGTTGGAAGCAACACAAAAAACTTAAAATGGGTTCAAAACGGATTCGAACCACCAACCTTGAGATTATCAGGCTTGTGTCTTTACCACTGGTCTATCAACGCTTATGAGAATTAAAGGCTTAAGGAAAACAAGAAGCAATCATAGTGTGGTTACTAGTTTGCTCACATGCACGTTCGACGGTATTTGCTTTTTTTATGAAGTGAAGTGAAGGTAAAACATGCGATAAGGATTTGTTCAAAGGGATTACTGTCGGCTTCTCTTCGGCAATGACGAAGGATGTATGGAAATGAAGGTTTTTGTACCGTGACAATTTATATTTGGTTTTCGTCAAACGTCACTGACCAAACTGACCGGTACCAACTCTGGTCCTAACAATCATATAACGCGAAGGAGCTTGGGATTGAACCCACGGTCTTCTGCTCAGTAAGCAAAAACGTTTGCCACTAGGCAGACGTGCTCCTTTTTAATCATCGAGTTGCTGTTATTACCATGTAGTCATGTTAACAAATAAAACGATTAACGAATCTTGAATGTGGATTGGCTTGAGATTAGACTCATGATGTTCTGCTCAGTAAGCAAAACCGGTTGTTCTAAAGCCACCGAGCCCCTCATATCACATTATAGCGTTATTCAAGTTTTTATAACTATTCAAACCCGGCACCGACGAGAACGAAAAGTTTTACAAAATACACGATAAACATGTGATCTTACCATACATTTTTAATATGAAAGCACCTAGGACCGCGTTTTTCTGCTCAGTAATTAAGCCACTGCAACCGACAATCTTTGAAATCCTTAAACTAAAAGCTACGAAAGAGGCCTTCATTAAGATCCACTTTCACGCGACGTTGAGGTTCTACAAAGGGTAAGTAAATTTGCGTTCGTCTTCTTTTTGAAATATTCTTCAATCATCATCATTGGTTTACACATACATTCACATAATATTAATGCAAAAATTTAACATTTCTGTGGAAATTTTACGTCTTCAAAAGAGGCGTTTGTCAAGGCAAACAACTTTGCTCAAGACATCAAGTCTCCAAAACGTCAGAGAAAGAAGTTAGATTGTGGCGCCATCTTTGCGGAAGAGTTTTGAACTATTTGTTTATGCCAATAGATGGTCCTTATTATGATGAGAAATTTTACTGAAGACACCAAGTCGCGGAAATGCTTTGTTTCTGAGTTATTAATTTTGCTGAGATAGAATGCATTTCTGGCCCAGTGTGCATTGTTATTAAATATGAACTTTACTTTCTTGTGTAAAATTCTAAGAACTTAAAGATGCAAACTTTATAGCGTTTTGAAAGTTATTATTAAATTCAATTGAATAGCCTTTGAAGAATCTGTCGATTGATTTAAATTTATTCTTCTTGATAAGGGCTGTGTTTGAGTCCGGAAACGGGGTCTTCCAAAATCCAACCACAGGCAAGTATGATCGCTTTCTGAATAATTCCGTCCCTGAAACGATTATCACTTCTAGTCGAACTTCAACAATGAACTCCTTCGTGATTGACCCATGTTGGACACCGGGACGCACGCCTGCCATATGTGTTATGGAAGCCCCTAATTCATCCATCACAGTCGAGTTATTCCTGCCAGCGACCTCCAGCCGTCCCTGTCCTGTGTTTGGATTTGATGAAGGGGTCTTCCAAAACCCTATCTCAGGCAAGTACGACATTATTTCGAACAATCCACTTCCTGAAATGTATTATGCCTACAGCCGATCATTTCCGATGAAAGCACAACCTGCTTTATTCAACTCGACACTCGGACGCACACTTGCAACTAGCCTTGTGGAAGCCCCTGATCCTATCATCGCAGTCGAGTCTATGCTGCCAGCGTTCAACAGTCGTCCCAGCCCTGCGTTTGAGTTAGGAGAGGGGGTCTTCCAAACTCCAACTGTAGGCAAGTATAATCAGCAAGCAACAACTGCTCTGTCTGAAAAATTCTTGGTTTCCAGAGTGCCATTGTATATGTCTGCTCCTCGACTATTGTGGTCTGAAGATAACATTAACAGTATACCAGCCCCACCATACCAGAAGCCGAGACGCTCCACAGAAAATTCACCGGAAGAAGCATTCAGATCCTCTGATCTAGTCCTGCCGAAGATTGACGACTTACACTATTATGATGAATCAACTTCTGTTTGTTTACTGGGACGCACTGCCGTTGGCATCATGGAAGCCCCCGAGCCCCCCGCCACAGTCGAGCCATTTCCGCCAGCGACCTGCAGCCGTCCCGGCCCTGTGTGTGGGCCTGGTGAAGGGGTCTTCCAACCACTCGTTTACGGCAAGTATGAACTCGTCCATGTGAATTCAACTGTTGATCCGCCACTTCGTTTCAGTTCATCTTCGCTTATGGCCACCACTTCGAGCCTTTCTACGTCAGGTGATCTTTCGCTGCCTGATAGTTCACCGTTCTCTCGTGCGGATCCTGGACAAGTTATCATTGACACGGCTCGCACCGAACCCTCTAGCGGTTTACGTGTCTACTATCAGAACACCAGGGGGCTCATGACTAAATTGGACGATGTTTATCTGGCTGCGCTTGACGGGGAATATGACGTTTATGTATTCACGGAAACTTGGCTCGATGGGAGGATCAATTCAGTGCAACTGTTTGGTGACTCTTTTACTGTCTACAGATTAGACCGTAATTCATCCAACAGCATTCGTACTCGCGGTGGTGGTGTGCTCATCGCTGTTTCCAACGAATTCGCCTCCTGCGTAATCTCCAACGAACTATTTACTACAATTGAAGCGGTTTGGGTTAAGGTCAGCCTCACTTCGCGGGACATCCTCATTGGAGCGGTGTATATTCCCCCTGAACGTCGACATGACTGCACCACAATGCAGCTTCATCTGGATGCTACAGAATTTGCATCGTCCATGGCTGATATAACGGATGTGCTTCTTCTGCTTGGTGATTTTAATCAGCCTGGGCTTAGCTGGTCACCCTCAGGCCAGGGTTATGCGTTTCCAGATCCGATTGCATCTTCAACTACTCCTGCCAGCCGCTTGCTTGTTGACGGCACGGCTTTTCATGGACTGAGCCAGATAAACCTTGTTCCCAATTTCCAGTCTCGTTTTCTTGACTTGGTTTTTGTTAGCGAAAGTGCACTTCTGGACTGTGTCGTCGTTGAAGCGCCTGATGTCATCGTTCCTCTTGACAATTTCCACCCTGCTTTGGATATATCTATCGCGAACGGATCTCAAATTCGTTTTGATGAAACCATGACTGCCACTCGGCTCAATTTCCGGAAGACCGATTTCCGTTTGCTGAGACGTTCCTTGTCCCGGATCAACTGGAATGTGTTGAATGACCTTGATATCGATACAGCAGCCGCTCGATATAATAGCCTTTTGCGCGACTGTGTTTGTGCTTCAGTACCGAAGTGCCAACCTCCAAGAAAACCGCCTTGGTCTAACGCTACTCTCCGCAACCTGAAACGAGTGCGATCTAGAGCTCTCCGTGCTCTCACTCATCGACGATGTACCCTTACCAAGCGAAATTTTTCAATTGCCAGCAATGATTATCGCCACTACAACAAGCTTCTTTACAAGAGGTATGTAATTCGTACTCAACATAATCTGCAATGCCACCCCAAGGGATTCTGGTCGTTTGTGAATACTAAGAGGAAGGAAACTGGACTGCCGTCAAAAATGTTTCTCGGCAATGACGTAGCATTGACAACTGAGGACAAATGCAGCCTATTTGCTAGGCACTTCTTAAGCGTCTTCTCGAATGACTCCCCATCGCAAGCAGAAATTGAGCGAGCCGTCCGTGATGTGCCAACCGACGTCGTAAACATGGATGTTTTTGTCGTAGATGTACAAATGGTTCTCTCTGTGATGAGTAAAACCAAATCATCATTTTCACCAGGTCCGAGTGTTATTCCATCTGCAGTCCTAAAAAAATGCTCCGATATCTTAGCTGCTCCGTTGTCCTTGCTCTTCAACCTGTCACTTCGTCAACAGAAATTTCCCGCACTATGGAAACGGTCTACTATGTTCCCTGTTTTCAAGAAAGGAGACAAACGCAATGTGGAAAACTACCGTGGGATTACCTCGCTTGGGGTTGAATCTAAGGTGTTTGAGTCGCTGATAAATGAGAGATTGTTTGCTTCCTGCAAGCATTACATAAGTACATGTCAACATGGTTTCTTTCCTGGCCGCTCCGTGGAAACTAATCTCGTCAGCTTTACGTCGTTCTGTATGGAAAATGTATGCAAGAAACTTCAAGTGGATGCCATCTACACTGATCTTAAAGCTGCGTTTGATAGAGTTGTGCACGACGTTCTGCTAGCAAAGCTTGAAAAAATTGGATGTTCTGTTTCCTTCTGCAGCTGGCTTAGATCGTACCTCGTGCAACGTGAAGTTACTGTATGCATTGGAAACTACTCATCGTACTGTTTCTCGAACAGATCAGGAGTTCCACAGGGTAGCACTTTGGGACCAATGCTCTTCTCTTTATTTGTGAACGATGTAACGTTTATTCTACTACGAGGAGGTAAATTGTTTTTTGCCGATGACTTGAAGATTTATCTAGTCGTTCGAGGCTATGCCGACTGTTTAGAACTACAAAACCTTCTTAAAATCTTTAATGATTGGTGTGAACGTAATTTTATGGTCCTGTGCGTCTCAAAGTGCTGCGTAATTAGTTTCCGTCGAACTAGGACTGCTATTTTGTTTGATTATAACGTTGCTGGAACTGCAGTTCAACGTGTCGATCACGTTAAAGACCTCGGTGTCATGTTGGATGAAAAGCTCACATACACTCGCCACTTCTCAACCACGATCGACAAAGCTAATCGACAGCTTGGATTCATGTTCAAGATATCTAAGGAATTTCGTGATCCTCTGTGTTTTAAAGCCCTTTACTGTTCATTGGTACGCTCACTACTGGAATTCGCGAGTGTAGTCTGGAATCCCTACCAAGCTGTATGGAGTGGACGATTCGAAGCTGTTCAACGCAAATTCGTCAGATACGCACTGCGCTATCTTCCATGGAGTGACCCGCTGAATTTACCACCGTATGCTGACCGCTGTCGTTTACTGGGTTTGGATACTCTTGCTAAGCGACGAAACATATCGCAGGTCGTCTTCGTTGCTAAAGTTTTACTCGCAGAATATGATGTTCCTGAGTTACTGGCCAAAATTAATCTGTATGCTCCTGCCCGAACACTCCGTCCGAGAACCTTGCTACATGAAGTAGTACATGCAACCAACTATGCTGCAAACAGTTCCTTTGTCGCCATGATTCATCAATTCAACGAAGCCTCTGACCTATTTGACTTTGACATCAATGCCTCGATGTTTCGTCATCGTTTGCTGTTGACCAATTTTTAATTTTTAATGAGTGACTACATTTAGATTTAAGTGTTTCATTGAGACTATCAAGTCAGATGGACTATAATAATAATAATAATAATAATAATAATAATAATAATAATAATAATAATAATAATAATAATTAAATTCTATCAGATCAATAAACCTTTTAATGCTCTTAATGAGTTAATAAATAACATCCTTAGGTTATAAAATTAACGAAGTTACCGGTTTTCGGTACTGCAGAATGCCACGGTATTACCGAGAAAACTGGGTTCGGTAAAACCGGCTAAGCGACCCTAATAAATAAATCCTACTTTAAGTATTGACCGTTTTATTGTGTGTCCCTTCAATTGCCTCACCCTGTGTTTGACCCCGTGGGATAGAATCATCTAGACCGGACAGGAAACCGATTACGCCGCCTTCGGCATGATAATGACTAGGCTATCTTAAACCAAAACACTGACAGTACAATGTATTTAAATGTGTGCTCGCACAATTTTCCTGACCAGCATGACCCGGATTATAGAGTATCGAATTGTAAGGGGATACTGTAGTTAAGTGAATTTTACCGAATTAAAATCATGCCCTGTTAAAATTGTAGCCTAAACTTTTATTCCATAATTTGAAAACCTTTGTAAAATACACACGAGTTGTCAATTAAAGACAATGGTAACTTGTAATTTGCTTTGTCACTGATTTTAATTGTATTAGGCTTAATAAAGTTTCCAAAGTATCAGCTTCTTGAAGACGTTATGTTTGATCAATCGAACTGTATGTTTTCAAATTCTTCAATATTAAATAGAAACATCTAGATTCTAGACTCTTAGACCCACAGCATTTTGCATGCATGGGTCGTAAAGCTAAAAGCTGAATCATCAATATTTGAATATGTAAGAAAAAAACTCACCTATCCACATTGTTCAATTCACCCGTCATCTTCGCACTAATGCATTCTTTTTCGGTAAGCTTCCTGATCGCAGACACATACACACACACGCACGTGGAGCATCTTTTGATTCATCTCATCGTCGTCGGTGCTTAACCCCCCATTAGAGTTCAACATTTAGCGCAACTAATGGCTAACAATCATTCAATTGAACTGAACAGCATGTAATTAGAAGCCATTTGATTAGTTCAAGGCTCGTGACAAAAGTAAATCAGTTCTAGGTCATCGGAGTCCTATTTGGGGGGTTTTCGACGGACCGTATTATTGTTGCCGTCTATCCAGTTGCTAGCTCGCCCGATGGCACGGTCGCCACATTAGAAGATGGCGTTGCTGATGATGTTGGTGCATCACGATTCGCTTGTTATGTGCCACTTCATATGGCGGCTAGTGAAGCGATCTAAGACAAATAAATATATATTTTTTTAAATAATCCTAACCTCCCTTGAGCATCAGACGAGGACAGTGCTGCAGTAGAGCGCTCAATCATGCTGATCGTTGCGTCTGGTGAAAGGAACCGTCTGGAAGCTTCCTTCCGCTCAATGTCATCCTCGCAGTTGGATGCCTTGAGGTCAGCTAGAGTGGAACTAATCCGTAATCGGGTTGCCAAATGAGATTGCTTGAGTTGCTTAAAATGGGCTCATACGTACGAGGATAAGGTCATAATTTAGCTGACTGGTTTTCATTTTCATTATCACTGTCGTTTTGGTAAGGTCATTGAATATTGAACTGCATGCATGCAAATTGATCCTTCAAAATTGCAATACGGCGTCGGCACTGAACTTCGGTTGACTGAAGATGCTCTCCTCAGCTGTTGCTGTCGCGTCTGAGCCCGGAAGAGTAAACGTATTTACCGTAGCGCATGTACACAGCTGATTGGTTGTTGGACTGACGTAATACCTGTGTCTATTTGCAATCAAATTCATATTATTTTATTCTTTTTCCATATTTGCTTGCAATTACCAATTTAAGTCTATTGTAGCGAAGAGCTGAGCTTTTTTGTACCGTCATCGATGTTGGAAAATTGTCATCGAAACTTTCACTAACTGCATACGATGCATAGTCGGTGGCGTAATCGATTTACTCGTCATCTTTGCGTTACTTGATGATGAGTCCTGGTATATCGGAACAAATGGCGATTGGCAATTGGTTTCATAAAATTATTTTCATAGTTCAGAGTATCAATAGCTGCGTGTACAAATAATCAACCAAGGAACGGATTGAACACGTAACAGCGAAAAGCATTGCATTGTATTAGCGAGGTGCGTTTATTAACAATGTTACCATGTCACCCGTGAATGCATGCATGATGGTGTGAATAATTTTATTATGTTTGCAGTTGCAGTTATCACTTTCTGCCTTTTTTTGGTTTAAGTTTATCAAATTTTGCTGCAAGAAGTCTAGCATTCGTACCATTTCATTATTTTCAAGAAATGAAGGATAACTTTTTCGGTATAAATCGTCTATTTTGGAAATCCTAAAATGTCATTTCAAGCTGTCACATACTAATTACAGCAAACTTTTGAAAGTGACACATATGAATTTCTGTAGTCTACAATAAAAGCTGAATTTATCTACCTATGGGGAGATGTGACCCTTATTACAAAATTAAATTTTGAGCAACTTCGCTAGTGGTATCTGGAACATGTCCAGTAGACTGATTCAAAATTTGAAATTGTTGCTCCCCAGTTCTTAAACGGTTTCAAACTGTGTCCTAATTAACCTCCCAAAATTTGAAATTGTTTGGTAAGAAACTTACTGTGCAAAAACCATTTGAAGTTTGTATGGGAATTACTATGGTGAACTTGGTGAGTTCGTTCCTTTTTGTTCATTTTATCTTTTCAATGCAGTAACGCTGGTAGATCACTTTTTCATGTTGTGTTACTGGAACAAGATTTTCACCAAACTCTAGTCCTGAACAGGAGGGGAACAGAAGTTTTTAGTGAGTAGGGGAACACACTTTAGACCTTGTTATTTTTAATGTCTTGTTAATAGTAACAAGACCCGAGTATGTAGTTGTTGGTTCTGCCATGGTGATTGTATTTGGTGAGCTTGTTCCAGTTAAAAACAACCCGTTTGTTTTCTGCCGGGATAACCTCAATCGCGCGTGATCTATTTTACGAGTGCAAGAACATATTTGAGTCTGGGGGAGGATTTGGGATACATTGTTGACTGCTTTCGGGAACGTGATTAAACTTGTTTAACCAGGGCTTAAACAATCGTCACGTCGGTCATAGCTTGTGATGACAGCCTGAACAAATGATAAGACAATCTTATTCAAATGTCGTAATAATACCTCTGACCAAGGCAAAATGATTTATATGTTTTTTTTTTATAAAACTTGACTATACCAATACTAATAAGGAAAGGTATTACACATTTCCTTTTCCTCTCCTTCGCTTCCCTTCTTCTCTTTTCAGAAAGCGAGTAATGGCGCTATAACCATATGCCATATAGGGCTAGGACAACCGCTAGAAGAAAATTGAGCATCACTTAAGCTTTTTAGACTAGATGCTCCCAACGACAAATGATTTATAAATAACAATACAACGGAACGTACGGTACGAGATGTCCACGTTTCATCCATTTATTGGATGTTTCTAAATCATCTTGCCCCTCAAATGCTGCACAGTAGGCCTGGCCGTTTTGATGTATTTTGCGCATTTGAAAAAGTGATAGAGGTACACACACAGCAAAAAATTAATTTTAATATCACATCAAAGTGGATGCACTTCAATCGTGACAAAAATATGGTGTAATATTACTTGCCAAAAAGGACACAATTATCATGAATACAATGCATGAACTGACATTACGTTGCTTTTACTGCTTTTGTTTATTTGTGTGGCCATAAATATTACATTAGATTTTTGACATGATTGAAGTGCATCCTCTTGGATGTAATATTAAAATTTATTTTTTCTGTGCACTTAAAAAACATACGCAGGTCGACGAAAATTGCTTTTGATTGAATTTACTGATTCTTATGTCATTTGGGACGCTTGCATGTGTCGGTCTCAGGGCACGGAAATTTACATGACTTTTTGGTAGTGTGTATATCTATTATTTTCCGGGATTCTTTCATGAACTGGCTGTGTTGGTGATAGATTAGATTAGATTAGATTAGATTAGATTTACTTTGAATAAAAATTGCCTTTAAACATAAGGATGTTGTGAATTCGACAAATTAGCATTAATTGAAAATCAAGCTTGAATCACCCAATCCAATCCCAATGCAACAAAGGCAAAACTCCAAACTTAATATAAACATATCTCGATTAAATTTTCGAAGGGACGTATCAGCTTTTGTAAACAATGCATGAGCGTCGATTTGGCGTAACTGACCCACGCATACTAACACTACTATTAGTTAGGGGAAAATTTATTCTACCTCATAGTGGTGTTATTATGCGTGGGTGAGCTACCAGTTTCGCCATATCGACGATCAAATACATTGTTTACAAAAGCTGATACGTCCCTTCGAAAAAGTAATCGAGATATGTTATTTTATTACCCTTTCGCTCAGTTAGGTTAAAAAGGAATCGCTATGTCATCTTTATTCTCGGAACCACTTCGAAACTTTAAGTGCACAAATATCAGCTTCTACAACACGTGCAACACTCAAATTGTTACTCCACGTTTGCTGCACTGCAGCATACATGAAGTAGCCATTTCAGGTGAAATGGGACACCGATTTCCGAGATTTGAATTATAGGTCAATGTTATGTAATACGATAACGCTAAAGCATACACTGAAGATAGATTCTTTGCAGGCTGCATAAACAAAGTTCTAATAGAAACGTAGCATAGGGAACTGTACGCTTGTACTAGTTTCGCTTGAGTATAGACGCTGCGTAGGAGTCAAGTGCATCCTGGACGTAACATATCTGCATACGTAACTATTGCGGAAGATTTATGATGGTCCCAAATGCATCACATATCTTATCTTATCTCTTTAACTCTTTCGTAAACCAGTAACGCTGGTAAATCACCTATTCGTGGTGCGTTACTGGTATAAGATCTACCTTCGAACCCTAGTCCTGACAACTTCAAACTAGGGGATCAGGATTTTTCAGTAATCAAAGGAATACATTTTAGTCTAGTTCGCGTTTGACTTTCAACGTTAGCAGTTTAGCTCGTGCCGTGTTCTGTGTGTGCATTTTGCCTTCCCTTTGTTTATGCATGCTGGCGTTCCGCCTCCCGGACGAATGTTGTCATCGTCGTGTTTGTGCGTTGAGGTTGTGTATTCAGAAAAGCAATCGAAGTGTGCCGTGGCCGCTGTTAGACGCGTGGCTTTTTGGTCGCTGGAGTTTTTGGTTCTGATTTCGGCGTCGGTCGCGAGTTGATTCGGCCGGTGAGGAGCTGGCATCGCGAGTGATTGGTGATGGAAAGTTGATGCAGTCCTTTTTTTCTCTGCTGAGATCCCTCTAGGTGGAGCAGCTAGAGTGTATTCCGTGGTTGATGGGGTTTGCGCTGCTGTGTGAGAACCGAAAGGCGAGAGTGCTGTTTTTAACACCGGTTGAAGAAGTAGCGGCAGCATATCTATTGGAGCTCTTCGAAATCATCGTGATGTCATGGATTCCTTTGCAACATATCGGGTGAGATCTTTCTTTTATTTTTCTCGTAATGCCATTTTATTGTTAGTCATGTTAGTTAAACATCACACTTTACACTTTAGATTTACATCCTTACATTATTAGTAATTAGAGATAAAATATATATTTGCTTAATATAACCTTGAAATTTCAGTGTTACATCCACTTGATATTGTGAGCTGAGGAAACATAGAGCTGTTTCTTATTAAATGTAAAATAATTATTATTTTCATTGCAGAATATCAAATATTTTATCTATATAAATTTATATTCATTATTTCATATTTAATGTTTGATACATTTCATTTCTCCATTACATATTTTTTAATTTTATAAATAAATACTGGGTTGGGAGGGAGCATCAGGGTATCATTTGACCTGGAACTGGACGATGGAGTGGTATGACAACCGGAGTCTAGGAGGGAATAAACACTATCATTTTCTTTATCCTACCGATTCGATTGTGGTGGTGTGAATTCTACTTCAACAGTTTCAGTGAGATTGACGCGCCCTTCTTTACAAAGCATCCTGTAGGAAGCTTAATAAGTATTGCGAATTGGGATATTCGATTTGTCAGATCGTATCGTTGGAAGGAGATTCTTAAATTCCCGTGGATTTCGTGTAAGTGTCTCTGCTTACGGGTCCACACCTCCGTTTTTGGCCCTTCATACAGGGATATTGTGAATTCAGATCGGTAGCTCAAATTGATCTTGCTATTAAGTGGAGCTGCATACAAGACAAGATCTTTGAAGGGATGGTGGCTACCTTGCATACATAAATCAAAGGAACACATTTTAGTCCTTGTTATTTTTATGCTTTGTTAATTGTGCCAAGACTCGGAGAATCACACAAGAATTGTGAAGTTAATTGAAATTAAATTTAAAATTTGAATGGAAATTTCTTGAAAGAAGAAATACTTTTGGCTAAGCTTCACTTGGTAGATTGCTCAGCGCGGCTGAACTAGAACAAGAAATTAGTTTTTTTTACCAGAATTTTCCAAATTTTCTTCAAAAGGAGAAAGAAAACATGATTCATCGTGTTTGCAAGCATCAGAAAATTTGGCGCTATCTCAGTTGTTTGATTTTTTTCTCCTGGACCTGATATTTGTGGCATCGCGAGTGATAATTTTAATTTCAGTTTATGATGTTGGTTCGTTCGCAACTATTTAAAAAAAATAAGTGATTTCGAACAAAAGTGTTCCAAAAGTGCTTTTGAACGTGTTTCGCAGTTGGGTGTGGTGAAATTCGAGCATTCCCTGTTCATTTTCATTGGAAATTCCGTATCACAAAATTGCCCAACCGATTCCTTATTTTTTTTGCCGTTCGACGACGACGGGTGTGCTTTCGCGAGAGTGGCGTTTATTGGATCCGTTTCTTTGAACGGCTGTTTTTTTGTAATCAGCGGTTGTAAGTGTGCCTGCGAATTGCATTGCCTCCTGGTAGGCCTGTTCATCGTGTTCAGATGTCACGCTTTCATCGTGTAGTTCTATCGAGAATCTTTCAGAGACGATAGTTTTTGTTCATCTGCAGAAGGATATAAATCGTCCTCTTACGTATGACAGAATCAGGTAAATCAAGTATCGACCTGAGTGATAACGTATGAAGATTTGCAAAAGATATTTTTATGAACCTTACTTAATTTATTACGTAAATCACAACAATACACTGGTGTGAATTAACACGGAGTGAATGATAAGAAGATGCTGTGGCACCAGATAGGTTGTTCCTCCGCTGAACTATTTTGGGTGTTACTAGAGCTTTCGGTGTGTGCGTGTGTGTGTGTGTTGCGGTCCTTTTTTGGCGATTCGATGCTGGAGAGCAGTGAACATATGTATTATATGGCTTGATACGGTGCGTGGTACATCTTTACTACGGTGGAAGTGATTCGTATATTTTTTTCATTCTTTTCCGGCTTTGGATCAAATAGCTAAATCTATTGATCTAGACTGAATACTTTCAGCCCATTGATAGTGGAATAGCGTAGGATCCACATTGTTATTTTCAGATTTTCTACAGGCTGGAGTTGTTGTTTTAACCATCAATTTAATTTATCTGTATAACAATAATTCACAAGCATTCTTCCAGGTTAATTCAAGAATAGTTTGATGATGATAAATCTTCCTACGACTGAAAAACGATTTAACTATTGCCAGTAAAATACAGCTATACAAATCAATCATCTCTCCTCATCATGACTTTTGTCCTTCCATTTTATTTCTGGCCAATGCAACACAAATATCGAGATTACAGCACTTGTCAGTTATGACCCGATCCTGTCAGCCTCTCCGTGCATCAGACTGTTATTTTTCAGTAACTCCACATAGTTGTGATTTCATGTCTTCCTCCTTCAAGATGGATGTTTAAGATACACATACTTTACTAGCTGACAAAATGGGGTCATTGCTGTATAATTATTCTCTTTTTTCAGCCTTCATTCAGACTGGATCTATTGATTTAAACTATTTAAGTTTTCTTCCAGCTCTTCGATAACGGAACATCATTAGATTTATACTGTAATGATTCACTCTTACGCTTTCACCCAGGTTTGGTCTGTTGATTTGATTTGTTTGAATTGATTTTCAGCTCTTTGGTGTTGGCAGTCGCGGGCTGTCAATTTTGCTCATGCTCCTGCTCTAAGTTTATTTTAAGCTTATCGATGATGGATCGTCTTCAGATTTATATTATAATGATCCACCATTTTGTTTAGGCTTCAGGCAAATCCAAGTATAATGCATGATAACACTGATTCATTTAAAACCATGGTTGCATCACTTATAAAGGTGAATCCTGATCCAACGAACCCAACTAACTAACAAAATCTCCTTTCCTGTGTGTTTTGTTGGGGGTGCAGAGGTAAACACGGCTCACAAATAACAAAGGTCACTCTAATATTCCTTCCTTACTCCCACCTGATTGCAATGACGTGGCCGGCGCCGCTATTGATCTACAAAATATGGAGTCACTGAAACTTGTAAAATGATAATGGTTGTTTCATTGTATAATTTCACTGATTCTGAAGCTAAGCTAAGCAAAGAATTTATAAAATTTTCTTCAAAATGATGAAGAACATACAGTTTTCAAATAACTCGCAAATCCCACCCCGAACGAGATTGAATGAGTTTTAACCTCATATGAGTTCATAACAAGTTGAAATTACATTCGTTCATAGATTATCTGACCAGATCTCGTAATATTTTGTTACAGAAAAAAATTAGAGTCAACATGAACTGTTTATTTCAACTCACAGAGCGAACGACTTCAAAACGGTCTATCGCTGGAGTTCGGATTACGTTGTTTTTGCAACAGAACCAGATAAGTAAGATATTTTATGTGATTTCAAGTTTGTTTTTATCTTTTATTAACTATAATACTAAAAATTCCTTTTTGTGAATTTAAATAAAGTAATTAGAATGCTAAAACAGATGTTCCTCAAACACATGAAAATTCTGTCGATTAATTTTCTCAAATAATGTCTAACATCTGACAGTAAGACAAACAGTGGAAATTACGAAAAGATATACATTACGATCACGTCACGTGTCTCGAAGGCTCTCGCCGAGATGGAGCAAACGAAAACGGAATGCTCAAGCAGCTGAAAGGGAATCTTCCAGTGCTGGGCTCGCTTAGTTTGCAGCGTTATGTCACATTGCTTTATGCTTCAACCATGACCACTGGCAATGCAACAAGACGTGGGCATCTTGCTTGTCTGTTTTCCTCCGGAGTTTTAATTGTGCACCATTGATGGCGTGAGGATTAGCTTATCGTTTTAAATACAATTATGATGCTGGAGTTTGTCGACAAGGAAACTCTTTGTCGGCTTCAAACTGGCTCTAGTGTACGATTTTAAGCTTGATAAAACAAAAATTGCGTAATTTCTTTGAACGTTGGTTGAAAATTAGTTTGTGTAAGTGTTGTAAATCAAATGAAACCAAATATTGAATTCATGTTAGTAAGCTGATGAATGACTTCCAGAGCTAACTGATAAATTATGTAACGAACGAACAAGTATGTCCAACGATAGATCACTGACTTGGTATTAAAACTGTTTGCCACACTGCAGTTATGAGCCATCTTCATGGCAAACCAAACAGCCAGCAACAAGAAGATCACAGCGAAACTATCACTTTCTTTGCACCCTCGCATCTACTCATAATCCGCACGCGGTGGCATGACATTTAAAATCCGTTACTGCCTAAACAACATCGCACTTAACCGTGCCTCCTCCTTCT
Organism: Ochlerotatus camptorhynchus; assembly: GCF_037179485.1. Classification (NCBI taxonomy): domain Eukaryota; kingdom Metazoa; phylum Arthropoda; class Insecta; order Diptera; family Culicidae; genus Ochlerotatus; species Ochlerotatus camptorhynchus. The sequence goes on from NW_027040773.1 coordinate 500,538, forward strand.
AAACAGCCTATTAGCGGAGTCGTGCTCGGCAATTCCGGCTTTAAAACTTAGGTCAATGAAATGGCCACCCGGATAATGGTTTTTATAGGTTAGCGGGATACATGGAACTGTTTTCCCATCAGCCATCGCATCGTCTGCGACCAGTTTGCAGATCTTGCCTATTCACTTGACGAAAGCGAGGGATGAGAGAAATGTAAGAGTTGCATAATCCACGGCTCGCAAAGACGACAGCCTGCAAAATGCAAGCCTGGTGTCTAATCGTTCAATATGTAAATTGCCTTATTAGCATAGCAAAACTGTTCCAAAATTTGTGTCATCCATAAATACATTCACTTTTGCTATCCGACCGATGAGGGTTGTGCTGGAGGAATAGCAAAAACATGATTGTGTCTTTTTTTGTATTTCTTTTAAATTTAAATTGTGTTTGTTTTGGATAAATAGGGGAAATGGATGCAATGTCGGCGTAAATGCTCCTTATTTGGGCCCATACATAAATTCAGCAATCGACTAAATTTTCAATAGCGACGAGAAATATCCATTAGTACCGTCCCAATGACGCGTTCATCTAGATAAAATTGACCAATAGGAGATTTTTAGCGATGGGCCCAATCTTAGATCCATGGGCCAACATTGGAGCCATTTCTCCTATATTATGAAACTGCTGCATTGTGGTATAACTGTATTACTCGGAAAAGCTAAAAACATGAGTTTTTGTCTCTACTTTTAAATTCTGTGATCCTTTTATCCGTATTTTATTTCGTTTACGTTGAGCAGACGTTATCAGTAACAAATCCATTCAACGGGTTCGATGTTGATAACAGTTGCACATCGTGGTCAAATTACACTGAACCAAAAAATTCCTTCTGTTATTGAATGAAAAATGATCTACTCGCGCTCTTTAATGTTACCTACATATGATGTTATTATAATTGGCCAATGATAGAATCGAAAATAAAAATCAACCATGATTAACATTTTTGAAAGGATTAAGTGATTAAAATATAGTCTACATATTTATACACTTGTTCATTTCGCTGTTATTTGCTTACAGACGATACGGCTGATCAAGTGACTGAATCAATTATATTCAGGTGGTAGAAAACATAGGTTACATTTAACCTAAGGCTACTAACCTTAATCTCACTAAGCTTTGATTCATACTGAGCTCTGTCATCACTCCTTAGGCAAAAAATCACACTCGCTGTTACCAAATATCTCTATTGTATAGTCACCACTGTATTCAGATGAGGCTGCAGAAAAAACGCCAAATTCGCATCACAGCAAGTGGTTAAAATAAGCGAAATTTCCTCTCGAAGTTTTCCACACTCATCTGGGAACTGGCCTTCCCTTTACGAACATGATCGTGCGAAATTACATGTACCTGCAGTTGTCACTATTACCGAGATAGCAAACGTAGCCAAGATGTGAATATTACATAAACGAACCATTGCTAAAATAATTGACACCCAAAAGATGTGTGAGGTCAATTTGGAGGTCTACTCCGCTGCGCGGTTAAGAATGCAGTCAATTGTAAGGTGCAAGCAATTCCATCCAACACTTATCGATCGGTACGTAAATACATACGAAGAAATTGCGCAACCACTTTCGCTTTCAGCCCTCAAGCGAGTTTTGAAGTACAAAAGAGTTTCGGTTCCCAGCAGGTGCAAGGTTACCCTCCGGGCGTTAGTAGGTTAATAGGATTTCCCACTGGCCGCTTTCTATGCTATGTGGGATACCACGCTTCAGTGATGTAATGCTGCGCAGAGACATGACTGATGAGCCTTTTGATTGCCGCTGTTGGGGCGTGCCCAAATGGGTACTCGATATGAATGAAGTGGGCTGTTCAATGTTTTTAGTTATGAAATTATCGGCTCCGATATTATATTGCATTGAATTGTTGATGAAATGACTCTTTGTTAATGTTTTTTCATTACTAATGAATTCACAACTTTAAGCCATTAAGCTGAAAGCCACTAGGCCGAACGCCGTTAGGCTTAAATGCTAACTAGACCGAAATCCATTACGCCGAATGGGTGGGTCATTAGGCCGAATTGTGAAAAGTGAAAGTTTAAGCTCAATATTAATAATATTGTACTTCTAAACTTGAACTTGAGCTGAGAAAAATGATGTCTGCCATTCAGACATTCTGCCTGTGACGAATTTCTACGATCATCCAAAACTTAGTCCTGATTTTATGATCACCGAATCTTTACAAGAGTCATAATTTCTGATACCTTTATAAAAACATAGAAGTAGAAAAAATAATTAAGAACTACAAAATTGATAAATCTTCTAGGCCTCGCATATAGATATATTATTATATATTATATAGAAGAGAAATTTTCAGAGCAGGTTTCTCCTTCCTTAAAAAAATGTGCAGTTCTTTCGAGTATCAAAATTTTACATCTGAAGGCATGCCAAAATATTGATTTATCTCCACCTCGCTCAATACATTATGAATCAGGTCCTGATCATTCTCCCAAAATTTGAGCTCATTTGGTTGCCAGCTCATACTGCACTGGCCCTTTGAAGTTTATATGGGACCAGGCCCGTAGATAGGATTTGATTTGGGGGGTGTTGTCTAATTTTATGACCTAAAAGCTCCGATGCTTTGTAAAATGTGCGTATTACTGAACATCGAATGATACAGACTCAGGATACATATGTTAATTTGTTGTTTTTTTTTTCACCTTCACCAAAATCGTTCAAAATCATGTGTCATCAATTTGTTTTGTTAATTCGTTTTAATTTTTGATCGGAATTTTCAATGAACTATGAGAATGTAAAATAATAATTTTTCAAACCATGTAATAAGCAATTATTAGAAAAGTTAAACAAATGTATGAATTTTTAGAAAACAATTGTAATTTTATTACAACAGCGGCTACTGTTGCCTTCATCATTTTGAATGCTTTTTATGTTTTTGTTTTGTAATCGTTATTCTGTGATATTTGGTATTGTTCCAGTTAGCTATATAAGTGCAAATATTTAATGAAATTAGATTAAGTTTGAATCCGATCAGGGTGCTGCCTGACGTGAATGTGAAATGTATTCTTTTATTTCATTTGAATCAATTGCCGATCTCCAAACTGCTGTCCAGAAATCTGAGCAACACATTGAACACAACATCCTGGACATTACAACCGTTTATTACAGAAGTAATCTTCTAGTTTTACTCTTTGCTAGTATATCAAACAAGTGGTTCGGGTCAATGGCATAATCCCAGTTAATTGATATTATAGCCAAGCCAGAAAGTCGCTGGTTTCCCGTTAGTTTTAATTCCTTTCAGTGTGGAGAAAGATCTCTCCACACTGGCTGTAGTGACCGGAAGTGTCACCAAAATCGTCACAAATGATTGATTGTTAGAAAATACGTCGAGTCACATTAATCAAGCACCCCGAATACCATTGGCGTAGCTAGACAATTTATCTGGAGGGGGCCTAGATAGTTCTGGAGGGGGCCTAGATAATTCTGGAGGGGCCTGGCCCCCTGGCACCCCCATCAGCTACGCCAATGCCGAATACCTTGGTTTGCGCGTATTGTTAGCTTGGGTGCACGTGGAGTCGTAATTGCGCTATCGAAAATAAACATATGCAGCATTGAGGCTCAGTCCACTGCGTCCTAGCAAGAAGTACGGTCGACTTAGTTCGCGCTCCGCTATTTTGGAAGTTTTCTCGCTATTCGCTTGATTTAAATTATCAGTTTTTTCTCGCATAGAGTTCCCAGCTAAATAATTAACTAAAAGTGAGTTTTTTTCTGAAAAGAAAGTGTGTTTCCGGCATCATCGGAAGGAAAATAATTTTTGCGATTGCCAATTCGCCAACCATTTTCCGCACCATCGGTGCGTGGTAACGCATACCTGCACACGGATCATCGTCATCGAGTGTCAGCATCTGCCTCCGCATTTACACCGCTCATCTATCATCGTGTGTTCAGCTGAGTGCCGACCCTCACATAAGCACACACCAACGAAGACCGCCCGCACACGCTGACCGAAGATCATCCACGCTGCGCGTCGCTCCGCTGCTGCTGTGTAAACGATCGGTAGTAGTAGTATAGGATTATCAGATAAGTTTTTGTTCTTGTTTCTCTCTTTCGCCAACAGTTAAATTTTAAGTTTGTGTTCTGTGTTTGTAGTTTTTTTTTTGTGTATTGTGTCCGAGTGATTATCGTTTCAGTGGTAGAGCGTTTTTCGCTCCCACTAGTACGGCAAAATGGACATTTTGTCGGAAGATTACACCACTTTGCCACGCGATGGCAAGAAGGGTCGAAAACATACGTCTTCTCAGAAGACAGATGATGCCTTCCCTGGTTCGTCGTCTCAGTCTGACAGAGGTCAGGCTCAGAAAAATCCCCGATCGCGAGCCTATCCAGATGACTCGACTGGCCCATGGGTTGCCTACTTTCAGCCCAAAAACAAACCCTTGAATGTTGTTCAGATATCTGATGATCTGACAAAGCGATTCTCTGCCGTGCCCGAAATAACGAAGGTTAGGCACAACAAACTTCGTGTGACCGTCACTAACCTGAAACAGGCCAATGAAATTGCTGTTTCCCAGTTTTTCACACTGGAATATAGGGTGTACAATCCAGCCTCTGATGTGGAGATCGAAGGCGTGGTCACCGAAGCGAGTCTGACCCCCGAGATCTTGGAGAAGCAGGCGGTTGGCTGTTTCAAGAACCGTTTGCTTCCCCCGGTGAAGATACTGGATGTCCAAAAACTGGGCTCAGTATCTTTTTTTTTTAATCTTTATTTTAGAGATTTTTAGCCTGAGGCTAGTTCATCTCTTCGGGCTCAGTATCTGTCAGCGAGGGTAAAAAGAGTTTTACCCCCACAGACTCGTTCCGTGTGACCTTTTCTGGTTCAGCCCTTCCTCACTACATCGAGCTGGGAAAACTTCGACTACCTGTGCGCTTGTTCGTTCCCCGGGTCATGAACTGCCAAAACTGTAAGCAGTTGGGACATACGGCGTCCCACTGTGGCAGCAAGGCACGCTGTTCCAAATGCGGGGAGAAGCACGAGGATGGTGCCTGCACAGTCACTGCACCAAAATGCGTGTACTGTAAGGGAACTCCTTATGGTCTCTCGTCATGCCCGGTGTACAAACAACGCGGGGAGAAATTACAACGCTCACTCAAGGAACGTTCCCGGCAGTCTTTTGCGGAAATGCTTAAGACGGCCACGCCATCGACCAACGACAAAAATCCATTCTCTCTTTTGTCAGATGACGAGACTGACTCTGACTTGACTGATGAGGGAACTTCTTTCCGTTTTTCTGCACGGAAACGAAAACGCATCCGTTCGCGGAAAGTTGACAATGAAGAACCCCAAATCAGCTTGCCCAAATCAAGAAGTGGTGGAAAAAAAGAGACTTCTACTCCTCCTGGGTTCCGCAGAACTGACTATACCCAGGATTTTCCACCACTCCCGGGGACATCCAAAACCCCTGATGTCCCATTTTTAAGAACAGAAGCCCCTTCTTCATCTGGGTTGTTCTCATTTGATAAAATTGTGGACGATATCCTCAAGCACCTCAAAATTTCTGATCCTCTCAAAAGCATTGTTCTGGCAATGCTTCCTTCTGTGAAGACCCTCTTGCGGCAAATGACATTGAAGAGGCCCTTCCTTGCAGCAATCATTTTCTTCGATGGATAATTTTCCAAACGAGGTCGGGGATTTGATCACTGTTCTACAGTGGAATTGCCGAAGCCTTATTCCAAAATTAGACTCTTTTAAGTTTTTAGTTCACAATAATGACTGTGATGCATTTGCTCTGTGTGCTACTTGGCTCTCTTCAGATATCGATCTTCCTGTTCATGATTTTAACATTATTCGACTGGATCGTGAGGATTCGCGTGGAGGAGGGGTACTTTTGGGTACCAAAAGTGCTCACCCGTAATATCGATTGGACAACGTTCAAGACCGCGATAGAGGAAGCCGTGTCATCGGTAGAAGGGCTTCCACCGTTGGAGGAATATAACTTCCTCTCCAATCTGATCTTGGACAGCACGCTTCGAGCTCAAACTCGGCCGGTTCCTGGAACGTCTTTCCGTAGGAAACCTCCTTCCCCTTGGTGGGATCAGCAATGCACTGAGGTTTATCGTAAAAAGTCCGACGCGTTTAAGCTTTTCCGGAAACGTGGAACACACGTGAATTTTGAAGCTTACTCTTCTCTTGAACGCGAACTCAAGAGCCTCATCAAAGCCAAGAAACGCGGATACTGGCGGCAATTCGTGGACGGATTATTGCGCGAAACATCGATGAATACGCTTTGGAACGCGGCGCGAAAGATGCGTAACCGGTACTCGAACAACGAGAGCGAGGAGTACTCAGATCGTTGGATTCTCAAGTTCGCGCGAAAAGTATGTCCTGATTCCGTGCCGGCACAGATGATTCCTCGCGAAACGACGAATTCGGTAGACGAGATCAGCCAGCCTTTTTCAATGCTGGAACTCTCACTCGCGCTCCTTTCGTGTGGCAATTCGGCTCCGGGGGCTGATAGAATCAAGTTCAACTTGTTGAAGAACCTCCCAGACGTCTCTAAGAGGCGCATGTTGAACTTGTTTTGTCAGTTCCTGGAGCTCAATATTGTTCCGGATGATTGGAGGCAAGTGAGAGTTATAGCCATTAAAACACCTGGAAAACCCGCTTCAGATCATAACTCGTATCGTCCCATCGCGATGTTATCGTGCATTCGAAAATTGTTGGAGAAAATGATCCTTTTTCGCTTGGACAAATGGGTTGAGACGAACCATCTACTCTCAGATACTCAATTTGGATTCAAGGGAACGAACGACTGTCTCGCGTTGCTTTCCACAGAAATTCAGTTGGCTTTTGCTAAGAAAGAGCAAATGGCTTCTGTATTCTTGGATATTAAGGGGGCTTTTGATTCAGTATCGGTTGAAGTCCTTTCAGACAAACTCCACGCTTGTGGCCTTTCTCCATTAATTAATAACTTTTTGTACAATGTGCTGTACGAGCTTTTCTCATGGAAACTCTACAGCTTCTCGAATTAGTTACATGGGTCTCCCCCAGGGCTCATGTTCAAGCCCCCTTTTGTATAATTTCTACGTCAGAGAAATTGACAATTGTCTAAGTGACAACTTGCAGATGACGGCGTAGTGTCTATGACAGGGGTCGACCTGCAAGGACGCTTACAGGATACCTTAGACAATTTGTCTACTTGGGCTATTCAGCTAGGTATCGAATTCTCCACGGAGAAAACTGAGTTGGTCGTTTTTTCTAGGAAGCATAGCCCAGCACAACCAAAGCTTCAACTTTTGGGTAAACCGATCTTTCATTCTATGTCTTTCAAATATCTTGGGGTCTGGTTCGATTCAAAATGCACCTGGAGATCCCACATTGAGTATCTGAGACGAAAATGCCAACAAAGGATAAATTTTCTCCGAACAATTACCGGAACGTGGTGGGGAGCTCATCCGCAAGATCTTCTAACGTTGTACCGGACAACGATTTTATCGGTTTTAGAATACGGTAGTTTTTGTTTCCAGTCGGCGGCTAAAACTCACATCATCAAACTGGAACGTATCCAGTATCGTTGTCTTCGTATCGCGTTAGGATGCATGCACTCGACTCATACGATGAGTCTAGAAGTGTTGGCGGGCATGTTGCCACTCACCCGTTGTGAAGCTATGAACCCACTGGTTCATAAAAATAATTACATTGTGGATACCAAATTGTATAAGAATAAGTTCAGGTTTTAGGAATAATGAAATATTTGTACGTAAATTATAACTCAATCCTCCTCCTCCCTCTCCCCATCCATAAAACTGTAAATCTCTACTAACCTCGAGATGACCGCGAGTAATCGGTTTAGTTCCTTTAAATCTAGATTTAAGACATCAATTATGTATAACGCAAATGATAACTTGGCTCTGTTAAGTTTATTCGATTGAGCCTGTACAAATAAATTAATTAATAAAAAAAAGCAGTGAGGCTGCATTGTAAATTTCAGCAAATTTTGCTTCAAAGTCAGCTCGTCTCTCCTTAAAAACCTGTATTATACAGCTCGCATGATTAAGAGCCGATATGAGGTCCACAGATTTAGATTGTAATCCTATTGAAAGTGGTAGTGTTTAAAGATCAAATTGAGGGCATTCAAGAAAACAATGTGTGACTCTTTATTAAACCCAATTGCAGACATGGAAAGGTAAATAAATTAGAAGCCATTTGTTGTAGAAACATTCTTTTTGTGTGGAATCATGCTTGAAAAAGAGGGGTAAAGTGCGAATTATGTTTAGTAGGCTACAAATTGGGTCTACCCCCTAGTTCCTACGGAAGTGAGGCGAGACTGATCTTTCATAAAAATTATATGGTCGCATGACCTCTAACAGAATTGCTGCAAACATAAATTGTTCATGCACATATAGACACAACCTGATTCCTATAGCCAGAGGGAAGTGGGGGTATAGGGTTAAAGCATCCTACAGAAATTATTTTAATATAATGTAAAAAAATAAAAAAAATCTTACCCAGGTAATGGATATCTATTAACAGATATCCATTATCTTGGGTCAATTTTTTTTTTCACATGATGATAATGATTTTAGGGGCTATGGGGCTGATGCTACGTGCCTGTATGAGACAAGTGAACGTATTGTTCTCATCGTACTAGCCTTCCGCCATAATGATTTACGGGTAAGCTTGCTATCCGTTCTTATGTGACATTTTATCAACTAAAGGGTGTCCACAGTTAAATTGCATTACTTAGAAGTACTTGCCAAAAATAAGTCTCTCAACCGATTGTCATGGAATTGTCAGTGAATGTAATACTATATATAAGCTTGGTTTACGTATCTATATTTCACTCTATTTCTTCACCAAATCCAAATGCTCGATCTTTCTTCTTAACTTCACCCATACGGACAGAAAATTGTTTGCATTGAACCAAAAAAAACTTTATTTGTATTTACACAAACAATTCCGGTTGAAATTATATTGCATTTTATTGTTTCGATAATATTTATTCAAATAAATTCAAAATAAGATTCTTTTTGTTTTCATAAGCCACTCTTTAACTGCAACTATTGTAAAAATAACAATATTCTTTTATCAAGCCAACAATAGTTAATTTTAATTTAACATTTATTTGTTGTGTCAATTCCCCGGGCCATGAATGCAAAAATAACTACCAACCATTCCCTCGTGAAAACCCGGACAAAAATGTAAACAATAAAAAACAATTTCTCGTTTGATTCAGCTCTAGAGGTAAGTAAGTATGCTGCTGTTGCAAAATATAAACAGTTTTTCTTTTTTTCCGTCGATCTTATTTTCAGTACTGAGTACCAATGCTCCCAACGCCAGGAAGGTCGCTCCCACACCTGGACCCTACCTATCGACCCATCAACTCATGAACCTCATGCCTCAGAAAGTTTTTTTTTATTTAATTGTAATTATGTTGGTAACAAATAGAAAACAAAACATAAAAATAATCGCAAATTATTAAAAATTTAATCAATAAACATATTTTTATTTCCACTGCGTATATTTTTAGGCTTAATAAAATAAATATGATTGAATCAACAAGAAATCTCTTTTAAAAGCAAATATATTTTTTTGTTAACCCAGCTGCCAAATTTGACAGCTTACGTCAAAACCATAAAAGCTCTGGTAAATTCGAAAAGATGTTCTTTTTGATTTAACAATCCATGGGTTTTTTTATAAACAAAGATACTGGATTGTTGAAATAATAATGATTTCATTTTGCAGCCAAAACAAAATGAAATTCTTATTAAATTTACGTCAAATATTATTACGTTTAAAATATTTTTTAAGGTTTTGTACATTGACATTTTTATCAGCTTTCAACCATGATTTCAACATTTCTCGCTTCGTAATAACAACTTTAAGATGCTTACGCAGTTCGTGCTTCATTGTAGCCGAGTGTTTTTCGATCGGCTGCAACTCCGTTGTGTTTGGGGGATTGAGATCCTTCGGCATGAAATTGACCCCATTCGTCTTGTACCACTCCAGAACGTCCTTGTCATCCTAGTGACAAGAGACTAGATCCGGTAAAAAAGTTGCAGGAAAGTTGTGTGATTTGAGCAACGGAAGCAGTCGTTTCTTCAGGCACTCATTCATGTAGACCTGGCCATTTTCGGTTGTAGTTGTTACGAAAGGCGTGCTCCATTTTCCGCACGTACAAATCGCCTGCCAAATCATGAATTTCTTGGGAAACTTCGACACGTGCTGTTTTCTGAAGGACTCTGAAACATCGATCTTGGCTTTCACAGTCACATACTGGTTTCCCGGAATTTGTTTACGTTTGATTTATCGTCCATGATACAACAGTCTGATTTGTCAACATTTGTGTCTACAGCTTACGTGGCCACGTTCTTATAGCTGTCTTATTCTGTCGTTCATTGCGGTTTTGTGCTTTCTGAACCTTGAACGAACGTAGTCCTGCTCGTTTTTGTTTTGCTTTCTGCACGAAACATTTCGCCAGGTGCAGTTTTTTTTTGTGACATCCCGAATAGAATAGTTGGGTTTGCGTTTGAAGGCAGCAGCCACTCGCTTGTGATCTTTAACGCACTACTTTTTCTTGCACTTACTTGCTTCCGATCGGCATCCGAAACGTTTTATGACACGAAAAACCATATATTGTTGGATTCCCAAACTTTTTCCGATGGCACGGTGCGAAATATGTGAATTTTTGAGGTAAGTGTTCAAAATTTTCTAGTGCACCTGTTCCTTCGACTCCATTTTCAAAACTACTACACAATGAAACTCACGCAGTGCAAACAATACACGCTGAGGATACAGATTTTTGAAAGTGATGCAATTTAACTGTAGGCACCCTTTATGCGTGGCGCACTAGTCCTTAAATAAAACAATATAAACATTTTGTACAGAAGCTGAATTGAATTTAAGTATTCGACATCGTTGTTTTGCATTGTTTTCTCAATCTTTTTCTCAGGTTTGATAAAAAATTATCATTTATTTTAATTTTTGACAAGCAAATGAATAGTTTTGCTCTTTCACCATCTATTTTCCTAAACAAATTTTAAAGTTCTCTCGCAGTTCCAAATCCTAGCCAAATTCGTCCAAATTTGGCACAGTTGTTAGTAACCTCAATACACATCGAAATAACAGTGAGGATCAGGGGGTTATGATCCACCATATAAGCTTGAACCACCCTAACTTCTAACCTATCCTGAAACCTACCTTTTCGAAGTTTTTTTTTGTACGCAATATTCAGTTCCTCTTTTTACGAAGTATCCCAAATAACGATGTTTTTTTTACCGATTCGATTGTGGTGGTGTGAATTCTACTCCAACAGTTTCAGTGAGATTGACGCACCCTTCTTACCAAACCATCCTGTTCTTCGTCTCCTTCTTCTTCTTCGCATTTCAAGCTTATTGCATATCGCATATTAGCTTATTGCGTGCTCTCAACTTAGTGTTCTAGATGCACTTCCACAGTTATTAATTGAGAGCTTTCGATGCCTGTACCATTTTTGCATTGACATGATTGTGTGGTAAGTCCAATAAAACTTCTATGTCCAGGGAAGTTGAGAAATTTTCCAACCCGAAAAATTCCTAGACCGAACCGGGAATCGAACCCAGCAACCTCCAGCATGGTCTTGCTTTGTAGCTGCGCCTTTACCGACTGAGCTAAGGGAGGCCCCTACAATTTTTATATTGTGAATTCAGATCGGTAGCTCAAATTGATCTTGCCTTTAAGTGCATACAAGGCAAGATCTTCGAACGGATGGTGGCTACACATACATACATACATACATACATACATACATACATACATACATACATACATACATACAATAAATTTTTCTGTGGTTTTGGGAAACTGAAAAATACTTTCAAAGTGTTTTTTTTTTTTTTTTTTTTTTTTTTATTTTACTTCATACGCGAAGTTAACGATTTTCAGAGTTGGTTGGAAATGCTAACATGAAGCTTTAGTGTGATGATTTATTAGCTAGAGGATGATCTTTAGAAGAGGGTAGGTGGATAGTTCCGTTAGAGTACGGCAGTATGAAAATTGAATAGAAGTTGAAAATCAGCGAAGGGCCATTAAACTGTCGCTTTAATGGCCCTTCGCTCATTTTCAACTTCTATTCAATTTTCATACTGCCGTACTCTTACGGAACTATCCACCTACCCTCTTCTAAAGATCATTCTCTAGCTAATAAATCATCACACTAAAGCTTCATGTTAGAATTTCCAACCAACTCTGAAAAATACTGCCAAATACCCCACAATATGTGTATTTTTGGAATCGGTGTGACGTGAGGAACCGGAAATCCATGTCTGACGCACTTTTGAAATCCAAGATTGTGGTTTCTGGTTCAGGAAAAACCGGGAAAAACCCACACAATAAGGGTATATTAAAAATCAGGGTAACGTGTAGGAACCGGAATTTGATGTCTGACGCCATGTTGAAATCCAATATAGTTGCTTCCGGTTACAGAAAAATTGGAAAATACTGTCAAATACCCCACAGTATGGGTATTTTTGGCCTCAGGGTGATGTGTAGGGACTGCAAATACATGTATGACGCCATTTTAAAGCTCAAGATGGCAGCTTCCGGTTCGGGATATACTATCAAATGCCTCACAATATGGGTATTTTTGGCATCGGAGTGTTATGTAGGAACCGGACTTCAATGTCAGAAGCTATTTTAAAATCCAACATGGTGGCTTCCGGTTAGAGAAAATTTGGGAAATACCCTCAAATACTCCACAATATGGGTATTTTGGAACCGTCGTGACATGTAGGCACTAGAAATCGATGTCTGACGCCATTTTGAAATCCAAGACGGTTTCTTCCAGTTAGAGAAAATTTGAAAATTTTGTCAAATACCCCACAAAACGCCCCGGTTTCAAAAATACCCATATTGTGGGGTATTTGACAGTATCTTCCAGTTTTTCTGAAGCCGCCATCTGTGATTTTCAAATGATGTCAGACATGGACTTCCTATCTCTAACCGTAAACCCTATTTAAAATAATACCCATATTGTAGAGTTTTTGACAGTATTTCCCAGTTTTCATCCAACCGGAAGTTGCCATCTTGGACTTTAAAATAGCTTCAGACATTGATTTTTGGTTCCTACACGTCACTCCGATCTAAAAAAATACCCTTATTGTGGGGTATTTGATAGTATTTCCAAGGGGTAAGTCAATCAGCACATTGTACCGACACTAGATTCGGCACAACTTGGGCACATCGATCGGCACAATCTCGTAGGCATTGGATTGTTGTAAATTAAATGGAAGCACTACTGGACAACTGACATTGAAGTTATTCGCAACATTAAGTGCTGTTTTATTGAATATACCAGAGGAACTCAGACCAGCAGTTCACTTATAGATCTAAATACGAAATATATATTCTAGTGTGGGCTCAAGAGAAAGAAGCAGTTAATCAGAACTCATTAGTACCCTTAATTCAAATAATGCTACAACTCACACCAAACAAGCTACGACAAATTCCGTGTTTTCCGCGTGTTTTTTTGACTTGTACCAAGGCAAAAAGTAATTCGTTTTCATTATTATCATGTGAATATAGATTCATCATGATTAATTTATCGGTGTTTTAATATTGTAAATTATTGTGAAAATTCCTGGGTTATAATTTGAATAGTTGTGTTGCTGTAGCGTCGTGCTAGTGTGTTTCGGTGCTACGCCTCCACTTCCGGAAGCATTGGCGTTCTGCCCCCTGGACAAAAACCGGGAAAGATGAATTTGCAGATTAGACTACGATGCTTCCACGTCGATGACACAATACATAAGCGGTGAGATCTAACTGATTACAACTAGATATAAAAATATGAAATGCATCCTACTAAATACGTGCCATCTACAAAGCAGGAATTGCTTTGATGATGGAAGTGTACACGCAGTACCAATATACATTTTATATCGGTACTACGTGTATGCGGGGCTTGTTGTAAGTGAAAGTAACCTCGGAATGGACGTGAGTGACCAGGCATTCTGAAATGGGTTACTGAATCTCAACAGAGCTGTCACCTTTCAACTTCCGGGCTAAAATTGTTCGCAATGAGATCAGTATAAGATAATAATAGATTATATTGCAAACATTTTTCTTCCATAAAAACACTGCCGGACAGTGGAAGTTGGATTGTATATACATACATACATACATACAACTCACACCAAACAAGCTACATAAGTCTATTCATCATCATCTATAGTCAGTCTCCAATAATTATTATTATTATTTAGCTTTATTAGGGAGGCTTTCAGCCTTGGGCTGGTTCGCCTCCATCTCCAATAATGCTCCACACCGGTTCCAACTCTTTTCGGCCACTGATAGACCGTTGCTTTCACATCACGAAAGGCTAGGTTTCTGGTCTACCTTTGAGGGCATTATAAAGCCCTAAAACACAGGACTTTTACTATCCTATGAACACAAAAAACCAAAATTTCTCACACACGCCACATCCCGTGTTATCCTCAATCCGATTTATCCTTGCGATTTTAAACCAAAGCATTGGTTATTTTACAAATAATCGCAGCTTGCTCTATGTCCGGCAAATCCGGCACACCTGCGGCACACCTGCGGCACACCTGCGGCACACCTGCGGCACACCTGCGGCACACTGACAATAAGATGACCCAAGATTAGTGTGTGGAGTGACCTAACTTCCCAGTTTTCATCCAACCGGAAACCGCTATCTTGGATTTCCGGTCTCAATATGTAACTCCGATTTAAAAAATATTAAATCCTGTGCAACACTTGCGTCATCTTTCTTATACACTTTCATCCACTCTTTCTTCAAATCCTTATCGTTTTTGAAGACCTTCCCTGTTCTCCAGAGCTTGCTCTTCATAATCGCCCAGAATTTTCCTATTGGGCGAAGTTCTGGCGAGTTTGGCAGATTTGCCTCTTTTGGCACAAAAACAACATCGTTGGCTTCGTACCACTCCATCACCGGTTTCGCGTAATGGCACGATCCCCGATCCGGCCAAAACAGAGTGTCACCTTCGTGGGACCGGAGGAAGGACAGCAGGCGCTTCTGGAGGCATTCTTCTTTATATATTTGGCCGTTTATTAGGCCGGTCGTTATGTATGGCTTGCTGAATTTGCCGCACTCACAGATCACCTGCCACACTAAGTACTTCTTGGCAAATTTGTCGACCATCCAGGCGGGACTTGCCGACGAAAAACTCCAGGCCGGGGATCTGCTTGGCGTCCGCTTACGATGCATTTCGGCTGCACCAACCAATCGCGATACAGCTTCCTGGCGCGGGATTTGACCACCGCATTCTGTTAATCGGATCGGTTAGGCGCCTTCCTTATCTTGAACACATGAAGTCCAGCCCGCTTCATTGTCTGCTGGACGAACCAGACGGAAGAATTGACCTACTTGGCCACGTCCCAAATCGAAAGGTTCGGATTGCGCTTGAAGTAATCCCTCACCTTCCTTACGTTCACGGGGTCGGTCGTCTTCGCTTTTCTTCCGCTGCTAGCTCGCCGCTGCGTCGTCTGGGTCTCCTTGAACGATTTTACCACACGAGACACCCCAAGTAGCAATTGGGGTTTTATGAGGGTCCTGCAGACTATGATTTAGACTAGTAGCATGATTCAAAACCTTGCTAAAACTTGCAATGTTAATTGGGACTTCTTGCTTGGAAGCTATCTCGATAACCACTGGGTAGATTGTGCCGAGATTTTGCACATGTACACACTCTAAACTAGTTTTACTCAAAAATTCATGTAACAATCTGCTATTTATCCAGTTTATCTAGATTGATGCGTCATTGGGACGGTACTAATGGATATTTCTGGTCGCTATTGAAAATTTAATCGACTGCTGAATTTGGCCCATATTAGGGACATTGAGGCCGACACTACATCCATTTCCCCTATTTTTTTAAATTTACATCACTGTTTCTTGATTCTAAACTTGGCCTACGAGTTTCAGTTTCATATAAACGCCATGAAACGTTGTTGGATTCACTTCGTCATACGGATGATGGCAAAAATGGCACGGAGTTTGTTTATAAGTTCGCAGTATAACTTGTTTTTTATGTTATGAACTCAAGTATCCAATGATTGATTGGTTGGTTTACGGGAAAATCATAGCTATATTTGATGTTTTCTGCTCGCTAGGGCAAAAATAGGCCCTTTGGTCGAACCAGCTCTCTCCCCTATTCAACCACTTAAATATTAAAAAACGGCAGCGCCGGTGGTAAGCGTGATTACCTCTCACCTAAGAAGCCCTGGTTTCAATCCCAGTCGGCGCCGGCGGGATGTTCTGGAACATAACTCTGATCACGTCTTCTCATTAGGTTAGGTGCTCATCACGGAAAACATGATCGACGAAAAATAAAACCAGGAGTAAAGAAATATATAAAAAAAATCATCACCGTTCATTGATGTCATGTTATACTTTGGGGCATCAATTTGCCTGTCCACATTACATCGCAATTGTTGATTTTGCACAACTACCTTATTTATTTATATTGAATGGCTCTCTCAACAATTGCATAAACTACTCATAAAACTGATTCAACGAATGTTCCTATGCCCCAGAGAGACATTCGTAATTGATTCAATCAGATGGCAAAAAAGTAAACCGTCTGTCTATCATACATTTGATCCGTACAGAACCCACATCGAACGATGCAGGCATGATGGAACGCCAGCTCGAATAGTCTGATACAGTCTATTGTTTGGAATGCAGTTTTCGATGATTTTTGTCTGAAATGCTGAAATGTTGGGTTCCATTGACCAAGTGCGGATTTTTCTCACGACATTGTTGCCAATTGCCGACCTTCATGGGCTGGTTATTTACTATACAACGAACCATTAGTGCAGAACTGCGACTGACTCAATTATTTGGAGATCGTACTGATAAATTTAAAGTAATTCTCTCGTATAACCGATAAAAACCGATACCAGAAGCTGCCCACAAAGTTAGTTGAAAACAAATTATCCGCCAACATCCGTTTCGCAGAGCACTCGCGTAGGATTTCCCAAACGGTTTTCCATTCTAGTCACGAAGTGCACTCAAGACTCGAACCGCGTTTGAAACGGAAAGTAGATTCAAGAGCGGGCCCCATCGAACCTACACAGGCAGGTAGGTATCTACTCCGTACCCTAGCCGCATCGAGATGACATCACGAAGATGATAAATGATGGATTCCGCATCACACCACATGTGTACGGAGTTGATTGGAGTGTTCTGCCGTCACTGTTACTGCTGCTGGGTCACATTTCAAGATGAGCTAGATGCAATTAATTTAATGAATATGAAACAATCTTCCACACTGGGAGAGTGTGCCACAGCGCATCATATTTTGCAGTTGTGCCTGCTCACTGAGAGCTTCATCTCGAAATCAAGCAGCGCACATTTGTAGCATAATTATGCATCGGTTCCATTCCTTCGACATTGCACCACACTTAACGTGTGCACAGCGCACAGTGCGCACATTCGGGATTGTTTATGTGCAGCTAAATCATTGAAATGTAATCATTTTCAATAACCAACGATGTGATGCAGGCTTCCCTTCACTCGATTAAATCCAAGAATCTTTTTTCTTCTTCTGCTATTACAAGTGCATCAGCAGCAGCAGCAGAGCTTGAAGATGGCACTGTGGGTTGCCGTTGGTC
The DNA here is from genome assembly GCF_037179485.1 of Ochlerotatus camptorhynchus. Taxonomy (NCBI): domain Eukaryota; kingdom Metazoa; phylum Arthropoda; class Insecta; order Diptera; family Culicidae; genus Ochlerotatus; species Ochlerotatus camptorhynchus. Next base: position 518,155 of record NW_027040773.1, read on the forward strand.
ATCAGAACACACTGAGAAGTCTCGCATGCGCTTCACTGTTGCTACTAGCTCACATGGTGAAATAGTACCCGTTGATGAGCTTTAGCAAAAATCATTCACCGACTGTGGTGGCAAAACTGCATCAAACGAGGAAATTAGACTGTCCATATAACCGTCGCTGACCTTACGCGGCGAGTGACTTCTAGTCGACCTCTTATGGGAATTAGTATGCACGCTGTCAGGCACTCCGTGAGTTTGTTTAGTGTATGAAACCGATGTGGGAACGACTTTTTGATCGAGATGCTTCTAATTTGTTAACGAATGGTTTGTTGCTGGAGATATTCTCACGATTATCTGAACTGCTAATGACGATTGTATTTGATTTCGCAGTATATAAGTACTTCAATGCAGACATATTACACCAATAAGCATGCCTAAAACTTAAATTGTCAACAGCAATACTTGCTGACCGAAATAATGGCGTCAAGTTGAACAACCGAAAACAAGCGAAATCCACTATGGAACTGCAATCGCAACGCGATTTTCGACACTTAAAATCATCGCCTACACTGCGCCCCTGGCAGAAGCGTTAGTATGTGTCAAGTGTCGCGACAACAGGTGAGCGCGGTGTTGGAGCAATTTTGCCAAATCAACTGAAGTGATGTTAATCCGCGCAAGATAGTTGCTACGGGCCATAAAACAAGCAGGTTAACTTGTTGTGGGAGATTGTCCAACAGAAAAATGCGCAATAATGCATCTTAAGTGGCCCGTTAATAACTTTGAACTTTTGATTCAGCAAGCTAACTAGAAAATCCAGAGCCAATAGATTTGCACAACCATAATCGATTCTCTTGAGTTTCTCAACCAGCAGAAGCTGTTAAAATGTTCGTGATGTACGTTCACTAACTAGTTAAAATGAAGATAAAACAAGCTAAAAAATGAAGCCCTATCATAACCTTGACTGTTTAAGCGATGATTGGCAAACCTTCAGCGGTCGGATTCCATTCGGACATTTGACAAATCGTCTTCAGGAGAGGATTTTTTTGTCTCCTCCATTTATGGTGGTTGAAAATCACCTAAAAGATTTCTGCTCACTTTTTAAACCTTTCAATGTTAAGTTCAAGATCACGCGGCCACTTCAAGCTAAAGATGATCGCTCAAGCGAAAGGCACAAGTTCAACCGCACCAGATGCAATGACACATCCTACCTACTCGTCGTGTTTTACGATCACTCACTCAGCCGAAGATGATGGGTATATTTGCTCGTCGTGTTCAGTGGTATTATGATCATCATTTGGTGATAAATTTAGAAGGCTTTGCAGATGCTGTGTTCATATGTTGGCCGTATTTTAAATTAGGCATCCAGGACTAAGTTTCCCTTTTTATGATGCTAATATGCAATGATCCATTGCTATTGCTCATTTCCGGAATTACATATCAAGGCATTCTAAAATCGTGGGCCACCCGATAGCCTAGCAGTGGTAAATTTGGTGCTGGTTAATCACTGCACCTATAATTTTAATTTAGCAATTTACACACAATTTAGTTCGCTCTAATTAAAACTGGGGTACGGGTAAACTTGTGTGTGTGTGTGTGTGTGTGTGTGTTTTTTTTTTTTTTTTTGCAAGGAGGAAACCTTCAAAAAGGCCATCGTGCCACCGCTTGACGACTGGGCGCACACTCGCGGTGACACGGTGTGTGGGATTCTTACCGCACTAAAACCTCCTTAGACGCCTTGCCCTTTTCCCCCGGAACCACTTGTCGTATTACTTCGGAGGGGGCCGTGCATTACGCACCTCACTTTACCTCAGGTAATTGGCGCTTCCCGTTCGCTGATCGTCTCTCCAATTTGTGAGCCATTTAGCTCCCAGCGTCACATTCTACTCGGTTATCCCTGGTGGTGGATACAGCCTACTCTGACGGAGAGTTCTCCCGGCTTCGGCTTTCAGTTCGCACTTGTGTGAGCACATTACTACTTTCTAGTTGGTCTTCCCGCCATTTTCGCTGCAGCGCTGACATGATCTGCGTTACTGCTCTGCTGACGGCGTTAAAGGTGCCCTCCTCTCGACACATTTCTTCGACGACATTCTCCGTGCTAAGGGCGAGCATATCCTCTCGCACATCATCAAATCTAGGACATTCGAAGACCACGTGCTCTGGTGATTCTTCCACATTCCCACACTCCGGACAAAAGGGTGACGTTGTGTGTCCGAACCGATGCAGGTACTTCCTGAAGCAGCCATGAACAGACAGGAACTCCGTCAAGTGGAAGTTGACTTCTCCATGCTTCCTGTTCACCCAGGTCGAAATGTGTGTGTGTGTGTTTTTTTTTTTTTTTTTTTTTTTTTTTTTTTTTTTTTTTTTTTTTTTTTATAGTAAGGTTTAGGAAAGCTTCAAGAAGCCTGGCCTGTAGTGAAGGTGGCACGGTGTGGTATCCACTAGTTGCCTAGTGCAGCTCCACTAAAACCCATTCCTTACTCTCTCCTTTGCCTGGATCCCCCCGGGACCACTGTGAAGCGACTACTTCGGGGGGTGGCTGTGCTCATGCACTTGTCGTTCTCTCAGCGCTAGCTGGCGTTGCTAGATCGCTGCTCTTCTCTCCATTTACGCTGCAGCTCTGACATAATCTGCGTGACTGCCCTGCTGACGGCATTCCAAGAGTCCTCCTCTCGACACATTTCATCGACGACATTCTCCACGTTAAGGACGGGCATCTCCGTTCGCACTGCATCGAACCTTGGACAGTCAAAGACCACATGCTCCGGCGTTTCATCGACGTTGCCACACTCCGGACAGAGGGGTGACGCTGCGTGTCCGAACCGATGCAGGTATTTCCTGAAGCAGCCGTGGCCAGACAGGAACTGCGTTAGGTGGAAATTGACTTCTCCGTGTTTTCTGTTCACCCAGGTCGAAAGAATCGGTATTAGTCTATGTGTCCATCTACCGTTCTCCGTCGTGTTCCACTCATGTTGCCACTTAGCCAATGACTCAACTCTCACAACTTTCCGTACTCTTCCGGCTTCTCTCTGCCTGTAGCACTCGCTGTCCTCCGCCAGGGTGATGCCGATAGGGATCATACCGGCGATAACGCATACTGCTTCCGACGAGATGGTTCTGTACGCACTCACGACTCGCATGGCCATGAGCCGGAACGTACTGCTCAGTTTCCTGTGGTTCTGCTTCGTTTCCAGCGCTGGAACCCAGGCTGGACCTCCATATCTCAGTATCGATGATGACACGCTGGCCAGAAGACGCCTCTTGCTACTGCTGGGACCAGCGTTGTTCGGCATGATTCTAGCTATCGCGTTGATGGCCTTCGAAGCCTTCTCACAGGCATATTCGACGTGGCTGTTGAAGTTTAGCCGGTCATCGATCATCACTCCCAGGTATTTTAACACACGCTTCGAGGCTATGGTGTGCTCCCCGACGGTGATTTCTGCCCGCTGTACCGCTTTACAGTTACTGACCAATAACACTTCCGTTTTGTGGTGGGCTATTTGCAGCTTCGCTCCTTTCATCCAGTTACCAATCATGTCGATTGCCTCGGTTGACAACACTTCCACCTCTTCCAGCGTCTCGCCTGTTACCGTCAGGACGACGTCGTCCGCAAAGCCAACGATCTCAACTCCTTTGGGCAGTTTCAGCGTTAGCACGCCGTTGTACATCCCGTTCCAGAGCGTTGGACCAAGGATGGAGCCTTGTGGAACTCCCGCTGTGATCCTAATCGATCTCTGTCCCATGTCTGTCTCGTAGACCAGAACCCGGTTCTGGAAATAACTCCTCAGGATCCTGCACAGGTAGTCAGGGACCCTCATTCTATGCAGTGATTCGGTGATGGCCTCCCAGCTGGCGCTGTTGAACGCATTCTTGACGTCGATCGTTATCACGGCGCAATATCGATCTCCTCTCCGCTTCTGTTTGGACGCCTTTTCAGCTCTCTCGACCACTGTCCGAATTGCATCCACCGTCGATCTCCCTTTCCGGAATCCGAACTGCCTCTCCGACAATCCGTGCTCACTCTCCGTGTATTTCGTCAGCCTGTTTAGGATGATCCTCTCCAAGAGTTTTCCAAGTGTATCCAGCAGGCATATAGGCCTGTATGATGCTGGATCCCCCGGCGGTTTTCCTGGTTTCGGCAACAACACTAGCTTCTGTATCTTCCACCTGTCAGGGAAGTGACCCTCGTTCAGGCATTTCTGCAGCACCATCCTGAACATGTCCGGGGATGACTGGATCGCCGCTTTCAACGCTACGTTGGGGATTCCATCCGGACCGGGAGCTTTCTTCACCTTCAATCCTTTCGCCACTACTACGAGCTCCTCGTTGGTGATTTCGACGTTATCTCCCTCTCCTTCTCCGTACGGTGTAGGTGGCCAGGTTGTTGGGTCGTGCTTCGGGAAAAGTCCTTCCGCGATGACTTTCAGCTTCTCTGGGCACATTTCAGCGGGCATCGTTGAACCTCTGATCTTCGCCATCACGACTCGGTATGCGTCACCCCAAGGGTTGGCATCAGCGTCTCGACACAGCTCCTTAAAACAGTTCGACTTGCTCTGCTTAATCACTCGTTTAAAAGCGGCCCTGGCCGCTCGAAACACTTCTCTTCGTTCCTCTCTGTCTGCTTCCGTTCTTGCTCTCTGAACACGTCTTCTGGCTCTGAGACAACTAGCGCGGAGAGTACTAAGTGCCTCGTTCCACCAGTAGACTGGACGCCGTCTGTTATTTGGCTCCAGTTTCCTCGGCATGGTCGTGTCACATGCTCTCACTAACGTTTCTGTCAGCTCGTCCGCATTTAGATCTACGGGACTCCCGTCCACACGAAGTGCCTCAACGAACAAATCCTTGTCGAAAGCTTTCGTCTTCCACTTTCGGTCACAAGTTCTCGTCCTCCGTACTGCCACAGTATTCCGTTGACCGATGCCATATCGTATCGCCTGATGGTCGCTATGGGTATATCCTTCGCACACTCTCCAATCCATGTTTTCCATCAGCGACGGACTGCAGAAAGTAACGTCGATAATGGATTCTCGGCCATCTCTGCGAAAAGTGCTGCTGGTGCCTTTATTGGCCAGCATAACTTCCAGTTTTGCCAGAGCTTCCAACAGACTGTGCCCTCTTGCATTGGAACACCTGCTTCCCCACTCCACTGCCCAAGCATGGAAGTCTCCTCCGATGACTACCGGTCGTCGTCCGACCAGCTCTTCGGTAAGTCCATCAAGCATCTCGTGGAACTTCTCCTTCGTCCATCTGGGGGGTGCGTAACAACTACACATGAAGATTCCGTTGATTTTGGCGATGACGAAGCCTTCGTATGAGCTCGCAACCACTTCTTGAATGGGGTATCTGCCCATAACTTGTATAGCTGCCATCCCAGCTCTATCCGCAACCCAGTTACCGTTATCGGGAGGGACTCGATACGGTTCCGCAATGATTGCAACGTCGCACTTTGTTTCTGTTGTCGACTGCCACAACAGTTGCTGAGCAATGTCGCAATGATTGAGGTTTATTTGGGTTACCTCCATTACTGTTGGCCTGCCATCGCCTTTTTGTATGCTAGGCATTTGAAGCCTCCCGTCGTATGATCGTTACCGTCCTCTTTTTTGCAGAGCATACACCTCGGATGCTTCGTGCAGCCTCTTGCAATATGGCCTTCCTCTCCGCATTTCCTGCACAGATCAGATCTGTCAGGGCCATTGCAGTTCCTCGCCTGGTGACCGAATCCCATGCACTTGAAGCATCGCTCCAATTGCTTGGTAACCCGAGGAGTGGCTTTCAGCGAGCACAATGACCAGCCAACCTTGACCTTGCCCGTCTCCAACAGCTTATTCGCTGCAGCTGTCGAAAGCCGTATAACCGCCGTTTGCATGCCGCCGTACGCCTTCCTCATGCGGATTGACATCGGGACATCTCCCAGATCGCAGTACACTCTCAACGCACTTCTTAGCTCCTCTTCTGTGGTGATCTCGTCCAGGTCCCTGCACTCGACCACTGTCTCCTGGGATAGAGCTCTTACGCTCGCCCCTTCGCCAAGAGACTTTTCAACGAGCTCCTTGTAGGCTGAGCTCTTGATAGCAGGATCCTTCTTCAGCTCAAAGAGGATCTCGCCTTTCTGGGTTCGCCTGGTTTTCACCACGTTCTCTCCTAGTTGCTTCAACTCCGGATCCTCTCGTACCTTCCGGAGGAGTGCTGCATACGACGTTTTGTCCTTAGCTTCGACGATCAGAGCATCGCCCTTACTTCGCTCCCGACGAGTCCTGGGTATCTCCTTCTTCTGTTCAGCTTTCTTCTTCACGTCTTTTTCCTTCCGTTTTTTCCACTTCTCCTTTGGCTTCTCGACGGTACGCCAGCCTTCCTCCTTGTTGTCTTCTTTGTCGTTCTTGACTTTTTTCAACTCCTCTTCCTCTCCTGGAGTTTCCCTTTTCCTCTTCTCCGAGCGTGGATTTCGAGGTCCCTTTGGCGTCTCCTGTATTTCAGCTGCTGCTCTCTCCTTGGCCTCGATCAGTGCCCTTTCGGCAGTTACGGACCTCGTCCGCAGCGCATCCTGTTCACGTTCGGCAGCAATAATGGCGGATTTGATGCCCGTCACCATTTCCTTTATTGCCTTGTGGACGTTGCTCTTATCCTTGATGAAGTCATGGAGTTCATTGATCCTCCTCCTGACCTCCATCAATTTGGTCTTCCCAAGCTGCAATCCTTCTTGGGGTGTGCTACTGCTGGATTTCGGTGTGAACACCTGGCTTAGCATAAGACCTAGCTCTCCTTGGTGTCCTTGCTGCTCACCTTGGGGCTTACTGCTGCTGTTGGAACTCGCTGTTGCCTCCAGGTTCAACACTGGTGATCTCTGCAATATCCCGCTCCTTGCGAACACGTTCGCTCCTCCGTTTTCAATTTCTGGCGTCTTGCCGTCGTCCTTCATATTTTTTTGGGTTTTCTCATTTTCTTCTTTTTTGTTTTTTTCTCCGTTTTTCTCCATTCTGTTGGGTCCCCCCTCCGGGCCGCTATCTCCACTCGTTGTATGTAGTCGCCTATCGTGATCCCATGGTTATCTATACAAGCAGGGAGGCTATGCTAGGGTTGACACGGTCCTTCATGGGACCGTGTGTGTGTGTGTGTGTGTGTGTGTGTGTATGTGTGTGTGTATGTATGTGTGTGCGTGTGTGTGTGCGTGTGTGTGTGCGTGTGTGTGTGTGTGTGTGTGTGTGTGTGTGTGTGTGTGTGTGTGTGCGTGTGTGTGTGTGTGTGTGGGTGTGTGTGTGTGTGTGTGGGTGTGTGTGTGTGTGTGTGTGTGTGTGTGTGTGTGTGTGTGTGTGTGTGTGTGTGTGTGTGTGTGTGTTCCTTCTAACCCCCACTGACCGGCAGTGTTATTATGGAAGAACACTCTCTACAATGTCGCATTTATGGTCAATGTAGACAGCTTTAGTCCGGGAGTTAGAAGGTGATAGCTCTATTGCAGATCCAGCAACTAATTTCATAATGTCTGGAGAGTCACGCCCATTCCGAGGTTACTTTCACTCACAATAAGCCCCGCATGTATGCATCACCGTTATCAAATGGATATTGGTGATACATACACACTTCCAGGTTCGAAAATATTCTTTTCAACCCTGGCATGTATCTAGTTTAATTTTGATATTTAATTTGTAAACAAAAATTTGGACAGCTCTCACCATATTCTGCTCTTCCGCCGCCCTTTGACTTTTTTTCTCTAACGCTTCGTATTTCATTCCGTGCTTCACCGGCAATTTCCTTCCGTTGATCGTCCTTGGTTGGTTGGTTCTAATATGATTCCGCCTTTTTTGGTCGGTTTGATGTCCACCATATGTTATTGAATTGCCATGGTGATCTGGGACGAGGCTCACGTCCAAAGCCGCTGGTCCACCGAGCGCTCCGTGTGCGAAAAGAGAATGAATGAAATACGAAAGGGGTCAGTTTCAAGAAGTGACAGTTTCATCAGATTCCCCAACTAACCATACTGAAGCAAAGTAAGAATATACAAGCTATATTGCGAATATATGATTACTTGGGTACTCATATGGCCGACAGAATGGTTCATCGGTTGCGAAGTGAAGTATTTCTGAAAGTGATGCGTAATATTTCTCAATGTTTTGATTTTATCCTAACGTTACCTCAATGTTATATAACAGACAAGCAGACACAACACATTGAACATTTATCATTGTAAACCCTATCGCCATCTGTCGTATACACTATGATGGGAAATACACTCAACAGATGGTTGTAGTGTGTAAACTTCAAATGCTAGGGAATTGATTATGTGCACCACAAGTGGCAGTACTACCAACTAAGAAACATTTAAATTGACCGTTAAAAACGATTTAATGAACGTTTTAACAGTGTTATGTCTGCTTGTCTGTGATCATACCTTCACTATCGCAACTTCGGGTAATCTGCGAAAGTACTTGCATTTTTCTCAGTCACTTTTGATCTAACTGCAATTACTCTCTCATACTCGAAATGTGCCACGACCAAGTTGGCACAACGACGCATTATACGCTCTCTGACCGAAGCGCAAGGACTGGGGTAGGGTAAACTTGTATGCTCAAATTATTCGGATATTGGCTTCTCAGTTTAGCGGTGGATCAAAACGCTAGGATGTTTTATGTCCATCGTTTCGGTCTTTTTATTTTGCCTTCTTCAGAGTATATAAAGTTGTACTGTCTTTCGTTCAGCTAAAAAATCATTACGACATTAAACTAAAACAAGCCCTGATGAAAATCCCAACCCAAGGGTAAAACAGTAATTAAAAGTATTTCTTTTAAGTATTTAGGTGTCTGGTTCGATTTCAAATGCACATGGGGAAAACATATTGCGAAACAAAAATGCCAGCAAAGGATTAATTTTCTTCGTACAATTGCCGGAACTTGGTGGGGTGCCCACCCGGAATATCTGATCAGGTTGTACCGAGCAACCATCCTTTCGGTTTTAGAGTACGGCAGCTTCTGCACACACATCCTGAAGCTGCAACGGATTCAATACCGTTGCCTTCGTATTGCGCTAGGCTGTATGCACTCGACTCATACGATGAGCCTCGAAGTACTCGCGGGTGTCCTCCCACTGACAGATCGTTTCGCTGAGCTATCTCTCCGGTTTCTCATCCGTTGTGAAGTAATGAATCCTTTAGTAATACCTATATATAGGTAGGTATATAGGTACCTAGTCAGATTCAACCACAATGAACCTTTTAGCGTTCATGTGATTCATGTTTCTTCTTTATGCTACTTCAAAGTGCAGTGTACAGAGTAAACATAAAACGACCCTGATAGTTTTCCTTTATTTGTTTGAATCGAGGGACGGTTATCGCTGTATCAGAATTTAATGGAACTGCTCTAAAGTACTCAAAATTCACCTGACGTTCTCTGAATTTCCCTGAAACTTTTAGAATTTTTCTTAAGTTCTACGCTACTTTCCTCATATCTTTAAACTCATCTCAAATTTTTGCAGCGGAAGATCCTGAAATTCCTGTAGTTTTTCTGAATAATAGATCCACGCTTAAGCCCTTAAAAACGTCAATATTCAGGAAGTCAAAAGTTGGTAAAGTGGGCCAAAGTAGTTTTTATTTAGGGTAAATGATGGCTTCGACACCCATTGACAACACCAATTTGAACGTTAATTTCGTTGTGTTTTCTCATCAAAATACTTCACTGAATGCATAAAAATGATTCCTTAGTCTTTCAGCTTGAATCTGATTACATTTTTACGACGGAGCAAATCTGTTTTGCCAGGTTTTTCTTCAAATGAAACACATGCACTACAAAATACGGCTGATTTCGAGTTGCCAATTATAGAACAGAACAGCTGAACGTACTTCAAATGGAAACCGGAGCAAAGTCTGAGATCAAATTGAAAACTAAATTTGATTATTTTGCGATTTCGCTGATAATGATTACTCGGGCTGTTGTCGTTTTGGTCGCTTTAACGGTTAAATTATAAAAATTGAGAGCAAAAAATATTCCTTTGACATCACTTTGAAAACTATTTTTGCTATCAGTGAGAGTAAACTGAAATCTCAATTTGATGTACATTTTTCCTGTTGATAACAAAACATGTATTCATCAAATTTTTAAAACTTATCTATATTTTAAATTTATCTAAATTGATTGATGAGCGTTTTAGCAAAACAACTGTATACTTTTTACATAGATTTTTTCCTTTTAATTCTACTAGTTTTGTATCACTTTTACTTTCACTCATTCACTTTCACTTTCAAGAGAATTAATGAAAGTGAAAGTGATACAAAAGAAGTAGAATTGAAAGGAAAAATCATCGACGTAAAAAGTATATTTCAGTTTGATGTTGCTATCAAAACTTGATTTCGATTTGCTGTCATTTTGATGCTGGACTTTGCTCGGGAAGGTTGCCGAAGAAAAAGAAGCTAGTCACACTCACCTGAGGAGTTTGGAGCGTTGTAAAAACGTTATCAAACCGTTTCGGATAATTATGTCGATTGGAATGAATAGAATAGCAAACATCAGATAAATGTAAACAAACAAACACGTCATATGTGTGTGTGTGATGCTGAGCAATAGTTTATAGAAGAGCGAATGCTGCTTGGATTGACGATAATACGTTCAGTACCCCTGAGATGAACTAGCCTATGGCTAAAATCTCATAAATAAAGAAAATATAATAAACTTTCAGTACTAGTGAAGGGATTAATGAGAAAGTGGGAAAAGTCATGTTTTGATGTGGAAGAAAATAAACTATCGTCAAATGTATGCTTTGCTTGTATTTTTTTTATAGTCACTTTAACACTCTTGGGTCATTTGTGACTTGTCCGGGGGTGAGATTTGAACTCGTGACTTTAGCGTGATAGGTATGGATGTTAACCACTACGCCGGGGTCACCCCCTTGCTTGTATTGGTGTGTCTATTTATAAGTGTTTGCATTCGACATTCGCTTTCGGTAGATTGCCCTACCGGTACCGGAAATTCTGCAGCAACACTTTGAACGTTGCTAAATCAGCTGATTTTGATGATTTGTATGTTCAAAAACCAACAATTTAAAGTTCACCTGTTACACATTCACATTGACCCAAATTGATTACAACAGGTTTTGTTTGGAAGGAGTGTAAAAAATCTATTATTACCATATTAGTAAACTTGTCTAGGTTGCTCTAAACTGTAAACTCTAAACCAATCTTCTTTTTGTAAATGCAAACTGCACAACATACTGAAACAGTTAGAAAATGGCACATGCTATAAATTCTATGGAAAATGATCTCTAATTTTTGAATTTATGGGCCCTTGGTTCCTCAAGGGGCATCATGTTTTAATACTGCCTAAGCTACGGTACCTAAGCTATTCCGTCAAAAAATAAGATATTATTCCCATTAAATCATTTGTAAACCACTTTTTATAAAACCGCTTCCAGTATATCTGGAATTGATTCTTGTTTTAAATTGTGTGAGGTCAATTTTCGCTTATATAAAACATATTTTAAAATTGCTTGTATTTCTAAACAATAGTTTCAATCCCACGTAATTTTTACATAGGTCAGCAAGAAATAGGCTCAACAAAATCAACAAATATAAAAACTTGAACAAATTCCTGATCGATTGAAAAATATTTTATCTAAATTGGTCACAAACTGATGAAGTGGGAGTATAATCTATTTTTTAACAGAAAAGCTTAGCTACATAAATGACCGATATGGAGGAACATGGTGATAATTATATCAAACATAAACCGTTATTATGTTCATAGGATTGGAAGGGGTTACATTAATTTAGTAGCTAAATAGAGTAAAAGTTTTTTGGTGGATTGTTTTAAATATAGCATTTTTTTATGGAGGGTACCTTTTTGGATTTTCTTAAGGGGTTCGCCTACCTGCAAGACCGAAAAAAGCGAAAGTTTGGATTTTGTTTTTCTCGAAAACGACGCAACATATTGAAAATCGGTTTTCTGCCATTTATTGAACACACATTAAATGGTACATTTATTAGTCGATGCTGTAAAAACGAGGTCCTGGTGCCCCGCACGGCTGCTCCCAGTGGACGATTTTCTAAAAAACGCTTTTTGCGGTGCCAACTGCGGTTTGTGATGTAATCATATGAAATAAAAAAAACCATGCCAAATCGTTAAGCATGTGTTAAACTAGTCTTTGATCGCTCGGTTTTTTTTTTTTTGACAAAATGGCGGCCTTGCAAAGTTGAAGTGCCAATTTTTGATCCTTAAAATTTGTCTTTGATCGGCTGTAAAAAATCGAAATTAAATGATAGACAGACAGACTGCAACAAAATAGTACTGAACAGAAATCAAAACGAATCGGACCAATCGAATGTATACATTTCGAGAAATTTTTGGCACCGGTTTTGAAAATATGATTCCGAGATAATCGCGTTTAAAGTTTCAAGTTGGGTTTAGTCCACTATAAGTGAATATTTTTGTACGTCGCATAACAATTTTCATCGGATCAACTTGATCTTTAGAGGAAATATTCTTGACTTTATATACTTTCGATTAGGACAATAAAAAAAATCGATTTTTTGAAAGTTTGCAGGTAGGCGTAACCCCTTAAGGTGATTTAATGGAAATAATTTTAATTCAATTACCAAAAATGGTACTTTTTATATGGTGGAACACAGAATCATCATCCATTCAATATAATCATCATGAAATAATGAAATTGAGTTGTTAGTGGAATGCTTAAATAAAGCAAAAAAGGTTATCTTCCATTTAATTCCCCTTAATTAATTTTGGTATCCAGACAGATACGTATTTCAACTACAATGTGCAGTCTTCATCCGTGTCATTCCCACTAAAAAACTTATCAAAATCCAACCCCCTTAAGTACTCATCCCCTAGGTAGGTATTTTGCTGTTTTATTTAAGCATTCCGCTAACAGCCCAATTTCATTATTTCATTATGATGGCTACCAAGCCTGTGGGATTTTCCTTATTAGAGAGTTGTATAGATTTTTCTCCTTTAGTTTACTTAAATCTTTGGTTTTTATTAGTTAGGTAGGTTCCGATTCAACACATTGTAGTTTCGTTTTTATACCTATGATCTTGACTTTTTTACCTAGGGGATGAGTACTTAAGGGGGTTAGATTTTGATAAGTTCTTTAGTGGGAATGACACTGATGAAGATTGCACATTGTAGTCGAAATACGTATCTGTCATGGATACCAAAATTAATTAAGTGGAATTAAATGGAAGATAACCTTTTTTGCTGTTTTATATAATCATCATCTTCAATATACACTAAACGATCCTGAACTTTTCGAATAGGGACTGTTCACAAACTATGTTTAAATTTGTTTAAATATGCAATAAATGTTTACCCTTTTTACAGATGCATGGATAATCATCAAGTAAAGGGCCATACAAACATCAAAAGAATAGCTTTCATCTATACGGTCGACTTGTTTCGCGCTCCGTTGTTTTGGAAGTTTTCTCGGTATTCGCTTGATATAAATTATCAGTTTTTTTCTCACTAAGTGACTCCTGGCATAGTTCCCGGTAAATTGATCGAAAAGTGAGTTTTTTTTGTAGTAGAAAGTGTCATTTTCGGAACGATTAATCCGTGCTATTGGTAATTCGCAAAACAATTTGGGCATCATCGTTGCGTGGTCACGCATACGCGCTCACGCATACCCGCTTACGTATCATCATCATCGAGTGTGAGCACCCGTTTCTACATCTACATCGTTCATCAATCATCGTGCGCCTGTGTGCGCTGAGTACCGCACTTCGATCAAGTGCACCACAGCGAAGGTTATCCACGCAGCGCGTCTCTTCCAGCCATCTGTGTAAACGCCTACACATATAACGCTCGGTGGTAGTAGTATAGGATTATCAGATAAGTTTTTGTTTTTTTCTTGTTTCTTTGCCTCCCCCATTAGTTAAATTTTCATTTTGTATTTCTGTGTTTGTAGTGTTTTCTGTGTATTGTGTATGTGCGTTCAGTGGGAGAGCGTTTTGCGCTCCCACTAGTTGAACAAAATGGATGTTTTGTCAGAAGACGACATGGATGACCATTCATCTCAGAATAATGATGATGTCATCCCTGGTTCCTCGTCTCAGTCTGTCAATGGGCAGGATGAGAAAAGCACCAGATTGCGGGCCTACCCGAATGACTCGACTGGCCCATGGGTTGTCTATTTTCAGCCCAAAAACAAACCCTTGAATGTTGTTCAGATATCTGATGATCTGACAAAGCGATTCTCTGCCGTGACCGAAATAACGAAGGTTAGGCACAACAAACTTCGTGTGACCGTCGCTAACCTGAAACAGGCCAATGAAATTGCTGTTTCCCAGTTTTTCACACTGGAATATAGGGTGTACATTCCAGCCTCTGATGTGGAGATCGAAGGCGTGGTCACTGAGGCGAGCCTGAACCCCGAGATACTGGAGAAGCAAGCGGTTGGCCGATTCAAGAACCCCTTGCTTCCTCCGGTAAAGATACTGGCCGTTCATAGAATGAAGTCAGTATCGCTCAGCGAGGGTAAAAAGAGTTTTACCCCCACAGACTCGTTTCGGGTGACCTTTTCTGGATCTGCCCTTCCTCAATACATCGAGCTGGGAAAACTTCGTCTTCCTGTGCGGTTGTTTGTACCTCGGGTCATGAACTGCCAGAATTGTAAGCGGTTGGGACATACGGCCTCCCACTGCCGCAACAAGGCACGCTGCTCCACATGCGGGGAGAAGCATGAGGATGGCGCCTGCGCAGCTACTGCACCAAAATGCGTGTACTGCAATGGAACTCCTCCTCATGCTCTCTCGTCGTGCCCGGCGTACAAACAGCTCGGGGACAAAATGAAACGCTCCCTTAAGGAACGTTCCAGGCGGTCTTTTGCAGAAATGCTTAAGACAGCCAAGCCATCGACCAACGAAACAAATCCCTTCGCTCTTTTGTCAGATGACGAGTCTGGCTCTGACTTGGCTGAGGAGGGAGTTTCTTTCAGTTTTCCGGAAGGTTCTGCCCGGAAACGAAAACGCATCCGTTCGCGGAAAGTTGCAGATCAAGAACCCCAAATCAGCTTGCCCAAATCAAGGAGTGGTGGAAAAAAGGAGACTTCTACTCCTCCTGGATCCCGCAGAACTGACTATACGCAGGATTTTCCACCTCTTCCGGGGACATCCAAAACCCCTGATGCCCCAATTTTAAGAACAGAAACCCCTTCTTCATCTGGGTTGTTCTCATTTGATGACATTGTGGACGGTATTCTCAAATACCTCAACATTTCTGATACTCTGAAAAGCATTGTCCTCACATTGCTTCCCACTGTGAAATCCTTCTTGAAGCAATTGACTTCAAAATGGCCCCTTCTTGCAGCTATCATCTCCTTCGATGGATAATTTTCCAAACGAGGTCGGGGATTTGATCACTGTTCTACAGTGGAATTGTCGAAGTCTTATTCCGAAATTAGATTCGTTCAAGTATTTAGTCCATAACAATAATTGCGATGCATTTGCCCTCTGTGAAACATGGCTCTCTTCAGAAATTGATATCCCTTTTTACGATTTTAACATTATTCGATTGGATCGTGAGGATTCACGTGGAGGAGGGGTACTTTTGGGGATCAAAAAGTGCCATTCCTTCTATAGAGTGAATCTTCCCGAATTCCCCGGTATTGAAGTTGTCGCATGTCAGGCTACCATTAAAGGTAAGAGCCTTTGTATTGCTTCTGTATATATTGCTCCTAGAGTCTCTGTTAATCGCAAACAACTTTTCGACATATGTGCGGTACTTCCCGCTCCATGGTTGATCATGGGAGATTTTAACTCCCACGGTACAGGCTGGGGGGAGCTGTACGATGATAACCGTTCTACTTTGATTTATGATCTCTGCGACAACTTCAACATGACAATTCTTAACAATGGAGAAGTAACACGTTTGGCTGGTCCATCCTCGAATGGTAGCAGATTAGACCACACCTTTTGATCCAATTCACTATCGTTGGATTGCACTTGGCATGTAATCCAGGATCCGCACGGTAGTGATCATCTGCCGATCAAAATTTCGATTGCCAGTGGGTTCAACTCGTCAGAATCCGTTAACGTCGCGTATGATCTAACCCGTAACATTGATTGGACTAAGTTCCAATCCGCGATAGACGATACTGTATCGTCAGTGGAAGAGCTTCCGCCGTTGGAGGAATATAATTTCCTCTCTAATCTCATCGTCGACAGCGCACTTCAAGCTCAAACACGACCGGTGCCGCGATCGTCTATTCGTAAGAAAACACCATCGCTCTGGTGGGATCAACAATGCACGGAGGTTTACCGTAAAAAGTCCGACGCGTTTAAACTTTTTCGGAAACGCGGAACACGCGAGCATTTCGACGCATACACATCTGTTGAACGCGAACTCAAGAGCCTCATCAAGGCCAAAAAACGGGGTTACTGGCGGCAGTTTGTACACGGATTGTCGCGCGAAACGTCTATGAATACGCTTTGGAGTACGGCGCGAAGAATGCGTAACCGGTCTACTAACAACGAAAGCGAGGAATGCTCGGATCAATGGATTCTTAAATTCGCGCGAAAAGTGTGTCCGGATTCCGTGCCGTCGCAGTTGATTCCTCGCGAAAACGCGAATTCGGTAGACGAAATCGGTCAGCCTTTTTCAATGGTGGAACTTTCACTCGCTCTCCTTTCGTGTGGCATTTCTGCCCCGGGATCTGATAGAATCAAGTTCAACTTGCTGAAAAACCTCCCAGACGTCGCTAAGAGGCGCATGTTGAACTTGTACAATCAGTTCTTGGAGCTCAATATTGTTCCCGACGATTGGAGACGAGTAAGGGTGATAGCCATTAAAAAGCCTGATAAACCCGCGTCGGATCACAATTCGTATCGACCCATCGCGATGCTGTCGTGTATTCGGAAATTGATGGAGAAAATGATCCTTTTTCGCCTCGACAAATGGGTTGAGACGAACCACCTTCTTTCAGATACTCAATTTGGTTTCCGTAGGGGTAAGGGAACGAACGACTGTCTCGCGTTGCTTTCCTCGGAAATTCAGTTAGCTTTTGCTAAGAAAGAGCAAATGGCTTCTGTGTTCTTGGATATCAAGGGGGCTTTTGATTCAGTATCCGTTGAAGTTCTTTCAGAGAAACTCCGCATTTGTGGATTGTCTCCATTAATTAATAATTTTTTGTACAATTTGCTGTCAGAAAAACATATGAGCTTTTCTCATGGAAACTCTACAGCTTTTCGATTTAGCTACATGGGTCTCCCCCAAGGCTCATGTTTAAGCCCCCTTTTGTACAATTTCTACGTTAGAGAAATTGACAATTGTCTTAGTGACAATTGCACGTTGAGACAACTTGCAGATGATGGCGTAGTGTCTATCACAGGGCCAAAAGAGGTTGACCTGCAAGGACCCTTACAGGATACCTTGGACAATTTCTTGGGCTATTCAGCTAGGTATCGAATTCTCCACGTAGAAAACTGAGTTGGTCGTTTTTTCTAGGAAGCATAGCCCAGCACAACCAAAGCTTCAACTTTTGGGTAAACCGATCACTCATTCCATGTCTTTTAAATATCTCGGGGTCTGGTTCGATTCCAAATGCACCTGGAGATCCCACATTGAGTATCTGAGACGAAAATGCCAACTAAGGATCAATTTCCTTCGATCAATTACCGGAACGTGGTGGGGAGCCCATCCACAAGATCTTCTGACGTTGTACCGGACAACGATTTTATCGGTTCTAGAGTACGGTAGTTGTTGCTTCCAGTCGGCAGCTAAAACGCACATCATCAAGCTGGAACGGATCCAGTATCGTTGTCTTCGTATCGCGTTAGGATGCATGCACTCGACTCATACTATGAGTCTCGAAGTGCTGGCGGGCATGTTGCCACTATCCGTCCGTTTTTCAGAGTTATCTCTGAGGCTCCTCACCCGTTGCGAAGTAATGAACCCACTGGTGATCGAAAATTTTGAGAAGCTTCTGGAGCTAAATCCTCAAACATGTTTTATGACTTTATACTACCTATATTTAACACAGGATGTCAGCCCTTCAAGAAATATTCCCAATCGTGTAATCTTCTCCGATTTCGGCAATTCAGTGAATTTTGATTTATCTATGACACAGGAAATCCGCGGAATTCCAGAGCATCATCGTCCTATGATTGCTCCGTCATTATACGCTGCAAAGTTTGGCCATATTGATTCTGCAAGAACGTTTTTCACAGATGGATCTCTAATAGAGGAGTCCGCTGGTTTTGGTGTATTTAATGAATTTCATAGCGCCTCTCGAAAACTTGAAGCTCCTTGTTCTGTGTATGTGGCTGAACTGGCAGCAATTCACTACACTTTGGAAACTATTGCTTCACTTCTTCCAGCCCACTACTTTATTTTTACGGATAGTCTCAGTTCTGTCGAGGCTATCCGTTCCATTAGGCCGGTAAAGCACTTCTCGTATTTTCTCTTGAAAATACGAGAACTGCTTAGTACTTTATCCGTGCGCTCTTTCATCATCACCTTCGCGTGGGTCCCTTCGCATTGCTTAATTTTGGGCAATGAGAAGGCGGATTCACTTGCGAAGGTGGGCGCTATGGAAGGCGACATTTATGATCGACAGATCGCCTATAGTGAATTTTTCTCTATTTATCGTCAGCAGTCGCTCGTTAGCTGGCAACATCAATGGAGTGAAGGGAGCTTGGGACGATGGCTACATTCAATTATCCCTAAGGTGTCGAAGTTTGCATGGTTCAAAGGGTTGGACTTGAGTCGAGACTTCATACGCGTGATGTCTCGTCTCATGTCCAATCACTATTGTCTAAACGCTCACTTGTTCCGTGTGGGGTTGGGAGACAGCAATCTCTGTGAATGTGGACAAGGTTACCAGGACGCTGATCACATCCTTTGGTCTTGTGCGGAGTATCGTGGAGTCAGATCACATTTTTATGATTCCCTTCGGGCTCGAGGTAGACAACCTAATGTTCCAGTTCTTTTCTTTGTCTTTTCTTTTTAAATAAGTTCTGACTGTTTTTTTTATCAATACCTGAGTAAAACATCTCGGAAATGGTTAGTATGAGTTTTAATAAAACAAAATTGATTATTTATTATTTTTAGTAACGTTAATAATGTCATGGATAATGAATAAACAGAAAAATATTATGAATTTATATAGCTTGACAAATAATTAATCAATGGGTTTATAGGTATCAGAGATCACACTTTCAGGAGATTCTTTCACATTTTTTATGACTTCCTACGTCAAAAATGAAATCAGCATCCCAAAATTTACTAACTATGTGATTTTCAGCCAGATTCTGAAACATTTTTGGTTTTGTCCGACTTTTGTACGGAGGCCCGCCACTGTGCGTGAGTAGTCAAAAATCAAAATCCTTTGAATTCTCTAATTGAATTGCTACCAGATTTTCTTTAAAAATATTCTTACAAACCGGTTCTTTTGGAATTATCCTCAGAATAATTTCGAAACCAAGAATTTGATTTCCATGCTATCTTTCTCAGAATTCTGTGGGGAGTCTCTCAGGAATTCAAACCATCTTAAATTGAACTACAAAAACTCTTCACTATAACTAATGAAACTTATTGAAATCACCTGATGAACCAAACTCATCAAAACATATTCTCCAATTGAGGCAAAACAACAACATTTTCCAACTTGACTACACACACTTACACATACACGTGCTACAAATAAGTAGACGAAACTGACGATTCGTGTATCGGATGTGAATGCATTGCAGTATGGATATGTTTCTGAGGCTATGGCCCTTCCCAACAATCAACTTTAGCTTCAGACTGGCTTATACAGGTAAACATTAGCTGCATAAAGCCAATTTTCGCCTCTATAAGGTAATCTGCAGCTAAAATTGTTAGCTGGGTTCTCCATCCAAGCGGAGGAGGCTAGTGCTGTTGTACTGGTAGGTAGTACATCTTGGTTAGCTGCTCGTTCGTACATTAATTATTTAACATTAGAAGGAAGACCCACGCGAGGTGCCATGGTAGCAGTCTGCGTATGGGAGAAGAAGCAATCGGTTAACAAAGGTGTAAAACATTCGAAAAGAATTTTATTTTTCACACAAAGACCCTCTTGCACGAAATAGAAAAACGTAGTCATGGTCATACAAAGCATGTCCGATTAATTAATCTAAATCATGGAATAGACTTTATCGAAAACAACCTCACTGGTGAAACACAGTTTATTATTGCTTCCTGACTTGTTACGTTCCTTTAGAAACGTTAGTCTGCCCTGGACATATTCATTAATTAGAACACGTGTTCGAACTGTAATTTGAGTCCGTTAACTTTATGGTAATCAAAATTCCTGAGAGCAATTAGTTTAAATATGAAATCCACAAAATGACGCATTTAATTCAGCATAAACATTCCTAATTACCGCATGAATCATCTAATTAAGTCCACTGACAATCAACATAGCTAAGGCTTTCCATGGCTGCTGATTTTGAAATCATGATTATAAATACATTAACTGAATTATTCATTCACTGGTCCAAAAACAAAAGTCACCGATGGAATCTGACTGAGTCGGATTTGATAAGGAAGTTGTTCATATTCCATAAACAAAAATCACATCACCCACAACTAAAGTGCATCGCAGAGGCAATTATGCCATGTTTAGTCTCCAGTTGATTCGCAAAATAATCGTAGCACTTGCAAGTGGGCTTCAAAGGTAAGCACAATAAGTATGACAGTAGACCGAAGCTGCGAGCCAAAACCTTCCACTACTGCGCTTTAAATGCCAACAATAGGTAATCACATGGTTGGGTCTTCTGGGTAAGATCATTGATGTAACAGTTTTCACTCTCTTGGACGCATAAATTTATTCGAAATAGGTGAATAGGCAGATGGGTGGATGTTTCAGCGGTCAGCAAGGGGCTAAATGGTAGTAAAATGGTGCCACTTTTAGGTGATGCGAAGATTTTTCAGATTTGCTGTCCAAATTAGCCGGATGATTATGGGTTCGTGAGATGAAATGCTCAACTGCATCACCATAGATTCGATCGAAGGTAGTAGGTAGAGCTGTTGCGTTCATAGCTTGAAGCTGTTTAATTAACCACACGTTTGTTTATGGTCATGACAATTCTTAAAACATTGAGAGGTTTCTAAGATGCCTGTGCTAGTTTAAGCATACACAGCATCATTTTTGTAAATTTACATTTGGCACATTGATGTGTTTTCCCATACTAATTACCATACAAATTTCATAAGCAATGCGGAGATCCGGGCTATAACCAATCGTCCCCAATCTTTGCACAGTTGTTTGGGACCCAAATGGAACCAAAAAAAGGTTGTTCTCGCTTGATGAGGTCAAGTATGCTTTTTCAATATAACGGTGACCCACTTTAGTACTCATCCCCTAGGTAAAAATGTCAAGATCACAGGTATAAAAATGTGCTGCATTTTATTTTTTTCCAATAAGGATTTTGATCTAAATTCCGTCCTACTTAGCACAACCCGTGGTTTACCTCTCTTTTCTGAACGAGTTTAAACAAAAATGGAATATTTCTGTCAAAGATGGCTTCTAAATTTATTCACCTTTTCATGGATTTGATAAAGAGTCAAAAATTGTTGAGATGTTGTTTAAAATCTAATACTTCTTCTTGATTCTACATTTCCCAAGCAACAATTTTTTGTTTTATTTAAGTTTTATAGCAGTTGATATAACCAAATTATACAACCTTCACTGACGACCACATTGCTTTAACAATCTCCTGAGAACCGCAATACAGCCATGTCATGGCCAATTGGCCCATTTTTAATGCAGTCATTAAAACTTGATATGCGAACTATTTTAGGAGCATAGGATTTATGTCAGTTTTATCACACTCTAGACGTGATTGTTAAAAATGAAAACATAAAACCTCCTCCAGGTCAGAAAGTTTTAACAGCCTTCTAATGACTACCATAAAACTATATTACAACCGCATAAATCGCTCCTGAAGAAGTTGATAAAACATGATACGCAAAACATTTTGACAACTTTGAAGGTTTTAAGTTGGGGTTTTTGGATGATAGTTAATATTGAGAAATATTTTATTGTGATTTTATTCTTTCGATGTTTGATGTGAAATCATGATCCTTGTCAGTTGGTAATAATGGCTGATATTATTGTACATTGAAAATAAGACGACTTTATTATAATTTTAAACCAATCTGTATATGCTTCACAGCATGCCGTGCAATATTTATGGTGATTATTATACCAAATAGGAGCATCAATTTAGTGCGCCATATGAATACTAAAATATAGGGATATTTTTAATTTGTCTGCATTAGCACCATGCATTAAAGAGTCATTCAAAGATTATCTATTTAGTACAAAACTGTTACTACTGTTGAGCAATAACCAGTCACATATTATTTAATTATACATAGATGTATGAAAGTGTTTTATTGCCTATCAATTAAAGCGTAATTATTCATACTGTGTGAAATTTGTTCATACGGTGACATTTTTTTTCGTTATAACTTGCTACTCCTTAAAAATACCTCAATATAACATATTATCCTAGATTGGAATTCTATAGCATAACATAAACCTAATGGTTGTATCTTAGCATTTTGTAGTCCAAATTGAGAGCGTTAAGTTATATTTAAGCTATATAACTAGCTTGCTGGTTTTATTCGGTACAGCGAATCAAAACAAAACAAAAACCACGACCACCTGTCAAAAAGTCAACATTCCAAGCGATCCTCCTATTTTCGCTTGTAATCAAGATGTAAGAAATGCTTATTGGATCCACTAAAAGCTTTTTCAATACAAGGTTTAAAGCCGTGATGTCAATACTGGCCATCTCCAAACGGATTTAGTGAAACTGTCGGCGTTGCTTTAAGAAGGGTTTGTGGATCTTTCGAAAGTGTATCGGAAAGCCGCTTGTTCAATATTTTTAAGAGCTCCTTCACCGCACTGTGCCTTATGTAGGGATCGTAAAACTGTAGTTCCTCCAGGAGTTTCATATTGTCGATCGTCTCATCTTCATCGTGTTCAGAAGCACTGAAGGGGTTTTCATTTCATATATCTGAATAGATTTGTTTTTTATAATGACAAAAAATTTCAGAGTATTTTTTGTTGTAGCAGTATATTTCTTATCTGTGAATCTTAGGCCTCTGATAAAGATGATAGTTGTAATGAAGCTTTAATGAAGGTCTAAGACTGCTTCAAGTTTTATATCGGTCATAAAAAGTGTACCATAAAACATAATTGTATGTTTTGTTTTGGTTTTATTCTTCAGTTATAAGTAGTGATGCAGAACCACCTTACAGCTACCGTTAAAACTATGAAGTCTGAGTTTTAATTTAGTAGTCATAAAACAGTTTTATAGATGACTTGACGGCCTGATTTTATGACAAGCACACAAAACCGTAATACAACCACAGGCTGGAAGGGATGCTATGATAAAACAATGATAAAATAAGAATAAATCTTCCAAGCATTTAGATTGTTACTTGGGTTGTTCTACGAGTTTCAA
The DNA here is from genome assembly GCF_037179485.1 of Ochlerotatus camptorhynchus. Lineage (NCBI taxonomy): Eukaryota > Metazoa > Arthropoda > Insecta > Diptera > Culicidae > Ochlerotatus > Ochlerotatus camptorhynchus. Next base: position 541,556 of record NW_027040773.1, read on the forward strand.
TTCCATCCTAACGCATTGAAACGCCATTAGATTTTCTTCGTTCTACGGATAAACGTAGAAAAGGGGATTCGCTAAAAGCGCTTCTTTTTTTTTAAACAATGAGCGTAAATATTCATACAATGCGCACTAACAGGGTTTATGTTGTAGCTATTGAACTAACGCGTTATTGATTTCAGCACGGTGAAATCATTGATATTATTGATCTTTTCTGATTGATAGAACGGAAATGGGCAATAACGCCGAAGAAGCGCTCTACTCTATGACAAATACAAAATATTTCGTTATCCAGTTATGATTGCCGTCACGACGCGTTGGCAAGGTATTCAGCCGCAATAGATCAAATCACGGTTGTTCACGATGTTGACCAGCATAGCATCCTCCATAAAATTTTCCATGTTGTTATTTGCATTCGGCAAAAGAACTTCGTAGCTTTTTCAATCGAATCCTTCTGCTCCAATTCACGTTATTTTCCTGGAGATATCATTAGCGCGTCCGGATGGTCTATAATCGTTTCCGTGGATTCAGATGCTTAACTTCGGATTCTCGTCCTGGTGTTTCAAAGAAGTTGCATCTTATAATTTTCGCTTCTTTCAGAGATGTTGCTAACAGTCTTAGTTCATCGCCAGATACGGTTTCTGTCTGGCCATCTCTGATAACTGATAGACTGAATCTTGGAAGCTCATCCGTAACAGTGAAGCTGGGTTTAGACTAGGCTTTGTTTGCTTTGTTGTTTCTCTATAGGTTTTATCAATCTAAATTAAAACAATATTTTTTAAACTTAGTAAATACGCATCAATCAAGTATTGTCCTTCTGCTTGATTGAAAGTTTTGGAGGATTTTGATTAAAAGTACCAGTGGATTATTAGCATCGCGTTGGAGATACGGTAGTGCTGTCACGGATTAAAGCTTCTTGCATCCATATGAAATGGTTGTTGGCATATTTTATCCATAATGCCACTGCCAGACAGTAGGAGTTAGAATGTAAACACACACATGCACAAACTATATAAAGACTGCTTTCCCGATTGGGACACCCCTATTTGATAACCTTTTACATTTATATTAAAACAAAATACTTTTCCAATTGCAGTAAAGTTTGTAAAAACATCCATCTGGATGTGGAGAGGGGCTGAAAATAGTGAGGAGCATTGTATTCACTAAGGCAAAAATAAATTTCACTTGGTTGGTCATATCTTTATCAGGTTTAGGAGATGACATTTTATATGAACTTATAAGTTTTCAGAAAAAAAAAATCAAATAAGGATTTTGTAAATAGATGAAATTTCATGGAATTCCGCCACATTCCGCTAACATTGAAACACCAAACTCGAAACTTACTGCTCTTAGCGAAACGAAACGAAACAAAAAACAAGAGAAACAAATTTCGTTTCAAAGCGAAATAAATGGAACAACCCGATACTGTAATGCACCAAATACTGGACAGTCTCTTAATCCGGACGTTTCTTTTTTAATTAAATATGACACCTACTTGGCCACAAAATAATTTTGTTAGATGAATCTGAACGACACTATAGGATCTAAATAAAATGTTCGTGGCATTTGAATCGTACTTGGGCTTATTAATCAACTTTTTAATGTGGCCGGATTTCGGTGCATTACGGTATCCCGCATACCCTTAATTCTGTATGTGTATACATATGACCAGAAACCGCAAACAGTTTGACATTATATCGGCTTGGAAAAGACAAAATTCCCACGGTGGGTCACTACCCATAGATTGAGAAACGTTGATCCAGGAAGTTGCTGATTTCGAGCAAATCATTATTCTGATCACAGTCTTCTGGATGGTAATCAAAGTAGTTCATTAGTAATCTCACTAGGCGGTGCTTGTATGCAAGTAAGTTTTCAGTATAAGCTACATCTTGATCACCATTTAGGAAGCTGCTGCCAATGGGACATTAATGCAGGCAACCACCCGGATGCTGGAAAATAAGATCAAAATTATATCACAAGATGACGTCAAAATACATTCAGGACCCCAAGACATATTGAGGACATTCACATGTACAACAGTGAAGCGTAGTGCTGTCTACCAACCAAAAGGCCTTGACCCACTGAACCACTTTGCCGAAGACCAGACTTCTATATGAACAGGATCCCAAGATATAGTATAATCAGGAAATTTACTTGAACACTGCCGCGTAGTGAGAACATTCTGAACTGCTGTTCACCAACCAGAAGGTCTTAATACACTGAATAACTTTGTAACGTCAGAAACGTTTTATATGGCCACTGGCCAAGATACCAAGTTATTTGGAACATTCACTTGCTGACTAGCACCCCGTTGTGTTACAATTGAATTGTATGCGTTCTCCAATGATCCACTGAATAACTTTGTCGAAGATAGAAACCATCTAAATGATAAGGGTTCCAAGGTATAGCATATTCAGGATATTCACTTGTACAGTAGCGCCACATGGTGGGAAAACAATGGTGACGTAGGACTACGTAGTATTATATAATAAATATTATTTGTTAACTGCAGCAGGAGCTTGTGTTTTGTGTAGGAATAGGAATTTGAGTGGGGCTCTCTCTGTTTATACACTTTAGTATTACCATGATTGCCCTGAAAAGAACTTTTTATATGAATTTTGGTTTTGGTGGGACATGTTCAGAAATGTATATCTTTTGTAAAATCTTGGTGGCGCTGAAAAGGTCGATGGTAGTACAGGCTTAAAGCCTTTGGAAGATGATGATGAAGTATAGGCAACTGGATCAGCAAATCAGACCGGACAATCCCATATTCTTCGGTTCAATGATTGGGCACTTGCAAGAGTCTCGGCCGGTCTGCTGCTGGACAGGGGTTGAACTGGTGTCTGCGACAGGTTGGGAGGCCACAGCGAGGGAAACCTCAACCTTGCTACGACGAATGGGTACTAAGAAGAGTCTAGACCTGGCATGGGGCATGAAGTAGTTCGCCTCCTCGTGGTGTGCCCTGGAAACGCTAACTATCGAACCCAAGGGAGGGATATTGCGGCTAAACGAACTACCGCAGAGTAGGGACGCTGGAACCCCATCCAGCTCGTCCCAGGAGGTTGAGAAGCCCTGCACAAACCCTCGTTGTGCAAAGGCAGGAGTGACACCGGGTTCTTAGAGTGCTTAGCACACGCAGCTGGTAAGCGGTCACATCTGTCCTAAGCTGCTCTGTTGGACAGTTGGCTGGCTATAACGTCTGCTCTAGAACTCAGGCGAACAACGAACAGCGAACAACAAGAGGAAGGCCCTGCACAGCTGCTCACTGTGCAGTAGCGAGTGTCACGTCGGACACAACACCTAGTGATGCGCCATAGTGCAACCGGCCCCCTCCCATGACGTAATGCTTTCGGGCGGTTCCGGGGAGGGCAAGGGCCTAGAGCACAGGGTAAGGTTTAGTGGGTCGGGAGAGCTATTTCTCCCATCCCCACACCCTGAGTTATCTTCTCAGGAGTCTGGGAGCAGATTCCCCTGTATATATAAAAAAACCCGGCTACTGCTGGACACGGATTGACCCGGTGGTTGGAAAGGCGCAGCGAAGAATACCTCAACTTTGCTACGAGGAATGAGCACTCAGAAGTAAATGTGTTTTACCTGAGAGATGAAAAGATTCAATTCAATCAATAATACGACACTGGACATCGAACTATGCTAACGACACCACCCAATGGGAGGAGCTTCGGTCAACTACTGTATGGGCGAAAGCAACAATTAAGGGTATATCAGCTGACGTTCCTCCTCTTTTTACGATTTTGTCGCTTATAAATCGGACATGAAAAAATATGAAATGCCCCATTCATTTTGGGTATTTTATCATACACTTCATCTGCTGTGCCTTCCTACAATAAATTATGTGTTGTATAGAAACAGCCGGTAGAATATCAGTGTCCACCCAGCTAAAGCTCATCCTCTTTTTAGATTTTCTCGTTAAACTCCTTCTCTCAACAAGTTGGTAAATGTTAGCCTTTAGCAGAAAGACGCTTAACACTTTTTTCGGCGAATTTATGATCCTATTTCACGTCATGGTTCGTCTCTTTACCTGTTCAGATAAATTAGTACTTTAATTTATTTTCTCTACTGATCTACTGAAAAATCTTTACGATTAAAAGTTAATCGAATATGTGAACTTTTAGGCTGCCCTAGAAAATAGTGTAATTTCATGTTTTTTCGTGGTCCTTTGAAAATGTCGAACAGCAGAATTGCGACCAGCAAGTGTAACCCAAGAACCAAACGCGGTGCGATGCTAGTTTTCATTGCTATGACGACGACTGAGCTAAGGGGCTTATAAGCAGAGGGGTGAAAGTCAATTCTCTTCATCGATTTCCTGTTTTGATGACCATGACGTCACTAACCTATTTCGCACTATTTCTGCCATGCTATTCTATCATCCAGAACAACAAACGTATCAATGAATGTGTTTACCATCAAATAATTAACGAAACAGAAAGTCAATGCAGAGAATCGATCAAAATCACATGCACCCCTGTTTCCAAATTTGGTTACAAGATTACAACTCTGGAGAGCATTTTGTGTGGTCGTTGGGGACGTGTGGTTCTGAAAATGGCGATGAATGTGCAAAATGTTACGCAATTGCATCCTCCTCATTCGCACACGCCCGAAGATCGGAGGCGAATGCCACTTCGACTTGTTTCGTCTACTAACGACTCTTTGATGACTGTGTTGGGGAAGCAGCATATACAGGTAAGTAATTGGTGGATTTGTTAGTTATTTTGATGCTTTTGGACAATGCTTGACAGTTTCCACATTTTCAATAGTGTCTTGTTAAAAATCAACAGTAAGAAGTTGCTTCCGATGCGTAGAAATATTTCTGATCGATTGGTGATAAAATTATTGAAATTGGTCCAGGGGCTGCTGACTTATTAACGTTCAAATCTTTCTTAATTTCGTTACATGTTCCATTTTCGGTTTTCACAAAGTGTACCCCAATACACACTAATCAAAAGGCCTTGATACACTGAACAACTTTGCTGAAGACAGTAGTCTTCTATGAGATAACCATCCTGGGATATTCCTGGGGGTACGAAACATCTAAATCTCAATTTTAGATTGTCGGAAAAAATCAAATTAGCGTATCAATCTACGAAAAAACTTTTTACATCTCTTGCATCTAAAACCATCTATTCACATGTCACTTAAAATTTTTGCATGAAATTTTCAAATCTTCATCAATTTTCTTCAAGCGAACGTGCATCTCACAACAGCATTTTGATTTTTTTTTTCCTGATGCTTAGATAAAGTTGTCCCCCTCGGGATATTCCTAGGATGAACGGAAAACTCATAAGTGCTTTTTTTATACAGGGGGGAATCTGCTCCCAGGCACCTGAGAAGATAACTCAGGGTGTGGGGATGGGAGATGTAGCGCTCCCGAGCCACTAAACCTTACCATGTGTTCTAGGCCCTTGCCCTCCCTGGAACCGCCCGAAGGCATTACGTCATGGGAGGGGGCCGGTTGCGCTATGGCGCATCACTAAGTGTTGTGTCAGATGTGACACTCGCTACTGCACAGTGAGCAGCTGTGCAGGGCCTTCCTCTTGTTAATCGCTGTTAGTTGTTCGCCTGAGTTCTAGAGCAGACGTGATAGCCAGCCAACTGTCCAGGGCCAAACAGGACAGATGTGACCGCTTACCAGCTGCGTGTGCTAAGCACTCTAAGAACCCGGTGTCACTCCTGCCTTTGCACAACGAGGGTTTGTGCAGGACTTATCAACCTCCTGGGACGAGCTGGATGGGGTTCCAGCGTCCTTACTCTGCGGTAGTTCGTTTAGCCGCAATATCTCTCCCTTGGGTTCGATAATTAACGTTTCCAGGGCACACCACGAGGAGGCGAACTACTTCATGCCCCAAAACAAAGCACAACGCTCGAGTGCTCAAAATTTACACAACTTGGCGCTTGTTTGTTGCGTTTGTTGTGACATTGCTGTATTTTTACACCATAGGTGGGTAGACTCGTTTTTTAATGAGGTCGCAATCACCATCGGTTTTTCACCATATGTTTCGGTCTCAAATTTTTCAACCATCAGTGTACATCGCTCAAGCTCTCGCGAAAAGCTTCCAGGTGCGGCAAATCTCTCACTCTCGCAAAAATACTCCGATCGTTTTCTCTCCATGTATACTCATTCTCTCTCCTTGCACCGATCTTCCATGCATCGACCCACACCGGGGTCTAAACCCATCATATGTACCTATGCTCCATTCACCCAACCACCCATCGCTACGACACTTCATTGTGGCATCGACCAAGTCCGGCTCGCATATTATTGTGTTGTTTGCTGTCGTCGCTCGTTTCGATCGTCGTCGTCGTTTCAAAGGGGGTCCCACAATCGCCACCGCGATCGTCGTTGTCGTCGTCGCCGTCGCGAGTCTCGTTCGGGGCCACATTTAGGCCAGCTATAAACCGATACCAGAACGTTTTTCCATTCAGTCATCTCTCCAACTGCCGAAGCGTACTGATCTCTCCTGGCCACAAACGTCAAGAGGATATCAGCGAGTGCTGAAAATTTGTGTGTGATCTATATTCGCTTGAACTTAGCTGAACGGAGTTGGTCCCGAACCTTCGTGGTTTCAAATTCAGAATATTTTGGAGATCGAGTGTTAATTTTAAGGTAAGTTCCCGGAGCTTGGCTCCGGATTTCCCGTAAGATTGGAATTGGGAGTGTGAAACCAAAAAAGATCAGTGTCACACTTCCGTGTGCTGCGTGTCATATTTCGCTGCCCTGCCGATCGCAGACTGAACTGGACTGTTGTGTTTCTTTTCGCTCAGTGGACTTGTTATTGTATCCCCGGAGACATCGAGTGACCAAGTGAAATCGAATCAAAACAAACCGTTATAATCGGGGTCCACCTGAATGGGAGATGCTGGACAGTAGTGGAACGAGAAGAGCAAAAAGTGGAACTTTTCCTTCCCTCAAGTGATGTAAAGCGAGAAAAAGGCGAGAAAAAAAAGTCAAGATTACTACGTTCACAGCTGAAGCGAGGAAGTGATGAAAACATTAAATTCCCCACACTTCAGGCGGGGGAGAAAGTGGAGGTGGGCAGCACAGAAGAAAGCTGGCGGTTTGTGCTCGTAACAGTTCTTGCATTGCACGCTCGGTTCCGAGCCAATCTGCTTCTGGCCGCGTTGCTACTGGCCGTGAATGCCATTTAATTAAAAATTCAAAACTGGTAGCGGTTTTCTTCGAAATTCCGGTCCTCCCCTTTCAGACCCACCGGGAATTGCGGGGGAATACAGGCATGAAGTTGAATGAGCGCGCGTACTTACAAGTGCTGCTGCTGGTGAGGAGTGCGCCCGCGCTCAAAAGAGAAACCCGCGCAGACGGCAAAGTGCAAAGTGGCCAATGATAAAAGGAGAAAAACAACCGAGTGGAATCGATCCGCTCGCGAAATTTTCACCAAAAGTGGGATGTGCGGTTCCTGGTGTGCCACTGATGTGTCATTTGTGAATCTTAATGGGAATAAATTGTGTGTACTGTGGTGCCAATCGTTTCTATGGATTATGCAGAAGAAACGGTTCTGCATTCGTTGTATACATTTTATGGTCTTGTGCAACTTTATGGCGGTGGATTGGTCACAAAAAGAGAAATTATTCCCAAAATGGTCCTCAGAAAGTGGTATGGACAGTTAATTGGCGTTGACATAACACCAGGCTGTGAAGCAATGCAATTTATGATTTGTTTTTTTCTTTCTATTTGAACTGACGGTTGTGAACTCTCACACAAAATCTTTTTGGCTAAGCTCGCTGCTTCACACTCAGTTTCTAGAGTCAATAAGAGATAGCTTTCTAATGAGTAGTTCTTATAGAAGGTGAGTCTTTTCAAAATTAGGCCCACTTTTCAATCCAATGGGTTAAATATCTTATATCAGGATACCACAATTTCATAATTTGACTAGATGATACTAAACTAACTAGGTTGCCGGCCAAGAATCTTTGCAGGGCAAAACCCTTTTTTTCTTGAAACATAAATGTACACCATTACAAATCTTCTTTCCTGCACCATCTTCAAAATGCATTTAATAAATTTTCCGGTATGTAACACACTATGGTGCCTCATTTTTTATTGAATATTGGCAATCTTATATGCCACAATCCAGTTTGATGCAAAAAATCGTAAATAAATATGAAGGTTTAGATGGTTTGAGGTTTATATGGAAAACATGGCAAAATGCTATGGGGAATCTTTAAATTTTCCAAACAACGCTCTAACTTGGCCCAAGTAACAATTTGGGTTTTATGAAGGTACTGTAGACCATGATTTAGACTTGTAGAGTGCTTTAAATCCTCAATAAAATTTGCAATGTTACTTGGGTGGTTCTAGTTGCCCAAACGATGAAAATTTTCCAAGACAACGATTAACAAAGATGCTGTTGTTGTGTTGAAATTGGTGTTGTTGTATCGCACATATTCAACAAACAATTTATCTCATTGTTCGGATTTTTGCTGCTAACTGACCGCAACAACAATACGTCCACGTCCAACCACGTATTAATTTTGTTCAGCATTTGAACAACGAGAACCAAAGTTATAACTATACAAGTAAAATTTAAAATGCTTCCATAGTAACTCCCACTCAAATTTCAAACTATTTGGATGAACTCTAAACCTTAATCAATCTTTACAATTTGTTGCACAGATACATATTTTGGGGTTATGAATCAAACTAGATGATGATCTATTAGATTAATAATACTGTTTTCAAAGTGAAGCTCCCTAGTAGCACAGACATACTAGTTGACACTATATTAAAAATATTGCTAGATTGCAATAAATGGCAATACTGTATGTCTTTGGGTTCCTACATCCTGACACTTAAGTTTCATCTTCCTATACGAGATTTCGCCTGCGCTCAACTATGTTATCTTTGAAGGACTTACAGTTATTACTTGAGAGCTTTATATGCCAACCGTGAATTTGTATATTGCTTATATAGGGGAAATGTCGACCTAAATGCCCCTTATTTGGGCCCGTACATAAATTCTGCAATCGAATAAATTTTCAATAGCGACCAAAAATATCCATAAGTACCGCCCAATGACGCGTTCATCTAGATAAAATTAATAAATAGCAGATTTTTAGCGATGGGCCCAATCTTAGATCCATAGACCAACATTAGAGCCATTTCCCCTACATAATTCTTACATCATCTGTATATTTTTCTTTCGAGAACTGTAATGACAGTACTCACAACGGACTTTAGTCCACATTTTTAAGGGCATTTTGTGGGCATTAAAACCAACGTTTCAGCTTACAATTTGAATATGCTTTGTTTATTTGAATATACTTATTTATAGCTGAATAAGCTATTATTCAGCATTTAATGTTTTTTGGTTATGGCCATATATGGATATTACCTGCAATATATCTATATGGAACATTTTCCATTTAAAATGCGTGTCAGACCTAATCTATCAGAAACTCAACGTAAATTAAATTTTTTTTGCATATGTGTCATTTCAAGAAAAAAAAACCTCTGAAAATGCCAGGTGTTGGGTATTTAGGCCGGAAGCCGCTTGACCAAATTCCATTAGACCCAATGCCATTAGACTGAATGGGTCATTGAGCTGAAAGCTATTAGGTTGAATGGTTCAATTTCGAAAAGAAATAAATTGGTCTCAGAATGTTCTTTTTTTTTTCCTTGCCGGGTATTTTCATCACTGCGCCCATTTTTCTGATCTATTGTGATATATTCCCCATTTTTTTTCTTTAGCTATATCAAGATGCCGTATCACTATTATGAGGAGTGATCGCCATCGTTTAAATAATAGCATTATCCCAGCACGGCATTATACTTCGAATAAAGTACACTGCCGTACTGGGAGTTGTTCTCCAAATGTCAAAGGGTCCAACAGCCCCTTGTCGAAGAACTTACGCCTTTTATAGAAAATTGCCTGACAATGACATAGCAAATGTTCCGAGTCTTCCTTTTCTATGCCACAGAAGCGACATACATCATCTTGAAGTTTTCCAATCAGCTTCAAGTGATAACGGCTCGGAAAATGACCTGTTATAAGACCTGCATATATATTAAGATCTTTCTTAGAAAGTTCCAGGATTTTGTGGATCACAGAAATGTTTGGATTCACGAATCACTTCGACTGCCTAGCAATAGAAGTGTTCTTCCAGTTTTCCTCCTGTTTTGAAGATTCCCACGCGTTTAGCTCCATTCTAAGAGATGCAGCCGATAAGCCACAAAAGGGCTCTGGCCCGATGAACTTATGAGAAGATCCGAGTCTTGCTAGTGCATCAGCTCTTTCATTTCCCTCAATCCCGCAATGACCAGGAACCCAATATAAGTTGACTTGATTATGACAAGACAATTTTTGAAGTGATTGAACACACTCCCAGACAAGTTTTGAAGTCAATGTCGCCGACTTTAAAGCATTCAGAGCAACTTGACTGTCGGACATGACGCATATATTTGAAATCTTAATCTTGGATTTCAACTTGGAACGCAGTTGGCCATCTGCCCATAGGAACCGATATTTATATCCCTGGGCCGGTTACTCCTACTCCCACTTGATTGTTCAATCTTGAACCATCTGTATAAAAAACAATCGATCCTGGACGAAGAACCGGGCCACCAAATTGCCATGAATTACGTCCAGGGTCAACTACTTGAAAAAGTCGATTGAAATTGTATCTTTTCTCCATCCAGTCTTCGTTGTTCCTTGCTAGAGAGCTGATACCAACAGTTTTTAGAATCCTAAGATGTCCTCTAAGGTCTCCTTCAAGAGTTTCACTGACCTTGTAATCCTTAGAGCACACTTTTCGGCTTCTAATTGTACAAATTGATGCAATTGTAGCATATAATGCAAAGCATACAACGCCCTCGATGGTGTACTTCTCATTGCACCTGTTTTTGAGAGAGTTGCTGTTCTTTTAAAACAATCTTCTATACTCTGGAAAATTTCTGAATTGTTAAAGATCTTTGTCTGAGATGGGACAATGAAGATATTAAATCATCTTGAAGTTTTAAACATTAATCAAGATTCTGAATTCTCATCTTTCGTTTTATTAAAAAACAATTCTTTGATTTTTTAACCTACGATTTTTCATAACTAATTTCACCTTCTTTAAAACATCAGCAGTTCTTTTGCAGTTTAAATGTTTTTATCTGACGCCATGTCTAGTTGATGATTTTTCATGTGCGATTTTTCCTTCTTTTATTCTTGGGCGTTTCTTTGGAGGAATGGTAGATGAGCAAGTTTTGGCTCTAGTTATTAAGCATATTTATGCTTCACATTTTATAAAACTAAAACCGACTGTTTTGTAGCAAATGATACCATTGACTTGAAGTTAAAAGCATTCTAGAAACGGTGTGCAATCTGTTAAACTTGTGTCACAATAATCTGATTAATCGATTTAAAACTCATATCTCATGTGCCAGTTTTGACATCAATTCCTCCTTTATGCTCCAGTTTTCAACCGTAGTCATTATTTCAACGGAGCATTCTTCAATTACTAATAGGTGCAATGAAATCACGCTGGTTTTGATACAAATCCAACATTTTACACATAAATTTACAGAATTAAAAACAAAATAGTTGCAATAATGAGCCCAGTATCTTTCAAAGTACAAGTGGTATGTATTACGGGCGACGAATAACGGGCTGAGCCACTAAGAGTGGACTGAGCAGTTAGTCTTGGTGTGGTTAGTGGTTACCACCGGTCTTCGTCAACATGTCTGAAACCGTTTCATTTGTTGGAAGGTAGTGTGGACCAGTGCTGATAAAAATCCTTTCTTCTACACTCTACTGTGCGGTAAATGAAGTCAACCTTAACAGATAGACCAACTACCTGAATGAATTTGACATAACAGCATTCTCTTGATCAAGGCAACCTCTGAGTATCGAAGTCAACATCTCGATTACTTTTCAAAGGGACGTATCAGCTTATGTAAACAATGCATTTGATCGTCTCGAGCAGTCGAGAATTTGTTTTTATTCATTCATGGCTGGATGTTCATTATTGCCTCTGTTGGCTTGGTGAGGAGGATTCTGAGGATAAAATGCAAAATGATTATTCCATTTTACACAAATATAGCGCTGAAGTGGCGTGCTGGTTTTTACCAACCCCTGAGTATCTAGACAGAAAACCTTAGTTTCACGTACCCACTTACAAATTGTAGATGTCTCCACCGTACGTAAACAATGGGGTCAGCCATCGTTGGTGGCACAACTTTTTTCACATCTTTAAAAGGACAAGTGGTATGTATTACGGTCGACAACCTCCCTTCCGGTGGTAACGTCCTCAATGCTACCAATCTTCAACGAATAACGGGCTGAGCCACTAAGAGCGGACTGAGCATTTAGTCTTGGTGTGGTCAGTGGTTACCACCGGTCTTTGTCATCATGTCTGAAACCGTTTCATTTGTTGGAAGGTAGCGTGGACCAGTGCGGATAAAAATCCTTTCTTCTAAACTCAACTCAGCGGAAAATGATGTCAACCTAAACAGATAGACCAACTACCTGCATGAATTTGAATTTTGACATAACAGCATTGTCTTGATCAAGGCAACCTCTGAGTATCGAAGTCAACATCTCGATTACTTTTCAAAGGGACGTATCAGCTTTTGTAAACAATGCATTTGATCGTCGATTTGGCGTAGCTGGTAGCTCGCACACGATTACTAACACCACTAGCAGGTAGGGAAAAAAAGCATGCGTGGGCTAGCTACCAGTTACGGCAAATCGACGATCAAATACATTGTTTACAGCAGGGTTACTTCCACTCACTTGCTATAAAAAAAATGTTATTCGGAATTTTGAAATCATGAGATGGTATAATGATAATTAGTACTTGTAAGCTACAAGAAGAGGTCGTGATGTATATGTTCGACACATAAAATCTGTCAATATTGCTTTCAGTGTGTCACAATCAGAGATTTTACGACTCGTGAGCGCTCACTCTGAGTGAACGCTCACGAACCATAAGATCGCTGATTGTGACGCTCTGAAAGCGAAATTGCCAGGTTTTATGAGTCAAACATATGCTTTACATTCTCTTCTTGTTACTTATAAGTACAACACATCATTATATCATCTAATGATTGTATAATTCCGAAAAACATTTTTTTAAAGCAAGTGAGTGGAAGCAACCCTGGTTTACAAAAGCTGATACGTCCCTTTGATTATTACATTTTACACAAATATAGCGCTGAAGAGTCGTGTTGGTTTTTACACACAGGTCGACAGCACATTATTGCGTTAGACTGAAATGTTTATAATGTCGATGATTTAGGCGTGGTCGATAATATTAAAAATAATAATTTTGCCCAAAATGAAGTTGATTTTTTTGCTTTTGAGGATCGCTTCTGATTTTGACAATTTTGGGTTTGATAATCAAGCACTGGTGAATATTAACTAACACGTATTCGTTGATGTTTAATTAACTCATTTATAGATAGAGCTGGAATTAGGGCATAACAACTTTTGTAAACAATGACTTCTCTCGATGATTTCTAGGAACTCGGGGCTTGCTAATTTAAATCAACATCACCATTGGGTAGGAGAACATCTCTCCTATCCCTTGGTCATGTTGGTTTACGTCGGCGTGCATTGAATTCCGGGAAATCATCGAGATAAGTCATTGTTTACAAAATCTGTTACGCCCTAATTCCAGCTCTATCAAGTTTTGTTCATTTCGCTCGTACGTAACAGCATAGATTTTCAATACAAACACATTTCAACTACGCTGGGTTAAAGCGCTATTCCTTGCATGTGATAGTAAATGATAAAAACAGACACTGCTGTGGACTGATGATTCCTTGCTGTTTCGGATGATCAGCATAGTGGTATTCCGTGTCAACATGTTTTGAACGTCGCTCACGGGATTTGGAGCTTTCGTTGTCCTCATTCACAGTAACTGGAACCTGGATGTGGATTCCCAGATCGTCGAATAAGCGTAATATCCAGCATAACTCTTTGCAGCTCTCCTTTATAGCAACATTTTCGGCTTCCGAACTACTCAATGTTACGCATTCTTGTTTCCTGGAACACCTTCCAATCATACCACTTGCATACCGGATCAAGTAGTCTGTAGTTGACTTGATGTCACCGGCTTAGTCAGCATCTATTTACTAACACCTCCAATTACGTTGAATCAGATCATACACCGTTTGAAAAATTCATGTAAATTTCTGCGATACATAGCGCACATAAAGTTAACGCTAGATTTGGGGTAAATTTACACGATATTTCGTTTAAATTTATGCGCAATATCGCATAAATTAGCAATATTGTATGCAAGCTTGTAAACGATTCCGTTGTTTATGTCTCGCGGTATGTTAGCTCGCGGTTGATGGTACCTTTGAGGTACTGCAGGATTCACTTCGTCTCTACCCAAGGGGTAAGTCACTCAGCACATTATGCCGAAATTATATTCGGTACAACTTGGGCACATCCATCGGCACAATCTCGTAGGCATTGGATTGTTGCAAATAAAATGGGAGCACTGCTGGACAACTGTCATTGAAGTTGTTCACAACATTACGTGCTGTTTGACTGTATGTTCAGGAACATCCTTTAGTTGAATATACCAGAGGAACTCAGACCAGCAGTTCACTGATAGATCTAAATACGAAATGTAAATTCTAGAGCGAGCTCAAGAGGACTTAAACAGACCCCATTAGTACCCTTAATTCAAATAATGCTGCAACTCACACTAAACAAACTATAGATGTCATATTCATCATCCTCTATAGTCAGTCGCCAACAATGTTCCCCACCGGTTTCGGCAACTGATAGACCGTTGTTTTTCTCATCACAAAAGGCCAGGCTTCTGGTCTACCTTTGAGGGCATTATAAAACCCTAAAACACAGGACTTTTACTATCCTATGAACACAAAACACCAAAATTACGCACACCCGCCACTTCCCGCGTCATCCTCAATCCGATTTATGCTTGCGATTTCAAACCAAAACATTCATGGTGTCAAAAATACCGGGTTGCCGGGATGGGTGTTTTACAAACAATCGCAGCTTGCTCTATGACCGGCAACATCGGCACACTTGCGGCACACATGCGGTACACTGACAAAATGATGACGAAAGATTGGTGTGCGGAGTGACCTACCCCTTGTCTCTACCCAATTTTTCCCCAGAATTTAAACAGCTGCTACAACAAAAGGTCGCGTCAAGGGGTGCCGCTGTGCTGAACGTGTCGAAGTAGGCGGAAGTCTACCAATCAAGGTGTCAGTATCCCATGAGTTTGGCAACCCTAAAGTTATAATGACTTTTGTGATTGTGTTTACATTTTCAATTTGAACGTTAGCGAAATGGACAATGGAAGATGAACTGGAAGCAATCTAACTAATACAGTATTCTTGTACTGAAACGAAGGTGTAACACGGACATGGATGTTGGACTAAATTTTCGTCACCTATCTGTGAAATGCTCCCCGAAAAAATCAAAACCAGAACTCAAATGGGTGAAAGTTCAATCCCACCCTAGAAAAAAAAAACTACGACTCAGAACTACGTGACCGAAGACAACACCCAAGCCTACGTGTCACTGATTATGATGTCTCCTGCCACCACCCCATTACACACGTTCAAGCCTACCAAGTTCACGATCTTATGTAGTTGTGGTGCCTTCCGAAATGTACTACCAATGAAAACCAATGGTCAATGTATCCCACCAAATATCGGCCCACTCCAGATCAGTCATGCTTCGTAATGGGCTCTTGCCGAATAGCAAGTTGCTTAGTGTCGTCGTGTGGGAAGGTTGACCCAACCGAAACCCATTCTACCGCCAATATAATTTTAGAGATTGAGCACTGGCCTTACAAGAACTGATCGGTAGACCACTATTCGCATCGGGGCCTCTTGGGACAAACTAGTTCAACCGAAGTGTGACTTCAGATATGCTTCTGCTAAATGACCGGATCGTTGATGATGGGTATGTGCAAGATGTGGGACTCACTAAATGGAATGTAATTGCATTGATCTGTTCCTATATATCCTATACTATTGCTTTAAGGCAATCGTACATAGGTCCAGATATGATAGAATATTTGAGGTTAAGAATCGACAGCCCTATAAAATCCTGTGGATTTCCCATTGAAGACCATAACCAATGAAGCACGCCACTATTATGAGCTTCTTTTTCTTTATTGTTTATTCTGCATAACAAACTTGTTTAAGAAATATCCTCAGCCGCCACAATGTTGTCGATTTACGTCCATACAGTTCGCCGATCGCATTCCATACCGTACCGGCGTATTGGACGACCACATCTTCTCTTAATTTGACACGACCTTCTCTATTCACCGATTAATGAGATTAATGAGATGGTGGATTCAATTAGAAGAATATGACTTTAAAGTCATGTATATACCCGGGAAAGGCAACGTTGTAGCAGACACGTTAAGCCGAATAGATTTATGTAATCTAGATACTGCAGGTCTGATAACGGAACAAATTAGAGACGATATCAAATCACATAAAAAGAAGATTTCAAAGCGCATAAATGTGATTACAAGAAATCAGGCGAAAAATGCCAATCAAGATCCAGACAATAATAATGAAAATGGAATAGCCGAGGATTATTCATGATTTCTATTGTTAAAGGATCAAGGAGAAAAAAAAACAAAAATGTTTATAATAAAATAGATGCATCTAAAAACTCTGCAAATGTTTATATTGCAAGACCAACAATTGAAATGGCCTTAACTCCATTTTGTAAACAAACCTTGTAAGGCCATTTTCTCACGAACCGAAACCTTCATTCGCAAACCTAAACCACAATCGTGAAGAGGAGAATTTCCCCTTCCTGTTCATTATGTTGGTTTCCTTTGGCGGACTTCGGTTCGCGAGAAAATGGCCCTACAATATTTAAATAAAACGGTCATTATGAGTTTGATAAATATGTATTTGATTCAAAAGATATTCAAAATCACGAATATATTTCGGATCTTAAAGAATAGAAGCTGTTCTGAAAGAAACCACGAGCTGCTGGGAGTTTCACTACGAATCGGATGAAATTTGTTGATTTTGACAAGATTCATGGTGTAGAAAATAGGGGAAATGTTGGCTTCGGCAATACCTTAACCTATTATCGTCAGGGGGGTAAACAAAGTCCTGGAAAACTCAAATTTAGCCAATAGATGCTCCCAAACACAATGTATCCACATACCAAAATTGAGCTCTCAAGGACTTGGTTTACCCCCCTGACGATAATAGGTTAAGGTATTGCCGAAGCCAACATTTCCCCTACTTACAGATTCTTCTTTGGAATTTTTTGAAAAAGTGGCAAGGTACGATGCTTGAACCTATTGTGATGTTGCGCGAGCACCAAAATAGCCATCCTCACCTACAAACAGATTGCCGAACGGGTGTAAATTCTTCCAACCAAGTGACTCTACAGGCCGACTCAGAACTGACAGCAGTAGAAGGAAAGAAGGATAAACTGAAAGGCAGCCGAACAATTTTCTCTACCGATGGAGAACCTAGGCCAGTGACAAGGCTTATACCAACAGCAGCGTTTGACAGTAGGCAGGATGTCCCGGGCTCAAAACGTTCATTTTGCTGTGCTGGGCCCGCTGTCATGGTATAACATGTTGCCTACGCGCCTGCCACTGGGCTAGGAGAACCAGATTGAATGCGTGAAATCCGAATGCTGACGATTTAAATAGCCGAGTCAGATATATTTTGGTTCACCGATCTAAATCAGTTGAATTGGCCACAGCAGTTTTACGGTATTTGTGTGACGTTTATGTTTATGTGTTACAGTTTAACAGTTTTCTCCATATTTACAGCAATTTAAATGTGTCAATACAAGATCAACAATTGAAAAGGCCTCAACTCCATTTTGTAAACAAACCTTGTAAGGCCATTTTCTCGCGAACCGAAGTCCGCCAACGCAAACCAACTAAACGAACAGGTTGGGGAAATTCTCCTCTACCCGATTGTATTTAAGGTTAGCGAATGTAGATTTCGGTTCGCGAGAAAATGGCCTTCAAGGGTTTGTTCCCAAAATGGAGTTGAGGCCTTTTCAATTGTTGAACTTGAATATATGTTTAAAGCTAGAAAATAAAAAAAGTGATTCTTTCTGAAACATTCTCATTCAGCTCACTCAGGAGAATGCAATCGTCAAAGGCTCAGCATGGAAAAAATAATAAAAGAGGAATCTTCCACACTACTACACTTAGAATCATTCATGTTACGCTCAGCTGTCTGTTTTGCTCAATTCTGCTTCATCGAAGAGAATAGAAGCAATGCGAATACGAACGAAATCAGTGCTGAAGCTGCTGATTGTTTCTGATGTTGTATGCGTGTGAGTGAGTAGTAAATGCAAAATGAAACGATTTGTCCCATGCTTGTTTGCCCTAACATAACATAAGGACTAGATAGAAGGTTTCCATCTTTGCTAAAACTGTTCAGATGGACAAGACCTATCTTATGATAAAGAGTTTAGTTCAGAGCTCACTCACCAGGCAGCGCTAGTGTGACATTCTTTTTGAATGGTTTGTGTTTACTTAATAAATGGGCTAGATACAAGATTTCTGTGTTCATATCAACTACAACTTTTTTTATTACGTCGCTGTTTGGACTTTACACTGGCTCTCAGCTGTTCTATGTACCTCTAAAGTTGTTAATTCAGAACTTCCAAAGTTGTTAATTTAGTGTATACTCTATGCCAGAAAAGTCGAGTAATTTTACATCCTGAAAAATGCCTAGACCACACCGGGAACTAAACCAAGCCGCCTCCAGCATGATCTTGCTTTAAAGCTGCGCCTTAATCGACTGAGCTAAGATAAGCTTCCACGAATAAGGCCTATTTTTTGGTAAAGACTTCAGCTCTGATTTCACTAAGCAGTGAGAAATTAATTTTTAATTGTTTTCCCTAACCAGTGCTTGCATCACTACAGGTTTACTGCAGCACATTTGAAAATTTAACATTTTTTATCGGCACCTACTCCAATCAAAAAAAAAAAAACTACTCGACTGCATGGTGCACATAAACGAATTTTTGGAAATTTGCTGTTTCCTGGAAAATTACCGCATGTAGGTATGTGATGTTTATTGTATGGAATAAATAAAAGCAGAAAATATAAAAAAAAAGTGACGCTCTAGCGATCTCTGAGGAGTGAATTCTTAACTATGATGATTGCCATATAATTGTTTTAGATGATCTTAAAACTTGGCCAAAAACAGAAACCTTCTACCCAAGCATGGGAAAATTCATTCACTCGCGTGAGCACCACAGAAATAAAATAGCCATCCTCACCTACAAACAGATTGCCGAACGAGTGTACATTTTTCGAACCAAGTGACTCTGCAGGTAGACTCGGAACTGACATCAGTAGAATAAATGAAGGATAAACTGAAAGGCAGAAGGCAGCCAACATTTTTTTCTACCGAGGAAGAACCCGATTGAATGCCTAAAAACCGATCGCTAACGATTTAAATGCCCAATTGAGATATTTGTTCGTTCAGTGATTTAAATTTAAATCCATTCTACAAAATGCTCACTCATGACTCACTCAAACATGATTAGTACAAGTGCAGAAATTTTCATTTATATTTTCCAGATAACGCCTTGTTCTACAACAACTGAAGAACAGGAGATTTTTATCGATGGGCACAATCTTTAGATCCATTGGCCAAGATTAGAGGCATATAAATGTAAGCAAAATAAGGTATAAAGATAAAACCGTGAAAGTTGCTTCGAAAGTTGCAAGTGACCCCAAGTAACCAACAAGTTCGCTAGTTCGCATTTTTAAAATACTGCTTAATGGCTAAGATAGGGCTTCCAAGCGCGTAGCGTACTTAAAGCAGTACACCACAACAGGCGTGGATCTGTTATAATGAGAAAATCGCTGCTTGCCGATCGCAACCCCGAACAGTAAACATTTAGAATAAGCGAGTGACTGAACATTTTTCAAATCAATATGATCCGTCAACAATCATTATCTATGTATACACTCATGCCTATCCTACTCATCAAGGGCCTCCCTTAGCTCAGTCGGCAAAGGTTCAGCTACAAGGCAAGATCATGCTGGAGGTGGCTGGGTTCGATTCCTTGTTCGGTTTAGGAATTTTTCGGATTGGGCATAAGAGTATGCCAAACAATTATACTAATGCAAAGATGATGCAGGCATCGAAAGCTCTCAAATAACACCTGTGGAAGAGCATGATGTTTTCAGATTATATACTCATTCAAAGTTTCATATTCAAAAAAACCAAATTGTTTGAGTTTCAACCATATTTTTCTACATTCATCGAGCATTATCAAAGTAACCCCAAATCAAAAAGCTGAAGTTCGGTTAGAACTCTAAGTTGAGAGCACGCAATAAGCTGATTTGCGATAAGCAATAAACTTGAAATGCGAAGAAGATCCTACTCATCAGTCACGTCCCAAACTTTCGTACACAAACAGTAAACGTCAAGTAAACAGCATGACTTTCAATTATTTTCCCGGCGGATTTCTCTGGAGCCTAATTTCTAAACATACAAACCAGTGCTGTAGACAGCGGACAGGTATGGACTGAGTTTGGGCACGGAAGCCATAAGATGAGGATGGTATATGATTTCCGTAAACAAACAGCAAAGATTCCGGTAATTGATTCGGCATTGAGAGCATGTTTTGTGGTTGATGGGTCAATACCGGAGCAAATGGATTGGCTCTTTGAGGGGGTCAGTCTGAGTCATCGGTTTAAAAGTGTTGGCATGTCCGATTTTTGCTTTCCATGTGAACGATCCTGGTAATTTATGATTGCGGCATCAGATGATTGAATTTAAAGGTGCTCTAGCAATATAAGTCGAAAGGATCAATTAGCCGATTAGCCTAAAGTGGTTTCGCAAACCGCCATTACCCCCTTAAATGGTAGCATGGCATTTATTCCACTTCCCAAAAAATAAAGCAAATTACGTTTCAGGTTTTACTGTCCGTCGCCACAGGCGAATCCGCTATTTCCTATTCCCATAAAAGCTACCACCCGGGTTGGTCCCTTCTCAATAGGTATTATGTAAAACGGAACTGCATACTAGCGCATAATACCACTGCCAGAAGGCACGTCGCTCGACCCACTATTATCGTGATACTCGGTTTGGTCATAGCACCCGTCCGTTGTGTTTGGTTGAATGGCCTTCTTTTTGGGGTCTGAAATTAGTATTCAAAGGCAACTCCGCGCACGCGTGAGCCAAATTTTGTGTACCGCCCCCTGCCTCAGGTTGGTGTGAAAGGGGGACACAGACAGCCGCACATTTCGCATCTTCACGAAACGCGCGGCCACTAATCACTTTCAATTTTGTTTTGATTCAAGCTTCCTTCCATTCTGTGGTAAGTTCCACGAGGCTCAAAACTCTAACCGTTTTCTTGAATGCGGTTGAAAATATATGTCAAGCCATTCCAACTGTTGGATAATGGTTTGCATATCTGCCTATCTATTGTCTCTTTTGTCACCTCTCGGTATAGATTTGATCTTTTTATTAAGTTGACGCGATCTCGCAGCAATATTAGTGTGGTATGTGGTGAACTTTCTCCGAAAAGGTTACTCAACATCTATACGATACCCGGAACGGATGATCGATGCACACGTAATCGAAACGGTCCACAACAGCATTGTCAAACAACCGGCATTACGCAGAGAGCTCCGGTTGTCAGTCGGCGGTTTGCAACGGTTCTTACGACAGTCTCCCAAGAGGAGGACAGTGAAAAGATCTACTGGATGAATGATTGATCCAAAAGAGCTACCGAGGAATCGTGAGACCCAACGAAGGATGGCCCTTCAGAAGGGTCGTAAAGCATTCGATTAAATTATCACCTGGTGAAAGCCTAAGCATCGTAAAGTGTTTATCTTTACTCGATCTTACACTCGAATGAGGAAGTTGGAGAGAGGGCGAGGGTGGTTTTCCTTGGTTTCCATCTGTATGGATGGACAGCCGAAGGGGTCACAGCAAGTTCATTAGCGGGGCATCAAGCTGCGGTCGTTAATAATGGCCCTAATTAATTGGAGACACTGATGATATGAAGTTATTAGACAGAGTGGTTATGTAAATGGACTGACGACACCTGGCGTGAAGTGTGAGATAATTTGTGATGGTATGTTGCTTTTATGGATGAGTAATTGACATTTGAAGATTTTCCGCGTCGTACATTTTCTGGGCAGATTGGATTACGTAAGGAGTTATCGTGGACAATGACTGGTCGTATAGTGGCTGAAGATCTTATTAAGTAATGTTATGTTACCGAATCAATTACCAGGTGTAATTTTTGGTGCACTTGATCATGTTAATTAAAGAAAGAACATGAAATTTACTTTGCAAAATATTTGAAATGACATTGAAATTTCATTAAGATACGGCAATGTGAATTTGAAGTCAAATCTAGATCAACAATTGAAATAGGCGGAACAACCAAACGTAAACAATGGCTTTAAACGCAAATCCCTCGAGAATCAAAACACTCCCACGCAAACCAACCATGCTATTCAATAAAGGAAGTTTGCTCTATCAGATGGTGGTGTTAGATTTCTTCGATGTTTGTAGTAGCCTTACAACTCAATCGTGTTGGCTTTACGGTGCCGATAATTCATGGTGCATTGTTTGAACCAAAATTCACTTAATTCTATGTCTAGTAGGAGTTGGACCGAATACTCGCTGCTTATTTGAGGTTAGAGGGGTACATTGTCGAAGGATAGGATAAGGGAAGGAGCTTGAGGGAAGTCGCCAGTATGAACGGTAAAGCAGATGTTGATTTG
This sequence comes from Ochlerotatus camptorhynchus, assembly GCF_037179485.1. Classification (NCBI taxonomy): domain Eukaryota; kingdom Metazoa; phylum Arthropoda; class Insecta; order Diptera; family Culicidae; genus Ochlerotatus; species Ochlerotatus camptorhynchus. The sequence goes on from NW_027040773.1 coordinate 564,266, forward strand.
TCTGGAATTCGACCGGCTATGGTGACCAGTGGGTGACGATGAGACTCATCAAGACGAAGGGACTAGACACACAAAAACTATTAAAGGGAGACAAAAGACAAAGGAATTAAATTCTTATACAAGACATCCCAAGGAACAATTCAGCAGCTACTTGGCATCCACTCTGATTTATGATGGTTTTACAACGGATATAAACAATCAATTTAGTTTAAATACAGCATTTCAAAGTGTAAAACATTTCTGGTTAGTAATTCAGCTTATTACTGTTTTAAAATCCATAGTCTGCAGAGAAAGTTGTTTAAAAAATAAATTTAAAGCAGCTCTCAATACCTCCATAAAACTGTTCTGTAAATCAATCATAAACTTCATTAGCTATTATACTCTATAAAGTTGTTCTGTCATTATAAAAGCAACCATAACACATTTAGGTTTTAAATGAGAGCTAAAAGCATATATTGTTGTTGTTTAGACTTGTTACAGTGTACCATAAAATCCCCAATTACTATGTTTCCAAATTGAACTCAAAACTTGGATCCTCATAGTGAATAACAGCAATATTTATGACAAGGAAATCTCGAAGAGTAGACGAAGTAGGATGAAAAATTCAAGCGATGTTAACGACCGAAGGGATGTCAATTTCAGCAACGACTGAGCATCTGGCGTTTGCATCACGTTCTGACCGTCTCCTTAATGAAACAGTCTAAAAACAAACCAACTTTCTCCAGATCGGACGAACGAAATAATTTGCATTTGTACCTACAGAAAACCGTTAAAACTGTCAGTTAGTGGAGATTAGCTGGTTTCCGATTCATAGCAGTAGTTTTATTCAGCGAAAGGTTCGAAATTTCATTCAAACGTACTTAATTTCAACTGCATCGTTTGATGATGCACTTCGGGAATCATCCGGAAGAAGGGGATATTTTACGGGAACGATTGAGCTTCCAGCTGTTGTTGTTGCGATATATGCGAAATGTTGCAAAACAGTTCCACACACTTCCTTAGTGACTGCTTCCAATTCAGCGGGAGAAAATCCCTTGGAAGAACGCTGAAGAAAAACCTCGTTGCAATGATCGAACAACGCAACTATCGAAAGATAAACAAACTTTGACGTTTAACTTTTTGCTGACAACTTTGCCTCCATAAATGCTGCCATAAATCTGAACGGGATAGGATCAAGCAAAATGGCTTTAGATAAATACAATCCAGTCTGGAAGTTTTCTTCATAAAAGCTGTTTTAAAACCTTATGAATTTGTTAGGGATTTCATAAGAGCAAAACAACTTTTTCACAAATGGCCCATGCGAACAAACTTTTAAGATCAAGTTTTCAAGTACATTTCACATAAGATTTAATATGGCACCTTTAACTTGGCCACTTTACGAGAATAATTAGAATAATTTTGGAAATTGAATAGGCTTTTTATATGATCAGCTTATATGGGGCCTCCCTTAGCTCACTCGGTAAAGGCGCAGCTACAAAGCAAGACCATGCTGGAGGTGGCAGGGTTTGATTCCCGGTCCGGTCTAGGAATTTTTCGGGTTGGAAAATTTCTCGACTTCCCTGGGCATAGAAGTATGATTGGACTTGCCACACAATTATACCAATGCAAAAATGGTACAGGCATCGAAAGCTCTCAATTAATAACTGTGGAAGTTCATCTGGAACACTAAGTTGAGAGCACGCAATAAGCTAATATGCGATATGCAATAAGCTTGAAATGCGAAGAAGAAGAAGAAGTTATATTTTAATTATATGGGTGAGATCGGATGGTATTTTTGAATCCTTTTCTATCTTGATTGATGATTTTTCCAGTGGATTCAGCAAGCGGTTAGCGAAAATGGCTTGAAAAAGGTTTTTATTGTTGCCAAATAGCTTTTATTGTAGCTTAAATACGGGTTTCAAATGGTTGTCCTGATGCATTGTCTAACATGCTAAATTTTTGATGAGATTTTATATATGACGCTGGTTAAAAATATATATTTTTAGTAAATACAAAAAAAGAAAACCCATTTCTTATGCGAATCATATGCCAAAAACTAAAATCGGCCTATACTCAACCGATTTTTTAGCGAAATACGGCCATTTTCCTGGAATCGGTTCTGGTGGAGGGTTCTGAATGCGGGCAGATCATTTAATCACTCAAAACATGCCATGCGGCAGCTCTTTCTTCATGCTTCTCGTCAATAGACTTTCGATAAACTTTAAATGCATCATTGACCACACTGGCCACTCTCGGAACTTCCAGTGTGTCCCCGGGGCAACCTGGAGCAGGAAACAATTGCGTTTTTACACCATAACATGCCGTGCGACAGCTCATTCTTCATGGTTTTTCATGAATAGGCTTTCCATAAACTTCAAATGAATCATCGACCACATTGGTCGCTCTTGGAACCACGGGATACCCCCGCGGGATCCTGTAGCAGGGGTCAATTGCATTTTTACACCAATACAAGTCGTTCGACAGCTTTTTCTGCAAGCTTTCTCATTAATAGGCTTTTGATAGACTTTAAATGGATTAGTGACCACATTGGCCGCTCTTTGGACTTCCGGTATGCCCCCGGGGGAACCTGTGGCAGGGGACAATTGGATTGTTACACCAAACATGCAGTGCGACAGCTCATTCTTCATGGTTTTTCATGAATAGGCATTCATTAAACTTCAAATGGATCAGTGACCCCATTGGCAGCTCTTGGAATCACGGGATACCCCCGAGGGAACTTGTGGCAGGGGTCAATTGAATTTTAACTCAAACACATGCCGGGCGACAGCTTTTTCTTCATGGATGTCATCAATATGCTTTCCATATACTTAAAGTGAATCATTTGCCGCATTGGCCACGCTCGAAACCATTGGATACCCCAGGGGGAACCTGTAGCAGGCGACAATTGTGTTTTTACTCAAAAACGTGCCATGCGACAGCTCATTGACCTCATTGGCCGCTCTAGGAACCACTGGGATGCACCCGGGAGAACCTGTAGCAGAGGACAATTGCGTTTTTACTCAAAAACGTACCGTGCGACAGCTCTTTCTTCATGGATTTTTATGAATATTCTTTCTTTAGACTTAAAGTGAAACATTGACCACATTGGCCTTTCCGGAGTCTCTGGAATCCCCCGGGGGGAACCTGTACTAGGCTGCAATCACATTTTTGCACAATACAATGCCATTGGGGAGCTCATTCTGGAACCAGCGGATGCCCCAGGATAACATTCAAAAGGAAAATTGTATTTTCACTTCACAATGCCGTTCGACAGCTCAAACTATCTGAAGTCTTGAAATGGACCATTGACTACTAGCAGTGGATGGGGAGGCTATGTCTTTACACACTGGTGGTAGACCAATAAAAGTCTCTCTCTTGTATTAATGTAAGGTGTAACAAGAGCATAACAACAATTCCTTAATGAACAAAATGACTGTCGACGTCAGCTCTGGAGATGTTCGCCAGTTTTGTGCTCGCTAGCGATTGAGCATGGAGGAGGCACTCAGTTGGACCAATCATTGCCATAAAGTGAAGAATATGACCAAGTTTTGGGCGGAAGTCCTTCCCTTGGAAGATTTAAAATCGGATCATATTTGACGAAGTTACAACACTCCAAAGTTGACCAAAAATTTGCCTATCCTAGTTATTTTGAGTAACACCTGTACATGATGAGAATAGAGTAAATTACTATTTTGATTCCATTTGACACAAAACGATTAGATGATCGGAGTGTAAAAGCAGGTAAGTACGGAAAGTACTTAATTCAGATTTCCCCTAAACTCATCCGAGAGGGATCTCAAGAAAGCTAATTGAGCCATGCGTTTTGCATGAGCCGATATCGATTCTGTATGGTTTCACCAGACTTAGAGAATTGCCTTTCTGACGGAACACTTGTTACCATTCTTGATAAACTGTCTCGAGCAATGGGAAATACACACATGGGGATATTCACGACGGATTTTCTCCCATGCTTGAAAAGGATCGACTGAACGTTGTTTTCCCACGGTTTTCCATTTCGGCTGATGCAAGTTTTAATTCTGCCGATATGTTCCCCTGGCGATTCAGTTCTGACATAGCAGAGGACTGACGAACCTGAAATATGCCATAAGAAGTGAATGTTTCTACTGAATTATCACATTGGTTGTTTGCAGAATCCATGTTCAAGGCAAGTGATGTGCAAAGGTGAAGAAAAAACAACCACAGCACTAGGAAAAAGTGGGCTAGCATATATTTTTCACATCATCAATCGTCAATTAAACGAGAGTTTACCTTATCACCAAAACTGTTGGAAGTGGTATGAATTACAAAATTATGCTAGAAAGACTTCAACTCCACGCAAGTGATGAACCTGGTCAAAGTAACTCATTTTCATCATGGTGATGATTCTTGCACCACCCATATTGCCAACTAGACGCCACCGTTCTGTTCAGCCAAAGGAGTGAAACAACCGTAATCACTACTAAATTAGTACCCTTTAGTCGCACGAGTCACCAGCCCACAATAGCATTTCTAACGTGTGGCTACGGTTACCACGGTTGTAAACCTAGATTTTTCCCTTGCATTACAATTTTTGCTCATCATTTCCCGTACAGAGTACGTACCCGGCTTGGCATTGTGTGTCGCTCTTCTTTTACGATGACAACAAAAGTTTCCTTCGATAGTTGTTACCACATGTTGTTACCTGCCGCAGTGTGAATTTCCCACCACTGTCAACCTCAGCTGTTGATATCAGGTTACCCAACGCAGTCGTAAAGGCATGAGCCTGAAACAAAGGCAACTGCTGGCCTGAAATCAGATAGAACTTTTCTCAGCTGGCGTGGGAGGGAGCAAACCTACATAGCTAAAATGTTATTGAAGGTGCATTGCTGGCTCTACAGATAACTTTGAACTAGTATCCAGTCCAGGCTTTCAGCTATTCAAACCGCAACGGATTTGACCTGTCCGACCCACTTAGTGCATTCAGTATCAGTTTAGTCACCGATCGTTTGCACAAAGAAGCTGTTCAAAGCCAATTATTATGATAACGGTTCCACGGCCTTACTCTTTCAAACAGTGTATCGTTTCAATACACCATCCATCGTCTTCAGTATTTTTCTCCCCCTAATAAAAAGTGTCAAAACTTCAACCTGCTCCACAGTGGTACAATTCTGACAAAAGGCGGTCAAAAAGTTTTTCTCTGATTTTTTACGATTTAGAGGTTAGGTGTCTTCGAGGAAGTTGCTTAAAATGATATTGCAAATTTTATGAAATATACACCTAAATTACTAGTAAGTTAGTATTACACATTTAAATTCTAACTTTTTGTAGTTAATAGATAACGAGTTTATGCCTTTGACAAAGGTGTACAACAATGCATTTGGTGAAATTTTGCTCCATATACCAAGTGGCTTAATCTTAAACTTAAAGAGATGCATTGGTTTTTCTCCAGGACTACCTTAACCGTTATTTAGTATTGTATTTACATTTAATCAATCCAACATGTTCTAGAATACTTTAGACAACATTACAATAAACCACTTTTCTGAAAACACTAACAAATTTGGGTTGACACCAATGTGGTTTACAGCTTTTCAAGCATCTGTTTTATCTTCTTAAACTATTTCGTATCGATACTTAAGTAGGTACACCACACAGAGGCAAATATACTTCAGCATTTCATAAGTCTCGATTTATGAACAACACAAATGAATTTCATAAGCACGACTTATGAAAGACTTTCGTCTAACATGAGGTAGCTCTTAGGTTGAAATCCCATTTTCTCAAACGCAAACAGACGTTTGGTCCAGGCACAGGACCCATAATCTTATCGTCCATGGTTCGGTTCCAGTCTGGTTCACTTTACTATTTTTTTCGACTTAATTTTTCATAAGGCAAATCAATGAAATTCATACCGATTTCTTGTGGCTTAAATTCATAAGTGCTTCTTATAGAATTCATTTGTTCTTTTGCCTCAGTGCACAGTACCCAGCACTGAAACATGAAGGAATATTAGTTAATACTTCTAGCTTAATAGTAATGCAAGTGCATACATCTAGCCCCTAAAACGAAAAAAAAAAATAATAGAGAAAATATGTTTGACCGTCTTTCCTTCGGATTTGAGCCACTGTGCGCTCGGGGCACGCAATATAAAACTGCGTCAAACATGCACACACATATAAGCGCGGAGATAGAAAGTGACGAGACCAGATGAGGGCAGCCGCCGCCTCACGCTCTGCCAGACCACTCTTTAGAAAGCGAAATCTGCCAAGGTTCAGCAGGCGAGATCCGGAACAGGTTCTCTTTTCTCCTCCGACACAACTGTTTGCCGAGCTGTGCGTTCGTCACAAGCCTGATTGTGATCCGACACGGATAGAAAAAAAAAATTGCTGAAAATAAAAATAAACACCCCTCCCTCCCCTATCGCTTCGGTTGACCATAATCACCCACTGAGCAGTTAGCGGATCATCGGATAAACAACAAATCAAAGAAGACGGTGCAGGTGGGTGTGTGTTCACTGGTCACAAATTGATCACTCGTGATGAATGCACAGCTATAAGGTGGGAATGGACTAGTTCTGCAGGCAGTGGTGATGCGGTCGAGGTTTAACGATTAATTAGGGATGGATGGCATCATTTATAGAAAAATACTTTTAAAACAAGCCTTCTGTGTACACTTTTGATTTAAATCTGATTGGTGTATGCACATACATCTGTTGCAATCCATAAAACTTGTTTTAAACGTTTCTTTTTTCTCTAAATGATGCAATAGGTTCCATTCGGCACCATCCATGTATATAATTCGATCTCAATTATCTTGAAAAAAAAAATGCCAGTCTAATATTTGTTGAGTATGAGTCTTTCAATGCATGTATCCACCATTGCACAGTGTTTCTTTTGGCCGTTTTCGTGTCCTTTTTCAATAGCATCTCAACCATTGATTATAGAGGTACAGTTTTAGATCATAGCTGTCTATAGTACAGCTGTTTTTCTAGATTTTTTTTAACATTTTTTGTATCTTTTACAAAGTTGTTTGCGATTCAAAAAGACATATTTTGCTGATTATTGCAACGTGTTATCTCTTGAAATAACATATACATTAAAAAAAAAAATTAGGTGTTAGTGTGTCATTGTCATTGTAAAATGTATATCATTTTTGGACAAAAAATGATTACAGTTTCAGAATTCTGTCTAGTTATCTGCACCATTTTGCGCCAAAAATTGTTGTTTGAGGTTAAAATACCCCTTAATAATTCGATTATCTTAAAATTACTTTTTCATTTCACGAAATGTTCTGCAAAAACATGTGTCAACATACTTTTGTAGGAGATACAAATATTGTATAAAATCTTGGAAAAAGGTTATACTAATATTTAGATTTTAAGGGTCTTTCACAACCAACTGTATATAATATGAGCATGAGCATGAGCCCACGGTTCCTACTCTGTTATTGCCAGACCAGCTGTAATGACACAGAAAACCAGTAGACGATCAGAGTTGGTTGGAAATGCTAACATGAAGCTTTAGTGCGATAATTTATTAGCTAGAGAACGATCTTTAGAAGAGGGTAGGTGGATAGTTCCATTAGAGTACGGCAGTATGAAAATTGAATAGAAGTGGAAAATGAGCGAAGGGCCATTAATGCGACAGTTTTTGAAGTCAAATGCACATCTTTTGCCAAACCCGTACGATGTACGCGGAAGTATGTCTTCAAGTCTACAGGCAAAAGATGTGCGTCCTCCTTTTGCTCATAACTGACTGCGGCTGTGGAATAGTTCTAGCGACGTTTCATCACTACCTAAAGCGCCACGTTGCGAGAGCATTTCTAGTCGATGGTGTGTTATAATGCAATTCTTCTTTAGCCAACTATTGTGTTGCTCCTCTCGTCATGACCAACGTGGTCATCTCAGAGATAAAGCAGTAGGTTGGTTGTTGCGTGCTGTACCATCATCAGCATTGTTGACGGCTACTCCCGCCTTGAGTTGTTACATTCAAAGTGTTCTTTATGATACTTCATACGGGAAGTTAGCGGGACTAAGATAATAGACGATGCTTGGGACTAGCAATCAACCTCGATGTGTAAAAACTGGTGATCTCAAACTAAGCAATACCAGCGCCGGCCGCGCCCAAGCACAGGTCAAGAAAGGAAGGGGTAGGAATGTGTTGACGTGACACTCGCTTTGATGGAAGCCGAGAACACCTCTGCACTTCCACGAGGATCCACTGGGGTATTGGGTAATAGGGTTGGGTTTGCAGCAGGGTTCGTTTTGGTAAACGATAAGCTGAAATGATGTCCTAACGACCATATAACGCGAAGGAGCTTGGGATTGAACTCATGGTCTTCTGCTCAGTAAGCAAAAACGTTGCCTAATGACGAGCTCATTTTTAATCATCGAGTTGCTGTTATTACCATGTAGTCATGTTAACAAATAAAATGATTGACGAATCTTCAATGTGAATGGACTTGGGATTAGACTTATGATGTTCTGCTCAGTAAGCAAAAACGGTTGCTCTAAGACCACCGATCCCCTCATATCACATTATACCGTTACTCAAGTTGTTATAACTATTCAAACCCGGCAACGGCAACCCGACAACGAAAAGTTTTACAAAATACATGATAAACAATCGATCTAACCATACATTTTTAATATGAAAGGACCTGGGACCACGTTTTACTGCTCAGTAAGCAAGCCACTGCAACCGACGATCTTCAAATTCTAAAAAAAAATCCTCTTTCACAATCAATGGTATATATGGTATCATATATGGTAAAGCATAAAAGGTAGGAATTGAGTGGCTTCAGAAAATTTCCTTGAAATATAATTCTCTATAACTTTTCCCAAGACACTAAGAATCAAATAAAAAACAACATTATATCTCACTTTTAGGTGATTCTGTCACCAAACCGTCTACACCATAAGAAGTGATTTTTGTCGGCATCGTGCTCTATTGCCGTGCGGATCCATTTGATTTTTGCTGAAGATAGTGTTACTGCTACCTAAAGTTTCAACAAATTTAAACATCACTTCTCAGTGCTAAATATTACTTGCAAAATTTTCTACCTTATTTTGCCTCTATTCCTTTTCGATCCTTGTTTGGACCCTACCCAAAGTAATCCTGCTTGGATATCGATTTGGAAAATTCCTCCTCGATCCCTCGGATTCTTATAGTAATCTGCTTGGAAGTTGATTTCGATAAACTTGGTTCTGCCACCATGGTGCCTAAGCACAAAAGAAAAGGGCAATCGCTTGATCCCTCCGTTGATGAAATTCAATTAAGCAATCACCCGAATGGCATAGTTAAAGTGGGGCCAAAACGAGAAACTGCACCCAAGTCCTGCTAGCCGGTTCATTTTGAATTTCCCGCAACTACCGCAAAACTGGAGTGGTCAACATACGATACCGAACATCGTGATAATTGTGCCTATGATGTGGGCTCTTAACACTAAAACGGAATTTAGCTAATTATTTGAAAAGGCACAATACATGTGATCGAAACATCAGATGAAAACTTAAAACCCCGTTTTTGCCACATAACCTCCAACAATCAATTTGATATATGCTTGTGCAACGCACTTGATCCGTCTGAAAAATGTGTGTACGAGGCAATATCAAAGAACACGTGATCACGGCGGGATATGTAAAAACAAATTAAAATCATTTGAATCAACTTTACAGAGCAGAGCATTCTTGTTCACTATACAATACATCTTAAAACTATGATCAAAAGGTACAACACAATAAACACTTTATGTTCCGTTATCCAATAAGCCTCCTCCATCAGAACGGGATCCGCATCCAGTGGTTTCATTGTATGGTAGTTTCGCCAACGAGGGGCAGAGCGCTTCCATTGCTGCAATGAACGCAAAACGTGGTCATCACTCACACACTTCTTCATCTTCTTATCCGCATTTCAAGCTTATTGTTTAGTGCATATTAGCTTATTGCGTGCTCTCAACTTAGTGTTTTAAATGCACTTCCTCAGTTATTAATTGAGAGCGTTCGATTCCAATTACCAATGCATGAATTTGTATATTGCGTGGCAAGCACAATTATACTCTATGCCCAGGGAAGTCGAGAAAATTTCCAAACCGAAAGATTCCTTCGACCAGACCGGGAATCGAACCCGCCGCCTCCGGCTTGGTAATACCGTGTCTTTACTGACTAGGCTATGAGGCCCCTTTTAATCACTCACACACAAACGGTTGACGTTTTTTACTACACTCGCTTCGTTGTCGTGCGCGACAGTCTGTTTGTATTCGTACACTCATACTCTACCGTCGTCTCTCGCACACAACACAAAAGGTAGAATAACGTTCGAGCAAAAAGAAAGTTATCAAATAACTATCATATGACATGTGTGATTTCGTTCTAATTCCTCAATTTGGTGTAAATTAAAGCTTTTCTGATCAGAAATGTTATTACTAGGACATCATTGCTTACTGTTTTCAGAATTCACACAAGTACAACATCAGCAGCTTAAAACTAAAACATATACATTCGTGACGGTCTTCGGCGATAGTGTCGTATGACAGAGCCTGTCATATGACATTTTACTTTGGTACTGTACTATGATAGCTTGTTTTGCAAGTGTCGGATTCAGAGGCAGTCGCTTATCACAGAAAATGTGTCAACTACCGTGACCATTTACAAGACTGCTCACACACTCATCACGAAACGATTGCTTTCCAAAATCCTTAAGGGGAAGTTTACTGCTCCGAAAAAAAAAATTAGTTCCGATTTTTCTAAAATTATTGGAAAAAGTTATCAAAAATCTAAAAAATCGCATTTTTTTTTCTATGAGTTCCGGAAATGACAGGATATTTCTCCTCGATGAGGGGAACAGACTCCTCCGCATGATTGCCAATTCGAAGCCCCCCAGTGGCCAAAATCTACTGGTACGGAGACAAAAGTTGGCGCATACCTCCACCAAAACTCGAGAGTCGGATAAAGATCAGGTTCAAGGCTGGAGATAACTCTGCAGTGCTAAGGAGAACAGTAGCCGAACTACTAGGCTCGGACTACCCAACCCATGTCCACATATACACGTACTGATCGCTTTCCCGAGCCGGGGTCGGAATTGGAGTAGCCGGAATTTCAGCACCGATGAGTAGCAGCCTACCGCCACAATGCTCGGTTTTCTCCACCGAAGCTGCGGCCAGCTTTATTGCCGCTACAACACCCTCGGACCGGCCCATACTGGTGCTGCCCGATACGTACAGCGTGATAAAAGCCCTTACATCTGTTTTCCTGGATCCTTGGGCACTGCGGTATCCCAGGAAACAGCGAAGCCGACAGCTTGGCAGGGTCTGTACCAGCTGGTTCCCATTACACCGACGAAGTGCCACTACTGGACATAAAGCGATGGATAGTCAGCAAAATGTGTTAAGCCTTGGAAGCCGAGTGGTGCCAATCGCAATCCCTCTTCATCCGAAGAATCAAAGGAACGATGAGCAAGTGGACGGATATGTCGAAACTACGGGACCAGAAGGTGGTTTCTCGTCTTAGGACAGGTCATATAAGGATCTCACATAGTTTTGGTGGGACGCAGTTCCACAGAATGTGCTAGGTTTGTGGAACCACTGCATCGGTGGAACACATTCTATGCCTGTGTCCGCAATACTAACATTTACGGGAGCAGTACGCACTTCCCAACAGCATGAGGGTCATACTGGGCGACGAACCTTCCACTTTAGCGACAGTTATTTATTTCCTCAAGGACGCTGGGCTATATCACAACATTTAGGTCCTTTTAACTTTCTTTTGGCTGACGGGACATCTCTGCCGGACGGGGGATTACCCCTCCTACGGTGGAGCTCCGATCTCTTTCAAAACCCTACATAACTTTGATGTACCAGATTGCCTTTTTTTTTTTCTTTTCGTTGCCTGTATTGTTAGTCTTTTTATTGGAATCTGTTTTAATTGCTGTGAATTGTAAGTAATCTCCGTTACAAAATTTGCAGGAAGGACCCCCTTCTGGGGCCTCCTATTTTATAGAGATAAACTAACCAACGGCTAAAAATCTCCCTAATAAAGTAAAAAAAAAAACATTTTTTCGTATTTGTTTTAGAGTAAATTTACGAGCAAAAATATGCTTTGTAATTTGTCATGGCATAAAGTTGGACTCAAAAAACCACTAAACATCAACTCTTCGGTTTTGCTGAAAGTCCAATATTTTTTCATGATGGGGCAGAAAAAAATATTTTTACATTTAATTTTTTTTTCAAGAATCTGTGGAAAAAAACTGGTTTTCTTGGATTTTTGATAATTTTTTCCGATGTTTTTAGAGAAATAAAAACGAGCCGAAAATATTTTTTTTAAATCTTAGAAACTTGCTAAGCTTTTCGTGAGTTTTAATAATTTCAATCTGGGCCTTCCTAGTCCTATTGAGAATCAGGATGCTTGGGATTGTTTGAATATTTTCTCTCTTGAAAATATTTTTGATAATTCCTGGATGCTTAATTGGGACGAAGAAGATCGATAACTAAAAAGTTTCATAATATGAGAGCTCCAGGTCATCTTTTTTTCTTTCCTTTATTTAACGTCGGTCTCTGTTCCGCAATCTAGTGCCAATCACCGACGGACATCGATTGCCATCCATTGACGACAATCGAATGTGCAGGAAGGCAGCTTCCAAACCTGCGTAGGATATCGCACCCATTCACAACACACATGGGCCGGGACCAATGGCTTTACTTCCCTTCCGAAGGAAGACGTGACCAGAGATTTTCATGCCTCAGAAAAATCCCACCGACCTCGGCTGGGATTGAACCCAGACCCATTGGGGTGTGAGAAAGCAGTCACGCTTACCACTACACCACCGGTGCCGGCGAGAGCTCCAGGTGATGATGGAGTTTTCTATATCCTCACCAACAAACTCCCAGTACTCTTATATTTCTTGGTTAAATTATTTAACGGATGTTTTCATTTGGCATACTTTCCTGTTGAATGGAAAAATGCAAAAGTTTTTTCCAATTTTGAATATTTAAACAAGTTTTTAGACCGGCCATGCTTTACGCTGTTCCAATATGGTCTAGTTGAAGCACTACTAGGAAAAAAAGCACTTCAAAGAATTCCGAACAAAGTTCTGTAGATAATTTTGAAGATGCCTCCCTGGTACAGTACTACCGAGGTACATAGCAATTAGAATGTTAAGACTATAGAACAAATGTCCAACACAATTATTAAAAATTTAAGGCAGTAATCGTTGCAATTCTCAATTGCAACGAATAATTCCCTTTATACTTAGATAATATTTAGTTTTAGCAGAGGCAACCTGTAACATCTCTGAATTAATACTTATGATGTTGATTTATATGGCCTCCAGAGTTAACATGTAAGACCTTCAAAGTTAATCTATAAGTCATTCTAAGTACATCCATAAGATATCTGAGATTTGATGTTATTTTCCTCTGTTAGGGACATACATCCACTGCAACCAGTATTTTAATTTTAACGCTTCAAAACCTCAACAAACTTTCAATGTTGCTTGGGTTGCAGTATATCCCATTTCCTTAGTTTAGTGTATGTCGTATTACTCCATAACAATTGAGAAATTATGAAGCATTCGGATTGGATACTCATACACCCAACCGGGAAATGTAATATTCTATTACAGATTTGCTTGAAAAGTATGCAGAATTTGCAATGTTTCACGACATGAGCAGATTTTGTAATGTGGTTGCCGGAAGGGTTTTAATGGAATTTTGTAATTTTTATGTTCGATAATTTTTCGAACAAAATTTGTTTCACCAAATGCTTTGGAAAATCATCTCGCGAACGTTTTATACTAAAATATGGATTCTGAAAAAACTAGCTTGTACGATACCCCTTCACATCAAAGCACATGACCTTCTTGAACAATATAATTGGTGGTTATATTTAGCACCGAGGACCACATTGGTTACAACTGGATGTGTTCAGACTGCCTGACATGATTTAAACCCCATCATGCTACAAATGAAATCACATTAGCGTTTAAGAATACTAAAAATGGTGGTCATATTGAGTATCAAAAACCTCATTGGTTACACCCAAAAATGCTCTGACTGCTCGCGAGTAAAAGGCCAAAATTCATCACGGGACACATGAAATCACTTTTTAATCTTGCGTCACCAGATCCACACTGACATCATTCAGAAATTGACTAATACCGGTGATGGGTCATTAAGCCGAATGCCACTAGGTTGAAAGCCATTAGGCCAAATTCCATTAAGCCGATTGAGTCGCAAGGTCGAATGGGTCATTAGGCTGAAATTTTAATAGTTATTCACGTTTAAATGGCGCTTATTTTTTTCCGGTATAAGGGTTGATGCATATATTATGTCACGCTCTGAGGGGGGAGGGGGGTGCTAATATTTTGTGACATGCAATGCATTAGGTATAAGAAAAACTTCATGATAGGGGGGAGGGGTAATTTTTTGCTCGTTTTAGCGTGACATAATTAATGCATCTGCCCTAAGACAGGAGCAAATCAAGAATGCAAATTCATGTTGATGATATCCAGACCCGTTGTTGCAATGCTGCAAAGAATAGCTCTTGTTCAAAAGAAGGACAAATCTCTCATTATGTACACCCCAAAATCATAAAATTGATCAAAGTCTTATATAATCTTTGCATACTTTCTGAGTTCGAGATCTCAAAATTAGGCATAAGGTATCGATTTATTTTTAAATGTAGAATCTTCAAAATAAATTTAAAAGTTGATGATTTTTAAAAGGTAACACCGACTGAGATCTTGAAAAAAAAAACTTAGGAGCTTAATTCAAAATGTATAAAATTGATTCAACTTATAGATTTTAAGTTCCTGATTTCAGTCTACAAAATCGAGAAACAATGAAGTAAGGCGGAATCTCAACTTAAAGATGTGACATAAACCGAAAAAGAAGATGCTATCCCGATTCTCTGAGTTGATTATCTTCATAATTCCTTTGAAATCATAAAAAGCATCAGCCAGTGCTGACTAACAGCTTACAAATGCACTTCTCCTAGCCGGACTTCGGCCAATTTGATGCAAAACACCCCTAATTGAAGAAAAAAACAGCCAATTCTCACATCAATTTTCCACCTATCAAGTTCATCAATCACTTGGTTTACATTTTGATTTCACTTTTATTCTCGCAATTCGCACACCTAATCACCTAGCTGAGCGTTGAGAGACAAAAACACCACAGCCAGCCTCAGCAGCAGCTTGTTCGTCCCCAATTTCCCAACTGCCTTAACAAGGCGTGCACGTCGTCGTCGTCGTTGTTGCTTTTGTTGTTGGAAGATATACAAATACATTGAACAAAATATGGCATGCAACGATTGCGATCGCGATCTCGATCTTCTGCCAGCCACCAGCTAATTACCGAACAATGGTGCAATTTGCAAGCGCGTCAAAATTAATAGGAGTTCACAGAAATACTCGTTGATAAATCGCACAAAGCAGCGAGCTGTGTTTGCACCCGTGCGTGCAGAATTCAGATTCAGTCCCTGCGAGTCAGCGAGCAACCTTTGAGCTAACATTTGTATACCTAGTAGCAATTTTTTGAGTAATCACAACAGACCACCTCCTCACAGGCAACATAAAACTAATTGAGTGTCTTTTTTTCTCTGTTTCGTTTCAGGTGAGTTCTAGGCTCGAGATTAAGATGTACCTTCCGTGAAGGTTAATTGCATGCTGCGCTGGGGGTTCTGTGTAACAATCATCGCCACCAGCTGGCAGAGCATTGACCATGTTGTAACATGTATTTTGCAAGATTTTGCAACATTGCCGTGGCATCTGCGAGATGCTGTCGGAGGGTCGGTTGGCGTTTATGGTAGTAAAATCTGGAAAGTTTCGCAACCAACGTATCTAATGGTTGAACAATTTCAACCCTCCAACCGGACAAGTCAAGTTCATTAATCGTGTGCCCGACTAGTCAATTTGAGTGGTTTACAGGATCTAACTATAGACCGGTGCAACGAGTACTCACTCGGTAGGATGCTTGGACACGCGCCAAGATTTCGTGACAAGTGATAAACTTGGGTCTAATCGTAAGAAAAGCCATGTTCGGATTTGCAACTGCCATTTGCGCGAGAAGTCGTCCCTATTTGGAATGGAGAGGAAGCCGCGGAGGAAAGTACCAACTACTTTCAGCACTGGTTTCCGAACCGCGTGCCGTTTCCGAAACCGGTCACCTGAACCTTACCCAAAGGAACGCAAGCG
The DNA here is from genome assembly GCF_037179485.1 of Ochlerotatus camptorhynchus. NCBI lineage: Eukaryota > Metazoa > Arthropoda > Insecta > Diptera > Culicidae > Ochlerotatus > Ochlerotatus camptorhynchus. The sequence goes on from NW_027040773.1 coordinate 580,411, forward strand.
AGCGAGTGCATCCAAAGGCTCATTTGAAGAATGTGGCAGGTTGTGGCTTGTAAAAGTTGTTTCATGGACAGGGATTTTCCTTTCACTGAGCCTGTACCTATGTATCGCGAGCGGGGTGATCAATCGATATAGGGGTAGGCCTACATGAATGAAAATGGTTTCACTTTCTTCGCAGCGATTTGCGTCCCTTTCGGTCGATCCGAACTGCAGCGGCGCAGAGGTACGTATGCGAGCAACTGTGCGATGACAACGACGGGAACAACTTTTACATTTGCAATCCGTGAATTATTATGTAGTTAACGAACTGCTGCAACAAACATGATTAGATCCGTCTTGGCGGGGACGACTATTATTTAACCTTCTACCGGGCAAACTTGACTCGGGAGCGATGCGTCTATATTTACAGAGGTTTGATGATTTCGTGTGCAGACCAAATTCCGTTTGACTTGTCTCAAGAGACATTGTGGACAATATAGTGTCGTTAATTAAATCAAGCAACAAGCAGTGTGTTGATAAAAAACAATGTAGGCATTAATATTTTCAAAGACACTCACAATTTCTTCTTTTTCCTCGTATTTCAAGCTTATTGCTTATTGCATATTAGCTTATTGCGTGCTCTCAACTTAGTGTTCTTGATGCACTTCCACAGTTATTAATTGAGAGCTTCCGATGCCTGTACCATTTTTGCATTAGTGTGTGCGGCCCTGGTGAAGGGGTCTTCCAACCACTCGTTTACGGGAAGTATGAATTCGTCCATGTGAATTCAACTGTTGATCCGCCGCTTGGTTTCAGTTCATCTTCGCTTTTGGCCACCACTTCGAGCCTTTCTACGCCATGTGTTCTTTCGCTGCCTGATAGTTCACCGTTCTCTCATTCGGATCCTGGACAAGTTACCATTGACACGGCTCGCACCGAACCCTCTAGCGGTTTACGAGTCTACTATCAGAACACCAAGGGGCTCATGACTAAATTGGACGATGTTTATCTGGCTGCGCTTGACGGGGAATATGACGTTTATGTATTCACGGAAACTTGGCTCAATGGGAGGATCAATTCAGTGCAACTGTTTGGTGACTCTTTTACTGTCTACAGATTAGACCGTAATTCATCCAACAGCATTCGTACTTGCGGTGATGGTGTCCTCATTGCTGTTTCCAACGCATTCGCCTCCTGCGTAATCGCCGACGAACTATTTACTACAATTGAAGCGGTTTGGGTTAAGTTCAGCCTCACTTCGCGGAACATCCTCATTGGAGCGGTGTATATTCCCCCTGAACGTAGACATGACTGCAGCACAATGCAGCTTCATGTGGATGCTACAGAATTTGCATCGTTCATGGCTGATATAACGGATGTGCTTCTTCTGCTTGGTGATTTTAAGCAGCCTGAGCTTATCTGGTCGCCCTCAGGCCAGGGTTATGCGTTTCCTATCTGTTATCGGTTATTCGATATTGTCTTAAGTTGGACGCAATTGCTTTCCTCGACATTTGGAAAATCAAGACCAATAATTGAAAAGGCCTCAACTCCCTTGTAAGGCCATTTTCTCGCGAACTGAAATCTACATTTGCAAACCTAAAACACAATCGGGTAGTGGAGAATTTCCCCTACCTGTTCATTTTGCTGATTTGCGTTGGCGGACCTCGGTTCGCGAAAAAATGGCCTTACTAGGTTTATTTTAGAAAATGGAGTTCAAGCCTTTTCAATTCTTGGTCTTGAAATAGTCTCAAAAGATGCACTTATGAAGAACTGTCATAATATTGCTCAATGAAGGTCGTGAACATGAACCCATGAAACATGAAACATGAAATCGGTGTTTCCAAATGGGAGAATTAACCTCAGGATATTTAATGCAAAGATGACCTTAAACTTCTCAGTAGCAGTCAGTTTCAAAATTAAAATTAGTGCAACATTATTTGAGGGATTCAAAGAACCAGAGTTAATTTATTATCAACTACAAAATATTGTTGAAAATTGGTTTCATCACTTTTATTAACAAATTCGCAAGTATGAAAAGGCGGTTACGAATTTAGTTAAATGTTAGTTTAATGAATGTTAGAAAAAATATCAGGTTGGTATGAATGACCTGGAATTCAAATGAAGCTAGAATTACCCCAGTGTTGAAAATAAGAACTCCGCAAACTACAAGTATGTTCTGTAACGGAACGTCTTGAATGTATTTAATTAATGGGATATTCTTTTAAGCAGCTGAATTCCTCCCTGTGCTGCATACATATTTCTGAATCTTGTGGGATCAGGGTAGGGACATCAAAGTTACAGCGGCCTTTAGAAGCTTTAAGTAAGTCCCTAAGAAATTCCGAAAAAACTGCTAAGGCCGAAGGAAATGCTGGGAATTTCAATTTTGGAAAGGGAAAGAGACTACAAATTCATCTAACTTCTCTTTGAATGTCCGACAAGTTCCCGTTGAACAACGGACAAGTTTCCCTGGAACTTCCAACAAGTTTCCCAGGATATTCCAACAAGTTCCCCTGGAACTTCCAACAAGTTCCCCTGGAACTTCCAACAAGTTCCCCTGGAACTTACAACAAGTCTCCCTGGAACTTCCAACAAGTTTCCCTGGATATAACGACAAGTTCCCCTGGAACTTCCTACAAGTTCCCCACGAACTTCCGACAAGTTCCCCTGGAACTTCCGACAAGGTCCTCAGGAAATTCCGACAAGTTCCTCTGGATATTCCGACAAGTTCCCCTGAATCTTTCAACAAGTTCCCCTGGAACTTCCAACAAGTTTCCCTGGAACTTCCAACAAGTTCCCCTGGAACTTCCGACAAGTTATCCTGAAACTTCCGACAAGTTCCCTTGGAACATCCAACTTGATGTTTCCTCGGAATTAACTTGAAGTTCCCTAGGATCATACTTGAAGTTCTTTCGGAACATGCCTGAAACTCTCTTGAAATATGCCGCAAGTTCTTTAGAAACTTCCTATAAGCTTCTTTGAAGTTAGGCACAAATTTTCATGGAACTTCCAACATATTTTCTTGGAGCTTCCTACAAGTTGCCTTCGATTTTCCAAGACGTTCACAGAATTTTCACAGTAGTTCCCTCGGGACATGCCCGAAGTTCCCTCGGGACTTGTCTGCACCCAGCCGGGAAGTGTAAGATTCCATCACAGATTTGCATAAAAAGTACACGGAACTTTTTCTTTCACCGGATGTATAGATTCTGTAATGGGGTAACCGGATTGTTTTCAGTTTAAATTTCTAACAAAGTTTGTTTCCCCAGATGCATTGTGCCAAGAAAATCATCACGTGAAGGCTTTATACCAAAATATTACTACTAGAAAACCTAGCTAGCACGCAGCAGTCCATTGTAACAACTGCCATTACACTTGTTGTAAGACAAAATGCAGATGATGTGAGAAATCCTCGCTTGTTTTGCGTTTGAAGTTTATTTATTTATTATTATAGTCACTTTAAAACTCTTGGGTCATCCGCGATGAGGTTCGAACTCGTGATTTTAGTGTGTGAGACATCGATGTTAACATCGAAGCTTGCCTGATGTTCCCTCACAACTTGTCTGAAAAGTTCACTAGGATTTGCCTGATTTTTGGTCAGATCTTACCTAAAGTTCCCTAAGCCCAACATAACTTGTTTGAAGTTCCCTAGGAACATCTCAGAGGTTCGCTTCGAACCTTTTTAAAGTTCACTTGGAACGTCTCTAAAGTTCATTTAGAACGTCGCTAAAGTTCCTTTGGAACATGTCTGAAGTTCTTTTTTAACGTTCCCTTAGATCTTATCTCAAGTTCCCTTGAGTATTTTCTCAAGTTTCCTTCGAGCTTCCTTTTACATCCCTTGAAACAACCTTTAAGATTTTTTAACTTTCCTTGGAACCTTCCTCTCTCAAAACTTTCCTTGATTTTTTATTCTGAGCACCTCCGAGAAGCTATCAGAGCTTCCTTAAGGTGTTCAGAATTATCCCGACGTTGTCTTCGACTCTGTACAGTTATGACGGTGAATCTACTCACTTAGAATTTACAAAATTTACTCGTAATTTGCATGACATGCACGCTATTTCAAAACTACCCAAATTTGGGTAGAATCCACCCAATCGGTCAAAACTGAACCTACCGAAAAATGGGTAAACTGTGTTGGGAGTGGCAAGTTGGCAAATGAACAACGTCGATCATATTCATTCGTATCGTATTGTTCATTTGTCAACTTGTCACTCCCAAAACAGTTTACCTATTTTTTACACCCAATGTGGACGATGGATGGTTCTCCCAGCAGCTGGTGCAATTCGTGGTTCATTCGCCTCCTTCACGTTCCGTCATCCATCTGCACTCCACCGTAGATGGTACACAACACCTTCCGTTCGAAAACACCAGGCATAGTCCAGGTCTCGTGTCCGTAGAGGACCACCGGTCTAATCAGCGTCTTGTAGACAGTCAACTTCGTGCGGCGGCGAATTTTATTCGACCGGAGCGTCCTCCGGAGTCCAAAGTAGGCACGATTCCCTGCCATAATGCGTCTTTGAATTTCTCTGCTGGTATCATTTTCGGCGGTCACCAGTGAGCCCAAACACACGAACTCATCGACCACCTCGATTTTGTCGCCGTCAATCTGAGGGAGGCTAACATTGTCTTCCCTAGAACCTTTTCCTTTCATGTATTTTGTCTTTGATGCGTTGATGGCAAGTCCAATCCGTCTAGCTTCAGCCTTCAGTCTGATGTACGTTTCCGCCATCATCTCAAAGTTCTGTGTCATAATGTCAGTGTCATCGGCGAAGCCAAGGAGCTGGATGGACTTCCTGAATATCGTGCCACTCGCTCTTCTGATCACATCTTCTACCGCGATGTTGAACAGCAGACACGAAAGTCCATCACCTTGCCGTAACCCTCTTCGAGATTCAAAGGGACTCGAGAGTGTCCCCGATACTCGAACAACGCACATCACTCGATCCATCGTCGCCTTGACCAATCGCGTCAGTTTGTCCGGAAATCCTTTTACTGGAGCCAGTAATATGTTTTTTGAATAGCGTAAAAAAATCGGATGTCTTTCAAGAAGCCGTTGATCGCTGAGACATCAACAAAATTCACATGTCATAAAATGGAGTCTATAGAACCCACCTGTGCAAGTTTTTTTTTCAATTAAGGTTTTCAAAATACTAACACCAGTATGCTTCAAGATCGCAGACATTCATTTCGGATCTAAAAGACCCACACATGCACTTTGCATTACTCTAGTATAGACTTTTCAAATTTCTTGGTATATAACTATGATAATTTCCCAAAGCAACTCTGAGAATTTCTGCCCAATTCCTTCAACATATTTTAAAAAAACATATCCAGAATCTTTTTTCGATGAATTCCTAGATTCCATCTGAATATCCTCAAGATGTTTTGTGTCAAACAGGCTATCTACACTAATTGGAGCCAAACAATCATTCGACCACTGCCAACATAATTTGTTATCGATGATGAGTACATCCCTACCTCAAAATCCCCCATAACAAACTGCAATTCGCTGCGAATCGTTTTAGAAATTGGAAATCGTATGCACCTTTCCTTTCGCTTGCCAATCATGGTTATCACAACTGAAACTTCAATTTGGCAACCTTCAATTTGATCCGTGGCGTGTAGGCAACCCCTGATGAATTGTAAGTCAGCAATTTGCAAATGTGCAATTTCCTTACATCACCGCTTTCTTAATGAACCTAACCGACGTCGGCGTCGTTGTCGTCGGTTGACCCACAAAGCGTCCAACGACTTGCGGTTGGCGAGTGGAAAATCTTTTTTTTCGGGTTATTGGCAGCCAATGCGGACTCCAATTGCAGCAACGCCGCTGGAATATCAACATGCCGAACAGCAAGTGAACGCTCCCAAAATGGCACTTATCAATGATTTCATTGAGCCATCACGGGCAAACCCGCAGCGCACCAGTTTATTCGAATAGCCCGCATCATGATTAGAGGAAAACGACTAACCATCGAAATGTGTACGTTGATGTTGAGAGTTCCGCCCATATTAGCATTGCATGACATGCGTCGTCGTGGTCAAATGATAAGGTTTCAACCTCCTCAACTGGGTCAACACAAAGAGAAGGTAATGAACTGACAGCTTAGCCTTTTCCTATATTACGTTATGGCGTTGCACCTAACTGCTAAGTTGAAGTTGAAAAGCAATAGCGACGTGATTCCAGCTAATTTTCAAATAACTGTTGAAATTAGCCGCCAGCAAGCGGCATAAATTATGCGATCATGCAAGATGCTGCAATGTTGAGAAGTACCAGCTCAATAGACGTCAATCCATATTGAGGTGAGCTGCTCTTCAAGTTGATTGAAGAGTTCGTGTCTTGAAGGCGGTGACAACATGTTTTTTTTTATTGAAAGAGGGATCAATTGCACTCAAGTGATTCGAGGTATTGAGTAATGAGTCCATGGATGAAATTGAAACTGGCCACGGTGGACGCTACCAATTGAAAATTAGTCCCAACGATTATCTTTCGGAATGAGTCTGTTGTTACTATAATGAAGTCTCTTAAATGAGCAATGGTTAGAGAAAAACTTCCCACGCCTTTTTCAAGACTCTCCTGCTTTTCTGTTTGCCGTAATAGAGAAATTTTTTCTGATGCAGTAATAGAGAAATGCGAATTAGTAGGGTGCTTTTCCTTAAAAAAAAATATTTAAAAGTTTGATTCATAACCCAAAAATATGAGTCTGTGCAAAAAATGTTAAAGATTGATAAAAGTGTATAGGCCGCACAAATGATCTGAAGTTTGGAAGCGGTTTTAATTTCTCTCTAGCGGCGCCGGTGGTGTAGTGGTAAGCGTGATTACCTCTAACCCCAGCAGGCCTGGGTTCCCAGTCGACGTCGCCGGGATGTTCATCTCTGACCACGCCTTCCTTCGAAAGGGAAGTAAAGCCGTTGGTCCCCGGTTCATGAGTTTATGGGTCGATAGGTAGGGTCAAGGTGTGATAGTTGCCTCCCTAGTGTCGGTAGCATTGGTGCTCAGCACGGAAAACAAGATCGACGAAAAACAAATCCAGGGATAAAAAATCTCTCACGGATTGCGATTGGAATGGCGGATATTAGATCTGAACCCTATGCAAAATTGTATTCAATTGCAATAGCACTATTCGAAAATGTCATAATGTTTGATATATTTGTTCTGATAACTATTTAAGCAGTGCTGTCCTAGTATATTTAGATCTGGTTACTCACTGATGTTAGAAGTGCATGCCCCCCTCACCTCAAATCTATGCGACCCTTTCAAGAGTGTCCATAATTTAAATAAAGTAACTTGCAACTACATGTAAACGCAAATCAGTTCCCTGTAATTGTCACTGCAGTATGGTTAAAACATGTCTGCAATGAATTTGCCAGAAATCTTAAAAATACTAACAGGGAAGGGCGCCATTCATTAAAAGCCATAAGTTCGTTTTGTTAGCTAAAGTCTGTTCCATTTAGAATTTGGCCGCACAAAATAGGTTATTTAACTTTAAGGGAAAAATACAACAAATTATTCGTCAGCTTTTCGGACGAATTTTCGAACTTTTCGCGGAATACCTCTCATCATGTCTTGCACATTAGTACTGTCAACCTCATCTACCATCCTTTCCCACCACTTCTCCAAATCAGAAGGCGTTTTGAATGTTTTGCCAGATTTCTTCAATTTGCGCTTGATAATTGTCCAAAAATTTTCAATGGGACGGAAACCTGGACAATTGGACTGGTGGATTGATACTTTTCTCAATAAAATCAACATTATTCTCCTTATACCATTCTATGACATCGCGGCTGTTATGGCAGCTGGCGAAGTCAGACCAGAACTTTACGGGACCTTCGTGTGATTGAATGAACGGCAAAATTATGTTCTGGAGACACTCCTCCTTGAAAAGTTGTCCATTCATAGTCGCTCCAGAGATGAAAACCTTTGTTTTCTTTCCACAACTACAGATGCCTTGCCAAATCATCAACTTGCGAGCGAATTTATCTGCAAAGACAAATTTGAATTTATCCGGAGCATCCCCGTTACGATTACTAAAGTAATAATTTTGGCCCGGGAGTTGTTCAAAATTCATTTTTACGTAAGTTTCATCGTCCAAAAAATGTGAGTGCGCAGATTTTTTCACGTCTGTCACGTTCCATCTTCGATAACTTTTGAACGATATATGAATCTTGATGAAATTTTCAATACTAAATAAACAATTCTCCCGGGTCAAAATGCTGTCAGTAGTTTCTTGCTACAGTAATTAAAAAGAAGCGGCCAAATACTAACTGGAACAGACTTTATCAATGAAATACTTTCTCCAACGATTGTTGAACCCAGACCCTCACGTTGATATGCCAAACCCCTAGTAACTATTCTATCCCACCATGATATTTTCACTGTCATCGTTCACCAATAAGAATTGGGAAGCAAACGTAACAAAACCCTACGCCGCTTTACAGAGGACGCCATTAATTTAAGCGAGAATAAGAATCTCCAACAGATACCGGCAGACAGGGTATTTGCTACAATCAGATATCAAATGTAAGGCAAAATCCACAGTGCAATTTCCCAGATATTCATAGCACATCTCTGAAAATCCTGGAATTTTCCTAAAGTTCTCGGAATATTTCGAGGATTTCTCTGGTCTTCCCGCAAGCTCTCTGGACTTCCTCGAGATTCTCTTGACTTCCCGAAAGTTCACTTTACTTTTCTGAAATCTGAAGAACGGCAGTGTGAAAATTGAATAGACGTTGAAATTGAGCGAAGGCTGCAACAAACTAATCAAATACCTTCTCTCTTCTTCGAAATTCTTTTGATTTCCCTGAAGTTCTCTGGATATCTCTGAAGTTTTTAGAACTTTTCAAAAGACCCTGCAGTTTCCCTGAAGCTAATGGAACTTTATGCTTCCCTGAAATCCTCAAAAATTTGAATCAGTTTTAGAAACTTCCCTTACATATTATCCCTGCAGTTTCTATATGAAACTTCCGTGAAATTCTCGACATATTCTGTCATCTCTCAGAACGTTTTTGTTGAGATAATGGGACTGCTTTGAAGATCTCTTATCTTTCCTGAAGTTTACGCAACTTCCCTGTTGTTCTCGCATTCGATCTGATCATGCTTCTGGAATTGCTCCGACATTAATGGAACTGTCTTAAAGATCTTTAAACTTCTCTGAAGTTCTCTGTAATTCCGTGAATACCTTGGATCTTGTGAGAAGTTCCATAATTTTTTCTTAAGTTCACTAACTTCCCTGAAGTTCTTTGCACTATCCTTCGATTATCTGAACTATTTTCTTAAAATCATGTAACTGCCTTGAAGTTTTCAGAACTTTTATTAAGTTAACTGACATTTTTTTTGCAGTTACCCTGAAGTTAATGGAACTGCACGCTGCAAACAATGTAGAAAATTACCCATTGAGTATTTTCTCTTGAAAATTTAAGTAGAAGTAGTTTGGAGTGTATTGTTTGCACTGTATTTTCATCGCTTGCAGTTTTTCGAAAGTTGATAAAAATGGCGTCACCCGAAAAGCAACGTCGCGAATTAATTTTGCGCAAGCACCTGGAAAATCCTCAACTCTCTCATCGGGACATCGGAAAACAACTCGGAATCGTGCAGTCAACGGTGAGTCGTATGATTAAACGTTACTACGAAACTGTGAGCATTCGTTCAAAGTACAGAAGGCTCCAAATCGTGACAAACGGAAAAATACGGTGGGAAAGTCACGGGCCCGGAAACTGTACACCCAGATGCTGACGAAGCTTCATTGTCTCATCATTTATGATGAGATTTAAATCAAGCCGAACTTCCGGCATCTTCCGGGGCTACTGTTCTTCACCGCCCAGCACAAGTTTGATGTTCCGGTGGAAGTATGGAAGCAGAAACTTTCAAAGTTTGCTCAGAAATACATGATTTGGCAAGCGATCTGCTCGTGTGGCAAACGGAGTGTGCCGTTCGTGACTACCGGGACTGTAAACAGGGAGATCTGCCTCAAGGAGTGTCTACAGAAGCGTCTGCTTCCTCTGTTGAAGCAACACGAGGGCCCTACGATCTTCTGCCCGGATCTAGCTTTGTGCCACTATTCAAATGTTGTCCTGGAGTGGTACGATACCAACGGGGTCACTTTCGTACCCAAGGACATGAACCTCTCCCAACGCACCGGGGCTAAGGGCCACCCGAAAATACTGGGCTATTATGAAACAGGCACTACGGAAGCATCCCAAGGAGGTCAAATCTGAGGAAGACATGAAGAGAAAGTGGGTTTCCGAACAGAAGAAGCTAAAGCCAGATGTTGTACAGAACCTAATGAGAGGAGTTAATGTAAGGCGCGTTCATACGGTTATGGCATTGAAGTTGAATGAAATAAATATGCCAAAAGCCTACTAATGAGTTATATTTTATTGTCTAAAAGTTTGAAAAGGATCGGTCAACTAGGTAATTTTCTACAGCGTTTTTTTCTGTGACGCAATTTGATGTGGGACACCCTTTTTTGTGGAATCTGGAGTATATCAGAAAATTTCTTATTTGCTCATATGAGTGCATTCTGGTGCGCACCTCAAACGAGCACGTATAGATCGATATTTCTGCACCCGTTAATATTGGCTAATAAGTTAAAATTAATTAAAACTTGGTGAAGCCATAAGTGCTTTTTCGTAGCTTCATGTCTCCGACAGTCGCCGTGGTTTGTTCCGGTGTAGGATGCACCACTGTCGGGTTTGAACGGTTTTAGCATTAACTTCATCCGTTGGAATATGAAGGGCTCGGCTGCCACAGACAGTTTTTTTTTTTGCTTGCTAAACAGACAATCGTGGGATTATACCCAGGCCCCATCATATTAAAAAGTTTTATAGTCACACTGCCTGTTCACCGTGTTCGTTGGTGCCAGGTTGAATGACTACAACAACTCGCTCATAAGTGGTGTGATGTGATATGAGTGGTGGCTCGGTGGCCTTAGAGCGACCGTTTTTATCTTACTGAGTGGCACACCATAAATTTAATCTCATGCCCCATCACATTCAAGATTCGCCAGTTATCGTTTGCCAAATCGACCCATGCTGCATACCCAACCCTTTTATTTGACATCCCAGTGCTCGAAATTTTCTTTGTACACAGTCCATGATCTTTTGCACGAGCCCTGTTTGTTTGGCTTCCACATTCCATTTCCGCTTGAAATCCTTCAGGTCAATTGCAGTTCCACCCTTCTTTTTCAGTATGTACTTCACAATTGACAAGTAATGCTGTAATGTGGTCTTAGTTCCGGAGTATTGGCCGGATTAATCTTCTTGGGAACCACTGTGACGCCACTGTTGGGAGTAATTTGAATAGTGGCAGCTTTCCAAGGCCGGCCATAATAGGCAACCAACCACATGCTGCTTCTGAAAAGGCAGTAGTATCTTCCGTAGGCACTCCTCCTGGTAAATTAGCTGGTTCATGGTTCTAGAAGTAACTGCAGATTGCTTGCCAGACATGGAACTTTTTGGGAAATTTCGACTTCTTTTTCATTTTACATTCTTCCAGGGCTCTTTTCTGGTCAACCAATGTATACAATTCTTACCCAAGAATTCGACTGAACACTGCCAGAAGTCTATTTTCGTTTCGAACGTGCATGATCGAATCGCGACGTGCTTGCTCCAGTGAAGCCAAGATGTAAACAAATGAACTTATCCTGACAACCAATGCCTACTTTGATTTTATACACTTTTAGCTTGATTCAATTAAATGTTGAAAATTTTAACTCAAACAATGCCTCAATGGCAGCGTTTTTAATGTGTCCGAATTTTTTCGTGTTCAACCTTTAAGTTACTGTATGTTAACATATTTTTGTTACTTACAATATTACTTTAATCAATATTCTGACAGCTCTCCAATTCCTTCAGAAGATTAGATTAGATTTATTTATTAAAGAGCTAAGGGCAGTCTGATTTACAGTCTGTCCACACAAGGTACACAAAATCCAAACCAGATTAAAGGATCACAAATTTGCTTGACAATAGAAGTTAAATACTTTCAAATTTAAGTTTAAAGTTTCGCTATCGACGTGCTTTTTCGATTCCCATTTAATCCGTCATTGGCATCTGTACACGTAATATGACTCCCTTTATGACATGGATTAACATAGTACGATTTTTTTTCGACATAAATCCCCCAAACTCAAACTTCATCCCTGACAGCCAAAAACACGACACCAACCATCTAAGCTTGTAGCTAATAGGAATCATCTTGACGTCGCCTCCGGCCGTCCTCGTATTTGCATCCATTTACGAATAAATAAATTGAAATCAAACGAAACTGAAAGTGCCTGTCGTTGTCGTCAACGTCACCGTCACGATCTTGCATAATATCCCATCCCCATAACATCAACTAGGCCCCGTTGCTGCTGGCTGACTGGCAGAGTGGACCCCATTGCATGGGTGCCTCGTAATTGAACAGCACGTTGCCTTTTAGCAGCAATACACGTTCCGTCCGAATGATGGTGTCTTCCTGTTGTAATGTTTGGATGTTAATCATCCTCTCTCAAGGTGCCGCACTTTTTTCGATTTTTTTTTCTTCTGTGGTTGAGCGGAGAAGGAAGAAGCGACTAATGACGGTACCTACGTGGGTCAACCTAGAAGCATATTTCTGTTTTATAGGTGATGATGAAGAGGAACCTTGCGTGTAGTCATATGGGGACGACGGTGTGGATACTTGTTCTCTTCCTCAACCGTGTGCTGTGCAATGGAACATGACAAACCGAAATCGAGAAGTGATGCTGCTGCTGTGGCGGTTTTCGGTGTCTCTACCTCTACCAGTATGGCGAAAACTTGTTGGTCTCGGTACTTTAGCCTAGGGTATGGATAATGGGATGTTATGAAATATGAGTCGCGAGTTATGGCGGAGAGGACGATCGGAAACCTGAAGAAACTGCATGGTTTTCAGCGACAACGATGCATGGCACGGGATGTGATTTTGATTTATGATGAAGAAGCGACATAAATTACCCATAGATTGTGGAGGATTGTCACTTCTGGGGGTTGTGCAATAAAGGTGTTTGGCGTGTTTTGTGCATCTTTATTCAGCATGCAGGACCTGCAGAACTAGTTTACTTTTAAGTGACTGGGTAAAGATTAATTTGATAAAATGAACACTGAGTGTAAAAATATTAAATTCACGTACCTCGTATGTAAGCCAAATGCAATTGTTTAAGATAGTGAAATTTATAAAAATGTTTTTCGACCACTCGCGGTTGCAAGCAATCATCCTCAATGTGTAAGAACTGGTGATCTCAAACTTTATAATAGGAAGCGCCAGCTGCGTTCAGATGCAAGCCAATTAGGGAATAGGAACAAATGTCATGATACTCGTTGTGGTGAAAGCCAAGATATTCTTTTCACTTCCACGAGAAATTACTGTGATGTTGGATAAAAGGGTTGGGCTAACGGTTCACTGAATTGAAGTGATGCGTTCATGGTAAGAAAAAAAGCGACTAACGACTCTTAAATAACAAGGAGCTAGAGATTAAACCCACGATCTTCTGCATAGTAAGCAAAAACGGTTGCTCTAAGGCCACCGATCCCTGCACATCACAACAGAGCACTTATGAACGAGGCAATTAAAAACACGATAAGTCAGATCAAGCAAAACCAGACATAGCACCAAATAAGATTGGCAATTCAGTCTCAATGTGCAATCTCCGGTGAGTCAGTACTTTCAAGTAGTGAAATAGTGCTCCCTTTACTTATTTACAAATTCAAGTGCCAGGTGGGTTGAGCAAGGGAGGGAGGTGGCTGTCAAATACGAACAATCGACGCCTACCTCGCATAACTGGTTCCAAACGTAAACAAGCCATAAGAAACCTACAGCGTTTGTTTACGTTTGGAACCAGTTTCATACAAGATGATCAGTAGGCTGATTTGACAGCACATCCCTCCCCAGGGGTTGAGTGATATGCGTGACTGAATTCTCACGCCAGTGGGTCTGGGTTCCATCGCAGCTGAGGTCGTTGGGAGTTTCTGAGGAAAAATCTCTGGTCATTGGTTCAGGGTGAGTCGCCTACCTGGTACTACAGGGATTCGATTTGCGATCTTTGTCAAAGTTCTTCTGCAAATTTTGCTCAATCTTAGTCTCAGGATCAAGGGTTGAAATGGTGAATGTACTTTTTTACTGCATTCGTTTCGTTGCGTGCACTACCATTTGTTTGTACTCGTACACTCAATGTCACCAAATAACAAGATCACGCTTGGTTTTTTTAGACTAAAATCAACAAGCAAACAACTGCGGTTGATTTTGCAAGCTATGATATCGCAGCTCGGAATGTCAAACCAGCTGAAAATCTCAACAAATTGTGGTGATATTGAGTTTTACGATTTTTGATTTACACCCGAACGCCACGAAACTTCCATAACGGCTGACAGCAGTCACTTCGTGTCTGCCATCGGTGAACAGTCCTGCCCGAGTTTTTCTTTAGTCAGAGCAACGAAACGACAGGCAAGCACCTAGAATAAGCTTCCAAAAGAAGCGTCTTTAAGAATCTTCTTAATATGCTTCTTTATGAAGCACTTCTATTAGAAACTTATTCAAGACGCTTGTCCGTCTATCCGCTCCTCTTGACTAAGAAAAAAAAAACACGGGCAGGACAGTAAATGTGAGTAGCTATGCAGTAAAACAGCATTGTACCAAGGTTTAAGGAGCATTTCATCGTTTTATTTAAGAGTTCCTCTGGAAGTGCTTTTTAGAATCAAATTTTCTAGGAATTATTATCGCAATTCTCACGTCAGGAGCTCTTTGGATCTCTTGTCGGAATTTTCATAGAATTGTGATCAGAAATCGCTTGGAATTGTCATTTGAATTTTCTCCATAATTTCCGTTGGAATACCGCCGTTTTAAATCACGTTCCAGAGCGTTAGACCAAGAATGGAGCCTTGTGGAATTCCCACCGTGATCCTAATCGATCACGGTCCCATATTTGGCTCGTAGATCAGAACCCGGTTCTGGAAGTAGCGTCGGCCTCCCAGCTGGAGCTGTTGAACGCATTATTGACGTCGATCGTTATCACGTCGTAATATCGATCTCCTCTCCACTTCTGTTTCGACGCCTTCTCGGGTCTCTCGACAGCTGTTCGAATTGCATCCACTTTTGCTCTTTCTTTTCGAAATCCGAACTGCCTCTCCGATAATCCTTGCTCAGCCTCCGTGCATTTCGTCAGCCTGTTTAGGATGATCCTCTCCAAGAGTTTTCCGAGTGTATCCCGCAGGCACTGCTACGTGTTGCTCGTTGGTGACTTCGTTGCTATCTCCCTCTCCGTCTCCGTACGATGTACCGTATGCGTGATAATGTTTGCACCATCGACAAATAAGGTTCCCGTTTCACCTGTGCAAACAATGTTTTCTTTGCATGCATGTAACCTATAGCTCATACCGTAGTAGGCTGTGTATAAAAGAAAATGATTTACTTAGTTTGACAGTTGCACCAACAATCAATACGAAACTAACGATTTTAAATTGGCTCACTACTTGACTAGCCTATTGGTCCCAAACAAATCGACTAACGTACCCCATTCTAGTATAAATTCCAGTACTACACTATGTTTGTTTTGATTCGCTGACAGATAAAATGAGGGGTTAGTGGATTTTCCTATGTTTCGAGGGGTGAATTGATTAGCTTGGGACCGAAGATAGTACCAGAGCTGAACCAAAAAGTTGAGCTCGTTTCTTCGGGACCTTCTCGTCTTAGAGTTACCTCTATGGTTGCACCATGACGAAGTGGCAGCGTATTCATGATTTGTCCCACGCGCAAATGTCGCAAAAATACATTTCAAGCGCCGTGGGAGTGACCCGGTGGACCGTCAAAAGGGTTTTAGACCGAGAAAAGAAAGGACACCGAAGGTGGCCACAGGTCATCCGAGGTCAGCCACAGGGTTCCGAGGGTTATCGCTGCTATCAAAAGGAAGATTCGGGTGAATCCAGTGCGTTCAATAAGGAAAATGGCAAAGGAACACGGGATCAGTGACTTTACGGCACGGAAGATCATAAAGGAAGATTGCGGGGTGAAGTCGAAGGCACGGAAAAAAAACTCACATGATTACCAACCACATCCGGGAGCTACGAGTCGAACGATGCAAGACAATCTTGAACTTCCTTAGGCGAAAAACTCCGGTAATCCTGTTCACCGACGAGAGCATGTTTACCGTCGATCCCGTATCAAATTCCAGAACCGACCGGTATATTTGTTCTCTTCCGGTAGGGGACGTGGCCGACGAGCACAAGAACGTGTATCTGACCAAGCATCCTGCTAGCATTATGATGTTGGGATTGGTGGCTTCCGATGGCAAAAAAAATGGACCCGGTGTTCATTCCAGAAGCCGACAAGGTCAACACGGAGGTCTACATCGGGATTTTAAGCAAGTATGTTCTTCCTTGGATCAAAGAACAGTACGGTCCGAAGCCAACAAGATGGGGCTCGGTGCCACACCTCGAACCGCACTCAGAAGTGGTTGCAGAAACATATTCCGTTATGGGCGAAGGATATGTGGCCGCCATCCAGCCCCGATCTTAATCCGCAGGATTACTCAATATGGCGCGGCCAAGGCCTGTTCTAAACGCCACCCGAGTACAGCAAACCTCAGACAAACATTGACCCGTACCTGGAGAGAAATGAATCCAGACTACATTATTAAAGGGTGATACGGTCAAAATTTGGTCAAGGGAAAACGCGTGTAAATCGGTGAAATCATTTATTTAAAAAATCAAATTAAATTTCTTTTTCAAGTTCAATTAGTATAAAATTCAGGAAAAATATTCAGTTAGGCTTCCGCTTTTCCAAATCCGAATTGCCGGGCCTTACGCTTGACCCCTGCCATCAGATTTTGTACAGCCACCTTGTCCACCTTCTTCGCCGCAGAAAGCCAGTTTGCCTTGAACTGCTGCTCGCCCTTAGCAGTTTTTTTGGTCTTCTTTAGGTTCCGCTTGACAATAGCCCAGTATTTCTCAATTGGGCGGAGCTCTGGCGTGTTGGGAGGGTTCTTGTCCTTGGGAACCACCTGCACGTTGTTGGCGGCGTACCACTCCATGACCTTTTTACCGTAATGGCAAGATGCCAAATCCGGCCAAAACAGTACGGAACAACCGTGTTTCTTCAGGAAAGGCAGCAGACGTTTATTCAAACACTCTTTCACGTAAATTTCTTGGTTGACAGTCCCGGAAGCTATGAAAATGCTGCTTTTCAAGCCACAGGTACAGATGGCGTGCCAAACCAGATATTTCTTTGCGAACTTTGACAGTTTCATGTGCTTGAAAACATCTGCTACCTTTCTCCTTCCTTTTGCCGTATAAAACTCCTGTCCCGGAAGCTGCTTGTAGTCGGCTTTGACGTCCATTACCACGCACTCAAACTTCGTCAGCATCGTCGTGTACAGCCTCCGGGATCGCGCTTTGGCCGTCGTATTTTGTTTATCATCGCGATTTGGAGTCACTACCTTCTTGTAAGTCGATAGCCCGGCTCATTTTTTGGCTCGATGCATGGTTGTAGACGATACACCCAGCTTATTTGCGGCATCTCGGAGATAGAGGTTAGGGTTTCGCTTGAAACTACCGGCAACTCTCTTTGTCGTCTCAGCGGCTTCCGGTTTTCGATTTCCCCCCGATCCAGACTTCCTGGCTGTCGACAAACGTTCGCCAAACACTTTAATTACATTTGTAACGGTTGATTTGGCAACTTTTAGCGATTTTGCCAACTTTGCGTGCGAGTAGCTCGGATTTTCGCGATGCGCGAGCAAAATTTTGATACGCTGCTCTTCTTGCTTGGACGGCATTTTGACAACTGAAGAGTGAATTCCAAAATCAAAATAGGAGCAACATTCTACACACACACACCTTCAAAATGAGGGGTGTTCAGGTCTTTTAAATGCAAAATTGAAAGAAATACGTCAAGTTGATATTGACCAAATTTTGACCGTATCACCCTTTAGAACCTGTCGTGCATTCCGAAAGCGTGTGGAGGCCGTAATTGCAGCAAGTGGAAACTCGATCGATATGTAACATAGTTTAAGACACTGAGAAACATCTACTTTTTGAGATTTTTTTTTAAATTTTGTCGTTCCTCAATGGTGCAAACATTATCACGCATACGGTAGGTTGGATCGTGCTTCGAAAAAAGTCCTTTCACGATGACTTTCAGGTTCCCTAAGCACATATCAGCGGGCATGACTTGACATCTGATCTTCGTCATTACGACACGGTGTGCGGTCTTTGGCAGCAGCGTCTCGACCCAGCTCCAGTTGACAGTTTGACTTGCTCTGCTTTATCTCTCGTTTATTAGCTGGGAACATTTATCTACGTCCCTCTCTGTCTGCTTCTGTTCTTGCTTTCTGAACACGTCTTCTGGCTCTGAGACAACTAGCGCGGAGGGTGCTAATTGCCTAGTTGCAGCAGTAAGCTAGAGGCCGTCTGTTATTTAGCTCCAGTTTCCTCGGCATGGTCGTGTCACATGCTCTCCCTAACGATTCTGACAACTCGTCTTCCACTTCAAGTTGCAAGTTCTCGTCCTCTGTACTGCCACAGGATTCCGTTGGCCGATGCCATATCGGATTGCCTGATGTTCACTATGGGTATATCTTTCACACAGTCTCCAATTCATATATTCCACAAGTTCCATAAAGTGACGTCGATAATGGATTCCCGGCGATCTCTGCGAAAAGTGCTGGTGGTGCCTTTATTGAACAGCCAGCTTCGCCAGAGCTTCCAGCAGAATGTGCCTCTTGCGTTGGTAAATCTGTTTCCCCACTCCACTGCCTAAGCATTGAAGTCACCTCCGATGACTACCGGTCTTCGTCCGATCAGCTCTTCGGTAAGTCCAACCAGCGTCTCGTGGAACTGCTTCATCGTCCATCGGGTGCGTAGCAACTGCATATGAATATACCGGTTATTTTGGCGATCACGAAACCTTCTTCTTGAATGGGGTATCTGCCCATAACTTGTATTGCAGTCATTCCAGCACTATCCGCCACCTTGCTACCTTTATCGGAAGGGACTCGATACAGCCGTGCAGTGTCGTAATAATTGAGGTTTATTTGAGTTACCTCTGTTATTGTTGCGACAAAACAATTAAGTGTCATTTGGAGCAAAATGCTTGAGAATTCATGTTTTAAACCCAAAAAGTTCAGCAAATCTTCAGGCTGACAAAATCGGGAAAAATAGCTGACAAAATCAGGGGTAGACAAAATCGGGAAAGCACTGTACTCATGGGCTTCACCTTAAAATCCCAATGGAATTCTCCTCAAAATAACTCAATTTAGTGTTCTAGATGCGCTTCGATTGAGAGTTTTAAATTCCAACTAATGGCTAGCGTTTGGAACCCTTGGCGCGACTGAAACCCGGATTCCCAGGAAACGAAATCTGTCCACCCCATTCGAACAATGTAGCTCACATTTTTTTCACATCATTTAAAATTTTTGCGTGGTTGGCACCAATTTCCACCTTCCTACTTTGTTGAGGGCACCAAACCTCCAGCATCCATGGGCAGGCATGGAAAATCATTTGCATTCATTTCGTGCATTCAATTACATTCATTTGCCGCCAAATTTTTTCATCAACAGCATTCTGCAAAATAATGTATAGAGCTTTAGTAGGTTTTGTTATCAGCTACAACTTTTGTTGACAAGTCAAATCCGTGTCTCTGATGCATGACGAACCAGAGCGAACAGAAGCCACTACTGTTTTTCAGTGAATGTATTTTACATTCACTGAAAAACAGTAACAAGTTCTGGCCGCTCTAGTTCGTGATGCATAAGAGATACAGATTTGAGTTATGAGAAAAAGTTGTAGCTAATAACAAAACCTACAAAAGCGGAATGCTGTTGATGAAAAAAGTTAGAGGCAAATAAATGTAAATGAATGTATGAAATGAATGTAAATGATTTTCCATGCCTGTCCATGGGTACAGCGCTACGATTTTTTTGGTCACCAAAAGTGACATTCTTTTCCAGTGTGCACGACAACGTGCGGAAAAACCTAGGAGAATATTCATGAGCATGATACTACTGCTCAGAATTTGAAGAATACTATATTGAAACGCCATCCTTGCAAATTTAACAAGCAGTGTTGAATACCAAAAATTCAAATCTCACCAGAGAACAAGATCACGCGTCATTTTCTTAGACAAAAATCAAAAAGCAAACAACTGCAGTTGATACAGCAAGCTGTGATATCGCAGCTCGAATGATCAAGCAAACAAAACTCACCAGCTCCAAAATGTAGTGAGATTGAGTTTCATGATTTTTGCTTTACACCCGAACGCAACCGAAACTTCCATAACGGCCCACAGTAGTCGCTTCATGTCTGCCATCGGTAAAGACAAAAACGAGATGGCATTATTATACCTTCTCTTTCTAAGATAACGAGGTGCAGCGGAATAATTTTTCCGCTGAATCAACGGTCAGCTTCAACTTTACACGTTGTGTCACAACGTTGTGAATAGTGTCGCAATATCAAAGCATGCTGATGATATTTTGCTCCAATAACACGCGTGATATTGAGAGCGTATGATAACGGGAAAATATCAATTTGCTTATATACACACCATCACAGTTAACAAGTAATCTGTCAAACTTTTAAAACTGGCGAGATAATCAATAATCTATGAGGAAAAAATAGCGAATTTTTTATATTGGTTATTTCTTTAAGATTATAATCAACCGTGTGCAGCCACATTAAACATATTTATTAAAGCTAAAAAAAATCTCACGATCCAAATGTATACATTTACATAATTACATTTCGTAGACATCAAGTAAATCACATCGTGAACCTCTTAACAAGCGCTCACTTGCAACTTATCTCCAGGTGGGCCTCTATGCTCGCACACACTCTATCAATCACTGGATGACATTATGGTTTCTTACTGTCGTAGGTAAGTGCACAGCTGTCGTCCCCTGAGTTGCCCTTATATGGACCAAGCCCAGTGCCATATCGTAATCACTTTCGGCCACCTCCGAGAGCTCTCGGAGGGAGAAAGTTTTTCGCGTGTAATCATGAGTGAATTATCTCAGGAACGTGATCCAGTGCTTGACTGCAGACGGATGGAGCAGTGAGTGGTGATGTCTTTTAGGTCTTTACTGCGGCTCCCGTCCCTTTCAATCCAATCCATCCACCCATCTGATCTGCCAGACGTAGAATGAATTTTGATCAGCTCGTTGTTGTTACTGTTATGTAATCCGTCCTTTTGGCCAGTTGCACGTTTTGCAATGTTGAGCGGAATTTTAAATACTTTTTCCTCTTTTAAAACACTCTCCTTCACATCACTGACATTGACTCATCCAGTTTGGATGGGATGGTTTACCATAATCGATCCACAGATTAACATGTTAACATCGATCGGATTGGTTTACAACCGTTTAATCAATTTCATCTCGATAGAAAAATACGCTCAGTAACAACAATACAGCAACAGTACCAACAACAACAGCAACAATTTGCTACTTACGCTGGGTTAGTGTGTCTGAATCGTGAAATTGAAATTTAATGCACACAAAAGAAAAATCGACAACAATGGCATTCACAACCTGCCATACCTACTGACGATGAACAGTTTCAGGAAATAGGTTTGGCTTTATGGTTAATGGCCATAGTTGACCGACACAAAGGGCGCTCGACCACCGATTCGTTTGCTGGCGCGATCTAGTTGTGCCCGTCAACGTTCGGCTTGGGAATTTTCCAACATCATAAAAAATGCATTCAATAGTCTAAGGAATTTCGGAACTGTCATTAATGGGGATTTGTTTGTTTTTTATTTTCAGAATGTCCGTGCTGCGAACACTAGCGCTACTGGCCATCGGTGCCACCGTGGTACTGGCTCAACGACGACTTGCCCTGCCCGATCCTAGGAGTTGTGCCAACCGTAAGTGACCCGTTGACTTGTTTGTGTATTTTGATTTTTCAAAACTGTGAACATGTTACATGGCAGCCCGTACGACTTAAGGAATTACATTTTTTGTTTTCAATTAGTTTGTGAATATGATTGATCGGGTTATATATTGATTCATTTCTCACCTCGAATAGAATTAAAATCTCAATATTCTGCTTATACCATTCTATGACATCGCGACTGTAATGGCAGCTGGCTAAGTCAGGCCAGATCTTTACAGGACCTTCGTGTGATTGAATAAACGGCAAAATTATGTTCTGGAGACAATCCTCCTTGTAAAGTTGTCCATTCATAGTCGCTCCAGTGATGAAAACCTTTGTTTTCTTTCCGCAACTACACATGCTCTGCCAAATCATCAACTGGCAAACGAATTTATCTGCAAAGACCAATTTGAATTTATCCGGAGCATCTTTCTTACGTTTAGCAAAGTAAAATGTTTGGCCCAGGATTTGTCCAAAGTCCATTTTTACGTAAGTTTCATCGTCCATCAAAATACATCCGTTATACTTGATCAGAACTTGCTCGTACAGCTTCCTTGCACGGTTTTTGGCAACCAGGTTTTGTTTCAGCGTCCTGTTAGGATGTTTGCTGACCTGGTACGACCGGAAACCTTCTCGCATACAGATTCGCCGAACTGTACTGTGTGCTGTACTGAACCTTTTCGCCAAATCACGACCGGAATCCCAAGATTCTTTTGGACTGCCTTTATGACCTTCGCTCGTAGTTGTGGGTCATATGTTCCACTTCTACGTTTGTTTTGTTTTGCACGATCCAACGTTAGTGTTTCCCGGTAACGTTGAAGCACGGTATTTACAGTCGATTTAGGAAATTTGAGAGCCTTTGCAATAATTCCTCCTGAACCACGTTGGATTTTGCACGTGAGTGTGCAGATTTTTTTCACGTCTATCGATAACTTTTGAACAAGTATATGAATCCTGATGAAATTTTCACTACTAAATAAAAAATCCTTCCGGATCAAAACACTGTCAATAGTTTCGTGCTGCGACAACTAGAGGCACTACAGTAATTAAAAAGAAGCGGCCCAATTCTAACTGGAACAGACTTTAAAACTGCATCTTTACAAAAGTTCATTTAGAGCTGCCAGATATAAAATCAATCGGAAAATGTAAGGTTCTATCACATACAAACAGACAAAAGCTTTCTTCTCAATCGTCGTACACGCATTTAACTTTCAATTTAGATATGATTAGCTTTGAGAATCCCCCTGCATAGCACTGGCATCTCATTACTTTGACGTTTCTATACATTATATCCAACGTGTATGCAACATTGTATGAAACTTGGCTAGCAAGTTTTTTTTCCCACGAATAGCTCGCGAGATGTCGTTAGTGAGGTCCGTGGCGATATTTTTAATGAAGATTTATTTAAAGAGATACGTCTGTTTGTCTGTGGTTCTATTGACACAGACAATAGATTTTTTACAGATTTAGTTCTGTAACCGATAAAAAGTTAAAAGTATCACGTAAATATTATTGCAGATTTGGAAAGTATTATAAATTTCCTACAAGAATTGATCTAGAGTTTATGATTTGAGTAGTACAAAATGATTTAACGAGCGACTATGTTATGTGAGTTTTTCCATTACCGAATCATTTTTGGTTTCCCTGGAAACGGGAAACAGCTGATGGTTCATCGTGGGAATTCCCGGGAATCGGAAAGTATTCTAGTTCAGAGACTATAATGTTGTATTCATGACATTTTGTATTTTTCTTACTTTGTAGAACGATTAATGAAGTATGGAATATTGTTTCCACTTAATTTTAATATCTCTGCTTCCATTCCGAGCTGCATTAGATTTTTCTTCCGACTTCATCCGTATGTTTTAGTTACGACTACCATTAGGAATTTTTTTTTTTGGCCCAAAAGATATATCCGAACAGCGGCGCCGACTTTCTTAGTTAGTCTTTTTGGCTTCGCATTTCCTCGAAAGTTTGCCTGGCCTACCCCGGAACTTTCTTATGGCTTCTTCTGGAACATTCTTCCGATTTACCGTAGAAAATCTTCAAATTTCTCTGGAAAATAATACAAACTTCTGGCAAACTGGCTCCTCCGAGAAACTTATTGTAGCGTTCACTCAACAATCCTTCTATATTTGTTTCCCGGGAAATGTCTCCCGTTTTGTTTTGTTCATGTTGATGTTCCGGGTAAAAAGCAGTACTGAGTAGTCTAAAGCCAATTACAGTGAAAACCAGGTTGACATTCAGTAAAGAAAACCAATAGAAAAAAAAAACAATAGAAAAAACCAACAAGGGAAACTTGCAAGATACTTCCAGTGGAATTTTTTTATTTGTTTTTCCGTCGATCTTGTTTTTCGTACTGAGTATCAATGCTACCGATGCCAGGGAGGTAGCTCCCACACCTGGACCCTACCTATCGACCCATAAACTCATGGACCAGGGAACAACGGCTTTGCTGGCGTGGTCAGAGATTTTATAGCTTCCCCGAATTTTGTTTACTTATTTTGCTCAGAAATTTCATCTGAAATCGACCGGAAAACTCATCCGAATCCTCCACGAAGTTTCTTTCGACTTCCTCAAAAGTTCATCTGACTTCCGCTGGAAGTGTCTTGTTTTCCCGGAAATTGATTTCGACTCTTCCAGCAAATTTCATCAACGTATAGATTCTTCTCATTTTCCCAAGTAAATTTCCCGGGTGCTGTGGTCTATGAAGTGAAAATGTATAGGTTAGATGTACCAGTTATGGCTATACGTTCCTATTATGGTGTGTTCCAATTATGGTCTATGGAAATTCCATAGACCATAATTGGAGCACACCATAATAGGAACGTATGGCCATAACTGGTACATCTACCCTATGTGGCATGAATTCTGTACTGCTTTTTTTTTCCCTGGAAGTCAATCCAGTTTTACAGGAAACTGTAACTGCTTCAAAACGTGTCCAAATCTGCGGGGGGAAGTGCTGTCAAATCAGCCTACTGATCATTCTTGTATGAAATTGGTTCCAAACGTGCCATTTAGGTTTATGATCGCGCACGTTGTGTTGATTTTTGTGATAATTACGAAGACGGATAGAATTAAAACGCACCGATTGCTTCGCCGTCCTGCCATGGCGGAGGCATACAAGGCACTGTTTTATTGTATTGTATATTGTTTTCTAGAATCGTACAGTGGGTAAGGTAGTGGCACAAATAATCGACGATGCACAAACAGTTTCTTATGGCTTGTTTACGTTTGGAACCAGTTATACGTAAAGCCCTCTAGTTAAAATATGGACGACTGCCTCTACAAAACTGAAAAAAGCAGTTCCAATAGAGCAAAGCGGCTCATTTTGACGATTAGAACAGAACAAATTTTGACTGACGTACATACTTTTACTGTAGGGCTTTAGTTAAAGGGCGAACACGAAATTATTGCGACACATTCAACAGGGCATAACTTTTTTACCATTGGGTAGAAATCAACCAAATTTTGCACACTTTCTCATTGCTGTCAAACTCGAAGTCGTGTTTTCCGATTCAACGAAAATGGAGGTGAACCAACGCGAGTTGAGAGCACAAATTCTTTCCAAACACCTGGAATTTCCTGACCTGTCGCACCGGCAGTTGGGAAAAATGTTGAACATTCACCATTCAACCGTCTCCAGAGTGTTGAAGCGGTTCCAGGAGCGGTTGACGTTGGACCACGGCAAAGGAGCTGGAAGAAAACCGGGACCGGAGAACAAAAAGACGGAGGGAAAGGTGAAGCGGATGATTAAAGCAAATCCCAACGTCTCAAGCCGTGATTTGGCTAAAAAGATCGGCATGTCGCAGAGCTACGTCCAGAATGCAAAGAAGAGAGCTGGACTACATACATACAAGGTACAGAACTTCCCAAACCGCAATGAGCGGCAACAATCGACGGCTAAAACTCGGGCACGGAAGCTCTACGAGAAGATGCTGACAAAATATGGCTGCTGTGTGATGGACGACGAAACGTATATAAAAGCCGATTTTAAGCAGATTCCGGGGTTGGAGTTTTTCACCGGCAAGAGCAAGTTCGATGTGGACGACAAATTTAAGAAGAAGAAAATGTCGAAGTTCGCCTCCACATATATCATTTGGCAGGCCATCTGCTCTTGCGGACTGAGGAGTGAGCCTTTCGTGACAAAGGGCACAGTAAATGGCGAGATCTACAAATCTGAGTGCCTCGAGAAGCGCCTTTTGCCGTTCTTGCAGCAGCACGATGAAGCTCCGCTATTTTGGCCAGATTTGGCATGATGCCACTATTCTAAAAGTGTCCTGGAGTGGTATGAGGGCAATTCTGTCCATTTTGTTCCAAAGGACATGCATCCGCCAAACTGTCCGGAGCTGCGCCCGGTGGAGCAGTACTGGGCAATAATGAAGCGGGAACTTCGGAAGAGCAAGAAGACAGTCAAAGACGAGAAGGACATGTTAAGAAAATGGAAAAAAAAACTGAGAAACTGGTACCGGATGACACTGTAAAGACTTTGATGGAGGGCATCAAGCGAAAATGCGTTCAATTTTACACTCAAGGCTCCATCGATTAACTTTTCTTTTGATTTTTGAAGTAAATATATGTATAAAACTACCCTAAAATTTTGGTTTGATTCTAAACATTATAAGAAAATTGGCATGACATTTTCGGTGTCGCAATAATTTCGTGTTCGCCCTTTATACGCGGTAGGCGACGATTGTTGTATTTGACAGTCACATCCCACCTCTGGTTCCAAATATCAAAACATAAACAATCGAGGGGTTTTCCGACGGAAACTTCAAGTAAATCTTATTCCATGATTATTGTTAGGTAGAACTGTAGGAGTGTTATGCATAGCATTTCTAGAATGGTATAAGGAAAATTTCATATGAATCCCAAAGAGATTTTTTAAATTCTTTTAAAGGAAATTGTGAAATGAATAGAAAAAAGGATTTTTTTTAATCATGAGAACATTACAAAGAAATCTTGTAAAGTGCTCTTTGTGAGTTTTCGAGGAAGTTAAATATTAAATAATTTTGCTGTCTTTGCAATTATTCTTTTGAATTTTGAATTCAATGCAGAAAAGCAAATTTCATCAAACCGTATTTAAGGGTCACCCTAAGATGCTAAGACCAGTATACATCTTGAGCTTAAATATAGAGGGGACGGCCCCAGCGTATACCTCTCATGCCAGTAACTAATAATCGATTAATAATTATTGAACAAATCGGGCATCATTAGATACCATTACCTGTTAATTCCTGGCATACATTTGATGTATTATCTTTATTCGGCGATTTAAAGCAATGGCAACAACAACAGTAAACAAACACTACGAAAAATTCAAAGATTGTTTTTATGTGCCCCACAAATGATTTTTTGCAATGTGACCAACAAATCATATCGATGTGTCTGACACATACTTAATATATATATATTTATTTATTCGTCTTCAATCAAATGTAGACCAGTTTAATTTACAAAAACACTTAACATCTATTTTAATTTTCAATCTCTGACTAACCTCGAAAATAACCGTTTTTTAAGAGCATTTTTGTTCATTGTCAAATCAATTGTTTCATAATGTTGATTATAACAAGACATCATTTTATTTAAAGGCGCGTTCCTGGCATAGTTTGTTCTTTGGTTGTTAATATAAAACATATATCTGTTTCTTAAGGAACGAGTGGGAGCATAAAAATTTAGATTTTCTATAATCTCTGTGGCATTCACTCTTTGTGCTCCAAGATCGTTTATAAAAGCTATCATTGCAAACTGCCTTCGCTTTTCAAGTGCATCCAAATTGATCAACATATATCGAGACTCATAAGATGGTAAGGGATAACTCGTCCAGCCTAACTTTCTTAGAGCAAATAATACTGTTTGAACTGATTCAATGCGGTTTATACGAGTATCTTGATATGGAGCCCAGACTATACTACAGTACTCAAGGAGCAACGTATAATGTTTTGATTGTGTATGGATCATTGAAATGAAAACTAAACCTTTTAATAAACCCTAGCATGTTGCTTGCCTTGTAAATAATGTTATTATAATGTTCAACAAAGCTTAATTTTGAATCAAGTATAACTCCTAAATCTTTAACTTGATTGCACCTTTCAACTCTGCTTTGTCCTATTGTTACATGTTCTTGTCTAATAATTTTATAATACTAAATCTTCTTCCACTACACCAATTTGTGCAATTAGATACTGAAAAGAGCGCACTAAGACTTAAGCGAACTAAAACCTTGTTTGAAGGGAATATTAAGGGACACCTACATATATTAAAACAAATACGAATCAATCCATTAGTTACAGTCAGTATTGATTGGATGGAGACAACCAGACGCTCTCTCTGGAGTGCGGGAGGACCACAAATCCACCATCCAGTTATATTCTTCACTGATGGATCAAAACAAAATGATAAAGTGGGAGCTGGTGTGACAGGTCCTGGTGTTCATATTTCAGTTTCTATGGGTGGATGGCCAACCGTTTTTCAGGCTGAAATTCAAGTCATACTAGAGTGCACTATTGTGTGTTTAAAGCGAAAATATAAACGTGCAAATCTATGCATTTTTTCTGATAGCCAAGCAGCTTTGAATGCTTTAAAATCATTTACATGTACTTCCAAGTTAGTATGGGAATGCATTCAGTTACTTAAACAGTTGTCTAATAACAATACAGTAAATCTCTACTGGGTGCCAGGACACTGTGGAGTAGAAGGTAATGAAAAGGCTGATGAACTAGCCAGGCAAGAATCATCTAAACCATTTCAGGGACCTGAACCATTCTGTGGGGTCTCTCCAAGCTCCATCAAGATGGAATTAAGGAACTGGAAAAAGATGATGATAGATTGTAATTGGAATAATACTATCACAGCCCGACAATCAAGAAAGTTTGTGATGCCAAATGCATCAAACACACAAAAACTCCTTAGCCTCTCAAAGAAAGACCTATGTACTTACATAGGACTAATTACAGGGCACTGTCCAGCCAAATATCATCTAAGACTAATTAAAAAAGTTGATGATGATATTTGTCGGTTTTGTAACGAGGAAACAGAAACCTCCGAACATTTATTGTGCAACTGTGCAGCACTTCTTAACAGAAGGGTAAAATTCTTTGATAAGGGACTACTACAGCCCTTTGAAATATGGTGTTCATCTCCTAGTAAGGTAGTACGCACAGGAGTGGAACTTTGGATCAGAAAGTGGCTCCACTTGTCATTTGCGAACACTAGCGCACCTAGCGGTAGAAGGCATCTTCTGCCTGCAGTTAAGATAGGCAGCATGCTATGATAGTGTGAGTGCACATAGAAAGCCCGTGTGGAACGCTACCACAACACATCGCTTGTTGAGCAGAAAAACGAACACTTTTTGATTCACCGATTTGTTTGCACTTCTCCTTCTGTTCTGTGTAGTACGTTTCATACGACACATAATTCCTTGCTGGGAATATACCTAAAGTTAGGCGTTGATGGTTACTTCTAATAGTAGTTTTTCACCCTAATAAGGTTAACAAAAAACCGGGGAATATACTAAAGGGTGATACGGTCAAAATTTGGTCAATATCAACTTGACGTATTTCTTTCAATTTTGCATTGAAAAAACCTGAACACCCCTCATTTTGAAGGTGTGTGTGTGTAGAATGTTGCTCCTATTTTGATTTTGGAATTCACTCTTCAGTTGTCAAAATGCCGTCCAAGCAAGAAGAGCAGCGTATCAAAATTTTGCTCGCGCATCGCGAAAATCCGAGCTACTCGCACGCAAAGTTGGCAAAATCGCTAAAAGTTGCCAAATCAACCGTTACAAATGTAATTAAAGTGTTTGGGGAACGTTTGTCGACAGCCAGGAAGTCTGGATCGGGGGGAAATCGAAAACCGGAAGCCGCTGAGACGACAAAGAGAGTTGCCGGTAGTTTCAAGCGAAACCCTAACCTCTCTCTCCGAGATGCCGCAAATAAGCTGGGTGTATCGTCTACAACCGTGCATCGAGCCAAAAAACGAGCCGGACTATCGACTTACAAGAAGGTAGTGACTCCAAATCGCGATGATAAACAAAATACGACGGCCAAAGCGCGATCCCGGAGGCTGTACACGACGATGCTGACGAAGTTTGACTGCGTGGTAATGGACGACAAAACCTACGTCAAAGCCGACTACAAGCAGCTTCCGGGACAGGAGTTTTATACGGCAAAAGGAAGGGGAAAGGTAGCAGATGTTTTCAAGCACATGAAACTGTCAAAGTTCGCAAAGAAATATCTGGTTTGGCAAGCCATCTGTACCTGTGGCTTGAAAAGCAGCATTTTCATAGCTTCCGGGACTGTCAACCAAGAAATTTACGTGAAAGAGTGTTTGAATAAACGTCTGCTGCCTTTCCTGAAGAAACACGGTTGTTCCGTACTGTTTTGGCCGGATTTGGCATCTTGCCATTACGGTAAAAAGGCCATGGAGTGGTACGCCGCCAACAACGTGCAGGTGGTTCCCAAGGACAAGAACCCTCCCAACACGCCAGAGCTCCGCCCAATTGAGAAATACTGGGCTATTGTCAAGCGGAACCTAAAGAAGACGAAAAAAACTGCTAAGGGCGAGCAGCAGTTCAAGGCAAACTGGCTTTCTGCGGCGAAGAAGGTGGACAAGGTGGCTGTACAAAATCTGATGGCAGGGGTCAAGCGTAAGGCCCGGCAATTCGGATTTGGAAAAGCGGAAGCCTAACTGAATATTTTTCCTGAATTTTATACTAATTGAACTTGAAAAAGAAATTTAATTTGATTTTTTAAATAAACGATTTCACCGATTTACACGCGTTTTCCCTTGACCAAATTTTGACCGTATCACCCTTTACAATAGATCAAATAAATGGTCGCACGACACGAATTTTTCACGAATTTCCAGGAAAAGTTTCATGTCGTCTGCATATGTATATTGAGACATTCAGAATATTCAATATGTGCTCTACATCATTAACAAATAGAATAAACAGTAATGGTCCAAGATGGGAAGCTTGTGGCACACCAGATGTTACATTGACTACTGACGACAAATCTCGTTCAAATCTAACTCTTTGTGTCCTACCGGTCAAGTATGACTGAATCCACTTTAATAAATGTTGACTAAAACCTAACTTAGATAATTTGAATAGCAAAAGAGGGATATCAACTCTATCAAACGCTTTACTGAAGTCAGTAATATATGTATAATAGCCATGTGTGACCACACATACTATTAATTTCACACATACATTTCATGTGTATTTCTGAGTGGATTCTGTTCTGGTCACATGAAAATCTTGCGGAATTTCACATGAAAATTCGACAGTAGAAATTAGTGTAATTTTTTTTAATGTAGCATATTTCTGACAAACCACAACCGTAAAATCTAGAAGCTTCAGTCTTTCACTCTTGTTGATTTCAGTTTTGAGTAAGTCTACACTTAAAGCTTCACATATGGCGACTTGAGAGTGAAACAATCAATAGAACTCCCGAGCAAAGTCTGAGATCAAATTTAAATCTAAATTTGATGTTGTGATTGCGCTGATAATGATTACTCAGGTTGCTATCGTTTTGGTCGTTTTAACGGTTAAAATATCAAAATTGCGAGCAAACAAATCTTCATGTGACATCACATTGAAATGAAATCAAATTATGATTCTAGTTTGATGTTGATATCAAAACTCGATTTCAATTTGCTGTCATTTTGATGCTTGACTTTGCTCGGGCTGTGTGCACACATCGGTGGCACATGAGCAAATCGGCGACCATCTTTTGTGGTGGCGAAGGGAGGTGGGAAAACCCTCTCCATCCCTCATCAACGGATGAGCATGGTAAAGAGGATGCTCTACCCGATTCGTGCCTTCCTCAAAAATGTCCTTTGTTCGCTTTCTACTTTCTATATTAAATGTTCACACCGCCGTACTTAACGGAACAATCAACTCTATACTTTCATCTCCTCATCTATCGTATAAAATGTTCACTTTAAGTCTGATATTTGGCGTTAAGCGTCTCCAACTATATTCACTTTGGATAAACTTTTATCAGACTACAACTCGAAAGACACTCAAAAATGCGTTTAACACTAGTAGAATGTCCTATCAGGTTGGGAAATCGTGTCGGGTATTTTGCGATAAATTTAATGCTATACAACGCATTATTTAACAACTAACATTAAAACAACTATAAACGACCGGAACTCATGACAGGCATAGATAACGATTATGTCAGACTCAGCTTCCGAAGTGCTAATCAGATCTTTAAATTCATCAGTTTGACTTCCACCGGTTGACTAGTTCAATCGTCTGTGTAAATCTGCGTTCGATGTACAATTCTAACCTTTCAACCATTTTAAATTCCCATTCCAGGCGTGCGGCACGCCACGTACCGAGATGCCCGTGGAGTAGCCCATTCGTACTTCTTCAGTTGGGAACACCAGCCAACTCGCAACCTGGAAGTGGACTGGCTCGATGCCCGTAACATCTGCCGTCGCCATTGTATGGACGCCGTTTCGATGGAAACGCCTCAGGAGAACGAATTCATCAAGCAGCGCATTTCCCGTGGAAACATACGGTACATCTGGACGTCCGGCCGCAAGTGCAACTTTGCCGGATGCGATCGCCCCGACCTGCAGCCACCAAATGAGAACGGATGGTTCTGGTCCGGATCGGGAGTCAAGATTGGACCAACCACCACGCGCAACACCGGAGACTGGAGCTACACTGGAGGGTACGGACAGCAACAGCCCGACAACCGCGAGGCAGCTCAGGTATGAACCATTCTCTAGCTTGTGACGATCGAAGATCATGTATCGGAGTTTTTGGATTCAATTCACAGGGTAACGACGAATCTTGCCTGTCGATTCTGAACAACTTCTACAACGACGGTCTGAAATGGCACGACGTCGCTTGCCATCATCTGAAGCCGTTCGTATGCGAAGATTCCGATGAGCTGCTGAACTTTGTCCGCTCCCGCAACCCAGGAGTCCGTCTATAAACCCAAAACCCACCTTCAATAAAATACCCCTCCCCTTCCCCACTCATCCCCAATTCCAATGTCCTAATGAGTCCAACTCATCCAACCAGTGAGGATGACGTAGATCAAACTGAAGTCATCACCAGAAGAAGAAGAAAAGATCAACCAATCTGAAGTCAGGTGTCGTGATGATGCTTTCAGGCGTGACCTGCGACAATTTGAACTTAAAGCTCGGTAAAAAAGTTTTCGCGGAAAATTACAAAAAAAAATGAACAGCAACCGAAAGCTTCAAAAAACTGTACGTTGTATTCTTATTGTGTTTTATTATTTATTGTAATGTAATTATGTTTTAACATAAAGGATGAAAATAACTCATGAACATTTGTGCAAATTTTCTCTGTACAAAACAGCTGCGAAGAGGAGCAAAAAAGAAGCAGAACTAACATGAAGAAGATATTAGGCGAAGAAGAAGTGATGCAAGATTAGATCATGTGAGGGCCATTTTTCTATTTGGAAAATTTTAAATCAAAGCTGTTTTCTTTAATTCGAATTAAATACAAGAAGTCATCCAAATTTTATCGCATTGTCCAGTTTAGCATCAGTGATTCAAGTGTTTGTACATTTGTAAGTTTTTGTTTTCTATCCTGGAAAATAAAAAGTACTAAATCTTAGTAAGTTTTTCTTTGTTTGTGTTAAACATATCCGATACCTTGCTGAAAAAATCACAGATCTCTCTTCACCATTACATTATCACACAAATAACAATTAAAATGGAAAAAAATTGTCTTGTTTTGTCATTGTTATCATAGTTATCATGTTATGTCTCTTACAGTCTGTGGTCTACATGTATTCTATAAGTCTATTTAATCTCTACCAAATTTAAACACAGGCTTAATAGCTTAAAGGTGTTCTGTTTCCCTTCATGAAACTAGAGAATGAAAGCAGAATAAAACGTACAATCAAGGAGTAATAGTAATATCCCCAGATGAGCGTTTAACCATCGACAAGCTGGTGCAACACACAACACATTAACCTACCACCCTTTACGAGACAGCAAGGTTGCTATGACGAGGGAGCAAACAATAGTTAGACAGGGCTTAGATTTAATGTTGGGCCTACTAAGCACAACCCGCACTTTGCCTCTCTATTTCGAAAGGAATACTACACAAAGTGGAATTTTTATGCTACATATGTCTTCCAAATCTATTCACCTTACTATACATACCGTTAGATTTGGTAAAGAGTAACACACCGTAGAGATATTGTCAACAATCTTTGACTATATGTTTAGGATTACTTCTGCGTGAAGTCAACGATTTACACTAAAAATTGGTAGAACTGTTTCAAACACATCGTCGGTACTTGAGCGTGTCGGTGATCATCTCCTTTTGCCAGTGGTGGCGGTAGGGAATACCCATCACCAACCCTCTCCAACGGGGGAGTTTGGTAAAGAGAGATGATCAAACCGATTTGTACCTTCCTAAAGTTGTCCTTGCTCGCTTTCTACTCTCTATATGCAATTTTCACTCTACCGTACTCTAACGAAACTATCAATTCTATACTTTCATCTCCTCATCTATCGTATAAAAATTACCGCTTCAGTCTGTTATTTGAAATTAGCATCTTCAACTATGCCAATCTAAGACCCTTTCTTGACTCCAAACTCGACTTAAGAATTCTGATTCCATGCTAAGGCCATTCGTAATGCTATTGTATTTTATATGGAATGTTTCAATTTGAAACTAGAACCGAACACGCACTCCTCGCAATGCTGAGTTGCAGTTTTAACATAGAGGTAACTCTAAGACTAGAAGGTCCCGAAGAAACGTGCTCAACTTTTTGGCTGAGCTCTGGTACTATCTTCGGTCCCAAGCTAATCGATGCACCCCTCGAAACATAGGAAAATCCGAGGGGGACGACTCTATCTACGATGCAGAGAAGATTGTGTATTGCTGTGGCTAACTGCGCGCACGCTGAATAGATAGAAAGAAGATTGATGACGATACTGAAGATTTCCTGCAAAAAGATGATGCGCGATGCAAGTAGATGCGAGAAATGAAAGAAGATTTTTCGAAGATTGATTCGCTAGTGTGAGATTTGTTGAGCATCTAGACTTGAGATTTAGATGTGTCGCCCCCCTCGGGAAAATCCACGAACCCCTCATTTTATCTGTCAAACTTTCATAGCGAATCAAAACAAACATAGTGTAGTACTGGAATTTATACTAGAATGGGATACGTTATTCGATTTGATTGGGACCAATAGGCTAGTCAAGTAGTGAGCCAATTTAAAATCGTTAATTTCGAATTGATTGTTGGTAGATCTGTCAAGGTTTAGAGTATTGCTCACCTATCTGGATACTGGCACGTGTTGTTCCCTGGCCAGGGATATCGCTTCCTCGATGGAATGCAGACACCGGTCAACGTCTTCGGGCGTCTCCGGAAGGACACCGTAGTCGACACAGTGTTGGAACTGATCCCAGCTGACGCGATGGTAGTTGCGTCGGGAGGCTTGGAATCGGTTAACGGGTGAGCTTACATCGGCCACCACCGGATATGAGCAATCTATGTTTTAATTATCTGTTGTGTCAATTTTTTCACTAGATGAACATAAGTTCACCCGTGCACTCGTCTATAAGGTTTTGCACCGCAGGGGTTAACCTCAATCTGATGACAGTTCAGTGGTACTATTTACGTGGACTTAGTCAATTTTTTCTTGGGTAGATTTTCTCGATAAATTTTCGGGTTGCAGTAGCATGTAGACCACACTTTTGAAATGTCCGCGAGCAACATCCTTTCACCGTGCATTTCCTCGACAATCTGCAAATTAAAATTCGGAAATCTTAAAATTATTTTTTTTTTCGAAAAAACTTCTAAGTGCTTGTAAACAGTACCACTGAACTGTCAAAAAGGTTCAGCCGATGTACACTGAGTTCATTTGTGACGTCACGCTGCAGTACCTAATTAGGTTCTGCAGCGTGACGTCACGAACGAACTCAGTGTTAATCGGCTGAACCTTTTTGACAGTTCAGTGGTACTGTTTACAAGCACTTAGTCATTTTTTTGAAAACAATATATTTTAAAATTTCCGAATTTTAACTTGAAAATTGTCGAGGAAATACGCGGTGAAAGGATGTTGCTCGCGAACATTTCAAAAGTGTGGTGTACATGCTACTGCAATCTGAAAAATTA
This sequence comes from Ochlerotatus camptorhynchus, assembly GCF_037179485.1. Classification (NCBI taxonomy): domain Eukaryota; kingdom Metazoa; phylum Arthropoda; class Insecta; order Diptera; family Culicidae; genus Ochlerotatus; species Ochlerotatus camptorhynchus. The sequence continues at coordinate 616,358 of NW_027040773.1, forward strand.
TCGAAAAATCTATCTTAGAAAAACTCGACTAAGTCCACGTAAACAGTACCACTGAACTGTCATCCGATTGAGGTTAACCCGGGCGGTGCAAAACCTTATTAGGTTCTGCAGCATGACGTCACGAATGAACTCAGTTTTAATCGGCTGAACCTTTTTGACAGTTCAGTGGTACTGTTTACAAGCACTTAGTCGTTTTTCGAAGAAAAAAAAAATATTCTAAAATTCCCGAATTTTAACTTGAAAATTGTCGAGGAACAGCGCGGTGAAAGGATTTTGCTCGTGGACAATGCAGAAGTGGGGTTTACATCTCACTGCAGTCTGAAAAATTATCGAGAAAATCTACCCATGAAAAAATGGACTAAATCCACGTACCACTGAACTGTCATCAGATTGAGGTTAACCCCGACGGTGAAAGACCTAATAGTAGACTATCATTTCTCCTTGGGAGATGGGCTCCTACTGCTCGTCGAAACGCTTTTTGGCTGGACGATCGCACGTCGCATAAGACGACGAACCGCTTCAAACCAATCAGCCTGTTTCGTTTCAGCATCTACACACTAAAAAAAATCTGAATTTTACTGGTGATGTAAACATCCATGCATGCAAACATTCATGCATGTAAACTTCCTTTTCACGTAAACTAGCAGCTTGCAAGAAACGTTGCAAACAAAGGTGGAAAGTTGCATACAATGTATGGAATATTGCATGACATGTCTCATAAATTTACACGATTTATAATTATCAGATTCGCAGAAATTCAGGGAGACCGTTTCCGTCGAGTCCGCTCCCACTCACTCAACATTCGATTCGTTTCATTCCGTCATCACCGCGCGCCTTCCGTCGTTGCACCAGTCGATGTCAGGAGAGTCCCGCTCATCGCTATTCAAATTCGCCACTTACCAATCCGCTAAGTCCGATACCGCACGTATACCACCAATAGTCGATGATATTGAAACACTTGCAACTGCTACAAACGATAAACTCGCTTCCAAATCGCACCAATTCGCACAGCCATCACTCGCCAGATAAAAAGTAAAGCTGCTTCAGTTGCCGCTCGGCCGAAAACATCCGTCGAGATTCCACAGCCGATTACAACCCACAGCACGACCTCAGTTCGTTAACCTCATTGGTAGTATGCAACACAACACACTGCACACTTAGAAAAATTCATGTAAATTTAGGTGCCCTGAGACTGACATATACGAACGTCAATTTTGACAAAAAATTGAGTCATAATAGACGTGGAATAAAGCTCAATCAAACGTACTTTTCATCGAGTAACGAACTTTTCAGTCTCAGAGCACTTAATTTTACATGAAATGTTTGTTTACGTCTCATCCTTTATGTCAAAGATGGATTCCGTCACGTGTAAAATTAGGTATTTCTAAGTGTGCACACTTAAAAATAACTATTTTTACACGAGATGTAATCCATCTTTGACGTAAATTATGGAACGTAAACAAACATGTCATGTAAAATTAAGTGTTCCCTAACCGAAACACACGCAACTCGACGAAAAGTACGATTGATTGAATTTATTTTCTCGTTTCTTTCAACTGATTCTTATGTCATTTGAGCCGCTTGTATGTGTCGGTCTCAGAGCACGGAAATTTACATGAATTTTTGGTAGCGTGTACTCAGGGGGTAGAAGGTCAAGAATAGCCACCGCCGCCAACTAAAGCTTGAACCGGGTACCTGGGACTTCCACGATATACCCGCGGCAATGGTCAGCAGACGATGCCCTGTGCGTATTTAGTATGTAATATGTTTTATTTGGATACACAAAATGTTTGAAGGCATGCGTCATCTAAATCATAATTTGCACCACCACAAATACACTTTTCAACAATCTTCAGCTGGAACGTACTCACTGTGGTATACATAGTTGGCGATGAATAATAATAATAATAATAATAATAATGATAATGAAAGAGTACAATTAATATTTGTATACATAATACAATAAAGAGTAAAGTTTGGCCCCTCAAGTTTTGATATGCTCAGTTTGAGTTGGATTCAGTTAGCGTGTACCGTTGATTCGATGGTCTAAATAAACCCACACATATGCATGCGTGAACGAATTGAGCCCAGTGATGCCACATATACAGATTTATCTGTAATGATACAGATTTTCTCCAATATTTTGATACAGATATCTGTATATGCAGATTACAGATTTTTGAAAAATATACAGATTTTTCAAACAAATGCATAAATAAATTTCATATTTTTTCATATATTTTATTTACGATAAATAATCTTTTTTTTCCCTTCTAAGCAACTTGAATTCAATCTGATCATCAAATCCAAATCTATTTTTCACTAAATGAATATTATTATTTTAGCTGCGAATGGACTTAGAATCTTTCGAATGGACTTCTGATGTTCAGATGGTCTGATTTCTCGATATAAGGGATTTTAGTTTCCCTTTTTATTTCTATTTTATCACATGGTTACAGATATGAAGGTTAATTAAATATATTTTTCGTCAAATCGATAAACAAGCCATTTTAGAAAACCAACAAAGGGTTTATGGTTAAGGTTTTCGTAATCTCAGACATAAAAAAAATCAAATTCTAGGGATTTTTGATTGGGGAAATGTTTGCTTCAGCAATACCTTAACCTCGTCACGGGGGTAAACAAGGTCCTTGAGAGCTTAATTTTGGCATGTGGATACATTGTGTTTCAGAGCATCTATTGGCCAAATTTGAGAGCTCTAGGACTTTGTTTACCCCGCTGACGATATTACGTTAAGGTATTGCCGAAGCCGACATTTCCCTTGGTTAATTCATTACGGAAATTTTCAGCCGGAAACAGATTTATCTCTCATAACTGGTACTTGATGTTTTGTATTTTCAGACTGTAGAAGAGATACAAAACACATCAAGATTGTAGGATTTCAAGATTCCTACGTGACCTGGCCGAGGCTTGAAACCTCGGCCAGGTCACGACAATGGCGCAGTCGGTAGGATACGAACCTACGCTCCCAGAGGAAAATGGGCAGTGGGGTAGGCCGAGGGGGAGCAAAAAAAAGTAAATAGAAAAGAAAAAAAAAGCTTCTCCCGCGGAAGGGCGGAGGACGTGAAAATACTCTCGGTAGGCTCCCTGACAGAAATGGGCAGCGGAGTAGGCCGAGGGGGCAAAAAAAAGGAAATAGAAAAAAAAATAAAGACTCCAACGAAAGGCCGGTGGAGGAGGCAAAAAAAATCTTAAAATTGAATTTGATTATATAATGGAATTATTTTAAATAAATCAAATGGTGATTGGAGCAATTAAAATTCAGGGTTACTTTGAGGGAAAATGAGTTTAAAATAACGCGAAGTGAAAGCTTGAAAATCGGAGATGCTTCAATGAAAATGATTTAGTAATTTGAAGTTGATTTAATTCTGAGTTATGAGAAATTAATGCTTTGAAGCCTGAGTTACTTCAATGGAAGATAAATTAGTAATTTGATATGTAGATTAAGCGTTTTGAGAAATGATAAATAAGTTATAAGATATTATAGTTTTTGCTTCAATGGAAGATGAATTAATAATTCGATGATGTTTATTTAGTTCCGGAACTATTCTTTGTACTAAGAGCCTGGTAAGCTCGTACAATTAGTCGCTGAGTGTAGTTTAGGAATTATTTTAAATAAAACAAATGGAGACTGGAGACGTTAAAATATTTAAGTCGGAGATACTTTAAAAGAAAATTAATTAGAAAGTACGTGAAATGAAAGCTTGAAAATCAGATATACTTCATTGGAAAAATATCTAGTAATTTGTTGTTGATTTGATCTTGAATTATTAGATATTAATGATTTGAAGTCTGAGCTACTTCAATGGAAGACGAATTAGACTCTTGATGCTGACTTAACGTTTTTGATTAATGATAATTTTGAATTACTTTAAAGAGAAATGAGTTGAAATTACGTGAAAGGAAAATTTGAAAATCGGCGATACTTCAACGGAACATGAATTAGCAATTTAATGCTGAATTGATTTTATATTATGAGAAATGAGGCTCAGACTTCAAGAGTTACTTCAATCGAGAGGAGCGACTCTATCTAAGATGCAGGAATGTTTTTGCTTTACTGTTGTGAGATCCACTCGCGCTTAATAGATAGAAACACGATTGATTATGATTTTGAAGATTTCCTGCAAAAAGGTGGAGAGCGATGCGAGAAGATGAGCTTAGATGCAAAAGATGAAAAAAGATTTTTCGTAGATTGATTTGCTAGTGTAAGATTTTTCGACCATTCAAAATCGAGATTTAGATGTGTCGCACCCCTCGACTTCAATGGAAGATGAATGAGTAATTTGAGATAATTGAGGGTTTTGAGAAATGAGGAATGATAGTTTTGAAGTCGGAAATGCTCCAATGGAAGATGATTTATAAATTCGATGATTTTTATTTAATTCTGGAACTATTCTTTAAACTTAAATCCTGGTACGCTCTTACAATTAGTGACTGTGTGTAGTTTGAGAATTATTTAAAATGAAAATGACAATTTTGAAGTCGGAGTTACTTTGAAGTAAAATGAGTTGCGTGAAATGAAAGCTTGAAACTCAGAGATATTTCAATGGAAAATGAATCAGTCAATTGATGCTGATTTGATTCTGAACGTATGAGATGATCAAGTCGGAGTTATTTAAAAAGAAAATTAATTAGTTATTCGATATTGATTTGATGATGTATATTTAGTTCTAGAACTTTTCTTTGCACTAAGAGCCTGGTAAGCTCATACAAATATTCGTGGAGTGTTGTTTGGACACAAGTTTAAATAATTCAAATTACTGGATAAATTCGAATTTTAAAGTCGGAGTTACTTTAAAGGAAAATGAGTACCAAATAACAAGAAAGAAAATTTTGAAAATCTAAGATACTTCAATGAAAGATGATTTAGTAATTTGATACAGTTTTGATTCTAAACTATGCGAAGTGATTGCTTTGTAGCCGGACTGAATGGATAATGGAAGATGAATTAGTAATTTGAGATCTTGATTAAGGGTTTTGAGAAATGTCTCATAATGAGTAATAAGATATAAGAGTTTTGAAGTCGGAGATGCTTCAATCGAAGATGAATTAGTGATTTTATGATGTTCTAAAAAAGAACTAAATCTGGATATTTTTTTGCACTAAGAGCCTATTAAGCTCATACAATTAGTCGCTAAGAGTATTTTGAGAATTATTTTAAATATGGTCACGTCACGACACTCACCAAATCACTTCACCCGGGAGCGCATTCCCGATGCTTTCACGCATATTTTTCTCTAGTCATCCCTAAACAATTCCTCCTCCAGCGACTCTAACCACACAACAACCAAACCTCATTTTTCTTCGCTTTTCTTTTTCAAGTCACTCCGTGAACAAAAGCAATACACATCGCAAAACCCTAACAATAGATCAGCGCCGTTCTCAGCACCGCGTAAATAAACTGAAATTTAAATTTTCACTCGCGATGCCACAAATTTCTAGTCCGGGAAAAAAATCAAACCACGCAGATAGCACCAAATCTTCTCAGACGCGCAATGTTTGAGGTGCAAAACTCGAACGCTGCGCGCTTGACAGGAACCGCCTTCCTACTGCTGCTACTGCGGTTGCTGCTGCTGCTACCTGCTTACCCGCCGTCTGAAGCGAAAAAAAAATCCCGAAGGCTCGGATTAATGCTGCTCCAGAATTATAATGGGTTGGTATCGACTCTGTTCCGGTTTTACACTCGATACTGCTCAGAAACTACATCAAGCTTTTCCCGAGGTGTACGACAATGTAGTCCACATCTGCATAACCTGCTCAAAGTCAACCCTGCACACTGACGATAACCATCCGTAATCGTACCAGCACGACAATGCATCAGTAACACCCGCATCAGTAGAGCAGCATCTAGTCCGCATGAGGCTCGCATGACCAGCAATCAGGTAATTGTGGTTCCAATCACCTAATCCCAACCTGGTTGAGCTACCTGGTATTTTCATTCACGGTTGCTGAGACAAGCATTTCCACCGCTTCTATCACGCCTTCCATCCGGTAGATCTGAAGATCGAAGCTAAAGTAGATCCCAACCATTGTATGGGGATACGCTCCTATAGTTGCGGTACGTTAGAAGCGTTAGGTTCCTATAGTTGCGTACGGAGTCTCCATACACAACTATAGGAACCTAACGCTTTTAACGTACCGCAACTATAGAAGCGTTTACCCTAATGTCGAAGAAGATTATAGTTTCGTAAAATTTTAAATTTGTATCCGCACTAGGATGGAAGGGTAAATGCTCCTATAGTTGTGGTACGTTAGAAGCGTTAGGTTCCTATAGTTGTGTACGGAGTCTCCATGCACAACTATAAGAACCTTACGCTTCTAACTTACCGTAACTATAGGAGCGTATCCCCAACTTTAAAACGCCTAATGATTAAAAACTGGCGACACAGGATAACGTTTCTAAAAATGATCAAACCAGACTACTCTATTAGCCAAAACCGCTAACAACTAAAAGTCAAATACAATCCAAAGAACAACAATAAACAGTTAGAACCGCGAACATTGTCACAGTATTCCTTCCGCCAAAGATCGTGTTTTCCCTGCGAGATCCGTAACCCGAGAGTTTTAAGAACATTCCGTCGCGTGTAGGGTTTTCGATCTAATTTCCGTCCGTCGATCTTGTTTTCCGTGCTGAGCACCAATGCTACCGACGCCAGGGAGGCAGCTCCCACACCTGGACCCTACCTATCGACCAATCAACTCATGAACCGGGGACCAAAGGCTTTACTTCTCTTCAGCTTGATCAGAGATGTTATGCCTCAGAACATCTCGGCGGCGCCGGCTGGGATTGAACCCAGGCCTGCTGGGGTGAGAAGTAATCACGCTTACCAGTACGCCACCGGCGCCGCTACAACCCACGTTTAACCTCTCTTTTCTGAACGAGTTTAAAAAAGAAGGGAATATTTCTGTCAAAGGTGACTTCTAAATTTATTCACCTTTCCATACGTACCGTTAGATTTGATAAAAAGTCACACATTGTTGAGATATTGTTTAAAATCTAATACTGCTTCTTGATTCTAAATTCGTTCTACGAGTTTCAATTCCGTCCTAACGCACTGAAACGCCATTAGATTTTCTTCGTCCTACGGATACACGTAGATAGAGGGGATTCGCTAGGAGCGCTTCTTTTGTTTTGAGAACAATGAGCGTAAATATTCTTACAATGCGCTCTAACAGGATTTATGTTGTAGCTTATGAACTAACGCATCGAAACAAGCCTATTATTGATTTGCTTATTAATATATTTGATAAGGCTCAACCGAATTAACTTTACAGAGCCGAGAATTTATGTTCACTATACAATACATCTTAAAACCATTGGCATAGCTAGACAATTTATCTGGAGGGGGCCTAGATAATTCTGGAGGGGGCTAGATAATTATGGAGGGGTCCTGGCCCCCCTGGCAGGCTACGCCAATGCTTAAAACTATAGTCAAAAGGTACAACACAATAAACATTTTATCTTCCACTATCCAATAAGCCTCCTCCACCAGAACGGGAGCCGCTTCCAGTGGTTTCATTGTATGGCAGATTCGCCGACGGGGGTCAGAGCGCTTCCATTGAAGCAATGGACGCAAAACGTGGTCAGCACTCACACACTCATCACGAAACGGTTGCTTTCCAAAGTAGACGACCCATCGACCGAAAGAACTGCTGATGAAGAACAATGAAGAGGACCACACAATGGTTGCTGCCGAGTAAACAGACGATCGCGTGACACACATCGAGAGTGGCCTGCTTCTGTCGACAGCCGAGTGAACGCTGTATTATTGATTTGTGCACAGTGAAATCATTGATTTTATTGATCTTTTCTGATCGATAGAACGGAAATTACGACGAAGTAGCGCTCTACCCTAATCAATTTTAAGTGTTTTTCCTACATAAAACCATCCACAAACCCGCAGAAACTTCGTGAAGTAGCCGTCTTAAAACGGCACAATTCAGTGCGATTTACCGCCATAGTGTCCCCTCTTTGGCTTGGCTGAAGAAACACGTTCGAGATACCGGCATAAATAAAATTATTGGTCCGTCGTGATGATTTGAGTTTGAAAAGTAATGACCGGGCAACTTTTGAATTGACAGTTTGCTGACTATCGTTTGGAAAGCTAACCGTTTTATACAAAAAAAAACCAACACAAACTATAAATTCTAACCTTTTTTTCTAATTTTAGTAACGATTTTCTGTGTGTGTACCCACAATCACAGTACTGATCAGTGTCTGTTTTCATCATTTACCATCGCAAGCAAGGAGTAGCGCTTCAACCCGGTATAGATGAGCTGCGTTTGTTTTGAAAATCTTCACTGTTACGTACGAGTGAAATGAACAAATGAGTTCATTCTACATCAGTGAGTACGTGTTTGTTGATATTGACCAGTGCTTGATTATCCACCCGAAAATTGTCAAAACCAGAAGCGATCCTCAAAAGCAAAATAATTAAATTAATTTTGAGCAAAATGTTTATTTTGAATATTATCGACCCCAGAGTCTTAAAGCTCGATATTATAATAAATTCAGCATGAGGCAATAATTTGCCATAGATCTATAAAAACCATACGACACGTTCTTCAGCGCTATATTTGTGTAAAATGAAAATAATCATTTTGCATTTGATCCTCAAAATCATCCCCTCAAAGATGAAAACGAATATTAATATGGACACAAAACAGGCGATAATAAACATCCAGCCACGAATGAAGAAAAACAAATGTTGTCTTTGATACTCAGATATTGCCTTGATCAGATAATGTTGTTATGTAAAAATTCAAATTCATGTAGGTAGTTGGTCTATCTGTTATGGTAGTCTTCATTTTCAGCTAAGTTGAGTGTAGAATAAATGATTTTTATCATCACTGGTACTGATAGCATTGTGGCACAAATTTGATCTAAAAAAACCGCAAAAGTCGACCTTTCGGATTTGTTTAGAGTCCAAATTTGTTCAATGATTAGATAGAAAAAATGTTTTTACACTTAAATCTTTTCAATAATCTAAGGAAAAAACTGATATTTTTTATATTGGATGTGGACTGTTTTAAACTAGTTTTCCGATAGAATTAAAACACGCCGTGGATATTTTCTCACTTTGTCTTTATTTTTTAATAATCAGTTGTTTCTTTTATACAAAAAAAGACATTTATTTTTTATCTTCTTCTCTTCTTCTTTCTGTTTGCATTCTTCAATGGTTATCATGTACCCATAATACTTATTCATTTCGAAAATTTCGCGCGATTTTTTTGTTTTTGTTCTTCTTGCAATTTGCGAAATTTGCTCTTTCAACAACTCTCTGTTACGTTTCCTTCCCTTCGCTCTCGCCTCTTTTGGTATTTTAACTTGTATTGGGTTGCATTGGTTAGTTTTACATAGCTTGTGTTATTTCGTTACATGTTACGTTTTCTTTTATGTTTTCACTTGACTTGCTCTGCTCCTTATTCGTTTCTTTCTTTCTCTCCTTCTAGCAATTATTAGTTTCCTAGCTGCTAAATAATGTATTCCTCTTGTTTGTTTGTGTGTTTTGTTTGCGTCTTCTTAAATCATGTTTTTTTTTTTGTTTGTTAAATTTGTGGTTATGTGTTATATCTTGCTTGCGTTTGCTTTTGCTTTCCGGCTCACTAGACCGTCGTACTAAAGTTCTTGCTTTAGTTTTACCATTGTGTCTTTTGGACAACGGTGGAAATGCGGATTTTCCGGAACAAGCAATTCATGCTCGAGTCGCATCGTGTCGGTTCGTCGTGGGTTGATGGTGGTTGATGAGGTTTGCCCTTGCCCTCTGTCTGCTGTGTTCGTGTTCGCTCATTCGGTTGGTTAGTTGGCATTCGTTGGGGATTGTGAGTCGATTCTACAAAATGAATGTCACTTGCTGCGTAGAATTGGAAAGTTCCTAGATGCTGTTTTATTATTACGTTCGACTAGATTTCAACTTATTTTTTTAATCTTCTGGAGATGATGGAACTAGGTAAATCATGGTGATGTATGGAAGGATTGTATAAAGTTTTCGTTAATTTACTTCAAAAGACATGCTTTCGATCCACAACGTTGTGGTTCTCCGGGTTGCATACTTTTGCGCTGCTAAACCGGCAGACTAACTAAGTGACAGTACGCAGCCAGATCATAAAAAGAAATGTGTGAAATTCTGGTGCATATCTTTAGGCGCAAGTAGCCTTCTTAGCTTTATCGAAGACAACATATCAAGAGGACTTACGACTTTCCCGTTTTCTCATACGGCTCTTATGAGACAGACACATTTAGCTCCGAAAGGTTTTTTAAGCAGTGATTCCTACCTCACAAAAGAGGATTGCGTATAGTATCCACCCGCTCATCCGACATTCAATAATCCGGACCCCATTAATCCGGAAAGAGTCGGATTAAAAATAATATAAACGCATTGTGCCATCAATTTTCAGATTCAGGCTGATGCAAATTTTGAAATTTTCACTCCACAGTGTTCAAACGGCTCCAAATTAGGTTCTGATTACCTTTCCAAAATTTGAACTCATTTACCCGAGCAGGAAGGAATATCTCGATACCGTAAATTGGTATGGATGAGCCTGACATAATAGGTAAAATATCAAAAAATAATACCAAAAAAAATGTTCTCACAATACCATCCCAATACCAAATTTTGCAAATGCAATACCAAAACAATACCACACAGGTATTCTTTTAGTATCCACATATCAAGTTCTGTTATTTACAAAGTATTTTGCATGCAATTTTTTGGTATTAATCTTTGGAATTTTACCTCTCATGTCATGCTGATTAATCAAATTTGGGTATCAGATCGCAATTAGGTATTCATAAGTTATTTTCTCCTGCTCGGGTAGTAATAAACTGACTTGGCACAAACTATTTCAAGTTTATATGCAAATAACTATGGGAAAACCAAATGTTTTGTTCATATATATTAGACCTGTTCATTTTAACAGAAATGTTCGTGATGCACCGGGTCAACCGTGATTACTGTTCGTCATGTTAATTTAAACTTCTGTGCAAATTTTCAGCAAAATTAGTGATGATTTAGAGGCCTTCAAGTTAATTTTATGTTCTAAAGGTAATTGACGGCTTATAATATTTGTATCTCGAGACTGAAACAACCAAAACTGCTGGTAGATAATCAAAAGCAAACCTTAATCTGTTATCTACCAACTTTGTGACCAAAGGTTGACTATTCAAAGTGATTTTATTGAAGTTTGACTTAGTTTCATGCTCGAAGATAAGCACTTAGAAATACCTAATTTTACACTTGACGGAATCCATCTTGGACATAAAGTATGAGACGTAACATTTGAAAACGGCGCAAAAGCCATTTGTAAACAAATGGTTTGTGGGCCCTTTACTCGCTACCCGAAGAACGCCAATGTGTAGTCTACGGCATAATGTTTCTTATACTGTTCTAGAAATTTCGTTCATACATAGTTTTCGTGTAGTTCCATAGACTGAGAGATAAAAATCAGAAAATAGGTCGTTATAGCTAAAATTTACAAAACAACAGAGCCAATGAAAGTTTTAATTAGATTGACAGAACATAGTTGCACTGCTTTTCAATGACGACCGATGACTGTTTCATTGATAGATGATTTTTTTAGAAATATGAATCCTCAGAAGATGTGTTTTTTCTCAAAGGCAAGTGTCACTCGAGCCATCCAAAATGTTCGTTACTTTATAAATTGCTGTTATTGTTCGATCAAACGTAAGCAATCAAAGCTATTAATGATTCCAGTCACTGATGTCTTATGATGATGCTCAATCAACCGTTCAGCAGGCAACATTGGTGTTTCTGGGGCGTATAATACAGCTCAGAAATCTGCTACTATATCGGCTACTATGTCACACTGCAGAATACAGTGTTGCGCACAAAACAGCTGCTTGATCATGCCATAAGATGAACAATCTCTTAAACATTTAATGACTAATAAATTAGACGTTTGACTGAAAAGCGACACTCCGCAAACTTGTAGTTGAGTAAATTTCCCATAATAATAGCTAAAGAACTTTTTAACAGCGTAATATGAAAAAAGAAGACAATTAAGAAAAAGTTTGATTATCCCATAATAATTTCCATCTAAACTTGAAATGGTTTGTGCCAAGTATAAGCTTCTTACCAAATGAACTAAAACTTTGGGAAGCTAATCAGAACCTGATTTGGAACCGTTTGAGCACTGTGGACTGAAAATTTCAAATTGTGCATCTAGTAAGCATGCTGTTTGTTTATTTTGATTTTTTAGTATGGATTTCACAGTCGGATTAGTATGAACCCGATAGTCCAGACATGATTAATTCGGATAAACAGGGGGATACTGTGCTTGCTCGTTTTTCTTTGCAATCCTTGGACGCGCAGCGCTACTGTATTTGTCGCTTGGGTTCTGACTAAGTCGCTAGTCTTATTAATATGGTGTCTTCGGCTTTAGTGTAAAACAAAACATAATAATGCGCAAAACAAATTTAAAAATGTCATAGTTTTTCCTTGATTTTACTGGTCAGCTAAATCAATTCAAGACGGCAACGTTGTGGAAAGTGAATCGGCCAAGGGGGGATGGGGATTTTGAAAACAATAAAACTCATAAAACATTCATATAAAAATCATTTATCTATATTTTGACTATTTCTCGTTTTATACTATATAATCAAAAATGAAAATAAATTGAACAAAGAAAAGGGGAAAAAAACAGAAGAAAAGGGGATTTTTATACAAAGAAACCTAAACAAATAATAAATCACTTCACAATTTTGTTCTGTATCCGACGAGATTTTCTGATGCCAAATGGATTTTTGGGGGAAAATATTAAAGTACTGTTCAAATTTGGCGTGGGTGTCTTCCTCTTCTGGTGCTTGTGTGTATTGTGTGTATGTGCTTTAAGATTGCATTCTTTCAGTGGCTGATTCGATTGTTGAGGTCGGTTTCATTTATGGCAACTAAATATTCCAGTTAACAATAAATTAATAACACGATTACTGCCCTTCTCTAATGCGCATTGTACGGAGGAAGATCGACCCGGAAAAGAAACTTGCTTGTGTGTAGCTGCCAAAAAAGGTTAATAAAATTTTGTTTGCTTTCTACTGAAGAGAGGAGAATTCCTACAGATGAAGGATTCATTCAAGTTATTCTCATTTATGTAGTCAGATTTTAGTCGGTAGTTGTTTCCTTCTTCCGTCGCGTCGTTCCTTGTTTGTAGGATTGCAGTCGGTAGTGTGCTCTTCAAAAATAAGAGCTCTATCCACAGTGTGGTACAGTGCTACTCTTGCACTGAGAGAAGGTGGCTTACACGACTAAACTCTAGATTACGCCTTGATTTCCGAATTCCGATTGTTCAGTTTTTGTGTTCCATATAATCAAAATATTCTGTGATTTTCTCCTACTAGTTCGATAGTTGTTTTTTTTTTTATTATTCGTATTCCCTATAGTGCTAGAATAGTCCCACATTGACTGAGCCTCTCGCATACTCATCCATCGCTCACTCTTAGTTGCTCGCTTTCGTTCTCTCTCGCGGATTGGAAAATAAGAGCCCTATCTGATGCTCGATCAAAGTAAACTCGCTCACTCGCACGATCGCTATGTTATCAAACGCTTAAGAAACTATGATTTCAACGTCATTCTCTTAATTTCCCACCTTTTCTATTAATCACTCGGCCACTTAACTCACTCACTCGTCGCCTTTCTCATGCATCTCATACTTTCTTATTTGATCCTTATAAACTTTTAATTTTATGCAATCTAAATTTAAATCACTTCAAATAATAAAAAAAAAATCACACGGATTCCATATTTCATGTCTTGTTCTTGTTGCTTGTGTTTCTTGCTTCTTGCTGTTGTCTCCTTTGTTCAATCTGTTTCATGAACCAACAGATAATCGAATAGGTCATTTCGACGATCGATACCTGAGCTCATGAGCGAGATGTTTGCTTCTGTCCTTTCAGTTCTGATCGTTCCGTTACGACAAATGGAACTTAATAAATAGTACTTGTTCTGGCCTGTTTCCTACATAACTTTCATTTTCCATTGACGATTGTGACGTTCTCCTTTGTCAGTTCAATTATGGGTTTTCGTTTTCTTTGTCAAAATCTTGGAAGAACAGATCATCCTCAGCACGGCTTTGGACGATAAATGCAGAAAGGGGTGTAGCATTTCGTTTCAGTGTAGTTTGACAATTGTTCTTATGTCGTGTCATTTCATATTTCTGTTTGTTCATCAGTTCATGGGATCCTTTGTTTTTTTTTTTCTTCTGGCGCCTTTAGGTATACTATACAGATTAAAAGCTTAATAAAACAGAACACATTTTGATTTCCACCGTTTTGTGTTTTTTCTTTTCTTTTAATGTTGCGTATTGGTTTACATACTTGAAGAGGGAAGGGTGGGGCAGGGACAAAAAATTGGGTGTAAAGGGGGAAGTCAGCCATTTTCCTCTCTTATATTTTTTACAATTGCTAAAATCAAAAAAGTGCTGGCGCCTTTTGATTTCGATTCGTCTATCTTACAAGTTTGCTTCCATTCTTTTTACAGCTTTTTAAAAGTGAAAATATTTTTTGCCTTTTTTCATATATTTTTCTCCAATATATATACTTAGTTTTCTGTTATTTTGCATCTGTAGTTTTTACTGTTTTCTCCTAAAGTTACTATTTCCTTAGATTTTACTTATCGCAGAGTCCGTATTATTAAAAAAAAAAAATGTGAGATTGTGGGGAAAATCAAATCCCTATTCGCACAGAGTTTGTGTCAGTTACTTGCAAAACAAAAGACCTATCGTTTCCTCTATCCTGTAAACTCAGATAGAACTGTCCCTAAAACGTAAATCGATTTCTACTGATGCCGAGTAGCCCCAAGAAGAAAATTAAATCATTAAACCCTAATATCGGTTCGTTCTTGTCCATGTCTTCATCTTCGTGTTCTATCATCGTTCTTCCTTGATCAGTTAATCCAGCGGCGGAGGATGAGGAGGTGGAGGAAATTAATATCTAGCCAATAATTATAATAATAAGCGATAATAATTATTATTAAATAATTAAAAGTCGGCTTTTGGGTTGTCTATTATCTTCGATCCCGGTACAGCAGATAGGTTTTCATCGACTGTGGCAGCTGGAGCTGTTCGATGCGCTCCTCCAGGTGCGTCCGGCCGATTTTCTGGCGGATGACACGCCGGCACAGGTCCATCAGTGGCAGTGGTTCGGCTAAAAGAAAAAGAAAACGAATGCGGTTAGTAGAAGCAGTCAAGAAACGAATAACTCGATCAATAACGCACGAAAAGTTTGACATTTGAGGGAATATCGATGGGTCATTAAGTCAAATGCGTCACTAGAACATTGTATTAGTCGTCGGCCAAGGGGGAATCAACTCTGCACACCTCAATCTGTGCCGATAGTTTTCGCTGTGCCGAAGCGTGTCAATCAAGTATCCCATGAGTTTGGCAACCCTGAAGATTTTATGACTTTTGTGATCGTTTATTTGTGGTTGTGCTAGAAAACGAAGCGTGATAAACATAAATTTATGTTTGCAGCCTAAAATCACTGCTGGAGCACGAAAATTTCACCAAATAAAATCTGTTCCAAGAAGACTGATTGTAGCCCTGGTGCATACCGGTTTCTTAACTATACTCCGTCGGATGGATTCCGGAAAGCTGGATGTGGTTCTTCATCCGTGGCGTTGACTATAGAACAGTACAACAACAATAACAACTGCGAGGTGGAGGTGGAACTGTTCAATCGGCTGCAAGCGGAGGACGACTACATGAAGATTAGCAGGGATTTTGAAAAAAAAGTTTGTCAATTTCCTCGAGGTGAACAACTTTGAGCTGTCGAAGTGATTCCTATTGTATGCCAAGGGGAAGGTTCGAATGGGTTAAGGATCGAATTTAGGTTGTTGAAATGTATTCAGGTAAACCTTGATGTAACGTAACTGCACACCAAAAAATTCTGAATTTTACTGGCGATGTAAACATACATGCATGCAAACATTCATACATGTAATCTTCCTTTTCACATAAACTAGCAGCTTGCAAGAAATGTTGCAAACAAAAGTGGACAGTTGCATACAATATATGGAATACTACGTGACATGTTTCATAAATTTACACGATCTATAATCTAAACTTGTATGATATATGACGCTACATCTATGTGCATCATAGTAACGGAAATTTACACTACTTTTTTTAACTGAGTGTCACTTTTGACTTCCATCACTGATTTCTAGCTAACAACAGTTTTTTTTTTCTTAGATTCCATAATGGCGTCAGACATCGATTTTCGGCCCCTACACGTAACCTTCGTTCCGTCAAACCCAAATATATGGAATTTAACACTTTTTCTGAAATCTATGGCTGCCATATTGGATTTCAAAATGGAATTGGACATCGATTTTTGGCCTTCATAATTCGTTCCCGATCCGAAAATACGCTATTGTATTTCTGAGCCGATGGCCGCCATATTGGATTCGAAGATTGTGTAGGACACTGATTTTCGGTCCCGACGCGTCGACTTCGTTCTAAAAAAAACATATATTGTATAGTTTTTGACACTTTGTTTTAACAAGATGGCCGACATCTTGGATTTCTTCATGGCGTCGGACATCGATTTTCGGCCTTTACGCATCCCCTTCCAAAAATTCACATATTGTAGAGTGTTAGCAGTTCCACAGCCGCAGACAGTATATAAGCAAGTTAACCGCACACTTCTGTGCATGTAGATTTGAAGAAATACTTCAAGTGTCCTCATCCATTCATGGTAAAGAAGTACAACTTCTATTCTTTTTTTCATACTGCCGTACTTTTTCAAACGAAGTGCAAAGCAGCTCTGAATGAAGTCCCGAAAAGATCTGAAAGGCTTCTTTTCAAAACTTTAATTCTCGCGTAACATTTTGAAAAGGGCCTATCCTCATTGATCGATTCTCTTCATCGACTTTATCTTTGGTTAACTATCGGCAACATAAACAAATTTCTCGCTAAGCTTGCAGCACAGTTCGACAGAAGATGAAACAGCACACTGAATGGGACATTCATTTGCAGTTGGGTTATTCTCGAAAGAGAAAATCGATGAAGAGAATCGATCGACAATGATAGGCCCTTTTCTCGTGTTTCGCGTGAATTATAAAGGTTTAAATGGAGGTTGAAAAATTAAGCAATGTTTATTTACAAAGATTATCACATCGCTTCAAATAAAAGTAGGAATTCGACAGCGAGCGTTCATAAAGTCCTAATTGCAATGATCGATTTTCTCTTTGTTAATAACTCGCTTGGATTAACATTTCTCGGTGCATTTGCTGTTGCTTTTGATAGCCAATACAACCTGTTTCCACAAACGAAGTGACAGACGACATACTGGGGAAGAAATCAATTAAAATAATGTGGTTCGCTGCAATAGAATTTTCTTAGAAGCTTGTGCCATCAGCCACCAGATGGGCTAGTATTTTTTGTTTTAATTTGAACATAGTTGATTTTGTGTGCAATATGATCTTTGACAGTGTGCAAAGAGTGTATCATTTTGTAATTTTTTTTATGCATTTCAGTTTAGAGTAGAGTGAAAGAGATAGAACCAAAACATTCTAGTACATTTAGTGTTGCCATGTGGTACAATCCAGTAGTAGTGATGTTGCCATGTGGTACATTGAAAAATTGCAATAGTAGGTGCGTCACCAAAGTTTTCGAGCCTCTCCGTCTGTCACTTCGTTTGTGCTGTTACTCCACTGCATTTAACAAATTTCAGAAAATTGCTTCCCTTAGCTGTTGAAATTTAAAGAGAAAATCGAACGAAAGGGAATGTCGACGAAGAGAATCGATCAATGTTACTTAGGACCTAATGTAATGCTCAGATTGATGTAGCCGTAACAATCAAACCCAACCTTGATACCCGATCCAGGTTGACACTGAATAATAATGGGGTGTTTACATCTGTGCGGATTTGCTAGCGCTAGTGTACTCGTCAACTAGCACGAATATCAGTTGCTCGTGAAATCTCATGCTGGTAGACGCTGATGTTTACATTATGCTGGTGAGCGTTTTTGCTAGCAGCGAGCTAATTAGCGAGCCTAGTGAACTAGCCTAAGTGTAAACACCACATAAACGAATTCGCTATAAAACTGCTGAAAATTTGCTCCAAATATGAAGACACAAACAGCAAACCTTCGTTACATTACAGTCCTCGATATCGAATAACAAAAACATGAAAACTGTCCCAAAAATCAAGGTTGATGTGAGGTGGGAATGGTGAAAGCAAAACTCAATTTCAGCTGAATTAAATCCAAGAAAATTAGCTTTCAAAATATGATTGAACCAATTACACCGTCCTCCGCTCATCGGATGTAGTAGTCCTTGCCAGGAGAATGGCAATGATCGTTTTACGGATCGCGCCCAGCAGGAGTTTCTTGACGCCCTTTTGTTTACATTGAATCCAATAATCCGAAACTGGAGCCAGAAAAAAAAAAAAACGAAAGTAGGTTCTCAAAATAAGCAAAAAGATAGTTGCCTGACCACCCAAAATAAATCCACCAAGCGAAGAAAAAAGTGATTGTACACGAAGGAAACAAACAATGCTGAATCGATTGCATTTTTGACGGAATCGATTACCACCACCAATCGAAGGAAATCTTAACCTTGGTGGCGCGAAGGCGAAGGTTCAGCCGGTAAACGACGATGCCGAAATAATAAAAGTGGAAAAAGTTGTCCGGTCCGGTCTGTTTTTCGGGGATGTTTTGACGCACCCAAGTACAGTCACTCTCGTTGTTTGTTTTTGAATGTACGCCAAGTGGCGCCAAAGGATAGTGCTTTGCATATATATGTCAAACTTTGCGCGGTTTTGTTTTCGGCGGGGAAAATACTTACGATCGAGGCCACCGATGTACTTCATGGTGATTTCGCAGTGCCCCCAGACGGCGGACACGATCGGGTAGAGCTTTCGTCCCTTCAGCCCCCGGAATGCCACCCCCAGATACTGGCCATCGACGATGAAACTGAGCGTTCCTTCGTCCATGTCTAACGCTACTAGGAATTTGTCCGGCACTAGGAAGGTTTCGTCTGGCTTAAGTATCGCGGGGTACGTGACGCCGGGGCAGGTTTTCGAGTTGTGGTACAGCATATTGCGCCCCAGGTCCCAGCCCCAGCTCTGGTCGTTCGAGCCGACCAGACTTTGATAACCTACGGAGTGGAGTGGTGCCTCGGAGGTGGCAACACCGATCACAGCATGTGTACCTCGCTGCCGCGTCGACCAGAACACTTCCCACACGTGCAGACCCTTGGTGAAGCCGACCTTGCCTCGTATGCAGTCTGTGCTCTGTGCCACCGGGTGCCGATGGAATGTCATCTTGTCGTCCTCCTTCACGAACACATTCAGCGAGCGGTCCTCCGAATTCCAGGAGTATTTGATCTGTGTTTCCCGGGCGGCCGGGGGCATATCGAGCAGGAGATCGAGACGGGCTGGCCGCTGGAAGTGCGCTGCCAGTTCACGGGGAATCTTCGGAATGAATTGCGATGGTTGGTCGCGGCTGCTGACCGTTTTGACACCTCCACTGATCTTTTGGCCCATGTTCATACCAGGGTGAACGCTGCTGCTGGTACGACTGCTGCGGGTGCTTCGGATGGCAACCTTGTATGAGACTCGAATGCGCTCAAACTCGCGGGGATCGATACGGTTTAGCACCACACGGGGCAACAGTGTGGAGGTGGATGACGATATACTCTGTGGACGGCGGCGTTCGCTTGACCTTAGCACCGGACCCCGGCTACTTTTGTATCTGTGGAGTAGAGGGAAGAGAGATAGAACTCGGTTAGAACGGTAGAAGCCAATCGTTACCTATATGGGTTTATTGGAAGCGGAGAAGTAAGAGGCATTATCCTTTTAGGGAAGCAGTTGTCAATCAAAACACAACTTTGCACACTGCGTGACTAATTGGCGGGTGGTAGAGTTACCAGATGAGTAAGAATCAGTTTCTGATGGGATTGGAGTTCAGAGTGTCAGCAAATGTGTTCCGATCAAATATTGACAAATACAAGTTTGAATTGGCCACCGTAGTGCTGCTGAAATCACCGAAAAACCGACATGACACGTAATTCTGACTTAATCCCGAAAATAGTAAGGTGATACTCTAAGGAAGCCTCAGCGTGAAACTTCAAAGGCACAAATGTCAGCTTCCACAAAACATACAAATTTGAAATTGCTGCTCTCTGTTTGTAGAAGCACAGCAAACAAGGAGTAGCAATTTCAAATTTGTATGTTCTGTGGAAGCTGACATTTGTGCCTTTGAAGTTTCACACTAAGGCTTCCTTAGAGTATCACAGTGATCGGAATTGTCATTCCCGTGAACACGGAGCCAGATGTCATAAGTGTGCTTTGGTAAGAAATTTTATTGTTTTTGCTATGGTCATTCATGTCGGTTTATGGGTGCTGAAATCGCAGTGGTGATGAGTTCGAAATTCAATCTGAAAACATTTTAGAAATTGTGACCAAAAAACTATAATTTTCTATTAATTTTAGCTGGTTTCTGTGAAGTCAACACATGATCCGAGCAAAAAGTAGTACTCTCAATAATGGTGTGTAATGTGCTTTATTTCGAAAATATCTTCCAAATAAACAAACATCATCCTAACCACCCGTCAATTGACTAAATATAATTAAATTCAATCGGCGTATTAATCAAAAGATTAAATTGTTTTTCGCCTATTGATACACTGAGCAATCGGGCAATTTAATAGTTTTTTGTCGATGGCAGCGTTGCCAGATATACCGATATATCGGTATTTGAATACTGTTCATTCCTCAGCATACCGGTTTTTGAGATTTTTTACCGATTAATACTGATTTTTTTTTAATAATCAAAATGATTATTACCTACCCGCGCTCACATGCCACAAGATCTTTGCCCAATCCACTAAAGAAAAAAAACATAGGTTTTATGGTACTTTTGAAGTAAATTTTATTATGTTTTCACTTAAATTTAAGTAAGTTTCTTCGTAGCATCATCCATTGTTACGAATATTAAAATTATTTTTCGAGATAATAAAAATTGTATTGTTCAGGAAGTTGATAATATATTCCTATTAAAAAAATACCGTAAACGAACGATAACCCGCATAATATAACTATTCCTCAAATGGTTTGGATGATACCCAACACGAACAGAAAATTGTTTGCATTGAACCAAAAAAAAAAAACTTTAGTTGTATTTAAACAAACAATTCCGGTTGAAATTATATTGCATTTTGTTGTTTCGATAATACTTAGTCATATAAATTCAAAATAGGCTTCTTTTTGTTTTAATAAGTCACTTTTCAACTGCAACTATTGTAAAAATAACAATATTCTATTATTAAACCAACAATAATTAATGCCATGACTGCAAAAATAACTACCAATCATTCCCTCGTTTTCACCCGGACAAAAATGTAAACAATAACTTGTGGATTTCGGGAAATAAGTTCATAGTTTCCGAAAATCTTGATACTTGAGGTAAGTAAGTATGCTGCAGAACGAGCTGCAGTTGCTAAATAAAATCAATTTTCTGTTTTTTTCTTTAATTTTTTTTCCGTCGATCTTGTTTTCCGTGCTGGACCCTATATATCGACCCATGAACTAATGAACCGGGGACCAACGGCTTTACTTCCCTTCCGAAGGATGATCAGTGAAAAAGAAAACAATACATAAAAAAAAATTTACCATATTATTTCCGAAGTGATTTGAGATTTGTGCGTAATTGCATTTGTAAACAAACACGTCAATCACCGATTTCTCGCGAATAAAAGCTCAATCTCGAAAAGTAATAACACTATGAGGTAGAGGAATGATTCCTCTATCATTTGGTATAGTTTGTTCGTGAGATTGAGCTTTTACTCGAGAGAAATCAGTAATTGACATGTTTGTTTACAAAAGCAACTACGCCCAAATCTCAAATCACTCCGGATATTTGAATCAATAAACATATTTTTATTTCTACTGCGTGAATTGTCAGCCTTCATAAAATAAATATGATTGAATCAACAAGAAATCTTCTTTCAAAACAAATATATTTTTGTTGTTGACCCAGCTGCCAAATTTGACAGCTTACGTCAACACCATGAAAGCTCTTGTAAATTCGAAAAGATTTTTGTTAAAATCCATGGGTTTTGAGGAACAAAAATACGGGATTTTTGAAACAATAATGATTTCTTTTTGCAGCCAAAACAAAATGAAATTCTTATTGATTTTACGTCTAATATTATTACGTTTAAAATATTTTTTTCTGCGTGAAACACGTCTTTAAGAAAAATAACCATAACTATTTTATTAGGGATGTCTTATGTATTCCAGCAACTTCCGGCCAGCTGCACTTCATCTGCCAATCTTTCGGGTGAGATCATTCCTAGTCTGTCCATTCCTCGTTCTAAAACCATACCATAAATAAATAGTGTATCATGACAAAAATAAAACATCATACTTATCAGAAAATTCAACAAAGCCAATGGTATTTGTGAATGCATCAACAACTCGTCAGCAATGCACCGTTTGGACGCAATCACCACTCAGAAATTTTCAAACTATAAATTTATGTAGAATCTTAATGAAATTATCTTACATGAAATTCATTTGAAACTTATATATATATTCATCTATGTTTCCAAGCGTATTACATTGCTTTTCATACGATTTGTAATAAATTTTATCAGCGTCATGAACTTTACAGGCAATTTTCAATATCTGAAGGTTACGTGTTTTTTCCAATGAAATTTATGTGACAAATTTTTTGAGTGTTGAGTGGTATTTATTTCATGCTACACTGAAGGGAAACATCCGCGATACTTCGAATGAATATTGCATTGCTCGAACCCTTTAACAATATGCTTTCGAATTTCGGATGATTTCCTTATGGTTGAATTCAAGCATAACTTTTCAAAAGGACGTATGTTATTGGCGTTTGATAGAAAATCAGAAACATCGATAGCATGATTAGTAAATTCTTTTTAAAAGTTAATGCACGTTTCTAAATCTGTTTCTACTATTATTTCAATAAAGGGATGACGTTTAAAATATTTATGAAAAATGTTGAATTTTCGCAAACATGAACAAGACTTTTGATAAAACAAAATGATACACCTTTTCCTTGTGTGCTACTCACATACATACACTTGATTGATTCGTCAGTATCATACCTTGATTGTTACATACACCCTGCATGATTCGTCGATTTGGCAGATCGGTTTTCACATGCGTCAGATCAGATACACCGGTTTTTGTTTTGCAGTGAATATACGTCGGTTGGTTGGTTTATTTACATAACTAACCAGAATTGTGAAATAATCCATGTTAAAAGCGGAGATGGGAGAGTCATCGCATCATGTGTTGTCAAACGTTATACGTTTTGTGTTTTTCGTGTTAAGAAAGCGCTGGTCTGAATGGGATGTGAAGTCCAATATTGAAGTGCTATGTTATTAGAATAACATTAACATGTTGCTCCCGAAAATACAAAAACAAACATTTCAAAACTATTTTTGCAGGATTCAAACGAAGACTTCACCGAAGTCGGATGTAATACTACAGGATCAAACCTACAACAAGTATCGGGTTGCCACGAAGCAGCATCATCAGAACGGAAAGAAGATAATGGGAAGAGCAGAAATCGATGATGATGCACGTTTAAATCTTGGCTTGGGGACAATCCTTCTTGCGAAACGGTTTCCACTTCTTCAATACATCCGACGCAGGGAATATGTGCAGAAGCAAACTGTTGTAGCTATGCAAGCTGGGAGGCTGCATCTTGAAAATACCTAGCAGTAGCTGAATCCCGTTAAAATCCATTATGTATCAACTTAAAAACAGCTTGACGCATCTGCTGATTGAAAACGATTGCTTTGCTTTTTTCACATATGACGTGCCACTGCGAGCGTATCGGAAGTTTTTGTGTCATCATCACATTTTGACAGTTAAGTCATGTTGACAATAAAAGGGTGTATCAAAACCATTTTAAAAACAATAAAAGAAGACCACATAGGGCATTAATTATGTATGTTTTCCATAATGCATTAAAATTTCAAACATTGTTTATCATTAACTCGTAGGAAAAGCAACTATTTTAAAATCGGTTAGAGACAAAACATCGATTTGTTTATTTTTGCAACTTACGTCCTTTTGATAAGTTACGCTAGAATTCGTCATGAACTGATGAGCATCCATATGACTATCATCCAAATAAAGGATGAAATTTATTTTAAGATTTACTGTAAAACATGCAGCGCTCAGAGCACAACAATTTAGCAATAGGGGGAGTGGCAAATGCTTTAGATGAGATTTATAATTCGATTGTTTGCATTTCCATATTGAATAGCCATGAGCAGTCATTCCACCATGTATACAAAAATTGTTTGTTTTGTAAAGTAAATTTCTTCCACCACGAAATAGACCAATGTTCGTACCACACAGATAAACATTCTGAATTTTAAATGTGATGTAAACATTCATTCGCGTAAACTTGTATTTCATTTCTGTGCACCTCTGATAGCGATGACTATGTTTCCACCTCATTTGACAGCTCAGATCAGCAAATGACGTTCGATAGAATTATTTACATCATTGTTTTAGATGATTTGCGTTATGGGGCTGAACGAATACCATATGCATTTCAATTTGGGATGACAATCATTCTACAGATAGCATGACGCATTTCAACTGAGTCATCCGGTTTAGCTATCATTCGAAGAAGCGATTTCGATGTTTCGGTTTGCATGGTCTGAGGTTTCACTCGAACAGGGGATGATGTTTTGGTACAGTGTAGCGAACGTCCAGTGTACCAGTTATGAAATGTCTAGGCAGATTTGTCAAAGTGATCTGATGACTGCAAGCACCATAACTTTTCAGGATCAACTCGGATCATCTTTCGGTCTCCGACAAAGTTGTTGAGAATATAGTCTACTTTTAAAGGTATTGAGTTTAGTGATTTCTGTACGTTTGCAACGCCACCTAGCGACAAAACTTTGAAAATGATGGTTTTTTATATATTCTAAACATCAACTCGGAAAAAATAGCTACAAACAGACAGATTTGGTTCAAATTTCGAACAAAGCCTCAATATTACATAGAAATAAGCGGAATTATGGCGAGAGGGAAGGGTATTTGTTTGTATAAACGCGAAGACTACAAATCAAGAAGACTGGCAACTGTTCCCTTCTCCCATACAAATGTCAAACGCCACTGATAAGAGCGCCTGTGACAATCAAAGGTGGAACTTTGAAGCACAAGTGTTAGTTAGACTGCTCATAAACAGAATGAATAATCATAAAACGGTACTCGTTTTTGTGTTGCTCTACAAAATTTCACGGCAATTTGTATCCTAATCCCAGGTGGTTTTCCAACTCCAAACCGAAAAACTTGTCATGGTGGATCTGGTGGATCAAGTAGAGGATTGAAACTCGGATCGATACCTAATGAAAGTAACTTTTACTTGTGAACGCGAAATATTGTTTATATTGCCTGTTGGAAGCAATCAATTATAAGGAATTGTCAGCTTCCATCACCATTGAGGTAACTACCGTCATTCTGAAGCTGCTGATCCGAGACCTACATCACGATCCAACGGAAGGCGTAACAGGATCTAATGTTGGAGAGAATGAAAATGAAAGGACTGCAACCCCAAACGGTTCGTATTGATAAAGAATATATTTCCATTTTAGATGTTGTCAGAACATGAAACCACCGGATAGTGATACTCTGTATGCTTTAACAATTCTTGGAATCGATCGACTCCTTGCAGAGAATGATAACAGTGTCGGATTGGCCAGTGACATTCAAATGGTCAGCGAGTTCTGTGCCAAGTTTCCGAGCGTCACAACTTAACTTCCCCTACTGTTGCCAGGTGTCAAAGCCATGCGGAACGAGCATGCATTTTACTAATGCACCATACGAATGCCCATAAAGGCATCACTAAACGGCTTAAAAAAAATGGAAGATAATTCTGAGATAGCCAATAAATGATCGAGGATGGTCCCACCATTATTGTGAATGGCATCATTGCTATAGTTTTAATTTTCAAAACAAATTTACTAACGCATCTGTTCAGTTTCAGCTGGAATTTTACTCGTTGTCAGCATAAAGCAAAGAAAGGAACGTTTTATTTTTTAAGACAATCATAACAAAACCAATAATTGACAGCTATTTATTTCTACCTATGTGTGTCAATGCACTCGTGAATTAACACACACCATCATACACAGGTTCCACTTTTGCTCAGAAGAGGCGTTGCCGTTACTGTCTTCTGATTTTTGGAAGAGTTGCCAGTCTTCCTGATTTGTGATCTTCGATAAAAGTCAAATTTAAATAGAAATATCTCAACGAATTTCAATAATATCACCGTAAATCTGTATATATTTCAAAAGCTTTTCTGTTTGTTTTCCAAAACCGCATAAAATTCAAAAAGTGGCTGAAAATAATTGAGTTACTCATGATAGTATGCAGTAAATTACCCAAGATCGATTTTTTAACAATCAGCCATACCGTAGAAAAACGATATAGTGGTTTTCATAATTTCGTAAAAATTGGTAGTATTGTTTCTTATCGCAAAATATTAGACACGTATATTTTTTTTTTGTCATTAGGGTGACCATTTCCATGTTTCGATTTTTTCAGATATGACTTTATTCAAAAATTCATAACTATTTAACCACTGAACCGATTTAAAAGATCCAAATATAAAATGAAAGGTAATTAAAAATACTTTTTAGAAAAATAACATGATTATAATTATTGGGATTGTGTATTGAAAAACAAAAGATATAAAGAAAATCAGCAATGTATATTTTTTTCGTTTTTGAGTTATAATTGGGTTCTTTTAGGGTATTGAGGTAAATGCATTTTAGTAATCTGCATTAAACAAGGAACTCAAACCCCAAATTTCATCACTTTTGGTACACTGGAACTATTTTAAATAAGTACGATTACATTTTTAAAAATCACCTAAATCAATTTGTTAGTTTAGTGTCAAACAGTGAAGTTATTATTTTGCTCTAAATCTTGATTTAAAAATTAAGATGATATCATGTGGGATCGAAAAAAATATCACTGTGCTCAAAAACGAAACTCTTCAGGATGATGTATAAAAACCGATATGTATTTTTTTAAATTAATGAACCCAACTATTTGAAGTTATCAAGTTTTGGGCTTTCACTCAATACTCCCATGCGACTAGACAACATGGTCAAATGAGATTTCATGGTGTACTCGACAAGACTAACAACCTACAATTGGTCACTTGAAAAGTTTTTTGTCGTGTAACACCGTGATATTATTGCTGTCAATGGATATGAAAATGCCATTTCTCAGAAGCACCAAACATAATCTGCATGAGGTTGTATGTACAGGATGAACGTGCCTCAAGGTATCTCAACTTTATAAGGATGGGATTTTTTATGATTATTTTTAATAATATGCTGGTTTGTGAATGTTTTGGTACCTGCTGTTTCTTAAATTTTCGCAAAATATACCCATAAGTTAAAAAAAAATGTACGGATACAGGTTAAACGTACTTCAACTTTATAAGGATGAGCAGAGAAATTTTGTTAGGAAAATTGAATTTTAATGATAATTTTCAAAAATACGTAGGTACGTAAAAATGTTGGTACCTGCTATGGCTTAAATTTTCTCAAAACATTATCAGAAGTACCAGAAAGTCAAATTAGTCAAATTCCAGCACAAACTGGTTCATTGCCCCTAGCGAAAAATTATGCGAAGTTTCATGGAATTCAGAGAGGTAAAATCTGCTCACATTCCAATCACTTTGTCCAAGTACATCTTGTGGAGACCCGAATTCACTTCGTTACAGAGGAATCGGGACGATCACTGAAATAACTATTTTGTAATGTTGACGTTGAACGTGAGACGGGACGACACCCCTCGGGACAGGACTGGTAACAAGCTGGGCTAGGCTACCATCTAACATGTTCTGATTAATCGTTGAGTGGCTACGATTAGTTAGCTCCAGGGAGGCGAACCAGCCTAAGGCTGAAAGCCTCCTTAATAAAGCTAAATAATAATGATAATAGTTAGCTCCAAAGGTGGCTAGACACTGCTGTTAGAGCAATAGCTTCGTGCTGTAACATTCTCACAAAGACGGATCGGGGCCATCACCGCTCAAACTTCCAACAATGCACGGTATTAACTTCAAGCAAACCACTAAAGTCAACAAGTGCCACCATCCTTATCCATTTAGTAACCCTATTTTCAACCGACAGTGGATGGATAAAGAAAGGTTGATATCCTTGCATCGACGACGACGACGACAGCGGCCGGTAGCGGCGGTGCTGATGGCCGTGCACAACTTCAGATTGCGGAGGAGTCTGTTAAGGCTACCAGTAAGGCACACGGTTGTCGTCGTCGCCGACCGACTGACGCCGCAACCGCATAATGAAGTTGTACCCCGGCCATTCACCAACATCCCGATCACGGCAAAAATCGGGAAGAGATTGTACCGACCCAAACAGAGAGAATCGTGCCCCAGGATTGTTTCGGCCAGTCCAGCTGTCGCACTGAACTGAAGAAAGGAAATTAATCGCAAGGTTAATGAGGCCCATTTACGGTCCGGGCATTCATCCGCGTGCAAAGTGTTAATGACGCCGGTCGATCGTTTCCATTCACCACTGCACACTGCACTGCTCTGGGATCGAGCGATCGAAGCCCTTGTGGACAAATCGTGAATCAGGCGTGAGCGGTTTTTGTTGTTGATGCATTTTTCATAAAAGAACGTTCCTCTCGCCACTTGAGATGAAAAACAGAACGGTAAACAAAAACATAAAACGAAAGTCACCACCAATAACGTCGACGGAGTGAAAGATCCGCGCGCGCTCAAACGGGTATTAAGAGCGAGGCTGAGCGGTTCTTCACTGCAGACACACGCGCCGCACGTTTGCGAAATCCCAAAAACGGACGGACCCTACCGGTGGCAGCAGGCAGCCATTCCCTTATTGCTCTAGTTTCGAGGTTGGCCAAACCGGAGAGTTCCTTTCGAATTTGATTTTTATACCTTTTCCACGAAAAATGAACGGCTGCGGCGGCGTCAGTGACAGTCATCAACGGCCGCGACGACGACGATGTGACGGGGAGTTTGTGACAGATAGCACAGCAGCGACCGACCAAACGGTGAAACGGCGATGGCAATGTAACAACGTGAACTGATTCTGCGGAGAACCCGAGCCATTCTCCAGTCCCTCTCGGAAATGGATGTTGCGTTGTTGTTGTTGGTGTTTCTGTTTTCGGGCTTGAGTTTCGAAAGGTAGAATGAACTGTTTGTTTATCATTAATTCTTGTTGTTGGTACGAGCAGTGCACTGGCGGGATAGGCAAACCGAAGGTTGTAATCAACGTTAATCAGCAGCAACCGGATGGAAGCTGTGGCGTTGGAAAGGTGAAGTTTGCGTTCACAATTTGGGTTATCTTGTGGAATTGTAAATTTGTTTACGAATGCGATAAGAAGGTTTGAGTTTGACCTAGGGCAACGAAAGTCGCCCTATGCCTGGCTGCATTTGAGCTACAATGCATGCTAGATGATCCGAATAGACTGGAATAGACAGGAGGATAAACAGTGATGTTCAGAATATATAATCTCACAGTACAGCAGCCATTTAGTTGAAAGCATCCTGGATAATGACGAAATCTTGAGTCAACGGCTAGGTTCGAATGGTTACAACAACAACTCGATCATAAGTGGTGAGATGTGATAGGAGGGCTCGATGGCCTTAGAGCGATCGTTTTTGCTAACTTAGCAGAACATCATGGGTTTATTCTTAGGCCCCTTCACATTCAAGATTCAATGGAATGGAATAGGCAATTCGAAGGTTGTAATCAACGTTAATCAGTAGCAGCAGGATGGAAGCTGTGGCGTTGGAAAGGTGAAGTTTGCGTTCACAATTTGGGTTATCTTGTGGAATTGTAAATTTGTTTACGAATGCGATAAGAAGGTTTGAGTTTGACCTAGGGCAACGAAAGTCGAGTGGGTGCTGACTGTTTGGATGTATTTAGGCTTTAATGCATGCGATATGATAAGAATTGACTGGAATAGGCAGGATGATAAACAGGAATGTTCAGGATATCTTATCTCACAATAACGCAGCCTGAAAGTATCCTGGAAAATGACGACTTCTTGAATCAACTCGCCCATAAATGGTGAGATGTGATATGGAGCGTCCATTATTTATGTCACACTTTTAGGGGGGTGGGTTTTTTTGGAAACTGTGACGAGCAATACAAAAAAAAAATTACGGTCCATAAACAATGTGACAAATTTGCGTGACATAATTAATGGACCTTCCCTATGAGGGGCTCGGTGGCCTTGAAGCGACTGTTTTTGCTAACAGCAGCACATAATGGGTTTTTTCTTATGTCCCTTCACATTCAAAATTCGTTGGCCGCTTTATTTGTCAATACAAAGACATCACTTTATTTCAGCGTATTTTTTGTCAAAGCGAACCCTGCTGCAAGCTCAACCCTTTAATCCAACAGCCTAGTGATTTATCGTGTAAGTGCAGAAGATAATATTTATTTCGGCTTCCAACAAAGCGAGTATTACGTCCACAAGTCCACCCATTTTTTAATTGACCTGCAATATTTTATTTATTAATAGTACAAATCGAATACCAGTGCACTCCTTGAATTCGTGGGAAGAGAAGAATGACAATGACGTTGTTTACCATTCAAAATTCAAAGTAAAGCAAATATTTGATTTTTTTTTCGTCTAGAGCACCGTGTAAAATAGTCAAAATTTATGACTTTCACGAAAAATAGTAATTTGTAGGCCAAGTTTTCTGAAATCGCTGGTAGAAAATCACTTTAAAAGCGCTTGACTAAGTGGTGTCCTAGGTAATGTCCCAAAGGATTTCTGTGCTCTAGTACAATATATACAAAATGCAACAACTTCTTCTTCTTATTCTTCTTCTTCTTATTCATTTTTTTTCGCATTTCAAGCTTATTGCTTATCCCATATTAGTTTATTTCATGCTTTCAACTTAGTGTTCTAGATGCACTTCCACAGTTATTAATTGAGAGCTTGCTATGCCTGTGCCATTTTTGCTTGATTATAATTGTGTGACTAGTACAATCATAGTCCATGCCCAAAGATAAACGCGATATTTTCCAACCCGAAAAATTCTTATACCGGACCGGGAATCGAACCCACCCACCTCCAGCATGATATTTCTTTGTAGCTGCGGCTTTACCGACAGAGCTATGGGAGGCCCCAATGGCAATGGCATGAAACAGCTTCTGGAGATCTAAAAAGTTTGAAGACCTTAGCTTAGCTTAGACTGGCTCCGCAAAGGTCGCAAGAGGGGAGATTTCGTTAGTAAGTAGGGTTCGTTGGATCAGGATTATGTGATCTTAGTTTTGATAAAATGTCTTGTTTTCCGAGGCAAATAATATGCGCGATCCTTTAAGGCCTGAGATGCAACCCTTTCGACACAGTTATGCAGAGGGGCCGGGTATAAAACCCATGATCTTCTGCTCAGTAAGCAAAAACGGTCAACACTATGCCACCGAGTCTCTAAGTCTTTAATATTTAGTACAGAAATTATTACATCTTGACTTGTATCGGTTTAAGACGGCTACCTTTAGTTGGGGTGTGCTATGCCCTAAGGTTGAAGCTGAATGCAGTGAGTAGCGATATTTCGTTTCTGATATATAAGGCTTTTTTCGAAAACATTTATTAGATCTGTCATCAGTATGAATTCGTGAAATGGAGGCCTGGGGGGATCCACCGGTTATGGATATCTAAGAAGCTTCTGTTTCCGGCATTATAAATAATATGATCAAGGAATTCCAATGGCATGGAACAGCTTCTGGAGATCTAAAAAGTTCGAAGGCCTTAGCTTAGCTTAGATTTTCCGGCATTATTAGGATGCACAGGAAAATTTAGCATTATCTCACTACGCAGCGCTATTGTACATGTGAACTTTCTGTATCTATAAGCTATATCCAATGCGTCTTGACCAACTGTGCAATTTGGCCGAAGACAGTAACGTTTTATATGGCCAGGATTATGGGATATTCCATGTGGCCAACCTTACCCCGCATGTTTTTTCTTTTATTATTTAGTCTGTTTTCGATTGGTAAAATCATCATCAAATGAAAAGGACATTTTCTGAAATTTAATGCAATTATGGGAAGTACTTTAAAGATCAATGATCAATAAATTTATCGCCGAAATTTTATATAGCTATGGATCAATTTTACTTCAAGCTTAAGGTGGCCATTTTACCCCATCGCCTAGGATTTAACCCACAATCTCTGTAGATAAACACGGTTGCTGCTAAGCCACCGAGCTCCTTACATATCAACAAACTATTGCGAACGAGAAGGAAAATTTAGAGTAGTTCCACGCCACACAGAAAAAAAGAATGTGAATTTTAACAATCGCGTAAAATCTCTCTTCGTTTAATTTTGAGCTATAGTTGGCATAAACAACGAAATCGTTCACAAGCTTCTAGCAAAATCGAGTGTTAAATTTATGTGCGTTATTTCTCGCAGAAATTTACATTCATTTTCAAACGGTCCAAATGACTAATCGATCTGATGCGACCGTCTCCAAAACTTTGCATAACTGTTTTGTTCGTGCAAGCGACGTTTACCGCCGTTACCCTTAGCATAAAATAATTACTATACTTGGCCATAATGGCACCACTAGTCTATGAATAATTGTTACTGTGTTATTATTTATTAGCCGTAATAATGTGCTCTTCTTGTATGTATAAACAATTGAATGAACGTATATAATTTGTATGCCACCGCCATAACAGGATGGCCCAACAGACGGTCTGTTTTTTAAAACAATATTCCGATTCTGATACTTATAAATAAACATAAAAAATACACTTTTAACAGAAATAAGTCATTAGCTACACAAATTAACCCAATATAAAAGTTTAAACATTGTCGCCGCTGGGTGTATTCCGATCAATAATGGTTTATATTTTTTATTATTTTGGAGTGCGATTAATCATAATCAACTTCCAAATTGAAATCCAAATTCAAATCCAAATTCCAATCAACTTTGTATCCTAAACCAAAATGCACTTTCCATATTCTACGGAAAACATAGCTTTCCACTCCCAGAGCAAACAATGTCACAAAGAGCAGAAACTTGTCACTTGGTAGCTCGTCCCCTTCACCCGGATAGACCCGAGATAGACACAGGATCCTTTCATTAAAATTAATCCCAAATATAAATGGCACAAAACATACATACAAACACACACACACACACACACACACACACACACAGTCAAATCGATACACGATAATCCCCTTCGCAATCCAGAGCAGCACGCATTCGCTATTCGAACAGGGATTAAAAGGGCAAAGCGCCTGCCATCCGTTGCGATCGATGCATGGCAAGTAGGTGGGTAGCAGGGGATGCCTACTAGGATGACGCAGCCAACCATGATTAAGTGCCTCATTATATTGGATGGATTCGATCGGGTCGGAAGTTTGCATTTCGTGATGAATCACGCCGGATAATTGCACCCTTCTGCGGCCAGGGTTGAAGGCTGGGGTCGCTATCAACGCTGATGATAAAACGCCGCAGCACTGTCTGTTTACCTTCCATTTTGGTATGCATCTCGGGATAAGTTCGGGATGGTACACTAAACATGCACACTACGAAAAAGACATGTAAATTTCAGTGCCCTGAGACCGACACATGCAAGCGGCCCATTTGACATAAGAATCAGTTGAAAAGGACGAGAAAATCAATTCAATCAAACGCACTTTTTGTCGAGTTGCATATGTTTCAGTTTCAGGACACTTAATTTTACATGCCCTGTTTGTTTACGGTCCATGATTTACGTCAAAGCTGAATTACGTCTCGTGTAAAAATAATAATTTCTAAGTGTGTGGTCCATGGTCCGGTTGAAATTGAAAGATAATAATTGCCGCCGACCTTCAAACATTGATGCTGCTCGGTAGAATGGAGGAGATTCATTACGGTGTTTAACCGACGCTACCGACAATGCTAATTAGCGATCGAATCAATTGGCGTTGTGCGGTGATGATTAGTTTTATCATTTAAATGCCAAATCAATTTCGACTTCACTCTCATACAGATCCGCATTTGCCTTGATATTGCAGTTGTTTGTGCTGCATTATCATTCAAATGTCACACAGGAATCGAAATCCCCAGCACCAACGACAGAGGAATAATCAATAGTTGCTGCCGGGTTTCATCTGGCTAATCGCTGAGCGAAAATAGCATAAATCATTCGGAGGGGGAAAACTTATCGATTAAACGTCACGCAGCCCCATCCCAGCAGCGCTGTGGAAGATGGCGAATAGAATTACAATTTAAGAGCGATATAGCATCATCTCCTTTATATATATATATATATATATATCCACCTAT
The DNA here is from genome assembly GCF_037179485.1 of Ochlerotatus camptorhynchus. Lineage (NCBI taxonomy): Eukaryota > Metazoa > Arthropoda > Insecta > Diptera > Culicidae > Ochlerotatus > Ochlerotatus camptorhynchus. The sequence continues at coordinate 650,691 of NW_027040773.1, forward strand.
CTACACCGAGTATAAAGTCATGCTGCAGCATCCAACCGAGGACGACGGCAGCGGCGGCGGCGACTTTTGCCGTACGATATGGATTCGGTTCGGTAAATGGTTTCATCTCATTTACCATCAGGGCCCCCGATCCGGATCATGCGCAATGGCCCAGGCACACAGAAAGGGAACAAACAGCATCCCTCCTATGTACGCGTGCCAGCGAGGTTATGTACGGAAAACATCCCCTGCCTGATTCCCAGCTTTCAACGAGAGGTTTCTAGCACAAGACTGCTGCTGGGAGTCCGGTCGATACTGTATGACAAATTTCCACACCCTAATAAAATTCTCGGTTTGTTCCTGGCTGTGCGCGGCATGGCATGCCAGAAGCATTTGCGAGGGGTCTGGTATGTCTGAGATGGTGTTTGTGTTTACATTTGAACGGGGGGTGGAAGCATGACGTGGTGTGCGTAAACATCACCATCATCGTTTATCCGTTCCGGGGTGCGGTATCCTGGCTTCTTGAAGCACACGCTGTGTTCTTTAAAAAAAAGTGGTTCAAATTTAAAGACCAAACCCACGTAAACATACAACGTAATGTCTCTATGGCGCGTCGCGTATTCATGTAAGGGATAGTAGTTGAAACTTATCGTTTATCCTTCAATCAGCTGGGCGGTGGCGCTTGGCTAGGGTTTACAAACTCACCACCTCCATCCACTGCGACGAACGACGGTCGTCAACGGAGTTGGTCAGACAAAGCAAATAGCCACGGGTCGTGGGCTCCCTTTCAAATTACCCTTAGCCCATGGTGGCACGAGCCGGGGAAACAATCAGGAAAAATTATCGTAAACACGCATGCACACCTCCACACGCCCTCGTCAAACGCGACTGCCAGTCATCAATTCCAGTCGGTCGCCTAGCATCAGCAGGGGTGAGGCATTCAGCGGCGGCGGTGTCTATTTCAACGGGGGTGAAAACTTTTCCCTTCCAGAGAGGGTTCTTGACCTGGTCGATATATCGATTTCCGCGTGGTTCTAAATCGCACCAACAGAGGCGCCACCAGCACCGTCGCGGAATTTCACACACGCAGCGAGTCTGAAAAATGCAATTCACTTACGAAATGGCACACAACTCAGTCAATTTGTCATATTTCATTACTAAACTGCAATCGGACGGGTTTCTTTTTTATATTTGCTCGCCAGGGTAGGTGTACGCAATTACGCGCAGCAATATTACCTTCTACATGGAGACGGATTTTTTTTTCTGCGGTTAGGAGAAAAAAGTAACGTTCTCTATAACCTTAAAACGGGTAAAACTGTCAGACCGAGGGGTGTGTTACGTCATGTTTATGTGCGCGAGAGCATGTTTTGATCGCAGTAGCCATGGCGCGGAGGTGGTCTCCCGTTTTATCGTTTTCCAAAATTGTCTTATCGCCACCTGGGAAATTAATTCCAGATGCCCGCAGATAATGAAAAATAATTAAAATTTGTGCAACAGGAAAATTCCGCGCTTGTTGATCACTATCAATGCGGGGCAGCTGTTGGAACTCAGTCCTTGGTTATGACACAAAGAGAGAAAAATAAACCACCGATCATTATTCACGCTATTTAGGAGACCCAAGCGCGTGGTTCATCTCTGTGCAAATTGATGACAGCTGTTAAATTGATGTTAAATACTCTCCATAGTTGATGTTGTTGTTTCAACTTACATCATAACACTACTTATCGCTTAACTGTCACTTGCGTCCCGCCACAGGGCATAACAATTACGGCGGTAAAGCGAAATTGCGCAAACTACTGGCGCGCCGCCTGCATAAATGTGGGAACTATAGACTCTCGGAGACGGATGCAATTGGAACGAGAGGATCGTGTGAAAATCCTGCCCGAACGGAAGCGGGAAGCGCAAAGTGTGTCATACAGACGGATGAGCTAGTCAGGCGCAGTGCAGAGGGTCGAAAACCTTCAACTCTCTCTCTTCCTCCCGAAAATCGTATTAATTTACCATATCCGCTTTCGGGACAGCTTACCCTTATCTCTCTGCTGTTGCTGAAGGACAGATAAGGATCGTATTACAGAACATCGAAAGGTGAGAGGCAGTTTGAAAAAGTGTATCGTTTACATAATTTGTCATCCGGTGCGTTTTTGCGGGACTTCATTAGCCTATAACATCTGTGGTTTCAAGTGTTCATAAGAGCTCCCAAAAATCGAAGGAAACCTTCGCACTGAAGATTCCATTCTCTCCGGTGAGCTTGACCTTGCCGGTTGTCGTCGCTTGGCTACGTGAGCGTTCAAGTCGCGGAAGCAGCATGCCGCGCGTGCAGACGACACACAAAGACGGCCATGATCAAGTTTTTTCAACTTGAAGGCATCGCGACGCGAAGCAGCGCGTTGCTTCGCTCACCTGTTTCTTAGAGGAGGATGACCACCAGCTTTCGAGCACCTGAAGAGCACATGTGTGCGTGAGTGCGAGGGCCAAAAGACTGTCCACAGTGGACAACCATTTATGGATACGGACTATGGTATGATGGCCGCATGGCCAAATGTTCGCAAAACAAAGCTGTTCGGCCAGCTGCGGCCATGTGACGCAGCGAGATCTAGTGATTTACGCTATTGATGTGGGAAACTGGATATTCATTTGCAAATTCATTGTGCAAATAGCTGTGATTTGATCGTTTTCCGTCTCGGTTGCGGTGTTTGTGCGGTGGTTTGAGTGCAAAACAACCAAAGTGCGCTCGGAGCCACATGATCGCCGCCGCTGCCGTTGTAGGTTATGTAAGGTCCGTCGCTGCGATCATCATGATCGTAGTGGAGGTAACCTTCAACCGACTGGCAGCAGTGCTTAATCGCGCGAGTGTTCATTCAAAGCTGGCGCTTTTTGCGCTATTTGTTCCTCAGCGCGGTGACACGGCGCAAGCTGACCGTATTTACATAACCTTTACAATCGGAACTGGTGGCTGTGGCGCGCACGCTCGCATTCAACAGCGCCGAACCAGTTCACGCTAGTTGCGGAACCCACCGTGCCGAGATAAACCCCTTGGAGTGGGAGTACGCGGAAAAGCGCAGGAAAAATCTTTCGTCATTGTGGCGATTAATCATCGTGTGTATGCGAGACGGGAAGGAGGCGTGTCATGGCTATTAATATGCCAAAGTGAGCGATCGGCGGCGCGGTTGACTGTGTCCACTACTGGCTGGCTAGCTGCCTGCTTGCACACACATTCGAAAGGTCAGAAAAACGATTTCAGCGTTTACACAGAACCCTGTACGTCGTCACTGTCACCATTGCTGGTCTCGACGATGTAAAGTCGTCAAGGTTTTGCTAATTTGCTGCCTGGCTTTTCGAGCAACTGAAAATTTATTTTCCCAGCCACGCCGTTTAACATTGCTGTCTGAGCCGCGGCTCTGGTCCAAAACACCGCGTTGCACAATTACCTCCATCATAACAACAACAACACGGAGGACAGCTGTCCCGCAAAAACTGCCGTGTTTACGACGATCCTAAAGTTTGTACGCTACGCACTCCGTCGAGCCTCCGGCGTGGCGATCACCTTTTCATTGTACACAGTAAATTTTGAAACACTGTACACGGTTAGAAAAAGTACCCAAAATTAAGTTTTTTTTTCACTCATCTCGGCACTATACTGCAGGAACCCAAAAGTAGGTAAAGCGGGTCAAAGTAAATTTAATTTACTTGTGTGCAATTCGTATGGAATTATCCACTGGCTTTTTAACCAAAAGTAAGTTAGTTGTACCCAAAAGTAGGTAACGTTGGGTTCCCACACTTTACTACCCCTGTTGGGTGGTTTTGCTCCTCCGTTTTTGACAACATTAGAAGGAGAAAAGGAGACAAACTAGTCAACAGTAGGTAAAAGTGAACTTTCCGTTGGGTACTTTTTTCTTACCGTGTACTTAAACCACCGACGAAATTAAATTATCGTTTATCCGTCAAACGAGGGGTTGTTCAAAGTGTTTGTCCTTTGTTCACTCACCTGTAAGTAGAGAAGAAAATAATTAGGAATTAATTATTGTTTGGAAAGATGGATGCATGGCAATTGGGTTCTTTAATTTTGAAAAAATATCGGTTACTAGACATCATCTTAAAAGGCTTCGTTTTCTCTCATACAAAGTACCACCAATGGGCGTTAATATGGTGATTTTGCTAACGTAATCACAATTATTTAAAATAGTTCCAGAATCGAACCCAGTCACCCCCAGCATGGTCTTGGTTTGTGCTGAGCTAAGGGAGGTGCCCGTAAGAACCCGATCGATGATTATTTAGAGCAAAAGTGAAACTGTGGTAAATTTTGGAACAGTTGAACTAAATAATAACATACGTTTCAAATCTCACTTCACAGAAGAGCTCAATCATTTTGTATTATTTACCAACGGTCACAGCTTGTCGTACAACAGCTGTGGATCTTATCGTGTTAGAAAAACGATCAGTGCATCTTGGATGCCCAATTTCAATCAATATCCACCATCAAGGCTCACGCACAATGAATCCGTTTCCGTTACGTTGACGTAAATTTGACAGATAACCAAAATTATGTCAACGTAACTCAAACGGATCTAATGTGGGTGGCCCTTCAGTGTTGGAAAAAGCGTTCCTACTTATTTGTTTTGGTTGTTCGTTTTATTTCTTTTGTACTGAGCAAAAGACGAGTGCGATTAGTTTGAGTTCACTCACAAGCACATGCACAGTGACAGAAGCTGCGGGCAATCTTTATAAATCAGGAACACTGTCCATTATTAATGATTCAAGAACATTTAGTGTTCATGATAACGTTGGAGGCGAACCAGCCCAAGGCTGAAAGCCTCCTTAATAAAGCTAAATAATAATAATAATAATGTTCATGATAAGTAAACATTGCCTGCAGCTTGTGTCACTTTTTTCTCTTTTGGGGATACCATCTGTTCGAATTAACGTTTAGCCCCTCATAGAGATTAGCACCGCACGCACACTTGCGGGTGCATCGCCATGTAAAGTTGTTTACTATTTTCTTCTGGCTAACCTAAAAAATGTATGAACTTAGATCTTGACAGCGATTTGTTATGTATTTTCTTCGGATTTTCACTAACGCGCTCTCACATATCGCACCAATACAACCGGACGTGAAAATCTCTATAGATGGATTTGAGGTCATGCACTGTCGAAAATTTGGCAGGAGAGTGGGGCAATATTTTTTTTGAAAATGATCACTAACGTCCATGAATATTGAATAATGAAAATGTAGTGTTAATGCACCGCCCTCCTGTCTAATGTTCGTCAGTGCATGCACTCAAATTGGTGCTCTTGTCCATTTGGCTCAAATGACCGCGTTCAGATTAATCGCATCTAATTGTGAACAAATATGGAAACAAAGACCAAGACATGCGTGAGCAAAGAAAACCCCACGACTTGGGCTATAAAATACAACGTTGTTGACCTTTTTGGTTGAACACAAAAGAGCTCTCGCACACGCAGCTGCTGCCGCCACCGCCTCCGTCGCCATGTTGAGAAACTCGAAAACGGCCGTCGAAATTTATGCAAATTGCAACGTGACCTCCACTGGGACCACGCGCTCGATCTTCTCTGCACTGCTCTACCTCTCTCACTCTCTCAGTTTCGCAGGGTGACAATTTTTCCCTTAAGAGCTGGCCAGACGCAATCGCGATTCTATCACAGTGTGATATTTTCCGGCTGATTTTTTTTTCTCTGTCGTTGTCGATCTTTTATTGTTTGTTTATTTTTTTCAAGATCAGGCCACGTCCTTCGGGTGACGATTAATTTGCTCGACGAAAAGCGACTACACTCAGGCGAACTTCAATGAACCACATTGCAAACGGCACGTCCCAGGGCCGCCCAAACCACCCGCAATGAAGGCGACCGATAAAAACAAACAATAATTTTTCGACACCTTCCAATAGGCGTCGTCTACCCTTAAATTCGTCGCGGTGAACGATGAAGATCGGGAATGTCAAGCGTATACATTGGGTAACATAAACACCAAATGAGACTGCAACCGCGACTGACACGCGCCGAAACGCTATTTTATCGGCTTCGCAAGCCGGTGACATCATCCATGAGCGAGCGTGGATTTCATGGTGCCTCAGTCGGTCAGTTGCCAATAAACAGAGATGGTTTATGCGTGGACATTGCCCGCTATTGAAATGGTAAACGGCAAGGACGGCGATCACAGGGAAAAGTAGTGCATCATTACAAGGTTACGTAGCAACGATGATCGATTGTCCACAAACGTCTGCTAGGTCAGTTTTGCAGCGATCGTTTGATCGCCATGAGTTGTTGCCGCATGACTACCGTGTTGTTCATAACTACTTCAACAAGGTTGAAGCGAGAGCAACCGTGAGGATGACGTTGATAAGCGTGATGACAGAGTCAATAATTAGCAGCAATTTTACGCTCTTTTGTTTTATGGAAATCGTAATTACCGTGTCGCTGCGCGAGCGAGAGCAGCAGGGAGTTTGAGAGAGTTTCCGCGTCTTGAAGTACGTGAGAGAGCCGAGAGTTTCTCTCGTCTGGATAGGGCTGCCAGCAGACTGTGCAGAGCACTTGAAATTTCTAAGCCGCGCTTGGCCACTCTGTTGGCTTACGACGGCTCAACGGGAGGAAGTGCCAGCTTCGAAAGATAGTGTGTATGAGAAAGAGAGAAAGACCAGGAAAAGCCAACGAGATTATTCAATCGCTCTGTAAGTACGGCTCCGCAGCTAAACAATAAGTAGCTGCTAATAAAGTGGCCAAGGTCATAATTATTATTATTTATTATACAATTTCATTACCTATTCACACACATATGTTTGCGGGAATTTATACGCCCCGGCGAAGTTTGATTATCCATGCGCGCGATTTAGCGTACGATATGTGCACCTTAATGTCAGACCCGTGTGTTGATTTGAGTGCTGCTGCATTTTGATTACTGCAGCGCTAGCGCTCTGCACCACATCAACAAAAAGCAGAACTGTGATGGAGGCGGCTTCGGCTGTGGCTGCGACCGTGTCACGGTGATTGATTGCCATTGTGTTGGCCGAAATTAGCCAAGCAATGTTGACGATTGTCCACCCAGCAGCAGTGGGGCCTTAAAGTCACGTTCCGTTCGATTTCCTGTCACGCTGACGAATTGCTTTGTGTTCACTAAAACCCAAACCATAGGCGCGCTTGTATACCCACTATGGCAGTTGGAACCGCAATCACACTAAGGGTACAATTCACACGAATCACAAAACGATAAAAGCGCTCAAGTTCTTATCGTTCGGTGATGGAACTGCGCTGATTCAAAGTCGGGGAATGCTCGCTCGTTGGGAATTTCTGATCTTAGATCTAATCATTCGTGACGTCCGCTAGTACGAGGGAAAAACTGGTTATGGCACCTATTTTACATCATAATTCAACCTAAACAAAGGATTTCTGTTCGTAGAAGCTGACTGTTCGTACGCGCGTGTGAGTGAGACGTGCCAGCTGCGTTAAAGCAGACTGGATTTCCGTTGGAATCGGACGTGCTGTTTTCAGGAATTCCAACGTCACACGTGGCCAGTGCAAGCCGCGAGTTGCGCTAGAAATAAAAATTGCAAGAAAAAATGTGGCATGCGCCATTTAGAGTGTTTTATCGTTTAACTGTCAACGACGCAATAACTCATAAAACGCGTTAGTGCGACCGCGTGGTTGGAACTCTGTTGCAATTAACATTTGGCAATGTACGTTAGAACCAATTAACATTTAACTCTTGAGAGTGCGCTGTAAAAGTGTCGCTAATGAATCGAACGTTCGATTTTCCGACGAATCGTGATTGGCTGCGGCGCTGAAGGTCAGAGACCGAGAGCGCGCGCGGGTTTTAGCTTGAACGCCAACCGCTGCCGCCCACTATATCTGTCATGCTGCTCACGAGTTCATGATTTCTGTGAAATGACTAAAATGACTGCAACCAATTTGGAAGCCCGTTCAATACGTTAATTAAACCGCCACGATAACACAGAAACAGACAAGTCTTTAAAGTCGTTGACTGTAATTAAGAACGTCCGTCACGTCCTTCCTGGTCGAATCAGAAGTTCTACCAAAAAGCGCACGCGATGGTGGTGGCGGTGGCAACGACTATCAATTAATTAAGTCAATTTACGCACCCGGTTCATGCTCATTTCGGTATTCGATGATCTCAGTTGGGACGGTTCTTTGTCTGCTACGGCTCCAGTGATGCGCACAATACCAATACGGAACTGATGACGGGCGATCCGCCGTTATCAATGCGCATCACTCAGCTGTTCTGCCGGAGGGGATGGGCCGCTTGCGATAAGAGCTAGCCGCGTGTAAACAAAACTAGCCATGGCAAAATAATTTCATTGTAAACAAACGCAGACAAGCCGAGAAACAATAAATAACATTCATTCCGAATGAAACCCTGCATTGTCGTCGTCACTTTGGCTCGCAGTCTTTGTGTACACGAAGCAAACGCTGATAAAGAGAGTGTATTCAGAGCGAACTGTTTCCTTGACGGGGCGCTTCCCGTCGCCCGGGTGATGAGGACACCACCAATGAGTCATAACAACTGCAAGTGTCCGTTCAGGACACTCTGGTCGCTCACCGCCAAGGTTCAACCCGGAACGCGCACCGGAGCAATACGAGGGGACCAACAATGTTTCGGTACGCGTCGCGTCGTTAGCGAAAAATTTCCACTTATCGCATCGTTTACCACGGGCTGGAAAACGGCGAAGCGAAACCGGCGGAAATCTATTGTCAGCCAGTGAACTGTTTACCCGGTCATGCAGGTCGCTTCAGATATTCTAATGTGCGCCGTCTCCTCCATGACCGTCGATAGCAGCGCCGCGCGCAGCCATCATCATTATCGAGCCAATATCGCACGAGTTTGCTCGGCAAGCAGAAATTGGCACTTTGCGCAAACTTCACGACGACGGTGGCCAAGCAAATATCACATTCACAGGGTCTCGGAAAGTAAGCAAAAATGTTGATTTATCTAAAACCGATTTGCACACTTCAACCGTCTGCTGCGTGAGACCGGAGCGACCTCGACGGACGAGCGTGAACAACCAACAAGTGAGGGAAAGGGAGAGGTGAAGCGAAAAATCTATCGTGGAATGTTAATGAAAACAGATGTTTTAATTTATGTTCAAAAATCTCAAGAAAACCAGATCCTAGCGGCCATCTAAGCGTGATGTGAGCAAGTGGAAAATCTTTCACACTTCATCTCTCGCATCGCTGAGTAAACAAAACTCAGTTTGTGTCCTCTCTCTCTCTGCTGGCTGCCGATGAAAAATGCGGGTGATGGTTTTCCAATTGCTGGAAACAGGGGGACAGTCTTAATTTTTTCAACACAGAAAACGGAAGCCGTTTGATTAGTCCAATCTCACGCTTGCTTGTGCGATGGTAGACAGACAAAGAACGCAGCCAAATGGGAATGTCATTGAACTAGCTCATGGCGGATACATCGCACATGGCTTTGGAGGCGCTTAAAGTTTACCCATATATATAACCGGTCTAGCTGGCCTTGAAGATTCTCGTTGGGATGCGGAGAGCTCAGCAAAAATAAGCAAAACATGTTGTCAACAGAGATATAAGGCCACACAGTCACGTCATCCTTATTTGAATACAATAATTGGATGCCGACGTGAAGATGGGGCACGAGTTTGCGCTGAATTGCCGATTGATTTGCTAATTTTTAGTGACCGCTAGATTAGCGAGCCAAGGCCGATCCCATTAGAAAGTATCGGTTTGAACGTCTGTGTGTTTGTCTCTGATCAGCTGTCAGCTGTCAAATAACGAAACAATATCAATATGGGGGGTGAGGGGTGTACCATCGGTTTGGTCCACTTTGAGAGAGCAGCTGGTCCAGTGGGCAGCTGGATGGCTGCGTTACGCTGTCCCAAATATGTAGCGCAAAAATATTCGCCGTCGTCTCACCAGAGCAAGCTGCCCTGTTCCAGCAGAGCAGTGAAAAACAACAGACGCTTGTCGTAGCATAAAAATCCATTCGAGAGATCAATCGATCCGAAGCATGCACACACCGCATTTATGTATATTGTTTTCAATTCAGTGGAACGTGAACTGAACACCGAACCTTAACTATTTTTCTCCGTCTCTCAACCAACGTACTGACTCGGTACAGTTTCCCCGAGGGTTTCGGGGTTTTGGCTATAATGTACCCTAGCTGCTCTTGCCACGCTGTGTAACTTTTTGTTTTCTGCATTTTCAAGTTTTGTATTTCGCTCCATGCTAGTCAACTGAAACCGTACGGAACAGTGACGCTCTCTGGATCGCATCGAACACAAAAAAAAACGAAGGCGCTCTCCAAAATCCCTACCCTACTCTGCTGCAACTGGGGCTACGGGCCCCGGAACACCCGGCTGAGTCAGCACAGGCAACCGAAACCGAAAAACCGGTTACGGAAGCGCGCAGCTTTGGCTCTGGCGGCGGCGGCGGTGGCGGTTGGCTGCACTGCTGCTCATTCCGTTCTTGTTGTCCATGTGACTTCCCAACCGGGGAGAATCTATGCGTACGGTCGATGGAGTTCAGCGGAGCTCGAATGGAAAACCTAGAATCCATAAAACGCAGCCAAATGTGCCGGTCTCAGCCAAGTGACTCCCGACAACGGCGACGACTATGACGGTTACGAGTGCAAAAACCGTCGAAAATGGCACCAAAAGGCAAGGTCTGTGCAACGCACAGCTATTTTTCTCTCGCTCTATCTCTCTCTCTATGATGTATTTCTATGGAGGTACTAGGTATCATTACACGCGCCCGATATTGCACTCGGGATCTGCGGGCCCATGCGAGCTAGCTCGAACAACAACGCCGCCATTGAGAGCGCATCCACATTCGTAGCTAATATATATTTTCTAGTTTGGTTCGCCTGAAAATATGATAATCAGACATTATCTCAAATTATTCATTGGAAACTTTTTGTTCAATTGTGAAATTTATACCCGAGTGAGTGCGCGGGTGCGTGCTGCAATATAGCGCGACGACGACGACGTAGGGTTCTGCCCCGGTGGATCGACCCCGCGCGAAGCCGAATGGCGTTATGGACTGCTAATTTTGCGCTAATGATTAAGAACAATGTGCGCTGGAGTTGGTGCGGGAAAGCAGCCACCACCAGATAGGGCAAAAGTCGCATAGTATGCTCCCTGCAGGTATAGTCAGTGTGGAGCAGCTGACGCAGCAGTGACCGACCGACCATAGGACGGGATGCAATGCTGGTGGTAATTTTTGACAGCTGAATTGGAACACCCCTCTCCGATAAAGGTAAAGGTGGTGGTCAGTTCCTGTCAGTTCACGGACGGGGTGGTTTCGAGTTTGGATTTCATGGTCCAGTGGAGCAAAAGGTTCATGTCCTGCCTGGGGATACAGGTGGCAAAGGGGGAAAGTTGAGCTTAGGCAGGAACTGCTCAAGACTGTCTGTATGATGGTGGACATTATGATTGTTTGGTCGACAGTATTGAACTAGAGATTCTCATTGCACTGTTATTTATTGGACATGACATATGTTTTTTTCGTCTCCTCTTTTGTGAACTTTGCCACTCGTGAATATGGCATCACTGACAAAAGGATTTCCATAACAATTTCAACATTGACGATTTAATCTTTGATGACATAAACTGATACGTCCATTTGATAATTTACTCTCGACTTATCGGATGCACTACAAAGTCAAAAACTTTTAAATTGTTTGAAGTGGTTTTTGTCGTTTCTGCCTCATACCGTGGACCCCCGGTAATATGACCGTTTTTTATTTGAACCCCGCTAATCTGCACGTCTACAAACTAAATATAAATCAAACGTCATTTAACGTAAGGAATAGATAAAAGCGAAATGGAGCATTGTGAATCGCACAGTAACGACAGTAAACAGAAACGAAGGAGGCGACTCTATGTACGATGCAGAAAGATTGTGTTTAGCTGTGGCTAACTGCGCGCACGCTGAGTAGATAGAAAGAAGATTGATGAAGATTCTGAAGATTTCCCACAAAAAGAGGATGTAGATTCGAGAAATGATTTTTTTTTTTTTCGAAGATTGAGTCGCTATTGTGAGATTTGTTGAGTAACTAGAATTGAGATTTAGATGTGTTGCTCCCCTCGAAAAGAACAGCAAATAAGGCTAGCAGAAACACTTGTTTGAATGAAATGACGGTCATATTAGCGGGGGTCCGCTGTATTCGCAACATTGAAATTGTTGGATCATAATTTTCATAAAATTTCAATTCAGTTGAAGATTGTTACAAAACTCTTAAAGGAAATTGCTCAAATGTTTCACAATATGTTACGATTAAGCGTTTACATTTTTGATTACAATAGAATTGAAGTGTTTGGCATGTTTAAGCAGTAAGCTTTGAAACGAATGCTTCAAATTATGCAACAACGATTCAAAGGCAATTTTAGGAATCCATATAATTTTGGACTGTTTAAAAAAAATTCTTCACATAATTTTATATATTAATGTTGTTCGTTAAATTATTCAATAATTTATTATTTTATTTGTAAGTTATGACACAGTGGCGAATCTTCTTTCCTTTTCGTTAAACAACAAAATAAAATTTTCCCTGTTCAAGACTTAAGGTATTTTTTATAGTTAGACATTTCGAAAGTTTTCAAAGCATCAGATTTTCAATTAATTTTAAGTAACATCATATTTTTTTAAACTCTTTTAATTCTAATGGCTATTATGATGAACTTCGGTAGGTAAAAGATTGATCTAAGCAATTGTGTAAGATCTAGAATACCTTACAAACATAGATAGCTAAATAAGAGCTTTTTCAGGTGTAAAAATGCTTCTTCAGCTAAAAAATGGCATTTAATCAGCTCAAATCGTTTGTTGGGTAACTGATCACATCTATAGAATATTGAGGCTTCAGGGAATTTTTAAAACTCTGATGTTAGAAAGAATAAACTTAAGATTCTTCGACTTTTTTCTGCAAATTTCAAGATAAATGAAAACTTCTAAAATATGAAAAAAAGCAAATTTCGAATTTGAATTATTTTTATTCATTGATTCTGCACCTGAAGCAAATATTCAAGACTTCAGACTTTGAGAAATGTCGAAATCCTAGATTTATAAAGTTAAGATTCTGGTTAAAATTTTCGTGCTTCATGAACTTTGACAAATTTATATGATTCTGACAGTATGGAGAATATTTAACCCCGAATTATTTCACATTCATAATAAACATGTGCTTTTTTTTAAAGCACTGTGATATGGTCAAAGAATTGTCTAAATGACATTTAAATTAAAATCAACGGTTACAATTTTTTTTATAAAACATTCATAAGCACCTAAAATATTCAGTCATACAATTTGTTTTCTGCAATTGCAGTTTTGAGTGTGCTTCGATACATTAAATGATGGCCATAAATTGTAACTAAGGGCTGTTCATAAACCACGTAGACAAGACGTATTTATCCAGGATTTTACGGGTGCTCATGGCCGCCACAATCTGGTTGAGTATCTGCTAGGGAACATATGATTTGAAGTTTGGCTTGTGTTGTTTAACCTGTAAACGGTCAAGTTTGATCGTTTATACGTCAAACTACATATCCCAAACATCAAATCGAATGTTCTCTACCAGAAACTCAGCTACACGGTAAAAAGTTATCACATCTAATCCAAATGCTCTTACACTTGACTCAGTCTGTTATGCGGCACTACGAATCGAAGTGATTTATCATTGATTTTCAAGTTATTTGCATTTTGAAACAAAGTGATTTGTCGTTGGAAAATATGTACTAACACCTTTTAATTAAAATGATTATCATTTGAATCGGCACCACTGTTTTCATGAATTTGATTAGCTTTGCCTTTGGAAGCAAATGTCAAAAACGCACATGACAAACATTACTCGTGAAGGTGGCAAGTCAAGTGAGAGAAGCGATAATTCTCCATCTGCACCCGAAATAATTTGCACTCTAGAGCGTGGGTAATGCGGAATTGTTGCTGTTTTCAATAATAGTGTATTATTCAGATTAGTTTGATTACAAAACATTGCCAAATTTATCAAATTTATTGCTCAATGTCTCGTCTTGCTTCTACTAAACGCCTTGCGATGTTGTTCAATATCACTTGGAAACATGTGATCTGGGTATCATACTGCAAGCCTTGTTATATGTTATTCAACATATAACCATATCATATTATAGTCATGTTTTGAATAACATATAACAAGGCTTGCAGTATGAACAAGGGTTTATATTTATTTAAACCCATTTTTATTTAAACTTAAAGTGATAGATTGTTAATACCAGTATGGTTGACATTTCGAGTTCAAATCACAGCACATCAACAACGATGTGCAATACAATCTAAAATGAAGTGATATACATACTGTTGATTTCATCGTGCTTCAATATGATCTCTTCCAAGGGATTTGCACATCGAATTGAAATGTTTGGCAAGTAGTGCAAATTCAACAGCAAATCACTTCAGATGAACATAATGTTTTTTTACCGTGTAGATTGTGGCGGCCATCAGCGCTCGTAAAATACTGGATTAACAGTCATAATCATTGGTCCATTGATGGACCATAAAAAGTTCATTCTAAATATGTGGAACTACTACCCCAAGTAACATTGCAAGTTTTATCTTGGTTTTAAAGCATGCTGCAAGTCTAATGCATAGTCTACAGAACCCTCATAAAACTCTAATTGTTACTTGGGACTTTTCGGGTAATCAAATTCCACTCTATCTCACCAGCTAAAACAAATCCGAAAAAATACCACGTGCTGAACTGGACTCAAACGCTCCAAATCACATGGTATTTTTCCGTTACGAGTTCCGAACCGATCCGATCGCAACTCGAAACGAAAAAAAAAAACCCCAAAACAGAGCCGAGTGCGCCGATGGATGGCCATCATCACCGTCATGACAAGAGCCATTAGCGCCGCAGCAAAGCCTTGAGACACGCAAAAATTTTGCCCATGCAGCACCACTCAGACTTTTAGGAAGTCTGGCATTAGCTTGATAATTTGTTTTTCTTGTTGCTACAAGCCACAGTTCTCGGAAGGCTTCGTATTGAGAGGGGCCCAAGGATGCGGTAGCGATGGCTATACAGCAGATGGCTTCCGCGCGGCATAGCTTCCCTGAATGTTTTCGGAGGATTCTTTGAAGAACTGCCCTGTCCCGACTCGTCATCCTTCGGAAACTCTCGTTCTGGGAAGGCACAAACGTCTGTTTCTCTGTTCGAAGAATATGTGGCGCGTTGTTTTGAAAACGAAAGCGATCAGTTCAATTGAATTAATTTGTGCGTCGTCGTCGTCGTCGTTGCACAAGTCGGACGATCGAGTGCGTCAATTGGCTAATCTGTCGGTCGTTGCACACACAGACGCAGCAGGGTTGAATGACCGATTTATGGAACGAGTCTCCGTCCGGGGACCAAAATGAGAAAGGGAAAATCTGCGCAGGGAAAAGCGACCATATGTGCGTTAGGAGAGATAGAGGCTTGCCCCTAAAATTCGTTTGCAGCCGTTTTCCAGAACGGAGACAAAATACACAACAGCTGTCATATTTACACGTCAAGGGTTCTCTGGTGAGTGCTTTTTTTTTCCCAGTGTACGTGCCTCCATTCTCCGAGGGACAACTTTTTATCCTCTTACCCTGGCTTGGGTAAGGCTTTTAGCAGCGCATAAACTAGTTGGAAGGCTGCCTAACTGTTTCCACTGTACGCTAATTGAAATATTTTAATATAATAATAAAAAAGGCAACACTACTCCGAGTAAGTAACGTTTATACGGTATTTACAGTGCCGCCGAGAGTTGCTACTGGTGGTTGCTTTACAAAAAAAGAAGTGACACAAGCCGTAGCGTGCGGGACTGTTTCTTTTACGAGCGCGCACATTTCGGTTACGTTCGTATCTATCTATGCTTCAAAGTGTAAATTTATCGAGGCCGTGACACACGACCGTCGCGCAGCCATTCGTGTGCGAGTTTGTCGCCGGTTCAGCCGAGAAAGGCCACTCTAGAAACCAGATTTCAACATCTAACCCTGTCCTCCTCCGCCACCTCCTCCGCTCCGAGATTCGAAGTGTGAATCGACGCAGGTTTGGCAATGTTTGCGCTGATCGAAGATAAACTATCAGATTGGATTCGATGTGACAGATAAACGATAAGAATTTGTTCGATTTGACAAATGCGAGATAATCAAAATTCAATCTACCCAATTTGGGCCGTGAATAATGGCACAGACGATGACGAAGCTGTCCCGTCTCAATGCTAAACAACGACGAAACAATTAGTAACGGAGACCTTATGCTTAAAGGTAGATTTGAAGGGAACAAACTTTAGCCGTGTACCTTACTCGTAAAAAAAAAGGTAATCCATTCGGAAGACCTTCTCGCAAACAAAGAGATTTATGGTTTTCGGCTTCCCCGAATCTACCTGAGGATTTGCCCCACTCGGTTCGTTCCGACCTTGTCATCAATACCGTTTGGGACGATTGGCCGTGTGCTGACAGGAAGGAACCACCTCGCAGGTAAATCCGACGCACCGCACACACGGCAGTTACGGACCGTGGCTAAAAATAGCCCCACATTTTCCTCCGATCATAAGCATAAACGGCGTCGTAGCCGTTGTCGTATGGTAATAATGCTGCTCGGGCCATATTTTTATGCTATTTTCCTTGACTTGGATTTGCATGACTCCGTCAACTCGTTCGTGCCACAGCAGTAGTTGCTTTTTCGAGGTTCCCTCCACCTTGGCCAGAACTGTACAGACATTCGTTGAGTGCTACTCGATTGCGAGTGTAAATGAGTAGTTTTTGCCTGGGTTACCCAGTAGGCCACACACATGTGAACAAACCTTTTGTTCTGCGAGTTTCAATGGGTAAATCGACCGCGAGGGAGCATTGGAAATGTCAAATTAATAATTAATAGAGAAAAACCACAACTTAGTCTTTGCCTTCGTCATCCAAGCATTCAATGGCTTGGCTCTGATGTCGACGACTGAATAATATACACGGAGAAGTGAAGCGATTGTGTTGTTTGCTTCGTCGAGATTGCGTGGGAAAATATGGAACTATGGCTGACTTGCTGGAAAGATTGGTCGATTGACTTCCCTCCATCGTCATCGTCGTCGTTGATGACGATGGAGGTTGATTGATGTTTGTTACGTAACAGTCGTCGTCGTTCTATAGGTTCTAGGTAAACATCGATAACAACCGAGAGACGCAATCTGAGCAAACAGTCGATGATTTGTGCTATCGGGCTAATGTTTAGTTAGAACTGATTGACGTTTGAAGGAAGCAACCAGCACACCAGAAATGCAACATCAAAGCCAAATGCAGAAGATATGTTCCTTCCATTTGGATGCGATAAGCGATTGCTCATGACAATCGGAATTTCCTGTCACAATCAGAGGGTAGTATGCCAGTTGCATGGCTAGAGGAAGAACCGGATGGTAGCAACATATAAAGTGAAATGTAATTTGGATCAAAAATCGGACAATTCCAGTCTATGTGCAAAACTGGCAATCCTGCTAAGAAAAATAAACGAAAAAATTGGACATTAATTTCAGTTCGTTCTTTTCGTGTAACTTTCTAGCGTTTTCAAGAACATGTTGTTTTAAATTTTAATTATGGTAATTTGGCTTACATTATGGATTCAATGGTGATAATTGAAGATAAAACGAATGATATCATAGCAACACATGACTTCTAGTCATTGACTAGTTCACTTTCAAAAATCTAGTTTGAGTGCATTCCACATTTTCATTATCACAAAATAAGTTTACGATAAAATCGGAACAAGGTGTGCATGTGCATAATAGAGCAAATTCATTATGTAGAACCGAATGATTAAACAAATTAATTGGTCAACCTAGCACAAAGAAGAGCGCATAGATAATTACTGGTCCGGTCATGCCAGTTTTAGAGTCCAGCTGTTATGAACTGTAGTCAACGATTTCGACAACTATCGAAACGTGTGAGCCTTGTTTGAAAATAACGATGTAATGCAGCCGATCGTAATTAGCATTTTGTTAATAGAACATTATCGAAATCGGTAATCCACGCTCGTTTAATCTCGACGTAATTACACATTTAAGCATTTGCGCAGTTCCAGGCCAATACATTTTTAATTTTTCATTTTCATTGGCGTCGTTGAAATTTCCTATACATTATAGCACAAAAACGTCACTTCTGATCTAAATTTCCATCCTGAAATTAAATCGTTTGGTAATTTTTTCGTTTTGCTGTTAAATATACAGTTAAAAAATCTCTAAACAGTTTTCTTCTAATTTAAATACACGCTAGAAAATACCCATTAATGAGTAAAATTTTAACCCATTTTTAAGAAAAGTTGCTTAACTCATGCAATTAGTAAAACGGAATCTATTAATTAATGTACATGAGTAAAAAGTACCCATTATATTGAAAATTTTGCTTCCTTGCCCTCAAAAATTAATTGATATCCATGTTAAAACCAGTGCTCCACAAAGTCACTAATATTACAATCAAAAATCGTCAAGTGATGATGAAGCTGTAAACCATCACTTTCAATCGAAAGTCATTCTGTCTTCTCTTCGAGCAGATCTCCGTCAACATCAACAGAACCGTTTCGATCAGTTTTCATGCCGTTTGTTTTGGCTTGACTCGTGTTCATTTCTTTTTTCATTGTCAAATGAACTTACTTTTGCATTGAGGCGAAGCTGTTCGATCCAAATTCGCGCAGTTTTATGACTTTTGTTGATTGTTCACTCGGTTCATTTGAGCGTATGCGCATAGATCTGTGCACGTGCATGTCAAATTTATCATAGAGATCTCCAAGCGCAATCTCACAAACACTAAAATTCAACATCCATATATAAAAATGAAGAAGAAAAAGAAACAAAAAGGTATCACAACTACTTAAAAAGGTAGCGCGCGGTCTCATGCACACTTTTGTGCATCTAGAGAACTATATTTTCGGGTGATTTGTTTACCCATCAATATGGGTATTGTTTGAGTCGGGGTGACGTCTAGAGATCGAAAATTGATATGCGACGCCATTTTGAAATCCAAAATGTCGGCTTCCAGTTTAAGAAAAGTTGGAAAATACTATCCTACTGCATTATGTACCTATCAATAAAGGTATTTTTGGAATCGGGATGATGTCTAGAGGCTGAAAATCGATATACGACCCCTTTTTTAAATCGAAGATGGTGGCGTCCGACTTTAGAAAAAGTTAAAATACAGTCTACACATCAATATTGGTATTTTGTAATCGGATGAAGTCTACAGATCAAAAATCGATATGCGATGCCATTTCAAAATCCAAGATGGCGACTTCTGATTTTAGAACAAGTGGAAAATATTATCATATACCAACCAATTCTGTTTTTTTTTTAAACCAAGATGGCGACTTTCTACTTCAGAATAAGAAATGAAATGCTGATGCCATTCCAGGTATTTTTGGAATCGAGATGAAGTCTGGAGATTGACGATATCCGACACCATTTCGAAATCTATGATGGCGGCTTCCAGTTTAAGAAATAGTTGCAAATTCTAACATATTCTCATACATACGGTTTTATTTAGAATCACGGTTACGTCTAGAAGCCGGAAATCTATGTTCGACGCCATCTTGAAATTCAAGATGGTGGCTTCCGATTTCATCAAACGAAGCTTCAAATGGCCTACAAATGGCATCGAATATCGATTTTCGGCATCTACGTGTCGTCTCCGTTCTGAAAAATACCCAGATATTAGGTCATTTGACACTTTTTGTGAAACCCGATGGCCGCCATATTGGATTCCAAAATGACATCGGATATCGATTTTCGGCATCTACGCGTCGTCCTCGTTCCGAAAATACCCATATTGTAGGGTATTTGACACTTTCTGAACCCTGATGGCCGCCATAGAGGTATCATGGTATCTGATATCGATTGTCGGCATCTACGCTTTGTCCCCGGGACCTCCCTTAGCTCAGTCGGTAAAGGCACAGCTACAAAGCAAGACCATACTGGTGGTTGCTGGGTTCGATTTCCGTTCATATACCGGGTGCTTTACTTCCCTTCCGAAGGAAGGCGTGATCAGAGATTTTATGCCTCAGAAAATCCCGGCGGCGCCGACTGGGATTGAACCCAGACCCTTTGGGGTTAGAGGCAATCACGCTTACCACTACACATCCGGTGCCACTAACCATTTGACTTGATACTGATCAATTTTAAACTTTTTAAAGCTCATTTCGAACATTACAAAATATAAGCTCATTCAAGCAATTGTAATCAAATAATGAGAAAGTCACGAACGATTTCTTATTTTTGCTATGGAAAAAAATTTGAGCGCTGTTAAGAGGATGTAAACAAAGGCAAGAAAATGAATCTTTTTCAAACAAAATAACTTGAAAATTGACCCCGCACCACTCAGAAAATAACAACAACAAAAAATCAAAAACGGGGGGTTAAGTGAGTTAGCGTTACGTTTTTTAGGGGGGAGGGGGCAGACTTGTCAAACGATTCTTCTATTCTTACACACTCAGTTTTGCTTTCCCCATCTCGTCAATATTTTGCCTGAGATTGACCCTGCCGAGTGTACGTTTGTTGCTGAGATTCAGTGAAACATTTTCCGAGACTCAGCAACCAAACGTCACGTTTACTGAGATCTCAGCAAACAATGAAAAATTCGGCAAAAATTACCGAGATTCGGCAAACAAAATTAAGGTTGTAGAACAATATGAAGGCCTACTGTTGGCTGAAAAACTGATTATACATGCTTTAGCTCAGAAATTGGCACACTTACGCCGACATAAGGGTCTCCACCATACGAGGTATTTGAACATACATCAATGGATATTATACATATGATCGGTAAATATTATTCAGCACGAGCTCGGAGAAGTCTATTCAAATTGACAACACTTACACCTCTTGCACCAGATGCCGTCTGAGGTGCAGCTCATCGAAGATGTTGGCTTTGTACTTTCATGAATCTGCAAAGCGGATTGTGTCATCCTCTAGTAAAACCCGGCTCATCCAAAACAAAAGCTTATCGGAAAATTAACATATCCAAACATTGTATCGTCTTATCGGTCGTCCAATCGGGTATTCGTGGCACCAGTGACATCAGCATAGCTAATCTTTCGCCAAACTCGATAAAGCCGTTAAGTGTCGCACGGGATGATGAGATAACCAGATGACGTCTGCGTCAGAACGTGGTCGACGTCGAGAGCGGGGACAAATTCTTTCCAGACCAACCGACCAACGGCAGTATAGATTGTTGAAATTTGAATTTTAAATTCTTCGCAGCAATTTGTTCGGAATAATCTCGCGGGCTTCGCTACAGTAGACAAAGCAGCAGCCGGTTTGCAGAAATCCACAAATATGCGCACTCGCAGGGGCTTATGTTAATGCACCGGACCGATCAAGCAGGAGACAACGATGGAGCATATACCTTTCCGAATTCAATTATTCAATGACATGCTGCTAAGAATGGTCATACGGACGACGACGCGAGGGGTTGAGAGGTGTCAGAACCTTGAAACTATGCGGTTGTGGACGGCCGCAGTTGTTCGATGCGTGTGAGTACTCAGACTCACAGACAGGGGAGCTTTTAGCATTTGTGTATGCCGGTACACGGCCAGCTTTTTGGCCCCAGAGTTCCCTTTCAATCTTGATTAATTCCAACCGGTCAACATATCGGTGCTGCTGCGGGAGAAGGATTTGTGAAGCAATAAATGAAAATTGACTGGTGCTGAATGTCTAAGTGCCACCTCGTGTCGATAGGTTTTTTTTTTTTGAAGCCGTTTCCTACGACTCACATATGATGACTACCCACGATTATGCTGGCTGAGCATATTCTGCCTTGCCTGATTTCATAAATATTTGATTGAATTTATTGCTGTCAGTAAATGTTTTGACTGAACACTGCGTCGTCGATGTTGTCGTAAGTGTACCTTCAATAGGTACAGCTGAGGATAGGAGTCAGACGTTAAGTTTGCGAAAGCTGCCGAGCTGTCAGCTCGGCCGCATTCCAGGGACCTGATCCGTGCACGTGTGCCGCGCGTTGTTCTGTTGCTCTGCGATCCGCTGACCTTTTGTTCGGTTGATCAACAACGCCCTCGCCCTCGCGGGTAGACCTCATGGCGACACAGTCTCTTATGTAAGCGCACTAATCCGCAAGACCCACGCGATGATCCACAGCAGCGTCGTCGAGTGAGTGAGAGCGGAAGAAAGCACTTGCGCTCGCTTGCCTCTCGACATCCGTCAGTGGCGATGACGACGACGACGACGATGACGGAGGAGCAGTGCATTCATCTCTCCAGCGCAGAGCTCTTGGCAGGAGAACAAGACTACGCACGTAAACCGGGGGCCCCCATAAATCAATGCATCTAATTTTAACGAGATCTAATTTTGGATTTAGTCGTCTCCGCGAGGAGCTTCTTCAGTGAGTGTGACACCACGTGGTCCGGGACGATGCACTTGTGCAGGCAGATCGTGGCGGCCAAAGCACATGGCTCGGTACAGGTTCAAGAAACTGTGTCCTTCAAAACACGGCCATTAAAATCTGCACCGAAAAAAGGCTAGTTTCAAGACTCACGTACGTAGCCGTCGTCGGCCGCAACTGCGGGGCTGCGTGATTAGCACATTAACGCAGTTCATCCGCCGAATGAGGTAATCGAGGAGCATTCTGATTCGACGGAAGACAACTCACTACATAGGTTTCCACCTCACATGGTAGTCCTGTCACGTCGCATCGCTCTTTACCGGCCACTGGTGTATGTATGAGTGTTTGGAGCATCTACAGGCCGATTTGTTGATTTATGGCCGGGCCATTTGACGGAAAAGATTGTGTGAATAGCGATAGTGGATGGAGAATGATTGCATGTTTACGATTCGATATCGTTCTTTCTTTCGATCCACCGAAGTTATGAGTGTTTATGGTTTGTTTGGTTCTCACGGTGCAGCACCATTCGTTTTTCCGTCAAAATGCGATCAATTTTTGCAAACCTTGCCCCGTTAGCTGGTCGTTGTTCCGAGAGTACGCCTAATTTCGCTTCGTTCCACTCGGATCCACGTCCATGGTTCCGCAAGGTGACTGCCTGTGCTGCCACAACGCCACGCACCGAGTCTAATGAGAGTGCAACTACTTATAACTACAATGAACGTTGCTACCCAAAATTTTTGCACTAATTGGGTTCGCGTCTCACGATTGGGTGGGTGCTCGCGGAAAAGTCATAAAAGCGTGTTCGGGAAAGTGGTCAAAATTCGGCGGTGTGTGCGAAATCAGTCAATGTGATCGAACGCATCGACGAGCATTGCCAACAAACAACTCAGAGATTTGCGCTCGGGTGCTCACTCGAAAAAAAAAATAGTTAAAACATAGGCCTACAGAGATAGAATAGACAGCGGCGACGATGAGTAGGTAAGCCAATTGGTCCGTGGTTCAACACTTGGTTAAATTCGTAGATGTACGCGAAAAACTCACACTTGAGCGAGCTGCTCAGCTCCGCGTGCGGAAAACTACACAGCTTCAAAATAAATTTCTTTGTCTATCGATCGAGCGCGAAAAAGTATAAAATATTTAATACCATCACTGCACCACCGGACTGGACTAGGCTGGGCTGAAGGCGAAATTTTCCAACTCTCATTGCGCCGGAGCCAAAACATGATCCAACCGAATGGAAATTCGATTGCGGTTGCATCCATCCCCATGGCGCACACGATTGCAACACACTCGCGAGCAGCTCATGAAAGCGCGGAAAGCAGTACCTACCTGCTCGCATCACTGGACCGATGAATGGAATCAATGATTTTACCAATTTTACTGCTTTTCGGAATTTTCGCTAATAGCTCATCATCGCTCAGCTGCCCAACCCCAACAATAACAACAACGGATCGTTCGGTTCGAGCTATTCCGAAAGCGCAGCGCGAGCAGCTCGAACTGCGCTCACCATGGAGGCCATTTGGCTCGCCAATTGCACCACCCCGGCCGCGTATCGTCGCCAATTGGTGACCTAATGAATTTCCGTGATGGTGGTGGTCCAGACATGCAGTCCTACGGCGGCGGCAGCGTTGTTCCGCTTGTTTGCATCGGAACGGTATTCAGTCTCAAGGAGACTACGTCACGCTGCTTACGGGGGTGTGAAGTTCACACTTGATCGCGATATTTTTTTTGGCACCTATATTGTCTAAACATTCCACTCATTTCCGATTGCAAAAGTTGGTCGATTTGAAGGTGAAGTTCGTTCACACTCAGATTATTCCACAGATTTCTGTTAAATTTTGTCGAAATCTCTACAGCTGACCGATATAGTTTTGCAGCGAAATAACTCAACAGAACTTTTATCAAAATTAAATTTAATTACACCTACTCGGCAATTCCGAGATCTAAATGTATTTGTCATACATCATCATCGCACAAATTATGCAAAATAAACGAAACCTTTGACTTTGAAATATCCCGGCATAAACTAAAAGAATATTTTAACTCCGTACGGAATCATAACTCATAAGAAGAAGAATAGGAAAGCAGATACTGCTTAAATTTTGTACTTATGACTTTATTATTCATTATTTTTTTTATTTCATTACTAGAATTGTTTTAATTACCGTGGGAATTGCAAATTCATATAAATTTGTTGTAAAGTGTTGAGTGTTTCAAATATGTTAGGTACATCTTTGTTCAATACTATTCTTCCCAAGCAACACGGCTTGTCATAATGAAGTTGAAAATACTTTTCAATGACTTACGTATAGAATCAATAATAATTTAATTTACATCATTTAATACATTTATACAACCTAAAAAGCACAAGACGCGGAGCTTATAAAACTAAATACTGGTCTTATAACATGTTTTGGAAACATCATAAAAACCAGCGGCAAAAAATAAAAAAATGAGCATGGGATTCGAACACAGGTCCTTGGCGTGAAAGACTGATTATTTCCTAACTAGACCAACTCCGCTAGATAAAAGTTTAATAATAAGTATCTATCATGTTCTTACCAATGGCATGAAAATTATATTCTAGTGCAACACGCCTGCTTCGATCCGTCATAAAGAAGTTTTGTAAGCAGCAATATAATAAGACATCCTGCGCCTTTTCAGTTGCTTTAATTTATGAGATGTCATAAAAGAGTGTTTTCAACTTTCTTTATAACAAATCTCCGAAAACCTCATAAGAAACTGTCAATCACTGCGTGAAGTGACAGTCCGGCTAATGGTGCCGTCAATGTCCATGTCAATCAAGAAAGTACAGAAGCTCTTCAAGAGCTTTATAAATTCAACTAAGATTGATTTTGCATACGTATTAAAGCAGTAAGATGCACGTTTAAATAACATTTAAAGTTAAAAGCAAAAGAAAACTACTTTGCAAAATGTTGAATTCTAGGAAGTATGAAGAAAACATATTTAAACCTTTTATAAAACATGGGATGTTTTATGCATCACTTATAATACATTAATACAACAAGTCGTTCTAATTCTTTTTCAGAAAGATGTTTTGTGTGTTACTTGGGTTTCTTCAAAGTGGATATGTTAAGTAAAGCTGAAGACCCATTCCGTAAAATCAGGGCTGGTGGTGGGTATGTGATAATAGTAGTGGTTTTAGTGACTAAAATAGCGAAAATATTGACCAAATAGCGACTTTGAAGCAACCAAAATGTAACCATGACATTAACATTTTTTTTTAAGGAATTTTAACTGCTTGTGCAGTCATTCATCCCTGGGTGACATTAACTGTTCGAAAGGATATGGTTCTAATCTTTCATTGATTGTGACCCACTTCGAAATATTTTATAAATTCACAAACCATCATGAGCATTTTTCTTGCCTCTTTAAAAATAAACATAAATGGATTTAGATAAATTTGTTCTCGAAAAATCAGTACCAACCCGTTAATGCCCAAGTCGTTTTTGATGTCCGAACAATGAGCGGTTTTTCCAGGAGTTATCCTAGAATTATTCTCACACTATTTGAAAACAAGAGGTTAAGGATATTCCAAGGATCATTCTGAAGATATTGGAAACATAATTAACGTTCCCTATTCTGTTCTGTCTGACATGATAAAAGAAAAAATACTGATCTATAAATAGATCACTAGGCTTTAATGGGTAGATTACCCGAACAAAGGATTGTACCAAATTGATAACAAGTTCTGATACCCGGTTATCAAGATTTGATAACTGAACGTTAGACTGATGCAAAATTTGAAATTTTTTACTCCACAGTGCTCAAACGGTTTCATATCGGGTCCTGATTAGCCTCCGAAAGTTTAAAAGCATTTGATAAGAAACTGACTTCGTACAAACCATTTGAAGTTTATTTGGAAATTACAATGGGAAAACAAATTTTTTGTTCATTATCTTCTAGCCTTTTTATATATTGTACTGTTAACAAATTCTATTGATATTCTTATGGGAATTTTTATCAGCTACAACTTTGCACAAAATCATTTTTCAGCCAAACGTTAAATTAAATAGTTATTAATTGTTCAAGAAATTGAACACCAATGTTGCCTGCTGAACAGTTGATTGAACATAATCATAAGACATCAGTGGCTTGAATCATTAATAGTTTTAGTTCCTTAAATTTGATCGAAAAGTGGTCTTGAACAAAGTTGTAGCTGAGAACGAGCTCAGCTATCATTTTCTAAAGTAGAGTGAGCTAGGGAATTTTGAGATAGATTTGAACCGAAATTATGGTTTCTCCATAGTAATTCCCATATAAACCTCAAATGGTTTGTGCCAAGTCAGTTTCTCACTAAATGAGTTCAAATTTTGGGAGGCTAATCAGGGCCCAATTTGGAACCGTTTGAGCACTGTGGAACGAAAATTTCAAATTTTGCATCAGTCTAATGATCATGTTATCAATGTGGTTGAATGAACAGCCAACATAACAAAAAATTATAACAAAAGAATACTTCTGGGATATCAGAAAAAATAGCTGATTTAGTTATCATTGAAAAGATCTTGATAACAAATCCTGTGATCCGCGCCAATTTTGTTCAACAAATTCCAAATTATGTTATGGATTTGGTTTTGAAGCCTTAAGCTTTTTTTTTTTCCTTTGGTTTGTTTTTTTTCGTCGATCTTGTTTTCCGTGCTGAGCACCAGTGCTACCGACGTGCCAGGAAGGCAGTTCCAACACCTGGACCCTACCTATCGACCCATCAACTCATGAACCGGGGACCAACGGCTTTACTTCCCATCCGAAGGAAGGCGTGATCAGAGATGTTATGCCTCAGAACATCCCGGCGGCGCCGACTGGTATTGAACCCAGGCCTGCTGGGGTGAAAGGTAATCACGCTTACCACTACACCACCGGCGCCGTTGAAGCCTTAAGCTGATAATTGAAATATGATTGGCAGTGTTTGTTTTTCTCACCATGTGGATAATATTTGAAGTTTTGAACTGACCTTTCCGAGCAAAGGATTATACCAAATTGATAACAAGTTCTGATACCCGGTTATTACGATTTGATAACTGAACATGTTATCATTGTATTTGAATAAACAGCCAACATAACACAAATTTTATCAAAATAATACTCCTTGGATATCACAAAAAATAACTGATTCAGTTATCATTGAAAACATCTTGATAACAAATCCTGTGATCCATGCAAATTTTTTCAACAAATTTCAAATATTTTTATCGATTTGGTATTGAAGGCTTACGCAAATAACTGGAATATGATTGGTAATGTTTTTTTTTTCTTGTCATGCGGATGATATTTGAAGCTTTGATCAAATCTTGCATAATTCAATATTCTTTCATGATAACTACTGATAACAAAATTAGTCAAGGCTGATAACTAAAATTTTTATGCGATAACAACTGAAAAAAACGGTATCTGGAATAACAAGACTTGTTTTAAAGATGTTATCAGGTTGTTATTTTACTTTGCTCGGGATACATCATTTCATATTCTGTCATGATACCAACTGATAACAAAATTAGTCTAAGCTGGTAACTAAATTTGCTATATCGCATAGCAAATTTAGTTACCAACCTCAACTTATTTTGTTATCAGTTAAAACTTAAAACTTAAAATGATATCTGGAACAACAAGACTTGTTTTCAAGATGATATCAGGTTGTTATTTTACTTTGCTCGGGTAAATAAAGTAGAGCACGCCAATTTATCCTCCATTTCCACAATCTGCACTCCACCTAGATTGTTTGAAAACAAACAATTTATCAACCACCGAGGCTTTTTGTGCACGGTTGTACTTCTTCCAGGCATGGAAAATTATTTACATTCATTTCGTGCATTGCAATTTAAAAAATGATAATTGAAGCTTTTATAAGTTTAGATACTAGCTACAACTTTTGCGAATTACTCAAATCTGTATCGCTTATGCATGACGAACTAGAGCGGGGTTTTGACCAATCTGGGTGGATCCAACTCAAATTTGGGTAGTTTTGAAATAGCGGGAATCTAAAAGATGCTCACTAGACTGACGCAAAATTTGAAATTTTCGCTCCACAGTGGTCCTGATAAGTAATGTGATGAATTGTTAGATAGATATGAACATAACGTAAGTTTTCCCATAGTAATTCCCTTATAAACTTTAAATGGTTTGTGCCAAGTCTGTTCCTTACTAAAGTAGTTCAACTTTTGGGAGGCTAAGCAGGACCCAATTTGGAACCGTTTAAGCATTGTGGAGCAAAAATTTCAAATTTTGAATCAGTCTAATGCTCACCACTGGGAGCAAATTCGTAGATTCTATGTTGGTGTATGGTTGAAGCAGTGAAAGCGCTTTAATTGCCATACCCATTCAGGGTCGGAAACATGACCGATCTGTTTGAAAATTTCGCATATCCGCATACACACTCAGTTTTGTTTTCCCCATCTCGACAATATTTTGCCGATTGTTCGGTAACACAGTTTCCTGAGATCTCAACAAAAGTGACGTTTGTTTGCTGAGATTCAGTGAAATATTTTCCGAAACTCAGCAACCAAACGTCAGCGTCAGTCTAAGCAAAAAATGATTACCAGGAACTCGGCTGTGCAAATGTCGGTTGAATTGCCGAGACTCGGCAAATACAATCAAGTGTGTAAATCAACGTGTTCAACGCATCATTTCTATAGCACCTAGCTAGACTATCAGCACGAAATGAAAAATAAAAAGAAGCACGCTTAGAACGAATGTTGGTTGTGGATTTTCTCGTTTTTGCTTTGCTCATCACTATCAATGAAAGTAACCTCGATTATCGAGATGAAACGAAACCATCTAATGGTTCTAAATCCCTTTCATCGGCACTCTATCACCGCTCTTTCAATTTGTTTTTATTCGCGGTATGTCCCGTTTTAGTTACTTTTTTTTTAGATAAATATGTGGATGGAAGATAGACATATAACGTGTAATCTTCAAGTATTTTCACGTGATAAATGCTTTGAATATATATTTTCATTTTTCGTCGTTTACGTCATGAAACGTGTTGATGTGTTTCATGAAAGACGAAATTATCAAAATCGAGCGCTCTTTCACCGAAGCTCGAAACAAAGACCAATGAAGCGACGGAAGAAAGAGAGACAACCGATTGAAATTTGTGTGTACGACATCAACAGAAAAATCGATTTTGTCTATTGAAGCTGATATTGTGACGCACTGTGTTCGAGCTACAATGTGACGTTACAGTCCACTGATCCAACACACTGATTAGGATAAAAATATTCTCAAATTGAATACCTCATGGTGACCGATCGTGTATACGACCCTGAATGAATGTTACTGAAGCACTGCGTTTATAATGAACGTGCTGTAGTTGAGTGTACACAGCAAAAAATAATTTTGATATCACATCAAAGTGGATGCACTTCAATCGTGTCGAAAATATGGTGTTATATTACTTGCCAAAAAGGGCCAAATTATCATCAATACAGTACATGAACTGACATTACACTGCTTTTACTGCATTTGTTTATTTTTGTGCCCATAAAAAATACATGAGATTTTCGACATGATTGAAGTGCATCCTCTTGGATGTAATATTAACATTTTTTAATATTTTTTGCTGTGTTGCTAGCTTTGTAAAGATTCTTGAGAATTATTTTCCAACCCATTGTAAATTATGAACGAACAGGTGCGGATGATTGCAATATTAATCACTAAAGACCCTCACACGCCTATGCCTTCCTCCTTCAAAATTTTCACGAGAAGCGAAAACGAATTTTCATCAAGGACCCATTCTTCCATTTTCTTCCAACAAAGGATACTTTCTTCGACCCACCAAACACAGTGATACAAGTTCCAATTACCCCCAGCTTTCATAGCCCTTTCATCTTTCACGGTTACCTCGCCAGACATTGGACCTTGATTGGTACGGCACCCGACGATCATCTCGATAGCTCACGGTCGGCTTTTTTTTGTGTTCTTCATTCTGCAGGTTCTTTATTCAAATATATAAACACACAGATCCATCCTTTGTTTCCGCACACAGTAGTGGTCTCTTCCGCGTGTGCATGATCGAGCAGTGATCGGCAATATACTCTTTACCGGTGCTCATCTGCTTCTGTTCGAGTGTCTGAACTAGGCCGGACAATGACAGCAGCAGCAGCAGCAGCCGACGACCAATATCAAGGCAATTCCGTCCGTCGTCGAGTCGGTGTCATCGTCTCCAAGTTCCATCAAGTGAGCGAGGGCGCACATGGAAGTTCTTTCCGATATGCCGCATACTTAGCCGTGTGCGCCTAGTTGATGGTGGTGTTGGCTGCCTTTATAGTATTCTCGTATCGTTCATTTTTTGTTTGATTGTGACGTTCCGTTTGATGACTGGAGCGACGACGACGGCGACGGGTGAACGTGCTTGGCGAAGGACGTGATGCGATGGGGGTTTGTAGATGCACATGTACAGGTCGCGACATTGCCATGTGCGAATGTAATATCTTGAGGGAACAGATGAGTAGCTGTGCGACTGCTAGATGACGATGACGTCGTGGGTGATGATGATGATGACCCAGGGGTTTCTTGCGAAATCAGGATATGACTCGTTGAATGTGCTAACAAGTTGTTTACTGATTTCAGCAGAATGGTGGTGCTACGATGTTTTCCGATGAAATCTAACAGTACGTATAAATTGACGTTGATTAGATTTGAGTAATATAGTCGTGACATTTCTAACGACAAGTGCTTCTGCTGATCCCTTTTATTAAAAGCTGGCTCCTGGTGTCTCAATGGACATGATGGCTCATTTCACCCCGTTTTGCTTGTAAATATTGAAATTTCAAACCAAGTCGGGATGCCTAAAACCTACTGTTTTATCAAGTTTGATGATTTTTCAAAAAATTATATTCGAGTGAAAGTGACGTACAGAGTCATTGTTTACGTTTTAAGTTAGACCTGTCTGGTAGGTAATTTTTTGGACATTATTTGAACTCGTATGATTTTGGTTAGATGCCTAGTTTTTTGCACCTGTCAAAATCAATGAATGATTCTTAGCACTCCACAGTAGAATGGAAATGGGAGAACGTAAATAACATTAGAAAAGAATTGAATGTTCCTGAAACTTTCCAAATGTAGTCTATATTTCCTATAGTGAAGAGATTCTGCTTCCCACAGTCAGGCAGTGAACTGACTGTGTAAATACACATATACCGATAGCGGGGCCTCCCTTAGCTCAGTCGGTAAAGGCGCAGCTACAAAGCAAGATCATGCTGGAGGTGGCTGGGTTCGATTCCCGTTCCAGTCTAGGAATTTTTCGGGTTGGAAATTTTCTCGACTTCCCTGGGCATATAAGTATGATTGGACTTGCCACACAATTATACCAATGCAAAAATGGTACAGGCATCGAAAGCTCTCAATTAATAACTGTGGAAGTGCATCTAGTAGAACACTAAGTTGAGAGCACACAATAAGCTAATATGCGATATGCAATAAGCTTGAAATGCGAAGAAGAAGAAGAAGAAGAAGAAGAAGAAGAAGAAGAAGAAGAAGAAGAAGAAGAAGAAGAAGAACAGATAGATGATGAATGACGCTCATAGTGCCTCAGTAACCGTAAGATGGCGTTTGTTTGTCGGCAGAATCAATAGAATATTCATTGGGTTTCTTTGGGTTCTCTCGAAATGAGCACCAATAAAAAGCCTCTGATTCTGCAAGATTTGTCAACTATGTAATTACTATTATTGAGACTTCAGATAGCCTAGTCGGTATCACAAAGCCGGGGATCGATTCCTGGTCCGGTCGAGGAAATTTTTCGTCTTGAAAATTTTCTCGCGTCTTTCCTGGGCTTAGAATATAATTGTGCAATATTGTGTGGCAAATACAAAAATTCATGCTTTAGTTGGCTCTCAATTAATAGCTTTCAAAGTGCAGATAGTTGCTAGTTGAAAAACGCTCGCTGCAGAAGCTTAAAAACATATAAAAGACACACAAGTAATACCAAAAAAACAAGTTCCCATAATACCATTCCAATACCAAATTCAACAATTTAAATACCTATAAAATACCACACATGTATTCTTTGTATCCAAACATATTTTTTTGTTATTTAAAAAGTATTTTACATGCATTTTTTGGAATTATTTTTTAGTATTTTACCTTTTATGTCAGCCTGATCAACCCCAAATTTTGCACTCAAAAAATTCCACACGTTTGATCAAAGTGTTTAAACACTTGATTTTTAAATGCACAATCACATTTACTTTAAGTGTATTTCACCTTGCTTCAATGTATTATACACGTTAATTTCTAGTGTTTCAAACTTTGAAATGTTGAAAATCTTTCACTATCTACTCAAGTGTATTGCACATTGAATCACACTACTGTTCAAAACAGCTGGATTTGAAGTATTTTGCATTTCAATGCGATGTGAATTGCTTGCTCAGAAAGGTAAACATCGAAAACAAGACTTGTGACATATATGAGAACAAACGTGGCACAGTGAGATCGAACGAAGACTCCAGAAGCAGCATACCCCAACAGTTCATGATCGAATACCAAATTAGACCCATTTAAAAGATATGTGAAAGCTCTGGCCTATGGTAGTTTTGTTTATATAATTGTCTATTTATTTTTAGAGTCGGTGAAGTAGAAGTCGATAAAGTAGAATAATGAAAACAAACTCATTTATCGAAAAAGTGCACATACATCGCATAACCGCCCCATATGGATGGGAAAATAGGATTGATATGCATACAAACAAAGAATGCCATTATGATCAATCCAACTTTTTGATGTACTATTATTACCACCCACCGCGCTATTTGGGGGATTCCTGCATCTAATCTTTTTAGAAAAATAGGTAGCTCCACATGCAACAAGTACCTACAAATGGGTAAGTTTTTTTAGCGTGTTTGAGTTGCCAAAAACTAGGTTAGTGGGAAATGTCCACCTGAGTAAAAGTCGAAAAAATCAGCAAAATTCTCGAAAGAAAGTTGACTTAAATGCATTTTGGTAGAAAGGAGTTGATTTGGGAACGGATTCCGGCATCGTTTTCAGCAGGGAATTTAAAATCAAAATAATGAAATCCTGGGTGGTCAAAATGAGAAAAAATACTCGTTTACACAATTTAGGAAAGCCACACTTCTCGCTGTGAGAAGAACGTTCGATTCAATAGTTCGATAGTTGCTCATAATCGTGCAAGGCATCAAAATTTAAGATGTTTTGAAGCCATGGTAGATGTGAGAGTAATCATTAGACAATTACTGTTCTCAGAATAAATAAAAAATCATTGCATGATGACACCATCAACACACATGGACTTAGGTTTTTTCGGTGGCATCGATATGAGTTTTTGTGATCTTAAAATGATTAGGATTGAAGCCTGAAGTCATCCACTAGCTAGTGCTAATTTTAAACGAGTGTCAACATCGAATATCACTCATTCTGAAAAACGATAATTAAAAATTAAGTTTATTCGTTTCAGATTCTCACCTTGTATACAATCTCCCTGAACTGTCAAAAAGTGAGGTTAAACCATTTCGAACAATGATCTAAAGTGAATTTAAAAAAACGACAGGCTCAAAATGTCCTGATGGATAGGATGACATTAATTTGGCTTCTCATGGTTGTTAACTGCCTTCTGTCAAGACGAACTAATTGTATTGAAATGTCACATATGGTGCAGATTAAGTACAAAATCTGTAGAAAAGATATCAGACAAATTTAGAAGGTTTGTGTTTCCAGCATTTAACTCAAAAAATGACTCCTGTAGGGCTTCAGACAGCCTAATCAGTTAAGGCACGGTGTTAATAACCGGAGAAGGAGGGTTCAATTTCCCTTCTGATCCTGAAAATCAAACGAGTTGGAAATTTTATCGACTTTGTTTGCCACACAATATACAAATTCATGCATTGCCTGACATAATAAGCACTCAATTAATAACTGCGCAAGTGCTTGTAAAAGCACCAAGTTGAGAGCAGGCATAAACTCGCGTCAAAGCGGCAACTCCAGAAAGAAAAAGAAAAGCCGACTCTAGTACAAAAACAAGCTTATTACATATTCTGATTCATTCGAGCTCTGCCCCCCCTCCCCCTAAAACAAATTCAAACAAGTCCACCCCCAGTTTGACCCATTCTCCCGGTGCACGCCCCTGCCAGGCTCTGGTTTCCAAGTAAAGCCAACCGAAGGCACAGAAAAGCAAAGGAAAGATAAATC
This sequence comes from Ochlerotatus camptorhynchus, assembly GCF_037179485.1. Classification (NCBI taxonomy): domain Eukaryota; kingdom Metazoa; phylum Arthropoda; class Insecta; order Diptera; family Culicidae; genus Ochlerotatus; species Ochlerotatus camptorhynchus. The sequence goes on from NW_027040773.1 coordinate 685,167, forward strand.
AACTGTTCTACTGGCTTTCTCGGGATGTCCCACCACAGCTGGGCGCAGCAGCATCCCTCCAATTCCATCCCTCACCCAGCTACCATCGGCTCTATCTATATGGTTGGGTAGCTACCTACGTACTACCACCAACAGAGCGCAAAGGATGAGCAATTCCGAGCGAGGTAGCCTGCAGGCCAAAAGCAATTGTCATGTTATCATCATCTTCTGCTGGGTGGAAAGAGGAAGCGAGGTGGGGCATTAGATGTCGGTCGATAGGCAGGCAGGCAGGCAGGCAGACAAATGAAACCGAACGAGGGATTCATTTAGAAATGCTACGGCTTTGTGGAGGTGTTTGTATTGGTGAGAAGCCAGAAGGGACCTGCCGAAAAATCGAAAGGTTTCCTCCGAGGTGCGTGCGAAAATCGAACAGGATTTCCAATCCGAGGGTAAGCCAAAACGAAGCCATTTTGGAAGGAATATCGAAGCAGGTATCGAAGCTTTCCTCGAGACCCTCATTGCAGAATACCATAATACTGGTCCAAAAATATCAAAGCTAATTACCTTTTACGTGCTAATTCCATTTAGATGATTTTTAGCTGTGTTGAGTATCCAATACTAATTCGGGAAGTTGGTGGTACAGTTGATTGCTTTTCACGTTATCCGAGCCTTTTGTTTTCTCTCTGAATATATCACACTTTGTGGTTTTATGTGGGTTCTCTTCTTCCTTTTTTTGTTGGTGTTGTTGTCGTATAAATAAATAGCTTACAGGCGAGAAAATCGATAGCTCTAAATACAAACTAAAATCGAAAATTTGTACTATTCACTGGCTTTATTGATTTATATTTTCTTTTCTTTTTTGTATATACTGAGATGACGGGAAGGGTTAAAACTTAAAACAGCAATGAACCTCAGAATTTCACAAACTCATAACTTCCACACCGATTGAACCCTTCCTTTGTGATTGTTAATCCTTCGCATGCTATTTCGCTCACTCCTCCACTATCAGGTAGTAGTGTGTATTCTTCACAAAGTCGTAAGCCACATTTCCTCCATGCACTTCACTTGGTTTCCCCGTTTGGTAACAGCTTCTCTCTAACGGGATTCGTCACTCATTACCAACGTGTCTTGGTTATCTTTCGTAATTGTTGTCACAATGTTTTGCTCCAATCACACCAACTTCAAGCTTTCCTCTACCCGATAAAATACTTTTAATGGCATTTGATTGATGGGATTGGCGGACCCCAAGTTTGTGGGGCTGGGGAAATGACTATTTCCTGTTACGTTCCGGAACGAAAACTTCTGAACACATTAAAATTTACGACAATTGGTTTCCAGTGCTTTCTTCACGTCGTCCTTTTTTTTTTGCTAGCTCTCGATGGATCTTCCTTCCTAGGTACTTTTTATTTGTGTTATTCAAACTCACTCTGCACACCCTTCCTTATCTGTGTATATACGTAACACAAGCCACACACAATCCGCGCAAGGATCTTGGGACAAACAACATTCGAAAAACTTCTTTCTTTTTGCGAGCGAACCGCGACGAGTGCTCTCTATTGTGTTTGAAGGTGATTTCTATATATTGCTTCTTTGTACACACTACCCGCCGCGCAATTCGGACGCACACGGTTCTCTGACACAGTGTTTTCTTCGGCGACGACGACACGACACTGACTGACTGACTGACTGACGACGATGACTGTGTGGGGAAGCAGCACTCCACGACTCCACACCAATCAACCAACCGAACCTACAACAACGGCAGGCAGGCTCCTTCTTGCTCTCTCACTATATGGATAGAGGAGACACAGCAGCAGCAACGGCAGAATGAGCGCATATGGCAGAGGGCACAAGGCGAAAAACACGAACAAATCCTTCGATAGCTGCGACGCGACTAAACTTGGCCAGTGGTATCGAGCGTGCTGCTACCCCCAAAGCGGCCAATAACCACCACGTACATGTATGCAGCAAGCAAGCGAGCGAGCGAGCGAGCGAGCGATCGAAGGCTGGGTTGGTTTGCTACCCAACGGATAGGTATGCGATCGAGAGGTGGAAAATTTCCGTGAGCTCTACCAACTGGAGAGTGGGAGAGACTGTGGAAACCATCATGGACGTCCGTTCGCCGACGCTCTCTCAGACCAAAGCGATCTTCTCATCGCGCAGTGCGTTCTTTTCGCTCTCCTCTCTCTCTGGGTTTGTTATAGAACACATTGGTGATTGTTTATGGGAGCGAGCGATGAAGGGAAAACGGGAAAATTGATCTATTCACCTATCAGCTCAGGCTTGAGATTAGCACGGATTTTCATCGGATGGTTTTGATGGAATCCGTTCAATCGACATAGCATAAAGGATTTAGACGCATGTGTTAGCAGTTGTACTTCTCTAGTTCTAGCAGCGTTTCTCAATTGACCATCGGTGGGTCACGGGCTACTTTCAGGGGGTCGCAGCTTTTCAGACAACTTTGACAAATGATTTTAATATTTCATGCAAAATTTATATGAATGTAAAACTATATTGGAATAACCGAAGCTGATTTACAATTACTTTGTAAAGAAATATAATGATTTTTGAAAATTTTAATTTTTTTGTTTGATAGAAAATTAAAACAAAATATCATCATTAATTGTCTTATTTTTAGGACCATGTTGAAGATTCAAGATTATTATAAGAGCAGCAAATGTGAGGCAATATTTTGTAGTGTCAGCCACCTCAGTCAGGAGTACTTCCGAGACTCCATGACTCCAATGGCCTCAGGGTCAGCACGCTTACCGATTGCAATTACGAGGGGCAGGGAATGATCGCATGTAACACACTGAAAAAAACTCCACAAGCACTTCACCGCTCAAGATTAAAGATTTATTTCACTTTCCTGACAACTTTTAGTCTCCCTCTTTTTTTTTTTTTTTTTAACTCTTTATTTGTTCCAAATTCAAAATAAATTACATTTCATTTTAACCTAGGTGCTCCAGTTACTGCAGTAACGTACCAGCCTTAATTGTTATGATATATATCTAAGTGTTTTTACATTGTTCATGTCTTGGCAATTCAGTATTTTAAACAGGTTTTTTAACCTGCATGTCAGTATAACAATTGATATCTTAAAACTAAAAACTAAAACTAAATCTTATCTAAGTATAAAGGGAATTAATCGTTGCAATTGAGGATTGCAACGATTTTTGCCTGAAATTATTAATTATTTTGTTGGACATTTGTGCTAAAGTCTCAACATTCGAAATTCTATGTACTTCGGTTGTACTGTACCAGGGAGGCAACTTCAAAATCATTTTCAGAATTTTGTTCTGAATCCTTTGAAGTGCTTTTTTCCTGGTAGTGCAGCAACTAGACCATATTGGCACAGCGTAAAGCATGGCCGGTCTAAAAACTTGTTTTAATATTAGAAGTTTATTCGTCAGGCAAAGTTTGGATTTTCTGTTTATAAGAGGATACAAACATTTAATATATTTGTTACATTTGGCTTGAATGCCCTCAATGTGATCTTTAAAAGTTAATTTTTGGTCAAGTATTAATCCAAGATATTTCACTTGGTTTGACCAGGAAATTGGAACTCCGTTCATAGTGACTATGTGACTACTACTAGGTTTCAAAAACGAAGCTCTAGGCTTGTGTGGAAATATTATAAGTTGAGTTTTGGAAGCGTTGGGAGAAATCTTCCATTTTTGTAAATAAGAAGAGAAAATATCTAAACTTTTCTGCAGTCTGCTGCAAATAACACGAAGACTTTTTCCTTTAGCGGAAATGCCTGTGTCATCAGCGAACAAAGATTTGTGGCAACCCTGAGGCAAATCAGGGAGGTCCGAAGTGAAAATGTTATACAATATAGGCCCAAGAATGCTACCCTGAGGAACTCCTGCTCTAACAGGTAGTCGATTAGATTTGGAATTTTGATAATTTACCTGCAGAGTTCTGTCAGTTAAATAATTTTGAACTAATTTCATAATATAAAGTGGAAAATTAAACTTTTTCAATTTAGCAATCAAACCTTCATGCCAAACACTGTCGAATGCTTTTTCTATGTCTAGAAGAGCAACTCCAGTTGAGTGGCCTTCAGATTTGTTTGAACGAATTAAATTGGTAACTCTTAAGAGTTGATGAGTAGTTGAATGCCCATGGCGAAATCCAAACTGCTCATCTGCAAAAATTGAGTTCGTATTAATGTGAAGCATCATTCTATTCAAAATTATCTTTTCAAAAAGTTTACTTATTGAAGAAAGCAAACTTATTGGACGGTAGCTAGAAGCTTCAGCTGGATTTTTATCCGGCTTCAAAATTGGAACAACTTTTGCATTTTTCCATTTATCAGGAAAGTATGCCAAATGGAAACATCTGTTAAATAATTTTACCAAGAAAGACAAGGTACTCTCTGGGAGTTTTTTGATGAGGATATAGAAAATTCCATCATCACCTGGAGCTTTCATATTTTGAAACTTTTTAGTTATAGACCTTACTTCGTCCAAATCAGTCCCCCAGGAATCATCAAAAATATTTTCCCGAGAGAAAATATTCAGAAAATCCCCAGCAACCTGATTCTCAATAGGACTAGTAAGACCCAAACTGAAATTATGGGAACTCTCGAATTGCTTAGCAAGTTTCTGAGCTTTTTCCAAATTTGTGATCAAAATTTTACCACCTTCTTTAAGCGCTGGAATAGGCTTTTGAGGTTTTTTCAAAATTTTTGTGAGTTTCCAAAAGGGTTTGGAACTCGGGTCTAATTTAGAAATATTATTTTCAAAAGTTTTGTTCCTCAGGACAGAGAATCGCTTTTTAATTTGTTTTTGCAAATCCCGCCAGATAACTTTCATGGCAGGATCACGTGTTCTTTGATATTGTCTCCTACGGACATTTTTAAGACGGATCAAGAGCTGAAGATCATCGTCTATTATAATTGAATCGAATTTAACCTCGCATTTTGGTACTGAGGCAGCTCTTGCTTCAACTATAGAAGTAGTCAGAGATTCAAGAGCATAATTAATTTCATCTTTGGTTTGCAAAGGAATGTTTGGATCGAAGTTATATTCCATAAATGTTCGATACCGCTCCCAATTAGCTCTATGGTAATTGAAAGTAGAGCTGTTGGGATTAGAAATTATTTCTTGGGATATTTCAAAAGTTACTGGAAGGTGATCAGAACCGAAGTCAGCATGGGTAACCAATTGGCTACAAAGATGACATGAATCAGTTAAGACCAAATCAATAGTTGAGGGATTTCTTGCAGAAGAAAAGCATGTTGGGCTGTTTGGATATTGAATAGTGTAATAACCTGCAGAACAATCATCAAACAGAATATTACCATTGGAATTGCTTTGAACATTATTCCATGAGCGGTGTTTTGAATTAAAATCACCAATAATGAAGAATTTAGACCTATGACGGGTAAGTTTCTGGAGGTCACCCTTGAGAAAATTCTTTTGCTGGCCTACGCATTGGAATGGCAAATAGGCAGCTATAAACGTAAGTTGTCCAAATTTTGTTTCAACAGAAACTCCCAAAGTTTCAAAAACTTTGGTTTCAAATGAAGAAAGAATTTTATGTTTGATTCGTCTATGAATAATGATGGCAACGCCACCACAGGGTCCATCAAGACGATCATTTCTATAAATCAAGTAATTTGCGTCCTTCTTAACCTTATGGGCAGGTTTAAGGAACGTTTCAGTTATAACGGCAATATGCACGTTATGAACTCTCAAAAAGTTAAAAAGCTCGTCTTCATTATCTTTAAGAGATCGAGCATTCCAATTTACAATATTTAATGCTTTAAAATCCATTACTGAATTTTAAAGTCATGACAATATTATTTGCAAATTTTACTCCAGTTTGAATAGCATCAAACATGGAGTTAGATTTAAGCATATCAGAAATCATGTCAATTAATGAATTCTGTAAAAATTCCATTTTGGGGGCAGTAATGCTTCCTAAGTCAAAATTGTCAAAATTTCCGTTAGAACGTTGGTTAGTATTTTGATTTCTACCCGCTGCAATAGCAGCATAGGTAGCTCCATTAACTCGCTGAACATTGTTAGCAGCGAGGGGAGTAGGTACAGATGAAACATTTGAAGCAGGGGAGATATTTGTACCTACGGGTACGAATGTAGAATTTGTTCCTCGCTGACCGTTGTTAACAGCAGAGGAATTTGTACCTGGTCGGAAACGTGGAGTGTTTCCTACCTGACGGTTAGAACGAGATTGTAGGATCGCTTTGCGAGTCTTACATTCCCAAAAATTGGATTTGTGGTTTTCACCACAATTTGAACATTTAAATTTCTTAGGATCTTCCTTCACAGGACAGTCGTCCTTTGCGTGAGAGGAATCACCACAATTCATGCATTTAGCTGGCATGTAGCAATTTTTAGTTCCGTGACCCCATCCCTGGCACTTACGGCACTGGGTGAGGTTTTGGAAATTTCCTCCAGTCTTCCTGAAGTGTTCCCACTTCACTCGGACATGGAGCATAAGGCTAGCTTTTTCTAAGGCCTTAAGGTTGTTTAGTTCACTAGACTTGAAGTGAACTAAATAAAAATCATTAGAAATCCCGTTGCGCGAATCGCCAGGACGGGATTTCATTTTCATTTTGATTACTTGGAGTGGCACAACTCCAAGTAATTTTGCCAGTTCATCTTTGATCTGATCCAGGGATTCACCACTGGGCAGTCCTTTCATGACAACCTTGAACACACGTTCAGTTTTGGTGTCGTAAGTAAAAAATTTGTGCTTCTTCTCAGTAAGATACTTGAGAAGACATTTAAATCCGTCCAAGGTTTCAGCCAATACACGGCATTCACCCCGACGTCCAATTTGTAGTGAAAACTTAACTTTCACGAAATTCAAAAGTTCCAAGCGAAGAGCATGGAAATCGGTAGTGGTTATCACAATAGGGGGAATCTTTTCCTTCTTGGCATTAAGCCGGGAAAGTTTACTAGAATTTTTCATGGATGATGGATCATTCTCATCATCCGTGAGCAAATCAAATTGATTACTCAAATTAATTTCATCAGAAGGGGGGTCAAGAGTTTGCCCCTTTCTTTTGCGTTTAGGCGCCATGGCGGCAGTAAATTTTTATCCAGATCGACTTCCAAGCAGATTACTATAAGAATCTGAAGGATCGAAGAGGAATTTTCCAAATCGATATCCAAGAAGGATTACCTCGGGTAGGGTCCAAACAAGGATCGAAGAGGAATAAGAGTTGAACAAGGTAGAAAATTTTTACAGGTTGAGCACTGAAAAGTGCTGTTTAAATTTGTTGTAGCTTTAGGTAGTAGTAACACTTCCTTCAGCAAAAAGCAAATAGATCCGCACGGCAAGAGAGCACGATGCGGACTGAAGTAGTCTCCCTCTTTTGTTTGACGTCTCCCACTTTCTTACAATCTATCTGACCTGTTTTCTTCGCCGGGCCCCTCGCAACACCTTCACCACGCAGTTTTGTAAGTTGTCACCGTAGTCGACATACTTTCTGTGAAAATCGACTGCCTTTGCTTCCGACACTTGCAAAACAAGCCATCAAATTACAGTACCAAACTAAAACGTCATATGGCAGGCTCTGTCATACGACACTGTTGCCGAAGACCGTCACGAATGTATGTATTTTAGTTTTTCTCATAATAAGAGCTGCTGATGTTGTGCTTGTGTGAATTCTGAAAATGGCAAGCAACGATGTCCTAGTAATAACATTTCCGATCAGAAGTGGTTTAATTTACACCAAATTGAGGAATTAGAACGAAATGACACATGTTTGTGTTGTGTAAGAGAGACGACGGTAGAGCATGAGAGTACGAATAAGAACAGACTGTCGCGCATGACAACGAAGCGAGTGTCGTAAAAACGTCAACAGTTTAAACCCCTGCCACCACGTGTCTTCGATCGTCGACCGTTTGTCCTCGGTCGACGTCCGCTTCCTCTCCACTTCCTCTTCGTGTACCTCCTTCGTGCGCTTGCTGTACGGGGGGGCGATGACGAGCACCAGGTTACACTTCCTGGGCTTATGAGTTGGTGATGAACTCGGGCCAGCAGGCAGTGACGGTGTAACCTTCCGGTACGTCTACCGGAACTTCACTGTGTACAAGTGATCTGTACTAAATTCAGCGGGGTCCTAAAGGTTAAATACATTTGTCATTAGGACCATTTCAACCAAAATGGCAATTAATGCGGTTTACCTGCTGTCCTTGACTCTCTCCTCACACTTTTCACTGTTTCCACTATTGCTTTATGTTTTCACATTGGTTCGCTATTCAAAGTAAATTTAGCTAGCTTGCTTGCTTGATCAACCGTTTTCGCTGGTGGTCTTATGATCAGTGTTTATTAATTTAAAAGTTGAGTGAGTCATTGGGTCACTGCTCCAGGCTGTCGACCAGTGACCCGGGCCATTCGTTATTCATTGCCAGTTTGTCGTGCCCGTTATCCTCCATTCAAAATGGCCATCTCCAACGCCACCCCTCATGGCCTCCCAAAACAGGCAGTTGTTCATCCAACTGGTGGCGGGTTTTGCAATTTTCGGTGGGGTGGATTGTTGTGTTCTACAGTCCTACGTCTGCCTACTAGGGAGTTTGACAACGGAGAACACTGCACAACACTCACGAACATTACCTGCCATTATTTTTTTTACAATTGAACGGAACTAAACACCACGATAATCTAAAAAAATCACGAAACAGAGACACTAGCACTTACAATTTGCTGTTTTTAAGATAATTTTTAGGGTTTTTTAAAACATTTTTTCAACGCCATTTAAACGTTTTGCGTTTGTGATCATCATGGCGTTTTAAGGTTATTTTGGAGTTGAATGTAGGCTCAAGATCACGTTTCTTTTGCTATTTCATCGTTTGATGTGCTTTTATATTTAGTTTCAATAATATTAAGTCGTTTTGAAAGTACTCATGCGTTTCGCTTTCACACCAGAGTCAAGAAAGCAGATACTGTCGATCCAATTTTTACATAGAGTTTCGATATCCAAAAATGAGATTGTGTCAACAATAATGATTAAATAAATTTCTGACACATGCAAGCTGCGCAGGCGCAGATGTAGTGAAGAAATAGATTGAAGCCTATATTCATGGTAGGAACATTGTCGATAATTTGAAAGTCGTAAACGACCACGCTGAAAGGGCTATCCAGCAAATTCATGGTTATAATCGTAATGTAACTCAAAACGAAAAAAGTTTCCAGAATCTTATTGTAAACGTTAACTTCCACAAAAAAAAACCTAACTGACTTGAAGAAAAGTAATATTGTTGATAAGTATTCGTCATAGTGAGGTCATATTCGAGAATTGGATTTTACATTTTCTCATAAATATATCGAACACATTTAATTAATCCTTCTCTCTCTCTCTCTCTCGCTCTCTATCTCTCAAGAATACTGCTTGCGCTAGATCATATTCGTGGGCGTAAGTCCAAACCTGCTATGCCGTATATCTCAAAAATGGCTAAAGATATCGCAAAACGGATAAAATTTTTGTTCTTCAGAGTAACGAAATCACGTGTTTACTGAAAGACGCACTAGACTTGTTGGAAAATTAGCTTCGTTGGATATATTGGACTTAGGTCTCTAGGGCCACCCCTAAATCTTATCGAAAAACGCTCATTTTTGGATACGTTGTTCATTTGGCCCAAGTAATCATTTTACACATGAGAAAACGTGTCCCCGAATGATTTTGAAAAATAAGCCCCACCCTACCGGTCCAGGCAAACCGAGGACTTATCACTATTAACTGACGTAATCTCAAGCCATCGAAACTTCCTCCAAGTACCAAGGCTGCAATGACCCATGGTTATGATTTAACCACCAATCAAAAGATATGGCTATCTACTTTTATTTTAAATAGATAGAAACCCAATTGAACCTGTGGTTGGCCAGCCAGAACGGGAAAACCCGGAAAAGTCCCGAGCAAAATGCATGTCGATTCATGTTGACATGACTGGTTCTCAGCAATTTGGTTACCACATGTTAAGATTGAGCCACTACTTGAAAAGTATGACTATCTACTTTCAAACGGAACAGACAAGGAACCGATTGGAGTTGTGGGTGGCCAATCGGAACGATAAAATGCGTGAAAGGTGGCTCTGTGGAAATTCGGATTCACCGGGAAAATGGTCAATTCTGAAAAGTAGACCTAGAGATCCGCGATTGTTTTCTAAATTCCATACAATCATGAGCATAGAGGAAATATACTATCACCATATCGGTTTTGCAAACACGTGGCCAGAAAACGGTCCTCTGGATATCCGGAATGACCGGGAAAATGGTCAATTCCAGAAAGTAGAACTAGAGATCCGCGATTTAGTCAATTCTTAAAAGTTGACCTGGAGATCCGTGAGTTTTTAGAAAATGTGAAGAACCCTTAGTTGCGAAGATATATGTCAGTGATTTGGTCCCACAGGGCTTATTGAATGCCCTTTTAGATATCCGGATTCACCGGGAAAATGGTCAATTCCGGAAAGTAGACCTACACACTTAGAAATAACTATTTTTACACGAGACTTAATCCATCTTTGACGTAAATTATGGAACGTAAACAAACATGTCATGTAAAATTAAGCGTTTCCAAACCGAAACATACGCAACTCGACGAAAAGTACGCTTGATTGAATTGATTTTCTCGTTTCTTTCAACTGATTCTTATGTCATTTGGGCCGCTTGCATGTGTCGGTCTCAGGGCACGGAAATTTACATGACTTTTTCGTAGTGTGTAGTGATCCGCGATTTTTTTTTTATAAATTTCATACAATCATGAGCATAGAGGAAATAAACCTTCACCATATTGATTCTGCAAGCAAGTGGTCAGAAAACGGTACTATGGATATCCGGAGTCACCGGGAAAATAGTTAATGTTGGTAGAATATAGGGTCAATGCGGTAAATGTCGCTCGCACGAACATACCGGCCCGCCAAAACCAATGATTTTAATATAATTTGATGGCTTCTATGATCTGGAAATGACTATTGGCAGTGTAAACGTGATGGAAAACAACAAAGATGCTGCTCATTGTAGGCTGCAGGCGAAAAGGTGCATTGTTGTTTGATACGATTATAATCAATGTTTCGTCCAATGGCTGATCAGGACCCTACGTTGTGTGTTTTACTTGTTTCTTCTTTCGGATTGGATTGACACTCTTCCATAATCAATATCCATATAGAGCGCCTAACTTCCAATTCGGGATATCATCCCAACTCTATGTGGTATGATAGCACTGATATCGTTAGTTTTCCTGCTCGGGACTCAATGTTACGCTCCTGAACGATTGCTTCGCCAACGGAACTTTTTACTGCTTGAGTCCAGGAACTCCTTGTACGGTCCCCATGATCCTGTTCGCTTCATGTCAGCTAGTTTCAACGAAGTCTACGTCCTCTTCGACTTCAACTCTAATGTGGCAACATTTAAGTGTAGACTGACTATGGTTCGAGTGAGATTCGTTATTGTGATAGGTGAGTAATATTCCATTGCTCTTCAATTGTAATATGCTATCTGTATCTCTTTCTTTTGTTTTGTTTTGACGTAGGACTATTTTTAATTTCTATACTGGGGGTCACATAAAAAAAAAATCAAAATTCAGACATGTAACGAAACATCCCAAACACGGACGCAACGATAGAGCGCAAATCAAACAAACGACACATTGTGCATGCTCACATGAGCGAGCTCAATGCTCGGTTGATCGCTCACCATTTCACCAATGAAAGGAAGGGAAGAGAAAAGCAGCGATAATAAAAACGCTTGCCAAATCGTTTTCTTCGTCATGCTTCCGTCCTCTCCTTCAAGTTACCGACCAATCAGCCTTCTCTCAGGGTTATCAAAACTGTTCGACAGAGCAGTCTACCACCGGCTCCTAACATCTGCCGAAGAAATAAACTGGTTACTCGAGGAAAAGTTTGGTTTTCGGAAAGGTCATTCGATCGTTCACCTGCTGACTCGAGTAACAAACATTCTCAGACGGAACAAATCTGTTTCGAAAAGATCTGGCATGGCGTTGTTGGACGTTGAAAAAGCGTTCGACAATGTCTCAAATGATGGCCTGGTGTTCAAATTGCAGCACTACGGTCTTTCAATCTTCCTATTGAAGATAATTAACAACTATCTATTGAACAGGACGTTCCGAGTCCCTCTGAATGGCATCACTCGGATACTTTCAACATCGGTGCTGGGGTTCCACAAGAAAGCATCCTTGGCTCCATTCTGTTCAACCTGTTCACTTCCGATATGCCGGCTCTCCCTGATGGTGGATCGTTGTCTCTGTTTGCAGATGACACATCCATCGTCTACAAGGGTAGGGTCATCGGAGCTCTGACTGCCAAACATCAGAGAGGCCTGGACGTCCTGTCTGAATATTTCAACAGTTGGAAGATTCGTATCAACGTGGCAAAGACCCAGGTCATCATCTTTCCACACTCTAAATCTCCCAGACTTGCTGCGTCGGTGAATAATAAGATCTGCCTGCACGGTACACTGGTGGAATGGTTGAAAGAGGTAGTCTACCTCGGCTTAACACTAGTCAGCAAGCTGATTTTCAGGGAGCACGTTGACAAAACCAAAACCAAGTGTAACATCTTGATAAGGTCACTGTATCCACTCATCAACAGGAGGTCCACTCTATCCCTGAAAAATAAGCTTGCTGTCTACAAACAAATAAACCTTCCCGTAATAGAATACAGGATGCCAATCTGGGAGAGTTGTGTCAAATGCCATCACCTTAAACCCAAAGGATCCAGAACAAGATCCTTAGGATGGTCCTAAATAGTCCCCCGTGGACTACTGTGTTACCTGGCTTATAACGAATATACGTTGTATACGAGTACCCCGAATACAACGTATGACTCGTCTAATTTTGCATAGCATTTGCAATGTAAAATTAGACGAACTATACGTTGTATTCGGGATTCTCGTATACAAGGTATATTCGTTATAAGTCAGGTAACACAGTAGAAATTATGAGATCCACCTCCTGGCTGGAATTCAGACATTAGAAGAACGGAGAGTATTTATCCTGGAAAGGTTCAGAGACACCTGTCTGAGATCAAATCATCAGATCATACGTGATCTAGCACGTTAGGTAAAGTTATACTTGTAGTAGGTAGGTTTTTACTTTTTTCAATTCAAACAAAACACACCCAAAGGGGTATTCTGTAAACTAGTTGAAAAACGCAAATATTAAATTTGAATATCAAATTAAACAAAGGTGAAGATCCAGGTAGGCTAATCAATTAAAATGTTAAATCAATGTTCTATCATAATCAACATAAATAAACACAATTTTACGACTAGTTTTCTTCGTCATTTGCTTTTGAGCAACGGACGGATAAGCGTCGGATACGACGTATGAGTGGAACAGCACGCATCACACCAATACGAAGACGACGCAGTGTTGCCACATTATTTCCATTTTCAATCTGTATTTTCACCGTAAACATCTTTTGCATCTGTTTCTGGCTGACAAAAATATGTAAAATATGTATGTATGATCTTATTGCGGATCGTGGTAAATATACTTTGAGTTCATTGAAAATGCAGAAATAGTTCGTTCATAGTTTAGAATCTTGAAGAATGACTTAAGTTTGCTTTCTAAAGATTTAATCTAATTAAAAGACCTCGAAATCCTGAATCTAGATTTTTTTGAGGGATTTGTACCTTTTTAAAAGTCTAAAAATACAAAAAATCAATCACATTTTCGTAAAACATTTGTATCCGACATTACGAAAATCTTTGTCAGGTAATCCCGTAAAAAAAAATCCAATAAAAATACAATGATTTTCATTGTCATTGTAACAATGATATTTACTGTCAAAATATTGGACATTTTTGTCAATTACCATAAAATCACAACGAAATTCATGGTTCATAACAATGAAAAACATGGTATTTGAGAAATTTACAGTAAAAAAGGGGGGTTGTTAAGCATCTTAACAATAAAAAAAAGTGATTTTTTTGGAACAAATTTGATCTCTTTACACTAATTTTCATTGTTTGAGCATTGTATCGTTAAAAATCGAAATTTTTTTTTCCCGTACAATAATTTAACAATAAATTTTAATGTACACGAAATTCAACAGTAAAAATCATTGTAATTTCGTTGTTATATTATAATTATTTTTTTTCGGGATTTTTTACTCAACAATTTTAGAAAATGAAAAATAAGCATCAACATTTTATGAAGTATTAGTTGTAAAATGTTATGCTCGATGTTTCAAATTCAAATGTTTCTCAAATTCTCCTTATCAAAACAAGTTTCAACTTTATCTAATCATTTGGCAGATTAAAAGAATATTGAAATCGCTAGTTATTGCTCGAACTTATATACCTAAGTGTACTCAGCATTTTTTGTTTAAAAAGTTTGGGATGGTTTCATCTGTATTTCTCTATCAACTTTATTGTATTTTGTCACAACACATAACTTTTAATTTGATGTTTAGTAGAATTGCATAGAATATTCTTCATTTCTGATATTACACAAGTCAAATGTCAAAGTATCCAATTGACTATTCGGCTCACAAACTGTAATCATTCAGCTTGTGGGTTGTTAAAACGGTTTGTTTTCCGATTCTGCAAAACAAAAATAAAACAAAATTATAGTACCTGTCACCATTTAATATGGTTAATTAAAAAATAAAAATGAAAACTTACATCCCTTCTAACGAGCAATCAGAAATCAGAAGTCCGTTCAAAATTAACGAAGGTAATAAAATAAAAAGTCATTTTTTTTTAAATTTGGTTTGGTGTTTATACTTACTCAAAAGGAAGAAAGTATTATTTATGGATATTGGATATGGATATTGAACATATACTCCACTTATTTGAAAAACTGAAAAATATGTATATTTAAAAAAAATCTGTAATCTGTAAGTATAGATATCTGTATCAAAATTTTAAGAAAAATCTGTATCATTACAGATAAATCTGTATATGGGCCATCATTGAGACGAAGACGAAAGCACCCACATCGACCAATAGGCAGCATGACTAGGCCGCCGTCATCAGGTCGGCATCGACCTGCACTGGTGTGGCCACAATTTGAAAAATAACCGGCCACCAGTTCAAAAACGGAAAGAGTTAAGAACTTTGTTATTTATATTTGATCCGTCCACTAGCGGTCCTACGTCAAGCCTCCGTTCGTAACCCTAGGCACAGACCCTTCTAATTTTTTAGTATTTCAACTACTGTCACATATAAACACAAAAATACTCTAATCTGAATTATTTCCGAAACTTATTTCCATGCTAGATTAACTTGCATGGATAACTAATTAACAACATCTAAAAAATTTTGCAAATTACTTTCATTTTATCAATTTTTTTTTTACAACGCTGCTTGAATCTGATAAATTTCGGCGAAGTCTTCATAACTATTGTTTGATTTTTTTTTACGTTCCACTACGCCATCAGAGTAGCGAACATTATACCTTTGCTTTAATATACTTTGAATAGATCCACCATCTTCTAGAATGCTTTCAAGATCTGGCAGTGGGTGTTAGATTAGATTAGATTAGGTTGGAGTTTTTTTTGTTAATTACTTTATTTGTACAGGCTCAATCGAATAAACTTTACAGAGCCAAGTTATCATTTTCATTATACATTATAAATGTCTTAGATCTAAAATTAAAGTCTTCTCGAGGTTAGTGAGCATTTGGCTAAACTTTTTATTTAGATTTCTACCAGCTGCAATAGGAGCTTGCTGAACAATGAATATTATTAAATTGTTGGTTTTCGATGATGGATAACAAAATACGAATACAGCTCATTTCCCCCACACGTGCTGAAACGTTGGAGCGAGCCCGAAATGTATTGTTCTATTTCTGGGTATTTAAGGGTACGGTTCATGGAATATCTTCATATCACGTTTTCACTGGCACCCATCTCGCCATCCAGAAGTCATAAAGATCTGAAAATTAATAATGAGGCTTGCTTCTCGTTTTAGATGAATGTTGAACTGTTTGTACATAGGAGCAATTAGCTTCAGTCTTTTAGGATATTAAGGGCGCATTTTGATTCAGTTTCCATAGACATACTGTCAGATTACCCGGTATTTGAAATTATTTCTTGTATAATTTGCTGTCAGAAAAACAAATGACCTTCAATCTAAGTCAACTGACAACTTCTTGAATAAGCTACATGGACTTACCCCAAGGTTCATGTTGAAGTCCCTTACTTTATAATTTCTATGTCAAAGATTAGACAGCTTGCAGACGATGCCTTGGTTTCTCTGAAAGGTCCTAGAGCGTAAATCTTGCAAAGACCATTGCAAAATTAACTAGATAATTTATCCTTCTGGGTCAGAAATTTGGAGATCGAGGTTTCACCGCAAACAACTGAATTGGTAGTGTTTACAAGGAAGTGGTTTTCAGTTCAACCGCGTCTAAATCTTTTGAGTAGAGACATTACCCAATCTGTGACCTTCAAATACCTTGGAGTCTGGTTTGATTCAAAATGCACTTGGGGTACCCACATTACGTATTTGAAACAAAAGTGTCAACCAAGGATCAATTTTCTACGATCAATCCGGAACACACACTGAAGACCTCATTAAACTATATAAAACGACTATTCAGTTCTTGAGTATGGCTCTTTTTGCTTCCTCTCGACAAGAAAAAGCCACCTAATTAAATTGGAATGTATTCAATATCGTTGTTTGCGTATTGCCCTTGACTGTAAGCATTCAACACACAATATGCGCCCAGAGGTTCTATCGGGCGTAAAACCTCTACAGAACCGTTTCTGGGAGCTTTCATTAAGAGTATTGATCAAATGTAGTGTCAGTATCAACCTTGTGATTGAAAACTTCGAAGAAATGCTCGAATTGAGCACCCAGTCTAGATTCGTGCGAATCTACTTTATTTCCCCGGTTCATGAGTTGATGAGTCGATAGGTAGAGTTCAGCTGTGGGAGCTCCCTCCTTGGCGTCGGTAGCATTGGTGCTCAGCACGGAAAGTAAGATTGATTGAAAACAAATCAAGGAAAAAAAATCTACCTTAATTATATGGCATCGGATATTAGCCTTCCGTGCTGTAACCTTCCTCGTGTACGCTTTACTAACTAAAGTTCTCCATATGATCTCTCCATGAAACAGGCTATTCAAGGAGTTGCAGATCAACTTTGACCTATCTCAATTCTCCGTATTTTTGCTGAAAAGTACCAACAAGTCAATTGCAATAGAAGATTTTTCACTGATGGATCAACTCAACCGCCTTCTGGAAACTTCAGGAACCTTGTTCCGTTTATGTTACTGAGCTAGCATCAATCAACTTTGCATTGGGGATGATTTCTGACATGCCCACAGACCATTACTTAATCTTCTCGGATTCGGATAGTCTCAGTTCGATTGAGGTTTTTTTTTTCCTTTATTATAGAGATTTTTAGCCATATGACTAGTTCATCTCTTAAGCTGGGTTTATACAGGGCAAGTCAATTGATCAAGTCAGTTGAATTCAACTGACTTGAACGTGAATTGAACGTGTAAACCATGCCATTCAACTGAATTGATCAACTCACTTGAATTGAAAAAAGATGAACCAGGCTCAACTTTTCAAGCCAATTGAATTCAACTGAGTTGATCATTTGACTTGCCTAGTCTAAACCCAGCTTTAAGATTAAAAAATTGAGAAAAAAAAATTGGGTTCTCAGAAGGAGATTCCCAATCTTGGCTGTGGTACATTTATCTTGTTATAATGAAAAGGTGTAGAAAACTGCCAAAAGGGCCAACAAAACGGAAATACAAACAAGGAACACTCAGATATTGTGGTAAAGGTTCGCCTACTTTAGGAAGGTGATGAGTGCGGCTACTGCGGGGGCCTCGTCGCCCAACAGGTTCCGAATGCTGTTTGACTCCAAGCCAAAGGCAGCCCGAAGGTCTTCCAACTCCGCGCAGTTCACGAGGATGTGCTCCACGGTGGCTGGCCTCCGCAGGTTTCGCAGACTCTGCTGTGCCCGGTGCGCAGCCTTGACACCACTCGCTGTTCTCGTAGGTTTGGTCGATTCTTCCAGGTTCCGGTGGTCGCCTTATTCTTCCAAAGATGGTTTGTCCTGTTGTTCCTCCACTCGGTGTCCCAGGCTCTCCGAATCGTCCGCTTGATCAACTTTTTGACATCTTGGAGCGGTACATTGCCGGTGGACCTGGGTCCGGTGTGGCCTGAGCCGGCGAGGTGGTCGGCTATTAGGTTCCCTTGGATCCCGCAGTGACCGGGTACCCACATAAATACTGTGTTGGGCGGCGCGTCCTTTACCGTCCCATGGATCCACGGATGCTTCGGTGTTTCTGTTGTTAAGGCCAATATAACGCTGTGTGAATCAGTTACGACTAATATCGGCCGGTTGGCCGGTAGCTTAACCGCGTGGAGAATGGCCGCTGCCTCAGCTGAGAACACCGAGCATTGGGTCGGGAGCGATCTGCTCACAAGCAGACCATCTCCGGAGACCCCCATTCCCACTCCGCTCCTGGAGAGAGAGAGAGCTGTCGGTGTACCTAACTTCATAGCCTTGGTAGTGCGCCCCCAGAGTTTCGAAAAACTATCCGGCGTAAAGCCAGCGAGTTGTCTCCTGCCCTGAAGTGGTCCTTGATTCGGCTGTCAATTTTAATCTTGTGCGATTGCCAACTTTTGTCTCCGTGCCAGTGGACCCTGGCCACTGGAGGGAGATCTACGTCGGCGGTCGTGAGGAGGAGTCGGTTCGCCTCGTCGAGGAGAACGATCCTGTTGTTTCCCGACGTTTTAGCGAGAAAGGCAGCGGCTTTGGTAGCAGTAGCTGCGGTGAAAACGAGTCGAAAATGTAGGATACCGGCTTCAACGCAAGCAGCGTCAGCCGGGGTAAAGGGCAGGAGACCGGAGACTGTTCGAACGTAGCCGTTGTGCACCGGTTCCATAATCTGGACGGCTTTCTCAGCGGCAAGGCATGTAATCTCTACACCGTACAGTAGGCTACTGTCGATGATGGCTCTAGCAACGCGGAAGCGGATTTCGCGATTGTTGGATCGGTAAGGGAGGGAGATGGTCTTAATCAGGTTGGACCGGCTGCGACAGTCCTGATTGTCAGTCCTGACAGATTGAGGCAATTCGGTTGATGATCTCGATAATCATAATCGGAAAGGGAGCAGATGAGTTTGCTGGTCGAAAGATCATATAGGATTACCTTTGTATGGGTAATGCTTAATCCCAGGCAATGAGAAGGCAGACTCTCTCGCAAAGGTGGGCTCACAACAAGGCGAGATTTATGATAGAAGAATTTCACATGATGAATTTTTCCCATTAGTGCGTCACAGTTCTCTTCTAAGTTGGCAAAACGATTGGACAAATAATTCTCTTGGGCGGTGGTTACATTCCATTACTGCAAATGTTTCTTCGAGAGCGTCTGGATGTAAGTCGGGGATTCATTTGCGTGATGTCAAGACTTATGTCCAACCACTACTCGCTGGACTCACATCTCTACAGAATAAACCCCGTTGGCAGCAATATATGTAGGTGCAGAACCGGTTATGATGACATCGATCACGCAGTTTGGCATTGCCCGGATAATGACGCCTTCAGAGCACGACTATTAGATACCCTAGTGGCCCGAGGTAGACAACCCTTCCGTGAAGTAAGAGATGTATTGGGAACCCGTGATATTCCCTACATGCAGGCGATCTACGAATTCCCTTTTTTGTCTGATGTTAGAGTTTGATGTGACCATCCCCTCCTTTCCATATATTTTCCAGCCATTGTGTCCCAGTCTTATTATCCACCTGTTTCTGTGGTACTTGTCCCTGCCCAGCCAGCATTTGGCCAACCGTTCGAAAGTAGTATCTGAAGGTGGTTTCAGAAACCTGAAACCTAGCTCCTTCCAATCGAAATAGTTACCCATTAATCTCGAGCCACGAGTAATTGGTACCCAATACTAACCTATATTACTGCTGTTTAAAATGTAAATTCAAAAATTGCGGATTTTTGGCTCCGCAAACTGTCATACACGACTGAGCCTAGTAAATAAACGAACTAGTTTAAAAAAAAATTTGTACATCAAGTAGATCACCAGATGTGGGCCCATCAAAATTCGAAGTGGTAAAGCAAATTGTATGGATAAAGGATCTCGTCAAGTTAAGGACGCCTTAACTAGTAAGCCGTTTAGATATTGAACTAGTCATCCTTATCTCGACTATCCCAATACCATTCTCGTTTCTGTACCGCGTAACAGTAATCCAATCGCTTTGTAATGAATGCGTCATTGAACAACGGAAAGAACAGCGAGCATTCGACGTAATGTGCACCACTTTGCTGGTGTTGGTTTGAAAGCTCCACACAGCGAAACTAATGACGACACTCACTGCCGTGCCGACGACGACGACCCTTCACTTTAGTCCACCCCTTCTTCTCCTTGCTACAGACGAGAGATTGAATTCATACATTCGAAACACAGAGCCATGGGAAGGAAAAACCTTGCTTCCTATGTGTATGCATTTCGAGTCTTATGCTGGTGAGAATCATACATTGCGCTCACCTCTCAATTGCCTTTTTGTATTGTTTCTCTCTTCCCGTCTGCAGCACGCACTTTACTTATGCTCCTCGTTTTTCGCAGCAAACAGTCCACCGTTTCGATGGTGGTGGTGTTGGTGGTGGTAGTGGTGGTGGTACCAGACAATGTGTGCGGATCGATCCTTTTACCACCCCCCTTCCTCCAGTGTCACGTCCGTGGCTACATTTTGTGTGGTTCACTACCCTCTGCTCGCTCGCGTCCGGACGATCGATTGTACGCAACCATAGCCGGGGCGACCGAAGGCACATTTTCCCATTCCCTTTAATCACTCATATCCTCTCCGCATCCTCGTCGTCAAGTGATTCGGTCGGTCGGTCGGAGCATAAATTCGAGCATAGCGAGGAGAAAGAGCGACGAGTTTTTCGTCATCGTTGATGGTTGATTGCTCGTCGTCGTCGTCGTCGTCGTCGTCGTCGTCGTCGGTCGCAGAATTCGACATCGGCAACGTAGCATTTTATGTGTGATGTTTTTTGTGAGTTTCAGCTCCTTTGACTCATGGCGACGGCCACGCCGTTTCCTCTACCTATTGAAGCATACAATACATTTACCACCACATCGTGCGTCTATGGGTGTGTGAGGTTCGCATTTTGTTTTGTGAGCCATTGTTATGCTCCTTGCGCTCGCTCGCTCCTTGTGACGATGCCGTATGCAGCGTTGTCAGATCGATCAGACTGTTCAGGGTTCGATGGTGTGGTGACTGGGAGGGATAAATGGGTGATGGAGGTGGTGGTGGTGGTTTTTCGGTGAGGACGCAGCCCGCGCCGGGGTGCATGAATGAGTTTACGGCCCGCTTGGGATCGAGGACCCTGACCGGCTCGCAAATTACACACCTGATTTGGTTTCGTGATTATTGGCGACATGTGTAGGTTTGATTCGTTTGTGCTTTTTTTTCTTCTTCTGTGGAATTGAACCTCTCGAAATGAATATTGCACTGGTTGAGGGAGCACTTTGTTTGTTGTCTGAAATTGAATTTCATTAATGTTTCAAGAATTGATTCATGAAATGATTGAAGCCATAGAAAATGCAAAAAAAAGTCATACAATGTAGCTTAGTTGGCATAAAGAAACATTGTCGAATACACCACATCCCTCACAAGCTTCATTCGTTATATAGCAAGATTGAGTGCCATTTATTTGGGTGAGTTGCGAACTTAATTGACTGAATTATAAGAAGAACTTCATTGATACAAACATCATTGTAACTAAAGAACTAACCCAATGAGGAGTAAGTTTGTTAATTTTTTTTTTTTTTTTTTTTTTTTTTTTTTTAACTCTATTTGTTTCAAATTCAAAATAAATTACATTTCATTTTAACCTAGGTGCTCCAGTTACTGCAGTAACTTACCAGCCTTAATTGTTATGATATATATCTAAGTGTTTTTACATTGTTCATGTCTTGGCAATTCAGTATTTTAAACAGGTTTTTTAACCTGCATGTCAGTATAACAATTGATATCTTAAAACTAAACACTAAAACTAAATCTTATCTAAGTATAAAGGGAATTAATCGTTGCAATTGAGGATTGCAACGATTTTTGCCTGAAATTATTAATTATTTTGTTGGACATTTGTGCTAAAGTCTCAACATTCGAAATTCTATGCACTTCGGTTGTACTGTACCAGGGAGGCAACTTCAAAATCATTTTCAGAATTTTGTTCTGAATCCTTTGAAGTGCTTTTTTCCTGGTAGTGCAGCAACTAGACCATATTGGTACAGCGTAAAGCATGGCCGGTCTAAAAACTTGTTTAAATATTAGAAGTTTATTCGTCAGGCAAAGTTTGGATTTCCTGTTTATAAGAGGATACAAACATTTAATATATTTGTTACATTTGGCTTGAATGCCCTCAATGTGATCTTTAAAAGTTAATTTTTGGTCAAGTATTAATCCAAGATATTTCACTTGGTTTGACCAGGAAATTGGAACTCCGTTCATAGTGACTATGTGACTACTACTAGGTTTCAAAAACGAAGCTCTAGGCTTATGTGGAAATATTATAAGTTGAGTTTTGGAAGCGTTGGGAGAAATCTTCCATTTTTGTAAATAAGAAGAGAAAATATCTAAACTTTTCTGCAGTCTGCTGCAAATAACACGAAGACTTCTTCCTTTAGCGGAAATGCCTGTGTCATCAGCGAACAAAGATTTGTGGCAACCCTGAGGCAAATCAGGGAGGTCCGAAGTGAAAATGTTATACAATATAGGCCCAAGAATGCTACCCTGAGGAACTCCTGCCCTAACAGGTAGTCGATTAGATTTGGAATTTTGATAATTTACTTGAAGAGTTCTGTCAGTTAAATAATTTTGAACTAATTTCATAATATAAAGTGGAAAATTAAACTTTTTCAATTTAGCAATCAAACCTTCATGCCAAACACTGTCGAATGCTTTTTCTATGTCTAGAAGAGCAACTCCAGTTGAGTGGCCTTCAGATTTGTTTGAACGAATTAAATTGTTAACTCTTAAGAGTTGATGAGTAGTTGAATGCCCATGGCGAAATCCAAACTGCTCATCTGCAAAAATTGAGTTCGTATTGATGTGAAGCATCATTCTATTCAAAATTATCTTTTCAAAAAGTTTACTTATTGAAGAAAGCAAACTTATTGGACGGTAGCTAGAAGCTTCAGCTGGATTTTTATCCGGCTTCAAAATTGGAACAACTTTTGCATTTTTCCATTTATCAGGAAAGTATGCCAAATGGAAACATCTGTTAAATAATTTTACCAAGAAAGACAAGGTACTCTCTGGGAGTTTTTTGATGAGGATATAGAAAATTCCATCATCACCTGGAGCTTTCATATTTTGAAATTTTTTAGTTATAGACCTTACTTCATCCAAATCAGTCCCCCAGGAATCATCAAAAATATTTTCCCGAGAGAAAATATTCAGAAAATCCCGAGCAACCTGATTCTCAATAGGACTAGTAAGACCCAAACTGAAATTATGGGAACTCTCGAATTGCTTAGCAAGTTTCTGAGCTTTTTCCAAATTTGTGATCAAAATTTTACCACCTTCTTTAAGCGCTGGAATAGGCTTTTGAGGTTTTTTCAAAATTTTTGTGAGTTTCCAAAAGGGTTTGGAACTCGGGTCTAATTTAGAAATATTATTTTCAAAAGTTTTGTTCCTCAGGGCAGAGAATCGCTTTTTAATTTGTTTTTGCAAATCCCGCCAGATAACTTTCATGGCAGGATCGCGTGTTCTTTGATATTGTCTCCTACGGACATTTTTAAGACGGATCAAGAGCTGAAGATCATCGTCTATTATAATTGAATCGAATTTAACCTCGCATTTTGGTACTGAGGCAGCTCTTGCTTCAACTATAGAAGTAGTCAGAGATTCAAGAGCATAATTAATTTCATCTTTGGTTTGCAAAGGAATGTTTGGATCGAAGTTATATTCCATAAATGTTCGATACTGCTCCCAATCAGCTCTATGGTAATTGAAAGTAGAGCTGTTGGGATTACAAATTATTTCTTGGGATATTTCAAAAGTTACTGGAAGGTGATCAGAACCGAAGTCAGCATGGGTAACCAATTGGCTACAAAGTTGACATGAATCAGTTAAGACCAAATCAATAGTGGAGGGATTTCTTGCAGAAGAAAAGCATGTTGGGCTGTTTGGATATTGAATAGTGTAATAACCTGCAGAACAATCATCAAACAGAATATTACCATTGGAATTGCTTTGAGCATTATTCCATGAGCGGTGTTTTGCATTAAAATCACCAATAATGAAGAATTTAGACCTATGACGGGTAAGTTTCTGGAGGTCACCCTTGAGAAAATTCTTTTGCTGGCCTACGCATTGGAATGGCAAATAGGCAGCTATAAACGTAAGTTGTCCAAATTTTGTTTCAACAGAAACCCCCAAAGTTTCAAAAACTTTGGTTTCAAATGAAGAAAGAATTTTATGTTTGATTCGTCTATGAATAATGATGGCAACGCCACCACAGGGTCCATCAAGACGATCATTTCTATAAATCAAGTAATTTGCGTCCTTCTTAACCTTATGGGCAGGTTTAAGGAACGTTTCAGTTATAACGGCAATATGCACGTTATGAACTCTTAAAAAGTTAAATAGCTCGTCTTCATTATCTTTAAGAGATCGAGCATTCCAATTTACAATATTTAATGCTTTAAAATCCATTACTGAATTTTAAAGTCATGACAATATTATTTGCAAATTTTACTCCAGTTTGAATAGCATCAAACATGGAGTTAGATTTAAGCATATCAGAAATCATGTCAATTAATGAATTCTGTAAAAATTCCATTTTGGGGGCAGTAATGCTTCCTAAGTCAAAATTGTCAAAATTTCCATTAGAACGTTGGTTAGTATTTTGATTTCTACCCGCTGCAATAGCAGCATAGGTAGCTCCATTAACTCGCTGAACATTGTTAGCAGCGAGGGGAGTAGGTACAGATGAAACATTTGAAGCAGGGGTGATATTTGTACCTACGGGTACGAATGTAGAATTTGTTCCTCGCTGACCGTTGTTAACAGCAGAGGAATTTGTACCTGGTCGGAAACGTGGAGCGTTTCCTACCTGTCGGTTAGAACGAGATTGTAGGATCGCTTTGCGAGTCTTACATTCCCAAAAATTGGATTTGTGATTCTCACCACAATTTGAACATTTAAATTTCTTAGGATCTTCCTTCACAGGACAGTCGTCCTTTGCGTGAGAGGAATCACCACAATTCATGCATTTAGCTGGCATGTAGCAATTTTTAGTTCCGTGACCCCATCCCTGGCACTTACGGCACTGGGTGAGGTTTTGGAAATTTCCTCCAGTCTTCCTGAAGTGTTCCCACTTCACTCGGACATGGAGCATAAGGCTAGCTTTTTCTAAGGCCTTAAGGTTGTTTAGTTCACTAGACTTGAAGTGAACTAAATAAAAATCATAAGAAATCCCGTTGCGCGAATCGCCAGGACGGGATTTCATTTTCATTTTGATTACTTGGAGTGGCACAACTCCAAGTAATTTTGCCAGTTCATCTTTGATCTGATCCAGGGATTCACCACTGGGCAGTCCTTTCATGACAACCTTGAACACACGTTCAGTTTTGGTGTCGTAAGTAAAAAATTTGTGCTTCTTCTCAGTAAGATACTTGAGAAGACATTTAAATCCGTCCAAGGTTTCAGCCAATACACGGCATTCACCCCGACGTCCAATTTGTAGTGAAAACTTAACTTTCACGAAATTCAAAAGTTCCATGCGAAGAGCATGGAAATCGGTAGTGGTTATCACAATAGGGGGAATCTTTTCCTTCTTGGCATTAAGCCGGGAAAGTTTACTAGAATTTTTCTTGGATGATGGATCATTCTCATCATCCGTGAGCAAATCAAATTGATTACTCAAATTAATTTCTTCAGAAGGGGGGTCAAGAGTTTGCCCCTTTCTTTTGCGTTTAGGCGCCATGGCGGCAGTAAATGTTTTATCCAAATCGACTTCCAAGCAGATTACTATAAGAATCTGAAGGATCGAAGAGGAATTTTCCAAATCGATATCCAAGAAGGATTACCTCGGGTAGGGTCCAAACAAGGATCGAAGAGGAATAAGAGGAGTTGAACAAGGTAGAAATTTTTTACAGGTTGAGCACTGAAAAGTGCGATTATGCGATTATCCAAATCGACTTCCAAGCAGATTACTATAAGAATCTGAAGGATCGAAGAGGAATTTTCCAAATCGATATCCAAGAAGGATTACCTCGGGTAGGGTCCAAACAAGGATCGAAAAGGAATAAGAGGAGTTGAACAAGGTAGAAAATTTTTACAGGTTGAGCACTGAAAAGTGCTGTTTAAATTTGTTGTAGCTTTAGGTAGTAGTAACACTTCCTTAAGCAAAAAGCAAATAGATCCGCACGGCAAGAGAGCACGATGCGGACTGAAGTTTGTTAATTATATTAATCTGTTTAAGATGTATAGAAAATCGAAATGGGTTTGCATTTCCATTAATCGACTAGAATTTTACAATTTTTCGTTATAATCATTTTCATTATTTTCATTCAAGCAACAAAAACAAGAAAGTAAACATTATTTAAATTTCACATAACTTGTCTAATAACCAGTGCAAGAGTTAGTCAATCAAAAAGCTTTTATGTTAATGAGCTATGTTTTGATTTGAGTCTCCACAATACTTTAACTAATCATGTTTGTATCACTTCATGTGTGATGTTAACGATTTACGTAGTTGGAGATGCTTAACGTAAAATATCAGACTTGAAGTGGTCATTTGATACGATATATGAGGAGATGAAAGCATAGAGTTGATAGTTCCGTTAGTGTACGGCAGTGTGAAAATTGTATATAGAGAGTAGAAAGTGAGCAAAGATCAATTTTGAGGAAGGTACGAATCGGGTTGATCATCTCTTTTACCAAAGTCCCCTGGTCAAGAAAGGGATGGGTAGGAATATGTTGACAGAATACTCGCTCTAATGAAATCCGAGAACACATCTGCACTTTCACGAAAAATCACTGGGATGCTTGATAATAGGGTTGGGATTGCAGGAGGATTCGTTTCGGAAAATGATAAGCTGAATTGATGCCCTAACGAGTCAATAGCGCGAAGGAGTATTGGTTTATAACCTCGGTCTTTAGCTCAGTAAGCAAAATAGGTCACCATTAGGCCACCGAGCTTCTTATAGCACAAAACCATTACGATCAAGTTTCCGTTCAACTTGTTAGGTTTCAATCCTGGTGGAGACCTCACCGACGACGAAAACAAACCTTCTTGAGAAGAATTTGGCACACGGGCCAGAAAAAGACTGTGTTCACTTCTCTAGTGGATGCAAAATTATATTCTCAAGATATATCTACAGGGTTCATATACAGAGGCTGGGAGTCCGGTCAATGCTTTTTGACTGATCGAAATGTAGAAAACAATTTTCTTTAGAAAACTGATGCAGAAGGCAATTGATGATGCTGCAGTACTCCTCTGCTAGACTAGGCGTCCATCTAGCGATAGCGAAGTGGGATGAAGACTCGTCGACCAGAACGAGTGAGCCTAGTCGGTGGAATTGTAGCAGTGGATAGCTGCGGGACTAGAGCTACTGTGCGGCGGTTGTTCCTCCAAGCGGGTTTATATCGGCCGATCGAAACATTCACCATCCGCCCTTTAACGTCGATTCTAAAGTGTTTGCTGCTTCGACTTGCCACCTCAAATAGACCATCGGATGGGAATCCCAAGTAACCACAAGTTCCGCATTCAACGATAAAACTCACTTCCAAGTTCCATAAAGTTCAAATAAAGTTCCAACAGAACTTTCAAGTTCCATAAAGTTCAAATAAAGTCCCTATAGAACTTTCAAGTTCCAAAAAGTTCAAATAAAGTTTCAACAGAACTTTCAAGTTCCATAAAGTTCAAATAAAGTTTCGACAGAACTTTCTTTCCAAGCAACCAAAAGTTCTGAATTCATCGATAAAACCCACTTTCAAGTTCCATAAAGTTCCGCTGCGAACTCTTAGCAACTTGAAGTTCAAAAAAAGTTCCTAAAAGCATATCTAAACACTTCTTAGGAACTTCAGGCAAGGCTGAAAACATGGCCACAACAAATTCCGAACAAGTTCCCAGCGGAACTTCTTATCAACTTTAAAGTATCTTAAAACTTCACTGCGGAACTTCTTAGCAACTTGAAAGTTTCTAAAAAGGTCCGCTATAGCCCACATGAAGCAATCCGCACAAGTCATTACACTGTGCAACAAGTCTTTCTAGGACTGATAAAATTCACTTTATTTGACTTTCTCATGGACCTCGAGTAAAAGTCTCGAACAAACTTATACCCTAACACGTCCTAACTTTTTGGTACCGCCCTCTTTATGAATTTTGGTCCCGATGTTTGGTTGTATACTGCCTAACTAAAGCATGTTACGACATTGCCGTCCGAGAGTTTTTTGTAGGAAATGATTTGAGAAACATTTTTTTACAACATTTGAAAACGATAGCTCGTTGTCTTACCCCTCGTCTGAGTTATTTTGTTTTTTCAAATCTAGAATTCATGTAAATTCACTGTTAAAACGATCGTATGTGCTGGTATGTTGTGATTTTCATAAAGTAATAAGTTTAACAACTTAAAAGAATGAAAGCACTCTAAATGTAATGATTTTAATCATAATTTATTGTTATTTTATTCCATTTAAAAATATTATTGGTCTTTCCTGATTATAAGAGTAACACAACTTTCTAGGACTGAGAAAATTAATCATATTTGACTTTCCTTTTGTCCCCTAAGTAAGTGTCTAGAACATAGTGTCACACAAAGTACATACAACGTTAAGAGCCCAACGTACACCCAAAATTACAGGCATGTAAAAATACTGCTGGTATTAGTTAGGCATTAAACAACCGACATCGGGAAAACATACCAAAATTCATAAAGAGGGCGGAACCAAAAAATTAGGACGTGTTAGGGTATAGGTACGTTCAGGACCTTTACTCAGGGGTCCACAAGAAAATCAAATATGGTCAACTTTCTCAGTCCTAGAAAAAAAAGTTCAGATTTGTTGCACAGTGTTATTAGTAACAAAATTTAATGTACGTAAATATGAAATGATCAGTGGCTCAAATAAATCGTAATTCTTATATTTATGCAGTGCATCAATATTCTGCCCAAACATAAAAAATAAATAAAGAGCAACTTCCTGGCTTCGAATCCATTTATTAGGCATGTGATCTTCGAACGCTAACCACTGCGCTACAAGTGTGTTTAAATTCCTTGTGGGCACACATCAATTTAAAATTCATCAAGGTGTTGTGTTTCGTATTCAAATCAGTTAGCGGACTCTGAAAACTCGAACAGTAGGCTGGATAACAGCTCACTTTAATATATATCAGATGACGTAGAGGTTCGTGCTGACAAATCAATACACGTTCATACCTGGCTTTAGAAATAACTTTCATAAAAGTGCCGAACTAAATTTAAAATTGGTGTATAGGACAAAATCTTTTTTTAACTTATTCTATAAAAGTTCCGTTCAAGTTCTGCCAGAAGTTGCTTCAACTATGGGACCAGAACTTTCAAGTTCTTATAACGACTTAAAAATGAGGCTGCTAAGAATTCTACAGACCACCTTCAACCAAGCTGCTTAAGCCACAAATAGCCTTTTATCAGAAATTTTGGTTACTTGGGATGATAACGACGGTCGCACGGAATCGTTGCGGATGAAAACGTGCTTGCATGACTGCAGAGTGCAGATCCTGATGCACAACGGTTCGATTGCTACGCCATGCCGTGTCCTTGGGTCGCAGATTACGCATGGCTTCTCGCAGCTTATTGACAAAATCTGCATCGGTGTGATTGGTGGTGTCATCGACGAAGAACTTGGACGGTAAGCGGAGAATCGTTCCGTACACTTCTCAGCTGGTGATGCTCCGTGGTGATGTAACTCGGCACACCAAAACGAAAAATCTACCCTGTGACAAGTGCTTGAGCGATCGCCGGTGCAGTCATGTCAGGAACAGGAAATGCCTCTGACCACCAAGAGTACCTGTCAATGACGGTTAGGCAGTAACGATGACCATTGCTCGGAGGCAAAGGGCCAAAAATGTTGATGTTGATATGGGAAAACCGTTGACACTGCAAGCAGCTCTTGGCGAAAGCGATGCTGCCTTTCCGTATTTTCGGCCAAACTAATATTTGGGTCATCAATCTAGTCGTTGCACGTGTACCAGGATGGGAGAGATTGTGTGTTGCTTGCAGAGTAAATTTACGGAAGTCTTTCGTAATGAACGGTCGAATGCGATCGTCAGAGCAATCCCAAAACAATTGTTTTGAATTGCCTGGAACGGTAAAAAGTTTCAGCTTTAATGACGTGTTCGATTTACCTTGCACAACATGCTGGAGCTCCTCGTTGGTTTGTTGATCAATTGCAAGAGTGTCAAAGTCGATCGAGGGGAAGCTGCGACGATGCAATAATGTGCCGGATGTCCGTCGTGATCTGCGCGATGTAGTCCAACTGGTGAGCGTGGAGATTGGTGGTTTTGTCGAGCTTTTGACGGAAGGCAAAGACTATCGGCTTGTGGTCAGTGTAGATGAGGCAGCTTCGTCCTTCTAGCATCAACTTAAAGTGCCGCAGTGCAAGGTTAATCGCAGCTAGTTCGCGATTGTTTGTGCTGTACCGGAGCTGTGCCTTGTCTAATTTTTTTGGTGAAGAATCCCAGTGGGTGAACGTTTCCGTCCACGAATTGAGGTATGACTGCTCCTGCTGCTATGCGTCAACCTAGAGAGATAGTTCGCCTATTTGGCAGGATGGGCCAGTAATGCTGCCTGGGATTGTCGCTGTTTGCACAGGTCAAACACTGCAGTGGTTTCGTCGGTCCAAACCAACGTTGATCGATCGTTGCGTTTACTGCCGGGGGTTATCGACAGCAATGGTATTTGTACTTCGATCGCGTTTGGGACGAACCGCCGATAGAAGTAGATCATGGCCAGGCAACTTTTCAACTCCTTCACCGTCAATGATATCTTGACGTTTTGGACTTCTTCCACGCGTTTTGGCAAAGGACGAATTCCTTCGGTGGATACAGAATGTCCCAGAAAGGTTATTTCCGCACGGCCAAACTCGCATTTGGCAATGTTTATTGCCAAATTGTGTTGTTTCAGTCTCTCGAAGATTTGGCGCAAATGACCACGATGTTCATCAGGTGACGACGAGGCGATGAACAAGTCGTCAATGTACGGAAAGATGAAGTCCAATCCCCAAACAACCTCGTGGGTTAGCCGTTGGAATGTCTGTCTGGGCCGCATTTCGTAATCCGAACGATATGTACGAAAACTCAAAGAGTCCAAACGGTGTCGTCTTGGGGATGTCCTCGGGATGGATCGATACTTGGTGGAACGCGTTCTGCAAGTCAACTTTAGAAAAAAAAAGTTTTACCCTGCAAAATGGAGCCTCCCTTAGCTCAGTCGGTAAAGGCGCATTTACAAAGCCAGATCATGCTGGAGGTGGCTGGGTTCAATTCCCGGTTCGGTCTAGGAATTTTTCGGGCTGGAAAATGTCTCGACTTCCCTGGGCATAGAAGTATGATTGGACTTGCCACACAACTATACCAATGCAAAAATGGTACAGGCATCGAAAGCTCTCAATTAATAACTGTGGAAGTGCATCTAGAACACTAAGTTGAGAGCACGCAATAAGCTAATATGCGATATGCAATAAGCTTGAAATTGCAAAGAAGAAGAAGACCTTGCAAAATGGTTTTAAAATCCGATCGGGAACAGTCTGGGCGATGGCTTGCAGCTTCCAAGCTTCATCAGGTGTTCGAACTAGGCACGGGCTGCTTCGAGCTTGTCGGGTGGAAGACGCCTCGGCCTGGCGTAGACAGGTTGGCCGGTTGTCTCGATACGGTGGACAATTGTTGATTTGCTTACCGTACTCGGTGGAGCTAGTCGTGTGATGCTTGGAAATTCGGCTTATATTTCAGCGTACGGCAATACTGCACAACACGTCTTGATGGAATACCCACTAGTTCGTGCAAGAACCCCTGCCGATTCGAGTCATGTGGTGTTGTCGATGAGGCGATGTCGTTTCAAATCGATCAACAGATCGGAATTGCAAATAAAATATCCACCGATGATTCCAGGTGTGACGTCAGCAATCAAGAACGTTCACAAAAACTCTCGACGAAGACCAAGATTCACCTTCAGCAGTGCTTTTCCGTAGACCTTCCGTTAGCTGCAAATAATTTCATCGTGGTGGGCTTCATCCTGCTTGAACTGGAACCTCTCATAATAACAGACACGTCGGCTCCAGTGTTGATCAAAAACTGCATACTTGTAGTAGTGTCCGAGAATTTTAGGCGAAAAATAGCGCCTGCACTGGAAATTTCGCCAACTTCCAACGCATATTCCAGCATGTGGCGTCATTGTTTGTTTGCTGTGCCGGACGATGACGATTGGCTTGTGTTTTATCACGGTGAGCAAACCCTGACTTACCACGGCTTCGTGAGCGTGAAAGCGATCGTCATCGAAAACCGCCAGTGCCACGTGAAGATAGTACCTTTTCAAGTTTGCTGGTCAGCTGGGCAATTTCACGATGAAGACCTTGAATGCTACTTTGCGCTAGTGTCTCCTCAATGTTCGATGATGCCGTCGGTGTCTGTTGTGCCTTCAAATTGATGGCACTGATATTTCGAAGGCCCATCGAGTTGACGATGGCATCGGCGATAGTCATAATATCAGCAGCGTCACCTTTCGATGCTTGAGCGTGGGTCGGTAACATTGATGCCCACAACAATGCAATGCGCTTCATCTCGTTGAACAATTGGCACGGTTTAATGTCTCCGAGTGGCATATCCAACAGGACGAAATGTAAACGACTCTGTTGACTATCGGCAAAATGTTCGATGAGCTTGTTTTTGATGTACTATATACGTACTTTTCGTTGGTTGGTACGGCTTCAATAATCGAACGCAGCTCCGTTAGCTTGTTCGGAGACGCTTGCGCCACCACGATACTGTATTTTCGCGCGTCGTATTCAGCGTGGTTATCGATACCAGAGGCAGCAAGAAAGAGATGAACTAGCCTTAAGCTAAAAATCTCTCTAATAAAGAAAAAAAAAAAAAAAACCAGAGGCAGCAAACCAGAATTCCAACGATAGAAAATACGATTCGATATTCGATTCAAAGTGTTCACTCGGCTGTCGACAGAAGCAGATCACTCTCAATGTGTGTCACGCGATCGCTTGTTTACTCGGCAGCAACCATTGTGGGGTCCTCCTCATTGTTCATCAGCAGCAGTTCTTTCAGTCGATGCGTCGTCGGCTTTGGAAAGCAACCGTTTCGTGATGAATGTGTGAGTGCCGACCACATTTTGCGTCCATTGCTGCAATGGAAGTGCTCTGACCCCCGTTGGCGAATCTACCATACAATGAAACCACTGGAAACCGCTCCCATTCTGGTGGAGGAGGCTTATTGGATAGCGGAAGATAAAATTGTGTTGTACATTTTGACTTTAGTTTTAAGATGCATTGTATAGTTTGGGGAAAGATCTGGCTGGAGTAAACTCAAAAGTTCGTCAATTTTTTATGCAGTCTAATTAAGTAATGATTAGTTGTTTTTTTTTTATGATTAACGATGCATTAATAAATAAATAAATAAAAACATATCCTGGATTAAACTGACAGCTTATTTTTTCATTCCAAAACTAATGTGTCCAGGTTTTGTCGCTAACAAGCCTTATTTTTGCCATAAATTAAATGCAGTGATATTTGTAAAGCAATATGTTTAAACAAATTGGGAAAATTTGAATCATATTAAAAAAGTCTGGAAATAAACGTGACCTGTTTGTGTATCTGGCAAGACGACTGAAAATCTAGGAAATCCAGATAACTCTGGAATACTGACAATGCTTCCTTTGAGGTTGACTCCTTGTTTAAAAAATGAGCAGTGATTTGACAGGGGTCTCAGATAGCCTAGTCAGTAAAGGCACTGTTTTACCAAGCCGGAGGCGGCGGGTTGGATTCCGGTTGAGGAAATCTTTTGGATTGGAAATTGTCTAGACTCCTCTGGGCATTGTGCTTGCCAAAAAATATACAAATTCATGCCTTGTTTTCTTTGATTTTTTTTCCCGTAGATCTTGTTTTCCGTACTGAGTACCAATGCTACCAACGCCAGAGAGACAGCTCCCCAACCTGGACCCTACCTATCAACTCATCAAGTCATAACACAAGAGCAACGGCTTTACTTCCCAGCCAGACTCCTTATGTAATGAGGAGAGCAGTTCATTGAAAAAAAAAATCTATTGAGCAATTCAACTTATAATTTTCAAAAGTAATTTCCCCTCCCCCCTGCTCTTTAATTTTAACGATGCTCTAATTCAATATGGGTTGTGTAAAAGAGAAAGTGATATCTCAACACATTCTCACTACATGTTTTCTCTTAAATGGAGTGGGAGTTGTTCCACCGAACGGCGATCTGAGGAGCCGGCTCATAGAAGCCAAATTCATTTCATATCCCTGTTCATAGATTTTAACTAGATTTCGTAGAGCTTTTTTGATATTCTTAGAACTTCTTTGCAGTTTGCAGAAGGTTTCTGAAATTGGCAGAAATTTCCCAGTAATTCTCCGCTATTTCATAAAGTTCACAGTACTTTTGTAAGGTTATTAGGTAAACCCCGCTGTTCACAAAACGTCCTTAAAGTATATACTCTGTTCTCATTACGCGCTATATCACGTGATATAGCGAAATGATATCGATATCAAAGGTGTTCACACTACGCTAGTGTGATATAGCATGACGAGAATTCATCACCGATTTTTATCCAAAGCATTGTTTGCATGACGTGACTGAATGATCGTTTAGAAAATTAGCAAAACTACTGGTTTCCAGGATAACTGAGATATGTTGAGTGAATAGGACTGACGTGGACAACGTGGAAGATTTACATAGTACATTATCAGCTTTTGCTACGAGCAGAAACTGTGATAGATTTCTGGCTATGTCCTTTGATTTCCCTGTGTATTTCAACGAGGGTTCCGATCATGCTTCCATAGCTTCATATTATAATGATAAACAACTTATCTAAGTTGGGGAGTCAGCTTGACAACTCCTGTGGCATCTTGAGATGTTTTGTACCACCTTTAATTAGCGATCACTCAAAAATATAAAATTTGTTTCTAGATAGTTTGTAGCCAGAGCTTTAACTCGCTATTTATTGGCTCTAAGGGAATATTTTTAAGGCCATGTATTGGGGTACTCGAGACCGAGACCTTCTATATAACATGAACCACACCGTTCGAAAAATTCACGTAAATTTCTGCGAGATATAGCGCACATAAAATTAACGCTAGATTTGCCATAAATTTACGCGATATTTCGTGTAAATTTAAGCGCAATATCGCATAAATTAGTGATATTGTATACAAGCTTGTAAACGATTTCGCTATTTATGCCAAGTACAGCTCAAAATTAAACGAAGGGAGATTCTACGCGATAGTTAAAATTCAGAATTTTTTTCTGTGCAAGTGAAAAATCACAAAAATTACGCTTGCATCGTTTGGTTGAAATATTTTAAAGATAGAAGTAGTAATAACTGAGTTATAGCATTTCTCCCGAAAAAATACCGGTGACTTGTTGTTTACACACATTTTTACTATGGACATGAAACACAATCATGCTTCCATACTAACCGCGACCCAAACTCGAAGAAGAATGTTCGACAAGAAACAAATGGAATTCGGCCATGAAGGAGGAGTTGCAATCCATCGTAGCAAACTACACGTGGGAGCTGGT
This sequence comes from Ochlerotatus camptorhynchus, assembly GCF_037179485.1. Lineage (NCBI taxonomy): Eukaryota > Metazoa > Arthropoda > Insecta > Diptera > Culicidae > Ochlerotatus > Ochlerotatus camptorhynchus. The sequence goes on from NW_027040773.1 coordinate 720,862, forward strand.
AGACCTGCTGGCTGGGCGGACACGTGTTGGATCAAAATGAGTGTTCAAAATCAAGCGTGGCACTCAAGGTGATATCACACGATTCAATGCTAGGCTGGTTGCCCAGGGATTCAGCTAGCAGTACGGCACTGACTATGACCAAGTGTTTGCTCCTTATAATGGTGCGACAATATAACAACAAGACTGTCTTCCAGTACGGCACTCTTGAGGAGGAGAATTTCCGCAGACGTTGATGGCGAATCTGTAGCTCTTTACTCCTGTGTAAAATCCCGTACGCATATGTCAGACTGTGTGTGAAACATGGCGGCCTTTATGATATCTCTTCACTCCACCGAAAATTCCCATAAAACACTGTTAATTTTTGCTAGGAGAGACAATTTTTCAACAATGCTATCAACGCCAATGGGTGACATTCGCTGGAATCGTGGTGCAACGTGACAACAAGGGTGATTTCTTCTTGAATCAGAAGTGGAACAAGTAAAATCAAGCGGGTTGTAGGATGCCAAGATCAAGAAAATCCCTTTGGACCAGCGATACATCAAGCAAGAATATGGGAAGCTGCTTCCGGACAACAATAGCTAACAGAAGAAAATTGGTCTAAGAGATGAACTAGCCTACGGTTAAAACATCTCTATAATAAAATTTAAAAAAGCTAGTTGGTCAGTTGATAGCGGTTTTCATCCTCTGTAGGAAAACGAGCTGCCCTACAAAACCAACTGGAACGAGCTCAACCGGGTAGCTTGCTACCTGATTGGAACCAGGGACCACTGGTTACGAGTGAGAAAGTAACAACGAACAGAAAGGCCTGATCAGTTTCTTGAACGCGGATGGGGCCAAATGCAGAGAAGACCGAAAGTCCAACACTGGATTCTTGATTAAATTCAATTGTGGTACCAGTGATGGAAAAAATCAAGAAAATCCAAAATCAGGAACGGTCGAAAATCACTGCTGATTTTGAGATCAGCAAAATCACAAACAGATAATCACGGCGGATTTTATCTTAGCTGATCTTGAGAGTAGCAAAATCACACAGCAGAAAATCAAGGCTGATATTATCTTAGCTGATCTTGAGAGTAGCAAAATCACAAAGCAGAAAATCAAGGCTGATTTTAACGTTAACTGATTTTGCAGTAACAAAACCAAACGGAAAATCAATAGATTGGTATTACAGTCAAAGTAAAGCATATGTCAATTTTCCACTTCCACTCATCTAGCCCATTCCGCAGATACCCATATTGCATGGGTTTAGATGCATATTACTTATCCGAGGGCCACCATATTGAATTTTGGTCCGCCATCTTGGATTCCAAAATGGCGGCGGATGTCAATATTCCACTTCCACTTATCGAGCCCATTCCGCAGAATCCCTATATTATTGGTGAAGATGCATACTCCTTGTCCAAAGGCTGCCATATTGGATTTTGGTCCGCCATCTTGAATTCCCAAATAGCGGCGGATGTCAATTTTCCACTTCCACTTAGTGAGCCCATTCCGCAGAATCCCTATATCATTGATGAAGATGCATATTCTCTGTCCGGGAGCTGCCACATTGGATTTTGGTCCGCCATGTTGGATTCCAAAATGGCGGCGGATGTCAATTTTCCATTTCCCCTCATCGAGCCCTTTTCGTACATACCCATATTGCATGGGGTTAGATGCATATTCCCTGTCCGGGGGCTGCCATATTGTATTTTGGTCTGCCATCTTGGATTTTAAAATGGCGGCGGATGTCAATTTTCCACTTCCCTATATCGAGCCCATTCCGCAGATACCCATATTGCATGTGTTTGAATGCATATTACCTGTCCGGGGCCGCCTATTGGAATTTGGTCTGCCATCTTGGATGCCAAAATGGTGGCGGATGTCAATTTTCCCCTTCCACTTAGCGAGCCCATTCCGTAGATACCCATATTGCATAAGTTTAGATGCATATTCTCTGTCCGGGGGCTGCCATATCGGATTTTGGTCCGCCATCTTGGATTCCAAAATGGCGGCGGATGCCAATTTTCCACTTCCCCTCATCGAGCCCATTCCGTAGATACCCATATTGCATGGGTTTAGATGCATATTACCTGTCCATGGGGCCGCCGTATTGAATTTTGGTCCGTCATCTAGGATTTGTGGGAGCCATCTAGGGTTGAAATCCACCATTTTAATTTCGTCCGGAATGTTGACTTGAATTTCGGAATGCCTCAAACACTAGAATTTCACATATCTTCTAATCCTATGATTTTCGATGATTTTGATCTTGGTTGATATTGATGCTGGTTGATTTTGAGAATCGAAAATCACGGCTGATATTGGTCGAAAATCAGGTGTGATTTTCGTGGTGATAATGGCTTGTGATATTGGTGCCTGTGATTTTAGGTGATCTTGATCTTGAAAGATTGCTGATTTTGATTTTCTGATCTTGATTTTAGCCAACACTGGGTGGTACCATCAGCTGGGCGTGCAGGAAATTATCCTGTGTCATTATCTACCACAGAGGCAGAATGCGTGGCACTCTCCGAAGCCACACCGAAGATATTGTGGCTCAAGCGTTTGTTACGTGATCTCGGCGAAGAACAGCAGAATCCCGTTATCTACGAAGACAACCAGAGTGCACTAAAAATGCTGGAATCCGGAAAATTTAGCGACAGACAAATAAGATTGGTGAGATCCAGTTGCCCAACCGAGCAAATGACTGTTGATCTGCTGACGATACCGATAGGAGGGATCCGGATGGCCAAGCTTCGGGTGATGAGCAGATTGGAAGTCCAGTGTTGAGGAGTGTTCGCGGATTGTAGCAACACCGTGGACCTAAACCAAATCGAAGCAATATATAAGTTTTCTTCTTTCAAACTTCATTCTCAAATAAATAGTTCACTACTAAAACCGTGTTTCTCTTCAAGTTCCCTAAATTTCCATCAATGATAACACTAATATTTCTACAAGAAAAAGAAGGACACTTGCAAGTCTTGTATTTTGTTTTGTGTATCGATTCGACGGGATGACAAGAAAATGACGTTTGACGCCGAAAAATACCGACCAGCTCTATCATGGCCTGGTTGCCAGCCGCTGCTTTTCAGATTTTTATAAAGTACGGACTATGATATATAAGCTATATCAAGCACTGTTCGTGATATAGGTGGACAGGTCGTTTATATGGGTTATCAAGTAATAAAGGGTGATACGGTCAAAATTTGGTCAATATCAACTTGACGTATTTCTTTCAATTTTGCATTTAAAAAACCTGAACACCCCTCATTTTGAAGGTGTGTGTGTGTAGAATGTTGCTCCTATTTTGATTTTGGAATTCACTCTTCAGTTGTCAAAATGCCGTCCAAGCAAGAAGAGCAGCGTATCAAAATTTTGCTAGCGCATCGCGAAAATCCGAGCTACTCGCACGCAAAGTTGGCAAAATCGCTAAAAGTTGCCAAATCAACCGTTACAAATGTAATTAAAGTGTTTGGGGAACGTTTGTCGACAGCCAGGAAGTCTGGATCGGGGGGAAATCGAAAACCGGAAGCCGCTGAGACGACAAAGAGAGTTGCCGGTAGTTTCAAGCGAAACCCTAACCTCTCTCTCCGAGATGCCGCAAATAAGCTGGGTGTATCGTCTACAACCGTGCATCGAGCCAAAAAACGAGCCGGACTATCGACTTACAAGAAGGTAGTGACTCCAAATCGCGATGATAAACAAAATACGACGGCCAAAGCGCGATCCCGGAGGCTGTACACGACGATGCTGACGAAGTTTGACTGCGTGGTAATGGACGACGAAACCTACGTCAAAGCCGACTACAAGCAGCTTCCGGGACAGGAGTTTTATACGACAAAAGGAAGGGGAAAGGTAGCAGATGTTTTCAAGCACATGAAACTGTCAAAGTTCGCAAAGAAATATCTGGTTTGGCAAGCCATCTGTACCTGTGGCTTGAAAAGCAGCATTTTCATAGCTTCCGGGACTGTCAACCAAGAAATTTACGTGAAAGAGTGTTTGAATAAACGTCTGCTGCCTTTCCTGAAGAAACACGGTTGTTCCGTACCGTTTTTGGCCGGATTTGGCATCTTGCCATTACGGTAAAAAGGCCATGGAGTGGTACGCCGCCAACAACGTGCAGGTGGTTCCCAAGGACAAGAACCCTCCCAACACGCCAGAGCTCCGCCCAATTGAGAAATACTGGGCTATTGTCAAGCGGAACCTAAAGAAGACCAAAAAAACTGCTAAGGGCGAGCAGCAGTTCAAGGCAAACTGGCTTTCTGCGGCGAAGAAGGTGGACAAGGTGGCTGTACAAAATCTGATGGCAGGGGTCAAGCGTAAGGCCCGGCAATTCGGATTTGGAAAAGCGGAAGCCTAACTGAATATTTTTCCTGAATTTTATACTAATTGAACTTGAAAAAGAAATTTAATTTGATTTTTTAAATAAACGATTTCACCGATTTACACGCGTTTTCCCTTGACCAAATTTTGACCGTATCACCCTTTATAGAACGTGATATAGCTGCTATATCACGAATCGCTCTATATCGCGTGATATAGAGCGTAATGAGAACAGAGCTTTCCTGACGTTTGAAGAACTTGTCTGATTTTAGAAGCATGTTTCTGGAGTTTGCAGAGGCTACACTGCCCATAATTGCAAGTCAGTCCCATATGATTTTACAAGTTTTCTCATTTTACACTTATTATGGAGGGATAATTTTGAAAATAAACATGCAATGTGATAGAATGCATTTATGTGTAATAAAAAATGTTGGGTAAAATACCGTGAAATTTTTATTTTATGGCCAATATCTGAGTGGGACTGATTTGCGGTTACATTTAAAGTCGATGAGAAAAATATGCTCAAGTCAGTCACTATGCCATGACGATGCTGCATTAGTTTAGCATTGTTTTGAACAGTAGAAAGATACCATGGTTCCATTGAACGTTATTGAATGTTTTTGGAATTGTTCCGCTGGTTCCGGAGCTATGGCTGGAACATATTCCGGCGAGTATGGATCTTGAGACCAGAAATGTTCAAAAACGTGCCAAACCTATCATGATATCAGTGTTGGCAAAATCATCAATCTCATCAGTGTTCACTCGGCTGTCGACAAGAGCAGGCTACTCTCGATGTGTGCTACGCGATCGTCTGTTTTCTCGGCAGCAACCATTGTGTGGTCCTCCTCATTGTTTTTCATCAGCAGTTCTTTCAGTCGATGCGTCGTCGACTTTGGAAAGCAACCGTATAGTGATGAGTGTGTGAGTGCTGACCACGTTTTGCGTCCATTGCTGCAATGGAAGCGCTCTGACCCTCGTTGGCGTAACTGCCATTCAATGAAACTACTAGAAGCGGCTCCAGTTCTGATGGATGAGGCTTTTTGGATAGCGGAAGATAAAGTGTTTATTGTGTTGTACCTTTTGACTATAGTTTTAAGATGTATTGTATAGTGACCAAAAATCCTCGGCTCTGTAAAGTTAATTCAGTTGAGCCTTATCAAATAAATTAATAAACAAAAAAAAAATCATCAATCAAATAAAAAATTTCCGCTTTTCATGCTTGATATTGATTTTACAAGCTCCTTTGATATTGAGAGACTATTCACAACGTGCAAAAACCAAGCAAACATCGATTTCTTAGAAAGAGAAAGTAAAGTTTGCTATCTCTTTTTACTCTTCACCTATGGCAGACACGAAGGGACTGCTGTCAGCGGTTATGGAAGTGTCGGTAGCATTCGGGTGTAAAGCAAAAATCATTAAATTCAATCTTACCACAGTTTGGTGAGATTTGCAGTTGGTGAGTTTTGTTAGCTTGACATTCCGAGCTGCGATATCACAGCTTGCAAAATCAACCGCAGATGTTGATTTTTGTCTAAGAAAATCAAGCGTGATCTTGGGCATTGGTGAGATTTAATTTTTTGATATTTTTCCAACACTGTATGAGATTAATGAATTCACACTCGGTCACACTCGGACATGTTCCGGGTATCGCCGGAGAAGTGGTAAAACATTTGCGACACACCAAATCACACGAGAATTTGGAGCCATAACCATTGACGGTCATATTGAGGATCGTAAAAACTATATTGGCCACATGCAGACATGTTCCGGATATCCTAAGGGAAGTGGACAGAATCTGTCTTGACTCAAATCTCATGATACTACATGTTGTCTAACATGCTTAATTCATTAGTAGCAAGCCTCAAAACATAGCTGTGATAGTTGAAGGTGCTAATTTCAAATAACAGACTAAAGTGGTGATTTTTATACGATAGATGAGAGGATGAGAGTATAGAGTTGATAGTTCCGTTAGAGTGCGGCAGTGTAAAAAATGTATATAGAGAGTAAAAAGCTAGCAAGGACAACTTTAGGAAGGTACAAATCGGTTTGATCATCTCTCTTTACCAAACTCTCCCGTTGGAGAGAGATGGTATTCCCCCCACCACCACTGGAAAAAAGAGATGATCACCGACTCGCTCATGTACCGACGTTGTGTTTGAAACAGTGCTATCGATTTTTATCGTAATCAAGTTGTTATCTGAAGGAAGGCATATAGGACTTACTTGCTGTTACTTTTCGCTGTGGGGCAATTTTACTTGGCATTTTAATCTTTTTAGAACAAACCACCTTTTTTCAATAGAACAGCTTAAAAAACATAAAAAATAAACTGAATAATGAACTCAAAATTGATAAACAAAAATACAGATGGGACTGACTTGCGGCTACCGGCAGTACATTGAAGTTCATATACTTTTGCTGGAGTCAAAAAAGCAGTGCTTACGTTATTATTGCATGACCCCTATGTACGATTCAATTTTGTCTATATCTTAACTACAAAACGGTGTTTGTGTGCTTACCTCGTCCGCTTCAGCCACCCAGTGTAATGATTCGATCGTCGTTGTGGCCCTCTAGGCAATAATGGTACTGCCGGCGAATACCATCTATTGCTGCTTCAGTTGTATCAATAAATCCCGGAGTTCTACTACCGAGCACCGAACCGCGCGCGATTGAATATGTATGAATTATTTATCGATCTAATCGTACCGTGTAGTAGCTATGCCTCACAGCTCACACTCGCAACTGATACACTACTCTCCCTTAGGACAAATTTCTTACCAGCCAAGCCAGCGGGCAGATTCCAGGACGATAAAATGCTGTAACACATTACTCACAACCGTAATAATGGTTCTTCACTACTGGCACTACGGCACGGCCTTCAAAGTGGGAGGCAAATACGAGATGTACCTACTTCAAAGCCATACTCCGCCGTCCTCCTACGTGTAGGTTAGGTAATTACACGATTAGGAACGAAAGATGCAAAGCACCCGCGAGGTGAAAACGGAGCAAAAGAAATGGGACGGGATGATATTTTTGACCGCACAGCTGAGGGGCTGGAGCTACGACTGATTGCAGACGGAGAAATTCACAACCACGGAAGACGACCACCAAACGGTACCTACATAGCCAGGAATAGAAATACAGAGGGCAAAAAACAACACAACAAACAGACCACCATCGGATTGGACCGACCGTTCACGGACTGCAGAATATGTACCTAAAACGCAGAGCACGTAGCTTTTTATGGATTTCATACGTTCTTTCACCAATACTGGCTATGCACACATGCGTTCCGGAATGGTCCAAGATAAGGAGGGATATTGAATTTTGCATTTAGACCCCTATTTTCCGAGATGATGCTGCTGGACGTGAGTTCATTAGAAGTGCAATGTGTGCATTACTTTTCAGTGTGTACGCACTGAAGAACGAGTGTGCGTGTGTTTTAAGTGAAGTTGTCAACCAAAGTCAACCAAACAGCTGATCGAGGGTGTGGCAGAAGTCGAACTGTGTTGAAGGAATTGTTGTTTTGAAAGGGTGCTAATCAAAATTTTGTTTAACAGTTCTAACTTCATCTTCACAACCTACTCTCATCTTCTAGTTATTTGATCATTTACAGTTACACAGTTGTTAATTGAAAGCATTCTAAGCTGTAAAGATACCAATCATTTTTGCATTCGTTCAATGTGTGGTAAGAACAGTGATACTCTATGCCCCGACTGGAGAAGGAATCTAAACCAGGGTGGCCAGATTTTTTTTTCATTATCGGTAGCTTCTCAAAACTTTTATCGGTAGTTGTCGGTAGGCCATCTTAAGAAGGCTTCCCAAAACTTCGAAGCTTTGTGAACGGGGAAAGGACGAAAACAAATCACGTGCAATTTTGGACTTTTGAAGTCCATTTGAAGTTGATGTAGAGGTCCTCTGTTGCCAAGTGAAAAGAAAGGGAATCTTTCGAAAACCGTGATGCGAGTTCAACTGTTTTTCTCTAGGCGTGACTCATTATACGCCGACTCTAGTATAATCATAACAAGTAAATGTGAGTACACTCAAAAATATTACTATACACAGATAGATTAAAATTTAATCATTTTATGCTTAATCATATACATTGAATCTAATTTTTTTTTGTCAAAATTATACTTAGTCTGAATACCGATGAAGTATTCGTTCAGTGTATACAGCTGATTTAGCCTTTGACATGATTTAAAAAAAAAGTGAGCAGAATCCAGGACAGAAAACCGACGGAGAAAATTGAAGTGGGGATCGGTCAGATGACAACAGTCCCAGGGACCTGACGCAAGACGGCTGGAAGAATATCTTCCGATGGATGAATTTAAGGTGAGTTTCCTTTTATTTAACGTCGGTCTCTGTTCCGCAATCTAGTGCCAATTACCGACGGACATCGATTGCCATCCATTGACGGCAACCGAATGTGCAGGAAGGCAGCTTCCACACCTGCGTAGGATATCGCACCCATTCATACAACACACATGGGCCGGGACCAACGGCTTTACTTCCCTTCCGAAGGAAGACGTGACCAGAGATTTCTATGCCTCAGAAAAATCCCACCGACCTCGGCTGGGATTGAACCCAGACCCATTGGGGTGTTAGAAAGCAGTCACGCTTACCACTACACCACCGGCGCCGGCTAAAGGTGAGTTGATATTTATGTTAAAGTTTACTTAGGCATCACTTCGTTCGATCTGCTGACATTTTTTATGAAATCATTTCCCAAATTAAACTATCCTTTCTGCTAGACCCGTTCTACCCTCTAATTCCAGCGATGAAGATGCCAAGTATGTCTTCCTGCCGTGGTATAAGACATTTTGCTTCACAGATTGATCGCTTCGAATATCGATTTATGCTGTCAATCGTTTTCATGAATAAAAATAAGGAACAGAAACCTGAGCTGGAAAGTAGGTGACATCGGAGAAATTCGCTGCGACTGAAATACGCTGGTAATGGTTATAGAGCACATAGTAAGGGCCCTCTGTCGACTTTCGATGAATTCGCTAACATCCGGATAGGAGAGCGAACAACTCTACTACGACAACATAACCCTACCAGCGTCGATTCTTTCGGCTTTTGGATTGCAACTGTTGCGTGGCCGAAGAAATATGGTCGGTGTCGGTAGTAAAGCTATATCCGTGCTAATATTGGTACATCCTCACGTAGCACTAAGCGATAAAGTAAAATGATGACATTGTAAATCTTTATTGCTAGAAAAACAAAACTGGTTCAATGTTTTTAATCCTGTGAACAAATTGATAAATTCAAAAGAAACCAAAAATCAAAACAAAAATGCAAAGCAATCTAAAACCAGCATACAGCAAGACTAATCACTGCATGTATAAAGTATATTTAAACTGAACTATCCTTAATCCAGTTTTATACTAGGCGTGCATTCTTTGTCTTTATACCAAGCTATGCGTCGGTCAGGAGAGTTGTGATTTAGTGTAACTTTTATACTATTTAGATTTGAATATTTTTTTAGTGTAGAACGAACGGAATACGGAACCAAAAAAGGGATAAACAGAAAATAGCATCTCCGCTATGAGACTGACAGAGACTGACGTAAAAAAAACGTTTGGATTGCAAAACGTACCGCGTTCGATCAAATTGACTGACTACACGGAAAACAAAACATAGGGGGGGTTATTCCGACAGTCACGTCGGTATAAGTGAGATTTTTCACTTGGGTGTCACATGACACTTCTCACGCAATTCCGAGAGTCGGTGACGGTGAAGTGACGCGTTAATTTCATGGTGACAAACAGATGAACCATAAGTGAGATCGAGTTAATCACTAGAAACGTTAAACCAAATAGATTTTCACAAGGGGCCAATGCTTGATATAGGGGTTCACTATCATTTCAAAAATATAATTTTGTGATTTCCTCATTTTGATGATTTAGAATTTTTTTTGTTACGAATTATATTAGGTTAAATAGTTTACAACTTTTACTACAATATTGTTATTGAATAGTATGATTTTAACCTGCATAGTACACACATTTAATAATAAACACTTCGGTACTTGCATAGACCCTTTAGTTTCAGCTATGCACTTGTTTACGTCTATATTCGCGTTCAAATAATTTTTTTTTTTTTATGAGATCTAAAACATAAAAACATACAGTAATAGTGACGGGAACATTTAAGTTTGTTTGCGAGAAACTTCTGGGAGTCACACAGTAGGAACGAGTGAGTCCGGAAACTAGGTTATATGATTTAAAACTTCTGTATTAGGTACGAAAATTATCACCTTCTTATTTAACTGTAGAACCTGCTTCGAAAATGAGCATCGAATTGTGGTTCGATTCGAACAGTGAAGAGGACTGTCTGGAATGTACTTCAGTTCAGCGGCGGATTATAAGAGATTCGTTCAATCCATTAAACCTTCCGAATGATATGTAAGTATTATCGTTATGATTGCTGAACATAGGTTGGATATATTTTTAACAAATAATTTTAACCATTACAGGTTCATCAAATACTTCAGAGTAACAAAATGCCTCCTCGTGAACCTGTTGGAAAATTGGTGTGAAATTAATCCCAAATACCACTGCAGATAGTCCATTGGCATTTCTGGAAACTCGGACAAATATTTCCGGATTTCAGGAATGACCGTTATATAATGTGGCTCAACGAAGCTTTAAGCTAACGGGTTCAAATATGCAGTCGACCGGAGAACCTAATGATGTGATGAGGTCCCACGGAGCTCTATGGATGTGTATATAAGTCTCGACAGCGTGTAAGACTTTATTGAGCATGTAGAAAATGAAAATCTTAAGAAGAACTTGAAGGACCTGAAATATTTAGCTTTATGTTTCATGTGATATAATAAGCTCTACGAGTTCAAAACTGTAATCAATGTTCAAAATATAGATGAGTCTTTATTTATTACCTTTAATAAAGGTTATTTTTTTACGTATTTATTTATCTCTCATGAAGTGATAAGATCCTACGAAGCTTTACAGATTTGTTTAATACATCAGGATATCATACAACACTTTGTTGAACTGGCAGAGCTTCAAGATCTTAGCTTCAGGATAGTTGCTTGCTACGTGACAAAAAAGTGGCATCGGAAGCTTCAATCACCATCATGTCAAGTCAACAACTTGGCCTACGTAAATGTTATTTTTACGTGGATACGATACTTGATTACATTTTAATTAGCATTCTTCAAGATTTTTTTTCTTCATAAAATAAGTATGCAAAACAGAAAACAATAGTTGTACATATTTATTTAACAGAATGAACGATCATGTTTTCCAATAACAATTACAACTCTGAGTTAGAACGATGCAAGTCTAGCTTCATTTTCAGCTCGAGCCAAACATTCCTTTTTTAAGTTTCAATTTCTCCTTTTGAAGCACAAGTGCTTCTCGCTGGAGCTGGAGACTTTCCCGACTATTTTCCACCAGTTCTCGTAGATGATCGGCGTGTACCTCCAGGAATGTTTGTCTGTAATTCCTTGGCGTTGGACGCCTAAGAGTTACAGGAGTCCTTGCTACAGGTACTTCAGCAGAGTCATCTCCAGTTGCTCCAAGATCCACGTTGATCATTCCATGAAACAGGTCACGGAATGAAACAGAACACGGGACTTTAACGACAGTGTAAGTTTAGACGTAAATTTAGAATTCTACTTCACGTTGAAAAATTAAACAGAACGGCGTCACGAGGAAAAGCGATGCCGACTCAAGCCGTCACATTTTTACGACAATTCTCACCTAAAAGCGACTTTCGGAATACACCGACAAATGAACTGAGTTCATCCCGAGTGACGATTGTCACTTATCCTGACTCCCGGAATACCAAAACAAACCCCGATAGCCTCACCAACGAAGCAGGCATTGAGGCATTGAAAAATGCCAAAATTATAACGAACTTCCCAAATTTTGACAAATTTCTGTAACTTTTGATTAAGTTCTACAAAAAAATTTGCATTTATACGAAGTGGACTAAAGTTTTACGCAGTTCACTAGATTTCTGTGAAGTTCGTTGAGCTTTTTCAAAAATGGCTGAACTCCTATAGCTCCTAGAAAATCCCCAGATTTTCTACGCAGTTTCTGAAGTTCTAAAAAGTTTTCTCAGGTGCTATGAAATTTCTGATGATTTATGAGGATTCTTGAAGTTATATAACATTCCTTAAACTTTTAAAACGTTTCCCAACAATCTACGAGATCCCTGAAATCAATTTCTTAAGTCACATCTTTTATTGATTTCTAAGAAGCATTTATTTAAAAACTCAATTTAAAAAATCTGAAACAGTAAACATCGTTTGACATCCGTAATTTTTGAGTGTAGAAGTGAAGACATTTTGTCCATTCCCCACACTACTGACGGTTTATGGTTTATGTCTTGTCAGCTAGGGCCATGCAGAAAAGTTAATGAATAATGTTCAAACTTACGCACAATTCTCGAAGCTAGTCCTCTTACCTGAAAAAAATAATGAAAAACAAGTATTTTATTAGTAACATTTAGTCTAATAAATTTCAAAATTTAGATTGATTTATCAGTTAGATGAATTTTCTTACAAATGCATTTTTTACTTTTATCAAATTGAGTGAAAAATAGCTATTTTGCAAGAAGTTGTAGAAAGAAGATTTTGTTTCAGCAGGAGTTGCATTCAACATTTTTGGGCACTCAGTGCTGAAATATGTCACTTTTAGACACTGATTTGTATAACATAATGGGCTACTTTTCCAAACTGAAATAAAAGGATCAAAAAGTACTACTTTTCAGTGCCAAATTCCGAAAAGTTCTACTTTTTGACACTCTTTCAAGCAATATTGTATGCAACTCGTTACAAAATTCGATTTTTCCAGCACTCGTTGTAATTATTTAATTCGTCAAGCTTCGTTGGATAAACTACGGCTCATGATGAAATAATCTTCTTTTTGTAACTTTTTGAATAAATAGCTAGTTTATTTTCCGCACTGGGAGCTGAAAAGTATTACTTTTCGACACTGTTTTTAGTAAGGAAAAGAAGGCTATTATGTTTTTTAAAGTGACACTTTCTGCCAAAAAATGTTGTTTACAACTTTATTTGTTTCAGAACTCCTCAAGTAACCATAAGCATTAGTATAAAGCCTTTAATCGGCCTTATTTCAGCCAAACTGGTGCTAGTAAGCCCTTAGGCCGCACTGATAATGCTAAGAAGCCGTTAACCAGCATGGCGAGGGAATTCACTCAATTTAAAAACCAACCAAATGGAGATCATAAATTCAGAAATCATACACCAGCACCACTACACACAGCAGCAACAGGTGTAGGTTTTAAGAACTCGACAAACTTTTGTTTTCGGCATCTTCAGCACTTTAGCCAGTTTGGATTCAGACCACTCCGGATTTTCCAGGTGTTTGTGCACAATATTTTTTCTTCTTTCGAGTTCTATTTGACGTTATTTCTGAACGCGATCCACTACTTTAATCAAACTTGCACCAATTGTTATCTATAGAAGTGTAAACAATCCACTGTCAAAGATTTTCCATTCCCAACACTGGAGCCGAGCTAGTTTCTTAAACTTTGTCGCAGATGTCATTTCAATTGGAAGTGATATTTTAGAGTTATGAGTTATAAAAAATAAAATCGAATACGCCATTTCATTTTGTATGTGCTATATTCAAAATGGCAGAATTTCAACTGAAACGTGAATGATTGGCCATAATAAACAATTATTCAAAGTTTTATGCAAATTGGACCTGGCAATGCTCTTTCTGAAAGTTTCTCAAAGGCCATTGTACATTCTTGGTAAACTCTTCTTATTGGTAAATAATATAAGTCCTGGTCTAGCAATTTTCTAGAAATTCAACCAACTTTATTTGAATGACTACAAGTTTCTGGTTATAACAGTTTCCATCTTGAATTATCCATTCTAATCTTAAAATTCAAATTTTATTTTTAACTAGAAACGAAATTTGACCAACCAATTTGTGATCGAAACATTCCGGAGGAGCCATTTCACAGTAAATCACCTCACCCAAGAGCCGTTCGGAAAATTGGATCCATTAAAGCAAGCCACAGGCCGTACCCTTGCGGTCAGGGGCACGCATTAGGTTGAATTACCATGGCCCTATATTTAGTCCACCCTTCCACGTGATCGAATCCTCGTCGGTCGCCTTTTCCACAGAACACATACGCCCAATGCTCGAGGCCTTCCAGCGAAACATTATTTGCGGAGCAAATGGAGTAAAATAATCACATTATATCCTTTTTGTGCGTTCAGTTTTGTTTGATTACATTTCTTCATGATTTTCTTCAACCGTGCTTCGATGACTTCGATTCAAGCAGCAGCCGGTGTAGTGTAGTGAGTAACAACAATATATGCTGCCACAGCCTTTTGTCCGTATTGTTATTGTTTGCTCCCACTCTCGGTGGGACTTCCTTTGCAACTCCTGGAGAAAAACTTGCAGTAGGTAGGTACCTACCTCGTTGCGTTGGATGTATTTTTTCCCTTTCGTCATCATCTTGCTCCGTCTGTTTCTCGTTCCGCCAGGACCACCGCTCTCAATGGCCTTTGTTTTCCAAGAGTCTTTCCGTATTTGTTTCGTCGACTTGGTTCCAATGCTGTTCACGTTCGTTTTTATTACATTTCATCTCGGAGCAAACCTCTCGCATCACATAAACCAATTCTGCGCTCTTTGTGTATAAAGGCCAAATCGAGAACACCATCCCATCAGGTCGGGTTCAGAGAAGGGAAGCGAGTAAAAAAAAAAAACCTGAGAACTGATAATGGCAGGATAAATTTACTTTCAGAACCAATTTGATTTACTTCTTTCGCGCATTGTGTTGTATTACCTGTTCGCTGCTCTTCGGGTCGACCGCCTTCTCAGCCCCAGGATTCCTTTAGGGCAGCCAGCCGTTCGTGCATATCGCCAGTCGACAACGACGAGAGTGAGAGGTATGTCGTTAAGAGGACGAAAAAAAAAACAAGAATTCGTAACAAACAGCATTTTCCACTCCACGCACGGCGAGCCAATGAGGAATGAAGATTATGGAACCGAGAACATGCTTTCAGCATTTTAAAACAGTGCACTCAGGATCAGCGAGTTGTCATATTATTATGAGTAATCCTTTCGCGAACTTGCCGCGTGGTTGGATTGGTTTCGGTTTTCCCTTGGCCGTGTGGCGAAGCAAGAGTTGCGGTGGGGAAAGACGGGGTGATTAATTTAAGAAGCATTTTATAATGAACCCTTGGGAAACGTGAGCAATTTCCGATTGGATTGCAGTGCAGGATCAACGATTCCGATGTTGATGATGATGGTGGAGCGAACGATGAACTTTTTCCATCATTCGGTTGGTTTCGGGAGACTGTGGTGATTTTAACTTGAAGAATTAAGTGAATTTCTTTGTAACTAAGCCAGATTGTCAATTTTTTCGTCAACGTCCAAGTTACATTTTTTGTACATTCTAACGTATTGCTAGTTCAAAATTATATAGCACAAGCTGAGCAGTTTCACGATGATTGGTGAATCTATCTGACATTCTCCGATTAGAAAGAAGTTTTGCACAATTGTTTTTTTTTTAAGATCAATCGTTCAAATTTTTACTAAAATTCGACAATTTTGAAACTCTGAAAAAAATTTAAAATGGCCTATTCGAGATTTTTCAACAAATCCTAACTCGAAAACATTACTACCAATCAAAATAACATCTGACACAAAAATCTAGAAAAAAAAACAATTCCTTTTCAGGAAAAATATACACGATTAAAACATTCAAGTAGTTTTAGGTTAAAAATCCAAGAAAATGTTTAAACCTTATAAAACAAATAATAACTTCAATATCTTCTGAATAGTTTTCATCAAAAAGCTTATGAAAAATGCTACCTTCTGTGAAAATTTCAAGCTGGACACATAAAAATTGAAAAAAAATCTTGAGGAAACAAATTTTGAACAAATTTATAAAATGTGTATATAATTTTATTGAAAATTTGACACAGAAAACCGTTTTTTGAACACATGCAAACTTTACCATCGACGTGGCATTTGATTAGGATCGTTCGTTATGATTACTGATTAAGTGTTTTGTTTATTTTTTTTATGAAATTTTTGATATCTCAAATTGGAAAACATAGATATTGGGTGAAATTGGTCAAACACTCAATTGGCTTTTAAGGGGTTACGCCACCCTAGGATTTTCAAAAAATCGATTTTTTTTACATAAAAAAGGTACTCTGAAGTGTCAAGAATAAGGGACAATTGGTTCGGATTGAAGGTTTGTTATCTTCAACTATATATATTCCCTTACTTTTGCCAAAAATCTGTACCTCAAACTTCAACCGCGTTTTTTTCGATACAACATTTCTCTCCGCGGCCGACACGATAGAATCTGCAATTTTGACTCAATTTGATCTAGACTTTGACGATTGCATTCTATGATTAATTATCTAGATAAGTACATACGAACTTTTCAATTGATCAAAAAATGCAATTGTGGTAAACAAATTTAGAAACAAATTTTAGGCGAAAAAACTGATTTTTTGCAAAAACAAGTCCCATTTGCGTAAAATTCAAATTTTTTTCATCTCCGTATGTACTTCTCTAGGTATTCTTATATAAAATAAGAAAAACCACTCGTTTTTGTTCTAGGTTCATATTTACGACGAAGAAAGTGTGGGCCGCGTAACACTACACGGGAAGCAGTGCCAGGAACTCGCAGTGCTGCCAACTGCCACACATGGTTTCCCCTTATGACAAAATACTGTAAGCACCCCTAATTATGTGTAATATAAGCCCATATAAGTTAATTTAGTATGTGACTTTATTAAATAACAAAAAAAAAAAATTAATGAAGTTGGTGCATTTTTCTGTATTCTAAGTGACGTTCTATGAGATTTTCAATTAAATTTAGGTTCCCTAAATCCTTGTATGCAATGTTATTTCGGGAGATATTATGTAGTTCTGTAGTTCCTCAGAAAATTTTCAATTTCTAATATTGGAAACATCTTACCATATTTAAAAAATATAGGTTGCTGAACACTTAGTTCAATGTAAAATGTTACTTTCAAGTTAAGGATAACAACCGTTCCAGCCCTATGATTCGCAAGGCGGTGACTCTATCAATGATACAGGAAAGATTTGTTTTGCTAGCTGCACGCACGTTGAGTAGAAGGCAGATTGATGACGATTTTGAAGATTTCCTGCAAAAAGATGATGCGCGATACAAGTAAATGCGAGAAATGACTTTTCGCCAGAGAATTTTCGAGTATCTAGAATTTAGATTGAGATGTCTCGCCCTCCTCATCACGTGTGTTTGAAAACTGAATTAAATGCTTCAATGATGCAGAAAAATGTACTTTTTTTTAAACTCCTCAAAGCTGCGATTGAAGTCTCATAATGAAATGCTACCTTGCCCCCGGATCACAGTAATTCAATTTTTTTTACGTAGGACTAAGTCTTTGTGGATTTTACTGGAGTGCATAAAAAAAAAATGTGTGACGAAATAGTGTCAGATTTTGAACGCTTATAACATGGTTATTTATGGGTTAAATTCAATTTTGATGACACCATTTTATTCAGATTGATTGTAAGATTTGTTTGGTATAAAGATGATAGTTATTTATCAATGGATAACTATTGAAAATTGATCAATTTTAAAGCCGTAATCAATCAACCATGTGCTCGCTCGTTGACTATCGAAAGAACAGAGAGACGAGCCGGTACTGTAACGTTTTACTTTTTTTTTGTAAATAGTTCAACTGTGCAGAAACAAAAGAAAACAGAACGTAACGTAGTGAGTGTGTTTTATTCATCGAGTAGCATTCAAAACGTTCGAAAAGCTAATCTTCAACCATTTCTTTAAACTATATTCTAGCATTCATTCGCATTGGATTTCTGAGAGGGGTGGCCATGAATTAAACATGCTTTCACATACCTGCGCAGATTTTAAATTGACGAAACGATGAATCGATGACTGCTGACCGATAAAGGCTCGACGACTCGATGATGGCGGCGATAGACGACATTCCAGGCGGTGTAGCGATGGCAGCCTAAACGTGATGGTGTCGCTCACGTGCTGCAGTATGGCGCGCAGCAACGAAAGGTGAATCGTACGCGGTATGGCCGAATTAGATTGCGGAGGGAGTGGTGGCTGGACGGAAGACTTCCGATTTGGCAATCGAGAGCTGAGCTACGACGAGAAGTCGTGCTGTCCCGGGAGATTCGCATCGCAAAGAGAAGAGGCCAACTTACCTTTGGACGGCTTCGCGTACTTTGTTTCCGCTATGACCACCCGTGATGAAATGAAACCCCTCTCCCGTTGGATTGAATCCAGACCGCGGTACGCTTTTTGTGACGAACTCACACGGTCCGAGCTCTCGGAAATAATGGTAAACGGGGGTTGTAGTGGAAGGGACCTCGTCGACGGATGATTGGCGACCGTCGGAAGATATTTCGCTTCGAAGATTAGCGAACTTCACCCACCTCCGTTGCTACCTTCGAAAAGGCGGGCCTTAGCAGGGCGCACGAGTCACGGGAAATGTCCGTCTCCCACGAACGATGATGGCGATACCAAAGATGGAACCTCTGAACCGGCGTTGACGATAGCCGAACGGAACGTTGCGTATGTCCAGCCCGTACAAAAAAAGCGCAAAGCGCTGGAAATCCAACGTGAACTCACATTACTTATACAATTCTAAATTTTAACAAAATTCTAAAAAGTTACCTTTTCTTGTACAATTTCACAAAAAAACGCACTGAACAGACTACGCGGAACTTAATACGGACTTATGTCCACTGTACAAAAAGAAAGAAAACGTTTAAAAAACCACTGGTTGATAGAAACTCACTCACTACTATTTAGTACATTTAGAGAAACTTATCGCTCAAATCAATTTGATTAAATATAACTCGAGAACGTAAAGTAATTCGCGCACTTCTGTTAACCAGCCGATTCGTAAGCGAAATGGATGAGTCAGAATAACGACCTTTCCCTATTAAAATAGGTCATCTTTTAAAAACTCCCTCTTTATTCGAGAGTTGCGCGAAACCTTTCGAATGGCGACAGACTTCATGGCGCCTCCAGAAATATACATATAATAATACAGCTCTCTATAAGTTTGAGCTTTCATGGCGAAGTTGTAGCCTAGACACAGTAAATATGGCAAAGTTGTTAAATCGACACAGCAATGGTCTGATTTTATTTACCCGGATTGAAATAAAAAAAAAATATTTAATTTTTAAATAAATTAGATTTCAACGAAAAACTATTTACAAAAAGCGTAAAACGTTACAGTACCACTCAATACTCAATGTCATTTTTTTGTCTTTGTTTTTTTTTCTTCTATTCATTGACCTACAACAGCAAAACACAGACAAAAAAATGAGTGACTTAGAATGCTAATCTAAATACTTATGTGAGGGAAACTTAAATATCTGACTAAGCTTCTTTGCTTGACCGTCAGGCAGTCCAGTTCGGTTTTAGCTCGCTCTCTCGAGTTGTTCGAAAAGTTCGTTGCGATAGTGTTTGTGCTCTCTCTTTCACGGTGTTTGTATCTGTGTGTCCCGAAATGGGGAAGCCTTGCTCGCGAAGCCCGGTTAAGCGAACCCCACACGTATCAATATATTGACGCGAAGGGGAATTATTGACAATATGATGATGTAAATTCAGAAATATTTTCTATATCGAAGTATTGACGTCAATATAAAATGTATTGACAAAACGATTATTGTCAATAAAAGCAATCGTGTAGGGTCCACTTTAAAGACGAGGACCCCGGTGATGTTAGCTCAGGTGTTTCAACATCGAACAGGATTGCTGTTCTTTCCATCGATGGTAAAACCCAGCCAACTGTGCCAGAAAAGCGCAGCAAGAAAAGGAAGAAGAATCGTCGCCAGTCCGATGGCATGATTGGTCGCGACAATGTCACTGCAACGAACGTCAGCGATATCGGAGATTTCGGTGACGCTGCCGAAGATTACAATGCTGCCGACATCAGCGCGGCAAAAGTGAAGTTACCTCCGGTGGTAGTGAAAAATGCCCATCTTAATGAGCCCATCGCGGGTCTGGCGTCACTGGGCGTTAGGGCCGAAATCAAGCTGGGCAGAGTAGGCACCAAGGTGGTGCTCCGTACGAAAGAGGAGTATAACTTGGTCGTCGCCTACATGAGGACTTCTAAGGTGAATTTCTTCACATTCCCGGTGAGAAACCATTCAAGGTTGTCATCAGGGGCGTACCGAACTTCAACGCGAAGTCTATCGAAGCTGAAATCAACGACCGGTACAAACTGGCCCCAAGTGCTGTCTCTCTGATGACAAGGAGGGACGAGAATGTGAAGGCGTACCCGGATTGCTTTTTACTGGTACACTTCCAGAAGGGAGCGGTGACGCTTAACAAGCTGAAAGCTATCCGCTCAATCAATTACATCATCGTCAGTTGGGAACCATACCGTGGCGGCCATCGCGATGTGACTTAGTGCCAACGGTATCTGAACTTCAGACACGGCACCCGCAACTGCAACATTAAGCCATGCTGCGGCAATTCCGCTGAAGACCATGTCACCTCCGAATGTGCTGCGGATGAAGCTGTGGCGTCCACATCGGATCCATTCAATGCCCTAAACGCGAGGATTTCAAGTGCTTGTGAAAACAGATGTAATCAAGGACGAAGGCAGGATAAGGCCCCAGGAGGACTATCCGCCTCTTCATGGACAAGTGAATTCACGGGTACGATCCGCCCCCTCAAGAAACTTCTGGAACTTCTTCTGAACAATGCTCTCCATACCCCCCCCCTCCTGGGATCCTAGAGACAACCAACAATGCAAAACAACAACGATAACGGGTTTTGCGATAATCGTCAGGAAAGGGATAAAATACCGCAGTCTGTCCCATATCCGCACTTCTATCATCGAGGCCCTTGGTGTGGAGGTGGAGTCAACAACTGGATACGTCCAGTTCATCGCCGTCTACTGCCCTCGACAATGTGCCACCAGCAGTCTACTAGCGGCTAAATTCAAGAGGGACCTGTCCACCATCACCCGTACCGGTTCCCGCTCCGTTGTTGGAGGAGATCTGAATGCTCGCCATGAGGCCTGGTGGAACTACCAGAAGAACCAGAACGGTCATCAACTGTTTGACAACTCGCAGCATGGGCTGTATTCCTTTTGGTTCTCAGATGAGCCAACATTCACCTCACCGGCGGGCAACCTATCGAAACTAGACCTGTTCCTGACAAATACCGGCTTGACCAATCCTTTAGCCTTGAACAAACTCAGCTCCGACCACCAACCAGTGGTGGCTGAACTTGGCTGCAACGTGGCCCCTGCTCCACGCCTACGCAAAGGCTACCACCGCGTAAACTGGGCCCAGTTTGGACGCGTGGTAGACAGGCACATCATCGACAACCCGCCGCTTGACATTGCATGTTGAAACAAAACCGCGTATTTTCACCTAGTTCCAGCGATTTCAACATTAGCAGCAGCTTGTGTCACAGCGGCTGTAGATTTCAGATGCGGTATTTTCCGAGGGGGGCGGCACATATAAATCTCAATTCTAGATGTTAAAAAATCTCACACTAGCGAATCAATCTTCGAAAAATCATCTTTCATTTCTCGCATCTACTTGCATCGTGCTTCATTTTTTTGCAGGAATCTTTTTTCTATCTACTCAGCGTGCGTGCAGCTAGCCACAGCAAAACACAATCTTTTCTGCATCGTAGATAGAGTCGTTCCCCTTGGTATTTTCTATAAAACTGTAGCCGTTGGAAGAACTCAATCGCCTTCTTGGTGGGATCCTTCGTTTGAACCCGTCCGGAATCAGCTTGTTTAGCTGGGATGCCTTTGGATTGTCATCTTGGTTCGGTTTCCACTTTTTGTTCTGTTTCTTCAAAACAAAACATTTAAACTGTCAAATAACCGGGTTGCCATTATTGACATGCAAACCAAGTCAGTACAATGACAGCCCTATCGGCATTAGCGTTGCCAGATTGTTTTCAGACTTATCGGTATCAAAGGTTTAAAAAAATCGGTATTTATCGGTGTATACTATTTTAATTAGTTTTATATTTTTGCCTTTTTTGAAGGTGAACATTTAAACGTTTGGACTAAGAAGTTAAGGGTATGACTCTAATATTGTTGAGGCTAAAAAAATATCAATTTTCTAAGCAAACGCATTCCTCACAATTGCACACAAATCTTTGCAAGATCTTGCAAAAGCTTGTGGACACTTGTAATGGATGCATTGCCTACACTTCCTAAAAGGATATTTAGTATGGGAGTGGCTTGACCTGTTTTGTTTAGCTTGTTTAGCCCCTATTTAAGACCGATCTTTCCAGGAAAGTCGGAAGAAATTTCCGGGAAATGTTTGAATTAACTTTTGAAGGAAGCCGAAAAAACTTCCATAGAAAGAAGAAAGAAGCAATTGTGGAGGAATTTCAAGGAAAGTTCTAAGAAAAGTCGGGAAAATATCCGGGGAACTTCCTAGAAGAATAATGAGAAACTTTTATTGTCGCGCTTATGTTAAATTCTCATTTGGTGACGGTCGAAGCGCGCTGCAACCCCGCCCATAAGAATTATACACAGGTGTGTAACTTAGATAGTATTTTATGGCAGTGGCTTGAGGAGCGAATCCTGGATTAAAAGCCGCCGTGTGTTAAATTAATGGGCGCAATCGTACCATAGAGTTAACTCTAAGACCAGAAGGTCCCGAAGAAACGAGGTCAACTTTTTGGCTCAGCTCTGGTACTATCTTCGGTCCCAAGCTAATCGATGCACCCCTCGAAACATAGGACAATCCACGAACCCCTCATTTTATCTGTCAAACTTTCATAGCGAATCAAAACAAACATAGTGTAGTATTGGAATTTATACTAGAATGGGATACGTTAGTCGATTTGCTTGGGACCAATAGGCTAGTAAATTAGTGAGCCAATTTGAAATCGTTAGTTTCGTATTGATTGTTGGACGTACGGCCATAAACAGATAACAGATGGTATAATCCCATTTTGAGAAATTATCCTGCCACACATAATAGGAAAAATTCAAAGAACTTTGGAAAAATCGGAATACATATTCAGAGGAAGCCAGAAAGGCTTCGGAAATCGGAAGAAAATACCAGGAGAAGTCCATTTCTAGTGAAAACTAGAAGAAGCTTGGAAAAACCTTTTAATAGAAGTCGGAAAAAATCCTCCAGAAGTAGCTTATGGTGAAACGGAAGACGAAATAAGCTTCTGAGAGAATTCGATGATACTTCCGGTAGATGTTTAAAGATAGAAGAAACTTCCTGGAGACGCTAGAAAAAACTTCTTTATGTATTTTTAAAGAAACTTCTGAAGAAAGTCGGAAGCTTCTACCGGCGAAAGCTAGAAGGTTTTCAGAACAGGCTAAAGACATTTCTATGATAAGTTGGGATAAAAATTCCTTTAGAAAGAGGTTGGGAGATGTCGAAACTGGCAGGAGAAGACGGAAGAACCTTTCGAGCAAAGCCAGAAGAAGTTTCCGAGGAAAATCGAAATAACTTACCGGGAGGAATTGGAAAATAACTTATGGACTTAGGTAGAAGAAAATTCTAAGAAAAGATTAAATAAGCTTAAGAAAGTTCAAAACATAACATTCTTGCGACGTAATGACCAGGTAATGGTGACATAAAAAACAAAGGTATTTCCCGATTCGCAGGAATTACCTAGATGAGCCATTAGTTGCTTCTTGATTTCTGGATAGCCAAAAATGGCGAGAAAATGGAAACACTAGCCGAAAAAGTATCAAGCATAAGCAAGCATGCATTAAGTACGTCACGTCATTTTAGAGAAACTCAACCCCTTCCGATCCCCCCTTTTGTCACGTTTTTCCTATACCTACCTACCATTTCAGCTGATGAATAGCTAAATAAGCTACTAAATAAGTCCTCATTCAGTTTTCAATGTTAGTTGGGTTGCTTGTAACACATTTCTAAGCCTTCTCTTCCCCTTAGAGCGTGACGGATTTAATGGATGCTCTCTAAGAAATTTTGTTAGATGAATTATTTTGTATCGGTATAAATCGGTATAATATCTAAAAAATCGATATCCTGAGGAGCCTTAGCTTTATATTGGTATCAAGTTAGAAAATCGATACAAATACCGATAAATCGGTATATCTGGCAACGCTGATCGGCACTGCTGGCACCAATGTGAATCATACAAGGTCTAGAACACCAGGCAGCTTGCTGTTATTCGAAGCAAAAATGATGTAAACATTGCTGAGCCAGCGAATGACGATGTCACGGTAGCACAACATTTTATACTGCGAATAGCAGACGTGTCGTTACAGAAAACAGCTGTTTTGTGTTAATATATAAATATTGAGACGAAATATGAACACCAGTAAACATTTTCACATTTCACTTATACCAATTTGCTGGTTGTGCCAGACCTTGTATAATTGACATCGTGCTGCGGCACACGTGAGGTACACTGAGAAAAAAAATGACACGAAATAAGTGTGAAGAGTGACCACTCCTTGATAATTGTTACCATAATCGTCGGAGGTGCTGATAATGCGATTTGTTGTGTTGTGTTGAGAGATGTCTCTCATGGAAAAACCATCTGTCTGTGATGAGAAACCACGCGTCACGGCGAGTCTTGCCTGATGGTGGCTGTTTCCCATATCACATCAAAACACAACTAAATTTATTTATTTTTCTGGCTAGGCCTCTTTGTGGTTTTGCAAGAAATACTAATTTAACGTAAATGTTTGAACTTGAATTATCGCGTATCTCTGTCGGTTTATTACATATCAAGCAAATATATAATCGTGTTTTGTCGTAGAGCATTGTAGTTTTGAGATGCTCGATGACCCTGAGGGATCGCCACCGCCACAACAGAATAAATCGCAATCGCTGGGTTTCAAGAACATAAAGTTATTCCAATTCCTTAACTCTCGGTTAACCATGAACCTTAAAATGGGGAAACACTAAATAAAATCAATCTATTCTTCCGATAGTCAACTGTCAGGAGATTAAATGAGCTACACATCAATAACTTATGCTTTTGGTCGTGTCGCCAATTTAAGGCGAATCCTGATCTAATACCACTTTATCGTTTTGCTATGGAATGGCAGTATAAACACAGTTGGAGAACCTTCAAGAAGTTCTGATAATTTCAAGGGAATTCCAATAATTCAAAGATAGTTCTGAAAACTTCAGGGTAGTTCTGAGAACATCCAGAACCATAGAATGATTTAAAGTCCTTTACATAGGTTGCATTGGCTTTAGGGCAGTCCCATAGATTTAACGCAATTTCGGGAATTTTAGTGAATAGCAAAAGCTTCACGGCAGTTCCATTAACTTCAAGAAATTTTTTACAGAAGTTGCCAAAACTTCATTTGAGTTTTAATATCTTAAGGGATGTCACGTGAACTTTGCGGCAGTTCTGAGAACTTAAGTGCAGTTCTATGAATATCAGGAAAAATGAGGGAACTTCAGCGAAGTTCAAAAAGCTTTAGGTAAATTTCGAGAAATTAGATACAGTTCCATTAAGAGGCAACTAACCATCACTCGATTTGCTTTTGCTTCTTCTTCTTGTACTCCTAAATCATCACTTTCTAAAAGTATTAGTAAAATTCGTTGGTAGCGTGCGTCGCCATACCAAAACAGTCAAAGAATCATAAATATAAACTGGTATGGTGAGCAAAATCTGCCATCTCTTTTATTCTTTTACTTTTCAATACAACAGAAAATGTGACGTCACAAATGCACGTGTATAAGAATGTCGTAGACAAAAAATTCACACTGCCAGACTACGCTGTATGACATTTTGTTTACACCCTTGAGCGGGAAAACCAATAACAGGTTACATGCAATGTTACCGTCTCCCCTGTTTACGTTTAATTCATTTTTTTTTTACCTTTGTAACTGGAACGTTTAAGTTCCAAAACAGAACCTTTTATTTTTATTAATTCAGTTTTTGATATTTATTCACCATTGAAAACATCCACTCATCTGAGTTATTGGGTTAAGCTTCGTATTGGCATTGTTAAAAAATCTTATATTCACTGTTAGAGGTAATACATCTGGCAACGCTTGTTCAATGATTATTTTACGTTCGCTAGCAAAGAAGTGGAGCCGAAGTGATTTTCTTGGTGTTTTGTTTTGTTCACCAAGAGATTTAACTTCCAGTTTTTATAAATCTAGTGTATTCTATTACGTGAAATTGTGTAATGCTACGAAGAACACAAGTAAGTAAATGCAGTGATGGTATTTTACCCAGAGAATATACGATGTAAATATATGAAATACTTGCTTTAAATTTTTGGATGGCTTCTCAAGTAACATTGCAAGTTTTATGGAGGGTTTAAAGCAAGTTACAAGTCTAAATCATGGTCTACAGAACCCTTATAAAACCGAAATTGTTATTTGGTTTTATTAAAGCATCTCAGAGATCATCAGGAAAGTTCAGAGAAAATCGGAAACTTCACAGAAACTTAGACTTCACGGAACAGCAGAGATCTTCGAGAAGATTAGATATCTTGAAGGCAGTTTTGTCAATTTCAGGTTAACTCCAGGACCATAATCAGAAAAGTAATGGGGTGGTCCTCAAAAATTTTAGTAGCTATAAAATATTTCCGATGAATGAAAGGAAATTTTCAGGGAAGTTTTGGAAACATTAGG
This sequence comes from Ochlerotatus camptorhynchus, assembly GCF_037179485.1. Classification (NCBI taxonomy): domain Eukaryota; kingdom Metazoa; phylum Arthropoda; class Insecta; order Diptera; family Culicidae; genus Ochlerotatus; species Ochlerotatus camptorhynchus. The sequence goes on from NW_027040773.1 coordinate 747,741, forward strand.
GAAGCTTTGAGCACTTCAAGGCCGTTCCATTGGCTTAAGAGAAATTTCCGAAACTTTGAAGAAGTTCTAAGAACTTCATGAATATGCAAAGAACCTCAGGGAAGTTATGAAAACTTTAAAGAAATTTCTTAGAAGTTGAGGAAAATTGTGGAAATTAAAAAAAAAATCCTTAATCCTCAGGTAAGTTAGGTTTTAAGATCTTCCGGGAAGCTCAGAGACCTTAAGGGCAGTGGCAATTTAAAGTTGATGTTTCAGAAATTTCAGGAAAAGGCAGACACTTTAAAGGAAGTTCAAACATTTATGCGCAGTTCAATAAAACTTCAAAAGAATCAGGATAGATGAGAGAAAATTGCAAAAAATTTACAGCAGTATCAAGAAACTCAAGGAGTTTCCGAAAACATCAGGGCTTAGAATGTCTTGTAAAGTTTGTAATTTGATCTTTTAAGTCTTCAAGAAAAATGCTTATAACATTTTCACCATCGCCAACGTTTCGATCCAGGAATTGGGATCTTTATCTACACTAGTTTTAGTTTTAGATTGTAAAGCGTTTTGCGGTACATGAAAGAGGGTACAACTTTATATCCCCTTAAGAAGGCTAACCCAACTATCGAACTCCGTAGCACTTATGAGGGTGTCGCTAAGTCGGTGGTTTCTCGTTAAGTAAGTACTACATCAACATTTCCTTCCCTATCCCTAGTTACTGTAAAGATGAGAGTGGCCGGGAATAGCGACAGTCATACTTTTGCTATTCTTGTTTAGATTAGAATCAATGTTTACTTGCCAGCATTATTCATGAAACCAGTCTGACTGAGAATTTCATAAGAAACGTGAGTGTCACTAGTATTCAACCTACGAAGTATACCGTGACAACGCTAACGCTAACGCAATCGGAAAATGACTTACGTCTTACATCATAAGGTGTTTGAAAATCCTAAGGAAAAATTAAGAGAATCTTCGAAGGTAAGATGAAACGAACATAAGAAAGTTAATAAAAAAAAACATTCTGATTACCGGTATAAGCCATCAGCAGTTTATCGATTCATGGGTAATTGCTGATCCTTGGCAGATACCCATATTTCGTCTACAATGTCTTGTACATACTCGTCTCGTTCTAGCTACAAATGGACTGAAAATCGTTCTAGCTACGAATCGACTGAAAACTCATCAATGTTCTGTAGGAAAAAGTTACAAACCTTGAATTAGGGATCCTGTGTATGAAATAAGTTTGATTCCAAATGCTTAGAGTTTTGTAGAATTCAAATTTGTTCAACTAATGTCGAACTTGTGCCCCGCCTTACTCTACCATTATTTCTATAGTGATGATATTGTTATTAGGGCATATAAGATGATTCAAAATGTAATTAACAGTATTTTTCTCATGCTGATTGATGACACAAACAAGCAGCTCTTCATCACTAAAGTTAACAAAATATCTTTGCATCAGTCATTTCGTACCACACAATCCATCCCATCCCTAGCCGAGTGCCGTGTACAAAGAACAAACGAGTGGTTTCATCTTGGGCAAAAGTCTTTGCCCCCAACCGCGATCGTTGACTGTGTTTCGTGAGCTTGTCTTTTTTCCCACTCCATACTCGTCTTATCCCGGGTTGGTTATATGTATACACAAAATATATACACAGAATACCACCTCAAGAGACTAGATCAACCATCCAGTCAGCATCACTCAGTGCAGCATTCTGTTCCCCCGATGTACTACAGGCTTCATTAGTCGCGTACGAGAGGTACGTGTGGACCACCAGATCTAGCACGGTGGTGTGCATGGGTTGATGTTCTTTGTAGTTATTTTTACTATTATTCCTAGGAGGCAGGAACTAGCATTACCTCCACCGTGCATGCCTCCACTCGAGCTTCTCTTGCCTAAGACGACACGACGGTAACGAATCAGCCAAACACGATGACTGACTCCACGTTCTTGAAGTTGATCGTGAATGTGTGCTCCAAGTTCAAGATGAAAAGCAACCAAGCAAGCAAAGGAAAAAAAACCCTGCCAGAGTTCGATGAATTCTTAGGTGGAAAGACTAGTTCTGTTCCACCACCGACAGACCAACCGACCGTGGCACACAGCATCTCGTTACTGGTGTGAACATTTTTGCCGAAACAACGACAGCAATTTCAGCTGCTCGTGGCAATAATAATAACAGGACAATCAACAAATTACAAACGAGCTCATCAGGATACTTTCGAGCACGCGTTGATTACACTTTCAAAAGGTTTAGTGGCCACTGAGTTTGATAGGCTGTTTGCGGGGCCAAGGCACCTGAAAACTGGCCGGATGATTAAATTAGTAAATTTACTGCCGCCGCTATCTTAAGCTTTTCCAGTTAAATTTGACGATAATCGCTGTCGTAATCTTTCACGGCTTATACCGCGTAAAATGCGCAATTTTATCTCAGTGCTATACTCTCCTCCCATGATCCAGTTGTGTCCAAAGTTAAAACTTCTTGTTTCCCATTCGAAAGTTCCTTTCGAAACTTCCTTTCACCCAGAACATCTCTGCAGTTTTTGTTTTCTATCTCGCTCACTGGTAGCGTAACTTTCAAATATACAATTTTCTTCTTGTTGGTGTTACTTTTCCATTCTGGCCGGCTTTCAGAAAATGGAAAGTAAAATTCGTATGGCTCTCTGCGGCCCAATCTTCCCTTGTTCCGGATTCTCACCACCTCTCACCACCGCCAACCCCTTTTGGGATCGAGCTCCAGACAAGTTCCCCCGAAACCTCCTGGCTTGATTGAGGTTTATAAACTTGAAAACCTGAATTTTAGAATTTCAACGACGAAACACACGCACGCAAACCGGGCTGTTGATGCTGCTGAGGAGAAACGGATGTGGTCAGGGGCGTTTGCAGCGTTCATGAAAATTTGCTTTTACATGTACGCAAGATTGAATTTAAGATTTCAGTTCGTGAATCACCACCACCGAGGATTAAAGACCTCTGAATCTGTATTGTCAGTAGTTTGGATGGAGTTTGGTAAGGGAAGGACTCAACAAACAAGTTAAAAGGGCGTAATTAGCAAGGTGTGTATAAGAGTCTGGGAGAAGTTTAAATGGGCTCTGGTCCTATGAACTTATGAGAAGATCCAAGTCTTGCTAGTGCATGAGCTCTTTCATTTCCGTCAATCCTGAATGATCAGGAACCCAATAAAAGGTGACTTGATTATGACAAGACAATTTTTGAAGTGATTGAACACACTCCCAAACAAGTTTTAATGGGCATACCGCCGATTTTAAAGCATTTAGAGCAGCTTGACTATCGGACATTATGCATATATTTGAAATCTTATAGTTTCTACGCAAACATATAGTAGAACACTCTAAAATTGCTAGGATTTCAGCTTGGAACACAGTTTGCCATCTGCCCATAGGAACCGACCAATGCACCATAAGTAACCCTGGGTTTCACAATTGCCGAGTAAATCCGATGGACCATTTTCGGTTTCAGTCCCCACTGTTCACCGAATGTTCTTTTGCATATGCATAGAGCATTATTAGCTTTGTTTATTGCTTGCTCTAGATGCATGTTCCAATTATGTTTTCTATCAAAGATTACTCTAAGATATTTGACAGCATTAGATAGTTCTAAAAGTGCGCCTTTCAATCTTATGTTGTCTAATAAAAATTTCTTCCTTCGCGAAAATGGCACAATAGTAGTTTTAGAAGGATTTATGTTCAATCCTTCCCAAGGCTTCGAAATAGTTGGCTTCATACGTCATAATTGTACGTGGCAAATATGAAGGTATAATCGCTTACAGAATGCAAATTTCCTTAAATTTTGTCTCATCAAAAAATTTAAGGAAATTTGCATTCTGTAAGCGATTATACCTTCATATTTGCCACGTACAATTATGACGTATGAAGCCAACTATTTCGAAGCCTTGGGCTATTAAATTTTTGAGAAGCCTCCTTGCGGGCATCCTTTAGTTGCTCTTACACTGATGAGTGAGCTTTCAAGGTTTGCTGATGTTTCTCTTTTTGATAACATCTCATTGATCCAATTTGCAATGCTTTGATCGAAACCACGTTTCATCATAGCTGTAGTCATTGAATCGTCACATGAATTATCGAATGCACCTTCAATGTCAAGGAATGCAGCAAGTAAAATTTCTTTGGGTTCAAAAGATCTTTCTATTTTTGTAACAACCTTACCTTCCTGGTATGCAAACTGGTTTTTGCTCAGCGGGTTTCCAACTAGATATGAGGACTTTATGTGTTCATCTATTGTTTTTTTTTCATTATTTTTAGCATAATAGACGATAAACTTATTGTCCTGAAGGATCTTGGTGAAGTTTTATAGTTTTTGTTAGCCTTGGAGATAAAAATAACCCGCACTTGCCGCCACATTGCCGGTATATAGCTTAATATTAAGCTTGCTTGAAAGGGCTTTGTTAGAATAGGCGTTAAGCCCGCTTTTCCCTTCTGTAGTAGTACAGGAAAAATTCCATCCCTACCTGGTGACTTAAAGTTCAAAGGAGTCAATCGCCTATTCAACTTTTCTTTCAGTAAAGATTTTGTTGGCCAAAGTGCAAGCATCAGCTCTTGTTTTGTCTAAATCAGTCGTTTCATTCAATATTTCATGAATATTCGTCCTGCCCAACAAACAATTTTAGCTGCCGACCAGCTTATACAAGCAAAAATTAGCCACATAAGGCAAATTTTGGCTGTATAAGCCTATCTGCAGCTTAAATTGTTAGTTGGGTGGTTTCATCGATACCAATTGTTGCTGTCGATGCGTTTTGGTCTTCGTTTTAATTGATAATAGAACATGGAAAATGCAATCTTATCATCACCTCTAAAGCTGGGTTTAGACTAGGCAAGTCAAATAATCAACTCAGTTGAATTCAATTGGCTTGAAAAGTTGAGCCTGGTTCAACTTTTTTCAATTCAAGTGAGTTGATCACAAGTTGGATGGCATAGTTTACACGTACAATTAGCATTCAAGTCAGTTGAATCCAACTGACTGGCCCTGTCTAAACCCAGCTTAACGTTTCATTTTTAGAAGTAGTAAAACCACCATCCTCTTTTTTTTTAAAGTGCCCAGCCCATTGGAATAATCTACACTCATAAAATAAATTACATAACCAGTGGAAAATATCCATGTAAATTTCACATAACTTTCATGTGATCCCATAATTGTAAATTGCACCACTTAATCACATGAGCGTTATGTGTCCAATGAAATTTATATGATTTCTCATATAGAATTTCTTATGCTATGTGATATTCAGGTAAAAATCATTGTTTTTGTTTTTGGAAAAATACTATGTGTGTTCCTAATAGAAACTAAGTGAAAACTTTTTTCAGTGTATAGCGAGTATTTTCTGCAACCTAGCAGTTGCTGGAGTATTTTCAATGTTTTCGCATGTATTTCCTGATTATAAGCGGTGAGGGATATATTTTCCCACTGTTGTGTTCGTTTAGTCCTGTTGAAAAGCTTCCGGCTCTTTTTACGATGTAGCTGTAGCCTGTTGTTCCACCAAGGTACATCCCTGTTTGTAGAGCTTTCCTTTTCGATGCAACTCTCATAAAAAGACATGTTGGATCAATCTTGAAAGTTGTTTAGAACTATTCTCAAATTCTTCACAAGTGTTTGAGCTAATTACTATCGTGTCTCTTTCTGCCACTAGCTCTGAATTATATAACTTCCAGTTTGTTTTCCTAGGATCTCTAAAAGTTTGTGTGAACTGTTGACCAGCCTCATATTCAAATAATATTTGCTTGTGATCAGACAAAGATATTTCGTCTGATACATGCCAATATTTGATTTAGTCTGAGATTATTGGACTACACAAATTCAAATCAAGAACTTTTTGTCTAATTGCATTTATAAAGTTTGGAGCATCTCCTCTGTTACATATTTCTACATCATTGTTAGAAATATAATCTAAAAGGAACTCACCTCTGGTATTGATGTCCGTGCTAGCCCACCCAAGTAACAATGTTGTATAGTTGAAGTAGCCCCCCTCTCCAAAGGGGGAGTTTGGTAAAGAGAGATGATAAAACCGATTTGTACCTTCCTAGCTCGCTGTCTACTCTCTATATGCATTTTTCACACTGCCATACTCTAAACGGAACTATCAATTCTATATTTACATCTCTTCCTCATCTATCGTATAAAAATTACCACTTTAGTCTGTTATTTGAAATTAGCATCTTCAACTATGTAAATCGTTGACTTCACTCAGAAGTAATACTAAACATACAGTCAAAGTAACAATTTCGGTTTATGCAGATTCTGTAGACCATAATTTAGACTTGTATAATGCTATAAAACCTCTATAAAGCTTGCAATGTTACTTGGGCATATCGTGTGATAAGCATTTGCATCTTAGTCAATCATAAATGCCTTATATTGTTTCTTGGAATATGAAACAAACACCGCTACTTCTGATGCAGGTAGGGTAGAGAACTACTTCGGCCTAGTCGCCCATTTCGGGCCTATCGAGCAGAAAACTTCAAATAAATCCATGATTTCAGAGTTAACAAGTCAATTATGCGTTTGGTACGATGCTTTAGTTAATAAGCTACCGAACGAAGTCAATGAGAACGCGTGGTATGAAGGTTTGCACTCATTATTCCCATAAACAAAAGAAGCGCTCCGACTGAATCATGTTTTATCTTCATCCGATAGGCCGAAGTGAATTCATTGGCGTTTCAATTGCGTTTCAATGCATTAGGCCGAGTTTAGAATCCGTAGGCCGAGTTTGGCGTCAAGAAGCAGTGTTAGATTTTTGACAATATCTCAGCCACAGACAAACAGACATAAAATATTGAATATTTCTCACTGTAAAACATCGTCGCTAAAACACTACCGCCATCTGTTGAGTACACTGTGGTGGGCACTACACTGAACAGATGGCGGTAGTGTGTAAGCGTCAAACGCAAGGGAATTGACTTTGCGCGCCACAGGTGGTGGTACTACCAACTACGATTCTTTTAAATTATCCGTTAAATGCTTGTTCGATGAACAACTTGCGAGTGTTATGTCTGTTTGTCTGTGTCTCAACGATTGGTTTCTCTTTTTCAAATCTTACGGTACGTACGGAAAGGTAAATAAATTTGGAAGCCATCAGTAATCATAACATTCCGTTTGGTGCTAAACTGCGCTAGATTAAGAAAGATGAAGTCCGGGTTGTGCTTAATAGGCTGGAAATGGGGTAGTTAACCCTACATCTCCCAAGTCTCCGGGAAAGTATGCTGAAGCAACATAGATTTCTATTTTCCCGTGAGTTGTTGGAACCTCCATTATGATCTTTTTATAAAATCTGCAATAGAAATTAAATTTACTCTTCCATTTTCTATAATTGGAGATCGTCCATTAATTATGTCACACTTTTAGGGGGGAGCCTTACAAAAAAAAATTAATGTCCATATAAAAAAATGTGACAAAGGAGGGAGGGGGGGTTGAAAATGGACCAAATTTGCGTGACATAATTAATGGACCTTCCCTTGCAGCTCTTGGAGCTAATTGCCCTTCATCGTAAATTAACTTACAAGATGTTGTAGGAACTCCTTATACCCTACTTTTATTTTTTTCATGGCTCCTGAATAAGAGTAATGTGCAGTTTTCTCTCTGTGAACCTTTTTCAAAGTACAGCAGTTGCTCCCTTCGCATGGTGAAGGGTCACTTGAACAAATTTTATTTTATTGTTGTTGAAGTTGTTGTTGTTGTTTGCCGCTCGCATGGGGATTAAGCTCTTCCCCAACCCCCTTATTTGGAATATTTTCTCCTTGGATCCTTACAATTCTGTATCCTTGTTTTTGTGGTGAATTTTTTTCTTTTCCGACTGTATTTCATGTGTGGCCAGGAGTATTAAGGTTTGTTTTTTTGCTCTCAACACCACCTGGTCCTGGGATATCGCCAATTTGATGTACCTTGTCATCGTCAGTGCTTACGTGGATTTTATGAGAGTCACCATCATCCCTTTGCCCTGGTCTTTCACCACCATCGTGTAGATTTCTCTTTTGGAACTTTTTCCTTTTGTTGGCTCTTCCAAACTTGAAATCAAGGTTGAATTTAGACGAATCTAGAACCGAACTACCATTCATACTGGCGACAACGGTCTGATGAGGCAATGAAAACCCACCCCTAAGCTCCTCCCCTTATCCTATCCTTCGAAAATGCACCTTTATAACCTCGAGTAAGCCACGAGTATTCGGCCCAACTTCTACTAGACATAGAATTAAGTGAATTTTGTTACAAACAGTGAACAATGAATTATCGGCTCCGTAAAGCTAATGCGATTCAGCCTTCCAAATAAACGAACTGGATAAAAAAAAAAGTTGAATTTACTGTTTTTGATGGAGTTCAACGATCCTCCATCGACAGTGAAAACTAGTTCATAATGTTTATTTTTACGTTGCGCTGCAGTATCCTCCATGCATCAACAGATCAACTGAACTAAACTGATGTCACCAACTGAAGGCATAGGCACCAAGAATCAACTTTGCTTTTGACACAAGGCTTCCATAATGCAACCCTGAGGAGCTATTAATTGATGTCACGATTTGGTACTTCTCCAACCATTGCACAGTGGTCTAGGAATGGAAATAAGATGGGAAAAATATGTTGTCCCAAAAATGAAACTTTACCAGTATAGTGGAATAGACAATATGACAGATTGTTCAATAACGTTGTAGAACTATTTTTTTAATGCAACTTTGTTCAAAAACCCAATTTTTTATCTCAATTTTATATCAAGTTTTAATACGTATCTTAGAGTGATCCCCATTGGCGCAGCTAATGGGGGTGCCTAGGGTAACTGGCCCTCGTCATAATGATCTAAAATCGAACAAATTAAAAGGTTTGTGCAGTATTATTCTGAAGATCAGAAACACTTTTTCACAGAATGTTAAATGTTTTCAAAACTAAAAAAATGAGATGACATTCAACCTTTTTGTGAGACGTGCTTGTGTCTAATCTAGTCTAATCTAACACCAACACAGCCAGTTTATGAAAGCATCCTGGAAATTATAGATATACCGCCATCCTTTTTCTTGTCTATTTGGTATATTTTGCACATCAGAGATGCGCAAAATATACCAAAACGGCCGAGCCTACTGTGCAGCATTTAAGGTGATACGATACGTCACGCTTTTTTTTCTTTTTTTTCTCTCCTTTCTATGTGTCAGTGAATTGATTATCATTGATGCTGAAGTGGTGTGAGTGTACATCATGCACTACCGCAACTACCGTAAACATAGCTGCTAGAGTTCGTTATTATTAGGTCGAATGTGTAACAGAGACTATCACTACATTTCCTTTCAATTTGCCAATATTATCGACCTACCACCTCCCAGGACACCCCTTCTTATACAGAAAACAATTTTGCGCCTAGCCACCAAGACCAACATGTCAAGTCATCATAGTAGTTAACTGATTCAACATCACACTTTAATTACATACGACCTGTCCAAAAGTGATTCGAGAGCTCAAAGCTCCAGGTAAGAAAAAAGATCCCAAAGTGACTCAATTTCACAAATCTCGGCACTATATTGCAGGAAGCCAAAAGCGAGGCCAAAAGTAGGTAATGTGGGTCGAAGAGTTTTCATTTGATTGTTTTCAATTAGTATGGAACTGACAATTCGTTTCTACCCACTCAAAGTCAAAAGTAGGCAAAAATGAACTGGCCGATGGATATTTTTTCTTATAGTGTATGTTTTTGTTTTTGAATCATCCTTTGCCACCTTTTGCATATCAGCTGATGGCTTCGAGAAGTGCAGAGCGAGCAGAACGACACATATGTTTTCTATAGAAGATTTCTAGGATCATTGACTATCATTTTTTTGCCTTGAGAAACAAAATAAGAAATTGTTTTAAACATTTTTTAGTGATGGTTTCTAAATTGTACACAGTTTAAGTACCTTAAAAAGCAATAAAGACATTGATTTTACACACTTTGTTTCAATTAAATCGACAACACTGGATACGATGATAGATGATTCGTACACACACCTCCGTAATGCGATGTGTAGAAAAAAGGTAATCAAAACAGTTTCAACTTGCAAAATTATTCGCGGCTCGCGTTTTTAACGATGCAAATGATATTATTTAACTAAATATCGTCTTTAAAAGTGAATTAACTTGAAAGTACTTGTAGAAGCACGTGTCGTAATTGTTTTTAGTGTGGTTTTGAGAAGTGAAAGCTAGTGAAAACAGTTGTTGAAATTTCATGCCCTGAGCAGAGCAAAATCCGCTGATCGTACTTTTTAATGTAAATATTACCAATGAGTGAATGAATTGGCAATATTTGGGTGGCAAAGTATTGAAATATGTATCCAGCTCTTATTCATACAATTCAGGCCCATTTTTAAGGTATGTAATTAGTAATTTACTGTTTTGTAGGAAGATGTCTTTCGTACGCATACCATAATACGTTTATTTAATGATTGTAGGGACAGCCATTGTTGCATAACGTGCCGTATCACCTTAAGGCGTAAGATGATTTAGAAACATCGGGCCTCTTTAAATGAAAGATTTAACTTTGGTTTTTACTCAAGGGGAATAGTTGAACTATCTTTTGTCGTAGGTACCGCCCCCTTAGAACCCTCCTCGTTCTTGGGAGATGCAAATATGTCAGTGTTTTTTTGTGTACTTTTTTAACCAGTTTGACCAAATGTTTTAAATTTTCACGCGAATCGGTTGTCTGGTGCAGGAAATGATATCAGATAATAATTATTGGTAATTATTGCGGAATCTATGAAATGGAATTCCGAAATCCCGGAACCGATGCCAATGTGACCATATGCCAAAGGATTACTACAAATAATCTTTATTGACCTTATCTTATCATGTTAACATGATTTGTTATGCAACATGATTATTATACCGCGAATGTTACTGTGGGGTATAAAACCGGATTCCACGGATTTTCCGGAACCGATGCCAATGTCATTAGATATACTACAACCTGATTTCAATGATCATAGCTTGTCATTTTGGCATAATATTATATCATAACCTCAATGAAATTATATTCCAACAAACTGTTTGCCGGAATTCACAGATCCGCGTTCCGGAACCGATGCCAAAATCATCACAAATCATCTTCATTCACTTGATTCTACCTATTTGCCATGATTTGACATGCCACAAGATACTTTTGCCTGAGATATACACGTACGACAAAAGTTAGTTCAACTATTTCTCTTGAATAAAAACCAAAGTTTCTGAAAATCGGATGAGGCATTGCTGAGAACGAGTTTGTTGAAAAAAAAATCGTTCGTCCTGGTACTTTACGGGTTAAACACGATGCTTCAGAATCCAATAAATGGGTGAAACGTGGACATCTCGTACCGTACGTTCCGTTGTTATAAATGATTGGTCGTTGGGAGCATCTAATCGAAAAAAGTTAAATGATGCTCCATTTTCCTCGAGTGGTTGGGACATGAGATCTAACTCTTATGGCTTATGGTTATAGCGCCGTTACTCGCTTTCTGAAAAGAGAAAAATGGAATAAAAGGCCGTAGGAGAAAGGAAAAGGAAGAAGGAACCCGAGTTCTATATTCCCTTGTGTAACAACTGAAAAGAACAGGTATCTAATCAATCTACAGGAAAAGTTCGCTAAAACTCACAATGACTCGCGAGCTTTTCCTTTTGTGTGTTTCATAAAACCTCGCAAAATTTTCCAACACTGAACACGAACAGGTGAGAGCTAGATTTCAGTAAAAAGTAATAGAACGATAATATATTATAAATTTAAGAACATATAAATGAAAATAATTTCATTAATTTTGTACTCTTACTGACCTGTTTCACTACTGTTGAACCAAAGGAACTTCCAAGACTTTTCCGGATTATTTCCAAACTAATTCAAAAATTCTTCAGGCTAATCATGATCAAACATCAAACGTCTAAAACCAGAAAAAAAGCACTGGGACGACTTTCTTGCTGAATTAACCAATTGGCAATTCTATGTTGGAACTTGGCCATACCCACTCGTTCGCAACCTTTGACAATAGCACACTTGACATTTGATTTATCATCAAAATACAGCACGAAAGCAGCTCTTCGAATGATGTCTAAGACAAAGTTGTAGAAACCGAAACAGGTGAATATATAAACAGGAACGAACTCACCAAATGAACGATGCTTTGCCCGTAAAGACTGTTGCATCTCCTAGTTCTAGCTCAACACTTCAAACCATTCCATCGGATATTTAAAGCAACTCTTGCACAATCCGCCTCCAATCCAATCAGAATCATCGGCCCAACTTGCCAATCGCCTAATAACAGTTCTGACGAAAAGGATGCTGATAAAAACACTTTGAAATGCATTTTACCCGTTCACTTGCACTTGTTTTGCACTAAAGTTCTTTTCTAGAACTATGTTATCGAGTGACACCATGTTTCGGGCTAAAACGCGATGAAAAAATCAATGACACAAAAAATTAAGCCTAAAATTTTACACTCGGAAATTGTTCACGTCCTTACAGAAGCAGAGCACACTTCGATCTCCCTTTTTATGAGACGTGCTTGTGTGACTCAAAAGTGAATAAAATGTAAATAGACAATTAATTAAGAAATTCTAAGTCGCAGCAGAGGTCTGGGAAGGGACAGGCCCCCTCCTGGACTCTCCTTATATACGCCCACGAAATTCATGTAAACTTGTACGATGATCATACGCATCATGCAAACTTCCATGTTTAGTGATGTAGAATAACACGTTTCTCCTGTTAGTTTACTTTTTTTTGCTGTGCAACACTATCGGACAGAGTTGACAATCCTTTATCTGTTGGAAATGTTGCTTTGTTGTTTGCGATAGAATTCACTAAGATCAGTTACCGATAATCGAATCCAATCTTTTCAGGCTCTTTTTTAAATTACATGAGCAATGTGAAACGTCAAAATATGAAAAAATATCTGGAATATATATAAAAAAAACAAGTGTGACCCAGAGTTTACACAGGAACTAGCGATGTAGCCCAGACAACCAGAAGTCGTGTAATAATGTACAGACAGTATCGTAAATTGCTACAGTTTAAGTCAACATCGCATATAAGAATGGCATACTTCATATTATGTTTATGTTAAATCGTATAGAATGCAAATCTCCGAATTATATGCGATGAAACATTTTTCCATCATACTGTATCACAAATTAAATCGGAATACATCGTAAGACTTTTCAAATTGAATTTGTTATAACAAATTAAATAGTAGGGGAAATGTCTGTAATGTTGGCCTATGGATCTAAGATTGGGCCCATCGCTAAAAACCTGCTATTTATCAATTTTATCTCAATGAACACGTCATTGAGCTGGTACTGATGGATATTTTTGGTCGCTATTGAAAATTTAGTCGATCGCTGAATTTATGTATGGGCCCAAGTTAGCGGCATTTAGGCCGACATTACATCCATTTACCCTATATGATGTTAAAACAACCCCGTTTGAAAATAAATTATAATTTGCACGTATATGGACTCCACTTTTGTACTGATAGGCATTTTTTTGCATTCTATACGATTTGTTTGTTTGCATATATATTTGTATATCACTGAAACAACTTTGAATATACGTGCATTCTGGTTGCTTGGGAGCCCACAATATGCTTTCACCTGAGTATCGTTGTTCTACAACATGACCAAAAATTTCGATTAAAATTCAAAACCAAGTAAACTCGTTTATGTTTCACAATTCAAAGCGTATTCCTTCAAGCGCTTTTGAACGAAGCATTTATTCAACTACACAAACTAACGATTCAATTTGGAAATCTTCAGCCCCTAGCTACGGTACTGGCAAAATTTGCAGCACGCAGCCACCAAGCAGGGCCAGTAACGAGAACCAGAACCAGACGGAGGCTAACACCGATGAACCAGAAGACGGGAGAAGGCTGGTTGTAGAACCACAAAGAACCAGAATCTGAATTATTGTTCCTCGTTTCTGCGTCCAACGACCGGCAAACGTGAGGCTCGTGTGGAAGATCAAGACGACCAAGAAGAAAAGTAGAAATTCTACCTCTTTCGAGACTTCTTTTTCCAGCATCCCGCCAGCATCGGAGCAGCAGCAGATCTTGGGGTTCGTCGTTTTCTCTTTGTGTTTTGTCTGCGAAGGCTCCCCAACTGTGCTAGGAGGGGGGGGGGGGAGTTGGAGTATAACAAGACAACCAAGAAGAATCAGCGGTAGCAGCAGCAATGGGTTCCCGACCAGAGTGCGCTCAGATCGGCCTTTGGAGTGCGGTCGTCGGCCAGCTGAAGGCAAAGAACTATTTTTTTTTTCTTATTCTAATTATGGCTAGCATTCAACTAGTCATCATCATTATAGGTTTTTTTTCCTCTGTGATATTCACTCTCTCGCTAGAGTGTAGTTTCCTCCAATCGGCAGCGATGGATGGATGCTGTGTGGCATGAACTCGAAGTTCTGGTTTTGAACTTGGATCTCATTCGTCGTGCAGTGTTCGTTCGTTGGTTCGTTTCAAGTCGGACGGGTCTTTTCACTTCTAACATCAGCCTTTCCTTCCTTTCTCGGACCAGAATTTTCGAAAGTTGTTCTGAGAGCTAACCAACAACGAGGCAACGCATTTTGTCGGTTCGTTCACTTTTCCTGCTTCCAATCAACTTCACCCTTTGCGAGTGTGTTTTTATTTCTAATGTACAGAAAGCATGGTATCGCCGGGGGAAAGAAGAACTGCCGCCATCAAGATTCGACTTAGCATCCAAAAAAAGCGATTTTCAAAGAATACATGCCAGCTGAATCGAAACGAAACACACGAGCTACCTACAACAACAGCAACGACAACAGCACGGGGAACAAATAACAATTGGATTTGGACAGAAATTTAAATTCTGATTTCCTTTTTTGGCACAATCACGCACACGATTCGTACCGTTCGCTTTGTCATCTCGGCGGTCGTCGTCGTCGTCGTCTTTGAGAGGATGTTTTATTCAACCCAAGATTGGCGCTGGTTCGGTCGGAAATCGAAAATATGGAGATTTACTTTGTTTTGCATTCGTATTACTTTTTTTCCTGAGATGATACGGGAATGTCAGTAGATGAAGGTAAGCAAAATCCTTACTTTCGTATGGGGTAAAAGATTGGTTTGTGTAATCCCGAAGGATTATTCAATGGTAACTGTAGCTTTTGAAAAACGATTTGTTTTTTGTCAATTATATATGAAATTTCTTTGTATAGAATTTGGCCACATTATATGTGATGCAGGGTTTAAGTCATCTGATCTAAAGTCTAGACTTCTAACCGAATACAGTTAAATTTTGGCAACAAAACCACAAAACCTTTCATTTTTGGAACGGGGTTCGATTTTGGCACCGTACCAAAATCGAACGGATTTTGAAAATAATGCTTTTTGCTCCATGAGATAACGTCTATATCATAAATTATACGAGATGAGCTAGCCAATCAGCTTAAAATATCGCCTATAAAATCTATATAATAAATTAAATTTGAACATAAATCGTTCGATTTTGGCAACACTAAATTTTAGGGCATGTTGCCAACATTGAACGGGTACGGTAGGGGTTTTAATTGTTATATTATTGTTGCATACTTTTTTGTGAAAGCATGCAGCAATCTATCGTTTTACAATATATTACAGTCAACGCTTCCTAACTCGATATGAAGATATCTAAGCTAAAGTGTGGCCCAGCTGGAATCCGTAAGCACATTTTATTTCATAGCACCGCCTCCTAAACACTTAGATCTCTTTGCCGAGATTAGCACCACCCAGCAGCTCGGCATTTATTTATAGATTTCGGCAAATTCCCGTGCCCACGTGAAATTGTTATTTATACCTTTAATTAACAAATATTTATGAAGATTTCTGTGTAACTGGATCGTTAAGTCCTATATGGAGAAATGAAATGTTTGACAGCAATAGAATATTCTTTATTCGTTCACATAAATTAAAGAACCAACGACTGCGAATTTGATAAAATCTTTGATTAGAATTCAGCAAATTATGACAACATTAGAAATAGATTGAACATTGTCGATTGGCAAGCAATATTAAGAACTGCAGGAAATGTTGAATGTGCAGTTGACGTATTCTACAATGTGGTGCTTGAAATAATACTTGAAGAAGTGCCAAATAAAAGAAGAAGACGTCAGAGTCATGCAAAACATCCGGTTTGGTACAACAGGGAACTGAAAAATTTAAAAAATCGAAAGCATAAAGCGCACAAATTTTACAAAAAATATAATAGTGAAGAAACTTTGGCATACTATTTAGACACTTGCGATCAGTTAAATTTGGCCGTGCATATGGCATTTGAGGAGTATTATTTAAAAACTGAACTAGAAATAAAGTCTTGACCTAGGAACTTTTTCAATTATGTGAAAACCACATTAATATCTGATAATTTTCCATCAAAGATGCATTTGGACGATAGGGTAGGTGAGATCTCGGACGATATATGCAATTTGTTTGCAAATTTCTTCCAAGAAATCTATACTACGTTTTCAGAAGAGGACCGTGAATATTTTGAATCTCATCCAGAATTTTCAAGTGACATCAGCGGAATTCAAATCAAGGTTCATGATATCTTAAAGGGTTTAAACAATTTAGATGCATCTAAAGGTCCTGGCCCTGACGGTACTTCGCCATTATTTTGGATTTTCAAAATGTCACTCGAATCCGGAAACTTCCCAAAATATGGAAACAAAAAACTCGTTTTAGTACATATTTTTAAATTGGGCAAAAAATCTGACATACGTAATTATCGTGGTATAGCTATTATCTCTTGCACTCCTAAACTTTTTAAAGCGATTGTAAATGAAAAACTCTTTCTTCAAATTAAAAACAGAATTAGTACTATGCAACATGGTTTCTTTAAAGGCCGTTCAACAACTACGAATTTACTCTAGTTAATTAATTATTCCTTGAATGCAATGGATAACGGAAACCATGTAGAAGAGTTGTAAACAGATTTCAGCAAAGCGTTTGATCGAATTGACATACCCATTAGACTGATGCAAAATTTGAAATTTTCGCTCCACAGTGCTCAAACGGTTCCAAACTGGGCAATGATTAGCCTCCCAAAATTTGAGCTCATTTAGTGAAAAACTGTCTTGGCACAAACCATTTGAAGTTTATATGGGAATTACTTAGGAGAAACAATAATTTTGGTTCATATCCATCTCAAAATTCACCAGTTCACTCTACTTTAGAAAATGATAGCTGAGCTTATTGAAAATTTTATCAGCAACAACTTTGTTCAAGACCACTTTTCGATCAAATGTAAGGAACAAAAAAATATTAATGATTCATGTCACTGATGTCTTATGATTATGCTCAATCAACTGTTCAGCAGGCAACAATGATGTTTATGGCGCGTAGAATAGAGGAAAACAATCATGGCTACTTTGTCACACTGCAGAATACAGTGTTGCCTACAATACAGTTGCTTAATATTGCCATAAGATTATCAATCTCTTAAACAATTAATAACTATTTAATTTGACGTTTGGCTGAAAAACGATTTTCTGCAAAGTTGTAGCTGATAAAAATTCCCATAAGAATAGCAATAGAATTTGTTAACAGTACAATATTTAAAAAGGCTAGAAGACAATTAACAAAAAGTTTTGTTTTCCCATGGTAATTTCCATATAAACTTCAAATGGTTTGTGCCAAGTCAGCTTCTCATTAAATGAGTTCAAGTGGCTAATCAGGGCCCAATTTGGAACCGTTTGAGCACTGTGGAGCGAAAATTTCAAATTTTGCTTCAGTCTAATACCCATGCTTCTTTTAAAACTTCGAAAAATGGGAATTCATTACGCACTCCTCAAGTGGCTAGAATCATATTTAACTGACCGCCATCAAATAGTAAAATACAACGGAATGACATCAAATCCCGTTGATGTCACTTCAGGAGTTTCTCAAGGCTCCCATTTAGATGCGCTGTTATTTATTCTCTTCGTCAGTGACATATTTTTCATTATTAAGAAATTGAAAGTTTTAATCTATGGTGACGACATTAAACTTTTTTTGGAAATAAAATATGCCAAAGACATCAACACATTCAAAGAGGAAGTACAGATATTTTAAACTTGGTGTCATAAAAGCCTGCTACATTTAAAAAAAAATGTAACTCAATTACCATTAGTAGAAATCGAATCTTAACCGATATAACAATCACTTTAGGAAACCAGAACGTATAAAAGTGTGATAGAGTCAGGGATCTAGGTATTATTTTGGACTCAAAACTTACTTTCACCGTTCATTATAACACATTTATTAACAGAGCGAACAACATGCTTGGTTTCATAAAACGTTTCTGCTTTAAATTTCACGATCCGTTTACGATAAAAACATTGTACATTGCTTATTTAAGGTCAATATTAGAATATTGCAGCATAGTTTGGTCTGCTCTAGAATAGAGTCCGTTCAAAAGCAGTTTCTATTGTATGCACTCCGCAAGTTAAGTTGAACTGTATTTCCTCTGCCATCTTACACAGCTCGTTGTATGCTCATAAATATCCAAACATTAAGGGGTTACGCCACCCCAGGATTTTCAAAAAATCGATTTTTTTTACATTAAAAGGTACTCTGAAGTGTAAAGAATAAGGGAAAATTGGTTCCATGTCGAACAAATTAAAATTCCGAAAGTTATAAGCGAAATTACAAAACTTTGCATCACGCACCTGAATGGTTCGGGCCGCGTTTTTTCGATACAACATTTCTCTCCGCAGCCCACACGATAGCATCTGCAATTTTGACTCAATTTGATCTAGACTTTGACGATTGCATTCTCTGATTAATTATCTAGAGAAGTACATACGAACTTTTCAATTGATCAAAAAATGCAATTGTGATAAACAATTTTAGAAACAAATTTCAGGCGCAAAAACTGATTTTTTGCAAAAACAAGTCCCATTTGCGTAAAATTCAAATTTTTTTCATCTCCGTATGTACTTCTCTAGGTATTCTTATATAAAATAAGAAAAACCACTCGTTTTTGTTCTAGGTTCATATTTACGACGAAGAAAGTGTGGGCCGCTTAACACTACACGTGAAGCAGTGCCAGGAACTCGCAGTGCTGCCAACTGCCACACATGGTTTCCCCTTATGACAAAATACTGTAAGCACCCCTAATTATGTGTAATATAAGCCCATATGAGTTAATTTAGTATGTGACTTTATTAAATAACAAAAAAAAAATTAATGAAGTTGGTGCATTTTTCTGTATTCTAGGGTGGCGTAACCCCTTAAAAGAGCGTCGTGAATTTGCTATTATTTTATTCGTAAGCGATATCGTATCACATCGCATTGACTCAATAGAACTATTGTCATCCTTAAATGTATATACAGCATCTAGGCATTACCGAAATAGAAATATGTTTGCTACAAATCGTCATCGTACGAATTATGCCAAATTTGGACCCTTGAACCAAATGACGGACACATACAATAAGCACTGCGATAACACTGACTTTACAATGACAAAAACCAAATTAAAGCAATATTTTATTTCTTGCATAACGTCAGCTAGATGTAATTTTTTTAACTTGTTCTCAAGACATATTATAAAAAAATATATAACAAAGACATAATTGTAAAAATAGTACTTAAGACAACAAATGTAAAACGGTCTACGCTAATTGACGACAAATAAATAAATAAATAAGTTAGCTGAATGTCGACAAGTTTTTCACTAAGCAAAATAAAATGCTGAGCTGCTCGGTGGTGTCCATCTTGGCAAAAAATCTAAGGGAGTAATAAAGTAAATTAAAGATATTGTATAGATTTTTCTCCTTAAGTTTACTTAAATCTTTGGTTTTTATTAGTATTCTTGACTTTTTACCTATGGGATGAGTACCTAAGGGGGTTAGATTTTGATAAGTTCTTTAGTGGGAATGACACTGGTGAAGACTGCACATTGTAGTCGAAATACATAAGTTATGGACCACCCATCAGCAACCATCCCAACATCAGAAGACATCACCCATCGGTTGGACTCAATTCAACGAAACCAACAGCAAGTGGCCTTAGCATTGAATTCAATTGCGCGGCCATCATTTCCAGGCAAACTCAACGTCTCAGCGTAGTACGAATGGGGACGTCGACAACAACAACAACAACAACAACAACAACAATAGCAACATCATCAGTAACATGCTTCAGCCCATCGGCACCCCGATGACCACGAAAGCATGCACCAGCATATCACCAAGAACGCCAACTCAGCAGCAGCTACAGTGACGACGACGATCACCACATGGCAACAGCAACATCGATGCAACAAGACACCGCATGGTAGCAGGAGTAGACAGTACATAGATCATAATTAGATGTAAGCATTTTTGCAGGAATTGAAGCTCTTTTGTATTTCAAAGTAAATTCAAATTGACGCAATAAAAATCATTCCAGTTTTAGTCGTAGACGTGAGCAGTAGTTCTTTTTAAAAACACCCCGAAGTCCTTAGGAGACATAATTGGCGCAGTCGGTAGTCCTGGAGTGATTTAGTTAAAGTTTAGTGAAGTGCAGTGCAAGTGCAATCCGAAATCATCGGGGGATTACCGGAGAGCAAGGATTGAACCGAGCAGCACTTTGGAACTGACGAACACCGGCGGTTTACCGGCTGAGAGTCAACTTTAACTACAATTCACCTGACCAGGAGTCCGAGGGAAAATCGGACAAAGAACCAGATCGAAGGAACATCGATCAAAAATAAATCGTAAGTACCCACTTTTTTTATCCTTCAAAACTAATTCAGAAATAGAAATCCGGCATAGGTTTACTACTTCTGAACATCCTCTAAACCTTACTAATAACACAGTCTGGCGGCCCCACCCGTGGTAACCAATGGACTAAAATATCACAGATAGGCCGCGAACTAACTTTAAAAACTCAACAAATAAATAATAAAATCAGCAACATAAATAAATTAGTGAATTAATTAAATTAGTAGCAAAGTGAATTATTTATAAGCAGTGAAGTGAATTATTTTATTAGTGCATGTTAACAAGAAAAATGTCCGAGACACTAATGGACAAAATTGAAGAATTGGAGCAAATGCTGCTTCAACAAAGAAGGCAAATCGAATCGTTGCAAAACACCCCGCGAAGTGTTGAGCAGCGCCCACAACAAATTTTTGATGCAACGCGTATTCCTGACGTGATTAAAATGATCCCAGGATACGATGGTGAAATCAAGGCTTTGCCATCTTGGATTGCCTCGGTCGACCAAAAATTAGAGTGTGCGAAGAAATTTGCACCAGATAGTGATACGCGCACCGTGCTACCTATCTGGACATCAATTATCAGAGACAAAATCACTGGTAAGGCCAATGAAGCCTTAATTAGCAACAATACTGAGTGCAAATGGGAAGCCATAAAGAACACATTAAAAGAAAGATTTGGCGATAAGCGAGATTTATCAACAATTTTGAGCAGGATACCTTACTTGAAGCAAGGTTATCTTAGCGTGGAAGATTTTTACTACAACTGCGATGGATTATTAGCAGATATTCGAGCTAAGGTTATGTTGGACGATAACCTCAGGCCCTGTTCCACAACTGTTATGGCAACATACGAAAGTATGATGACAAATGCTTTCATTGACGGGTTACATGATCCGATATCTGCACTTACCAGAACCAGTAGACCTGATAGTTTATTTTCGGCATACCAACATGCCCTAGATCAAGACAATGCTGCTAAAAGGACAAAAGCTAGTCAAAAATCAAATTCAGGCATTGGTTAGAAAAAACTGGATAAGCGAGAAATGAAAAGGGAATCTACTAGGGCGCTAGTCGAACTAGTAGAAAATATCCGGGATCGCCTCGAATGGAATACCCGTAATTAAGACAAGAAAAAAGGAACGTTACTAATTACCTTCTCATCTTTTTAGGTTTGGGATGCATCGGAAGACTTCAAAATAGCCTTACCAAGACGCCTCATCAACACCTCATTCTCCATCAAATTATACCCCACTAATCCTTTCTTTGAATTTTAGGTTGGAACATACCCTGGGAACTTAAGCTAACCTAGCTAAGACGCTCCTTCAACTCCTTAATCATTAACCACTATCCTTAGGTGTTGGAAAATGAACCCCATAATAACATTTTTGCTAATTATCACCCTTTCCAACACCACACCTCAATCCATAGAGATAAAAAGCCTAGATAAAAATCCAGGGCTCCTAACCTTAAGATTGGGAGAAGGCTTCATAAAGATAGGAAATCATAAAATATTTCACATAATAGACTTTAAGAATTACGAATTAATGTTTGCAAAACTACCTGCTACCTTGAATGGTTTGAAAACTATTGGAAACTTCACAGATACCATTCACTTGCTCGAATCTAAGTACAATACCATGAAAAATTTGTATCATGATCTATTTCCCACAGTTAGACGCAAACGAGGTCTTGTTAACATTTTAGGATCAGCTATCAAACAAATCACAGGAAATTTAGATAATAATGACCTCATTCAAATTTCAGACACTATTAGAAAACTAGAGCTCGATAATGAAATATTAGTCAATGAAAACAACGAACAGGCAAAAATTAATATCCAACTACAAAATCGGATAAACAGAGTCCTAAATGATTTAGAACGTCAACACAACCTTATAAGAAAAAACATAATTGTTCAACGATCGGAGCTAGGACGAAACAAAAGCATTCAAATAATTGAAGAAATTATAAAAATCAATCTTTATATCGATATCCTTAATTCACATTTAGAAACAATTTCAGAAGCCATTCAACTGGCAAGACTTGACATTATCTCAAAAAACATCCTCTCACCAGACGAGTTGCACTTCGCAATAAAACACTTAGAAGATCAGGGCATCTCTATTACTCACCCAGAACAAGCCTATCAATTTTTAGGACTTGAAGCATTTTATAATCAGAGCAGGGTTATTTTTGTTGTAACGATACCATTATTCAAAGCCCATAAATACGAAATATTGTTTTTGGAACCACTAATCGTAGGAAATAGAATCATCAAGCTGCCCGCAACCAAAATCATATTGAGCAAGGAAGAAACGTACTTCATAACCAGAAATTGTCAACAAATCCATAAGTACTACGTCTGCAGACTTGAAAATTTGTCAAATTCTACCCAAGATGGCTGTTTTTCTAGATTGTTAAGAGGCTCATCAGGAAATTGCGTATTTAAAGAAATAAGCCAACCACATGAAATCAAATCGATCATGAGCAACTACGTAATTTTGAAACAAATTAGCAATGGAACCATCTGGTCCACCTGCGGTATCACAAACCGAACACTGACAGGCACATTTCTAATTGAATATCATAACTGTACAGTGAAAATCAACAGCCTACAATTTTCAAACGATGAGATCGTAAAAACCGAATTACCCGACATAATTCCCTTGGATGGCCTGAATATTCAAGTAGACACCATAGAGTCAGAACCAGATTTCGAAAAGCTCAACATCGTAAACAGGCATCGTTTAGAATCGTTCACTAAAACGCAAAGATTCCACACATCCACCTCTATAACATTATCTAGTTTCAGCATACTAATTGGAATAGCAGTTTCGATCTACCTGATTTGGAAAAATAAGTCAAAAACTACCCAAGACCCCACCAGATTACATCCAAATACGAATCGGGACGATTCTTTTTCTAAGGAGGGTGTAGTTATGGACCACCCATCAGCAACCATCCCAACATCAGAAGACATCACCCATCGGTTGGACTCAATTCAACGAAACCAACAGCAAGTGGCCTTAGCATTGAATTCAATTGCGCGGCCATCATTTCCAGGCAAACTCAACGTCTCAGCGTAGTACGAATGGGGACGTCGACAACAACAACAACAACAACAACAACAATAGCAACATCATCAGTAACATGCTTCAGCCCATCGGCACCCCGATGACCACGAAAGCATGCACCAGCATATCACCAAGAACGCCAACTCAGCAGCAGCTACAGTGACGACGACGATCACCACATGGCAACAGCAACATCGATGCAACAAGACACCGCATGGTAGCAGGAGTAGACAGTACATAGATCATAATTAGATGTAAGCATTTTTGCAGGAATTGAAGCTCTTTTGTATTTCAAAGTAAATTCAAATTGACGCAATAAAAATCATTCCAGTTTTAGTCGTAGACGTGAGCAGTAGTTCTTTTTAAAAACACCCCGAAGTCCTTAGGAGACATAATTCATATCTGTCATGGATACCCAAATTAATTAAGTGGAATTAAATGGAAGATAACCCTTTTTGACGTAGGGCTACGTCTTTGATTTCCATATGGGGGTACACTTTGTGAAAACCAAAAATGGAACATGTAACAAATTAAGAAAGATTTTGAACGTTAATAACTCAGCTGCCCCTGGTCCAATTGCAATAATTTTATCACCAATCGATCAGATATATGGCTACGCATCGATAACAATGCTTCCGAATGTTGATTTTCAACAAGAAACTATTGAAAAACTGGTAAATGTCCAGCATTGTCCAAAAGCATCGAATTAACTAACAAATCCACCAATTATCAACATGCATATGCTGCTTCCCCAGCACAGTCGTCAGAGTAGACGAAACAAGTCGAAGTGGCATTCGCCTCCGATCCTCGGGCGTGTGCGAATAGTAATATTTTGCACACTCATCGCCATACTCAGAACTACACGCTCCCAACGACCACACCACTGTAAGGTGGTGATTTTCAAACCGCAAAAAAGCAACCAATTTGTCAGCACCCGTTTGACAAATAAAAAATCTTGAATGTTCCATAATTAATTGAAAATTTCCAATTAATCTTCCCGCAGTCAAGTCAAAAAAAGTAACACGAGCAGTCGCGTCCTATACTGAGTACACGGCGAACAGCAGTAAAAATAACGTTTATTTGCTGGTTTTTTTTAATGTTTCAACATTTGGTTTTAATATTTCTATTGGTAAGCCTTTGGCTCTTCATCTTTATTCTAGTTAATTGGTTATTATAATGTGATGATTGCGTTTAACGCTAATTTATAGGATACCCTTTTATTGGATTGTTTTCGATTGAATTTAAAAATTTGATAACCTACCTACTTGAGCACAGCAACCTACATAACAAGTTGAACTAGGCTGCCAAATCACGAATGATCTGGTGGTTTGATCGCAGACAGGCAACTCTGAACCATTCCAGCGTGGAAATCTTTCGTTCCTCGAGTGTTTGAAGACCGGCCAGGTGGTGACTCTCAGAATTACGAGTTCGCGGTGCACTGTTAAGGATCATTCTGATGATCTTGTTTTGGATTCTCTGAAGCTTTAGGTGGTGGCACAACTCTCCCAGATTGGCATACCATACTCAATAGCCGGCAGAATGATCTGCTTGTGGACATCAAGCTTGTTTATGAGGGACAGGTGGACTTCCTGTTTATCAGAGGGTAGAGCGACCTGATCAAGATGTTACACTTGGTGGATGTCTTGTCCACATGGGATCGGAATAGAAATTTGCTATCGAGATTGAGTCCAAGGTAGACTACTTCACTCAACCATTCAATGGGAGTGCTATCAAGATGGATCTTGACGTTGAGGCGGAACAAACCGAGGTGAATTCGAATGTGGAAACAGAATGGTTCGTGTTTTAGCTGCATTTATACAAATCTTCCAGCTCTTGAAAAATTCGGACAGAACATCCAGATCTGATTGTAGTTTACTCGCCAGAGCACGGATCACTCGACCCTATAGATGTTGGAGGTGTCATCTGCGAACATTGACAGGATACCACCACCCGGTAGGGAACATATCAGAGGGACATTGTTCAAGTAGATCTGGAATGATCTGCCCGACAAGTAGTTTTTGATGATATTCACGAGGTAGATCGGAAAATTGTATCGATGCAGCTTGTACACTAGGCCATCATACCAGACGAACGCATTCTCGATGTCCAACAATACCATGGCAAATGTATTGGAAATGGACTTGTTCCGCTTGATGATGTTAGTAACCCGTGCGAGATGGTGGATGGTAGAGCGGCCTTTCCTAAACCCGAATTGCTCTTTGAGAAAGATGTTATTATCATTTGAAAACACCAGCAGACGGCTGACCATCAACTTTTCGAATAGCTTCGAGATGGAGGACAAGAAGCTGATGGGGCGATAGCTTATGGCACTGGTAGCATCTTTGCCAGGCTTGTGTATTGGAATCGCTTTGGCTAACTTCCAGCATGCAGGGAAGTAGCCAAGCTCCAAATATTTGTTGAAGATAACGGTAAGATGGTTGAAGAAGTCAATACTCAAGTTAGGAATTGACTCAAAAGGCAGTTCCAGTGTTAACATAAAGTTCTTCATGTGATAACTAGGGATTGAGGCTAGATAAAAGTTCTCTGTATTCAGCATAGTTTTTCAAATCGAAAAGAGTGACACGACAGTAGTGAATAGTTTCGTCGGGAGTTGACTCACTAGGTGGTGCCAGATTACAAATATTATTCTTCAAGTGATAATTCAGGTTCGAGACAAGATAGAAGTTTACATTCTTCAGTAAAGCTATTCAAATAGAAGGGCACCGTTCAGTAGTGAACAGTTTGGTTGGAAATTGACTCACAAGGCTGCACCAAGGAAACTGAAGCCGTTTGCAACCCTTAGTTACAGTTTTCCTACACAGCAAAAAATAAATTTTAATATTACATCCAAGATGCACTTCAATCAGGGCAAAAATCTCATGTCATTTTTTGGCCACAAAATAAACAAATACATTAAAAGCAGCGTAATGTCAGTTCATACACTGTATTAATGATAATTGTATCCTTTTTGGCAAGCAATATTACACCATATTTTCAACACAATTGAATTGCATCCACTTTGATGTGATATTCAATTTAATTTTTTGCTGTGTAGAGTTTGACCTTTTCATTTTGAGCATGAGCATTGACGACCATACATTTCAGTAGTTGCTACTCCGTGATTGATCAAATTTAGCGAAATTTGCATAATGAAATAGATGAATGGGGCTTGGGATTAGTAATCCATTCTTAGTGTTTAAAATCGGTTTTTTTTTTTCTTTTTTTTCATATTTTTTTACCAAACTCCCCCTTTGGAGAGGGATGCCAGTGGTGGCGGGGGGACACACCCCTCACCATCCCTCTCCAAAAGTGGAGTTTGGTAAAGAGAGATAAAAAAACCGATTTGTACCTTCCTTAAAAGTTGTCCTAGCTCGCTTGTCTAATATCTATATGCAATCTTCACACTGCCGTACTCTAACGCAACTATCAACTCTATGCTTTCATCTACTCCATCTATCGTATAAAAATTACCACTACAGTCTGTTATTTGAAATTAGCATCTTCAACTATGTAAATTAATTTAGGCTAAATTAAATTTTATTTATATTTTATATCACCGCCTCCTACAAAATAATGACGGGGGTTAAAGATCAGCCCTATTCAAATTATTCATTCTTTCTGCGTTTTTTTAAATTACACAATTTTAGTTTTATTATTAATTTATTAATTTATAACTTAATAAATAATTCAATACTTATTTTTTTTCATTAGTACGAAAAAAACACATGGTGGTGGCTGTTCCAGGGATTATCCGGAAATCGGAAAATACTTTGATTGAGTGCATTCTTGACCTTATGTTGAACGAACCACATCGTATGAAAAATACCTGTAAACTTCTGAGATATATAACGCACACATTATTGACGCTAGATTTGGCGTAATTTACACGATATTTCATGAAACATGAAGCGCAATATTGAATTAATCTAAATTGTATGTAATTACGATATTTATGCCAGCTTTAGCTTAAAATTAACCAAGATGATATTTTACGCATCAGTTTAAACTCAATTTTTTTCTGTGCATGATATTCCAATATTTTTATTTCCCCCAAAAGATTGTTCCCACTCCTCCCGTTGTCTTCAGACTTTTAAGGAAGTTTTTCTTTTCAACCTTTCTTGGAAGCTTCATCTGACTCCCCTAGGAAGATTAGATTAGAATTAACATCTACTTTTTTTTACGTATCTTTAACCAGCTCAAACTCTATGGAAGAAACTATGTTTCGTCAACTGTGTGCAAAGTGATTAGCAAATGAGCAGTTCGTGACCAAAACTGTACATGCCAAGCATGTCTGCGAGAAACGTTTTTGGTTTCGGTCGGAAATTAAAAATTCTCCAGGAAGAATGTTCCAACTTCACCCGGAAGATTCTTCGTCTTCTCCCTGAAGTTTCTTACAACTTTGTTTTGAATTTTATAAGAAATAATCTATGAACTCCTAATCCTTCAGGAAAATTATGCCGATTTTCCTCCGGATAATTTTTCTTCTATCCATCCTTAAACTTCTTTTTGGGAAATTATTCCCACTTTCTCCAAAAGTTTCCACCCAAGAAGTTTCTTTCAGATTCAACAGGAAGCTCCTACAAACTTCCACCCGAAGTTTTTTCAAACTTCCAACTGAAGTTTTCTCGATGTATATTTCGTATCTCTTAAGAAACGTAGACGCCCACATTCATCTGGACTATTAAGAAAGCTTCTTCCGCGATTCTTCTGGCTACCCCACCAAATGTATTCCGACCCTATAAGATTCAATTCCGTCCTCTTCAGAAAAGTGATTTTCAGAACTCACTTCTCTTGAAACATTCTTTCGATTTCTCTTGGATCGTTCTTTCTTACTGCCCCTGATGTCACGTTCTGACTTGCTCTGAAAATGTGTTATGAATTTCCCCCGAAGTTTGATGCTTGTTCGACATGCCTCGAAAATTTCTACAGTCTTCCTCCAGAGCAGCTTATGCCTTTCTCTGGAATTGGAATCTTATGACTTTCTTACTTTTTCTGTGCTTTTCCCGCAACTGTCTTTCAACTTATCGTTCGTCAACAGTAACAACTTTCGGATTACGATCACGGAAAAGAGTGAAATTCATATTGAGTATCTAGATGAAAAATGTTCTGCCAAATCGATGATTTGACAGCGTGTTCAATGGGTTTTCTAAATATATTTTTTCAGATACAACTGTCGGCTTTTGATTTGAAGCAAAAACGACTAAGTTCTGGTTTGTTTTCAACGCGTCGTCAATGATATCAAAACCGACCAGAACATCCCTGAAAACGTTTCCAGGGACGAACAAGATCAAGAATAAGAAATCTGACCTGAAACCTAGTTACACAGGTAGTCGATCTGCTCTAATGGCACACATTTGGAAACAAAAACATGGAACATAATACACACCTCCCGGCCCTGAACCAGGTGGAAAGCAGCAATAGAAGGATTTAAAGCAAGGGAAAGAGAAACTCTTCCTTTCTGTTTCCTCCTGCGATATGCCAATGCATCAAGAATGATACCTACCTGCCTTCTTCCTTTTCTATGACCACGATACGACGCAATCATACAGGCACCACCGGGCAGCCCGCCGTACCATTAGGGTAGGTCTTTGATTCATGCAATGGAAAATACCTGATTTTTCGGGTTCTTCTTCCCCCCTCCCCCCACTGCATCGTCATCTTCGAGTGAGAATACTTGTTTTACGGTGTCCTCTCACCTGGTTCTGCTAGCTATTTCTTCTCCGCCCTTTTCTATACACCACCTCTCTGTGTCGTCGTCGTCGTCGTCGTTGCCGGTTGTAGGATCTTTATTTTCCTCAACATGTTGTAATAAAGAACAACAAAAAAAAAACATGCTCTATCTGAGTCTGCCTGCAAGTTTCAAACTCGCAGCAATAACCAATGTGATCTGCATCAGCCAGCGTCACCGACTCGAAGAAGGGAAAAACAGGTTTCCGAGAGTCGTCGTTTGCTTCGAAGTTTAGCTTTCTTCGTCTTATTTTCATCCTTTCGGGCATGATCTTGGCCTTTGTTCTTGAACTTTTCAATCCCGATCGTGTGTCTGCAGTCGCGACGTGAGCAAGGTAAGATCTTTTTTTTTGTTTTATCTCGATTGCTGTCGATTCGGAGGTTTTTTTTCTCCAGTATTTGGAAATTGATCAATTTTATTATCGAATCAAGAGTTTATCAATAGTTAAATTTCTTTGCTTAAACAAGGCACCACTAATCGGATGCGTACCAGGATAAAATCCTTAACAGTATCACCCTTTTGGAGTTTTTTTAATGTTGCTTCTTATTTATTTAAATTTTCACTAAGTTATTGGTTGAATGAGTTAGGGCTTTTTTTGATTGGGCTAGGATTGAATTCACGGACATTTTTTTCAAAATGCAGATGGACAGAATGTTATTGTCCTGTTCGGGAATTTTTTATCGAAATTTCAACAGCTGACCGTTCGATAAAACTTTAACCTTAATATTAAAGCCTGTTTTGGTCAAAAATAATTACAAAACACGTTCAATCTTGTTCAATGATCAAATTTTGTAATTGTAGTGAAAATTTCCTTTTAAAGTAGCTTTACAACAATTAAATTGAATGGCCCAAAGTTTACTGTTGAGATTTCGGTAAAAATTACCGCAGTCGGCGATAATTTCTAAATGTGTAAACAATGTATTTGATACATGCGCAATAGACTGATGCAAAATTTGAAATTTTTGCTCTACAATGTTCAAACGGTTCCAATTTGGTTCCTGATTAGCCTTCCAAAATTTGAAGTATTTTTTTTCTCCCTTTATTATAGAGATTTTAAGCCTTTAGCTGGTTCGAAATTTGAAGTAGTTTAGCAAGAAACTGACTTGGCACAAACCATTTGAAGTTTATATGCAAAATACTATGGGAAAACCAAATTTTGTATTCATATCTATCTTATAATTAAACCTATTACTCTGCTGTTAAAATTGATAACTGTACTTGAAGTAAATTTTCACAGCCACAACGTTGAAGACCATTTTTCGATAAAATGTAAGGATCAAAAGTTATGAATGATTCAAGTCACTATTGCCTTATGATTATGCTCTATCAACTGCTCAGCAGGCAACATTGATGTTTCTGCTGCGTATAATAAAGCTAAAACATCATGGCTACTATGTCACGCTGCAGAATACAGTGTTGCCTACAAAACCGGTGCTTGATCATGCCATAAGATTATCAATATCTTAAACAATTAATAACTATTTAATTTGATGTTTGGCTGAAAAACAATATTGAGCAAAGTTGTAGCTGAGAAAATTTTCCATATGAATACCCAAGTAACAATTCAATAACAATTTAGCATCCACTCTGATTTATGATGGTTTAATAACGGCAATGAACAATCCATTTAGTTTAAATATAGCATTTCAAAGTGTAAAACATTCCTGCATAGTAATTCAGCTTTTTTGCTGTTTTAAAACCTTTTATAGTCTGGCAAGAAAGTCAAAAACTGTCTTGTTTTAAAAATAAATTTAAAACAGTTATCAATCCCTCCTTAAAACTTTTCTGTAATTCAAGCATAAACGTCATTACCAATTGTTTATTAATGTCTTGATGAAATAATTTATAAACATGTTCTATTATTATAAAAGCAACCATAAAACCATTAGGTTTTGCATTAGAGCAAAAAGCATTTATTGCTGCTTTTTAGGCTTTTAAAAGTGCATCATTAACTCCCCAATTACTCTGTTTACAAATTGAGCTTAAAAGATGGTTCCTCATAGTTAATAAATGCAAAATTTATGACAATGAAATCTCGAAGGATAGACGAAGTAGGATGAAAAATTCAAGTCAATTTCAGCAAAATTTACTTCTTTAGAAGAACCAGCACATCATTAACGACTGACCATCTGGCGGAGAAGAGCAAACTGAGCGGAGCCCTCGAATTCATAAAACATTGTCGAAAGTTTAAAAAACATACCAGCCTTCTCCAGATCTTGCGAAAAGATGGCAACCGACAGCAAACCACTGAAACTGTTAGTTAGCGGAGATTAGCTGGTTTCCGATCCATAGCAGCGATTTTATTCGGCGAAAGAATCAACTCTTCGAAAATTTCATTCAAGCTTACCTATCTGCATCGTTGGACTTCTTGGGCTGCACTTCTGTAACCATCCGGAAGAAGGTGATCTTTTTCGAGAACGATTGCGCTTTCAGCTGTTCGAAATGCGAAATGTTGTCTATCGGGAGAAAACCACCTGGAAGAACCCTAGATCCCACAGCGCAACTATCGAAAAATAAACAAACTGACGTTTAACTTTTTGCAGGCAACTTTGCCTCCATAAATGCTGCCATAAACCTGAACGGGTTAGGATAAAGCAAATGGCTTTAGATAAATAGAATTCAGCCTGCAAGTTTTCTTCATAAAATCCATTTTAAAACCTTATTAATTTGTTAAGGAATTCTTGAAAGCAAAACAACTTTTTCACAAATGACCCATGAAAATCAACTTTTATGCCACCGCCATGTTACAATTAGTTTGCTTGTTTTTTACAATCTTCGATTTTCAATCTATATTTCCTTCGATATAACTATATTTTGGTAAATTTTGCAATGAGAAAACATTTAAATGCGAAAATTAAAAAAAATCTCGGCCAAGCTCGATTTAAAGAATTTTTTTTTCAATGTTAAATAATTAGTCAAGTCGAAGTTTTACGAGGGTGGACTTAATTTTTTCGATGTTTTCACGTACATTTCACATAAAATTTAATATGGCACTTAAAACTAGGCCACTTAATGAGAACTATTGTAAAAGATTTGGATATTCAACAATATTTTTATACCATCAGTTTCTATTTTAATTATTTTGATAAGATCGGATTCATAAATCCTTTGCTATCTTGATTGATGCTTTTCTAGTGGATTCAGCATGCGACTAGGATAAATGTCTCGGAAAGGGTTTTTATTGTTGCTTTCAAATGGTTCTCAATGCGTTCTTCATACAACCTTTTGCAGTAAATCAATCTTGAAGAGCTTCGAGAATACACCCTTCAGAACTTCAGGGCCAACTAGACATATTCTAGTCTTAATGAGGTTTTGGTGGATGCATTAATGACAAAATAGCCTTGACCAGGGTTTTATAAATGTTGTTTTATAGTTGATTTGTAGTATTTCATAAAACTTAAAATGTTACTTGGGTAGCTATAGAAATTTTAAACGTTGCAATATAGAAGAAAGATAGAAGACTACGCAGAAAAAGTTTGGTTTCCCCATAGTAATTCCCACATAAACTTCAAATGGTTTGTGCCCAGTCAGTTTCTTACCAAATCAGTTCAAACCTTGGGAGGCTAATCTAAACCCGATTTGGAACCGCTTAAGTACTGTGGAGCGAAAATGTTAAATTTTGCATCAGTCTAATGTGTCACAGTCACTGTGCTTGTCACTTGG
Source organism: Ochlerotatus camptorhynchus (assembly GCF_037179485.1). NCBI lineage: Eukaryota > Metazoa > Arthropoda > Insecta > Diptera > Culicidae > Ochlerotatus > Ochlerotatus camptorhynchus. The sequence continues at coordinate 780,856 of NW_027040773.1, forward strand.
GAGCTGTCAAGCGGGAGCCAAACATTAAGAAGCAACAAATGCAGCCCCTTTTTGTATCCATCGTCATCTCATAACAATTACACTAGTTTACAAAACAACATAAAAAGTGTGAACTTTAGTGGTTGACCAACGTTTCTAATGCAAAATCCTACGCTGAATTCAATGCCGTGGTCAGAAAAAATTAAAGTAGAGCCATTTTTGAGATATACAAAATTTTTGATTTTTTGAATTTTGGACAAAAGTACGATTACTAAAATGTCAATATCTTTGGAACTAGTGCACCAATTTTAAATCTTTTTTTATGAAAGTTAAGCTAAATAAATTTGCTATCGTTTACTAGAATGTTATGTTTTAATTAAAAATTTAATTTTGAAGTCATTTAAAAATTTACAGCATTTTTTTTAATTTTTTTTGCGAATTTTCCATAAAAATCTTGTTTTAATCAACATTTTTAATGGGATAAAAAGATTCAAAAAATCATTCTATAATTTATTCTTAAAGTTCATTAAAAACTGGAGAAAATGAGCCTTTAATGGATGAAATCGGTTGGAAATTGTCGAAGTTATGAAATTTTTTGTAAAATCATGGAAATTGAATGTTCCAAGTTTGGCCGTTGTCCCGCTCCTAGGTTCATGCACCACTTCCAGTAAGCCTTTCTGCGGACGTGTACGCATACGGTGCATTTCACTAACACTACCAGCTGTCACGCAAAATGGGAATATTTTCAACAATATAATTTACGCTAGTGTTTGTGTGACCGCTCGGCGAGAACCTAACGCAACCAACTCAATTTGACAGCTTTCTTTCTTTAACATTGCTTAACGATGTATACGACAAAACGTGAATTCAAGTGTAAAAATGATCCTCAAAAGTTTTGTTACGCGTGTGGCAACTATATATTTACAAAATCGCTCAATTTCACTGCTTCGTTGCAAACTGCATACAGGCTTTATTTTAAAATTGATCCTGGAGACTTTGACAAACCGTGGATTCCAAAAGTATTATGTAGTTCGTGCAAAACGTGCTTGGCTAGGTGGATGTCAGGCGCAAGGTAAATTGATTTTTTGAATAACTTTCATATAAACAATTTATGTACAGCATGGTAGTGCTTTGTTCTTTCCTGATCGACATTATCTTACTTCATCATGCAACGGATTGTTATTTCTGCTTGACAAAATTTAAGCAACAAGGACGTCACAAAACAGTTGAGTATCCACAAGTGGCTTCTATGACAAAACCTGTTCCACATTCAAGTTCGGTCCCGTATCCTGTTTATCCAAAGCGGAAACGAGCGCCCTCTGTTGAATCGACCGTTACCAAAAGTGAGGAGGAATTCAAGGAGGAATGCGAGGAAGACTTCGAGGTGGAATTGGAAAGAAACCCAAAACTGTTTACACAATCCGCATTTAATGATTTGGTGCGAGATCTCGACTTATCGAAGGAGAAATCCGAATTGCTGGCATCACGCTTGAAAGAACACAACATGCTGAGCAAGGAGGTCAAAATTTCTTGTCACAGGAATCGTCACAAGAAATTTGACAAATATTATTCTACAAAGGACAAGGCATGTTTTTGCCAAGACGTAAACGGCTTGTTTGAAGAGTTTGGTGAGCCATATGATCCAGCTGAATGGCGTTTATTCATCGATAGCAGCAAGTTGAGCTTGAAAGCCGTTTTACTGCATCAAGGGAATGAGAGACCTTCTATTCCATTAGCTCATGCCGTTAATATGAAAGAAACGTATGAATTAATGGCTCTATTGCTCAATTTGATAAATTACAATCAACACAATTGGAAAATTTGTTCCGATCTTAAAGTGGTTGCCATGTTGACTGGATTGCAACAGGGATACACAAAATATATGTGTTTTTTTGTGTAAATGGGACAGTCGAGCTCGTAAGGAACACTACGTCCGAAAAGATTGGCCAAAACGGGGTAATTTCACAATTGGTAAAGACAACGTTAAAAATGATCCTCTTGTGGTAAAAGAACGCATAATACTTCCACCACTACATATAAAACTTGGGCTATTCAAAAATTTCGTCAAAGCGTTGCAAAAAGAAGGGCCGGCATTCCAGTACTTGAAATCAGTATTTCAAAATTTATCTGACGCAAAGATAAAGGAAGGTGTATTTGTTGGCCCACAGATCAAAAAACTGCTCAATGATTCCACATTCAATACAGTTTTGACACCAGATGAGGAAGAAGCGTGGAAATCGTTCCAGCGTGTTGTCACAACCTTTTTAGGAAATTTCAGAAGCCCAGATTATGAGGAAGCCGTCGATGAATTGCTCAAAAATTATGAGAAAATAGGTATAAATCAAAAATATTGTGTTTGTTACATACAATTAATTTCAAATCCTTTTATTTCACTGAACACAGGTGTGAATATGTCTTTGAAGATACATTTCCTACATTCTCACATGGATTTTTTCCCGGAAAATCTTGGTGACGAGAGTGATGAGCACGGCGAACGTTTTCACCAACAAATGAAGATGATGGAACGTCGTTACCAAGGGTTTTGGGATGAAGCAATGATGGGTGACTATTGTTGGTTTCTGATTCGAGAAACAAGTTCAAAACATCGAAGACAAAGTCATTCGATTCTCAATCATTTTTAATAAAACCTAAATAAATTTCTTTTGTATCAACTCGGTTTTAAATCCTGATATGCCTTAATCAAATTGATATGTAGAGAAAAGAATCTCCCATGAAAACTTTACATGCGATTTGGATGCTTACAACGACACCTAGAAAAGGAACTCCTAAGCTGTTGTATTTCAGCAACATTTTTAAGTGTTTTACAAAAATGCTCATTACTTCGACAATTTCCAACCGATTTCATCCATTAAAGGTTCATTTTCTCCGGTTTTGAATGGACTTTAAGAATAAATTATGGAATGATTTTTTGAATCTTTTTATCCCATTAAAAATGTTGATTAAAACAAGATTTTTATGGAAAATTCGCAGGAAAAATAAAAAAAAAATGCTGTAAATTTTTAAATGACTTCAAAATTAAATTTTTAATTTGGACATAATATTCTAGTGAACGATGGAAAATTTATTTAGCTTCATTTTCATGAAAAAAGATTTAAAATTGGTGCACTAGTTCCAAAGATATTGACATTTTAGTAATCGTACTTTTGTCCAAAATTCAAAAAAATAAAATTTTTGTATATCTCAAAAATGGCTCTACTTTAATTTTTTTTGACCACGGCATAGAATTTAGCGTAGGATTTTGCATTGGAAATGATCATCACCTTACCGAGTTCAAAAATGCTGTAAACTAGTGTTATCCATACTTTTCCATAACACATTCTTGATTTTAAGCTCAAAAGCCAAAAACCAGCAGGCTCAGAAATGATAGTATACAAACCAGCTTAGTTTTTATGACTCAACTCAACTGCAGTAAACATGTATGAAAACAAACTTTGACAGAGTCATGGGACTGGAGCCCTCCTGGCTCAGAGCTTTTGGCGGGAATCAACTGAAAAAAAGTGAAACAGTTTTAAACTTGAGAAAATTTTCAAGCAGTTTTCCATTGGCTTGTAAAATAAAATCGGACGACTCCGCAGTATCCAGATAAAAACTACCCGAATATGGCCAAAACAATCGAACAAGACCCTGCGCAAGTGTTTTTAGATGGCGTTAGGAATTAATTAAATCCCAAAATTTCATAGGAACATAATTGATATTGTAAACAATTGCTTTAGCCGTCAACATCTCGCAAATAAAAGCTTTTGTTCCAGAGATATGGCCGGACTGGTTCTGGTGAATATGGTTCATGAGCCTAGAAACGGCCTGAATCGTGTTAAACCCATCATATAACACCTCAAATCACATGAGAAATAAAAAAGTAGAAGGGTTTGTGCCTAGGGGCACGAACGGGAGCTTGACGTAGGACCGCTAGTGGACGGAACAAATGTGAAGAGCATTTAGTTCTTTTCATTGATCGATCATCTATTATCTTAACTCTTTCCGTTTTTAAATTGTAGGCGTACCAAATTTGTAGTATTTTTTTTAAAGAGTAAGTTGATGAAGAGAATCGATCAAAAACGCTTGCAACCCTGCTTCCATGTTTGGTTACAAGATTACAACTCTGGAGAGTATTTTGTGTGGTCTTTGGGGGCGTGTATATGGACAAACAAGCACAGATAAATTCTATTCCAACTATTTACTGTAATAAGTTTGTTGGCCCTGAAACGGGCCGCTTTGTTGCCAAAGTTGGTGATGGTGCTTCAAAGCGTAGATGACATCCATGGCCGCTTACGCTTGGCGTGTTCAGTGTAGGTGTCAGTATCACGGATCTCATTTTACAGGAACACCTTCAGCACACCTCAGAGATACGTTTGACACCGCCACGTCGAACCAGACGACAGATGACGGTTATCACGAAGAACCGTGCGATGACGCTTGGCGCCTTCTTTACCAATACCTTTTCCTCCTTTGCCACGACCAGTCATTGTTACTTGCTAGGTAGAAGAGTAGACTATCTAAGCTGCCACCACCTTCCTACTGCTGCTATTGCTGCTTCTGCTGCCTGCTCACCACGCCGTCAGAACCGAAAATGAGTTGAGGCTGGACAGCAGCACTCTTTTGCATATTTTCAGAATAAAGCAGAATGATGTGCAACCAAGTGGTACTGGATTATGACGACTGGGTTTGGAAAGAACGTTTATTTCATGAAAACAGTGATAAAATTATCACTTTTTATTTGTACATTGGGCTATGCTTGACATTACCACTTTTTCAATAGTTTCTTGTTGAAAATCATTAGTTGGAAGCAATGTTATTGATGCGCAGAAAGATTTTTGATCGATTGGTGATAAAATTATTGAAATTGATCCAGGGGCTGCTGAGGTATTAATGTTCAAAATCTTTCATAATTTTGTTACATGTTCCATTGTTGGTTTTCAGATAGTTTACCCCTATATAGAAAGCACAGACGTAGTCCTACGTCAAAAAGAGATCAAAACTTATCATGTAGAGTGTCCAGGACGAAATTGGTCTCACTAGGTCATGTTCCGTGTACCCCAGGGGAAGGGTCAAGTTTCTGACTAGGACCAAAATCCGTCATGCGACACCTCAAATCACATGACAATCCAGACCCAAATTACATGAGACACAGTTGGAGATCCCAACTAACATTTTCAGCTTTATAAGCCAGCTTTTCCAGCGTTGTACTGTAAAGTAGTTGAAAAAAGATGCAGATACAGCTACAAGCAGAAGCTAGCAAATAGTTTTGGAGAGCGCTTACTTAACTTTTTCACATCCATTTTTCAATTTGTCAGTCGCACTGAATAACAGCAGCCAATAAACGCTAATGTCACTTCTATATACGTATTAATCAACTTTTTACTTGTAGCTGCACAACAAAGCTAATAAAGCGAATATATTACCCATTTGATGGCATCTACACACCCAACCACTCTTGCTGAATAACATAAACATCAAAAGTGCTTTTTCAACAGCTAAGCAACCTGTACTCAGCTAATAAACTGTGTTAGCGCTACTTTGGAAGCATTTTTACAGTCAGCTAGGTTTATTTTTAGACGTATGCAGTTTAAAAGCTTTTACTCTGCTCCTTTACAAAGCTGAATTAACTAGTCGAGAAAAGTGATTCATGTGCAATATTATAAAGCATCTACTCAGCAATCTTGTTGTAGAAGGGCAGGTAGAATTTTTTCATCAGTTCAAAGTGTTGGCGTAGCTAAGTTGGTAGTGTCATGGGTTCCCAAGTAACATTGCAAGTTTTATCGAGGTTTTAAAGCATCTTCTTTTCTTCTTCTTCACATTTCAAGCTTATTGCATATCACATATTAGCTTATTGCGTGCTCTCAACTTAGTGTTTTAGATGCACTTCCACAGTTATAAATTGAGAGGTTTCGATGCCTGTACCATTTTTGCATTGATATGATTGTGTGGCAAGTTCAATCATACTTCTATGCCCAGGGAAGTCGAGAAATTTTCCAACCCAAAAAATTCCTAGGCCGAACCGGGAATGGAACCCAGCCACCTACAGCATGGTCTTGCTTTGTAGCTGCGCCTTTACCGACTGAGCTAAACGAGGCCCCTACAAGCATGCTACTAGTATAAATGGCGGTCTTCAGAACCCTTATAAAACCAAAATTGTTACTTGTTGCCAATGCGGTCGTCTCGGGTTCGATTCCATAAACTCTATTCAATTCCTTCATCAAAAAAAGCGTAAACAATATTCAACCCGGCTGCAAGAGAAAGCTGAGTAGTGATTATCGGTTATCGGATAACCGGGAAAAAGTTGAATTAGCGCCTTTCTTGTTCACACACAACTAAACAGCAAGTATAGGAGCGTACATGGTTATGCAATAAGAGCTTGTTCTAACTGTCCCAACAGCCATAATTAGCTGACTAGGTAAGTTTGCCAGATTTGGTTATATAGAGATTGAGTAAAGGTTGCCTCATATAGTTAAAAGTTTTAATACCGCTTGAGGCTGTATAAATGAAATGAGTAAAGCGTTTCCATTGTGACAATTGTTAGTTGGGTTGTTTCGGGTGCTCCTTGGGTGGTTTCCAGTTCCTTTCAAGGGACAAAACCCATCATACAACACAATAAATCAATATGTAAGAAGGGTCAGGTTTAACTCTAGCAAACTTATTTCTAACAGGCAACAACAGAGGGATTTTCGAACATATAAATCTATTTCATAATTGTCAAATTTAAATGAAAATTCACTAAATGGAACACAGCCTTAAATTTCTTATTTCTGACAAACAAAGAATTAATTTGGACATAAATCTAGTCAAAAATCGAACGATCGACAACCGCGGGATTTTCGAACGTATCAATTTATTTTCAACTGTCAATTTTAAGTGAAAATTCATCAAATGGAACACTACGTAAGTGACCGACCGAAAATTAAATTCCAACATTACTGCATTATCAACATTACCGTTAAACAATTTCCGAGCAGAAATTGCTCATGGTTGCCTGAATTTATTTTCAATCTAACGATAAGACAAACAAAAAAATCTCTATTAGGCTGTGTTCTAAATGGTGAAGTTTTGCTTAAAATTAACAATTCGAAAATAAATATAAATTTTTGAAAATCCCTTTGTTATAGATCGATCGATTTTAGACTTGATGTCTGTCCGTCAGAAATAAGTACACTGGAACAGCAGGGTTATTTGGCAATTATAAATCTGTCAAAGGTAAGTGAGAATTTTTGCGTCACTTTTCAAATAGACCAATGTAAAATATCCGCCATTTAGAGAACATCGAAGTGAAAGTTCGACAGATTATTATTTAGACTGATTAGATACAATACATTTGGCAATACTATTTTTACTGCAGGCAGTGCATAATAACGTTGACAATTCAGTAGAATTGGTGAAATCACAATTTTACTTTGAATTTCATGCTACAATATAGAAAGAAAAAAACCACATAGGACGTTTTGACTAGTCAAGTTGTACATCGAACATTTTACATTCGACGATTTTTCTCAATGACATAATCAATGAGTGTTACATTGGACGTTTTGTTCTACATGATACTTAAATCCCTTTCAAATGTATACCTATGATTATCTTAAATAAATGAAAGTTAATTTGGATGGGTGTGATAGTTAGTTATTTTTATTAAGGAGGGGGCCGCCATATTGGATTTTGGTCCAACATCTTTGATTCCAAAATGGCGGCGGATGGAAATTTTCAACTTCCCCTGATCAAGCCCATTCCGTAGATACCCATATTGCATGGGTTTAGAAGAATATTCCCTGTCCGGGGCCGCCATATTAGATTTTGAATGGCGGCGGATGTCAATTTTCCACTTCCCCTCATCGAGCCCATTCCGTAGATATGCATGGGTTCGATGCATATTCCCTGTCCGGGGGCCGGCATATTGGATTTTGTTCCGCCATATTGGATTCCAAAATGGCGGCGGATGTCAATTTTCCACTTCCCCTTATCGAGCATATTCCGTAGATTAGATACCCATAGTGTATGGGTTTAGAAGAATATTCCCTGTCCGGGGCCACCATATTGAATTTCGGTTCGCCATCTTGAACTCCAAAATGGCGGCGGATGTCAATTTTCCACTTCCACTTATCGAGCCCATTCGGCAGATACCCATTTTGCATGGGTTTAGATGCATATTCCCTGTCTGGGGGCCGCCATATTGGATTCAGGTCCGCCATCTAGAATTCCAAAATGGCGGCGGATGTCAATTTTCCACTTCCACTTATCGAGCCCATTCCGCAGATACCCATATTGCATGGGTTTAGATGCATATTTCCTGTCCGGGGGCCGCCATATTGGAGTTTAGTCCGCCATCTTGGATTCCAAAACGGCGGTGGATGTTGGTTTTTACTTTGACTGTAATACCAAGCTATTGATTTTCTGTTTGGTTTTCTGTTACCTAAAAATCAGCTAAGGTTAAAATCAGCCTTGATTTTCTGCTGTGTGATTTTGCTACTCTCAAGATCAGCTAAAATAAAATTAGCCGTGATTTTCTGTTTGTGATTTTGCTGATCTCAAGATCAGCAGTGATTTTCGGCCTTTCCTGATTTTGGATTTTTTTTTTTATTTTTTTCCATCACTGGTGTGCTCTCAATCTAGCACTACCACAGTTGGGAGAGCTTTCGAGAGCTGCCCAGAGAAGTTAAGAAATTTTCTTACCCAAAACATTACTAGACCGGACGGAAATCGAACCCAGTCACCTTCAGCATGGTCTTGCATTGTAGCTGCGTCTTACCGACTGAACTAAAGGAGGTCCCTAAAATTTTACATATTTTACATATTTTACATTATTTACAGAATAATTTATTACAACAATAGGTCAAAGGTATTGTCACATTTCAACGTAAATAAAACCATGCCAAAATATATTTCAAACTAAATAAAGTTCGGCTCTAAGACCAAAATCGGATCACTAGTGTGACAAACTTACCCCAGATTAACATATTAACAGATAACGGATTGCAGAAATGTATGACAATCAACAAACTGTAATAAAATCTGTAAGATGCAGAGTCAAATATTGTAAGTAAACCCAAAATTAAAATAAAAAAAAAGAAAATAGTTAAATTTAGTATGAACCGTGGAAACACACCAAAAACTCTGTCTACTTAGTTTAATATAATCCCCTAAGTTAAAGCGAAATTTATGCTGTGACTACCAAATCCATGTACAAATCTCCAACCTCTATTGATACTAACGAATGCTAAACAAGTAAAGATATGATGACCGAAAAATGTGCCATTCAGCTGTTCTACCTCTCCGTCGTCGTTAGCCTCCGGATACAATCACATCAGTCAGTCAGAATCGTCGCCGTAATCGTTGTAGGTCATGACCAACTATCAGTGGCGCTTGCCACTAATCCGAAGCGAGCCAGCGTAGTTTGGGTGAATGGCACCCCATCAGAAGACTGCAACGCGGACTTAACGGGGCTTTGTTGAACCGTGCGCTGCCGCCAACCCTCACCACCAGCACCAGCACCACCCAGACATAATGGTGACGAGGTTGGAAAATTTTTCAATGACTCATTGTTAGTCGTTTGGCACTTGTGCCTCCGGGGGGCAGCATGTGTCACGTTTCTCTATCACTATGCTGCTTGGTAGGTACCCAAATCAAGACAAAACGCGGCTTCCCGCGTCAGTGGCTAAGTGGCTGCGATTGTTCTAATGCCTTCAATGACGTTGTCTGTTTGTCTCTCTCTAGTGATTGTTTGCGAATCGCGCTATCAATTTGCCTAATCTTGTACGAAGATTGTACTGGTCCATGGTGGTTAACCTACACTTCACCAGCAGAGCTTTCCTGAGCGATTGGCAGATAGGAAAAGATTGGTGGAAATTGTTATGTTGGTCAGGCAATTATGCGCGCACATGCGGTCTGACTGACAACGTGACACAGAATCGACCAAACTCCCTTGAATCATCGGTGAGTTGCAAAATGGAAACTACTACTCGCCATCGCCGCCCCTCAGGCGATGATGTGTGTGTGTTTATAATGTGTCAATCTAGGTTGCAAACTGTTCGTTCGCGTGACACAACTGTGATGCAATTTGGAAACCGGTCCAGAGATCGACTCATGGCTGCGGCACCGTAAAGTGTAGTACCGGCTGCTGGCTCTTGATGAACTTGACAAACCTAAAAGGTCATGTCGGAGCGCCACTGATTGCTGGTGGGATGGATGTTGCTCTGTGTGCGTTCAAAGTACATTCCGGAAATCATGTTGTTGAACTTCGACTGGATTAAGATAGGATGATTGCAAACGAATATAAATAGGGTCGTTTTATGAAACTACAAAATTCATGAAAATTAAATGTGTTTATATATCGGACTGACAAAGCAATTCCTGAGCAGGTTTGAATGTCTCGATACTTTCAATTGGATAAGCCTGACATAAGAGGTCAAATACCAAAAATTAATACCAAAAAATGTTGCCACAATACCATTCCAACACTAAATTATGATAATGCAATACCACACAGGTATTCTTTTGGTATCCAAATATCAATTATTGTCATTTACAAAGTATCTGGCATGTAATTTTTTAGTATTATTCTTTGGTATTTTACCTCTTCCCGAGCAGGAACCGATAACTTACCGATAACATATGAATATCTTAATGTGGTATGATACCTTAGTTTGGTATGCTTGTTGTATAAAATCTTGTTTTAAGATTATTCAGTTATCGAAATATTTTGTAAAATATCAAATAAATACCAAAATAACAAAATGTGATCTTTCAGTTTTTAGACAATAACACCTCAAAGAGTTTTTGTATTGGTATTAGAAGACCTTTCAAATAGCAAGTTATGGTATTCTGGCATAAAAAAGCGTCCGTTATCCGTCAGCTATTAAAATAACTAAATTATTTATTAGTTCGTTTTTCGTAAAACATTTTTGGTGTAAGGTATAAGGTATTTTACCTCTTATGTCAGCCTCGCATAGGGGTTGCACGCCTCTAGTGTTGGCAACCATATTTAGGTTTTATACATGAATATGGTATCCATAAGGTAGCTATCAGGTCAGAATTAGGTATTCATTCGTTATTTTCTCCTGCTCGGCAATTGATAAATAAAATAGACAAATCGTTTATTGTGCATGGAGCATTTCCACACCAACTAAAAAATTGATCCAAAGTTGAAGAAAGCCAATCTGATTTCCATGAAATTGTGTACGATTCTTCGCTATGGGCAATCATTTAAATTTCTGCTAACATTTGGCCATTTTTACTTTCGCATTATTTTAAAAAAAGGACAAACTACAAACTACGTAGATAGTTTTTAGGAGATTATATTAAATTTCTTGCGTGTGCATGCAATCATGCAAAACATTTTTTTTTAATAATGAGAGAGAGAAGGATTAGTATTTTCCATTTAATTCCACTACTTTATTTGCTTATCCTTGACAGATACGCGTATTTCGTCTACAATGTGCAGACTTCTTCAGTGTCTTGTACTAATACTCGACTGAAGAAAAACATAGCATTTACCGAATATATATTAACACAGGTCATTTTCATTTAGAAACTAGGTAAAATGTACCTGTGTTAATATATATTCGGTAAATGCGATGTTTTTCTTCAGGCGAGTTTTAGTACAAGAAACTGAAGAAGTCTGCACATTGTAGACGAAATACGCGTATCTGTCAAGGATAAGCAAATAAAGTAGTGGAGTTAAATGGAAAATACAAATCCTTCTCTCTCTTATTATACAGGTATTCCACTAAGACGCCCACATTCATCAGGATTTTTTTTAAGTTTTTAAGATCCTGTGATTAATGAAATTGCGCTTTAGTAATTGCCCTTTATTTGATATTTGTCTAAAATTTCTGATTGAGGTTGTAGTCTTGGTTAAAACAGGCAGTGATGGCATAATCCTCAGTCAAAAAATGATTACGTTGCACATCATTTTCATAGAAAGAGAAAGCAAAGTTTGCTATCTCTCTTTACTCTTCACAGATGGGAGACACAAAGCTACTGCTGCCAGCAGTGATGGAAGTTTAGGTTCGTGTTAAGGTGTACAGCAAAAATATTGAAGCTCAAACTCACCACGATGGCCACAAGCTCTAGAATAGGTAGTGATCTGCTTCGAGAGATTCATGATTTTGTGAAAGATAAAACCTTGTGTGCAGAAAGCAGCTTTTATAGCACTTTTATATTTGCTGGCAAAGATAAGGAGAGGGCTTATCCAATAATATGTCGACACTTCTTCGTATGCGACTGGACGTAATTTGTACGATTTTATTATAAAAAGAACCGTCACCATTATGATTCGCATTTCAGTTTATCGCAACAGTCAGGATCAAACAACATAAGGTGAAATCAAAGTTCCCTACTTACTCAGCTTTTAGAAGTTTTGAATCACTGAATTGTACGCACCTGAAAAGAGAAAAAAAACACGCAATCAATCAAAATCCAATCATCCTTCAACATTAAATCACGTTTTTCTAAGCCGCTAGCGCATGGAAATCGATGGAAAATTTCCCCAACGCAAAATAATCTACCAGGAAAGCCCAAACTCCATATATTCGAGTCCAATTTGGGTCGATTCTTTCATGCATAATTCATTTGCCTATTTCGCCCTTCGGTGCCATCAGAGCAGAACATCACTTCAAGATTTATGTTTTTTTCTTTTCTATCCATTGGCAGTGGATTGCTGGTCCTCAAGTGGACTATCAGATGGCCGGAAAAAGCAGAGAAGGAACGCGCTGGATCCTTTCGGCACCAAAATAGAGCGAAGAAATGTAAAAATTGCCAACCGCACGTTTTCATTGCGATGATGCGGCAAGCGGGTATCGATTTCGGATAACACGTCAAGGGTTTTTCCTTCCGCTTTGAGATTCAAGGAAAATTGTTTTTCGCTGGCATAAAGCACGGGTTGAAACGCTCCGTAGAATAAGAAGATAGAGTAAGTAACTTACGTCAGATCCATACCAGGTGACGTGACACGCAGATTTTCAGCCCATGATAACAAGAGATGAACTAGCCATTTGGCTAAAAATCTCTATAATAATAAAAAAAAGCCCGTGATAACTCTTTTCGTTTATATGTACATTACAATAAACTTCATACGGGTGATGCACATAATATTTTAACATCACTCAAATGGGTCAAGAGGTGAGGAGTAAAAAATAAATAACAAGGGACGAAAAAAAAATTAGGCATAGACAACTCATTTAACGATAAATAAATGTATAAAAAAAATAAAAATAAAAGTATTTATGAAGGCTGACTATAAGTAAATTGGTACGCCCCTCACGTGCTGCTAGCACGCCTCTAGTGTTGGGAATCGAACATCTTTGACAGTAATTTGTTAACACTTCTATAGAGAACAACTGGTGCATGTTTGATCAAAGTAGTCGATCGCGTTCAGAAATAACGTCAAATGGAACTCGAAAGAAGAAGAAATCTTGTGTCAGTCCGCATCGTGCTCTCTTGCCGTGCGGATCTATTTGCTTTTTGCTGAAGGAAGTGTTACTACTACCTAAAGCTACAACAAATTTAAACAGCACTTTTCAGTGCTCAACCTGTAAAATTTCTACCTTGTTCAACTTTATTCCTCTTCGATCCTTGCTTGGATCCTACCCGAGGTAATCCTTCTTGGATATCGATTTGGAAAATTCCTCTTCGATCCTTCAGATTCTTATAGTAATCTGCTTGGAAGTCGATTTGGATAAAAATTTACTGTCGCCATGGCGCCTAAACGCAAAAGAAAGGGGCAAACTCTTGACCCCCCTTCTGAAGAAATTAATTTGAGTAATCAATTTGATTTGCTCACGGATGATGAGAATGATCCATCATCCAAGAAAAATTCTAGTAAACTTTCCCGGCTTAATGCCAAGAAGGAAAAGATTCCCCCTATTGTGATAACCACAAGCTGCCTCAGTACCAAAATGCGAGGTTAAATTCGATTCAATTATAATAGACGACGATCTTCAGCTCTTGATCCGTCTTAAAAATGTCCGTAGGAGACAATATCAAAGAACACGCGATCCTGCCATGAAGGTTATCTGGCGGGATTTGCAAAAACAAATTAAAAAGCGATTCTCTGCCCTGAGGAACAAAACTTTTGAAAATAATATTTCTAAATTAGACCCGAGTTCCAAACCCTTTTGGAAACTCACAAAAATTTTGAAAAAACCTCAAAAACCTATTCCAGCTCTTAAAGAAGGTGGTACAATTTTGATCACAAATTTGGAAAAAGCTCAGAAACTTGCTAAGCAATTCGAGAGTTCCCATAATTTCAGTTTGGGTCTTACTAGTCCTATTGAGAATCAGGTTTCTCGGGATTTTCTGAATATTTTCTCTCGGGAAAATATTTTTGATGATTCCTGGGGAACTGATTTGGACGAAGTAAGCTCTATAACTAAAAAGTTTTAAAATATGAAAGCTCCAGGTGATGATGGAATTTTCTATATCCTCATCAAAAAACTCCCAGAGAGTACCTTGTCTTTCTTGGTAAAATTATTTAACAGATGTTTCCATTTGGCATACTTTCCTGATAAATGGAAAAATGCAAAAGTTGTTCCAATTTTGAAGCCGGATAAAAATCCAGCTGAAGCTTCTAGCTACCGCCCAATAAGTTTGCTTTCTTCAATGAGTAAACTATTTGAAAAGATAATTTTGAATAGAATGATGCTTCACACCAATACGAACTCAATTTTTGCAGATGAGCAGTTTGGATTTCGCCATGGGCATTCAACTACTCATCAACTCTTAAGAGTTACCAATTTAATTCGTTCAAACAAATCGGAAGGCCACTCAACTGGAGTTGCTCTTCTAGACATAGAAAAAGCATTCGACAGTGTTTGGCATGAAGGTTTGATTGCTAAATTGAAAAAGTTTAATTTTCCACTTTATATTATGAAATTAGTTCAAAATTATTTAACTGACAGAACTCTGCAGGTAAATTATCAAAATTCCAAATCTAATCGACAACCTGTTAGAGCAGGAGTTCCTCAGGGTTCCATTCTTGGGCCTATATTGTATAACATTTTCACTTCGGACCTCCCTGATTTGCCTCAGGGTTGCCACAAATCTTTGTTCGCTGATGACACAGGCATTTCCGCTAAAGGAAGAAGTCTTCGTGTTATTTGCAGCAGACTGCAGAAAATTTTAAATATTTTCTCTTCTTATTTACAAAAATGGAAGATTTCTCCCAACGCTTCCAAAACTCAACTTATAATATTTCCACACAAGCCTAGAGCTTCGTTTTTGAAACCAAGTAGTAGTCACATAGTCGGTATGAACGGAGTTCCAATTTCCTGGTCAAACCAAGTGAAATATCTTGGATTAATACTTGACCAAAAATTAACTTTTAAAGATCACATTGAGGGCATTCAAGCCAAATGTAACAAATATATAAAATGTTTGTATCCTCTTATAAACAGGAAATCCAAACTTTGCCTGACGAATAAACTTCTAATATTTAAACAAGTTTTTAGACCGGCCATGCTTTACACTGTGCCAATATGGTCTTGTTGTTGCACTACCAGGAAAAAAGCACTTTTTTTTTTTCCTTGTCGGGTATTTTCATCACTGCGACCATTTTTCTGATCTATTGTGATATATTCCCCATTTTTTTTTTCTTTAGCTATATCAAGATGCCGTATCACTATTATTAGGAGTGATCGCCATCGTTTGACTAATAGCATTATCCCAGCACGGCATTATACTTCGAATAAAGTGCACTGCCGTACTGGGAGTTGTTCTCCAAATGTCAAAGGGTTCTATCAGCCAAAGTAAATTGCCGGACAGTGGCATAGCAAATGTTCCGAGTCTTCCTTTTCTATGCCACAGAAGCGACACACATCATCTTGAAGTTTTCCAATCAGCTTCAAGTGATAACGGCTCGGACAATGACCTGTTATAAGACCTGCATATATACTAAGATCTTTCTTAGAAAGTTCTAGGATTTTGTGGGTCACAGAAATGTTTGGATTAATAAATCGCTTCGACTGCCTAGCAATGGAAGTGTTCTTCCAGTTTTCCTCCACTTTTGAAGATTCCGAAAAGCACTTCAAAGGATTCAGAATTCAGGATTCAGAATAAAGTTCTGAAAATGATTTTGAAGTTGCCTCCCTGGTACAGTACTACCGAGGTACATAGAATTTCGAATGTTGAGACTTTAGAACAAATGTCCAACAAAATAATGAATAATTTCAGGCAAAAATCGTTGCAATCCTCAATTGCAAAGATTAATTCCCTTTATACTTAGATAAGATTTAGTTTTAGTTTTTAGTTTTAAGATATCAATTGTTATACTGACATGCAGGTTAAAAAAAACCTGTTAAAAATACTTAATTGCCAAGACATGAACAATGTAAAAACACTTAGATGTATATCATAACAATTAAGGCTGGTAAGTTACTGCAGTAACTGGAGCACCTAGGTTAAAAATGAAATGTAATTTATTTTGAATTTGGAACAAATAAAGAGTTAAAAAAAATCTTGTACACAAAAACCTGGAAAATTCGGAGTGGTTCGGTTCCGAATTGGCTAAAGTGCTGAAGATGCCGAATACAACAGTTTATCGAGTGCTCAAAACCTACAAGGAAACCCTGAGTGTGGAAAGTAATTAGCGGACCCACGAAAAAACTGGAACCAGGGATCGTCAGCTGCGCAGCAAAATGTTGAGGTGCGTTAAATCCATCCCAGGTCTTTCGATCCGAGATGTGGCCAGGGAAGGATACAAGTCGTACGAAGCCAGTAAACATCCAAACCGGCGCATGAAGCAAAATTCCGTGGTCAAAAAGCGTGTAAGGCTCTTGTACAAAGTGTAGCCCTTGTGTTATGACGAAACACAAGGGCTGCACTTTGATCGATGACGAAACATACGTCAAACTCGACTTTAAGCAGCTTCCCGGTCAAAAGTTTTACTTCACGATTGGACTTGGGGATGTGCCGGGAAGTTTTAAGTTCGTGTTTGCCGACAAGTTCGCGAAGAAGGCCATGATTTGGCAAGCAATTTGCAGTTGTGGTCTGAAAATGGAACCATTCGTCACCTTCTCGACGATGACATCCCAAGTTTTCATCGAATAATGCCTGAAAAAGCTTGTATTGCCGTTCATCCGCAAGCATAAAGGGCGAACACGAAATTATTGCGACACATTCAACAGGGCATAACTTTTTTACCATTGGGTAAAAATCAACCAAATTTTGCACACTTTCTCATTGATGTGTATTGTGTACATGCTGTCAAATTCGAAGTCGTGTTTTTTGATTCAACGAAAATGGAGGTGAACCAACGCGAGTTGAGAGAACAAATTCTTTCCAAACACCTGGAATTTCCTGACCTGTCGCACCGGCAGTTGGAAAAAATGTTGAACATTCACCATTCAACCGTCTCCAGAGTGTTGAAGCGGTTCCAGGAGCGGTTGACGTTGGACCACGGCAAAGGAGCTGGAAGAAAACCGGGACCGGAGAACAAAAAGACGGAGGGAAAGGTGAAGCGGATGATTAAAGCAAATCCCAACGTCTCAAGCCGTGATTTGTCTAAAAAGATCGGCATGTCGCAGAGCTACGTCCAGAATGCAAAGAAGAGAGCTGGACTACATACATACAAGGTACAGAACTTCCCAAACCGCGATGAGCGGCAACAATTGACGGCTAAAACTCGGGCACGGAAGCTCTACGAGAAGATGCTGACAAAATATGGCTGCTGTATGATGGACGACGAAACGTATATAAAAGCCGATTTTAAGCAAATTCCGGGGTTGGAGTTTTTCACCGGCAAGAGCAAGTTCGATGTGGACGACAAATTTAAGAAGAAGAAAATGTCGAAGTTCGCCTCCAAATATCTCATTTGGCAGGCCATCTGCTCTTGCGGACTGAGGAGTGAGCCTTTCGTGACAAAGGGCACAGTAAATGGCGAGATCTACAAATCTGAGTGCCTCGAGAAGCGCCTTTTGCCGTTCTTGCAGCAACACGACGAAGCTTCGCTATTTTGGCCAGATTTGGCATCATGCCACTATTCTAAAAGTGTCCTGGAGTGGTATGAGGCCAATTCTGTCCATTTTGTTCCAAAGGGCATGAATCCGCCAAACTGTCCGGAGCTGCGCCCGGTGGAGCAGTACTGGGCAATAATGAAGCGGGAACTGCGGAAGAGCAAGAAGACAGTCAAAGACGAGAAGGACATGTTAAGAAAATGGAAAAAAAAGTAAGAGGTTGTATCCAAGACTCGACCGTAGATCTGACGTAGGATTACATGCTCGGTATCAATATTTGACGACTATGTTAGGGAAACCACTTTTTGCAGGCAATCGATGATAATTTTGATAATCATTTCAACAGTTGGACATTTGTGTAATTTTCAATAGTGACCTATTGAAAATTGATGAGGTATTCAATTTAGCAGCTTTGAAGAAAAATTACCAATCGATTGGCTTGTTTAGTATTAAAATCCATCCGCTATTGACAAAGTTATAAGTGGTCAAACCTGACCACTTTTGGTAACATGGTCGATTTTGTTTTTTTTAATTGCATCCCCAATATGTTGCCGAGAGACGTAATCCTATGTCAAAATGTAAACTTTGCGGGAGACGATGTCATAACACTCGAAAGCAATTTTGTGAACTATGAAGTGAAACAAATCCTAGTTCTGCATGATGATTTTGTTTGATTGTATTGCTGGCGAATTGTTTTTTTATGATAACTCCTTACTTGAAAACAGGCAAAAACTCACAAACAGGCTGCTTTTCTCATGGTATATAGAGTGCTAATTTAATAATTAATTAATTACCTCCACATTATGCCCCTAATTTTGGCTCATACATAAATTCAGCAATCAACTAAATTTTCAAAAGCAACCAAAAATATCCATTAGTACCGTCCCAATGACGCGTTCATCTGGATAAAATTGATCGCAGATTTTTAGCTATGGGCCCAATCTTAGGCCAACATAAGAGCCAATTCCCCTACAAAAAATTCTATAATCCATATTAAATTTCCTATGTAAGCGCCGATCGAAACAAACATTTTGACGTCACTACAAGGTTGATTGAGTAAAAAACGAACCGTGCAATGCGGAATGAAAGCTGAGGGAAAAACGGATTAATCATTTTGTCAAGCTTCTGCTTTCATGTTCCATCAGATGTCGCTGCTGTTGTTGGCGGTGGCATCGATCGGAAACTACACTTAATTTGTTTTCCAATAACTGTTCACAGAGGACAGTGCAGTGCAAAACATGTCTGGTACCTCTATATATGCATTTAGATTAACAACTGAAGTCCCTCCTTCTTTACACATTCTGCACTCAAAATAGCTCACCCCTCTCAGGATTTCCTTCCGAATTGTATGAATGGGGCGGGGCAGAAAGTAGCGTTTGAGCAGAATATGTAAAAAAGGAGGGACTTAGAATGTTAATCTAAATGTGGTACCAGACATGTTTTGTACTGTCAGATAGGGTTCACTACCTTATTTCCGGCTTATTAAGCACAACCCGCACTTAGTCTTTCTTAATCTAGCGCAGTTTAGCACCAAACGGAATGTTATTATTACTGATGGCTTCCTAATTTATTTACCTTTATGTACGTACCGTAAAATTTGATATAGAGAAACAAATTGTTTAGATATTGTTATAAGTCCAACACTGCTTCTGACGCCAAACACGGCCTACGGATTCTAAACTCGGCCTTACGCATTGAAACGCCAATGAATTCACTTCGGCCTATCTGATAAAGAAAAAATTGATTCGGTCGGAGAACTTCTTTTGTTTGTGGGAATTTTGGGTGCAAACCTTCATATCACGCGTTTTCATTGACTTTATTCGGTAGCTTATTAACTAAAGTATCGTACCAAACGCCTAATTGACTAGTTAACTCTGAAATCATGGATTATTTTATTTGAAGTTTTCTACTCGATAGGCCCAAAATCGGCGATTAGACCGAAGTAGTTCTCTACCCTACTCTATTTTGTAATCTATGAAAGGAAATCACAAATTGGGTGCCATAAAAAACATGGCAATTGGGTTCTTTAATTTTGAAAAATATATCTGTTTTTATATATCATCTGAAAGAGCTTTGTTTTCTGAGCACAGCGATATTTTTTTCAACCCCACGCACTTTCATCTCGATTTAAAGCAAAATAATAACTTCACTGTTTGACACTTAATACCCCGTTCACATTACAGCGTATATCACGTAATATAGGCTGTCTTGCAATGAGCACCCATACATAGGATTTCCAGTGAAAACTAGATGTATGAGTGCTCATTGCAAGACAGCGTATATCACGTGATATACGCTGTAATGTGAACGGGGTATAACTGACAAACTGACAGCTCGCTCCCATACAAAGTGACACCGAGGGGCGCTAATTAGGTGATTTTTGCAAATGTAATCGTACTTATTTAAAATAGTTCCAGTGTGCCAAAATTGATGAAATTTTGGGATTGGGTTCCATTTTTAATGCAGATTACGAATATGCATTTACCTCAATACCCTTAAAGAAACCAATTGAGAAATTGAGCTCGTGAGAGCTAATTTTCTCACAAATTTTAATATTTTTTGGCTTTCTGGGGATTGGTAGTAAAGCAGGTAAAACTGTATGAAGAAAAATCATTTATATTAAACAGTATTTTCCGGGAAAACAAATGATTGTCACTGACTAATAAATTTAACTTGTCGTTCACTTTTTTACCTGCATATGCACCTAAAGCGAATTATTCTCACTTCTTTCAAATTCTATATGTGGATTTTTATCACTTCCTACCAGCGGAACAGCTCCGTCTCTGGAAAATGGTCAGACGATTTGATTAATCTCACCAATACAATCAGGCCTACAATTCCACACCTTCTATAGACAGGTTGAGTCTTGATAGCTAGCTGGTTGCGGGAACTGATGACCTTGACAAATGTCCAAATAATACTCTTTAACAATTTTGTGGTGGTCCTGAAAAAGGCCGTTTAGTCGTGATGGTTGAGTAATGCTGAGCTATTAGGGTGTTCAACACGGATGAGGCTGGCGATCTGTTAATTGTTTGGAGCAAGGTTGACGCGCTAGGCATTGATGACCCACAGCTTCTCACGAGGAAACTGATTTCGAACGCGGTGCGGCTTCTTCTTCCTTCTATGGATGCTCGCTGCTTTCAGGATGCTTTCGTGGTGTACTGGATAACGATGTTCAACGCCACACGCCGAAAGCACTGCTGCTACTGATGCTGCTGCTACGGACACCGTCGACCGGACCCCACCACACACGGTGATTAAATGAGCACCGTTTAGTGAGGCAGGTTCGAATTCGATTTTTAAATCTGTGTTAGGGAATGCACTGTTTGCAGGTAATCGGTGATATTTTTTATCACCATTGCAACAGGTGGACATTGTGTATTTTTCAATAGTGACTTATTGAAAGTTAATAAAGTGTTCATTGTAGCAATTTGCCAGATACATTTCCAATCGTTTGGCTTGTTTAGAATTAAAATCCATCTGCTATTGACAGAGTTATATGTATGTAATCAACACCTGACCTCTTTTCGTAATGCGGTCGAATTTGATTTTCTGAAATTGGACCCCCAATATGTTGCCGAAAGACGTAATCCTACGTAAAAAAATACTCTTTACCAAATTTATGATGGTCCTGAAAAGGACCGTTTTCTCGTGATGGTTGAGTAATGCTGATCTATTAGGGTGTTCAACACGGATAAGGCTGGCGAGCTGTATGTTATATGGAACTCACAAACAGGCTGCTTTTTCATGGTATACACAGTGTGATATTCAATAATCAATTAATTATCTCAACATTTAGTGGCAGACCATTCAAAAATTTTGGTAACATACACAAATTCTATAATTAATATTAATTTCCTATGCCGAATTGTCCCCAAGCTAATGCATTTTCTGAATTGACCGGAATTTCGACCAATCGAAAAATACTGGGCTATTTCAAAGCAGCGACTTCGTCGAAGCGGCAGGGCAGTCAAGGACATCTAGCAAAGGCGGGAAAAATCGAATAAATGCGCTGATTCCGTGTCCGTTTCCGCTGTGCAGGCGCTGATGGGCTCCATCAAGAGAAAGGATTGAAATTTCGTTCGAACTGGAGAAAGGTAACCATCTTATTTTGTAACCTTGAAGTTTTTATGAAAGTATTGTAAAGCAACCATGAATGGACTATTTAATCACGAATTACATGTCTTTGACTGGCCCAAAAAGATCGAAATCCTTCTCGCTGCCGAATTCTTCTGACGGTGCTTTGGCTTGCATTGAATTTATTGGCGATATCATAATCCGACAGCCCTGGGTTTGCCATAACCGTTCTCAACACCTCCCAATGCAGCTTCCGATCCTTAGTTCCACTACGACGCTTGGTATGATCCTGCCGATCGATAGTTTGCCACTCACGAAAACGTTTGAGAACACTGCACACGGCCGATTTAGCCAATTTGAACGACTTTGCTATTTTTGAACCTTACCACGTTGGATTTTCCAAGTGGGTGTCGAAAATTAATTTTTGGTTCACGGCTTCCCTCAAGAATAAATTCTTTTAAATACAATGAATCGCGACGAACTGTTCAGCACTGAAAGAGGAAACATTTCAAAACAAACTGCTGTCAAAACATTCCAGACTCGACCGCTAGGAGCACTCCAGTAAAACAAACAGTGCATCAGCATTGGCTCAAGCTTTATACCCCTATCCTCGGCCTCAATTTCATATTACTGTAAAAGGGGGTGACAATGAGCCAAACAATCAAAAAAATTTCGTTCCCTACCTTAAACATTCACATTTTAGCAAGAAAAACAATTTTAAGCATGTGAATATATTCATCAATATTTTATTCACGACTGGTTGATTGAAATTGATATAACATTTTAATAAAATTAAATATAAAAGATCATGAAAAACCTTATGTGGGGTGACATTGGGCCCAAACATGAATTTGGTTAACATATCTTAAAATATGAAAACATAACGTAGCTATTAGGAGTACGCTTGGTTGTGATCACATAGTACTTCGTATGTACGGCTTAACATCACGTTTTAATCTCATCTATCCACATAAAAGTGTGTTCAAACTTTTTTTTTGCCTGTTGACATTTTTAAAAACGTGTTTTTGCTACTATTAGAAGAATTTTACTTTACAGCACTATTCAAATAAAACAACTGGTTAATGGTGATTGCCTCGCACCGCAAAAGGCCTGGGTTCAATCCCAGTTGGCGCCGCCGGGATTTTCTGAGGCATAAAATCCGACTCCGACTTTACGACTCAATAATTCTACGACTTTGCGATTCCGACTCTACGACTTCGACTCTACGACTCCGACTCTACGACTTTGACACTACGACTCTACGACTCTACGACTCCGACTTTACGACACCGACTTTACGACTCCGACTTTACGACTCCGACTTTACGACTCTACGACTCCGACTCTACGACTCTACGACTCCGACTCTACGACTCCGACTCTACGACTCCGACTCTACGACTCCGACTCTACGACTCCGACTCTACGACTCCGACTCTACGACTCCGACTTTACGACTCCGACTCTACGACTCTACGACTCTACGTTTCTACGACTCTACGACTCAACGACTCTAAGACTCTACGGCTGTATAATTCTACGACTCTACGACTCCGACTCTACGACTCCGACTCTACGACTCCGACTCTACGACTCCGACTCTACGACTCCGACTCTACGACTCTGACTCTACGACTCCAACTCTACGACTCTGACTCTACGACTCCGACTCTACGACTCCGACTCTACGACTCCGACTCTACGACTCCGACTCTACGACTCCAACTCTACGACTCCGACTCTGCGACTCCAACTCTACGACTCCAACTCTACGACTCCAACTCTACGACTCCGACTCTACGACTCCGACTCTACGACTCCGACTCTACGACTATTTTGTATACAATATTTGCTACATTGCATGAAATGTCTCAGAACTTTACATGATATATCATGTAAACTTATATGATATGTGACGCTCCATTTATGTGCATCATACTGAACAGAAATTTACACTACTTTTTTGAACTGTGAAGAGTAACAACCGAAGATACTACTCAGCAGGGAATCCGAAAAAAGGTCGTTGACTACAGGGTACTTATTGACTTTTTGCAGATGAGGGTTATAGGATGCTTAACGTTCATCGCGATTTTCTTAGCACACAGTTAAAACAAATCTCCGTTGGTGTAGATTCAACGAAGTGAAGTTAATGCATTAAGTGCATTGAATAGTTGAATGCGTGCTAACTTTTAATCCATAACCATATTCCAGAAGAAAGAAAATTTATAAGTTTAATTCAGCAGAATTACTAGAGTCAATCCAGTTGCTATCTGTATATTCAATGCTCAAAAATGTATGCACATATATTTTTAACTGAAAACACTTATTGTTAATTTTTTAATACAAGAAATTTGGCACGTTTTTTTTTTTAATATGGGCTTATAACCAAAACAATTGGTCAACGCACATTAAAAAAAAAAAATATCGGAGATGGTGGACAACCACTTCTGAACGAGTATAAACTGCCATCGGAAGAACTCGGTTTGCTACGACGCGTTTAATCATTTGTCGCTTGTTAGAACTTAAATGGCAATTAAGATGACCGACGATCGGAAGCCGCCACGCAGTCATACACAGCAGCACAAAACATACATACATCACGCGGTCAGGGTCGAAAAAGCGTTACTCGTCAGTACATTGAACGGTTCCGCGAAGCTCTATAATGGTATGGATGGCTGTAGAGTTGGCCCCTATGCGTGAGCTGTTCGGCAGTTCTCCGTTCGGTCCGGTACCCTCATCACTATTAACGCTCAAGAACGTGTTCGGTCACTTCCAGCATCGAAACTAATTAAAATCATAATGAACCACGGAACGACGCAGCTCATACACGCGGTTTCGCTCATTGAAACCTTTTTTCAATTTTTATTCACGGCCCTAGCACTGCGGAACAACGTGAACCGAAGCCGTTCGAGAGAGGGCAAATACAATAATGCCCGGTCGGTAACAGTGAAAAATTGAACGGAACACCGTTTGCCAAAAAACGTGAAACAATCTCGACGACATAGTCGACCTCGCTGGCTTTGTACTACTACCACGAGAGACGCGGGCGCTGATGGGTCTCATTAGCCATCGTCGTGGTTTGCTTGCTTCAACACGGGAGGTGAAGTTCAATAGCAGAACTCAAGCTGAAGGAACTGTCGACGCGTGTCACGAGGGATGGCGTGCTTTTCCGGATTAATTCACCACATCGCTCGTAAAACCAACAATTTGTTTTCGACTGTCCTTGGTCTATTCAGCAGGCAGCAAGATTAGGTTATAGACCATCTTTCAAGGGAATCGATGGAAAAATAATCTATTGCTGCAGGTAAATAAATCGCACCACTCTATGGAGTAAACAGGTACCTATCCAAATTATTCCCCAACGCTAATTAACCTCCGGCAATTTGTACCACATGGCATTGGAAAGGTTAATGGAATAGTAGCAGTATCAATGTCAGTACGGCCCTTGGACACTTTCTTGCTGTTGTATGCCTTGTACAAGTCGTACGTGTCGTGCGATTCATCGCCGCCACGAGACTCGTTGACACTTGGCTCTCGAGGTTAGGCATATATTGGATCATAATTAGTCTCATAAATAAATTCCCATTCACGCCACCAACGACTACTGTAGTGGTTGATGGTAACAATAGGCACCACTGAGGAGGGCGACGAAGAAGACGTTGCCAATCATCATGATTGGTCCATAAGATTGTGCTCCACACAGCAAGGTTGTCGCTATAGCGAGTTCAAGTTTATGCCTAGCATCTATTGATAGCTCATAGCTTCGACATTTTTCTGATTCAAGCCTCCACTTTTATGAAGGTTGAGAATCGGGCAGGATGGCAAAAAAGTTCAAGTTCGACTGTCCATAAGTAGATAATTGACTTAAGATTAATTAGTTCAACAAATTTATTGGACAACATACGTTTGATGAAAAATTTAATGGATTCCGGTATCAGCTTAAACTCTACCATTGTACCAACAATTATAAAACTTACATTACATTTGACACGAATCGAAACTTTAATATGAGCGACTGAGACACACCAATATCCTATGCTGTTACAACACAACTGAGAAATTATAATCATGCCTCGGGGATTGTTCACCTTGTCAAATAACAGCTGAGTTAGCGCATCCGTTTATCTGATTATTTAATTGCATAGTTGGGGATTATTTTTTATCATCGTACAAAATGAGCCGAATGTTCTCCGAATACTATGAAATTTTACCCATATGTAGAGTTTATGATCATATGAATTAAACAAAAAATTTAAAAAATTGGTTAGGCCAATCTTCCAAGAAAATTTTAAACGCTGTCCAGACTGGAGAAATATAACATGTTATAACGGTTGTCAAATAATTGCAACACAGAAACCACCATCAAGATTTTTTTTAAGGGTTCTGTGCACCACCGGCGGTGCAAAGGGCCAACGTGAAAGACTTCCATCCTGGGCGGCTGCTCGCTTTTGCCTTGACCTGGGCCCAGGTCAGATTCCTATCGACTTGCTTAATTTCCTTATTGAGGCTCCGCCGCCATGAGCCCCTGGGTCTGCCTCTGCTGCGATGTCCTGCCAGATTCCAATCCAGCGCTTGCTTGCAGATTTCGTTACCGCCCCGTCGAAGTGTGTGGCCGACCCACCTCCACTTTCGCTCTCGAATTTCTGTTGCTATCGGCTTCTGATGACATCGACGATGGAGCTCGGCATTCGAGATCCAGTTGTGAGGCCACCAGGCACGAATTATATACCGCAGGCATCGGTTGATGAAGACCTGCAGCTTTTGAGTGTTCTCCGCTGATACACACCACGTCTCGCTGGCGTATAACAGCACAGATTACACGTTCGAGTTGAAAATTCGGATTTTGGTGCGTTGACTTATCCGGTTGGATCTCCATACGTTTCGTAAACTCGCAAAGGCAGCCCTAGCCTTCTTGATTAGTGCACCTATGTCGCTCTTGGTCCCGCCGTCCGACACTATTTGGCTGCCAAGATATTGGAAACTTTCGACCTTCTCCACTGCTTGCCCCGATACCGTGAAGTTGGAAGGGTTGCCCGTGTTGATATCCAACGATTTGCTCTTGTTGACGTTGATGGTGAGACCCGCCGCAGAGGAGCGTTCGGCTAGGTCATTGAGCTTACTCTGCATATCAGAGCGCCGTTGTGCTAGTAGAGCAACATCATCAGTCAAATCGAAGTCGTTGAGATGCTCCATGGTGATAGGCTGCCAAAGCAGCCCACGGTTCGGTACACGGTCAATTGCACCTACCATGATCTCGTCGATTACGATGAGAAACAGTAGCGATGATAGTATACATCCTTGTCTCACACCAGCGACTACCCGGATAGGGTCGGACAAGGCTCCGTTATGCAGAACTCTGCAAGTGAAAGCCTCATACTGCACTTCGAAGAGGTTGACGATTTTATCCGGGACTCCCTTGCGTCTCAGGGCGCCCCACAGATTCTTGTGATTGAGACCGGTCGAAAGCTTTTTCGTAGTCAATGAATACCAAATAAAGGGACTCTTGGAATTCATCGACCTGCTCCAGGATGATGCGGAGCGTGACAATATGGTCCACACAAGATCTTCCGGCACGGAATCCTGCCTGCTGCCATCGGAGAGTCACGTCGATCTTCTCCTGTATCCGATTCAGGATAACTTTGTACAGAATTTTGAGAACAATACACAGTAACATGATGCCTCGCCAATTGTCGCACACAGTCAGATCCTTCTTATTTGGGACCTTCACTAAGATGCCCTGCATCCAGTCGGTCGGAAAAGTCGCGGTGTCCCAGATATTACAGAATAGTTGATGCAACATTTGTGCGGATAGCATGGGGTCAGCTTTGAGCATCTCTGCTGTTATGCGATCGACCCCTGGAGCCTTGTTGGATTTCATGCTTCGGATAGCTGCTTCAATCTCCTGCAGTGATGGGGCCTCGAAATTGACGCGAATGATGCGCCGCTCTCTAGGCGGATCATGCCGAGATGTTGATGGCTGGTTGGCCGTCGAAACTTGAAGAAGTTGTTCGAAGTGCTAAAACCAGCGGTTCAGCTGGTCAGTGGGGTCGGTAAGCAATTGTCCAGTCGTGTCCTTCACTGGCATCCTCGGGTTCATCCTTGCTTCACTCAGGCGTCGTGAGATATCGTAGAGGAGACGTATATCGCCAGTGTTTGCGGCTTTCTCCCCTTCGTCGGCCAGGGAGTTCACCCACGCTCGCTTGTCCCGTCTGCAAGAGCGCTTGACTTCCTTCTCTAGAGCCGAGTACCATTGACGGGCTTCGTTCTTGGCTCCTCTGGTTCTCGCCCGCTCTATCGCGGCTTTTGCTTCTCTACGCTCCTCAATCTTCCGCCAGGTTTCATCTGTGATCCACTCTTTCCTCTGGGTGCGCAGCTCACCCAAGTTGTTCTCGCTTGTTTCTTTAAAGGCATTCTTGATGACCGTCCATTGTTCTTCTACGCTGCCACCTTCTGGAACGTCCGCAGCTCGAGTCTCAAGTTCTTCAACAAAATACCTTTTTACCGCTGGATCTTCAAGTCGGCGTGTGTTGAATTGCCGCCCGAGTCTCTCCTCCCGTCGCTAGATCCGTGCCATGCGTGGACGGATTTCACCGATTAGAAGGTGATGGTCAGACGCGATGTCGGCGCTGCGTTTATTCCGGACATCAAGAAGGCTCCGTCTCCATTTTCGGCTGATGCAGATGTGGTCGATCTGATTTTCGGTATGTCCATCACGGGAAACCCAAGTGACTTTGTGCACTGGTCGATGGGGGAAGAGCGAGCCCCCGATCACAATGTCGTTATTGCCACAAAATTCTGCAAACAGCTCACCGTTCTCGCTCATTTCGCCGAGACCATGGCGTCCCATGACACGCTCATAGTCCGTGTTGTCGGAGCCGATCTTCGCATTGAAGTCGCCAGTGTAGATCTTGATGTCATCCTTTGGAACCTCATCCACGACGGCATTCAGTTGACTGTAAACATTCTCCTTGTCCTGTAGCTCGGCAGCATCGGTTGGCGCATAACATTGGATTATGGTAAGATTACGAACCCGTGTTCTAAATCTGGCAACGATTATCCTCTCATTAACAGGCTCCCACTTGATGAGCGCAGCACTTGCCTGGACGCTAAGTAGGAGACCAACTCCACGATGGCGGGGAACGTTTTTACCTCGAATACCAGAGTATAGTAGTACCTGTCCCGACGGCAGTTTGTGTTCTCCAAAGTTTGGCCAACGAACTTCACTCAGTCCCAGGATTTCTAGCTTCATGCGTCACGCCTCGTTGGCGAGTTGTGCCAGTTTACCCTGCTGGGCTAACGTCAATACATTCCATGATCCAATTCGTGTCCGTTGTTTTGCGGTAAAAGTTGTTGCCGTTATATCAGTTCGATGTCTTTCTCTGTTGGTTTCTGTAACAATTGTAAAGGTTTCAGAGACAGTAGGTGGTTGGCCTAAGGTCTCCTATCCGCTGTGACGGGGCTGCCATCTTAGGTGTAGCTTTCGGGGAAGAGCATTTCTTATTCAGCCGCTGGATGCCAGTCAGACGCTGTTTGAGCCGCACCTCCATGGTGAACAGACGCTCGGGTTGGCGAAGCATTTCCTCTATCACCGTGCTATGGTTACCGCGCCAGTGTTCGCGTCGCACCTTCTCACTCTGATATTGTCGGAATGACAACATTGCCCAGGCTATGCCAACCAGCTGTGTCCATGTTTCAGCTGGCAGTCTTTTGTGATCATATGACTCGTGGAGGCGTGAGGTAAGAATTTGTGAGAACCGGAGCTAGGTATATCGCTCCTTCCAGATTGTCACTCACCATTTTGTAGCCCATCAAGATAGCGCTATAAAATGTTTTAACTCTGTAGTGTGAACGTACTATTAGATGAAGTTTTAAAATTTTCCCGGACAAAACGATCTTTGAAAATATTCGCATCGTAGTCCAATGGTTGCAAAGCAAAATGATAAGGAAATTAACCTAGAAATTAAAATAACGTATTATCTAAAAGATTTTTGCACGAAAATTTTCACGGTAAAGGAAAATCCTAATGAAGAGCAGGTACATCATTTTCTGAGAGCTAAATATTGTTTCAATTATTCGCCTCATGCTTAACAATTTTTGTTTTCATTAATGAAAATTTAAAAGTTTCGATTTTCCCGACTACATTCCAGATCCATATTTTAAAAATCTTAAAATATAAATTTCGGAAATTTTCACCAGTGAAAAGTAAGAATATTCAAAGCAAGAAATTCTTTTCAAAGAAAATTTTACAGAACATTTTGTTTAAGGACAGTCTTCTAATGAAAAACAGTTAACGGCACATTAAAGTCAAACAAAGCATAGACGTCATTAAACGCATTAGCGATGGCACGAATAGGTTCATGCAACTCATATTTCCGATTACGAACTGCGAGATGTACAAAATTTCGCTGTCTAATCACTCTCTCAGGTGTGTACAAGAAAAGCTGCCGAAGTAATTCGGGGGAATCAATCTCGCTGGTAATGATCTTTGCAGCAAACACAGCTTGAGCGTTCCGTCTTCTTTGTTCCAAGGTGTCAATTCCAAGCAGACGACAGCGATCCACGTAAGACGGCAAGTTAGCCGTGTCACGCCAAGGCAGATAACGAAGCGCGTAGCGAACAAACTTTCTCTTTACACTCTCAAATCTGGCTATCCAGCATGCTTGGTATGGGCACCAGACGACAGCACTTTACTCTAAGATTGAACGTACTAACGAACAATACAGCGCCCGCAGGCAAAGCGGATCGCGAAAGTCTTCAGATATTTTGAACATAAATTCAAGCTGCCTGTTAGCTTTAGTCAGGATGTCATTGTAGTGCGAAGGTCAATTCACAGTCGAGTGTTACTCCCAAATCTTTGAACTGGTTAATCCTCTCTAATGTTTGCCTCTAATGAAATGGAATAATCAAATACTATCGGGTTTTGTTATGATATAACATTGCACTTGTTGATGCTGAGCGTCAAGAAATTACGGGAGCACCAACCCTGCATACGATCCACAATCAACTGCAACTCCTCACAATCAGCGATGCAATTGATAAACACATACATTTTGACATCGTCAGCGTAGAATAGCCGACATCCAGGTGGCAGTAGACACGAAAGCTCGTTAACGAAAAGCGAAAACAGAAGGGGTCCCAGATTACTTCCATGGGAAACGCCGGAATCGTTCGTGAACACTTCAGAACGAGAAACTCCAATCTTAACGCAAAGCGAACGGTTCGTAAGGTAAGATATGAACCACGAGATGAAGGATCCAGACACTCCGAGTTTCTCAAGCTTGCTCAAAGGAATGTTGAGGTCTACTCACTCAAATCCAGCCTTGAGATCAGTGTAAACCGCGTCGATTTGTCCGCCAGAGTCCATTGTCCGACACGAATTCGGTCAAATTGGTTGTAACTGACCGTTTTGGGGAGAATCCATGCTGAGCCGTGGAGATGTAATTTTTACAAGAGCTGAAGAGCGCCTCATTGATGATGATCTCGAATACTTTGGAGCAGCAATATAGTGATGCGATTCCTCAGTAATTCCTTTTCTCACCTTTCTTGTGGACGGGGAACATATACGAAAAGTTCCACGCCTCGGGACATTTACTCTCCTGTAGTGACAGATAAAATAACTTCACCAAGGGACTGATCAACGACTCCAAACACAGCTTCAGAACGGACGCAGGAATGCCGTCTGGCCCGGCAGCAAACGAGAGTTTCAACCTTTGAAAAGCTAGATTGACGGTATGTTCACTGATGTGAAACCGACGGAGCTCAAAAGCATCTGTTGGAGAATCGCTTATAGCAATCGTGACTTGATTTGGTGGGGCCGAACATTCATTGAACGAACTCATGAAATGTTTAGCAAAAAGGCGGAATTTCTCCCGTTCAGATTCAGTGGTTTGCTCACCGAGATGAACTGACAATGGCAAACCGAATTCGTTCTTTTTAGAGTTTACAAACGACCAGAAACGTTTTGGATTTCTGCGAAGAAATGATTCCTTACGGAAGACATATCGTCGATACAGGAATCTGTTGCATTTCCTATAGTCGTTACTTGTGCGGTTGAACTCCTGCTTCGTAATGTACGAACGACTTTGGCAGTATTTTCGTAGCGATTTAGCCCTATACCATTTCAGTCGACGCAAGTGACCATTGACCACGGTGGATTTGGTGTAGGGCGAGCAATAGGTACAAATTCAGCCATGATATTCCAAATAATTAGAAAGCGGACTCGCTGGCCAAGGTGGGCGCTATGGAAGGCGATATTTACGAGCGACAAATCGCCTACCACGAATTTTTCACGTTTTCTCGTCAGCAAGTCCACGCCAACTGGCAACAAAAGTGGAATGATGGTGATCTGGGAAGATGGCTACATTCTATTGTCCCACAGGTGTCGATTAAACCCTGGTTCAAAGGGTTGGATATGAGACGTTATTTTATTCGTGTAATGTCCAGGCTCATGTCCAATCACTGTTCGTTAAACGCCCACCTCTTCCGTATTACGCTTGCCGACAGCAACTTGTGCACCTGTGGAAACGGTTATCACGACATCGAGCATGTTGTTTGGTCCTACTCCTTGCATCATGAGGTGAGATCCGTTCTGTGTGATTCCCTTAGGGTCCGAGGAAAACAACCCTTTAAGCCAAATAGATACGTCTTGGCTTGCCGTGATATCGACATTATTATCTCGAGTAAACCGCGAGTAATCGGCCCCCGTTCTACTAACATTAGTTGTAAGAAAATGATATTCACACACTAAAATGTAAAAAATATTCGGCTCCGCAAAGCTAACGCATTTGAGCCTTGACAAATAAATGGATTATTAAAATCCCAAATAATTTGACTAAAACATTCAACGGCATTGTCAACACATCCAGTTAATTCTAATGGTCGCCAATCAATACCGGAAGTAGCAGTCTTAATTTCGTTAATTCTGGAATCTATTTTGGGAATGCTTGCCTTTTCGTGAAAATTTATAATTCCAGTGTGGAAAGGACGATCGAGGGTCATCCTTACCACTCTCTTTTGTGCTATCTGGACTTTGTTCCTGTGAGTTTGAGCACTTGATTCCCACTCCGGCAGCGTAGAAAATTGCAGGTGCTATGATTTGATTGTAGACAGCCAATTTGTTAACCCTAGAGAGGCGGGATCTGCGACAAATCAGCGGACACAAACGCCTAACTAAGCTTGAACACTTAACTAACATATTTTCTAAAGGGTGTTCCACATCAAATTGCATCGCGGAAAAAAACGCTGTAGAAAATTACCTTCCTTAGCCATCGGTCAGCTTTTCAAACTTTCAGACAAATAAATATTACCCATTAGTAAGCTTTTGGAATATTCATTTCATTCACCACATTTACCTTACGCTTAACTCCACTCATTAGGTTCTGTACAACATCTAGCTGCAGCTACGAAAACCCACTTTTTCTTCATGTCTGCCTCAGATTTGACCTCCTTGGGATGCCCAGTATTTCTCGATGGGTCTTAGTTCCGGTGCGTTGGTGGAGGTCTTAGGGTACGAAAGTGACCTCGTTGGCCTCGTACCACTCCAGTACAACATTTGAATAGTGGCACAAAGCTAGATCCGGCCAGAAGATCGTGTGGCCCTCGTGTTGCTTCAACAGAGGAAGCAGACACTTCTGTAGACACTAATTGAGGCAGTCCCGGTAGTCACGACCGGCGTACTCCGTTTGCCACATGAGCAGATCGCTTGCCAAATCATGTATTTCTTGGCAAACTTTGAAAGGTTCTGCTTACTTACTTCCTCCGGAACATCAAACTTGTGCTGGGCGGTGAAAATCAGCCCCGGTAGCTGCCGGAAGTCCACCATGACGTAAGTCTCATCATCCTTGATGAGACAATGAGACTTCGTCAGCATCTTGGTGTATAGTTTCCAGGCCCGTGACTATCTGGAACACGCAAAAATTGGTCAACTTCCAATTGAGGTATTTAGGGTAAATTATGGCTTCGGCACCCATTGACTGTTTTCGGCAAACGAAATTGAAACGTTTATTTCACTGTATTTTCCCATCAAAACTCTTCGCTGAATGTATTAAGCCGATTCCTTACCTTTTCAGCTTCAATCTGATTACATTTTTACGACTGTGAATTCCTGTTATACCATATTTTTCTTTAAATGAAATATACATACTACAAAATACGGCTGATTTCGAGTTGCCGATAATAGAACAGCTGGTTAACACGCAGTTCAAATGGAAAGGGTGCCGAAGAAAAAGAGACTGCCGACAATAGTCACTCTCACCTGAGAAGTTTGTAGCGTTGTAAAAACATGTTCAACCCGTTTTGATCAATTCTGTCGATTGGAATTGGTAGAACAGCAAGCAGCAGATAAATGTCAACAAACAAACCTGTCATGTATGTGTGTGACGCTGAGAAATCGCTAATAGAAGTTCGGACGCTGCTTAGATTAACGAGAATACGTAAATTCCCCTTTGTTAAAAATGCTTAAAAAAAACCTGAAATGCTGCATTTGGAAATTGAGTGTATATACAATGGTTGCTATGATGAGTTTTTACCGTGTGCTCTTCAGTTTTCAAAATGACGTCCAAGCAAAAGGAGCAGCGTGTCAAAATTTTGCTCGCGCAGCAAGAGAATCCGACGTTCTCACACGCCAAGTTGGCAAAATTGCTGGATGTGGCCAAATCGACCGTGACAAACGTTTTAAAAGTGTTCGGGGAGCGTCTGTCGATCGCCAGGAAGCCTGGAAGCGGCGGATATCGCAATCCGGACGTAGTAGCGACGATGAAGAAGGTGGCGGTGAAATAAAAGCGAAATCCTAACCTCTCCTTACGGGACGTCGCTGGCAAGCTGAATATCTCCCATACTACTGTGCAATGGGCCAAGAAACGAGCCAGATTGTCGACGTTTGAAAGGTGAAAGTGGAGAACCGAGATTACAAACAAAACACGTCGGCAAAGCAGCGGTCCCAAAAGCGGTGTACGAATCTGCTCACAAAGTTCGACTGTGTCGTCATGGACGACGAAACTTACGTGAAGGCGGATTTCCAGCAGCTTCCAGGACACGAGTTTTATACCGCATCAGGAAAAGGGAAGGTGGCTGAAATTTTAAAAACCATCAAACTATCGAAGTTCCCGAAAAAATATCTCGTCTGGCAGGCTATATGCACGTGTGGTCCAAAAAGCGGCATTTTAATTACCACGGGAAGCATCAATCAAGAGATCTACGTCCAGGAGTGCCTGGAAAAGCGACTGCTACAATCAGGGTTGCTTCCACTCACTTGCTATAAAAAATTGTTTTTCGGAATTATAAAATCATTAGATGATGTAACGATATGTTGTTCTTGTAAGTAACAAGAAGAGGGTGTAAAGTATGTGTTTGACTCATAAAACCTATCAATTTCGCTTACAGAGCGTCACAATCAGCGATCTTATGATTCGTGAGCGTTCACTCTGAGTGAGTGCTCACGAGTCGTAAAATCACTGATTGCGACGCACTGAAAGCAATATTGACAGGTTTTATGACTCAAACACATACCTAACGATCCCTTCTTGTAACTTACAAGTACTAATTATCATTATAACATCTAATGAATTCATAATTCTGAAAAACAATTTTTTATAGAAAGTGAGTGGAAGTAACCCTGGCTACAATTCTTAAAGCAACATAATAGACCTGTGCTGTTCTGGCAGGACTTGGCGAGCTGCCACTATGGGAAAAAGGCAATCGAGTGGTACGATGCGAACAACGTGGTTGTGGTACCCAAAGACCACAACCCTCCCAACAGCCTAGAACTCCGCCCTATCGAACGGTATTGGGTCTTGGTCAAAAGGAATCTAAAAAAAACTAATTAATCCACGGAAAACGAGCAGCAGTTTAAATCTAACTGGCGTTCGGCGGCGAATAAGGTCGATGAGACCACTGTGCAAAATTTAATGGAAGGGGTTAAGCGAGAGGCACGGCAGTTCGGTATTTGGCAAACCAAAAGAATTAACGAACATTTTTTCCTTTAAATATATGAATTGAACTACCAAAAGAAAAATATGAAGATTTTTGTGATATGAATTTTGACGGAAAGAAACGATTTTTTTTGTCAACCAAATGTTGCGCGTCCAGATTTTATTTTAGTTCTATTAGTTTCAGAAGATCTACAGGAACTTTAAAAAAAAAATCTAAAACTTCAGAAATGTCTAAATTTGTGGGTAAATTTGAAGATTTTTTTTTATATTATAGTCACTTTAACACTCTTGAGTCATTCGTGACTTGTTTGGGTGAGATTTGAACTCGTGACTTTGGCGTGAGGGTATGGATGTTAACCACTACGCCGGGGTCGCCTCCAATTTGAAGATTTGTAAGGGTAAATTTCTATAAATTCAAGACATTTACATTAACTTCTGTTAAAATTCAAGAACCTGGCAAAATTTCAGAGAAGTCAAAAGAATTTCAGGGAAATAAAATCATTTTCAGAACAGTTCCATTTGTTTCAGGAGAATTTATTGAAGTTTACGGAAGCTCAGCGAACATCAGTACAGATCAATTAATATTAAGGATATAACTGAATTTTTAAAGGAGTTCCGAGAAGCTCAGTAAACTTCAGCAAAGTTCCGAGAGGTTCATGAAAATTTCGGAAACGTAAGGTAAGTTACATAAGTTATTAGATAATTGAAAACACAATTTAAGGAAGTTCCGTAATTTTTAATGAACTTAAAAAAAATCAAAAAGAACACAAAAATTCAATGCTGATGTTCCATTAATTTCAAAAAAAATGTGAGAGCAGCTAAAAACCCAAGCAGCACAAATCTGTGGCAAAAAAGTTGTAGCAAATTGATTGTGTGTGAATTAACTCACTTAAAAGTTGCCTGAACCGTTGTTCGATACATGTGCTTCTAGGGAAGTTCCGAAGTCTTCAAGAAAACCAGAGACCTTTCTTCAAAGAAGATTAGATATTTACCCATAGTTTCATTGAAGCTCCGAGTACCAAGGTTGCAAATTCTCATTTCAGCTAAAACAATTTTTTTTTAAATTATGGAATAATTAGATGACATGATCATATTTTGAATTGGTAGGATACAAGAAGACGTTGCAAAGAATATGTTTGACATATTCAACCTGTTTATTTCACTTCATGAGAGTCACAATCAGCAATTTTTCACACACTCACTCACTCACTCACTCACTCAACGATCAGAAAATCGCTGATTGTGACTTAAGAAAGCAAAATTTACAGGTTTTATGTTTCAAACGCATACTTTGTAACCTCTTCTTGTAAGTTACAAGTAAAACATGCCATCATACCATCTTTTATTATTCCGAAAAACATTATTTTAGCTGATATGAGTATTTGCAACCTTGCCGAGTACTTCGAAAATGAATAGAGAACTTCTGAACAGCCCCAATAACTTCAGGAAAAATTCAAGAACTTTCAAGACGATTTAATGAATTATGGGAGTGCATTTCAGGAATGTTTCAAAAACTTCAGCATTGCGAGGTTTTTTTGAATATGAATATGCCATATTTTATGAATATCAAGAAAACTGCTGGAGAATATGTAAGGAACCTCAGGGATTATTGTGTTAATATCTCCCAGAGATCTCTATCTTCCGGATATTTTCTCCATCTTCTCATTGAAGTTTCTTATGACTGTTCCGTAAGCCCTCTGGCATTCGACACTTCCTCCGTCTTCTCCAGGAAGTAAAATTTAACTTCTACCGGATGTATTTATCGAATTATCCCAAGAAGTTTCTATCGCCTTCCACTGGAAGTTTCTCCATAAACCATTCTCCGTCTTCTATTGGAAGGTTTTTACGAGCTTCTTCTGGCATCCTCTGGAAATGGCTACTCCTTGAATTTGCGAAGATTTTCTGCCTTCCTCTGGATGTGTCATCAGATTTAATCCAAATGGTTCGTTAAATTTTCGCACAAAGTATCTCAATATTTGTCTTGGAAGATCCCAAGATGTTTTTCCGATTTTTCATAGAACTTTCTCCAAACTTCCTTCAGAAAAGCTTGATTATGTTTTATCTGGAAGTTTTTTTCTACTTCCTTGCGAAGTTAATTAAAAAAAATCCCTGGAAATTTGATCGGACATCTCCTGGACAGTTTGGAGATGAACTAGCCCGTGTTTAAAAATCCCCTAAATAAAGTATTAAAATAAAAATCCTGGAAGGTAAATTTTCCGTTCTTAGTCCAAAAATTTGAATTATGTTATCACAAAAATGTTATCATCAAAAATATAGCCAGTTAGACAATCTCTTTGAAAACCCAGAATATCTCCGGTATCCAGAGACCATGGTTATTTTTCTGGGTACGCCATAAAATAAGATTATTTTTCAAGTCAAATGCTTTTAGAAGAATTAAAATCTGACCATATTTACCAAAGTTACTACACTCCAAACATGACCAAAAATGTACCTATCTTAGTTATTTTGAGTATTCCCTGTACTTCTAAACGTTCTTCAGCGTCAGTTCCGGCACTCTGCACTCATTGCTGTTCCAGGACATAGAACGTGTTATGGCTATAACAACCCGCTCAGTTCCTGTCTCAGAGCCTTCAACAACGTTTATGACATTTCCGATTATAATGTGTCCAAAACTTATGTTAAACATAGAATTAAAGGCATATATTTAACCAGTCTATCCAGCTTTCCATGCTCGGTAATGACAGCCTGTTTGTATGAATAAATGTATTCTTCTGTTACGGTGGCGAACAGAAATGAACACCGGGTTGTGAGCAGCACGCTTTCACCAGATGAAAGTTTCTGTTCGCTGGGTTATGTTTTTCCACGCTATGACAACTGTAAGTTTGACTTTTTTAGTTTTCTATTCTAAGTTAGTTATTTTACAATTTACCCACTATTTCGTGTAGATTTTCAATTTAGGTTTACTAATCCATAGGCTAGACAAATAACTAATTCACTAATTCAAATAGATTTGGGAATTTAGGATTCACACTTTTCACTAGAACGACTAATTCTTAACTCAGGATTGTCTTGCTGACCGACTATCCACTTCTTCCTTTCATCCCCGATGTTCCGTCTCTTTCCTACATTTCGCCGCTGACAATCGTTAACAGCGGACAGTTGACTCCACGGTTAGGATCGGGTAACACTAGGCACCGCGGCTCAAGGCAGTGCTCCCAGTGGCAACATCCTCCCCCGTAACACTGGCCACCGGTTCGAGTTTGAACCACTATCTACTATGTCCAGAATAGCTAGCTTTGCGACAGGCCTACGCAGCAGCCCTTTCGCAGTTCTTATGATAGCCTGACGGATCCTTTCGTCACCCCAGGTACAACCTCCATCACTCGTCTCCTGATCCAGCTGTTTCTCTTGCTGTCCTCCACGATCAGCACCAGGTCACCGGTAGCGACAGCCCTCTCATCGCCGAACCACTTTGTTCTCCTGGTCAGCGTCGGCAGCATCTCTCGAGTCCTGCACCTACCAAAATTTGTGCTGCTCGCTCACTACCCGGTGTTCATTTCTGTTCGCCACCTTAACACCTTCACCATTCATTTTGACCCCTCCCTTTCCCTCTCCCAGGAACAGAAGAGAATGAAACAACATACGCCCTCCAGTTAGCGTCAAAAAGCACAGTGAAGGATACATTTATTCATACAAACAGGCCGCCATCACCGATCATGGAAAGCTGGATAAGATACAATCGAAGACGATGAACAAATAAACAAATAAACACGACCTTATCAGTTTATACTTTCTCCATATTTAAAGCTTGCTTCATTTAGAATTGGAACAAACTTTTGCTCATATTGTGGTGCTCCTGGTGGACGGATTTGGAAGTTCTTGGCGCCCACGTGTCTGGAATTTTGTCAGCTTCACGTATGTATTTTTGACATTCCGCAAATCGACTGTACTTTGTAAACAATCAACATGGAAGCCGAAAGAAGGGAAAAAAATTGTGCACAGTTATTTGGAAAATCCATTGTGGTCTGCATCTAGGCTAGCTAAACAGCTGAAATTGCCCAGAAATACCGTATGGCGCGTTATCAAACGGTATAAGGAAACATTGACGACGATTCGGAAGCCTCAAGCCAATTGTCGGAGTGGAACTGTCGACCGGAAACTGCGTGGTAAGATTTTGAAGACGATTAAGAGGAATCCCAATCTGTCGGACCGTGATTTGGCCAGAAATTTCGGTGCTGCCCATAGTACCGTGAGAAGAACTCAACTCCGGGAAGGAATCAAGTCGTATCGAGCTAGCAAACAGCCAAATCGGACCATAAAACAGAATAGTGTGGCCAAAATCCGTGCGTGGAAGCTATACGACCAGGTGCTGACCAAGTTCGACGGGTGTCTTCTGATGGACGATGAAACCTATGTCAAGGCTGACTTCGGGCAAATCCCAGGTCAAAAATTTTACTTGGCAACGGCTCGGGGGGATGTTCCAGCCAAATTTAAATTTGTTTTTGCCGACAAATTTGCACGAAAATTTATGATTTGGCAGGGCATTTGCAGCTGTGGCAAAAAAACGAAAGTTTTCGTTACAAATAAGACAATGACGTCGGAACTATACCAAAAAGAGTGTCTCCAAAAACGAATTTTACCGTTCATTCGATCCCACGACCATCCCGTAATGTTTTGGCCAGATTTGGCAAGCTGTCATTACAGCAAAGTCGTTCAAGAATGGTATGCAGAGAAAGGGGTCCAGTTTGTTCCGAAAAACCTTAACCCACTCAACTGCCCCCAGTTCCGCCCTATTGAGAAATACTGGGCAATCATGAAGAGGAGACTCAAGGCAAAGGGAAAGGTTGTCAAGACATCAATCAGATGAAGACCTGGTGGAATAAGATAGCTAAAACGATGGACGAAGAAGTTGTGCGCCGCCTAATGAGCCGTGTTACAGGAAAAATTCGAGAATTCCTTCGAAACCGTGACGAATAATTTTATCCGTATTTTTTCTTAAAAGTTTGAAGAAAACGCTACATTTGTATAAAAAAAGATCTTGAATTCAATAATAAATAACTGAAATACAGGCAATTGTTTTTGTTCCAATTCTATCTGAAGCAAGCTTTATTCCAGAGCTTCCTGGAAATGTTTTTCATGAAATACCAGGCATCTGCAATCCCAAAATAAATGTCTAGTGCAATTAAAAATTTAATATAGTGTTCGATGGGTTTTATGGACAGCTAAAAATACAAAAATCAAGCGTTGCCAAAAACGGGATGGCACTGTACCGTAACGCAGCAAGTACCGGATAGTCTTTCTATCCAGACATTTAATTTTTAATTAAATATTTCTCCACTTGACACCATAATAATTATGTTAGAGGAACATGAACGACACTATAGGCTCATCATAAAATTTCCGTAAAATCATATAAAAAGTTTTAAAAAGCTTCCGGATTTTGTGTGCATTACGATTTACATTTCATTCTTGAAAATTAAGGTATATATTTAATAATAATTCCCCCAGTTGAAAACCACTGTCCTAATTGCTCCACTGTGGGACGTATAGAAAACGATAAGCAACCTTAGCAAACCACATGCTCCCAATCCTTAAGTTTCCAATTATCCCTTCATCTGAAAACGGTCCGGTAGCAACCCACAAATCGGTTGGCAAATGGCTACGGTCCATTCAAATTTAAAACAAATATATATGGACGATTGTCTACACAGGGAAACTGTTAACGTAGGCTATGAACAGCCCTTAAAAATTTTCCAATAATAACATTTCCGGGAAGTCAGATACACCAACCGTATTAATGTTACTGTCTGCCTTGTGAAGAGGAAAGGGTGAGCAAATGTCAACCAGAACTATGACGCCATTATTGATCTAGAAAGTATTGAATACTTTGCATTTCTACGGTGACATTAGGATTAGGATAAGACATTTCAACAAAAGGTCATTACAATATTAAGTTACATTTATATCTTTTTGACCTTATGAAATGTGCCATCAATAAATACGTTCGTACATTCGGTGCTGCACGCAATGCCTTTTGCGAAATGATGAGATCCTTTGAACATAGTCATCGATTATTGCTTTGTTTTCGAAGAAACAGGCGCCTCAAAGGTCAGACAATTTATCTTGTCGAATTTGACTTTGTTTCTACCGTAAATCTACAACATACGTAACAGATAGAAATGCGTCATCCCTTGCATGTTTGTTACCATCAGGCATTCGACCTACAACATCTGTTTGTGGAACAAAAAAAAATAGTCTTTTCCCTTTGTGTAATGTTTTCTGCCTTTGCTGCGATATGTGGTCACACGTCACACGTTCGTTGTCTTCACATTTCTGAACGACACACGACGACGAACAACACGTGAACAGCCGCAGTTAATTAACATCAGACACCTTTTTTTCTCTGAAGTTCACTGTCTGTTACAAGAGAGCTAATGCCGTACTTCGAGTTACAGCCTAATGCAGTCGGAAATGGAAGCTTCATTGGGCCTGTTCAGCTCAAACCATGAACGAAGGTTCATCGATTGCGGTGGAATATCTTCCATGGGCAATCTTCAACTTCAAAATCATCGCTGCTAAATGCACTCCGGCCTCGTGCTGGTCTGCAGTGGCC
Organism: Ochlerotatus camptorhynchus; assembly: GCF_037179485.1. NCBI lineage: Eukaryota > Metazoa > Arthropoda > Insecta > Diptera > Culicidae > Ochlerotatus > Ochlerotatus camptorhynchus. The sequence continues at coordinate 823,365 of NW_027040773.1, forward strand.
GCAGTAATCAAATGAAGGATACCAAAGGGCATGCCTTTGGCACTGACTGTGGCCGTCATCGTTGTCGTTGTCTTTTGTGTAGGCCCCTGCCCGGCTGGCACAATATGCATGTAGGATCTCGCCAAGTTTTTGCGTGGTTCGTGAAATGTTCTCCACAACAGAACGAAGGCGTACATTCTGCTGCAGTCAGTCGCAGTGGAAGTGCAAGTGCACGAACATAAATTTATGCTGCTGCCGCTGCTCCGGTTGTGTGTCTGAGTATGTTTTTCCTCGAACGACGATAATAGCTCCGAGGGCAAACCTTGAACTCGGATGGCCTCGGAAGGAATCCTGACCACACGACGATGGGGAGATGGAACGGAACGCCAACTCGCAGAATCGCCCTGCCGCTGCATTGTTCTACGCCGCAGTTTCCTTTTCTAGAAACAACTCCTTGGAGCAGGAACAGGAGTTATGTTGCTCACCATTCCATTCGTCGATGGTTCACGTCGAGGTTCGTGGTACATTGGCCTATTGTAATTGGGAACATGACAATGGCAGACGACGACGACGACGACGAAGACGGCGATGGCAGCAAAGATCATGGGCAATTACGAGCATATTGACAGAAGTGATTTTTCTTTGTGTTTCAATTTTGCGAAGGCGTATCCCGAGCAATTTAGGTGATGGATGTGCAACACTAGCTATGGGAGTGAAACTGTAATTACGTTTGAAACAGACTGAAATGATGTTTGCTAGGTGGATTTATTCTTGAAAAGGTACAATGGTATGGAAAGGATTGAATTAAAATGCAAGGGTAAGCACAGTTTACCTTGATCTCGGTAATTTTTACAGAGATTATCAATAAGTTTTACTTAGGGATGTCAGATTAATTCGAAAATATTAAAATCGATTCCTTAACATTTCGATAATCGTGTTAGAGGCTTCGAATATCATACAATTATTACGTTATTTTTATGTTGAAAAATGATGCACAAATTGATACTGCATTGATTGCAGTGCTGTACAATATGAGCCGAAATGCAAAGGTTGATTTTTAACTGTGCTTGGTGTTTGGAAAACACCGTCTCATAAAAAAAGATAAATGCAAAAATCTCATAAAAAAGATAAATGCAATTATCTGCCTATAGCAGCTGTTTTAGTCATTAACGTTCATGACATTTATTCCAGCATAGTTTTTAATTCGTTACACAGATATCTTTAGCTAAGTATGACATCCTAAGTAACAATTTTGGTTTTTGACTTGTAGAATGCTTTAAAACCTCCATGGGATATACAAAAAATAAGTTCATACATTGATTTTATCTAGGAAAATATACATCAAAAGTTATCTTTAAGTTATCTTTACTCGGGGTACGTATTACAATTGATATTATCCTATGCTTAGATATAACATATGTTTGATTTTATTTGGGCCGCCTTAAGAATGCTCTTGTGAAGCCAGACACCTACATTTCCAAAGGCATTAAGGAATTTTAGCATTCCAATTGTCACTGAGCGTTCTTGAAGCTCTATCGCCCCTGGTGATAGAGAAAAAAACAGAGTTTTCGTGTTACAATGTCTGTGTGGGAAACTTTATGAGATAATTTTAAACACAGTGGGTTAAGCGCCACTCTCCCGAAGAGAGTAGGGTAGGAATATGTTGACGTAATACTCACTTTAATGAAAGCCGAGAACACCTCTGAACTTACACGAGAAATCACTTGGATGTTGGATAAAAGGGTTGGGATTGCAGCAGGTTTGGTTAGCGATATGCTGAATTGATGTCCTAACGAATCAATAGCGCGAAGGAGCTTGGGTTTGAACTCACGGTCTTCTGCTCAGTAAGCAAAATCGGTTGCCACTAAGGGCTCCTTATATCATAACACAACTACGATCAAGTCTCCGTTCAATTTGCTATTACTATGTTTTGACGACAACTGCTTTTGAAAAGAATTTGGTGTTTATCTCTAATCAGCACGGCTTTCCTAAAACTTAAATATTACTTCTTTTACGTACCTGTTTTAGTAACCGAATTTCATTACGCTCAGTCTACTACTACTTCTACAATAAATTTCGTGTTATTTTCTGGAAAATAATGGAACGTTCCTGAAGTTCTCCAATTTAGTAAATATTGTTGGAAATGATTTGAATTAGTAAATATTAGGGATAAGTTGTAGTCTATAAGCTGTAAATGATCTCACTGCGTCCTAGCAAGAAGTACGGTCGACTTGTTTCGCGCTCCGTTGTTTTGGAAGTTTTCTCGGTATTCGCTTGATATAAATTATCAGTTTTTTTCTCACTAAGTGACTCCTGGCATAGTTCCCGGTAAATTGATCGAAAAGTGAGTTTTTTTTTAGTAGAAAGTGTCATTTTCGGAACGATTAATCCGTGCTATTGGTATTTCGCAAACCAATTTGGGCATCATCGTTGCGTGGTCACGCATACGCGCTCGCGCATACCCGCTCACGTATCATCATCATCGAGTGTGAGCACCCGTTTCTACATCTACATCGTTCATCAATCATCGTGCGCCTGTGTGCGCTGAGTACCGAGCCTCGATCAAGTGCACCACAACGAAGGTCATCCACGCAGCGCGTCTCTTCCAGCCATCTGTGTAAACGCCTACACATATAACGCTCGGTGGTAGTAGTATAGGATTATCAGATAAGTTTTTGTTTTTTTCTTGTTTCTTTTCCTCCCCCATTAGTTAAATTTTCATTTTGTATTTCTGTGTTTGTAGTGTTTTCTGTGTATTGTGTCTGTGCGTTCAGTGGGAGAGCGTTTTGCGCTCCCACTAGTTGAACAAAATGGATGTTTTGTCAGAAGACGACATGGATGACCATTCATCTCAGAAGAATGATGATGTCATCCCTGGTTCATCGTCTCAGTCTGTCGATGGGCAGGCTGAGAAAAGCACCAGATTGCGGGCCTACCCGAATGACTCGTCTGGCCCATGGGTTGTCTATTTTCAGCCCAAAAACAAACCCTTGAATGTTGTTCAGATATCTGATGATCTGACAAAGCGATTCTCTGCCGTGACCGAAATAACGAAAGTTAGGCACAACAAACTTCGTGTGACCGTTGCTAACCTGAAACAGGCCAATGAAATTGCTGTTTCCCAGTTTTTCACACTGGAATATAGGGTGTACATTCCAGCCTCTGATGTGGAGATCGAAGGCGTGGTCACTGAGGCGAGCCTGAACACCGAGATACTGGAGAAGCAAGCGGTTGGCCGATTCAAGAACCCCTTGCTTCCTCCGGTAAAGATACTGGCCGTTCATAGAATGAAGTCAGTATCGCTCAGCGAGGGTAAAAAGAGTTTTACCCCCACAGACTCGTTTCGGGTGACCTTTTCTGGATCTGCCCTTCCTCAATACATCGAGCTGGGAAAACTTCGTCTTCCTGTGCGGTTGTTTGTACCTCGGGTCATGAACTGCCAGAATTGTAAGCGGTTGGGACATACGGCCTCCCACTGCGGCAACAAGGCACGCTGCTCCACATGCGGGGAGAAGCATGAGGATGGCGCTTGCGCAGCTACTGCACCAAAATGCGTGTACTGCAACGGAACTCCTCCTCATGCTCTCTCGTCGTGCCCGGCGAACAAACAGCTCGGGGACAAAATGAAACGCTCCCTTAAGGAACGTTCCAGGCGGTCTTTTGCAGAAATGCTTAAGACAGCCACGCCATCGACCAATGATAAAAATCCCTTTTCTCTTTTGTCAGATGACGAGACTGACTCTGACTTGGCTGAGGAGGGAACATCTTTCAGTTTTCCGGAAGGTTCTGCACGGAAACGAATGCGCATCCGTTCGCGGATTGTTGCAAATAAAGAACCCCAAATCAGCTTGCCCAAATCAAGGAGTGGTGGAAAAAAGGAGACTTCTACTCCTCCTGGATTCCGCAGAACTGACTATACCCAGGATTTTCCACCTCTTCCGGGGACATCCAAAACCCCTGATGCCCCAATTTTAAGAACAGAAACCCCTTCTTCATCTGGGTTGTTCTCATTTGATGACATTGTGGACGGTATTCTCAAATACCTCAACATTTCTGATCCTCTGAAAAGCATTGTCCTCACATTGCTTCCGACTGTGAAATCCTTCTTGAAGCAATTGACTTCAAAATGGCCCCTTCTTGCAGCTATCATCTCCTTCGATGGATAATTTTCCAAACGAGGTCGGGGATTTGATCACTGTTCTACAGTGGAATTGTCGAAGTCTTATTCCGAAATTAGATTCGTTTAAGTATTTAGTCCATAACAATAATTGCGATGCATTTGCCCTCTGTGAAACATGGCTCTCTTCAGAAATTGATCTCCCTTTTTACGATTTTAACATTATTCGATTGGATCGTGAGGATTCGCGTGGAGGAGGGGTACTTTTGGGGATCAAAAAGTGCCATTCCTTCTATAGAGTGAATCTTCCCGAATTCCCCGGTATTGAAGTTGTCGCATGTCAGGCTACCATTAAAGGTAAGAGCCTTTGTATTGCTTCTGTATATATTGCTCCTAGAGTCTCTGTTAATCGCAAACAACTTTTCGACATATGTGCGGTACTTCCCGCTCCATGGTTGATCATGGGAGATTTTAACTCCCACGGTACAGGCTGGGGGGAGCTGTACGATCCGTTCTACTTTGATTTATGATCTCTGCGACAACTTCAACATGACAATACTTAACAATGGAGAAGTAACACGTTTGGCTGGTCCATCCTCTAATGGTAGCAGATTAGACCTCACCTTTTGCTCCAATTCACTATCGTTGGATTGCACTTGGCATGTAATCCAGGATCCGCACGGTAGTGATCATCTGCCGATCAAAATTTCGATTGCCAGTGGGTTCAACTCGTCAGAATCCGTTAACGTCACGTATGATCTAACCCGTAACATCGATTGGACTAAGTTACAATCCGCGATAGACGATACAGTATCGTCAGTGGAAGAGCTTCCACCGTTGGAGGAATATAATTTCCTCTCTAATCTCATCGTCGACAGCGCACTTCAAGCTCAAACACGACCGGTGCCGCGATCGTCAATTCGTAAGAAAACACCATCGCTCTGGTGGGATCAACAATGCACGGAGGTATACCGTAAAAAGTCCGACGCGTTTAAACTTTTTCGGAAACGCGGAACACGCGAGCATTTCGACGCATACACATCTCTTGAACGCGAACTCAAGAGCCTCATCAAGGCCAAAAAACGGGGTTACTGGCGGCAGTTTGTAGACAGATTGTCGCGCGAAACGTCTATGAATACGCTTTGGAGTACGGCGCGAAGAATGCGTAACCGGTCTACTAACAACGAAAGCGAGGAATGCTCGGATCAATGGATTCTTAAATTCGCGCGAAAAGTGTGTCCGGATTCCGTGCCGTCGCAGTTGATTCCTCGCGAAACCGCGAATTTGGTAGACGAAATCAATCAGCCTTTTTCAATGGTGGAACTTTCACTCGCTCTCCTTTCGTGTGGCAATTCTGCCCCGGGATCGGATAGAATCAAGTTCAACTTGCTGAAAAACCTCCCAGACGTCGCTAAGAGGCGCATGTTGAACTTGTACAATCAGTTCTTGGAGCTCAATATTGTTCCCGACGATTGGAGACGAGTAAGGGTGATAGCCATTAAAAAGCCTGATAAACCCGCGTCGGATCACAATTCGTATCGGCCCATCGCGATGCTGTCGTGTATTCGGAAATTGATGGAGAAAATGATCCTTTTTCGCCTCGACAAATGGGTTGAGACGAACCACCTTCTTTCAGATACTCAATTTGGTTTCCGTAGGGGTAAGGGAACGAACGACTGTCTCGCGTTGCTTTCCTCGGAAATTCAGTTAGCTTTTGCTAAGAAAGAGCAAATGGCTTCTGTGTTCTTGGATATCAAGGGGGCTTTTGATTCAGTATCCGTTGAAGTTCTTTCAGAGAAACTCCACGCTTGTGGATTGTCTCCATTAATGAATAATTTTTTGTACAATTTGCTGTCAGAAAAACATATGAGCTTTTCTCATGGAAACTCTACAGCTTTTCGATTTAGCTACATGGGTCTCCCCCAAGGCTCATGTTTAAGCCCCCTTTTGTACAATTTCTACGTTAGAGAAATTGATGCCTGTCTTAGTGACAATTGCACGTTGAGACAACTTGCAGATGACGGCGTAGTGTCTATCACAGGGCCAAAAGAGGTTGACCTGCAAGGACCTTTACAGGATACCTTGGACAATTTGTCTACTTGGGCTATTCAGCTAGGTATCGAATTCTCCACGGAGAAAACTGAGTTGGTCGTTTTTTCTAGGAAGCATAGCCCAGCACAACCGAAGCTTCAACTTTTGGGTAAACCGATCACTCATTCCATGTCTTTCAAATATCTCGGGGTCTGGTTCGATTCCAAATGCACCTGGAGATCCCACATTGAGTATCTGAGACGAAAATGCCAACTAAGGATCAATTTCCTTCGATCAATTACCGGAACGTGGTGGGGAGCCCATCCACAAGATCTTCTGACGTTGTACCGGACAACGATTTTATCGGTTCTAGAATATGGTAGTTTTTGTTTCCAGTCGGCAGCTAAAACGCACATCATCAAGCTGGAGCGGATCCAGTATCGCTGTCTTCGTATCGCGTTAGGATGCATGCACTCGACTCATACTATGAGTCTCGAAGTGCTGGCGGGCATGTTGCCACTATCCGTCCGTTTTTCAGAGTTATCTCTGAGGCTCCTCACCCGTTGCGAAGTAATGAACCCACTGGTGATCGAAAACTTTGAGAAGCTTCTGGAGCTAAATCCTCAAACATGTTTTATGACTTTGTACTACCTATATTTAACACAGGATGTCAGCCCTTCAAGAAATATTCCCAATCGTGTAGTCTTCTCCGATTTCGGCAATTCAGTGAATTTTGATTTATCAATGACGCAGGAAATCCGCGGAATTCCAGAGCATCATCGTCCTATGATTGCTCCGTCATTATACGCTGCAAAGTTTGGCCATGTTGATTCTGCAAGAACGTTTTTCACAGATGGATCTCTAATAGAGGAGTCCGCTGGTTTTGGTGTATTTAATGAATTTCATAGCGCCTCTCGAAAACTTGAAGCTCCTTGTTCTGTGTATGTGGCTGAACTGGCAGCAATTCACTACACTTTGGAAACTATTGCTTCACTTCTTCCACACCACTACTTTATTTTTACGGATAGTCTCAGTTCTGTCGAGGCTATCCGTTCCATTAGGCCGGTAAGGCACTTCTCGTATTTTCTCTTGAAAATACGAGAGCTGCTTAGTGCTTTATCCGTGCGCTCTTTCATCATCACCTTCGCGTGGGTCCCTTCGCATTACTTAATTTTGGGCAATGAGAAGGCGGATTCACTTGCAAAGGTGGGCGCTATGGAAGGCGACATTTATGATCGACAAATCGCCTATAGTGAATTTTTCTCTATTTATCGTCAGCAGTCACTCGTTAGCTGGCAACATCAATGGAGTGAAGGGAGCTTGGGTCGATGGCTACATTCAATTATCCCTAAGGTGTCGAAGTTTGCATGGTTCAAAGGGTTGGACTTGGGTCGAGACTTCATACGCGTGATGTCTCGTCTCATGTCCAATCACTATTGTCTAAACGCTCACTTGTTCCGTGTGGGGTTGGGAGACAGCAATCTCTGTGAATGTGGACAAGGTTACCAGGACGCTGATCACATCCTTTGGTCTTGTGCGGAGTATCGTGGAGTCAGATCACATTTTTATGATTCCCTTCGGGCTCGAGGTAGACAACCTAATGTTCCAGTACGGGATATTTTGGCTAGACGCGATCTGGAGTTTATGAAACTCATATATGTTTACTTTAAGGATATTAACCTTAGATTGTAAGTTTGATTAACCTTGTGTTTAGTTTGTATTTTGTACGTGTGGGGTTTTTTTTTTTCAATGTTTGTTTTCAAGATGAATAGAAATAATTTCACGCTTTAGGATTAATTAAATAGTTGTATCGTAAACCACATTTCAAACCTCCTTCTTTCCTTTTTCCCATCAAAGAAATTGTAAATCTCCACTAACCTCGAGACAACCGCGAGTATTCGGTCCAGTTCATTTAACTTTAAATTTAAGACAGTAATAATGTATAACGCAAAGGATAACTCGGCTCTGTAAAGTTTATTCGATTGAGCCTGTACAAATAAATGAATTATAAAAAAAAAAAAAAAATCAAACCATATTCAATCATAAGCTGTAAATATAAGGTAACATGTGTTTCCATAAAGGTTGTAGTCTTGTGCGAAGAATCTGGTTTGTGTCTAGCTTTTGTTTACGTTTAGCTTTGTAGACACATGTGTAAGGTTTTATAGCAAGCTAGCGAATTGCTAAATACGTGAAAGAGATAGGATTAAACACCTAAATAAGATGGCTAATCGACATATGTAATGACAATGGCTTCGTGGCGTCATCAAGACCACCTATTTGTCCGTAAAGGATGGATCAGACCCGAGGGCACAGTGAAAGTAGGTAGTCAAACGGAGGTGGGTGAAGACGTTGAATGTGTCCAACGCTTGATTGACGCAATGCGATGGGTGAAAAACGTTCTGAAGAAGTTTGCTGTTGTGCTAAATGCCAAACTGGGTTTGCGACGTGGGTTAGACTTCGATGTATACGATCTAGGAATCTAATAACGGGAAGCATTGATGAAGTTTCTAGAAAATTTATTCGTTTGTGTATTTTTGTTTACCCATATCGATTTTTTAAATCGTCTTGCATGATTATTAAACTGATGCAAAATTTGAAATTTTCGTTTCATAGTGCTCAAACGGTTTCAAATCGGGTCCTGATTAGCCACCAGAAATTTGAACTCATTTGGTAAGAAACTGACTTGGCACAAACCAAGTGCATACACTATGATGTGATAATAAAATTATTGTTTTGCTGTGTGGTATATTTTAATTTATCTATGAAATACTCATTTTAATCTTCCATAGCAAAACAATATAGTGATTCTCAAAATTTCATTAAAATTGAAAGTTTTGTTCATTATTGCAAAATATTAGACCCTCATTTTTAAATTCGTCATAAGACTGACCATTTTCATGTTAGCCTGGTCCAAAAAATTAACAAAATAACTTTTGAACTACAGATCAAAATATCGAATGAAAAGTAACTAAAAAAAACTTTTAATGAAAAATACTATTACATAAAAAGGATTTTGTATGTTTACACAACATATAAACAAAAATCAAAGACGATTTTTTTTAGTTTTTGAGTTATTTTTTGTTTATTAATTTATTTGATAAGGCTCAACCGAATTAACTTTACAGAGCCGAGGATTCTTGGTCACTATACAATACAACTTAAAACTATAGTCAAAAGGTACAACACAATAAACACTTTATCTTCCGCTATCCAAAAAGCCTTCTTCATCAGAACTGGAGCCGCTTCCAGTGGTTTCATTGTATGGCAAATTGTTGTACGCCAACGAGGGTCAGAGCGCGTCCATTGCAGCAATGGACGCTAAACGTGGTCAGCACTCACACACTCATCACGAAACGGTTGCTTTCCAAAGTCGACGACGCATCGACCGAAAGAACTGCTGATGAAGAACAATGAGGAGGACCACACAATGGTTGCTGCCGAGAAAACAGACGATCGCGCAGCACACATCGAGAGTGGCCTGCTTTTGTCGACAGCCGAGTGAACACTGATGAGTTTTTGAGTTATATTTTTATGAAGTTATCAAGTTTTGACTTTTCGCTCAATACTCCTATGGAACTAGACCGCATTATGAAAAGTGGTCAGGTTTTGACCACATATAACTCTGTCAATAGCGGATGGATTAAATTCTACAATACAATCTACAATCTTAATAACAAGCAAATCGATTGGAAATTCTTCTACGAATTTGCTAAAATCAACACTTTATTAATTTTCTATAGGTCACTAAAGGCTGACTTAAAACAAATTGGTACGCACAAAAAGACCTGTAATTCGTGATTCAATAAGTTCGAAAAGTCCATTAATGGTTGCTTTACAGTACTTTTATTCGAACTTCAAAGTTACAGCATTAGATGGTTACATTTCTCCAGTTCGAACGAAATCTCGAATCTTACTTTTAAGGGAGTCCATCAGCGCCCGCACAGTGAAAACAGACACGGATTCAGCGCATTTCTTTCATTTTGAACGCATTTGCTGAATGTCCTGGAATGCCCCGCCGCTTCGTCGAAGTTGCCCAATATTTTTCGATTGGTCGAAATTCCGGGCAATTCGAAGGATTCATTAGCTTGGGGACAAAATTGATCATACCACTCCAGAACTACCTAGGAGTAGTGGCAGCTGGCCAAATTAGGCCAAAAGATGACTTTGCCCCTTGCTTGCGGATTAATGGCAATACACGCTTTTTTAGGCATTCTTCTATGTAAACTTGGGATGTCATCGTCAAGGCTGTGACGAATGGTTCCGTTTTCACGCCACAACTGCAAATCGCTTGCCAAATCATGGCCTTCTTCGCGAACTTGTCGGCAAACACGAATTTGAATCTTCCCGGCACATCCCCACGTCCAGTCGTGATGTAAAACTTTTGACCGGGATGCTGCTTAAAATCGAGGTGCCTGGCTTTGTATCCTTGAAGGTTGGAATTGTACCTTCTGGCCACATCTCGGATCGAAAGACCGGGGTTGGCTTTAACGCACCTCAACACCTTGCTGCGCAGCTTACGATCCCTGGTTCGTGTTTTTTCGTAGGTCCGCTGATTCCTTTCCACACTCAGGGTTTCCGTGTAGGTTTTGAGCACTCGACAAACTATTGTTTTCGGCATCTTCAGCACTTTTGCCAGCTTGCACAATATGTTTTCTTCTTTCGAGTTCCATTTGACGTTATTTCTGAACGCGATCGACTACTTTGATCAAACTTGCACCAGTTGTTCTCTATAGAAGTGTTAACGAACCACTGTCAAAGATTTTCGATTCCCAACACTAGAGGCGTGGTAGCGGCGAGCGAGGGACGTACCAATTTACTTTTAGTCAGCCTTTATTGAACATAACACAAATGGCCAACTGTTGCAATGGTAATCAAAATTATCACCTATAAAAAGCGCATTCCTTAACACAGATTTCAAAATCGAATTCTACGGTCGCGTCTTAAATACAACCTCTTACGTTTTATAATGTATGACTACTATTGGTTGAAAATAAGCACATTATGTTAACACTCCAAACTCGATGCCTCCGGAAGATCATCGATAAACAGTTTATCAATACATTTTAAATTTATTTTTGAAGCATGTAGTTTTAAATGGCGCCAATAGACTTGAAATTCGTCAATAAGTGGCTGAGCTATGATTTTTGAAACATTGCAAGTTTTCCGTTACACATTTTATCGGAGGCATCATGTTCGGCGTGCTAGAAGTTTTACAGCAACTTTGAAATTATTAGTCTTGAATTTGGTTTTAAAAAATACGTAGGATTGTTATACAATTGGTGTATTTCAATTTATTTGTTTCAATTTATTTTGATACAATATGTATTTGAATAACTTGCTTTGATGTCCAACCTTGATTTTCGGTCTATTGATTCATTACAATGTGTGCCTTCCATTCATTTTGGCTAAAAAATGTTTCATGAAATTATCGAATAATCAGATATTATGATAATATTTTGTTTGTGTAAGCAACAAGAAAAGATTGTTAAGTTTGTGTTTGACACATAATACCTGCTAATATTGCTACATGAGAGTCGCAATAAGCGATGTTGTCATTCATCTCACCAACTCTTCGCTCTTCACTCTTCACTCTTCGCGAAGAGGCGATCGCTTATTGTAACTCTGTCAAAGGCTTAATTTTCAGGTTGTATGTGTCAAACACAAACTTCACAATCTTGTCTTATTATTTACGCATACAAAATAGCATCATAATATCTTATGATTCCATAATTTCCATAATTTCATAATCGACCTAATATGTAATGACAATGGCTTCGTGGCGTCATCAAGGCCACCTATTTATCCGTGAAGGACGGATCAGACCCGTGTGCACAGCGTACACGGAAACAAATCAGATTACATTTTCATGAATAAAAAATCATGAAATGAAAAAAACTTGCTATCCCATGAAATCGTAACAATGATTCATGATTTTGTCTTGGAAATTCATGATTTCATAATGCAGTGGAATCAAGACCGCTACAAGCGTTACACGTACTTTGCAAACCGTGTTCATAAACCGCACTATATAGGTATCTCTTATAAGCATTTTGTCTTCCATCTTATTCAAGTACTGATAGTCTAGTGGTCAAAGTATGGGCTTAATGATCTCAGGGTTCTTGGTTCGAATCCAGTCTGATGCTTTATTTTATTCTTTTTACATTTTTTGGTTAAAAGTTAAACCCATAAATTTAGCTCATGATTTCAACTAGGATGATTCATGATTTTGGGAATGGTTGCTGCGTTACGCAAAAGTTGCTCATGATATCATGAATATTATTCATGGTGTATTTTCATAACATGAAAATACGCTGTGTTCATGAAATCATGAGTAATTTTTCTTATGTCGGAGATCGCATTTTTTCCCGTGTAGGTAGTCAAACGAAGTTGAGTGAAGACGTTAGTATCTTCCAAAAACGGTCGCTAAAAGACGGGAATTTCACGAGGGCTCGGACCGTAGACGTACGAAGCCAGCTGCACACCTCGGTCCAGATTCATTCCAACGAGAGACTGGGATTTTATTTCATCTCGGGCGGCCACAGCGGTAGCTTGCGAAGCCGTCCGACGGTACGTTGGCCCGTTACCTCTGCGGAGTGAATTTCTCGGGACAGCTCGATTTTGTCGCAGTTCTGCTCTCCGTTTCAAATCAGAAGTCTTCCGTTCAGTCACCACTCCCTCCACACCACTAATTTCAGCCATACCGCACGCGAGATGCTTTCCGGTTACTGCACGCCAAGATTGTAGTGCTATTGTGAAACCAACATAATCGTCGCAGAAGGTAGCTCGCCGCCATCGTTCGTCAGTTGCCATCGCTCCGTCAAAGGCTTCGGCCGCGGCCAGAGTAGACGCGACACGCGATAGGATTCTTTCAGCGGCGTCGGTGGTGCAGTGTTAAGCGTGATTACTTCTTGTCCCAGCGGCCTGGGTTAAATCCCAGTCGGCACCGCCGGGATGTTCTGAGGCATAACATCTCTGATCACGCCTTCCTTCGGATGGGAAGTAAAGCCGTTGGTCCCCGGTTTATGAGTTGATGGGTCGATAGGTAGGGTCCAGGTGTGGGACCTGCCTACCTGGCGTCGGTAGCATTGGTTAGTTGTAAAGTTTTTATTTTGCTCAAAGCTCTGGGAGGGGGGGGGGGGTTTGAACCATAATCCCCCCCGCTCTGGCTGCGCCACTGGGGTAGCTCAGAGATCGCGACGCAACAGGAACAAGAGGAACAAGTAAATTACAGGAACTTTACAGATTTTCCAAAAAAACTCAGAGAATTTTCGAAAACTTCAGCAAACTGCCGACATTTTCGAAAATCAGAGTAGCGGCGCCGGTGGTCTAGTGATTGCCTCTCACCCCAAAGGACCTGGGTTCGACCCAGTTGGGGTCCAGGTGTGGGAACTGCCTCTCTGGCATCGGTATCATTGGTACTCAGTACGGAAAACAAGATCGATGGAAACCAAATGAAGGAAAAAAATATCAGACAATATTAAAGAAGTTTAAAGGTTTTTAGCAGTTTCATTATTTTCATAGATTTTCCAAGTATTTCGAGGAAGATCAGAGGTCTTCAGATCAGTTCTGAGAAAATTAGAAATGTTCTGCAAAAGTCCTGTCAATATGTGAGGTCTTCAGGGAAGTTCCATGAACATTAGGAAAATTGTTGCAACGCTTGAGAAGTTCTGAAAACATCTTGAAAATTTATAAAACTTCAGGGAAGTTTTAAGACTTTAATGGATGTTCCATGAGTAGTATCGAAAAGTTCTGAAAAAAATGTGAGAGCATCAGGATAGATCAATGAACTTTAGGCAGCTCAATTATCTTAAGGAAAATTTCATAAACTTTAAAGCACATTATTGAAGTTTAGAGATCTTTAGAACTTACACTGCGTTTTTCTAGAAACACAAAGTTGATTTACGGGTCCCATGATATCTCAGGACTGGGTGGACCAAATTGGTTGAAATTTAGGTTAAAGACTCACAAAATGTATCCCGTGTACATGACGAAGTCGGATTTTGATTTTTTTTAAAACAAAAATGAAAAACTGACGATTGAAAAAATACAAAAATATTTTTATCTTTTTTTAAACCCTCTTTTAAAAAATCGGCTTTCTTCATGCACGCGGGACCTGTTGACCGAGTCTTCACCCCAAAAATCAACCGATTTAGTCAAAGCAGTGATTAGATATCGTGGGACGTTCGGAGGTCGTTTTTTCAACCCACTGACTTCAAATAAGAATATCTCAGCAATTGTATTACCATATGTCTTCATATTTATTTTGTTTACAGTTGAAAAAGTATATTTTGATGCCCTGCAAAAAAGTTAAAAAAAAAATTAAATGTGTGCTTATACCAACCAACGACTTACTTATATGTATTCCCTTAATAAATTTTCCATATCCCACCTTCCACTCACGAACAAATTCTAAGTGATATTTCTCACATGAACTGAAGTGGAAGTTCTTACAACAGTTCGTAGTGAACAAGCAATGTTTTCCGGAGCCAATTTTTGTGTACAAATCCTTCATGAGATCATTTTCTAGGTTTAATGTATTGACACTTATGTGTTTACTTTCATAAAATTAGTGAAGATTTAAGGTACACAATTATTTGGAAAGCCTTCCAACGACGACATTACAGAATCTATTCATTTTGTGATTCCTTATAGACTCAGTTAATTATTGCATACAATATTGTAAGAGATTCTTACAAATCTCGGTTGAATGACGAAATTTCCAAAAAAATTGTATGGACGATTATCTACGTGGGGGGAGGTTTGTCTTAAACTTCTCAAAACCAGCCTACGTAGTTTATGAATAGTCCCTTTCATCCACAAAGTCTCTTTAAATTTCAACTTAATCACCTATTTGACCTACTGACCCATTCGACCTTATTTTATTGGCCATAATGGCGTGTGTTTGTGTTTTTCTAGTGTAATTCAACCTAAAAACCCATCACCGAAATACAATTTTATACCATCCTGCATTTCGAAATCTGATTATTACCTAGTTTCGTAATAGTACAGGAAAGAACTGAAAAATTGAGACTTTTTTTTTGTACTGGATCAGCTATAAGTTGCAACGCTTATTTGGCGTTATTTAGCGTTGGAAGTGATTGTTAGTTAAACTTACAGCCATGTTTGTTAAAATTTAATTTCTACAATTTTTTTACGGACCATCCTAAAATCACCGATTTTAAGCAAATAAAAAGTAATCATATTTTCAAATTCAATGTTACATAAGTATTTTTGATTTTTTTTTGTATCGAGACTATACAGTGAGAAACACCGGTGCAGTGGCAGCAGCAGCAGATGCAATACTGCATGATGCAGCTCGCGCTATCCAAAAACATCAAACTCGACGTCATAAAAACCGGCATCACAGATCGGCAGGCAGGCCAAGCCAGCTAACCGAGCGAACGACGAATGCTCGAAAAGCAGCCAGGCAGGAACAACTACCATCGACCTGATATAGGACGACGGCAAAACGTGGCAACAGTGTGCAGCATAAATGCATCCATACAGAGCTCACCGCTGGCTGCCGAGCGAGGACCGTCCCTGCAGCAGCTCGATGGGCCCTCCGAAAGAGTATGCTGCTGGCTGCAGACGGCATCAAAAGGGAAAAAAGAACCTTGAGCATAATTCAATAAAATGCATCCTTGACTGTTGCTGGGAGTTTTGTGCTCTTTTGCCGAGAGCATGATTCAATGGGGAAAAAAATACTACATGCTCCAGTGTTCGGTTCGGTTGTGGAAGGAAGTTGGATTCAGTTCTCTCTGGGAAGCTCACGACTCTTTACTTCTTTTTTTTTTCACATACTGGAATCATTGAAAGTCATTACGGGGCAATAATTTTCGCGAATGTCACTGCGTTCATAATGGAACGTCATCACGCGGCCAGGAAATTAATTCATTTGGTGAAATGCATGCCTAATTGAAGCATTTAACTGATTCAACTTAATGATATGCATGCTCGAGGTCATTGAGCAATTTGATGTCTAAGAACACTTGGAAGAAGAAGAAGGTGTCCGACTGGAAGGACAAATCAGTGTAAAAGATTTGTAGGGCAATGGGAGATTACGTTTTCAACAAAGGGGACATGTCCCATATCTGGGTCTGTAAAACAATCATCGTTGCTCCATTCCAGGTGACTTTTTTCGTTAAATACTTATTACAAACTATACAATATGGTAAAGCTATGTGCACCCGCAGCAAATAGACACGATTTCTTTGTTTTTAAATCAATGGTTATGAATTTATTCAATAAATAAATGCCACAAGAAATAAAACATTTCGTGTCGTGAAATTTCGACGTAACATAGCATTTTTTTTTTATTATTTTAACTCCGTTGTAATTAACATGCTCAAACTTGTTTTCAAGCTTTGTCTAAAGTAAACCTCGATTCAAAGTAATAACAACACAGAAACAAAATAGTTTAAAAGTCTCAGTAAATAATTTTATGGAACGGGTCAATTGTGTCTTTCATCATATTCAATCATAATACAAGACTCCTGGAATGTTGACAATTTGTGGATATATTAAAATGAGCGCTGTAGGGCCAAATATGCAAGAACGAGTATTTAAATCTGCATCTTTTCCACTTCTAAAGTCTCCCAAGAGCTCATTGCTAATTTTGACTAATCTACCATGAGATGCTGCCATCCTTCCCAAGTAACAATCTAAATGCTTGGAAGATTTATTCTTATTTTATCATTGTTTTATCATAGCATCCCTTGCAGCCTGTGGTTGTATTACGGTTTTGTGTTCTTGTCATACAATCAGGCCGTCAAGTCGTCTATAAAACTGTTTTATGACTACTAAATTAAAATTCAGACTTCATAGTTTTAACTGTAGCTGTAAGGTGGTTCTGTATCACTACTTATAACTGCAGAATAAAACCAAAACAAAACATACAATTATGTTTTATGGCATACTTTTTATGACCGATATAAAACTTGAAGCAGTTTTAGACCTTCATTAAAGCCTCATTACAACTATCATCTTTATCAGAGGCCTAAGATTCACAGATAAGAAACAACAATAACAAAAAATACTCTGAAAATTGTTACCAATATAAAAATAAACACAAATCTATTCAGATACATGAAATGAAAACCCCTTCAGTGCTTTTGAACACGATGAAGATGAGACGATCACCAATATGAAACTCCTGGAGGATCTACAGTTATGGGCTCCCTCATATAACATAAGGCACAGTGCGGTGAAGAAGCTCTTTAAAATATTAAACAAGCGGCTTCCGATACACTTCTGAAAGATCCTGCTTTACCCGGCTAGATGGAAGCACGAACCCTTCTTAAAACAACACAGACAGTTTCACTAAATCCGGTTGGAGATAGCCAGTATTGGCATCACGGCTTTAAACCTTGAATTGAAAAAGCTTTTAGTGGATCCAATAAGCATTTCTTACATCTTGATAACAAGAGAAAATAGGAGGATCGCTTGGAATGTTGACTTTATGACAGGTTGCCATGGTTTTTGTTTTGTTTTGATTCGCTGTACCAAATAAAACCAACAAGCTAGTTATCGATCTTAAATATAACTTAACGCTCTCAATTTGGACTACGAAATGCTAAGATACAACCATTAGGTTTATGTTATGCTATATAATTCCAATCTAGGAGAATATGTTATATTGAGGTATTTTTAAGGAGTAACAAGTTATAACGAAAAAAATGTCGCCGTGTGAGAAAATTTCACACAGTATGAATAATTACGCTTTAATTGATAGGCGATCAAACACTTTCATACATCTATGTATAATTAAATAATATGTGACTGGTTCTTGCTCAACAGTAGTAACAGTTTTGAACTAAATAGATAATCTTTTCATGACTCTTTAATGCATGGTGCAAATGCAGACAAATTAAAAATATCCCTATATTGTAGTATTCGTATGGCGCACTAAATTTATGCTTCTATTTGGTATAATAATCACCATAAATCTTGCACGGCATGCTGTGAAGCAAATACAAATTTGTTTAAAATTGTAATAAAGTCATCGTTTATTGGAAAAAAAAAAATAATATTAGCTATTGTTACCAACTTACAAGGATCATGATTTCACATCAAACATCGAAAGAATAAAACCACAAGAAATTTTCCTCAATATTAACTATCATCCAAAAACCCCAACTTAAAACCTTCCAGGTTGTCAAAATGTTTTGCGTATCATGTTTTATCAACTTCTTCAGGAGCGATTTATGCGGTTGTAATATAGTTTTATGGTAGTCATCAATAGGTTGTTAAAACTTTCTGACCTGGAGGAGGTTTTATGTTTCCATTTTTAACAACCACGTGTAGAGTGTGATAAAACTGACACAAAACCTATGCTCCTAAGGTAGTTCGCATATCAAGTTTTAATCATTGCATTAAAACTGGACCAATTGGCCATGACATGGCTGTATAGCGGTTCTCAGGAGGTTGTTAAAGCAATGTGGTCGTCAGTGAAGGTTTTATAATTTGATTATATCAACTGCTATAAAACTTCAATAAAACGAAAATTGTTGCTTGGGTTAGGACGTGTTGAAGTGGTATGATGTCAAAAATGAGCATTTTGTATTATAATTTAACCCATCAAATTCACTGGATTTTCATCCTATTGCCAATAATTTAATCTTAAATCATGTAGTAACTTTTAAAACATCGCTACAATTGACTAGTTGATATATTTAGTTATTTTTTTAAAAACAGAAACTGAGAAGCAAAGCATACAAGACACCTGTGTGTGAGAGAGAAAATTTGCGAAAAAAATTACGACAACCGGTGGGATTTGAACGCACAAATCCCATTCAGTCCATGAGTGCATTACCAATTTGAGTCTATCGATGTTTGCTTTGCTGAAAAATGTGTATCATCGGTTGGTTGAAATCAATCCTGGTCAACATTGGTGTCAGAATAGTAGCATACCTGAAAAAATAGAGAGAGAGAAGAGAAAAATGTTGGTTAGTTACCGTTAAAAGACAATGCCTAAACGCTTATCATACGCGTATTTCGTCTACACAAGGGTGTTTCATTTTGATAAAAAAAAAGTATTTGCAATCTATTATTTTTTTCTTTGATTTGTTTTTCGTCGATCTTGTTTTCCGTACTAAATACCAATGCTACCGACGCCAGGGAGGCAGCTCCCACAGCTGGACCTTACTTATAGACTCATCAACTCATGAACCGAGGATCAACTTCCCTTCCGAAGGAAGACGTGATCAGAGATTTTATGCCTCAGAAAATCCCAGTGACGCCGACTGGGATTGAACCGAGGTCTTTTGGGGTGAGAGACAATCACGCATATCACTACACCACCGCCGCTTATTTGCAATCTAATTTATTTATTTATTTGTTCTTCGTCTCGAATTTATAAAAACTCCACAGACTAAGTTCCTAATACTACTTTTTAATACAAACTTAAACAACTTGTTAAACGCCCTAACATAACTATCAATAGGGTTGTTATACCCGTACGTGGTTCTATGTCGCATGACTTAAAATAAGTCTTGTTCACGAGTCTGTCTAGAAGGTGCATAAAAGCAAATGTTCTGCAGCAGTGAAGGGCAATCCAGGTTGACAAGATCAAATACAAATAACCTCTGAAGTTTAGTGCGTCTGTGAGCTAGAGTTTCCATGTCTATAAGTCTGCAACAGCTAGTATAGTCAGGAAGATTTACTGGATCATTCCACGGAAGTTGTAGATGAGCATACCGTATAAAGCTACGTTGAACCCTTTCCATTCTGATGATCTTCTATGCATGATATGGCGACCATACGCTAACAGCATATTCCATGATGCTGCGAACAATTGAACAGTACAGTGCCTTGAGAGCAGGCTTGCAATTGATCATTACAGCTAAAATGCTTTTTTTTCCTTGATTTGTTTTCCGTCGATCTTGTTTTCCTTGCTGAGCACCAATGCTACCGACGCCAGGGAGGCAGCTCCCACACCTGGACCTACCTATCGATCCATCAACTCTTGAACTGGGGACCAACGGCTTTACTTCCCTTCCGAAGGAAGGCGTGATCAGAGATGTTATTTCTCAGAACATACCGGCGGCGCCGACTGGGATTGAACCCAGGCCTGCTGGGGTGAGAGGCAATCACGCTTACCACTACACCACCGGCGCTGCTGCAGCTAAAATGCTATTTTTCGGTATTATAGAACAATGGGATACTATAATGATAATTTTTATTTGTAAGATGCAAGAGTTGTGAATTTCTGAAAGCAAAATTGATAAATTGTATAGGTCATATACAAACTTTACCACCTCTTCTTGCATCTCACAAATAAAAATTATCATTATAGTATCTCATTGTTTCATAATACCGAAAAATAGCATTTTGGCTGTAATGAACAATTGCAAGCCTGCTTGAGAGCATATACATATATCGGTGAAGCCTTAAATCCTAGGGCCGCAAAGACCTTTGCGGTAGTTTTGCTGACATGCTCGTTGAACCAGAGTTTATTGTCCACAGTGACCCCTGGGTCACGTATTGCTTGAACACGTTCTATAGCCTCTGAGCTGATGGAGTATTTAAACACTGCTCGGGATTGTGACCATTTCCATGTTACGGTGGCCAAAAAATCTTTGACTTTTGAACCACTGGGCCGATTTCAAAGATCAAAATATCAAATGAAAGGTAGTTATAAATATTTTTTTGGAAAAATATAATTATAATAAAAATTTGGATTTTGTGTTGATAAACATAGATTTTATTTGTTTTCATGGTTTGCATGTTTTGTAGACAGAAGGCGTAATATTTTTTTATATTTTTCGTTGAACATTTAGGATTTTTTACACAACATATCAAAAAATCAACGATGTTTTTTCGATATTGAGTAATTTTTGTTAAGTTATCAAGTTTTGGGTTTTTGCTCAATACTTCTATGCGACTAGACTGCCATGCGTCTTCATTTATGTATAGCGACTGTAAAAGAAAAATATAAAATATCTAATATCAAGAACAACATGTAAAAAGGGCATAAAAGCTTTTTGTAGTCAAACCTGCCTATGCCCTTTTCTCACCACCCATGTGACACCAACGTAAACCATCAACGTCGCCGGGTAGGGTAAACTTTCCCCTTCCCGCTGATGTTGTTGACTTGTGTGGGCGACCCTCGGTTGTCGAGAAAAGGGCCTACAAAGGTTTGTTTAAAAAAATCATGCATACTTTTTTCACATGTGGCTCTTGATATGGCGTAATTGTCAAGATCAAATAAAAAAGTAATTGCTTGGACAAATAAGGGAATAGAATTCTCCGAATAGTTGAAAGGAAAATCTAAAAGATTCTCTCAAGTGATTTTTAGGAATGCTGACGTGAATTCCATCATTATTTTGGGACAATACTTTGGGAAATCTCGGGTGAATTCCTAGAGCAGGAGAATCCTGAGAATATTTCCTAGATGATTATGATAAGAATTTCAAAAAATGCTAAGGAGAATATTAATGGAATTCTGAGGATAAGTACCAAGATTTCTAGATTTCTAGATGCTGCGACAACGAAAGTTCTCAAGGTTCTTAATGTTATAAAGTTATTCAAGCTGCCGGACAAAGGGCATCAAGCAACTTTTGAAATACCGAAGTTAACCAAAACTCAAATGTCTGAGGATTGGATTTTTTAGGATTCTCACTACAATCATTTAGAAAAGTTGACGAGGTCTTTTGCTTGGCAAATTTATGCAACTCTGGGACATTGCTAATGCTTTTAGATATCAAATTTAATATTTAGTTTCTCGTACTAGGTAAGAACTTTGAGTTTGTAGAAATATTAAATATATCGGACTTCTTTTTGTTCGTAAAATTAGCTCTGAGCTGATGGAGTATTTAAGGTAAAGGTTAAACCAAACATGGGGGCCTCCCTTAGCTCAGTCGGTAAAGGCGCAGCTACAAAGCAAGACCATGATGGATGTGGCTGGGTTGGATTCCCGGTTCGGTCTAGGAATTATTCGGGTTGGAAAATTTCTATGATTGGACTTGCCACACAATTATACCAATGCAAAAATGGTACAGGCATCAGGGCTCTACAATTTCGAAGCTCTAAAATGAACTCGTGTTTTGTTTCTCTCATACGTACGTGTTCGACGCTTCATTTCTATAACGCCTAGCTAGACTATCAGCAAGAAACGAAAATAAAAAAGCAGGACGCTTAGAAGGAAAGGCTGGCTGTGGAACTTCTCGTCGTTGCTTTGCTCATCGCTTTCAATGTAACTAACGTCGATTTTCTAGTTAAACGAAACCTCATTATGGCTTTCAATCCCCTTTCACGAACACTCTATCACCGCTCTTTCAATTTGTTTAAAATGCGTTATGTCCCGTTTTCGATCATTTTTTTTTTTTGATAAATATATAGATGGAAGATAAATTAAAAATATGACGTGTAATCTTCAAGTGTTTTGACGTGAGAAATGCTTTAAATGTGTTATTTCATTTTCCGTCATATACGTCATGAAACCTCTGTTGATGTGTTTCATGAAAGAGAAAACTATCCAAGTCGAGCGCTCTTTCGCTCATCCGTTTCGACGAAGTTCGAAAGCAAGACCAATGGAGCGACGGGAGAAAGAGAGACAAGCGATTGAACATTTGTTTGTGCACGCCGACTGAGGTTCTAGAATGCTGCGAAGCTGTTAGACTTTAACAGAAAAAGAAAGCCAGCAGTCTCTTCGTCGCATCGATTTGGTCGATTGAAGCTGATATTGTGACGCCCTGACAGGCATCGAAAGCTCTCAATTAATAACTGTGGAAGTGCATCTAGAACACTAAGTTGAGATCTCGCAATAAGCTAATATGCGATATGCAATAAGCTTGAAATACGGCGAATAAAAAGAAGAAGAAGAAGAAGAAGACCAAACATATTTTAAGGTTTAAATCAAATTCCCGGCTATTTCCCGGTTTGACCTATTTCTCTTCTTTTGATTCTCTGAACTATTAAGATTTTCTGAACTACTAAAAAGTTAAATTCCCGGATGCCCAATATATTTTTTTCCGGTTTCAAATAACAGCTTAATATCGTGAAACAAGAAAAACCGGCATGATTGATTTCAGCAATTATTATCACAGCAAACTATTTGAAATGCATAAAATCAGAGAAACCTCCTCTTGCTATTGAAAAACAAAGCAAATTTCTAGAATAAACATTTAATTTGGCATAATTAAGATAATTATTAAGTTAGAAACTTTAAAAGTTGTTGAATGTAAATTACATGTTACAAGTAAATTATTCGACCAGCACTAGGCCAAGCATATTTTATTTAATCAAGCAATGAGATCCATGGAATATCATTTAAATTCTTGAACTAAGACATTTTTTTGAAGATTACATGAGACAATTTTCAATCATTTGACGATATGCCGGTTTTCTACATGCTTGATCTGTGCCAGATTTCTTACTTCAAAAATGGTGTATTTTAAACATCTCAGATTAAAAAAAAATTGGCTTGGACTTGGCCAACATTTTAAGATTCGAGAAAACGAAATGACTTTGCACCCTATTGATGGTAAGTTCCATTCCATTCTCATAGCAGAAGCTCGTCAACATCGGCCTGAAGAGCACAGCAGTCGAGATGCGGTGATATCACTTTGTATATTTTTAGATCGTCAGTGTAAAGCAGTAGGCTCGATTTCAGCCGAAAGTACAAATCATTCACGAACAATATAACAATCAGTGGTCCCAGAATGCTTCTTTGAAGTGATGACAAAAATCGCGGGAGCTAATCCGTTCAATTCGACGAATGCCCTCCAATCGGACAGGTAAGAGCACAGCCATTCGGTGATCCAATTAGGAAAGCCCAGATACTTGAATTTGTCAATTGGGAGGTCATGAGGAACCTTGTCAAACGCCTTCGACAAATCAAAGTATTTGGCATCAACTTGGTGCCGATTTTTGATTTCTGAAGACAGGAAGCTTACGTAGGACATCAGGTTCGTCGTCGAAGATTGCTTCTTAACAAATCCACGTTGAAAGTTCGATATCAGCGGTCGGGAGGTGACATACAGTGCTTTGTGAACCAATTGTTCGGACACTTTAGGTAGACAGCATAAAATCGAAACACTTCTGTAATTTTCAACAGTATGATTGTTACCAGCTTTGAAGATCGTGGTGATCGAGACTAACTTCCAAGTTTCGAGAAAAGTACTTTCACTGAGTGATCTGTTAAAAATAATCGCGGTATGTTATCAGTGCCAGGCCCTTTCGAAAGTCTTACTTTTGCAAAGCTAAAAATATTTCGTTTTGGATCACAACTAGAGGTAGACAGCCCAGATTATATGCAGGGCAGGTCCTTACACTGTCAGGAGAGAATGTCAGCGATGTTGTACTGTGCACATTCTCGAAGAATTCGGTAACAATATTAGCTAGCTCATGCGGTGAAGCAGTAGAGGAATTCTTGAAAGTCATCTCGGCAGGAATACGATTGAATTGCTTACGGCTACGTATAAACGACCAAAAGAATGACGGGTATTGCATCGCGCCTCAAAACGGCATGTAACGGCGGATCACCATCATAATGCGGACGTGGGTCTCTAAACAGAGTTTTGCACGACAGCAAGACAGGGGTTTGAGGCAGGCTCAACAAGCTGCCCTGGAAAAAATGTAAAGTTGCAAATATCGACGAAAGAAATACGCATCGGAATAATCGGCACAGACCTACTCGACGAAATAAGGACTACGCTACGTTAATATATGATGAACTTCAACCACGCTACTTCGAAGTTGTAGCTGCATGAATTTTGCTGGACGGGACAAAAGGTATGGAAAAGCGGGCATCGAACGGCTACTTTCTACCAGAGCTGTGGCACCACCAACGAGTTGGGAACCGGTATTGTAGTGCTGGGTAAGATGCGCCAACGCGTGATTGGGTGGCAGCCTATCAACGCGAGAATGTGCAACTGAGGATTAAGGGCCGTTTCTTCAACTACATCATCATCAATGTGCACTACCCACACGAAGGGAGACCCGACGACGAGAAAGAAGCGCTTTATGCGCAGCTGGAGTCATCGTCGACATGAACGCTCAGGTAGGATGGGAGGTAATGTACAGACCGGCAATCGGGCCAAACAGATCAACAGAACGACAACGGCCAACGATGCGTGAACTTTGCAGCATCCCGTGGTATGGAAGTCCGAACTACCTTATTCACAAAGCCACCTGGAGATCACCTGACAAAACACAGAAAACCAAATCGATCACCTTGGCATCGACGGGAAATCCTTCTCCGACATTTTCAACGTCCACGTACCGCAGTGCAAACATAGATTCAGTCCACTCCTTTGTTGCACTATGCATGCGCTCACAACTCTCATCGGTGCATAAAGGGATGAACACAATGACAGAGGCATAGCGGCATAGCGGCACAGCGGTAAATGCGCAATGTACTGCCTCTTCCGCTGCATGTTGTACGAAAAAAAACCACGTAAATGGGATTATTTTGATTGCAGTTTTGAGTTTGGGTGACAGGTTTTCTTTATTTAAGAAACTTTCAGCCGTAGGCTGGTTGATCTCAAAAGTTTGGGTGACTGATTTTCGTATGGTTTTGTTGGTAAGTATTAACAATAATTTATAATAGAATCAAGACAAACAAATAAATTTTACCTAACTATCTTTAGGAAAGTCCAGAGAACTCTTATTTATTGTGAAGTTCAAAGAACTTCTGGCGAGGAAAGATATCTTTAGGGAAGTCCTGACTAGTGGGAAAGTTTAGAGATCTTCAGAGTAGTTTTGAGGAGAAATTCAAAGTTGTTCTGAGGAGAAGTTCATAATAATTCTGAGGAGAAGCTCAAAGTAATTCCGAGGAGAACTTTAAAGTAATTCGGAGGAGAAATTCAAAGTAGTTCTGAGGATAACTTTAAAGTAGTTCTTAGGAGAACTTCAAAGTGATTCTGAGGAGAAATAAAAAGAGTAGTTCTGAGCAGAACTTCACAGTATTTCTGTGGAAAGTTTCAGAGTAGGTATGAGGAGAAGTTCAAAGTAGTTCTGAGGAGAACTTCGGAGTAGTTTTGTGGAGAGTATCAGAATAGTTCTGAGAAGACCTTAAGAGTAGTTCTGAGGAGGCTTTTTTCAGAGTATTTCTGAAGAGAATTACGGGAACGTTCCGAAAACTCCACAGATGTTTTATTAGCCTCAGAAAAATTTCGAAAAAAAAACCAAACTCCCCGGAAGCACCCAGAACATGTCTGGCCAGCGTGGTCCTGAGTACTTAATATGGGCTTCGCAAAGCTACGCCAAATGAGCCTGGAAAAATAAACGCATTATAAAAAAGAGTACTTAATATGGTCACCAATTTTCCTATTTTTGAATACTCATGTAGTTTGATGTGTCACATGAGGATGTAGGTTCAAGTTTCACTTCTCCGGGGGCATCCGGAACATGTTTGGATATGGCCAACGTTTTATTGAGTACTTAATATGGACACCAATGATCTTATCTATGTGTCACATGAGGATGAAGGTTCAAGAAGAATGTGGCCACTTCCTCGAGGGTACCCGGAACGTGTTCGGATCTGGCCAACGTGGTCTTCAGTACTTAATATGGCCACCAATGATCATATTTTTAAAGTCTCATGTAATTTTATGTGCAACTTGCCCGGACGCGGTCAGCGTGGGCCTGAGTACTTAATATGGCAAACAATGATCTTATTTGAATTTTGATGTAGTTTGATGTGTCGAATGTGGGTGTTGGTTCAAAAAGAATCTGACCACTTCCCAGGGGGTACCAGGTACATGTACAGATGCGGCCAATTTGGTTCTGACTACGTACTACGACCTTGGATGATTGTTTGATTCACGTCTCAAACATTCCGGTTATTTCAAAATTACAAAAAAAAAAACAAACAAATGAAAACATTGAGCACTCAAGTTGCCGCTCAACCACACCGCGTTTTTCCAAAATGTTGAAAAACAACGCTTTAGTCAATCCTCTGTCAAGTAGGAAGGTTGCTGAAACCAACACCATTGGTGGTGTCAGCACTGTAGTTTATAGTTTTTATGCTATGTTTATATGTGCATTTACGACACGTATGCGTTAAAAAATCTTGTGTGAATAATCATTAATGAAACTTGAATTTTTAAAGATTAGCTTTTCTAATTAAAAAAAAAAATAATACAATAAATATAACAATAACGTCTCCACACATCATTTGTTCATCGATTTCAAATCCGCATACGACACAAGCGATCGAGATCAGCTATGGCAGATTATGCACGAGTACGGATTTCCGGATAAACTGACGCGATTGGTCGAGTGATGTGCGTGAGGCATAACAACTCAGATCAGGGAAGTAAAGCCGTTGGTCCCCGGTCCATTAATAGGTCGATAAGTAGGGATTAGGTGTGGGAGCTGCCTTCCTGGCTAGGTAGCATTGGTACTAGGGTAAAACAAGATCGATGGTAAACAAATTAAGGAAATAAAACCTTATGGAATACTTTCGTGCTATAAAACCACTGAAAATGCGCATCGTTTTTGTAAAACATTATAATATATTTTCAAAAATGATGCAGACATAATCGGGTCAATACTGTGTATCTAAAATTTACATTTTTTTTAAATAAATAAAAAAATATTAAACAAAGAATTTTTTTATGATTAAATTTTTATAACTTTTCTTGAATTTTTCGCAAAATTACTGTAACAAATTAACCGTGCATATTTTTCCAAAAAGATTTTATTTTTCCCTAAAACTTTGTGTTGATTTCGATTAGAAGTGAGGTTTCCGTGCTAAAGTTTAATAAGAAATGCCGAATACGTTATTTTGAAAAATGTGTAAGTTTCAAAATGGCTGAATTTTTACATAAATGTGTATTGCCCATACCAAAAAATTATGCAAAGTTTCATGCAAATCGGTCAAAGTTGAGTCCAGTCGATTGGTCATTTGGCGTGGAACTTCTGTATAGGAGAATTGTGAGGAGAACTCTGAGTGAATTTTAAGGAAAATTTGATTGGAGTTCTTCTGAAAATGTATGCTTTGGATAACTTCATAGAAATACTGACGAGTATACCAAGGGAAATTAGATGAAAGTCTCATAGAAATTCCAAGAAGAATTCTATGTATATCGTATTCTGATGATGACTCTAAAAGAGTTCTGTGAAGTGTTTGGAAGACAATTTCAATGGGATTCTAGGATGAATCGAATATTGAGGAGACTTTCAGAACAGTTCTAGAGATAATGTAAGTTGATTCCTTGAATAGTCAAAAAATCTCCGCCATGATGATTGATATGTCCTATACCTTTCAGTTTTCTAAAGCACAAATCTTGGACACGTAGAGGGCAGCTGCAAAGTTCTGGTTGTGGCATAATAGCCAAAGATAAAGATAAATTAAAAGCTACACAAATTTTAAAAATGTCTACTTTTATTTCAAAAATTTTGTTAGTCACCCCTCGACGAAAAATGACCAACCCGCGCCAATCCGTCGATACAATCTCGCACGTCCAGTGTTGTTGCATCGAATGAATTTTCCATGCATTTCCATTCCCAGTCCCGGCTGAATACTATATAGGACCTTCGCGCAGTTCGATGAACAACGTTGTTCGCTCGATTGAATCACGCATTGCATATCTACCAACCCATCGATGGCCGCGGCGACAGTGGTGGTGAGTAGCCTAACCTACCAACAACACTGCATCCCATCATCGCATCGGATCGCATCGTATGGCACAGTGCAGCCCGAGACCGACGATGACGACCGGGTCGAATCCATTAGCAGCAGCAGCAGCAGCACATGACGACGGAGAAGACTGCGGATGGAGGTCCTTTCAAGCTCTGCCCAGACGCAACGTTGCCACGTTGTTGGGCATGCAGGCTTTGAGTACGGTTCTTCCTACAATGATTTATTTTTTATTTACATTTCACTCTTCTTTTTTCCATGATTCTACCTAGATTTTAGTGTTCTTCTAATGCTTGTTATGCTCGCTTCGCATGGTTCTCGTTTGTTGTTGTTGTTGTTGCTTTTTTTTTACAGTCATTAGAGAGAAGGAGCACACTCTTTCACTCGGTTAGTGGCTGCTTTCAGCTGGTTTTAAGATCTTTTGTCTGTGGGACGACCCGATGCAAGAAGATTGGAAAAATGAGTCCAGAAAACAGCTGTTCAGCAGTAAGGTTAACCTACCTCTCACTGGGACAAAGTGTCGTTAATAAAAAAGATAAAAAACTGGGACAGGTTCTTTTGAAATATGTTTATCTTTTTTTGTGTATTCGTGTCCTTACAAGGAAGAATCTTAGAACTTTGCTATGGCGAAAACAAATGATAGGGTGAACATTTAATTCGGTCTAACCACCCAATTTTGGCCTACCAAACAGAAAACTTCAAATATGTCTCGACCAACAATTTTTGTTCCTGTACCCTATCTACAGTGATGCCACATTTTATTGATTTTCAATATGTATCTTCATCGCAAAAAATTTTTTTAATCTGTATCTGGCTGACAAAAATCTGTAAAAAAATCTGTAGTTTAGCAACAAGCCCGAAAATTTGGTGTTGCCAAAATCGAACGGTTTTATTTTTAAATTTAATTTATAATTTTGATGATTATGAACCACCATGAGTCATCTTTATTGCATAGACATTATTATTATTTATTCTGTTTTTTAAAAATTGTAACAAAAGTACGTTATTTTGGAAATTCGTTCGATTTTGGCATGGTGCTAAAATCAAACCGTTTCAAAATCGAACGGGTACTGAAATTTATTTATTAATATCCCAGTTTGGATTTACCTAAATCTTCATTGAGATCATTCATAGTTCAGAAGGAGTTTGTTCAATGCTCAGAATCTTGAAAATAACTAAAGTTTCATTTCTAAAGAATTGCATTTTTTTTTTTCGAGGGGCTGTTAATTTGAGTATCGTCGATTCATCTACCCGAATTGAAAAGGTGTATTTTGTATTTTCTGTTTTTATGTATTTTTAAGTGTTGTGTATTTTTGTATTAAAGTGAATTGAATACATTATTTAATGAATGTTTCGTATACAACGTTTTTTCGATGTTTTTTTGTGTATTTTATTCATGGTATTTTAGTTATAACGTGTACACATTTATGTATTTTTATTTATTTTTTTGAGTATCGATATTTTTCGAAGTGTGCATTTAGAATTCAGATGAATTCTGAAGTTGATCACCCCTCGTTTTTTTAAATCATGAAATCCTATAATCTGGATTTTTTAAGTGATTTGAATCTTTTCTAAAATTCAGGAAATACAAAACATGAAGTTCCAGTAGTAGTGAGAAACAATTTTTTTTCCAACGGAAGATTCCTTGGTTTACTAAAATGACTTGTTTACCGATTTGACATACACATATAGTTAATTAAATATTGTATCTGTCACCATGTAAATTAAACAAAAAGAAAGGAAAATTAATATCCCTTTCAACGAGAAATCAGAACATCTGAACATCAGAAGTCCATTCAAAAGATTCCAAGCCCATTCGAAGATAATCCCATCATATTTTATTAAGTGTAAAATATGTTTTGGGTTTGATGCTCTCACATTGAATTCAAGCTGCTCAAAAGTAAGAAACGATTATATATCAGAATTTATAAATATAAAAAATAATATAAAATATGCTCTCCTTATTTAAAAAATCTGTGTATTTTTCAAAAATATGTAATCTGTATACAGTCAGGAGTCAGGATATTGCCGGAGTAACAGGGGCGTGAATAAGGAACCGCAAATAAGGATACCCACAGGCTATGGGATTTTCACTAAGGGGCTGTGGTGGATTATCTCATTTGTTTCAATATATAGTGCTATACTGTCTTCGACAAAGTTGTTGTACTGGGATAGACCAACAAGCCTGTGTCATTAGATTCAGGTTTAATTGGGAACTACGCCGCTAGAGGCGCTTCACTTTTATGTTACTTATGACGGGTGCTAAAATGTATGGATCATAGGTCCAACATAGAATATTTGGTGATCCTGGCCGTATAGAAAGTTACTGTCTTCAGCAAAGTTGTTCAAGTGACCAAGTCCTTTCGGATGGTTGTCATACTAGTTCAGAACTCTCTCAATACGCAGCGCTAGTGTGCATATGAGCTTGATAGATAAGCTGTATCTCAAAATCCTGGCCATATAAAAGGCTACTGTCTTGAGCAAAGTTGTTCAGGTGATCATGTTCTTTTGTATGGTGTTCATATTAGTTCAGAACTATTTCACTATGCAGCGCTAGTGTGCATGTGAACTTCCTATATAAACTGTATCTCGAGAACCTGGCCATATAGAACAATGCTGTCTTCAGCAAAGTTGTTCAGGTGACCAAGTCCTTTCGGATGATGGTCATATTATTTAAGAACTCTCTCATTACGCAGCGCTAGTGTGCACATGAACTTCCTTAATATGTTATGCCTGAAAAGCTTGTCCATATAAGAAGTTGCTGTGCAATGTGAGGACACGAAACGAAATAGGGATGACGTGTAGAGATGCTGTAAATAGATTTCGGACGTCATTTTAAAATCCAAGATGGCGGTCATCGATTCAAGAAAACTGTCAAATACCCTACAATATGGGTATTTTCGGAAAGGGAACGACGTGTAGAGTCTGGAAATTGATGCCAGAAGCCATTTGAAATTCAAGATGGAGGCTATCAGTTCAATAAAAACTTTCAAATGCGCTACAATATGTTTATTTTCGGAAACCGGATGATGTGTAGAGGCTAAAAATGGATGCCAGACGCAATTTTGGAATCCAAGATCGCGGCCATCGGTTCAAGAAAAACTCCCAAATACCCTACAATATGGGTATTTTCGGAAAGGGGATGACGTGTAGAGGCCTCCTTTCGACGCAAGTATGGGAAAGTGTCCCCATCCCGATGATGCTGTTGGTTTGCATGGATAGCCTATGCTTTGTGAGGAAAGGCTTACAAAGCTAGTTGAACTACTACATAACATGATGGATTTCCAGAAAGATTCCTGAACTCAAGTTATGTGAAGTTTACTGAAGTTCTACAGCGTTACCTGAACTTTTACGAAGTACCTCTGAAATTAAATGATGTTCCCTTAACTTTCCGGAACTTCTTTAAAAACTACATTTTATAAATTTGAACACCTCGGGGCCCCTAGCAAATTTCAAAAGTGAAAATATGTGGAGGCATTTCGTCTTGATGAAAATATTTTCTAAATACATCTGACATCATAGTTTGTGTTGTATACCAGTCCAGTACGTGTTCAAGCACACTTAAATTCGTTCGTTTTTCTGGTTCAAAATGGCTTGGATAGTGATGTGCTCGAGCATGAAGCAAACATATTTAGATTAAGAGGTGAGCCAAACATTTTTTTTTTTTTACTTAAATCGTCGTGAATCTATCATTTATCAAGTTTGACATGGGTTTCTTTATTTTTTTTATAATATCGGTACAAATCTTAAGTTTTTCTTCTGTCACCCCCCTTCAAAAGTTTGAAATATCACAAAGGGGGTAATACAAAAAAAAACTTTCAGTGTATATTTATTTTTCGAGTACAGAACTTTTACATAAATTGGTACTAGACCAGTACGGCATTCCAGGTCCTTGAAATCGGATCAGCCGGTTTCAGTTATTGAAATTGGATTTTATCGAACTCATTCCTAATCTTGTTTGCATCTCACTAGGTAAGCCGCCTTCAATCTGATTGACCTCCCTGCGCAAATCATCGTATTGTTCCAGTCGGGACCCTACCAAGAACCATTTTCATTGGGTCGCGATCCGACATTGTTACAATGTGCCCAGCCCACCGTGGTCGCCCGATTTTCGCATTCGATCTAAAATAAATTAACTTACAAACCTGCTGCAATGCTACTTAATGATTCAATTCTTTTTTTTTTTTAATTGGTTTAAATTTTTTAGAAGTGAGACCTAGGAAATTCCTAATTGAGGTGATATTTTTTAAATCAGGTTCAAAATTGAGTAGAATAAGTCATCAACATTTTTCTAACTGAGTCTAAACATTTCTGTTATGTTATTCAATCCTTTTTAAAGTTGTCAAAGCTTTCCTTAAGTGATCAAACGTATCCTGAACCTAAGCTTTAAAGAATTGGTCTCGCATTTTCTGGAGTGAGGCCACATTAGCTGATTTAATCTCTTTCCTGAATGAATCCAAGGTTTCCTGCATTGATTCAACTTTTTTTCCGAATTGAATCCAAACTTTGACCAAACGAGTTTGACATTTTCCAAAGTGAGCTCCAATTTTTTGTTAACTGCTGTGGCATTTGGCAAGGACACAATCTTGTTTAGGTCGTCTAGTTTTCCTAAAAGTGTAGAAAGTTTTCCGAAGTGAATCGACACTTTTTTAGCTTAAATTTTCCAAACGGAGTCCAACAGAAGTGGGTCAATACCATCCTTAGGTAGTCTGTTGAGTGATTGAATTATATGTGATGTTAGTCTGAGCTTTCCTGAAGTGATTTAACTAACTGTTGACTAGTGCTGGGATTTGGAGTATCTGAATATTTTTATTTTTAAATTTTATTAAATTTCGGCAATTAACAGATCTGCTTTTCCACATCAGGTCACATGGGAACCTTAAATCCAACTTTTTGACAAATATTTAGAGCAGTAAAAAGAAAAGTGTTAAAAGGAGAATAAATTTGAAATTTCACTATCCAGATATCCGGATGGTTACTATGCGGCTGATAACCATCCCAAAGTTTTCACAATTGATTTTATTTCAATATTGGGCACTAGAAAGCATGATATTCTGTATACTGAATATCAATTGAACGATATTCTATTAGCCTGAAAGTAATTGTATTAAAAATCTGAAGTATCCGGATAGATAAAGTCCCAGCTCTACTTTTAACATAGATTCCGCTCCCCTAGACCCCTTTCTCGTTCTTGTTAGATTCATATCGTTTGAATATTAGGCTGAGATTTTAAAGAATGGACCTTCGTGTGTTCATATCTGATGGTAGATTTTTTTTAAGCAAGCACAATTGATGAGAAAACTTGGTTTACATCCACAAAGGTACGTATTTTTTTTTTTATAGAAACTTGGGTTTCTTGATCAGCCAAGTTGGGTTTTGGCTCCGTCCTTTGAAAAACAGACTTGAATTTTATAGAATAGAACGTTGTGAGTTCATTCGTGATGGCATATTGTTTGTGGAGCCAGGTTGAATTTTGGTTCTATCGTTTGAAATTTGTGCTTTGATTTTATAGAATGGACCTTGCTGAATCCTTACGTGAAGGACCAACCTGATTAATATTCACAAAAATAGGTATTTTTAGAGAAATTTGATTTTCCTGTTTTGCCGAACTGAATTTTGGGTCCTACACAGATAAAAGGTCTGAATTTTAATAGTGATCTTCTTCTTTCCTTTATTTAACGTCGGTCTCTGTTCCGCAATCTAGTGCCAATCACCGACGGACATCGATTGCCATCCATTGACGGCAATC
The DNA here is from genome assembly GCF_037179485.1 of Ochlerotatus camptorhynchus. Taxonomy (NCBI): domain Eukaryota; kingdom Metazoa; phylum Arthropoda; class Insecta; order Diptera; family Culicidae; genus Ochlerotatus; species Ochlerotatus camptorhynchus. The sequence goes on from NW_027040773.1 coordinate 857,826, forward strand.
CAATGTGCAGGAAGGCAGCTTCCACACCTGCGTAGGATATCGCACCCATTCAAACACACATGGGCCGGGACCAACGGCTTTACTTCCCTTCCGAAGGAAGACGTGACCAGAGATTTTTATGCCTCAGAAAAATCCCACCGACCTCGACTGGGATTGAACCCAGACCCATCGGGGTGTTAGAAAGCAGTCACGCTTACCACTACACCACCGGTGCCGGCTTATATTTTAATAGTGATGTAAACATTCATTCACGTAAAGTTGTATTTCATTTCACGAAACCAAGCAACTTGTAAACAATGTTGTTTACAGAGATGGGCTTTTGTATACAATATTTGCTACATTGCATGAAATGTGTCAGAACTTTACATGATATATTATGTAAACGTACACACTAAGATTATTTTACCGAAATCTGTGAAATTTTACCAAAATCTCAACAGCTGGACGTTCGGTAGACAGTTCGGTAATTTTTCACAGATTTCCTGTAATTTTTCACAGATATTCGGTGAAAAATTACAGGAAATCTGTGAAAAATCACCGTACTATTTACCGAACGTTCAGCTGTTGAGATTTCGGTAAAATTTCACAGATTTCGGTAAAATAATCTAAGTGTGTATATGATATGTGACGCTCCATTTATGTGCATCATACTGAACAGAAATTTACACCACTTTTTCGAACTGTGTGGGTTTAAATTCTCAAAAGTACGTATTTTCATAGACATTTGTGTTTCCTGTTCAACCAAGTTGAATTTCGGTGCCTTCCTTTGAAAATAGTCGTGGATTTTATAGAATTGCTGAATTCATACGTATTTTCATAGAAATTATGTTTTTCGGATCTGTCAAATTGCATTCCAGCCCATATCTTCGAAAAATAAGCTTCTATTTTTTGTATGGACGTGAAGGTTGAGCAGGGTTTGTAATTGGGAAAGTATATTTTTAGTAATTGCAGTATGCCATGACAATCCCAGAAAACCGACACCGTAACCTTTCCGACCCATCGGCTTCAGAGCACTCGTGCCGGCTTCAGTCCATTGTCGGACACTCATTATGTTCTCTGGGGTGTAATCGTGGATCCAGGTTCCATCAACAGTTACCAATCGACACCCGATTCCACATCAGGAAGTCCAAAAACTCTTCCGAAGTGCTCTCGCGTTCGTGTTTTTGATCAGGAGTGAGCTTGCGCGGCTCCCAGCGACAGGATAACTTTTTCATATGTAGAATCCCAGAACAGGATAACTTTTTCATATGTAGGAGGCGCCAAGCGTCATCACAAGGTTCTTCATGTTAACCACCATCCGTCGTCTGGCTCGCCGTGGTGGTGTCAAACGTATCTCCGCTCTGATCTACGAGGTGTGCTGAAGGTGTTCCTCGAAAGTGTGATCCGTGATGCTGTCACCTACTCTGAACACGCCAAGCGTAAGCGACCATGGATGTCGTCTACGCTTTGAAGCGACAGACGCACTCTGTACGGTTTCGGAGGTTAAATCATCCCCAACTTTGGCAACAACACGGCCCTTTTCAGGGCCAATAAGCTTATTAAAGTAAAGAGTTGGTAAAGAATTTATATGTGCCTGTTTGTCCATATTCAGAACCACACGCCTCCAACGACCACACAAAATGCTCTCCAGAGTTGTAATCTTGTAACCAAACTTGCAAACAAGCAGGGGTGTAAGTGATTTTGATCGATTCTCTTCATAAACTTTTCTTTAAAAAAAATACTACAAATTTGGTATGTCCATAATTCAAGAACGGAAAGAGTTAAGATAATAGATGATCGATAAAAAAAAAAAAAAAACTAAATACTCTACACTAGCGGTCCTACGTCAAGCTTCCGTTCGTGCCCCTAGGTACAGACCCTTCTACTTTTGTTTTTACATTGCCCTCTGTAACCGCATCGGAGGGCCTGCCACTGCGGACTTGATCGGTAGTGGACTTGCGGCTACCACGAAACCCTCGAAACCAATATTTGACGGTGTAATCTGACCAAGATGGTAGATAGCCTTAGTTTCACGTATCCACTTGCAAATAGTAGATGTTGCCACACAACATAAACAAAGGGATAGTCCTTCACCGCCGCAATGACATTTCTCTATGGGAATCCAACCTTTTGTTTCTCCATGTGTGGATGTCAAACAACAGACAAGAATGCTATACACAGAAAAAAATTCTGAATTTTAACCATCGCGTAAAATTTCTTTTCGTTTAATTTTGAGCTATACTTGGCATAAAAAGCGAAATCGTTTACAAGCTTGCATACAATATTGCTAATCTATGCGATACTGCGCTTAAATTTACACGAAATATCGCGTAAATTTATGCCAAAATATTTTTTGAACGGTGTATGATAAGTGCGAATTTAATATTTTCGTGGTGAAACGAAATAATCCAAACAAATTGAAACCGATTGATAAAAGTTCATTTTCTTATATTATCAAATGACAATGAAAATACTTTGCTGTCTTTTTTTTTTATTTTGCTCTTGAATATAATCAGCCTACACATTTTGTTTTTGATCATAGTGGTGCGATAAAGGCTTGCCATGAGCCGTATAAATAAACAAAAGTTTACTTTCCTGTGTTTCTCTATTCTCGTGTTCTTGTGTATTCTTACTACATGCAAGACTTCTAAAAGTAAACTGAAAATGTTCCTTAATCATATCTAATATCTTGATTAAATTGTGCATTGATTTTAATTTAAAACTCCGGCTTGAAGAATATACCAAAAACTTTGCAAGCATTAAGAATTCCATCCAGAAAAAAAAAAACTTACAAAATTGATTATATTTCGCGGTGAGTAGCAGTTTTGCTGGGTGATGAGGAACATTTTGTAGATCCATATTAAATTGAAGAAATACATAAAATTAAATGAACTAAATCAAATAAGGGTTTTACAAAAAAATATTCCTCACCAAACTTGAAACCTCAAGAAACAGATAAGTATAATTAGTTCTCTCTTACTCGCTGCAAACCCATTCTTTCTTTTAACATCATCGACGATAACAGCAATAGCGTAAAAAACACTGAAAGTATCCAATGCTAATTTTTTCAAATTCATTCGATGACAATCATATATCTTCGTTTTACAAATCATATGTTTAAGGTTCATATGGTTCTGTACTGCTCAAATAAGTTTTATAAATTGATTATTAATTGTGCATACTACTGAGAATCAAAGCAAAATGTTTAGCTGGCATCACTGGAGTTCCTATGTCGCTACACTCAAAAAAGACCACACGTTTGATCGAATTGTTTAAACAATTGATTTTTCATATTCACAACCACATTTATTTAAAGTGTATTTCACCATGCTCTAATGTGTTCTATACGTTAATTTCTGATGATTCAAACTTTGAAATGTTGATAATCTTTCTCTATCAATTGAAGTGTATTGCACATTGAATCACAATACTGTTCAAAACAGATGGATTTTGCATTTCAATGCTATGTGAATTGCATGTTCTGCAAGGTCAACATCGAAAACATGAGTTGTGACTTCATCCTTATCAACCAGCCTCATATATGAGCATATATGAATGACTACAGCACAACCTAACAGTCCAGGATCAAATCTCAAATAAGACCCATTAAAAAAAAGGAATGTGGATGCCAACTTCGTTTACATATATGTCGATTCAATTTTGGAATCGGTAAAGTAAAATATTGTTTGAACTATTTGAAAATTTGATGTACAAAGTTATTGACATCACCATGTGAGGCACATAGACTCCAAGGGGAGCATTAGCCCCATAATATTTATTCAACTTTCATTTTGTTTCTTTCACTGTTTTGCCTCTCAAAAAATAATGTTTTTTGAGAAAACGAAAATCGACATGATGCCAAACACCTCAACAACAATCAGCTGTCAAAACAAAACTAAAGACAGTATCGCACTGAAATTTGGCATGTCTGCCTAAATATGAACGGACTACAAGGCACCATAACCTTTTTTGCAGTAGCAGCGCATTCTGGCGGTCAAGGAGGTTACTTTTCACCCCACTTACAGCTTTCCCCCGGAGAACGCGTTAACCACTGAGTTCTACCTACTGCGTTGTCTCGGTGGGTTTTCAACCAAGCGCTCTGATTTGCTGTGAGTGACTAGTTATCCATTGGCACTACTCACATGGAAAAAAATCAGACCGACTGGTTGAAACCCCGCCGAGAAAAAGCGGTGGGTGCAACTCAGTGGGAAACGCGTTCTTCGGGGGTAGTATATTGATGAATGAGGGGTTTTGAGGTATATCCTCAAATCCACAGGCATTTTAGGAAAGTCTAGGACGATGAGTACACAAAAATTCTCTTTCCATAGTTATTCCCATACAAATTTCAAACGGCCAGTGCAGTAAAAGCTCAACTTTTGCGAGAATGATCAGGACTTGATTTAGAATAGATTGAGTGGGGTGGAGCTACCACCCTAGTGTATATGCATAACAAGGGCGATGTATTTTTTTTTTATCCTCGTGCAATACGCTAGGGGATAATTTTATTTCAATCCATATCAGACATAAATCGCTTTGTTTTATCTGCCCGTATACCGTGGATGCACATTGCACATTTCTACCCATCCTTTTTGCGTTTTTTGTTCGCATGGCGAGTGCCATTGTATTTTGAAAAAAAATTAAAAGTAAACCGTTGCGGTTACAACTGACACACGTATATATCTATGTATATTAGGGTGGGTCAAGTTTGTATGGTGGACCACAACCCTCTGCTACCTACTGATATTTCGAACTGTATTGAGGTCCCATAATTTTTCCCCGACAAACTTTAAAATTCTCCCACAGATCCAGACCGTAACCAAATTCGTTCAAATTTTTCACAGTTTTTTGAGACCTCAATAAAAAACGAGCAGTTTACCATGGGGGGGTTGTTAAGTTGACCCACCCTAATGAATATATATTTTGGCAAGTGCCGCCTCATCATCCCTTCCAATAAGCGATGTGGCCTTTGTAAACAGTTCGTCAGTTTTGATGCATTGTGTGAGCTTCGAGCACTCGTTTCTAATTAAATGAGGGAGATAAGTCCGATCGGACAATTCATCGAGCCATATGCTCAAATATTCTTCTCTTTTATTTTTTTTTTTTGGTTTCGATTGAGTGTGAATCATCAGTGTTTTTTTTGTATGGGAAAGGGCAGCAGATGACTACATGGTTTCTGTATGATTCCATTTTAAATAAAATCAATAAATCCTTCGCTAGAACCAGAGATTCGACAGAAAAGATTGCAGCCATCAGGGCCATTATATTCTTTAAGTCCACATCGACCCAACAAGTTGACAACGACTACCAGCGACGAACTAGCTAGCTAGCGAAGCGAGCACTCATATTTTCTCACACTACCTAACAGAACGTGAAAGAGTAATGAACTCTATGATAAATATAAACATGTTTATTATTAAACCTTTCCTTCTAAGATTTTGCTTTCTTCTTGATTCTCGTGTTTTTTTCTTCTTCTCCGGTCCTTCTTTCATCCAGCACCAGCATGAAAGTGTTCTCTACCTTTCGCTCGAAGCGCGAACTGCCTCTGCTCGAACTTGGTCTCCGTCTTACCGGTTTTCCGTGCCGCGTAAAATTACCCCCTTTTGATACTGCTCCACCGGCTCCACATTCCTTCCCACTTCGAAAGGTTGCGGTGGCTAGTGTGAATCTTAGGCCGACGACCAAGACAGGGAGAGGAGGAAAATCAAGTTTATGTTTGTTTACATGCCTATTCGGTCATGTGTGGTGCGGCATTAGAACTTTACCAACCACGATACTCTCGAACTATGTACGCGGAATTGATGGGCGGCTCACTCTGCAGCTCCGTCCCGGGCAGGCAAACCTAGAAGCTTCGAAGAGAAAGGTCGAACGCAACGGCGCACATCGACGGTATTCGATTGAAGGAAAGAATGGATAGGTTGTTTCTGAGATTCTGCTACTTCTGGTTGTTGTCGTTGTTGTTCTTATTGTTCATGAGGTGGAAAGTGAAGGTGTAGGTGCGGAATTTCGAATGGGGAATTATACACCGAACGAGACGAGGATAAGCTATGAAAGTATCAATTCTTTGGAAAATCGTGCTGAGAATGTTGAATGTGTCCAACGCTTGATTGACGCGATGCGATGGGTGAAAGGCGTTCTGAAGAAGTTTTCTGTTGTGCTAAATGCCAAACTGGCTTTGCGACGTGGGTTAGACTTCTATGTATATGATCTAGGAATCTAATAACGCAAAGCATTGATGAAGTTTCTAGAAAATTTATTCGTTTGTGAATTTTTTGTTTACCCATGTGGGTTTTTTAAATCGCCTTGGATGATTATTAGACTGATGCAAAATTTGAAATTTTCGTTTCATAGAGCTCAAACGGATTAGCCTCCCAAAGTTTGAACTCAATTAGTAAGAAACTGACTAGACACAAACTAAATGCATCTACTTTGATGAGATATTAAAATTATTTTTTTTTGCTGCGTGGTTTATTTTGAATTATCCATGAAATACTTATTTTATTCTTCCATGGTAAAACAATATAGTGATTCTCAAAATTTCATAAAAATTGGTAGTTTTGTTCCTTATAGCAAAATATTAGACCCTCATTTTTTATTTTGTCATTAGAGTGACCATTTCCATGCTAGGGTGGTCAAAATCTTTTTTTTTTCCAAAATAAATTAAATTTTAATACAAATTAAATTTGGAGCCGATTTCAAAGATCAAAATATCGAATGAAAAGTTATTAAAAAAAAACTTGTTAGGGAAAATATTATTATATATAAAATACGACTTTGTATGGGAAAGTATTGGTTGTTTTTGTTTTATTGTTTTCATTTTTTTGTAGACAGCGGACGCAATATGTTTTTTTGTTTATATTTTTCCTTGAAAATTCAGCCTTTTTACGCAACATATCCAAAAATCAAAGATATGCTTTTTCCGGTTTTGAGTTATATTTTTTGAAATTTTCAAGTTTTGAGTTTTCGCTCAATACTCCTATGCAACTAGACCGCATTACGAAAAGTGGTCAGGTTTTGACCACATATAACTCTGTCAATAGTGGATGCAATTAATTCTACAATACAATCTACAATCTTAATAAACAAGCAAATCGATTGGAAATTCTTCTACGAATCTGCTAAAATTGACACTTTATTAATTTTTCTATAGGTCACTAAATGCTGACTAAAAGTAAATTGGTATAGTCCGCATCGTGCTCTCTTGCCGTGCGGATCTATTTGCTTTTACTGAAGGAAGTGTTACTGCTACCTAAAATGTCTTCTCAAGTATCTTACTGAGAAGCAGCACAATTTTTTTACTTACGACACCAAAACTGAACGTGTGTTGCAGGTTGTCATGAAAGGACTGCCCAGTGGTTAATCCCTGGATCAGATCAAAAATGAACCGGCAAAATTACTTGGAGTTGTTCCACTCCAAGTAATCAAAATGAAAATAAAATCCCGTCCTGGCAATTTGCGCAACGGGATTTCTAATGATTTTTATTTAGTTCACTTCAAGTCTAGTGAACTAAACAACCTTAAGGCCTTGGAAAAAGCTAACCTTATGCTCCATGTCCGAGTGAAGTGGGAACACTTCAGGAAGACTGGAGGAAATTTTCAAAACCTCACCCAGTGCGGTAATTGCCAGAGATGGGATAACGCAACTAAAAATTGCTACATGTCAACTAAATGCATGAATTGTGGTGATTCCTCTCACGCAAAAGACGACTGTCCTGTGAAGGAAGATCCTAAGAAATTAAAATATTCAAATTGTGGTGAAAACCACTAATCCAATTTTTGGGAATGCAAGACTCGCTCCACGTTTCTGACCAGGTATAAACTCCTTTGCTGTTAACAACGGACAGCGAGGAACAAATTCTACATTCGTACCCGTATTCGTATCTTCAATCGTTTGCTAGTTAGTGGTGTTTTCCTCACAATGTGGAAGGTTGCGTCCATCACACCGCTTCACAAAGCTGGAAACGTCCACAACGTTGAAAATTATCGTGGAATTTCGATTCTAAGCTGCCTCCCAAAAGCTCTGGAGAAGACCGTATATGAGGTCGTATATCTAGCGGCTAGGCCAATAATTACCGAACATCAGCACGGCTTCGTGAGGAAACGCTCTACAACAACCAACTTAATGGTGTTTGTCAACTCTCTGATCAACTCTATTGAAAAATGACGACAAGTTGATGCGATCTACGTGGACTTCAGTAAGGCGTTTGATAGGGTTCCACATGTGCTTGCAGGGGACAAAATGAGGTATATGGGATTACCTAATAAGATTACCTTACTTAACTGACCGCTCAGCCTATGTGAGCATTAACGGTGATAATTCACCTAATTTCGAGATACCCTCTGGTGTTCCCCAAGGTAGCCATTTGGGGCCTTTAATTTTCATATTGTTCGTAAACGATCTGTGTAGTCGACTGTGTTCTTCGATGACTTAAAGATCTTTCGTTCAATTAAGTCAAGACTTGACTGTAACGCACTCCAGAAGGATATTGATTCCCTTTTGCACTGGTGTACATTGAACGATATGCAGGTTAATGTCACAAAATGCTGCGCAATATCTTTTAGCCGTTCACGCGAACCCTTACGACATGACTATAGGATAGGACTCAGTAGTTTGCTCTTCGTTTCTTCAGTTAAGGATTTGGGTGTTATCATCGACTCTAAAGTCAGTTTTAATGAGCACATCTCCATGATAACTGCTAAAGCATTCGCCACATTAGGTTTCTTGAAACGAAACACAAACGCATTCCATGGCATCTACGCGCTGAAATCACTATACTATGCTCTCGTCCGCAGTCTTCTAGAGTATGTTATTGTTGTGTGGGCACCCTTTCACGCTATTCAAGCTAACAGAATCGAAGCCATTCAGCGAAGCTTCGTAAGATACGCATTACGTGTTCTGGAACGATTCGGTAAATTTGCCGCCTTACGAAGAACGGTGCAGGCTGATTGACCTGGACACGTTGGCAGCAAGGAGGAAATTACTTCAGCGACTCTTCGTGTTTGGATTGCTTAACGGTGACGTGGATTGCAACTCTTCGGGAGGGAAATCTACATCAATGCTCCTCAAAGAGTTCTACGTAGTTACACGCTTATGTGGCAACCTACCCATCGGACCAACTATGGATTCAACGAACCGTGGACTTTGTGCTGTCGTGTGTTTAATGAAACGTTTGATGTATATGATTTTAACATTAGTAAGACTACTTACAGACATAGAATTCGACACCTAGCCTAGAAAATATCTGTACAACTTTATGTTGAAGATTTAATTAAATAAATAAAAGTAGGTTCAAATATCACCCCTGCTTCAAATTTTTCATCTATACCTACTCGCTTCGCTGATAACAATGTTCAGCGAGTTAATGGAGCTACCTTTGCTGCTATTGCAGTGGGTAGAAATCAACGGAAATTTTGAAAATTTTGACTTTAGAAGCATTTCTGCTTCTTAAATGAAATTTTCACAGAAATCATTAATTTACATGATTACTGATATGCTGAAAACTAACTCCATGTTTGATGCAATTCAAACTGGAGTAAAATTTGCGAACAATATTGTCATGACTTTGAAATTCAGTAATGGATTTTAAATCATTAAATATTTTAAATTGGAATGCTCGATCTCTTAAAGATAATGAAGACGAGCTATTAAACTTTTTAAGAGTTCATAGCGTGCATATTACCGTTATAACTGAAACTTTCCTTAAACCTGACCATAAGGTTAAAAGGGACGCAAATTATTTCATTTATAGAAATGATCGTCTTGATGGACCCTGTGGTGGCGTTGCCATCATTGTTCATAGACGAATCAAACATAAAATTCCTTCTTCATTTGAAACCAAAGTTTTTAAAACATTGGGAGTTTCTGTTGAAACAAAATTTGGACAACTTACGTTTATAGCTGCCTATTTTCCATACCAATGCGTAGGCCAGCAAAAGAATTTTCTCAAGGGTGACCTTCAGAAACTTACCCGTCATAGATCTAAATTATTTATTATTGGTGATTTTGATGCAAAACACCGCTCATGGAATAATGCTCAAAGCAATTCCAATGGTAATATTCTGTTTGATGATTGTTCTGCAGGTTATTACACTATTCAATATCCAAACAGCCCAACATGCTTTTCTTCAGCAAGAAATCCCTCGACTATTGATTTGGTCTTAACTGATTCATGTCAACTTTGTAGCCAATTGGTTACCCATGCTGACTTTGGTTCTGATTACCTTCCAGTAACTTTTGAAATATCCCAAGAAATAATTTCTAATCCCAACAGCTCTACTTTCAATTACCATAGAGCTGATTGGTAGCAATATCGAACATTTATGGAATATAAATTCGATCCAAACATTCCTTTGCAAACCAAAGATGAAATTACTTATGCTCTTGAATCTCCGACTACTTCTTTAGTTGAAGCAAGAGCTGCCTCAGTACCAAAATGCGAGGTTAAATTCGATTCAATTGTAATAGACGACGATCTTCTGCTCTTGATCCGTCTTAAAAATGTCCGTAGGAGACAATATCAAAGAACACGCGATCCTGCCATGAAAGTTATCTGGTGGGATTTGCAAAAACAAATTAAAAAGCGATTCTCTGCCCTGAGGAACAAAACTTTTGAAAATAAGGTTTCTAAATTAGACCCTAGTTCCAAACCCTTTTGGAAACTCACAAAAATTTAAAAAAAGAACCTCAAATGTCTATTCCAGCGTTTAAAGAAGGTTGTAAAATTTTGATCACAAATTTGGAAAAGCTCAAAAACTTGCTAAGCAATTCGAGAGTTCCCATAATTTCAGTTTGGGCCTTACTAGTCCTATTGAGAATCAGGTTGCTCGGGATTATCTGAATATTTTCTCTCGAGAAAATATTTTTGATGATTCCTGGGGGACTGATTTGGACGCAGTAAGATCTATAACAAAAAAAATTCATAATATGAAAGCTCCACGTAAAGATGGAAGCATCTATATCCTCATCGAAAAACTCCCAGTACCTTGTCTTTCTTGGTAACATTATTTAACAGGTGTTTCCATTTGGCATACTTTTCTAATAAAGGGAAAAATGCAAAAGTTGTTCCAATTTTGAAGCTGGATAAAAATCCAGCCGAAGCTTCTAGTTAGCGTCCAATAAGTTTGCTTTCTTCAATGAGTTAACTTTTTGAAAAGATAATTTTAAAAAGAATGATGCTTCACATCAATACGAACTCAATTTTTGCAGTTGAGCATGAGCAGTTTGGATTTCGCCATGGGCATTCAACTACTCATCAACCAATTTAATTCGTTCAAACAAATCTGAAGGCTGCTCAACTGGAGTTGCTCTTCTAGACATAGAAAAAGCATTCGACAGTGTTTGGCATGAAGGTTTGATTGCTAAATTGAAAAAGTTTAATTAATAATATAATGAAATTAGTTCAAAATTATTTAACTGACAGAACTCTGCAGGAAAATTATCAGAATTCCAAATCTGATCGACTACCTGTTAGAGCAGGAATTCCTCAGGGTAGCATTCTTGAGCCTACATTGTATAACATTTTCACTTCGAACCTCCCTGATTTGCCTCAGGGTTGCCACAAATCTTTGTTCGCTGATGACACAGGCATTTCCGCTAAAGGAAGAAGTCTTCGTGTTATTTGCAGCAGACTGCAGAAAAGTTCAGATATTTTCTCTTTTTATTTACAAAAATGGAAGATTTCTCCCAACGCTTCCAAAACTCAACTTATAATATTTCCACATAAGCCTAGAGCTTCCTTTTGAAATTTAGTAGTAGTCACATAGTCGGTATGAACGGAGTTCCAATTTCCTGGTCAAACCAAGTAAAATATCTTGGATTAGTACTTGACTAAAAATTTACTTTTTAAGATCACATTGAGGGCATAATATGTTTATATCCTCTTATAAACAGGAAATCCAAACTTTGCTTTACGAATAAACTTCTAATATTTAAACAAGTTTTTAACTGGCCATGCTTTACGCTGTGCCAATATGGTCTAGTTGTTGCACTAACAGGAAAAAAGCACTTAAAAGGATTCAGAACAAAGTTCAGAAAATGAATTTGGAGTAGCCTCCCTGGTACAGTACTACCGAGATACATAGAATTTCGAATGTTGAGACTTTAGAAAAAATGTCCCACAAAATAATTAATAATTTCAGGCAAAAATCATTGCAATCCTCAACAACATTATTTACAACTTTGTCTTAGATGTTTATTTTTCGAAATGCCGTTTCCGAGCTACAATTCTTAGAAAAATATAAAGGACGCCATTTTGAAAATTTTGTACATTCCAAAATGGCCAAAATTGTGAATCATTGCTCATAACAAACAATTACGCCATGTTTCATAAAAATCGGAGAAGGTCGATTCAGACATTCACCTTTTTTTCTGTTATTTTGACTTATGAGCAACATACTGCAAGAATCAACTGAAAATCTTATTCTTCTCAACCCGGTCAGTATGGCCACATTGTTTGTATCTAATTTGAATCTCCTCTGAACTGCATGAAAGTCTTCACCCAGCACTTGTGGTAAACAATCCTCGAGCGGGTGTGTGCTTTTGTTATGATCTCGACATTCGCGTGGAGAACCGGTTTTCAAGGGGCACACAAAAAGAAAAAAGTTCTTCAGAAAGAACTTCTTTGCCTTTCCCAATCTTGTCTTGTGGCCCGTCGTCGTCGTCGTCGTCGTAGAAGTAAGTACAATTCATTTCTTTTTTCCTCTCGCCAACATTTGCTCGGTTGAATAAACTACACACGGACGGGCGGCGCTTCACCGCTGTGGCCCATTTGCTGCCTGTCCGTATAGACGACGACGTCGAACCAAAAAAGATCTAAGTCTCCTCGTCGCTGAATATAAAGTCTGTTACATTTCAGCCGGATAACTGGTTCCAGTCTGACGAAATTTCTCTCGAAAACAATGCCAACCGAGCGGGTTCGACGGAAATTTCACAGATTTGTACTCGACGCGAGAATAAACACACCATCGCCCGTTGTAGGTAGAGATTTGTATGCTCGGGAGGTTTAATCATAACTGTATAGAAATCCATCAGAACTTGACAGTGCCAGGAGGGAGACGGGAGGGCCTCTCTTTATTTCTCCTAACCATCAGCATGCGGCACATAGAGAAGAACGACGACCACGAAATGTCAGTGAACTTTCGGGACCTCGTGCCTCGGCAAATGCCACAAGACCTTGCATCTTGTCGGAGAGTCGGATGGGGTACCTACCTACAAAACAAGAATGTTTACACACCGCATACCGTCCCAGCTGATTCCATCTCGCGCCGTGTGGTCATAGCCATTTCGAACGGGCGGGTGTCTCAAGTTTACTGGCTTAGAAATGTACCATTTGCAAACTGCGGGCCGGTTGGTATGTACCTACGTGTGTCTGCGTAGTTCTGGCAATCAACCGGTGAGGAATGCTTCGTGCCATCATCGAGTGGTAGGACTACGAGCTGCAATTGGCACAGCTAATGCTTTATGCTTTTAGGAGTAGTTCCTGTAGCACACATACGCAGATGGTGAGGAATGGCAGCACATCAGGGGAGATGAAGCGGAGCGTGTTTATTGTTTTGTTTACATTTTCTTGCCTCGCTTTAGAACAGCGGAGAATTGCGTGCACGCTAGCACGTCACATCAAGTGCATCCGCAGTGCAGTTCTCGCGCAAGAATGCGGTACCGTCGTGGCGAGCTTCTTTGGACACTTGTCTGGTGTAAGCGAACTTAATCATGTTCTTACGAAATCGATAAAGTAGTTAATAATAGAATGTGTTGTACATCCAATAGGTATACCTTTATGGTGTGAGATGAGAAGTATATGAACGACCAAGATTGATTGTAGAAAATGTTCGCCATATAGCAGTCACAGTCGAAAATGTAAACACATGGGCTACTTTGGACACGTGGAAAATTATCATCATTTTTGATAATAAAATGGACAAAGTCAATTCACATCATTACCTCCGTCCAAAACTAAACAACATTTTCAAAATTCATAGTTTTATAGAAATTTTTAAAAATCATAACCATACCAAAGTAGATATTAAATATGGAGAAACAGCCCCTCCCTTTTCATTATCTCGGCATTACATTTTATATAGAAATTCTCCCGATAGTATTTTTAGAATTTTAAGTCAATTTTTTGACAAGGTACACTTTTTATAGAACTTTTTGGTGATTTTTTCCGCTTTATTCTGAAAAGCGATTAATGCTATTAGCTGTAGATTTTATACGATCGAGTAAACTGCAGTCCCAGTAACAAGTTGTGGATAAACATTCAGTTGATTATTTCAATTGATTCAACAAGTTTGAAAGTATCCAAAGAAGCCCAATATTACGGTACGGAATGTGTTGATTGCTCACTACGGTTCCTTTGGTTCAGGTTTGTGATGATAGGAAAGGGGTATCATGGAGTAGAAGGATAGCTACTTTGTCCATGTGTTGACGATTCACAAAAAACTAGTTGTACGCAATGGTGACGTAGGACTACTTGATCTTATATAATAAATACTATTTGTTAACTGCAGCAGGAGCTTGTGTTTTGTGTAGGAATAGTCATTTAAGCGGGGTTATCTCTGTGTATACTCTTTAGTATGACTATGATTGCCCTGAAAAGAACTTTTTGATATGAATTTTAGTTAGGACATATTCAGAAATTTTACTGTTTTGGAAAATCTTGGTGGCCCTGAAAAGACCCGTTGCATGATAGGAAGTAATCAAAAAAAGAGGGACATGGCCATTTGCGACGAAACTATTGAGTGTAGCATTTGAATGTCATCTAGAATATTTCTTCAATTTTTAAATACTTTATTGCACTGGTTCCATTTGTTGCTTTTTTAAGATAAAAAATTACTTTTTTATGTTTTGTTGAAATTGATGATTATCTATGGAAACATTGTAGATGAAGTCATTTTGGAGAACTTTGTCGAAGACCTTTTCACCCTATAGCCATTAACCCCTCCATTTTTACCCTATAGCTTCGTACACTTGAGTGATAGAAAATGGACGTCTTGAACAATGTTCCATAAAATGACTTCATCTACAATGTTTCCACAGATGTTCATCAATTTCAACAAGACATAAGAAGTTATTTATTTTTTCTTAGTGTATATCCCCCTAAATCAAAAATGTTCACTTCTCAAGTAACTTAAAAAATTATGAAACATTTTAAAAGACATCAAAATGCTACAGTCAATAGTTTCGTCACAAATAGCCATATGTCCCAATGTTTTGATTTCGTCCCACTGTGCAGTAGTAGTACAGACTTAAAGCCTTTGGAAGATGATGAGGACGTGTAGGCAGCTCGATCAGCAAATCGGTTCAATGATTGGGCACTCGCAAGATTCTCGGCCCGTCTGCTGCTGGACAGGGGTTGAACTGGTGTCTTCGACAGCTCCTCCCCTTGATAGTATTTCTCCCCCCCCCCCTTTAAAATTTTTCTCGATAAACTCCTTCTCTAAACAAGTTGGTGAATGATAGCCTTTCGCAGAAAGAAGCTTAACACTTTTTTCGGCGAATTTATGATCCTGAATTTCTCTACTGCTCTAAATCAAACGAGTAGAAATAAGAAGGGAAGTCGTTACGAGCTCAAATAATTGAAAATTAAATATTTAATCGAATAGCCAGAAAATGTTTACCATTAATCGTTAATCGAATAATTGGACTTTTGGGCATACCTAGAAAATATTGTAATTTCATGTTTTTTGATGGTCCTTCAAAAATTTCGAACAACAGGATTGCAACCAGCCAGTTTAACTCAAGAACCAAAAGCGGTGCGATGTTAGTTTTCATTGCTATGACGACGACTGAATTTAGGGACTTGAAGGCAGAAGCAGGATGAAAGTCATTAAATTTGTGATTTATTTGGAACTTCCTCCAGGCATGGTACAGATCTTTAATTTTCTTAGCGATATGCCATGTTCGCTGGGTGCGGATGTTCGTTATTTTATAAATTTCTGTTATTAACTGAGCAACTATAGCGCTACTCTGGGGAACAGATTTTTGTTCTTTGCGATGGTAGTGAAAAAATACCAGAATAACTCGTCTTGCGGTTGGTAGACAATTTCTTTCAAAATGCGGTCTTACCACACCAACTCCAGGGATTGTAGCCCTTTCCACATCTTCCATTTTGGATGGCTCGAGTGACACTTGCCTTTGATAAAAAAACACGTCTACTGAGGATTCATATTTCTAAAAAAATCATCTATCAATGAAACAGTCATCGGTCGTCATTGAAAAGCAATGCAGCTATGTTCTGTCAATCTAACTGAAACTTTTATTGGCTCTGTTGTCTTGTGAGTTTTAGCTATAACGGGCTCTTTTCTGATTTTTATCTCTCAATCTATGGAATCTACACGAAAACTATGTTTGAACGAAATTTCTAGAACAGTATAAGGAACATTATGCCGTAGATTACACATTTTTATATGATATGGGTGGAAAGTTCGTAGAACAAATACTTTAAAATTCTTCACTTTTTAAGATATCTTCAAGCATTAAACTAAGTCATACTTCAATAAAATCACTTTGAATAGTCAACCTCTAGCCACAAAGTTGGTAGATAACACATTAAGCTTCGCTTTGAAAGTTATTACAGCAGTTTTCGTTGTTTCAGTCTCGAGATACAAATTTTATAAGCCATAAATTACATAAAAAACATAAAATTAACTTGAAGCACCTCTAAATCATCTCCGATTTTGCTGAAAATTTGCACAGAAGTTCAAATTAACATGACGAACAGTAATCACGGTTCAGTGTTCACTCGGCTGTCGACAAAAGCAGGCCACTCTCGATGTGTGCTACGCGATCGTCTGTTTTCTCGGCAGCAACCATTGTGTGGTCCTCCTCATTGTTCTTCATCAGCAGTTCTTTCGGTCGATGCGTCGTCGACTTTGGAAAGCAACCGTTTCGTGATGAGTGTGTGAGTGCTGACCACGTTTTGCGTCCATTGCTGCAATGGACGCGCTCTGACCCTCGTTGGCGTACAACAATTTGCCATACATTGAAACTACTGGAAACGGCTCCAGTTCTGATGGAGAAGGCTTTTTGGATAGCGGAAGATAAAGTATTTATTGTGTTGTACCTTTTGACTATAGTTTTAAGATGTATTGTATAGTGACCAAGAATCCTCGGCTCTGTAAAGTTAATTCGGTTGAGCCTTATCAAATAAATTAATAAACAAAAAAAAAAAAGTAATCACGGTTGACCCGCTGCATCCCGAACATTTCTGTTAAAATGAACAGGTCTAGTGTATGTGTGTATGTGTATATGTGTGTATGTGTGTGTGTATGTAACGAAATGAATGCGCTCACGTTTCTCAGCAACCGCTCAACCGATTTGGACAAATTCGGCGCAAAATGATAGGTCTTGGGGTCCCATTGAACGCTGTTGAACGGTTTTTGGAATCGGTGAACCGGTTCCAGAGATATGGCCGGAATAAGATCCGGTGAATATGGACCTTCACGCTGGATTTAACGGAAAACGTATCAAAACCATCATATACCATTCGACTCAGCTCGACGAGATCGGAACATGTCTGTGTGTGTGTGTGTGTGTGTGTATGTGTGTATGTCTGTATGTGTGTGTGTATGTAACGAAATGAATGCGCTCACGTTTCTCAGCAACCGCTCAACCGATTTGGACAAACTTGGCGCCAAATGATAGGTCTTGGGGTCCCATTGAACGCTGTTGAACGGTTTTTGGAATCGGTGAACCGGTTCCAGAGATATGGCCGGAATAAGATCCGGTGAATATGGACCTTCACGCTGGATTTAACGGAAAACGTATCAAAACCATCATATACCATTCGACTCAGCTCGACGAGATCGGAACATGTCTGTGTGTGTGTGTGTGTATGTGTGTATGTCTGTATGTGTGTGTGTATGTAACGAAATGAATGCACTCACGTTTCTCAGCAACCGCTCAACCGATTTGGACAAACTTGGCGCCAAATGATAGGTCTTGGGGTCCCATTAAACGCTATTGAACGGTTTTGGAATCGGTGAACCGGTTCCGGAGATATGGCCGGAATAAGATCCGGTGAATATGGGCCTTCACGCTGGATTTAACGGAAAACGTATCAAAACCATCATGCGACACATCAAATTACTACAGAATTCAAAAATAAGATCAATGCAAGTCGTGTTAAGTGTTCCAGACCACATTGGACACACTTGGACATGTTCCGGGTACCCCGGGGAAGTTGCTTGAATATGAATTGAATTAAAACCCATTAAATCACATTAAAATACAATGATAAGGTGATTGGTAGCCTCACCAAATAGACTACACCCGGATATATTCCGGGTACCCCCAGGCAGTGGCGTAGCGTCACTGGATGACACGGGGGTGGGGGGCTTGGTCACTGATAATGACAATAAAATAAATAAACTTGAATAAGTAAGAAGGGTCTGATCACACCATAGGTGGATAAATTCGGGTTTTTAACTCTTTATTCGTTCCAAATTCTAAATAAATTACATTTCATTTTAACCTAGGTGCTCCAGTTACTACAGTAACTTACCAGCCGTAATTGTTATGATACATATCTAAGTGTTTTTACATTGTTCCTGCCTTGGCAATTCAGTTTTTTAAACAGGTTTTTTTTTAATCTGCATGTCAATATAACAATTGAAATCTTAAAACTAAAAACTAAAACTTAATCTTATCTAAGTATAAAGGGAATTTATCGTCGCAATTGAGGATTGCAACGATTTTTGCCTGAAATTATTAATTATTTTGTTGGACATTTGTTCTAAAGTCTCAACATTCGAAATTCTATGTACTTCGGTAGTACTGTACCAGGGAGGCAACTTCAAAATCATTTTCAGAACTTTGTTCTGAATCCTTTGAAGTGCTTTTTTCCTGGTAGTGTAACAACTAGACCATATTGGCACAGCGTAAAGCATGGCCGGTCTAAAAACTTGTTTAAATATTAGAAGTTTATTCGTCAGGCAAAGTTTGGATTTCCTGTTTATAGGAGGATACAAACATTTTATATATTTGTTACATTTGGCTTGAATGCCCTCAATGTGATCTTTGTGAAGTTAATTTTTGGTCAAGTACTAATCCAAGATATTTCACTTGGTTTGACCAGGAAATTGGAACTCCGTTCATACCGACGATGTGACAACAACTAAGTTTCAAAAAGGAAGCTCTAGGCTTATGTGGAAATATTATAAGTTGAGTTTTGGAAGCGTTGAGAGAAATCTTCCATTTTTGTAAATAAGAAGAGAAAATATCTAAACTTTTCTGCAGTCTGCTGCAAATAACACGAAGACTTCTTCCTTTAGCGGAAATGCCTGTGTCATCAGCGAACAAAGATTTGTGGTAACCGTGAGTCAGGGATGTCCGAAGTGAAGATGTTATATAATATAGGCCCAAAAATTCTACCCTGAGGAACTCCTGCTCTAACAGGTAGTCGATTGGATTTGGAATTTTGATAATTTACCTGCAGAGTTCTGTCAGTTAAATAATTTTGAACTAATTTCATAATAAAGAGTGGAAAATTAAACCTTTTCAATTTAGCAACCATGCTTTCATGCCAAACACTGTCGAATGCTTTTTCTATGTCTAGAAGAGCAACTCCAGTTGAGCAGCCTTCAAGTGTGTTATCTTTTCAAAAAGTTTACTTATTGAAAAAAGCAAACTTATTGGACGGTAGCTAGAAGCTTCAGCTGGATTTTTATCCGGCTTCAAAATTGGAACATTTTCTCATTTATCAGGAAAGTATGCCAAATGGAAACGTTCGTGAAATAATTTTACCAAGAAAAGCAAGTTACTGTGAGTTTTTTGATGAGGATATAGAAAATTCCATCATCACCTGGAGCTTTCATATTTTGAAAAATTTTAGTTATAGATCTTACGTCGTCCAAATCAGTCCCCCAGGAATTTTTCCGAGAGAAAATATTCAGATAATCCCGAGCAACCTAATTCTCAATAGGACTAGTAATACCCAAGCTGAAATTATGGGAACTCTTGAATTGCTTAGCAAGTTTCTCAGCTTTTCTGAATTTGTGATCAAACTTTTACCACCTTCTTTAAGCACTGGAATAGGCTATTGAGGTTTTTTTTCAAAATTATTGTGAGTTTCCAAAAGGGTTTGGAACTAGGGTCTTATTAAGAAACATTATTTTCACAAGTTTTGTTCCTCAGGGCGGAGAATCGCTTTTTAATTTGTTTTTGCAAATCCCGCCAGATAACTTTAATGGCAGGATCGCGTGTTCTTTGATATCGTCTCCTACGGACATTTTTAAGACGGATCAAGAGCTGAAGATCGTCGTCTATTATAATTGAATCGAATTTAACCTCGCATTTTGGTACTGAGGCAGCTCTTGCTTCAACTATAGAAGTAGTGAAGAGGATAATTAATGTCATCTTTGGTTTGCAAAGGAATGTTTGGATCGAAGTTATATTCCATAAATGTTCGATATGGTAATTGAAAGTAGAGCTGGTGGGATTCGAAATTATTTCTTGGGATATTTCAAAAGTTACTGGAAGGTGATTAGAACCGAAGTCAGAATGGGTAACCAATTCGCTACAAAGTTGACATGAATCAGTTAAGACCAAATCAATAGTTAAGGGATTTATTGCTGAAGAAAAGCATGTTGGGTTGTTTGTATATTGAATAGTGTAATAACCTGCAGAACAATCATCAAACAGAATATTACCATTGGAATTGCTTTGAGCATTATTCCATGAGCGGTGTTTTGCATTAAAATCATCAGTAACGAAGAATATAGACCTATGACGGGTAAGCTTCTGAAGGTCATTCTTAAGAAAATTCGTTTGCTGGCCTACGCATTGGAATGGAAAATAGGCAACTAGAAACGTAAGTTGCCCAAATTTTGTTTCAACAGAAACTCCCAAAGTTTAATAAACTTTGGTTTCAAATGAAGAAAGAATTTTATGTTTGATTCGTCTATGAACAATGATGGCAACGTCACCACAGGGTGCATCAAGACGATCATTTCAATAAATGAAATAATTTGAGTCCTTCTTAACCTTATGGTCAGGTTTAGTGAACGTATCAGTTATAACGGCAATATGCACGTTATGAACTCTCAAAAAGTTAAATAGCTCGTCTTCATTATCTTTAAGAGATCGAGCATTCCAATTTAAAATATTTAATGATATAAAATCTATAACTGAATTTCAAAGTCATGACAATATTGTTCGCAAATTTTACTCCAGTTTGAATAGCATCAAACATGGAGTTAGATTTAAGCATATCAGTAATCAAGTAAATTAATGATTTCTGTAAAAAATCCATTTTAGGAGAAGTACTGCTTCCTAAGTCAAAATTTCCGTTGATTTCTACCCAGTGCAATAGCATCATAGGTAGTTCCACTAACTTGCTGAACATTGTTAGAAGCGAGGGGAGTAGGTATAGATGACAAATTTGAAGC
Organism: Ochlerotatus camptorhynchus; assembly: GCF_037179485.1. NCBI lineage: Eukaryota > Metazoa > Arthropoda > Insecta > Diptera > Culicidae > Ochlerotatus > Ochlerotatus camptorhynchus. Next base: position 879,186 of record NW_027040773.1, read on the forward strand.
AGGGGTAATATTTGTACCTACGGGTACAAATGTAGAATTTTTTAATCGCTGACCTTGTTAAGAGCAGTGGAATTTGTACCTGATCGTTAACGTGGAGCGTTTCCTAACTGTCGCTTAGAACGAGATTGTAGGATCGCTTTGCGAGTCTTACATTCCCAAAAATTGGATTTGTGGTTTTTACCACAATTTGAACATTTAAATTTCTTAGGATCTTCCTTCACATGACAGTCGTCCTTTGCGTGAGAGGAATCACCACAATTCATGCATTTAGCTGGCATGTAGTAATTTTTAGTTCCGTGACCCCATCCCTGGCACTTACGGCACTGGGTGAGGTTTTGGAAATTTCCTCCAGTCTTCCTGAAGTGTTCCCACTTCACTCGGACATGGAGCATAAGGCTAACTTTTTCTAAGGCCTTAAGGTTGTTTAGTTCACTAGACTTGAAATGAACTAAATAAAAATCATTGGAAATCCCGTTGCGCGAATCGCCAGGACGGGATTTCATTTTCATTTTGATTACTTGGAGTGGCACAACTACAAGAAATTTTGCCAGTTCATCTTTGATCTGATCCAGGGATTCACCACTGGCAGTCCTTTCATGACAACCTTGAACTAACGTTCAGTTTTGATGTCGTAAGTAAAAAAATGTGCTGCTTCTCAGTAAGATACTTGAGAAGACATTTAAATCCGTCCAAGGTTTCAGCCAATACACGGCATTCACCCCGACGTCCAATTTGTAGTGAAAACTTAACTTTCACGAAGTTCAAAAGTTCCGTGCGAAGAGCATGGAAATCGGAAGTGGTTATCAAAATAGGGGAAATCTTTTCCTTCGTGGCATTAAGCTGGGAAAGTTTACTAGAATTTTTCTTGGATGATGGATAATTCTCATCATCCGTGAGCAAATGAAATTGATTGCTCAAATTAATTTCATAAGAAGGCAAGAGATTGCCCTTTTCTTTTGCGTTTAGGCGCCATGACGGAAGAACATTTTTTATCCTATCTGAAGGATCGAAGAGGAATTTTTCAAATCGATATCCAAGCAGGATTACCTCGGGTAGGGTCCAAACAAGGATCGAAGAGAAATAAGGGTTGAATAAGGTAGAAATCTTACAGGTTGAGCACTGAAAAGTGCTGTTTAAATTTGTTGTAGCTTGAGGTAGTAGTAACACTTCCTTCAGCAAAGAGCAAATAGATCCGCACGGCAAAAGAGAGCACGATGTGGACTGATACTCGGATGATTCATGATTTCGCATTACGGGTACATTACGCAAACATAGCTTCATGAAAATGCGCTGTTTTCGTGAAATCATGAGTCATTTTTCTCATTTCGGAGATTGGATATGTTCCCGTGTAACAACCCATTATTTGTAAGGTTCATTAAAAAAAAATCATAGTACATAAGGTTAAAATTTTATCACATAAACGTTCATGTAAAGTTCCACAACCATTTCAGTTAAAATTTAGAAGGGATTATAAACAAATATAAACCATTTGTGGTAAAGCCAAGGAATAGTTTGCATTTATGCGTGGAAGCTTTCAGCCTGGGACTGGTTCGCCTCCGAAAAAAGTGGCAAAATTACAGCCTTAAAATTGATTTTCAATAAAAATTTCCGAATAAAAATAAATTTTTAAGCACATCAATGTAAGAATGTTATTTCAGAGGCATACTTTGTTCTAGAAGTATTTAGTACACATGATTATCTTTATGAAAATACCAACTGATTCGAATTTAATCATGAACTGGCAAAGTTACTGCCTCAAGCATGAATTTTACACCGAAATTTCGTAAAGAAACTACTTTTTAAACACAACAATATCAAAATGTTATTCAGAGGCGTGGTTTGTGTTGATAATACACATCCTTAGAACGGTACCAATATTCCCGAATTTGGTCAACAACTGCCAAAATTACAGATTTAAACGTGATTTTTTTTATCAATACTCTGTAAATAAAATACCTTATTTCAAACATAACACAGTCAAAACGTTGTTTCAGAGGTATACTTTGTTCTAGAATAATTATCTTTAAAATGGCTCCACAAGATTCAAATTCAGCGGCGCCGGTGGTGTAGTGGTAAGCACGATTACCTTTCACCCCAGAAGGCTTGAGTTCAATCCCAGTCGACGCCGCCGGGATGTTCTGAGGCATAACATATCTGATCACGCCTTCCTTCGGAAGGGAAGTAAAGCCGTTGGTCCCTGGTTCATGAGCTCATGGGTCGATAGGTAGGGTCCAGGTGTGGGAGCTGCCTCCCTGGCGTTGGTAGCATTGGTGCTCAGCACGGAAAACAAGATCAATAGATTCTTCATTCTACAAACATTTCATGAATTAAGTTATGAAGAGATTGGTGCAAAAAGATCCAAAATTTGTTGAAGAATGTTAGAGATGATTTTAGGAAAAGTAATTTCTTAAAGGTCAACAATTTACCTTTAAGGAGTTCGCGCCATCTCTAAACCAAAATATTTTTTTGATCATACATCTCTATCCAAGTCATTTAGTACCAGAAAAATGAACGAATTTAAGGTTTTATAAACATTTAAAAAATAAGCCCTATCGTACAGTCACCGCAATATTATGGATCACCCAAAATTATGAACCACCTCCATTTGATTAACACGCAGAACTGACTGACCCATAATAGTGACTAGCTGGCCCATGGTATGTCAATATGCAGAAACAGCTCTATTGATGTTTAGCGTCGTCCTTTTACGCAAGCATCTTAACACAGCTATAAAATATTAAAATTTCAGTAAAAAATTAGATATTTGCATCACGTCATTTTTAAAGTTCGAAATCCTGATTGCGTCACAGAGTTTCTCCAATATCAGCACAATATCTATTCGACACTCGCAGTAAATGTTGAGAGAAATCTATGGAAGTTATTCAAAATAAGCCGAGTTCAATGTAAACCAAGTTCGAATGTTAAACTACCAAATTTTCAATCCGACCGGAATTGGCTACATACCTCAATAGACATTTGAAAACGTCCTATCAACATTTGCAAACAAAACTTGTAATGCCCATTTTGCGCGAACTGAAGCTCGCTCACACAAACCAAAAACGCCATTGGGCAGGAGAATGTTTTGTTTCCAAAAGCTGATAGTCCCTTTTCAAAAGCTACGCGAGATTTGATCGTTCTGTTAACACAATTCACAACGTTGTTGCTTCTCCGAGTCTACCTGGGGCAGACAATGAAGCCGAGCCATAATGGAAAGATTCCCGATAATCCAGGCAACTGCAGCAGATGCTTCGCCGAAAAGTTTCTCACGCTGCACAATGATTCGAATCCACTTTTTCAGACACCTTTGTCGTGTTGCTTTTCGCTGCACCTTCTACCTGTTCATTGCCAACATCATCACATCATACTCATCCCTCGATTGCAATCTGCCGCCAACAGCAACTGCTGTTGGGTTACGGAAAAAGGTGGCTTCCCATTTTTTTTCTCTCATATTGAAACATGTGAGTATGAAACCAAAAAAAAAAAAAAACTAGGATTCATTTTAATCGGAATCAACCGACAGGGTCAGTGGCGATTAGCCATAATAAGGATTTGCAGTTCCTAACATCTGCCGCCATTGGTAGAGGAAATTCAGGCGCTGCTAAAAAACGGCCTCCATCACGTAATGAAGTCATATTTCTTCGCTCACTCGGGGAAGGCTCCTGGAGGCGTCGTTTGTTGTTCCGTACCCGTTGCCGGTGGTTTCCATCGCACGGCTGGCTGACCCCATGGGCCCGGGACTATGGCTGTTGGGGTGCGTGAATTTATGTGTTGTGGCTCAATTGCAAACTATTCCTCCACCGTCGGTCGCTATGGGGCGTTATCAGGTTCGGACGCCGATGCCATTTCGAATTCTGAGAGTCCATCGTGACATTGACAGTACCGCCTCCCAGAAATAGCCATCGTGCTGCGTCGTCGTTGTCTTCGGTTGCTGCAGGCTGAGGGATGATCGGGTTGATCGTTTTCAATTATGCCCACTGTCATTATGGGTTGGTAATATATTTTTTTCAATTTTCATCATCGATAAATCCACTGATCGATGGTTCGTTTCTTGTTTTGCTGCTGTGAATACATGGTCCTGGAGAAAAAGGGCTACCAATGGAAACCGACAGCCGGGAAATCGGTACAGTTGCGAGAGGGTGATGGGTTGAAATGTCAGGACGTGAGGCAAGCGGTCATGGTAACTACACAATTCATGGATATTAACCGTGTGCTCTGAGCAAGTAGGTAGGTAGGTAGATACACAGGCTGTGGACTATAAATCGGCGATCAAATCCGAGGACACGTGTGTAATTTGCTCTGCGCCGTGCTCGCTCCAGAGAAACAATTCGAAATAAATCATTTCACTTGCAAGCTAGCTTCGGCTAACCTTGACGGAGGCGGGAGTTTAATGAATGTCGGCATATTTGAGCACTGAAATATGCAATCGAGTGTTGATTTCGAAGCATACGAAAGCAGGAAGAAGGGAATTGAATTCCAAGGCCAATGTGTCGCACGTATGGATGTCGGATGAAGCTAGGGATTGAGTTTAACTGACCGTATTGGGTTGAATATCTGACGAAAATATTTGATTGAATAATGTTTTCCAAAGCTAAAATTTAAATACGAAAAAACAAAACTTCCTCTGACTCAAGGTTTATATTCATGAAAGTTAAATACAACCATAATTTAAAACAGTTTTTTTTATTTTAAATTATGGTTAGGTGAATCAGAAGCAGTATCCCAGCAAAGTGTATCAAAATTTGACGAAATATCTTTGCTGTCAATAACATTGTTGAATTTTGTTACTTTAAGGCTAATCAGGCACAAACCATTTGAAGTTTGTATGGGAATTACTATGGTAAAACTAAGATTTTTGTTCATGTCTATCTAATAATTCACCATATTAGTCTGCTTCAAAAGCTTTCAATTTTACTTGTAGGAAATTTTCCCAGCTACAACTTTCATGGAGACCACTTTTTGATTAAATGCAAGGATCGAAAGTTATTAATGGTTCAATGCACTGAAGTCTTATGATCATGCTCAATCAACTGCTCAGCAGGCAACATTGGTGTTTCTGGGGCGTTGAATAGGACACAAAAATTATGGCTGCTATGTCACACTGCAAAATACAGTGTTGCCTACAGAGCAGCTGCTTGATCATGTCATAAGTTTACCAATCTCTTAAATAATTAATAACTATTTCCTGTCTCGTTTTACATAGAAACGATTTTCAGCAAAGTTGTAGCTGAGAAAATTTTCTGTTTTGCAGCTCAATATGGAAAAAGACTAGAAGGCAATGAACAAAAAGTTGAGATTTCCCATAATAATTTACATGTAAACTTCAAATGGTTTGTGCGAAGTCTGTTTCTAACCAAATGAGTTGTAACTTTTGGAGGCTAATCACGACCCGATTTGAGACCATTTAAGCACTGTGGAGCGAAAAAGTCAAATTTTGCATCAGTCTAGTGGTCACTCTACACACTTGTTTTGTACCATTATTTTTTCTCAGTGTGCCAGCAGTGCCTGTCATCAAGCAGGCTGCATTTGTATGTGAATATTATGGTATGTTTGGCAACCCGGTATTTTTGATAAATTGGATGTTTTGGTTTGAGCGAGCCACTCAAAGACAATAGTTTTTCTAAAATAGATTTAATTTATTCTATTCATTTTCGGATTGATTCTCCATACACAGTGCTTAGATTCGAAAGTAATCTATAGTAGATTATCATCGCGATTGTAGTTTTCTGTCGAAACGAGATGGTGAAAATTTGTATGCGTGGGACAAAGTGTATTTTTTATGGAAAATTTAAGCCAACAGTGATTGAACGGCATTGGAATTCGAACGAATAAGAAATCATTGTAAATGAAATACTCTATCGATTGGAATTGAACAGCATTACGGTGAAAGATTTGAGTTGGCCGTAGGATATTATCAGCTTCCGAACAAGAAGGAAAACCGTTTTGGATCTTTGAAAAAATAATTAGTTTTTCGATACCAGTTTTATGGAATCTATAAAGGGAATCCAAGGTGGGTAATTCTTTGAATTTGTTTTTTTTTTTGTCAAATATTTGCATTGTTGTTGTTGAGTTTTCAATTTGTGAACCATATCTTTCTTCGATCCAAATACAAATTTTACGATGGTTCATCGTTTGCAACCATGAAGGACGTTGTGACATAATGCACACCAATACTAATATGTGCACCATATTGATTTGCACTACCATCTGCGGTGATGATTTCATAATCAAATTCCTCCAAGAACATCAGGGAGAGGACTGCAAAACCAATAGTTAATCTCTTGGCAGTTCTATGACAATATTATGAAGAAGAATCATGTAACAGACTCTGGTCCAACATTTTGTGATTTCACATAATCTTGGCCAAACCATGGTTAGCCCCCATGAGCCTGCCGTAATGGAGGCAATGTCTAGAGTCGCTGACACCCCCGTTGTAGTGCATGATGATAGTAGAATATCGGCTCATGAGGTGATAGCAGCTGTTAGAAGCACTAAAAAAATGAAGGCCGCGGGTATGGATGGTGTAGTCAACCTCCAGTTGAAAAACTTGACTATTGACTTCTTCAACCATCTTACCGTTATCTTCAACAAATGTTTGGAGCTTGGCTACTTCCCTGCATGCTGGAAGTTAGCCAAAGTGATACCAATACGCAAGTCTGGTAAAGATCCGACCAGTGCCAAAAGCTATCGCCCCATCAGCCTCTTGTCCTCCATCTTGAAGCTATTCAAAAAGTTGATACTCAGCTGTCTGCTGGTGTTTTCAAATGATAATAACATCTTTCTCAAAGAGTAATTCGGGTTTAGGAAAGGCCACTCTACCATCCACCAGCTCGCACGGGTTACTAACATCATCAAGCGGAACAAGCCCGTTTCCAATACATCTGCCATGGCATTGTTGGACGTCGAGAAGGCGTTCAACAATGTCTGTCATGATGGCCTAGTGTACAAGCTTGGGCCTACCCTATTCTCGAGACGTCATCCCGAATCCGGAAATACCCATATTGAAGGGTATTTAGTAGTATTTCCCACTTTTTCTGAGATCGGCAGCCACCATTTTTGATTTCAACATTTTCGGGTTTAAGACGTCATCCCGATTCCGAAAATATCCATATTGAAGGGTATTTGGCAGTATTTTCCACTTTTTCTGAAATCGGCAGCCGCCATCTTTGATTTCAAGATGGCGCTGGACATCGGTTTTGGTCTCTAGACGTCATTCCGATTCCGAAAATATACATATTGAAGGGTATTTGGCAGTATTTCCCACTTTTTCTGAAACAGGAAGCCGCCATCTTGGATTTCAAGATGGCGCTGGATATTGATTTTTGGTCTCTAGACGTCATCCCAATTCCAAAAATATACATATTGACGTGTATTTGGCAATATTTCCCACTTATTCTGAAATCGGAAGCCGCCACCTTGTATTTCAAGATGGCGCTGGATATCGATTTTTGGTCTCGAGACGTTATCCCGATTCCCAAAATATGCATATTGAAGGTTATTTGGCAGTATTTCCCACTTTTTCTAAAATAGGAAATACCAATATTGAAGGAAATTAACATTATTTCCAGCCTTTTTTGAAATTTGTCCTCCTTTGTAGAATGGATGGTTTCTTGTCGTGATCCTCCTTTTCAAATGACCTATGGTACTATGTCTCAAGGAACAGTATAAGTGACATATGACTAGAATAGTTAGTCGCGACTGGATGTATTCTTGATTTTGTCGTGCGACAAGAAATTGTTGTTTGACGAGCATTTTCCAGGATGACCATTTTTTAATGTATCTTGTCATGCCTCAATGACAAATGCGACAATTCCCATATCTGATTACAAATAAAATCGAAGTCTTTTCAAATTGAATTTGTTATTATAGATTTAATCGTGCATAATTTCACTTCAACTCGATCAAAAAAAAAATAATAAAAAAAAATGCACGTAAATGGCCTCCAATTTTGTAGGTATAAGCCCTTTTTTACATTCTATACGATTTGTTTGTTTGTATATATGTTTGTATATCACAGAAACAACTTTGAATATACGTACCTTCTGGTTGTCTGGGTCATTTTAATCAAAACTACAACCAAGTTATAGCTAACCTTAGATTATATCAGTACGATTTTACATTCGAATCAATCTTTGTAAAACAAAAATTAAATGCGTATGAACTTGTCTGAACTCCTGCACCCCCTCTATGTTCAGTCCGTGACCTCCGTAGGTCTTGACCCGTAAATTGAGAAATGCTGCTCTAGAATCTTGCAGCTTTATTGAAAAGTTTTCCATTAGGATATAACACTACTTCGATGTACCTATTTTCGGTTTGTAGATTCACAATAAAAAAGGATGTTATGTAAATTCGATTCACAAAAATGAGAGCAAATCGACATAAATGTTTTCTGATCAATTTGATTAAGATTGTCGAGAAAGACAAAAATCTTATATCAAATTTATCTTTCACTATGCAGTAAAGAGATATCAATCTAAAAGTAGCTAAATTTCATGTTTTTCAGTCATCTTGTTGAACTAAAGTGTACAAATAGCCAAACATGGGATGAAATAACATTCATAACGTACCTTTGTAGCTAAAACTTATTGGGTTCAGAAGTGTGATGATTTTTCATGCATACCTGGAAAAAGAAAAAAAATGCAATTATAACTAAGCAACAACATTCTACTCTTAACTCAAACAATCGGACCTTCGTGAAAATGTAATAAAATTGTTGAAATTAAGACCCCTGCTTATCGCACACATCTTATTCCATTTGGACTATTTAACAAACAAATGGCAGGAAAAATTTCATAGTCAGCTGCGTTTTGGCTCCGAGTTTTCCCCGAGTGCTTAGCTCCACGGAAACGGAACGGCCAACCAACCGACCGACCGACCGACCGGCCGACCAGCGTAGCTCACTTCGATGAGCACTCAGCAGCAAGGAAACACAAAAGAGTGAATGATGCGTATCCGAGTGGAAACGTGGGAGAATCCCTCGCTCGCTCTCTCGGATGAGCAGGAATGACCTCCAGCTCCAGCTCGGTGGCCACCACTCACTGGGAAGACCATCAAATCATATTTCGAGCAATGTATGCTGCTACACTTACTACCCCGGGAAGTTGGATCTTGGGCTATAGCTTGTAGGACGACGCTGACGACGACGACGACGCCGATGAGAGAGCCACGCATCACGGTTCGCTAGGTGTCTTAAGGTTTTCCTTCCTCTATTAATCGTGTGTACGTACCGGACGTCATCGTAGCGTATGAACATCGACTTAGGTCTGTTTCATTCACAAACTCCGAGTAATTCCTCTCTCTCTCGGTGAAGACATTCACGCCTGTTGACTTTGCATTTTCTTGAAGACGTTCCGGTCTAGGCCCTTACTGCTCGGTCCGCTGGCAAATGACCAAATCAGACACTGTGTCTACTAGGTACGACTTTTGATGCGTCACATTTCAGTGGGGCAGATGCTGCTGGTGGTGGTAGGAAGAAATCACATCTCCAAACATCGAAACGCCAGAACACTGACGGGTGAATCGAATGAAGGTTGGAAAATTGCTGCTCCACTGGGTTGTGAAAAATCATCACCCCACCCGGACCGATTGAATAGGATCGTCGTTCATTTCGATGTTGAATGGAACGAGTTGAGATGGAATTGCATGGAATCCAACGTGTAGATTATGAAATACTGCCGGTTGATTAGTTGTTTGAATTGCTGAGAGATATAATTCCAGGACGCAACCCAGAATCGCTTGCAGGCAAACAGATAGAACAGTTCCATACCAAATAGCAAAAAAATATTATTAATTTTAGCTCGCAGTATTTCAATTTCTCCTAATTGCTCTTTATGGACAATGAACTAATTTTGTGCCGGAATTCAGTCATTTTGATTCACGCTTAATTTCTCGAAATGTCGTATTCAATATCATAGCACGTTAAATAAAGGAAAGAAGAATAGCACGAAAACGACTCATCTAATCAAAATGACGTCAGAGGCAAAGTTGTATAAAACAGAAAAGTCATTAAAAAAAATACACACTGATAAAAAATAATGAATTTTCTTTAAAAATGCAGAACAAATACAATTAAAAACTTCAATAACACAAAATGGACATTTTTAAGATATTATAAACTTATGCTAAATTTTTTGAAATGAACACAATGACCACTTCAAAGTTTACCAAAATCGTAAAACGTTGACATTTAGTAAAATAGGAGAAATGCAGGTAATGTCGGCCTAAGTGTCCCTAATTTGGGCCCATGCATAAATTCTGCAATCAACTAAATTTTCAATAGCAACCAAAAATATCCATTGGTACCGTCCCAATGACGTGTTCATCTAGATAAAATTGATAAACAGCAGATTTTTAACGATGGGCCCAAATTAGGGACATGTAGGCCGACATTACCTACATTTCCCATACATAGAATTTTTTTTTCACGCAATATTTATGTAAATTATGCAGAGGAACCAATTTTCTGGATTCAAAAATGTGTTTTCTGCATAAAAAACAATAAAATTTATTTATTGAAAAAAAGTTCAAAATTTGTACTTATAAAGAGTGTATTCGATAAAAACGGTAAATCGTTAATCTTCTGTAACTTTTGAACCATATGAGTAAAAAACCTGAAAATTTGAGTAAATCTTATTCATAGTGTATTGTTTACATCTGTCAAGTTTAAAAGTTATTTATACAGTAGTTCCAGTCATGTCGTCCAAACAAGAAATTATCCAGATGCGTCCCACCGATGGATCGCTAGAAAGCTTGGAATTGCAAATGCAACTGCGTCTTGTGTGATAAGAACTTTCAAGGAGCGTTTGAGTGCCCGAAAGAAGGAAAAAAGTGGTCTTAAAAGTGGTCCAATAGACAGTAAAATGGCCAGGAAAGTGGAGCAATAGATCAAGAACTGTCCAAACATGTCAATTCGATATGTCGCTAAAAAGTCCAAAGTGTCAGTCGGTTTTGGACAGAAAATCATTAAGCGAGCTGGGTTACATGTTTACAAGGTGCATAAAGTCCCAAGCCAGAATGAAAAGCAAAACATCACTGCGAAAACCTGCGTCCGGAAACTTAAACTTAAAACCCGGAAGTCTAAGTTCGATGTTCCGAACGATGTTCGAAAGAAGAAATTATCGAAATTTGCAATAAAGCTTCTCATCTGGACGGCGATTTGGGGATGTGGTGAAATAAGCGCTCCCTTCATCACTTCCGGAACAATCAACGGTGCGATTTATACGGAAAAGTGCCTTAAGAAGCGTCTCTTGCCAGTTATAAGGAAGCACAAATAATCAACTCTGTTTTGGCTTGATCTAGCATCCTGCCACTACGCTCAAAACGTGTTGGAGTGGTAGCGAGCCAACGAAGTCAATGTTGTGTCAAAAGATATGAACTCACCAAATTCACCGGAACTTCACCCAATTGAAAAATTCTGGGCAATGATGAAGACGGAACCTCGCAAACATCCCAAAACTATTAAAACAGAGCTGGAGTTCAAGAAATTTTGGGTAAAAACAACAAAAAACAAGGTTGTACACAATTTGGTGGATTGAGTAAAAAGGAAGGTGTGGGCATTCAGGATGGGAGACGAAATTGAATAAAACAAATTTTGTAAATCAGTTTTTCAATCCCAAAAAATTTCAAGAAAATCCGATAATCGGTATAATTTTGGTGAGTAAATATGTGTGTGTCATTTTTATCAAATACACCCTTTAGTTGAAGTTCTATATCTATATCTATATCTATGTGTCCTTTGAGTCCATTTAAGAACAGTTGGAATTTTTGATAAGTTGAAAGTTATATTATATTTCTTACTTGCACGACCAGCCACCTTCAGTATGCATTCGTGGAATCACTAAAACTAGTGCCACTTTATTGCTTTATTGGTGGTATATCGTTTCATAGGATGACTTTCTCGATACTAGCCAACCAAACACGCTCTCCACAAGCGTGGGTGATGATTTACCCAAATTGATCAGGCCACCCTTGAGGAACGTATAGAAATGTTCAGCACCATTTTTTTTTTTGTCTTCCCGTTAGGAGATTTTTAGCCGTAGGCTAGTTTATCTCAGTAAAGGGTGGGAAGCCTTAGAAAGAGGTCCTCCAGCCACATTGCTTGAGTATCATGCTGCTTTAACCTTTGATAATCTACTTAGCTAAAATATTTGAACAGCTAGTACAGTAACACAGTAAACAGCATACGAAAAAGACAGACTAAAAGGATACAAAAAAAGAAGAACAAAATATAAAATGAACAAAACAACACCAATAACAAAACATAGGTCCACTGTAGGAGGTCCTTGGGGGCCCCGTCCAGTGGGGGGATGTCCGGACAGCCGAAAGAATCGATGGTGCTAAATCCTGTAGTTGAACTTCGTCGCCTTCAAAAAGCGCAGTACAGCTGCTTGAGTTGAGGGCACGTCTGCTAGCGTGTCCCTTACGCTGGCAGGCAGACCGTGGAGGCAACGAAGGTGCTTAAATTGTGGACATACGCATAACACGTGCTCCACCGTCGAAGGAATATGTCAGAACTCACAGGTCTTCTTGAAGGGTCCTCCGTTGAAATCTTGTGAGATTAGGGAGTGTCCTTTCCGGAGTCTGGAAAAAAATCCTCTAATCTCGCAGGTTTGCAAGGTCCGTCCACTTTCCGATGTCATCTTTAATTTTTCTAATTAACGGAAGTCTGGCACTGGACCATTCCGTTGCCCACGCTGTCCACACTGTGCAAGTGATCCATCTCTTTACGTCCTGCAACGGTACCTTGTGGGCTACAAAATGGTGACATGACAACCTGGAAGGAGCGGAATACCTAGCCCTGGTCCTCACAAGTTCCTTCTTCACGCCTCCTCGAGTCATATGATAACAAAAGACTACCAGCTGAAACATGGACACAGCTGGGTGGCGTAGCCTGGGCAATGTTGCCAGTCCGGCAATAGCAAAGTGAAGAGGTGCGACGCGAACACTGGCGCGGTAACCATAGTACGGTGATAGAGGAAATGCTTCACCAAACCCGAGCGTGGGACTTTAAACAGAGCTGTGCACGATGGTCCCCCGGCGAGACAGGGGGTTGGGGCAGGCCCAACAAGCCGCCCTGGAAAAAAAACAAAGTTGCAAATACCGAAGAAAGAAATACGGATCGGAACAATCGGCACAGACTTACGCGACGAAATAAGGACTACGATTGGAAACTCGGAACATGGAACTGCAAATCGCTCGGCTTTCCGGGTTGCGATAGGTTAATCTATGACGAACTTCAACCACGCAACTTCGAAGTCGTAGCACTGCAGGAACTTTGCTGGACGGGACAAAATGTATGGAAAAGCGGACATCGAGCGGCTACTTTCTACCAGAGCTGCGAACCGGCTTTTTAGAGCTGGGAAAGATGCGCCAACGCGTGATTGGTTGGCAGCCGATCAACACGAGGATGTGCAAGTTGAGGATTAAGGGCCGTTTCTTCAACTACAGTATCATCAACGTGCCCTGCCCACACGAAGGGAGACCCGCCGACGAGAAAGAAGCTTTCTATGCGCAGCTGGAGCAGGTGTACGACGGCTGTTCGAAACGGGACGTCAAAATCGTCATCGGCGACATGAACGCTCAGGTAGGACGAGAGGTAATGTATAGACCGGCAATCGGCCCAAACAGCCTGCATGCCGTATCGAACGACAACGGTCAACGATGCGTGAACTTTGCAGCCTCTCGGGGTATGATAGTTCGAAGTATCTTTTTCCCCCGCAAGAATATCCACAAAGCCACCTGGAGATCACCTGACCAACACACAGAAAACCAAATCGATCACGTTCTAATCGACGGGAAATTCTTCTCCGATATTATCAACGTCCGCACGTACCGCAGTACGAAAATAGATTAGGACCACTACCTAGTTGCAGTATGCATGTGCTCAAAACTCTCGACGGTGCATAACACACGTCGAAGTCGAACGCCGCGACCCAACATTGACCAACTACGGGACGCCGGAGTTGCCCAGTTGCACTACCCACGGAAGAGCAGCTTGGCGCAGCTTCTCTTGAAGATGGCTGGAGGGACATCCGTTCAGCCATAGGTAGTACTGCTGCAGCGGCACTAGGTACTACAATCCCGAACCGAAAAATTGACTGGTTAGACGGCGAATGCAAGCTGTTAGTAGAGGGGAAGAATGCAGCACGGGCGAGAATGCTGCAACACCGCACGAGATTAAATATGGAGCGATACAGACAAGCGCGGAACAGACAAAACTCGGTTTCCCGAAGAAAGAAGCGTCAGCAGGAAGACCGAGATCGCGAGGCGATGTAAAATCTGTACCACGTAAACGACACACGGAAGTTCTACGAGAAGCTAAATAGTTCGCGCAAAGGCTACGTGTCGCAAGCCGATATGTGCAAGGACTTGGACGGTAATCTTCTCACGAACGAGTGTGAGGTGATTGAGAGGTGGAAGCAGTACTATGACGAGCACCTCAACGGTGAAGCAGCAGAAAACGAAGGTGGCACGGCAACAGACCTTGGAGCACGCGCAGAAGACGACAGGCTACCGGCCCCCGATCTTCAAGAAGTTGGGGAGGAGATCGGTCGGCTGAAGAATAACAAAGCAACTGGTGTAGATCAACTACCAAGTGAGCTATTAACATACGGTGGTGAAGCACTGGCTAGAGCGCTGCACTGGGTAATTGCCAAGATTTGGGAGGAGGAGATATTACCAGAGGAGTGGATGGAAGGTGTCGTATGCCCAATCTACAAAAAAGGCGACAAGTTGGATTGCTGCAACTACCGCGCGATCACACCGCTGAGCGCCGCCTACAAGGTACTCTCCCAAATTCTATGCTGCCGTCTGTCACCATATGCAAGAGAGTTTGTGGGGCAATACCAGGCGGGATTCATGGGTGCCCGCGCTACCACGGACCAAATTTTCGCGATTCGGCAGATTCTGCAGAAATGCCGCGAATACAACGTGCCCACACATCATTTGTTCATCGATTTCAAATCCGCATACGACACAATCGATCGAGATCAGCTATAGCAGATTATGCACGAGTACGGACTTCCGTATAAACTGACGCGATTGGTCAAGGCGACGATGGATCGAGTGATGTGCGTTGTTCGAGTACCGGGGACACTCTCGAATCCCTTTGAATCTCGAAGGGGGTTACGGCAGGGTGATGGACTTTCGTGTCTGCTGTTCAACATCGCGTTAGAAGGTGTGATCAGAAGAGCTGGGATAGACACGAGTGGCACGATATTCAGGAAGTCCATCCAGCTCCTTTGCTTCGCCGATGACATTGACATTATGGCAAGGAACTTTGAGATGATGGCGGAAACGTACTCAGACTGAAGGCTGAAGCTAGACGGATTGGACTTGGCATCAACGCATCAAAGACAAAATACATGAAAGGAAGAGGTTCTAGGGAAGACAATGTTAGCCTCCCACCCCGAGTTCAGATTGACGGTGACGAAATCGAGGTGGTCGATGAGTTCGTGTATTTGGGCTCACTGGCGACCGCCGAAAATGATACCAGCAGAGAAATTCAAAGACGCATTATGGCAGGGAATCGTGCCTACTTTGGACTCCGGAGGACGCTCAGGTCGAATAAAATTCGCCGCCGCACGAAGTTGACTGTCTACAAGACGCTGATTAGACCGGTGGTCCTTTACGGCCACGAGACCTGGACTATGCTCGTGGAGGACTAACGCGCCCTTGGTGTTTTCGAACGGAAGGTGTTGCGTACCATCTACGGTGGAGTGCAGATGGATGACGGAACGTGGAGGAGGCGAATGAACCACGAATTGCACCAGCTGCTGGGAGAACCATCTATCTTCCACATTGCAAAAATTGGGCGACTACGGTGGGCTGGGCACGTCGTAAGAATGCCGCACGACGACCCAGTGAAAATGGTTCTAGAAAGCGACCCAACAGAAACAAGAAGAAGAGGCATGCAGCGGGCAAGGTGGATCGACCAAGTAGAAGGTGACCTGCGGACCCTTCGCAGACTACGAGGCTGGTGAACTGTGGCCATGGATCGAGTAGAGTGGAGACGACTTCTTCGGACAGCAGAGGACAACAAGGCCTTAGCCTGATTGGTAAGGTAAGTAACGGTACCTTGTGCGAGTACCGAGGACCTGATGGGCCTAACCCGGCTTGGTTGTCCGCCTCGATGTTCCCTGGGATCCCGCAGTGTCCGGGAATCCACGCGTATGTAGTGTTTGGTGGTGCAACCTTCAAGATGCCCTGAATCCAGGGGTGGACCGGGTCCTCCGACGAAAGGGCCTGAATAACACTGTGGGAGTCCGACAGGATCAGGATTGGGCGATCTGCAGGAACCGTGACGGCATGAAGAATAGTCGCTGCTTCTGCCGAGAACACCGAACATTGTTTTGACAGACTTCTATCGTTGGGGAAATGTCACCAGCGAGTTCAGCACCAATGATCAAATCTATTTTCTGTGAAACGTTGAATTCAGGGTCTGCAAGGTCAATTGATACCGCAGGCAGACTTGCGGTGATGTTGCGAAGAACCAAACAATCCAGAGAAACCGAAATTCGTCGATTCTAGATCAAACTTCTATGGAGACCGAACCAACAGCCCAAATTTGAGATTCACCGACGCCGAAGATCGGTTGGTTTATTCGTCGCCGAACCAATCGCAATTGTTGGCAGAGTCGTTCGCTCATCAAACAACATTGTGAGCCCGAATCCAATAGTGCTCGTGTAAGATGCTCTCTTCCATACCCATCCATAACGACGAGTACGACAGTAGATAGGAACACATTAACACTTCGCGGGTAGGATACAAAGCTGAAGGAAACCGTGTCTTCAGTAGTAGTTGGGACCATTTCGACTTCACATCTAGCAACGTTGGACACTGGATGGGATTGCGAACTTTGACCTTGACCGTGATTAATGCTTCCGTTGCCAGTTGCCGATGTTTCGAATCCAGGATGCAGCAAAGTGTAGTGTCGCTTTTGACAAGTACGACAGGAAAAATTGGAGGAACATTTGCGGACGAAGTGATCTCCGCGGAAGCAATTGCTGCAAATTTTCTTGGTGTTGACCACGTTCAGCCTATCCTTCAGCGACATTTTCTCGAAGACGGGACACTTGACTGCATGCGTGACACCCAGGAAGGTAATTTTCTGTTGCAGCATATGTAGCTACCAAGTCGAGAAGAAAGAGGACCATGGGATGATTTTGGTTGCTTCGAGGAGGGATTGTGTTTGCCTTGGGTTTGCCAATCCTTGAGAGTTTGCTCGTCGACCCTTGAGCAAAGTAATTGAACCAACAAGCTGCTCCATTCTGATGTGGGTTCATCCAGTTGACTTAAAATTTTGACGTGCCGTTGGCATTCTTCCACCACGGCACGAAATGTTTAAGCGGACTTGCCCAGGACCTTGGGTTGGAACGTAATGGGCTGCAAGTGCTTCTTTTTCAGCAGGTATTTGTTGGAATACCAATTCAACCGAGACTCCCAAGCAACACCGTAATTGTTGGCAGTAATAGTCAGGGATTCAATCGGCTTGAGTGCATCACCTTTCAAAACTGGCCAAAGACATTGGAATTTTCAGATGCTTGGGATTTCTGCTGATGAGTATATTAACGAAATCGTGAAATGTTAACCACTCGTTCAAATCTCCATCAAATTGCGGTAGAGAAATCGTCGGAAGCTTTCCGCCACTTAAATGAGAAATTGCGGGAACTGCCGGTGCCGGTTGAACTGATACTGGCGCGGAGAGAGGGACCAAGCACATTAATTCACCTTTAATCCGATAGTATTGTTTTTCCACCTTTGCTCTAATGCTCATATTTGCACTCACAAATTTGTCGGAATCATCGAATGCTTCATATTCACCTTGTATTGCCTCGAAAGTTTCTATCAGTCTACTCAAAGGTATCACTACCTGCTTAGAGTCTCGTTCGGAGTTGAAATTGTCTACGAACTCGTCGTTACAGTTGATCGAATCCATGATGTTCCGTCGCTTCTGCTTCATTTTCACCTCCGACATTTTCGCCTCCGACATGACTCCCGATGGATGGCTGGAATGATCGAAAGACCCAGGAAGTACCGAATGGAGGATTGGAAAAGCTTGGACAGACGCTTTTCGAACCTCCGATACAAATCAAACCGCGTCCATGGATGGATGCCAGGGACGCTTTGGGCACTAGCGATGCAATATGTGGGTTGCACGCTATTACTGGTTACGATTCGGCGATAATGCTTCTTCTTGGGGAATCAAAAGTTCTTCCGCATAGGTAGGTGGTATTATCATCCGAAAATTATAACGATTTTCCAAACAGGAACGGTACACGAAGCGGGTGGGTATCCAATCCAGTTGTTGAAACCTCGTGCCACCCAGTTGCAGAAATACGAGAAAAGGTCTGAAATTGATCCAAAAAACGGCCCAGGAAGCACCGATGGGGATGGGAAAAAATGGACAGATACTCACATGCTCCTGTCCAAAAACAGGCCTTGTAATTTGTATACAGTACTGCAATCCTTGGAAAGACTTGCCGATGAGTGATAGGGTTAGGTCCAAGCGTCGTACAATGAAACGCACAATTTCCAACACCCGTGATCCTGGTCACGGCACCAACATGTTTTATACGGCGATGAATCACGGGCGTAAATTTCAGGTTTACACTTAACAGATACGGCGTGGTTACTGTGCCAAAAAAACTGATTTATTCACTTTGACTATATGTTTAGTATTACTTCTGCGTGAAGTCAAAGATTTACATAGTTGAAGCCAGTGGTGGTTGAGGGGGGGGGGGGGGAGTTTGGTAAAGAAAGATGATCAAACCGATTTGTACCTTCCTATAGTTGTCCTTGCTCACTTTCTACTCTCTATATGCAATTTTCACACTGCCGTACTCTAACGGATCTATCAATTCTATACTTTCATCTCCTCATCTATCGTTTAAAAATTACCACTTTAGTCTGTTGTCTGAAATTAGCATCTTCAACTATGATTTATTCACTTATCAAACTAATAACTTCATTGCCAATAATTTCACTGTCGAATAGTTTTTCCTGCTATGAGTTATGGTGACCGGTCCGCTCGTGTGGAAATTTTGGAAGAAGGAAACTGATAGCGTGATAATGGAACACGATACACAATAGCGAGGGAATGACAACTGTTGGAGTGCGTTTTCATTCTAATAAATGCACTGCTTTTCTGACGCCGAAAAGTGAATTGGAGATGGATTCCAATTTGAATTAAAATTATTTAGCTTCAAAATTATCTGAACCAAGGGATAAAAAAATATTTACAAATGACATAATGACAAGTGATCAACAAGAACGATAAAGTAATGTCAGCAATTGAAAGCAATAATGCTATAATCTTCTTCATCTTTTTCATGACAAACGGCCTTTGTAATATAGCTCACTCGGGTCGGTAGTGCGAAACGACCAAATTGTTGGCAAGCTGCTTCTCGAAGTAAAGCCGAAGGTGAGACACGTGTGTTATTGGGAATTTTATTGTTATGCTTTTTCTCGATTGCGATCAAGGTATGTTCTCAACCATGAATATTCCAACAAAGCAGGCAAGCATTATATCATTATCCTTCTACCACTCCGATCGAGCTGTGTTGCAGTGAGAGTTTGTCGTGGTAGTCTGTGTCGTTGGTTGCTTTATGTGTGTTGATTCGCTGTCAACGACATTATTTCACCGCGCACTAGAGTGGGTCATCGTTATATGGAAAAACGCAAACTTGACCGCACCAATCGAGAACAACTCTTGTTTGGTTCAATTTGGAGTCCCAAACAACTGTGCAAAATTTGGGAACGATTGGTTGTAGCTCGGCTTTCCGCATTGCGTTTGAAATTTGTGAAATGATCATGATGACCCATCCTACTGCTCACAGATTGGGCAGCAATTCTCGCACAATTCAATTTTTACACACCTTGTCGACACCTTAGAACACAAAATGTATCTTCTAAAAAGTTGTGCAGAACAAACTTTGTAAAAAATAGCCTAATCAATCAAATGATGCGCCTACATAATTTGCATTGTGGAACTATTGTCATCACTATGCCCAAGCAGCAAATAAAACTTAAGCTAAAACAGAGTATAAATAATGCATAGTATGTAAGTAAACATTATTATAATAATTGTTTGTAGTTTACATTGTAATGCATTGGCTTGACTAAATGAATAAATGAATGAAAGAAACCACAGGTTTAGATATGATTTTGTTTCATATTTTATATGCTTAAACGGTGGCAAATATGTCATAAGCTAAATAAAAAAGGTTTTGATTACTAAATAGTTGTTTGTATTCAAAATAGATATTATGACTTTAAGTACATTTGGCGCAAATTTATGAGCTACAATCTTATTTTTTTAAATTACGCTATAAATTAATAAATTTAACGACATAACTGTACCACCCTAGTACAAAATAATGCAGCGAAATTTATGCCTACTGATGGTTAAATGCTATGAACAAATAGTAAATCAAAAAAATAAAACAACAAGAAAAAATAAGTGAGCCACTGTGGTGACGTATCACGTATTAGTTGCTACTGATAGTTTCAAACGAAATACAAGTTGTTTGAAAATCGTTGTGAACAGAATTGGCTTTTTTTCATCGATGTTCTATATATCACCTCCACCTAACGATAACACTGTAAGTCCCATAGAAATAACACCAGATCACGACATTTCATGCATTTTTACGGTATTTGGCGGCAAACATACTTTTGAACATAAAAACCAATAAATGATCCATGAAATCTTGGAAAACGTTCCATAAAAAACATCCAAATGATCCATAAAACTTCGGAGAAAATCCTTAAAAAAGTGTGAATGATCCATAAAAAATATCAATATGATCCATATTTAATGTAAAATTTAGCAACAGAATTGTAAAAATGTACCGCTAAATTTCTAAAGAATGAGCATTGAAATTGTACGAATTACCCATAAACATATTGCAATTGATCCATAATACATTCAGCAGTGAACCTTAAACTAAAAAAAGTGATCCATAGAAAATCATGTTTGCGCACTTAAAAATATAGCCATGTTCGTATTAATGAAAGCAACTTCCTCAGAGCAGTCTCGTTTTGGACAGCTTGAAGCTGAAATAGGTTTTATTAAACTAATATAAAATCAAAACCAATCTTAATGCTTATAATAAAACAAGCTGTCCAAAACGAGACTGCTCTGAGGAAGTTGCTTTCATTAATCCGAACATTCTTGATGAACAACATAGGATATAACCTCAAAATGTCAGAGGGACCAACACCACCGTTGAGTGAAGAACAGAACAGCGATCGAAACTGTACGCTTTGTGAAGGCCATGACCACGTAGATGATATGGTCCAGTGTGATGTCTGCGATTTCTGGACCCATTATAGTTGTGCTGGTAAGACAACAGCTGTAAAGGAGGTTACGTAGACGTGCTCTAAGTGCACCAATATGCTGAAGGTGGCAAAAGGAACCAAGAAGTCTGTCCCAAAGAAACCACCTAGCAGAAATAATAGAGCGAGGCGTGATGCCGCAACCGAATTTGGAAAAGGAAGCACCAATGAGTGCCTGGAAAAATCTCTATACCAGTTGCTGCAGGAGAAAAGCGCAAATAAGAAAGCGCTGGAGGAAGAGAAATTCCTCCATGAAAAGCGATAGGAGGCTGAGCGGGAGATTTTCAAACCGAGTGTCATCTTCCGTCACTCTTTCACCAAAGATTTGGCTAGATTTAGCATTTAGGGATTCAATTATTATTTTAGTTAAGCACGCAAACGATGTAGAATGAGCTACTTACTAGTTACTTAGGGTAAATCATGTATATAGCGTTTAGGAACAAATTGTAGGTTACCAGATGTTAGGATCAAATTGTAGTATCTAGATTAAGCAAATATAGGGTTATTAAATTCAATATTTGCACGAATTCCATCTCAAACTAACCTACTTCAGTAGCTACATAGAGGTAACTTTCCCGAAGAAATGTACTCAACTTTTTGGCTAAGCTCTGGTACTATCTTCGGTCCCAAGCTTATCGATGCACCGCTATAAAACACGAGAAAATCCACGAACCCCTCATTTTACCTGTCAAACTTTCATAGCGAATCAAAACAAGCATTGTTTAGTACTAGAATTTTGACTAGAATGGGGTACGTTAATCGATTTGCTTGGGACCAATAGCAAGTCAAGTAGTGAGCCAATCGAGGGGTGCATCGATTAGCTTGGGACCGAAGAGTGTACCAGAGCTGAGCCAAAGTTGAGTACGTTTCTTCGGGACCTTTTGGTCTTAGATTTACCTCTATGGTATTATTAATTTTGATCCATAAACCATGAAAAATTGCTCAATTACTGCTTAACTACTTAGATTTACTGTCCTGCTGTGTTTTTAGGTAGATGTGCGGAGCGATGGTCAAGCGTCTAGAATTAGCTTCCAAAAGAAGCTTCTATAATAATCTTCTTAAGAAAAAATGAAAAATAAATGTTAATTTTATGGATCATACCTAGGGTAGGTGTTTCAGTTGTTGGTAGACATGCTTATTTTGGTGTGTTCCAATTATAGTCTATATCGAGGGGGGCGACACATCCAAATCTCAATGCTAGATGCTCAACAGATCTACCACTAGCGAATCAATCTTCGAAAAATATTCTTTTATTTCTCGCATCTACTTGCATCGCGTCTCATCTCTTTACAGGAAATCTTCAGAATCGTCATCAATCTTCTTTCGATCTACTCAGCATGCGCGCAGCTAGCCGAAACAAAACACAATTTTTCCTGCATCGTAGCTAGAGTCGCCCCCCTAGGTCTATATACATATGTTTTTTAATTTGATCAATAAACCTTGGAAAATTGCTACATTAGTGCGTAGCTACTCAAGTTTACTGTTCTGCCCGTGTTTTTTTTTTTTTCAGAAGAGCAGAACGATGAGCGAGCGTCTAGAATAAGCTTCTTAAAAAGTTTCTAAATGAAAATTCCATAGCATCATAACAATATTATTATAGAATCTTCTTTTGGAAGCTAATTCTAGACGCTTGCCCGTCGCTTCGCAGATCTACCTTAAATACACAGACAGGACAGTAAATCTAAGTAGATAAGCAGTGGGGCAATTTTTCAAGGTTTATGGACCAAAATTTATAAAAATAGTGTCCTAAACATGAATAATATACGTCTAATTTATGGATCATGCCTATATTTTTAAGTATGCAAACTTGATTTTTTATGGATCACTTTCTTTAGCGAGCAACATTCATTGCTGAATGTTTTATGGATCAATTGCAATGTGTTTATTGTTAATTTGTACAATTCCAATGCTCATTATTTAGAAATTTAGTGGTACATTTTTACAATTGTGTTGCTAAATTTCACATAAAAAATTGATAATATTGATATTTTTTATGGATCATCCACACTTTCTTAGGGATTTTCTCCGATGTTTTATGGATCATTTGGATGTTTTTAATGGAACGTTTTTCAATATTTTATGGATCGTTTTATCAATTCTAAAGGTGCAAACTCAGGGCTGCCGTATTGGCATTCACAATATTGTTCGAAAACCGAAATTTCTTGTACGGGGAGAAGCATAAGAGCGATACGTATGGTAATGAGTGGAACACTTTTCAAATTTCGGATCCATTCATTGAGCTTAATGATCATTCGGCTCAATGATCATTCACTGACGAAACCAACTATATTGTTGTTAACTATTTATGTGCTCCATAAATTTATAAAAATTAGTCCATAGATTGGTACCGAACAACATGCGTCCATTGAAAGGAAAGCTGAAAGCTGCTGCTGAAAAGCAACTGTTTAGCATAAATCTCAATATTGATCAGCATGATAATTATCAGAATGCTGACTCCGGTCTTTCCCAAGCTAAACAAGACGCTATTAATGCTATACTTCTTCCCAAATCCCTAATTAAGCTCTTGCTTCTCTTCTGCAAGGCACCACTCATTCCAGGATGAATCATTCGTTTTCTGCGAATGTTCCGCTCATGCATCACCACTCACTCCGAAGCCCTTCATTGCAATTTACATTGCCATAGGAACAGCATCTGTCATTTATAGAACGTCTCCTCCCACAAGAATTAACCGAAACGTCACGTCGCCATCGCCGGGGTGATGAAACAACATAAAAAGGCACTCTGGCTCCACTAGCTGGGAGATTGTTCTCACCGCTTTAGAACTTTATGATTAATTTCTGCCTCTCACCTGGGCTTGCAAATGAATCAGGCTTGTCTTGTTCTGTTGAGCACCTTCTACTGCTCATTGCGACATGACAAAAATGTTGCAATTTTGTATTTCACGTGCAAGGCTATAGTCTAGTAGTGCGATATCTGGGTTAAGCGATCTTCGTGCGCAGTAGCTGATTGAGTTGTTTTTTATTATAATTTCAAAGTTTTTTTTTCGACGACGCTTCCAATCAATTCTCTCTTCCATTCAGACGCCGAGAGCTGTGAACAGTGATTGCTTCATCCTCGAGTATCACTGCAGCTCATTAAAGGTCACCCATTAGCTAAAGTAGGTACCACCACTGGCAAGTCAGTGTCGATTACCCACAAAGCGAGCGATTGTAATCCAAACGCGAAAGTGAGAGGTTGCGGTTCCTGAATGCATCGCTAAAGTGCATCTGCTGCTGCTGTTGATGCAGTGCCGTTAAACAGCTGCCATTCATCGATAATCCGGTTGCAGTTCTGTTAATCAGCCTGACGGAATGAGCCGAATCAAAACAAAACGCGAAAAAAATATGTTCTTTGCTACACCGCACCCTCGCTCGCCTTCGAGAGCCAAGCCATTTTTGGGGCCAAGATTCGCCACGAGGAAAATCTGTGCCAAACGTCGCCGGCATCTGTTACGAAAGAAGCATCCGCTACAACACCGAGCTGATCGGAACTGCAGCGGCACAAGAGCCAAGGCAGACAATTCAACAACTACGATTACCGACTGAGACTACGACAATGATGGTGGCTTGCGCAAGATGACCTTAAACTTTAATGAATTTATTAGAATTAATGTGAATAAATAAATAGTAAAATTGCAGACGAGACTCCGAAGAATAGACCAAGCTATGGAGAGCGGACGATCGGATTGGCCATTCAGGTTCAAAGATGCACTCGCTTTGATGCTAATTGTGAATGGGTACAAGAGCAGCTGTCGCTGGTCGAGGCCCCGGATCCGAATGTCTCCGTCTCAAGTCTCAACAATCATGGCGCAGTGCCATTGGGTAATCGATGGTCGGTAGTTTGGCTCTTTGGCGCGTTTAGGCATCCACCACCATCCGTAGTTGGGTAATTTGCTTTGGCGCACCATCGAGGGTAGTTTTTCGTTTAAGGTTAGAACCGCTCCGAGCAGATTAGTAGTAAATCATAGTATCGGTTTGCTCATTGAAGGTGTACTGCACGCTGCCTGTCTGTGGTGTACCGCAGCCAATTACATCTGTTAATAAGACACCCCTTCTTAAGCCGATTGGGTCGGTGTGATTGCGCTGGCGTAGGCACAGGAGGAGTTTGACGTTGTTTGGAAAATGATGCTAATTTGCAGAAATTAAATGTCAAATTGATGGCCTATTAGACTGAACGGGTAAAGAGTGGCTTTTATCAGATTATGGTAAGATTTTTCGCTGTGAAGATTTATTACAGACAGAAGCTGCTCGCCCAAACAGATTGAGCTTTGATCAGTAATTATTGACGGAATCCGAAGGTCAACATGAAACTAAACTTTTATCGAACACTAATCAAACTTTCTGATGTACATTAGTTAGATAGAGGAATCTGGTGTTGTAATTGCTTCTGATGCAATCATCATAGCCAATCAAACTGGTTTAACGAGATATTCATCGAGTGTTTTGATCTGCTTGTTTGAGACTTTTATTATTGGTCAGTAGTAATCGCACCTTATAGGACTAATTTATGTATAATTTGCTGTATTGAAGTCGGCACTTCAGCATATGTAAGTGCTTAACAACAGACAGCTTCAGTTGTTGCGTTTGCAAGCCGTTTGAAATGCTGAGAAGTCGAGCTGGAGTCGGGTTAGAATTGACAGCATTTTTAAGCATCTGAAGTCAAACTCAGTAGTATTTTACAATAGAGTGTCCTTGACAGTATAAGCACACTTTCAACAAGCCACAAATTCTACCCCTATGAAGTTTGTCATTCGAGCAGTGCCGGTGGTGTAGTGGTAAGCGTGATTGGCCTGGGTTCAATCCCAATCGGCGCCACCGGGATTTTCTAAGGCATCACGTCTTTCATCGGAAGGGAAGTAAAGCCGTTGATCCGCGATCCATGAGCTGATGGGTCGATAGGTAGGGTCCAGGTTTGGGAGCTGCTACCCTGACGTCGGTAACATTGGTACAAAAAGAAAAGTGCCTCTGTTCGAGATGTGGCCAAAAACACTGAGAGCATCGAAGAGTAACGTCCAACGTGCCAAGGCAAGAAACGGGCTGAAAACTTTCAAGAAGCAGAAGAAGCTGAAATGGAGTCAGAAACAAGCCGCATCCGGCAAACCGAGGGCTCGGAAGCTATGTGATAGAATGCTGTGTAGAAAATTGGCGTGGGTTATCATGGACGATAAAACATATGTCAAATTTGACTTCAAGACGCTCTTGCTCTCTGAGCGAATCTTCCTCTCATTGCTAGTGGATTTTTACAAAAGGTCTTTTTTTATTTCTTGCCAACAGTTCGGGTTTAAGGTTCGTTTAAGACTTTTTGAAATATTCAACTAGATATTTAACATCGTTTGTTTTGAAAGTGATGAACAGCCGCAGAAAACTTATATTTCACAGTTGTTGATTTTAACTGTCTTGAATACTAAAATCCGAATCAAACATCGAGATGCCGAATAATGTTTCCTCATCATCGGAGTCACACTCAGGTTGCAGCTCCAAACAAGCCGGAAAGTGGACAGTAAGTTTTTATTATATCTAAGTTTTTTGAAACGTCATTGATACTTATAAACATTTCTATCAAGAATAAAGTTTGGCATCGAAAGCAGCAAGAAGTTGGAGATGTAGCTCTGCATCTTCAAAACATCATTAACTTTCAAGAGCTTTTTTTTTATCTAGTTCGTTTATTTGTAAGGCTCAATCGTGTTAGCTTTACGGAGCCGATAATTCACTGTCCTTTTTTTGTAACAAAATTCACTTAATTCTATGTCTAGTAGGAGTTGGGCCGAATACTTGCGGCTAACTCGAGGTTAGAGAGGTACATTGTCGAAGGATAGGATCAGGGTAAGAGCTTGGGGGTAAGGTTTCGTTGTCTCATCAGAGCGTTGTCGCCAGTATGAACTAGTGTGGTTCTAGATTCGGCTGGCGTTCGACCGGCTATGGTGACCTGTGGGCTACTTCCAAGAGCTGATTACAATTCAATGCAAGCGCCTTGAAGAGCACAGGCTATGTGCTTCCAGAAGAATTTCCAGACCGGTCCGAAACTCAGATGGATCACTGAAAATGTCAGATTTTTACGCCAGTTTCGATTAAGACTACGAACAGCTCACATTTGAAAAGGTTGTAGCCCCTAAAATGTAAACAAACCAGAAAGTGGATTTTTAATAATCTCTGCCTTTTTCTCTATCTTACGTAACATTTTCAAAAGGCCTAAGACTAACATTAGAGGCGTCGCGTGCTTTATTTGTTTACCTGTGCACCAAACTTTGTTCGTTATAGTTCACCACCACATATTAGTTTTTATTTTTTTATTTATTCAATGCTCCATGAATTCGAGGGACATATTCTTAATTACTATATTGTTGATTGCACGAATTTTTAGACTTCTGCGAGAAGATTTCAGTGACAGTTATGCTTGCGCACTCACTAATACTACTTAATCCTTATGTCAGACAGTGTTATGCAAACATTTTATTTGTATTTATCTCGTTCTCAAAGATTTATCTGACAGTTACAAGCAAATGTATGTTTCTTGCAACTATTTATTGAATTTTACACTATTTATTAATTGTTCCCTTTTATCACCAGGATGGCAGATATCCTCCAGGAAATTACCAAGCGCCGTGCATCGGATAATACCGTTTACCATGCTTTATACGGTTATTTCTTCCTGGGACTTTCGAAAGCCAAACTGGCGTCAATTTACCGGAAACATAAATCAACAATCGCTAACTGGATTTCTAATTACCAGCAAAACGGATGTTTTTTCCAGAAAGGAGTACGCTAGAGATGCAAAAAAATTCGGAGCGGATAAACGGCAATGGCTTGTGCAGCTGTTTAAAAGAGGTCCAACACTGTACCTCGATGAAGCCAAAGAAGAATTTGAAAGAACTTTCTCCATTCTTATATCGACATCCTCTATCTGCCGCATCCTCCATAATGAAGGACTCTCATAGAAAGCTCTTGAACGTAGAGCTGTTCAGATCCGCAGAGAAGATATCTTGCGATTTTGTGAGGAGCTGCAAAGCATTGAATGGGATTATCACAACTTGATTTTTCTTGACGAGGTTAGTTTCGATAATCGAGGAATGTTGAGGACCCGAGGCAATGGAGTACGAGGGGAACGGCTGATCTGTCGAGGAGAATTTGTCCGGAAACCAAGAGTGTCTCTTTTGTGTTTCATTGGACAGGATGGGATGAAAGAGGTGTTCAGTACGGAAGGAACGTTTAACCGGAGTAAGTTTTTTGAATGCTGTCAAAAATTCATCAGGAATTCAACGGATGTAGAAATGTATCCCGGACACTCTTCCGTTTGGATTCTTGACGGCGCGCGTATTCACTGTGACCCCATGATCATCTACTACCTGCGATCCTTGGGTATAATCTCCATTTTCTTGCCGGCTTATTGTCCGTTCTATAACCCTATAGAGATTATTTTTGGACTTGTTAAACAGCACCTGAAAAGAACCTACGGAGAGTGTTCTCGTCGTGATATGAATTTGGTTGTAGCGGAAATCATGAAAGAGTTCTCTAGATATCCACTGGGAAACTTGTACCGAAAATGTGGCTATATCCGAGGTGGTCGATTCGACCCTACTATTGAGCTTGAAAATGACTTAATCATGCTTGGGTTTGAAGAAAACTCAGAGAAGCGACGTGATACAATATTCAGTTAGATCTCAATTGAGTGCATTCTAATAAACAAACGCATAGAAGCTTATTGTAATTTTGTTTTATTCATTAAAAAACGATTATACCATCCCATCGCATTGCAAAACACAACCAACAAGTTAAAACGATCAATGAAATTAATAATGATCCACGTCTTCTTGCTCACGAACTCGAGCTGCTAGTTGATCAGAAAAGCTTGTCTCCTCAGTTCGAACCGTTTCCTCTGCTGCAGAAATAAATGATTCACCCATAGTATCACGTATCTCCAATGCTTCGATCGATCGATTTAGTTGCTCCATTTTAGTCGTCAAAGTTTGAACGATTCCCTCCAATTCACAGAACGTTTTGCGGATGACGACAACTTCATCGTGGTAACCTGCATTCACGCTATGAGCCATGGCAAAACTCCGTTTTATCGATCGGATTGCGGGTTGTTCTCTGGTAGAAAATAGTTTAATTAAGTGTGCTGGAGGTGCCTCGTCGATCAAACTATCTCGTTGACAAGGATCAGCAGCAAAAATCGAATTGGCCCACATCATCCAAGCAATGTCTTGAGCTTGCCAGCAGCTTCCATGCTTATCACGCAGTTTTTTTGCTAGATCATCAACCATTCTGTTCGATGCAGCACCAGCCCTGTCCCTAGATTCTGGTTCCAGTAGTGAATCTTTAACCGTTTTGAAGACAGCTCTGTTGCTTACGGAAAGTGACTAAACGTGCAGAAGGAGGTGTCCTTCTTCTTCCAGTGATTCAAAATGTTAGCTGTTACCTTGTCAATGGGATTGTATCTGTGGTTAGCCTTATCGTTGAACAAAGCAAATCGTGCGAAATCCATTTCCTGGGGGTTTTCCTCACCCCACACAGGTACAGCTTCGCCGCTTTCATTGCACCTGAATATCACTTCCCGCTTCAGAAATCGCTGGGGCATCAACCAGCACTGGTGAAGAAATTCACTAGGCGTATTTCCTCCAACGCCCCACTTGCCAATTTCCCGTCCAGATGAATGTCCCTTAAAATCCCGAACAGCAACAAGCAGCCAGCAACCGTACAGCCCTTCTGGAAGTTTCTCTTGTGAAAACGTAGCACCAGCAACTTCTTCACCGACGAACGATGAATCACCCGATTTCTCCAGATCCAGCTCGTAGTCCACTTGCTGAGCACCTCCGATCGGATCTTCGGTTCATATTTCCATCCAGATAATTTAAAAACTCCACGTTCAAGTACGAACAACCGGCTTCGTCACTTCCCCGGTGGTGATTTCCTGGTTCGGATCCCATTTCAGAATAGATTTCTGTTGAAAAAACCCAAATAAAATTAATTCGAGTACGGAAACCAAATGCGATCATTTACCAACCAGAGTAGATTCCACATTAATTAATTTCCTTTGGTTTGTTTTTTCCGTCGATCTTGTTTTCCGTGCTGAGCACCAATGCTACCGACGTGCCAGGAAGGCAGCTCCCACACCTGGACCCTACCTATCGACCCATCAACTCATGAACCGGGGACCAACGGCTTTACTTCCCATCCGAAGGAAGGCGTGATCAGAGATGTTATGCCTCAGAACATCCCGGCGGCGCCGACTGGGATTGAACCCAGGCCTGCTGGGGTGAGAGGTAATCACGCTTACCACTACACCACCGGCGCCGTTATTAATTAATTTCCTCGATCGAAAATTCACAATTCAAAACAGCAGCAGCAAACCATCAAAACCAAAACAAAACAAAATAAAATTTCTCACGATCTGTCAAATCACAAGCCAACTAGGCTATCCAAGACAAGGAGAGGAGGTCTGGCAATGTGCAGCTTGTTGTTTTTTCCTTCGCTCGCATTCGAATGGAACAGTGAGTTTGACGTCACACTTGTTGTTAAATGGTAACAGTAGGGGAATGAAAGAGACTATAAAATTAGCATTGCCCGATCTTTCTCTTTGACATAGCTAGGCTACGTTTGAGTGAGTAAGAGATAGGTGTACGCTGGGTGTGCGAAAATATTCAGTGTTATATCTCAGTGTTCAGTCGGCTGGTGACAGAAGCAGATCACTCACCGACAAACCGACAAGAAACTTAAGCTTAACTCTTGATCGAAAATCGGCGGATTCAAATGTGCAGCGATCCCATCTGTCAAAACCATAGAAATTTGTTATCTAGATAAAAATAATTTGCCCGGAATAGGCACGAACCAACTCATACATTTAGTATGTGTGTTCATGGATACACATTTTTCGCGAACACGGCGGCAGATGTCAGTTTTGTGCTTTGATCAGAAATTTGATGATACTTTGTATGAGCATACATGTCGGTTTGTCGGTGTTTCAATTACAACTAGAGCAAACCGCCATATATTGTAGAAAATTTGTGGTATGTTTCAAGAGGGTATTGTAGGTCTGCTTGGCTTACATCAGCCATTTGACCATTCACAAACTTGCCAACCGGCACAAAAAAAATGTCGTTTTTAGGTGCACTATTTAACGAGTTTTGTCATGGAAGTGATATCGACATGCTTAGAAATCAATGCATTAGGGATTAGGCAGACCATCCCAACTGAAGTTAATTCTTTTTGAAGCATACTAAGGTCGAAGATTTAATTGAGCCACACTATAAAATAATATATTCATGGTCACTTGTGGTCTTGAGTAAAGAAGTACAGCTATAATGTGACCATAAAATCTATAAAAATCTAAATGCATTTTTTTTTTTTAATTATTTAGACCTGTGTCGTGCACAGGTTGCTCATGTGGACGGGACGCCACTGACAAAAATATAAACAAACATGAAAATGGATTGTAAATTACCTGTCTATTGCTATTCCTATAT
The DNA here is from genome assembly GCF_037179485.1 of Ochlerotatus camptorhynchus. Classification (NCBI taxonomy): domain Eukaryota; kingdom Metazoa; phylum Arthropoda; class Insecta; order Diptera; family Culicidae; genus Ochlerotatus; species Ochlerotatus camptorhynchus. Next base: position 910,978 of record NW_027040773.1, read on the forward strand.
AATAAAATCTATACCTCAACATACAACACCCAAATAATACATGGTCGGCCGTTTTAGCGTTCGGCCAATAAATTATTCGAAAAATTTCTTTGATTGGCCGTTTTGAAAATCGAGTTATTTAAAATGATTTTTACCGGTTATGCGGAACATTCCAACACAATTAGTAGCTATCAATCGGTACTTTAGAATGGTATCAAAAACCGATTTGTTTACATTTTGATTATAGGCCCTTTTCAAATGCTACGCAATATATGCCTTGTTCTTTATTTTTCCGATGCAGATCAGAGCAAATCAGAGTAGCTCTGAGTAACTCTCAACTAAAGAGACACTTGCATTTAAGCCGTCCTCCCTCTTGCTGTATAATCATATATTTATAAATATCATCAAAAATAACATTAACATTTTCAAAAACTAATACATGTAAAAGTTGGAGCTTTTCGTGCTGAACAATGTTTGCTCTACTTATACTTTTGTTTTAATGTCCAAGTCAAGTAAACGAAAATATCAAAATATAGTGTGATATATTCAGCCGAGGTGTGCTGCCTCCTGGTTTTGATTAAAACTAAAATAAATCGGTTTTCGGAGGTGGTTACCCATGGAGTAACCATGAGTTACCATCATGCTGCATGCTGCAATCTGTTCAAATAAGTTAAATAAGAACTTGAACTGTTTTTATCCGAGAGTATTTCCACGCCAAGTGCCAAATTGGTCAGATTTTACCCTCTTCGATTCCCATAAAAGATTGCATAATTGTTCTCCATGGGCAATCATTTAAGTTTATGCTGAAATTCAGCCTAGCCCCTCACTTCAGCCTATCAAGCAAATTACTAATTTATTCAGCAATAATACAGAATAGTAAAGAAAAACTAATATCGCATCTGTTGTGAAATTGTATCTGTAAATGAATTGCATGTTTTTAGGACAAACTTAGTACGTGTATTTCTCTTTTTCAAAGAAAAAGTTGAGTGAAATTTTTATTTTTTCTGAATTCTAGGCGCCATGATCTTGATCAATAGTGCAATGAAAATCTACACTGCGGTGGTCATCAAAAAACCTGAAAATTTCATGAATTGAAAGGGATTACCTTTTTGTAACATGGTAGCCTAATAAATCAATATCACAGTTTTCACTTGTTTTGTTAATCAGAAGATTTAACGCAAATTGCGCTTTAAAAAAGTTATATGATGACTTTATAATGGTATTGGTGAAACCATTTTCGTAAATGATGAGTGATGGAACTCCTTACTCCTGTAAGAAAATCTCATAATCAAATGTCAGTTTCGAGAAACATAGCGAATGGTTTCTTTACATTTTCACTCCACTGAAAAGTCCCGAAGGCAAAACGGGTCAAAACGGTACGTCAAATCGTGTCTACAAAGCTTCTGTACACAGCAAAAAATTAATTTTAATATCACATCAAAGTGGATGCACTTCAATCGTGTCGAAAATATGGTGTAATATTACTTGCCAAAAAGGGCAAAATTATCATTAATACAGTGCATGTGCTGACATAACGTTGCTTATTTGTGTGGCCATAAAAATTACATGAGATTTTCGACATGATTGAAGTGCATCCTCTTGGATGTAATATTAAAATTTATTTTTTGCTGTGTAGCTCTTTACTCGTATGGGAAAATCCGATAAGCAAACGTCAGTGGATGCATGAAACATGGCGACTTTTTTCTTATTCGGTCGCTCTACCAAAAAACCCGTAGCGAAGTGTCAAATTTTGCATGAAAATTCCATTTCCGTAAGCGAAATAGTTTTTTAAAAGGGTGTATAACCGTACATGAAAGAAAAAACAAAACTACTCAGCAGTTGAGTTTTTTTTATTCCCTGATTTGTTGTCCATCGATCTTGTTTTCCGTGCTGAGCACCAATGCTACCGACGCCAGGGAGGCAGCTCCCACACCTGAACCCTACCTATCGACCCATCAACTCATGAACCGGGGACCAACGGCTTTACTTCCCATCCGAAGGAAGGCGTGATCAGAGATGTTATGCCTCAGAACATCCCGGCGGCGCTGACTGGGATTGAACCCAGGCCTGCTGGGGTGAGAGGCAATCACGCTTACCACTACACCACCGACGACGCATACAGTTGAGTTATTATTTATTAGAATTTAGAAATGCCTCTCATGTTAAGAAATTCAAAATAGCCAGTGAGAAAAAAATCTCTGCCATTTATAGCTAACACAAATGTTTACATTCGTCAGGCATGCAGCTGATCGAATCTTCAATCTGCAGCTGGCGACACAATAAACAACACTACCAACTAATGTAAACATTCATTGTAGTGGTTCCTGAATTGATTGAAGTATTTGCTACAAGCCAACTAAAAATTGCTAAAATGCACTGTAGGAAGTGATCCAATGTTTGGCTAATTAACTGAAATATGATTCTGTTCACAGGTTTTGGGGAGAAAAGCCATTTTACAATACGTTTCTGATGAACTGATTTTTTTTTCAATTAATTAATGAAATTTTACAGTTACCTACCCACTGAGAGAATTAACAACAATATTATCAGTTATGTCAGGCCTGCTGTCATCGCGTTAAATGAACTATAACTCATCACTATAATTCCTTGTGCGTCAACAACATTTTAAAAGATTAAGAATTACTCAGTATGTTTTTGAAACATAATTTAACTTCATAAGGCACACGGCCGTCGATTTTGAGTTCCGTTCACTGAAATTCACAAAAACACAGGTCACTCAAAGACTGAGTAAAATTTACCTCGGTTTTCCAGAAAAAAAAAACGTTTCGAATATGATGAAAATTGAGAGAGGTTTCACTAAGTCTTTTAGTATACTCTTAGACTGAGTAAAATTTTCGTCGAATTTCTTCATGTTTGAGCAGATTTACGTAGAAAAGCGAGGAACATATTACTGAGTCATGAGTGACCTATATTTTTGCGATTTTGAGTGAAAAACCACTCAGTTTTAAGTCGATGGCCATGCATGCATTAATTCAGGCAAACAAGCTACACCATTTGATAGAGCAGACTTACTCTGCCAGATGCTGCTGTTGGTTTGCCTGAATGACTCTTAATCCACGAGAAATCGACGTTTAAAGCAATTGTTTACATTTGGAACATAGGCCAATTTCACATGTTGATCTAGAATTGACTTGACAGTTCGTTATATGTGTGGTCATGAGATGATCGATTTGGCAACGTGATTTATGTTATCTGAATCAACCGGAAAGAAAACACTGTCTCTTTCTTCCTCATCAGTTCTGACGCGAGAAGTGTAAGTGACGTAAACAATGTGGTTACGTATGAATGATAAGGAGTGTAAAAAAAGCGCGATTTCACATGCCGGACCTTTGTAGATCGAGGGTCATCTTTGATAGACCGAAGTTGCATCAATTTATAGACCCAATTTGAGCACAGTAGACCGACATTACATCCACGTACCTGGAGAGTTTTCATGTTAAAATGGTGAATTTTACAATTTTCCGTCGTGCCTAATTAATATCCAAATAATAAGGATATTTAAGTTTGCATGATAGCAGAGCAATATCTTTTGCAGCTCAATTATTAAATAAGATATGGCATAAGGCTTCATATTCGACTTAGGTAAGGAGCATGTACCCTATTCCAATCAATCATAGTATACAAACTTTTTGTTTAATCTCAATGACTACCGGGACACAGTTCTAGGAAAATAGATGGAAAAAATACACATGGTAGTAAAAACTCCCAAGTTTTGGTAAAAAAAATCAAAGAATCCGATAAAATCATCGTTAGCAAACAAGCATATTTTTTAATATTTTAAAACAATTGTTTATCTTTACTTTTAATCAAATTACAACTTATATGAATTTTCAAACGAATTAGATTTTTTTATATCAAAGATCGGATTTCAATACAATACCCAAGTAGCATATGTTGTCACATAAAAGTTGCTGCCACTATTATGTGACCAAATTATGTGTCGTAAAATCATAACAGCAACCATGAAGGCAACAGCAATGCAACCAAAAAAGTGCAAGATGCGAGTTGATATGTAACAAAACTATTTACACAGCAGTGATGAAATAATAATACTGGATAACATACAATCATAAATAAGTTAACTTGTAACGTTGATTAACTTTCGTATAATTTCTGCGATGAATATTGTTTACAGAGTACTTTTATGGCATAATCATTTTGAGGTGTTGATAAAATTAAAGTGTACCCCAGAATGGTCAGGGCCCAAACAGTTTCGATTGACCTGGCCTCGGGACAGTTTGGCGGATTCATCTCGTTGGGTACGAATTGGACCTTGTTGACTACCAGGCTACCGTGTCCTTGGAGTAATGAACCAACGCCAAATCCGGCAAAACAGTACTGAGGCGTCGTGTTTGCAGATCATGCACAATAAGAAATAACTAATTTTACACGATACGTAATCCATTTTGGACGTAAATCATGGAACGTAAACAAAAATTTCAAATCGACGAAGAGAACGTTTCATTGAATTGATTTTCTTGTTTCTTTCAACTGATTCTTATGTCAAAAGGGCCGCTTACATGTGTCGGTCTCAGGGAACATAAATTTACATGACATTTTCGTAGTGTGTGGGTAACAGATGCTTGTTTAAACATTCACGCACGTAAACATCGATTTTCATTGTCTCCGTTGTCACACGCAGCGTTGCCAGGTCATTTTCAGAAAAATCTGGACCAGGTAAAATATAAAATCTGGAAAAATCTGGAATGCTCCAAAAAAATTTCTTTTTAACATAATGCTATTGAAATTAAAGTGATGTGCCGATCTCCCGTAAAAATAGGTCTATCATACTGATTCTGGAATTTATTTAAAGTACTAGAATGGTTATAAATTACATGTTTAAATAAATTATATAAAGCAAATAACTTGTAAGCATTGCTAAAATCATCCAAAAGTTGAAAAAGTTCAAATATATTTTACGCAGAATTTCAAAAATTGAGTTAAATGTGGGTTAAAAACAGCAGAAAATATGGTTAGAACTGTTTTTTGTAAACTGTAACTTTTTTAAAAAGAATGAAAAGCAAAGAATCAAGGAAATTTGATGGGATGGATTTTTTGAACTAAAAGTCGATGTAGTCCTTACTGTTTGATGCAGTACCAGAATTTAAAGATTTTATTAGTTCTAAATAACTCTAATTTTACTCAAAGGTTGATCATATTTCCAGTTTAATTCTTGACATCATACAACACACAACACCCAACAGACCAGTAGGCAATTTTATTTTGAAGCAAAATTCACCGGGCTGAAGTGGGAATCAAAGCCTAACATCCTGTTACTCACACACACAGTTTACCTAAACTACGGGTAACTCCACTATTCGCATGACCATTATGCCAAAGAATAATGAAAATCTGATAGCTTCATTTTTGAAGTCTCAGGATTTTGTAATGATTCTAAATTCCGGAATTTATATTTTTCCTGCGTCCCAGATCATGAATTTTTAGTAAGTCTGAATTTACTTGGAACTCTTCACAGGATATCTTCGCTTTTTTTTTAGTTCAATTTGAGCCATCCTAGAATTCCATCATACACTGGAGTCGCTTTTTACGCGGGGGATACGTGCCGCGTAGAAAAAAAACCGCGGAAAAAAAAAAGTTCCGAGATTTTGATTTTTTACATGCTTAAATATTTTTTATAAATCGGATTTTGATGCCATGCGTTATTATAGCATGCTATGGTCCATATAGACATATTTTAAAAATTTCTGTATTTACACCAAAAATTGTGATTTTTTTTAAAGTATACCATTCGATTACCTATAGTTTGAAACGGATAATGTGATTGCAATCAACTCGATAGGTCGTATCGTTGTCGAGAAATCGTTAAAAACGTACCGCGTAAATTGCGACTCAGCGGCACTAAACGCCTAAAAAAACCGTGTAAAAAAAACCGCGTAAAGGAAACCGCGTAAAAAGCGACTCCAGTGTATTTCTTTTCTATATTCCCCTTAAATAATCTTGAAAATATCTCAACTTTTCCAGTAACATTCCAAGAGTTCTTAGCATTACCTCTTGTAATCTCTTATAAATCACTCTCCAATTCCACAACTCCCTCAAATTGGTAATAATTCCCTAGAATTGGCTCAATTTTATGTCCATTTTTCTCTATGAAATTCTTAAAATATTCTTTACAAAGTCCTTGGTCCACTATTCAGAATGACCGTCACACTCTTCTCAGACTTATCCGATAATTCCCTTTAAACTGCTTTGTAGGTAAGGTTAGAATTGGTTTGAAATCATTTTCAGTATTACCTAAGTACTCAAGTACTTTGCCAAAATGGTTTTGAAAGTCTCCCAGAAATTGCGCTTAAAATTTTATTAAAATTAATCTCCATAGAAACATTGGACAGAATTCCAATGAAATTATTCTCACGATTCGTATCAGCATACTCCTTAAGTTTCATCATAAGAATTTTCTATGATTTCTCTTACGGATTGTATTTTCTTTATTGACAAAATCTCCATGCAATTATCATCAGAGTTGACAAGACAATTGACACCGTCTTCAACCAGAGGTTGCACAGACTAAATATTTAACACTAGACAACGGACAACACACCACACCCATTAGAACAGTAGGGAAATTTTCAGGTTGCCATAATTTGCCCCGGCTGGGAATCGAACCCACAAAGATGGATGTAATTCTATTCAGAAGCAGGGAATCAAAATCTGCGATTTAGATAAAGATAATGTTATTCTCATTTTGGTTGCACTGATGATTAGTACAAACTCAAAAATCACAACGCAAAGTTCTGGAAACGATAATGCGATTATCATTTGTGTTACAGATCACGATCATATAAAATAGCGATAATCTCCGATCATGATCATCAGCTGTCGTCACCGAAAATTCCCCATATAAGGAAGGAAAAATAATTTTAAAAACCCTATAATGTGGGTATTTTCGGAACGGGGATGACTTAAAGGGATTGAAAATCGATGTCCGCCGCCATTTTGAAATCCAAGGTGGCGGCCATCAATTGCAGAAAAACTGTTAAATACCCTGCAGCAGGTTATTTTCAGAACAGGGATGACATGCAGATGTAGAATCCGAGATGATTGCCATTGGTTTAAAAAACAAACTGTTCCCAAAATAGGGTATTTTTGGAACCGGAATGACGTGTAGATGTCGTCAATCGATGTCCACCACCATGTTGACTAGTTTATTGATAGTTTTCTCTTAAGCAATTGGCCACCATCTTCAATTCCAAAATGGCGGTAGACATCGATTTCCGACATCTACACGTCATTCTGGTTCCAAAATACCCGCATTGTAGGGTCTTTGATAGTTTTTCTTAAATCAATGGCCATATTGGAATCTGAAATGGTGGCAGATATCAATTTTCGACATCTACTCGTTATTCCGGATCAAAAATACTCATATTTTAGGGTGTTTGACAGTTTTCATGAAATCAATGGCCGTCATCTTGGTTTCCAAAATGGCAGCGGACATCAATTTCAAACATTGTACATGTTCATCCCAGTTCTAAAAATACCCATATTGTAGAGTGTTTGACAGGTTGTGGATATTTATTTTCGACATCTACGTGTCATCCCGGCTTCAATACTATTTTTTGGGGTAGGGTATTTGGCCTCCAGAACAACCAGAACGAAGGCAGTAAGTTCCAAGATTTCGAGATGTGATTGTTATCATATCAGTGGATTATCGTTTTAGTTGCTGATCATGATGTGTAACACAAATGATAACCCATGATCTCAGATGTACACTAATCTTGATTCCGTTTACTAGTGTTTATATCATCGGTAAGCATAGGAAGATAGGATTTTCTTGATTCCCTGCTCAGAAGTAGCTTTCACAAAGAATTCGCCTCACACTTAACTGTGAACTATTTTCAGAATTACCTTAAAATTCCAATAATGTCCAACGTTGATGGTCTTTAATAACTAAAGTAGCAAGTTTGGCTATTTTATTTTTTTATTAGAGGGTAAATCAAATGCAGTGCTTTTTTTAAAGCAACATGTTTAAAAAATCTGGGAAAATCTGGAACATATTTAAAAAATCTGGAAAAATACGTGGTCTGTCTGTGTATCTGGCAAGACGACTAAAAATCTGGAAAATTCAGTAAAATTCTACTTATCCGCATCGTCAGCCTTTCGGTCATCACGAACGGTGTAGTATTGATCATTAGGAAGAGTTTTTCAATCAAATTTATCGTCCATAATCACGCACACCGATTTTATCCACAACAATTGGTCGTATAACTTCCGAACCGCTTGGCTCGCTTTGGCTTCTACTGCTTCTTATACGTCTTGACCCACTGGACGTTACTCTTCGAGGATCCCACTTTTTTAGACACGTCTCGAACAATCCTCTGGCACGGCCATTAGTTATTGAAGCTGCCGTCAGTAGTAGTGGTGGCGTTGATGTAATATGTTACCATCCACCCACGGACATAAATAGCACGGTCATTGATTCTAGAAACCACCGTGAATTCTCTTTCATGAACTTTCCTCATATAATTTCATCGAGCGATAGAACAACAACTGAAATACACCGAAACAACCATCGAAAACTACAAGCACTTTGTAAATTTTCACCTACCGCAACGTTACCATGCCCGTTCAAACAAACGCATAAAAGAAGCTGAAACTCCTAATGTTTACATCAGCTGTCAAAAACTGACGTATAGTCGAACCAGATCGACGGAAAAAACAAACCAAAGGAAAAAAAAATTCAAATAGTCGAGATCTCGGCTTGCCAAGACATCTCTAACGGGTACCGCGGGTTGTTTTCCTCGGGCCCTGAGGGATGTGGATAACTCAGATCTAGCAACACGGTGTAGGGTACATGACCAGACAAAATGCTCGATATCGTGATAACCACTACCACACGCATATAAATTTCTGCCTGAGAGCCCAAGTCTATAGAAATGCGAGTCTAACGAACAGTGATCGGACATAAGCCTTGACATAACGCGTATAAAGTAGCGACTCATGTCCAACTCTTTGAACCATGGTTTCCAAATCACCATCACGAGCAATGGAGAAAAAATCGTTGAAGGCAATTTGTCGCTCAAAAATATCGCCTTCCATAGCGCTCACCGAGTGCGCTTTCTCATTAACCGGAATTGAGCTATGAGATGGGACCCAAGCTAAGGTTATAGTATAGAAGCAGTTGGATAAAACACTCAGTTTAGATCGTATTTCAGGCTAGAAATAGGAGGAAAGCTTCATCGGCCTCATTGAACGAATAGCCTCATGAGCTAAGACTATCCGTAAAAATGAAATAATCGTCAGAAGATAGTGAGGCAATTCGCTCTATTGCGTAAAATATAGCTGCGAGTTCCGCATCGTATACAGAGCATGGTTTTTGCAGCTTATAGGAGGCTCTATGAAATTGATTAAATACACCAAATCCAGTAGAAGAATTTATGGTTGACCCATCTGTGAACAAACTTTTATCGTTACTTACATGGTGGTACTTGATGGCAAAAATTGAGGGAACAACTATCGACCGACGGTGACCTGGTATTCTATAGGTTTCTTGCATCATGGTCTGATGAAAATTTACAGACGAACTATAGAAGGCTTGAAAGTAATCACGATTGGAGATTAATGAAGAAGGACCAACCTCTACCGTCATGTACTCATAGTACAAACTCATGAATCTTATTTTAGGAGTTCTGTCAAGCAGGACTCAGAAAAATGTTGGGGATAGTACACCATTTGTGCACGATCTGTTTGCGGTTTTCCGGAGAAATGCTTCGCAATGTCACGGAAATGTAAAGAACCGACACTTGCGATATACGAAACTTTTGGTCGAAATGTAAACAATGATTCAGCATGATAATCAGCTGTAAACGTCATTTGAAACAAGCAGGGGTGTTACAAAGTCGTGCTTAGACATTCTGGGACACCCTATATAATAGCTCTTATAGCTCTTTCGGCCAATTTTAACTCAGAAATTATCTTTACACCAAAATTTACAGAATTTGAGCATATTTGGGTGAAATCACACATTGCCGGTGAAACGCACGTGTTCGCCTCAGTGTATTTTCCACCAGACCATGCTCATAAAAGCACTTATGAAGCCTTCTTCCAAAGTGCTGAACAAATTCTATCTGAGCTTCCTCCTGAGGTTAAAGTTCACATCTATGGAGACTTTAATCAACGCCATGCTGACTTCATTCTGGACTCTGAAAATGAATGTATCTTACTCCCAGTCGTTGGGGATAATGAAACATTGCAGTTCATTTTTGACAAAACTGCTAATTTAGGACTGAACCAAATTAACCACATCAAAAATCAACAAAATTGCTATTTGGACTTTTTACTAACGAATATTTATGAAGATTTCTGTGTGACCGAATCATTAAACCCATTGTGGAAAAACGAAGCGTTTCACACAGTAATTGAATATTCTTTATTTGTACACGAATACCAAAGACCCAACGACTGCGAATACGAGGAAGTCTTTGAATACAAATTAGCAGACTACGAAAAAATCAAACATAAATTAAACAGCGTCAATTGGCAAATAATTCTAAGGAATGAAGGAAATGTCGAAACTGCTGTAGACATCTTCTACCAAATTTTATCAGGAATAATTTTGGAAGAAATACCTTTGAAGAAAAAAAGACGCTACAGAAGCACAAAAAATCCAGTCTGGTATAACAGACAAATAAAAAACTTAAAAAATCGAAAACAGAAAGCACATAAACATTACAAAAAACACAATAATAGTGAAAATTTGGCTATCTATTTGGACTTATGCGATCAACTAGATTTAGCCATCAGTAATGCATTTGAAGAATTTAATTCAAAAACTGAACTTGAAATAAAGTCCTGCCCAAAGAACTTCTTTAATTACGTAAAAACCAAATTAAAATCTGACAATTTTCCATCAATAATGCATCTTGACGAACGTGTCGGGGATAGCTCGGAAAAAAATTGTAAGCTTTTTGCAATTTTTTTTCAAGAAATCTATACGACATTTTCCGATGAAGATCGCGACCGCGATTATTTTGCATTTCATCCAGAATTTTCAAGGGACATTGGCGTCAATCAACTTCAAGTGCAGGATATTTTGCAGGCTTTAAAGAATTTAGACGCCTCAAAAGGTCCTGGACCTGACGGAATTCCTCCAGTATTTTTAAAAAGTCTAGCAATGGAACTCACTGCTCCATTGTTTTGGCTTTTTAATATGTCACTGGAATCCGGAACCTTCCCAAAAATATGGAAAAGCTCATTTTTAGTACCTATTTTTAAATCTGGCCGAAAATCTGACGTACGTAATTATCGTGGAATAGCCTTATCTCTTGCATTCCAAAGCTTTTCGAGGCAATTGTAAATGAAAAATTATTTCTTCAAACCAAAAATAGAATTACTGACATGCAACACGGCTTCTTTAAAGGACGTTCGACCTCGACAAATTTACTTGAATTTATAGACTATTCATTAAATGCAATAAATAATGGAAACCACGTAGAAGCTCTCTATACAGACTTTAGCAAGGCATTTGACCGAATTGACATACCAATGCTTCTTTTCAAATTGAAAAAAAAATGGAATTGAGCCAGGACTCCTGAAATGGCTTGAATCATATTTAACTAACCGCCAACAAATAATTAAATTCAACGGAAAGAAATCGACCCCAATTCAAGTCACCTCAGGAGTCCCGCAAGGCTCTCATCTGGGACCTCTTCTTTTTATTCTGTACGTAAACGACATTTCCTTCATTCTCAAAAAAATAAAATTGCTAATCTATGCCGACGACATGAAGCTCTTTTTGGAAATAAAAAATGATGAAGACATCAATATATTCCAGAGTGAAATACACATATTCTACACATGGTGTAAAAAAAGCCTATTAGAACTGAATGTAAAAAAATGCAACTTAACATCATTTAGCAGAAAAAGAACACCATCAAACATTTCAATTGCATTAGGAAATCAGAATGTAGAAAAATGTGAAAGAGTCAGGGATTTAGGGATTATCTTAGACTCCAAACTAACTTTCATAGACCATTACAATACAATTATTCACAGGGCAAATAACATGCTAGGCTTTATCAAGCGCTTTTGCTATAACTTTCAGGACCCATACACAATTAAAACACTATATATTGCCTATGTGAGGTCAATACTGGAATATTGCAGCATTGTATGGTCTCCATTTTCAATCACGCACGAAGAAAGATTAGAATCAGTACAAAAGCAATTTCTATTATATGCCCTTCGTAAATTAGGTTGGACATCATTTCCTCTTCCATCATATGAAGCACGCTGCATGCTTATAAACATACAAACATTAAAAGAGCGTCGTGAATATGCAATGGTTTCGTTTGTAAACGATATCGTTTCGCAGCGCATTAACTCAGCAGAACTTTTATCAAAATTAAATTTTTATGTACCTACTCGACAACTCAGAAATCGAAATTTATTTGCCGTAACCCATCATCGCACAAATTATGCAAAATTTGGGCCATTAAATCGCATGATGGCGTCTTACAATCAATACTGCGAAACCATTGACTTTTCAATGTCTCGGCATAAACTAAAACAATATTTTAACTCCATACGGAATCATAACTCGTAGGAAGTAAAAATATAATAGCTGACAATATATTTTTTAATATTCTTAAGAAAAACAAATTTGTATATGTATTTGTACTAGTCTACATCGGTTGATGAAATAAATAAATAAGTTTCCTATAAAAAATAAACATTAGAGATATTTGTAACGAAAACAGGTATAAAAAAATAATACGGTGAAGTTGAGATTTTAATGCTCATAAAATAAATGCGCAGGCGTATAATTTTATTGAATCATAACTATATTTCTGGTCTTTATGATTCGAAGAAAAAAATCTTCTGTATTCACTCGATTTGTGAGTTACACTTCTAACAAAAAGTTTCTTGATATGAAAAATTACTTGAGATTAGAATAAAAACTCGTTTCTATTAATTTGTCCCTAAGTTTCAGCATAAACAATAACATCACCATTTGAATAAAAAAAAGGGAGAAACAATTAGATTGTGGCGAAGCTTTCATCTGTCTAGATCATAAAGATTGTATTTGTGTTACCATCTGGAGACATGCAACTATTAGGGTCACGTTGAAACGCAAATGCAACTGTAATACAATAGTTACCAAGTTACATATTCGTCATAAAAATAAAATTTCAGCGGAACAACTTTTCCGCAAGAATTCGACAGATATTCGTAAAATTTCGGTCACTATTGTGTGGCAACTCAGTTAAAGTTCGACCAATTGATAACAATAGATCCACACAAAAAGGTTACACTGTGTTATCATTGAGACCACATAAGTCGCATTTTATCTCAACATCGTGACAATCTGGCTATGAAGCTACCAATGACCATTGTGTCACATTAATGTGTCCTTTTACTTAGAAAGTAAATGATGTAGCTTCATGTTGACTTGATATTTAACTGCATATATTTCATGGTTACGTTTATGTAATCATTGTGTAACATGTTTCTCTTTCTCTTTTATAAAAAGATGTTACAGGTGCTACTTGGATAGAAATAATTTATTACCCATTTATCAAAAAAATGGTGCAAAAAACAACAGAAAGCAGTTCAAAGACATTCTTAGTAAAAAATCCCAAAAAAAATACACTGGAGTCGCTTTTACGCGGTTTTTTTTACACGTTTTTTTTATGCGGTTTTTTTACGTGGATTTCGGAATTTACGCGGTTTTTTACGCGGATTCCGGAATTTACGCGGTTTTTTTTACGCGGGACGTATCACCCGCGTAAAAAGCGACTCCAGTGTATTGGTAATGCGCAAGTTGTTCTCTGTACGACGAAAATTAGGCCAAACATCGTGATCACGCGGTTTGGATTCCACTTTGCAGTACATAATTGCTTTAATTACCTAGAGTAAGTAACCTAATATATCCCTCGAAAATTCTTCTTCCGCAAAGTTTAAAACTATGGCTATTTCCCTTCCATCTAAATCGCAATCCGTTGCGGATATTAAAACTTCAATTACCGCATCGAAGTCATCGTCGTGGTCGCCGCCATCTGAAACGTGCTAAACCATCGAAGCTTGATCGTTCGCCTCCTCTTTGCATGGATCGCTTGAAGCTCGCGCACGCTCATTCTCCCATGGAACAAAAGCCGATGGCGATGGGTTTTTGTCTTGTGCGAAGCTTTTTCACAAAGTTCAAGGCTAGGTTTTGAGCGTTGTGTGATTTTTTTTCTACTCTTGCTTATTGCTTTTGTTTTATGCGTTATTCAGTGCGAGTGTTTTTTATGTTGCTGTTGTTGTTGTTGTTGTTGTTGTTATTTATTCATTCGCTTACTCTAAAATTCCGACTTTTCGAGCCCCCAAAGAACCTCGCGTAGCTGTTTCGATTTGCTGTTGATGTCTGCTTCCCCTCCAGCTGATGACTATGTGGATCTGGTACTGAAGCTGTTGCTTAGCGGAAGAATCGATCTTTTGGGGCTTTGATGCTGTGAGTGAGCGGATTTTTTGGGCCTTCTCGATTTGGTACGATCTTACCGGGTGTTCATACGAAGGTGCCAGGAGATAATTAGATGCTAAGTGTGCTGGAGATTGAGATGATGGTTTTCAGATGGCGGCACTCGTGGCGATTGTATAACTGTTGCGGCTGAGCTGAGGGTCAACAGCTTTGGTATGCGACAGAACAAAATCTTCCACATCGTACGTTGATCGAACGATCGACCGCGTTTTGAGCACTTTGGGTCAGTTACAATATGCATTCAAATGTTAGCCAGTGACAGCCGTTTGTTTTGTCGCCGTAGATTGCATTCTCTAAATAACCGTTTCAAACGCCAACTCCAGCAAGATTAACGACACTAATTATGCGCTCTTCGACGCTAGCGCTCGCTGACCTTATCGTTAATTACACGACTGCTCAATATGACAAACAACCGGCCCAGAGAGTTTAATTGTGCACAAATACCGCCACGCGGTGGGTGTCCGTCCGGCTCCAGCTGATTCGTAGCCAAGTTTACCCAACTCCGTGACCTCCGCGCGCTTGAGTTCCGAATGGTTTAATGTTTACAATGTCTTTACCCTGTCCTTCCCGGCTGCCTATTAAGCCCTTTTTTGTGGCATTCGGCAATCCGGCGCAACCATACAAGCGTCAAGTGCTAGGTCTCGATAAATTAACCATAAACAACCACCCGATTGTCAGGTTTAGCTGTGCGCGGCGTGATCAGAATCACTGTGAAGGAGACAATGGTACAAAACGCACTTTTTCGATTTATTTTGAACTTTTCTTGGCATTTTTAAAACCAATTCTAAGATTTATCACTGCAGTATTTTCATTTAAGAGGCTAAACTAGAAGTGCTACTTGCTAAAAAAAAAAAAACCCTAAAATTATTATCAAAAAGTCATGAGCGGATATGAATGTCAACTGGGGCGTATTGTACAGTTTCCCCTACTTGAAAGTCACTGCTTTTCTCTAGTCATGGACAATTGAAAGGTAAAATTTGCTTTGGTCTGACCTGTTCGTTGAACAGTTGAACAACATCAATTCAATGGCCAGTAGGTTCTTGCGTGATTCCTTAGGAGCAGTGCTGCAAAATCTCGACAATACAAGGCGATATTCAAAATTCTGCTTTGGTCACTCATTTGAGCTAACAGTTGTCGTCAAGGAAAACCATGTCAATTGTTAGTGAATAGTGATAAGGCTGACGAGCATGTGCAGATTATTTTATTTGGTAACGAAATTAAATGACCTAAGCAAAACAAATACATGAAGAAGCATCTATGTTCTGAACTGTTTGGATAATAATAATGTGACACAGAATGCTCAAAATCACACTTTTTGCTACCAGGTCATTGTCATTGACGAAAAAATGAAGGAGATTTTGACGAAGGTTTTTTTTTTTTTGAGGATCAAGTCTATCAGTGACTATGTGAAAAACAATTTTGTCAATATCGCGTGAAAGCCTGTCAATGACAATGACTAATCTCAGCACTGCTGAGGCGTTCTGAGTGATAAAAGCAAACCATGTGAACTTTTGTAAAATATAAAGCAATATGATTAATGTTGACATTTAAAACGGTGATGAAGATAGATGTGGAGTGGGATTTATCTTTATCTTTATCTTTGACAAATCCGAAGTGATTTGAGATTTGGGTGTAATTGCATTTGTAAACAAACGCGTCAATCGCCTATTTCTCGTGAATGAAAGCTCAATTTTGAAATGTAATAACTCTACGAGCTAGAGGAATTAATCCTTTATCATTTGGCATAGCTTGTTTACGAAAATGAGCTTTTATTTTCGAGAAATCGGCGATTGACGTGTTTGTTTACAAAAGTAATTACACCCCAATCTCAAATCACTCCGGAAATGTTCAAATTTAGAAAACCTGAATTTATCGATTTATGGTAAGATCTGACCCTTCTGACAAATATTTAGTTTGATTACATAAATTGGCATGTGAATACAAGTGTAGCATGATGTTGAATTCAAATAATGGTTCTGGGTATAATACGGTGTCCTAAGGGGCTGTTCAAAAACTACGTAGACAGTTTTTTGGGATTCTTGATCCCCCCCCTGCGTAGACAATTGTCCATACAAAAAAATTAAAATTTGTATGGGCCGTGGATAGGTTATGAACAGCTCCTAAGAAGTATAAGCACACTATCAACACACTATCATTTTTTTCCTTGCTTTTTTTGTCGATCTTGTTTTCCGTACTGAGTACCAATGCTACCAACGCCAGGGAGGCAGTTCCTACACCTAAACCTTACCTATCGACCCATACACTCATGGACCGAGGTATCAACGGCTTTACTTCCCTTATGAAGGAAGGCGTGATCAGAGATTTTATGCCTCAGAAAATCCCGGCGGCGGCGACTGGGATTGAACCCAGGCCTGCACGCTTTTCACTAAACCACCGGTGACGTTTGCTATAATTTTTATCACAGTGGCGTATAGCAGCTGCTGCATATTGCTCGACAAATCTGGGAGCCGATCTCTTATTCGAAGTCATCAAAATGCATTCCCCGGAAAAGCGCAAACAGAGCGTCTTGTTTGTGCAGTAGTACCGTACGTGTCGGTTATAATTTTTTAAAAGAACTTCCAATGTAGAATAAGTTAACTCGTGTACTAATGGATCACTATTCCCCCAGGAAATTGTAAAAAAATCAAGGTGGTTTAGAATAACTGTCACTTAAAAAAATGGTTATAACGATTGAACGCGCATAGATTTTTGATAGCAGTATATTTCAGATGTACTACATGCACAGACAAACAGACAACACTCACAATCACATTCATCGCAAATAATGCTTTAGCTGGGAATGTGCTCGTATTTGTCATGGTGGCGCCACTGAAGTGTTGAACAAGCCATCACATTACGAACTTATCAGTGATGCCAGTTCTTTTCCAGGTCAATTTAGTAGATGTCAGCTCTTGAAAATGATAAGTGATCAAGGTATCCCACTGACGACCGTTATTGAATATTACATTCAAACTGCTGCACATTAGTTATTCCGTTCCTAATTTTACACTGTAAGATGTTCACAGAATTTGAGAACAAATCATTTTAATGACTGTAATATTCTATCAACTTTTAACAGTTATTGATGTTCAATACTTTACCGTGATTATCATTGATTGATACATATTATATATTTTTGCTGTATAAACATTAAAGTGATGAGCGGCGGTAGAAAGGGCGCTCATTAGTGATGCATAATCTTGTTTAAAACTTGATTCCAGCAAAAGAAAAAATCAACCTAAACAAACAAAATAAATCCTTAAAAATGTCTGAGCTTCTGTGAATATCTCTTATTAATCCTTTTGACGTAGACTACATCTTAAGGTAAGGTACTGGTGGTAAATCGAAAATCTAGAATTGCGACCGTCACGAAAAGGTGTAAGATTTTGAACTTTGTCATTTATCGACGAAATTAAAATCCAAATATTCCAATCAATAGGAAATAACTCTCACAATCTGCTACAATAATTGTTACCATTTTCTCAAAAAAATCTTTGAAAAATGTACAAATCAAAGTGATAATTCAATGATATAAACGTTCTCCCCAAACCAAGTCATCATAATCATTTTGCTTGAATCTGTAAAACTTTATAATAGCTCTGCTGTCATTCCTCCGCGCATTAAAGCTTCGGGTGGCTTGGCAAGCAGAAGCAGGATCAAATCAGGAAAAGGTGGAATTTTTCCCTCTGCCTCTGCTGAACAATAGCACAGTCAGGCTAGAGCAATGCTGTTGTGAATCCACTGATTTTCGCAACGGACGGAAAGTGTGGTAAAATAGGAGCAGTCAGCGTTATCACCTTGATGACAACCAACGATGGGGTGGAGAGGATGTGGAATTTGTGGAAATCGAACAAATGGTCTTTTTCAGGACCACACATATTTTACAGAAAGAGTTATTCAGACTTTTTCGGTCCCGTTCAAATAATATGAAACGCAACAAATGTTATTTTTATATAACAACCCCCCCCCCTTCCATCATCCTATAACGACAATCTAAAAAGAATTGACATTAATTTTTTCAACCGCCAAAAGAGCCAAACATTTCAAGTTCAGAGAAAATTTGCATGTCATGTATGCTGTACCTCTTACAGCTACAAAATAGTGTAAACATGTCTGGTACCGTAAAACGGGGTATCTTTGATAATGCGGATAACTTTGATGGTAGAATATAAAGATTAAATTTACTCGCTGCGCTTTTTCCAAATTAGAAAAATTGGTTCCATATTATAGATTAGGGTATTTATTTCCTTTGATATCGTTTATAGTTTTTATAAAGTATGCGTAACATATTTTACAAACATATTAAAAAACAAATTTCGTGTTTTTCGCCTATTTGAAAAAAGCACTCAAACCATCACTTATGAAATGTATTTCTGATAGAGCCATAACAAAATCAATGTTGTATTCTTATTTCTTATGAGGTTTTCTGATTATATACTTATTCAAAGTTTCATATTTTAAGAACTAAATTGTTTGAGTTTCATCCAGGCATGGAAATCATTTGCATTCATTTCGTGCATTCATTTACATTCATTTGCCCCTAACTTTTTATATCAACAGATTTCTGTAAAATAATGTATGGAGCTTTTGTAGGTTTTGTTATTAACTACAACTTTTGTTAACAACTCAAGTCCGTATCTCTTATGTATGACGAACCAGAGCGAACAGAAGCCACTACTGTTTTTCGTTGAATGTATTTTACATTCACTGAAAAACAGTAACAAGATCTGCCCGCTCTAATTCGTGATGAATAATAGATACAGATTTGAGTTATGGGCAAAAGTTGTAGCTAATAACAAAACCTACTAAAGCTCTGTACATCATTTTGCAGAATGCTGTTGATGAAAAAAGTTAGAGGCAAAGGAATGTAAATGATTGCATGAAATGAATGTAAATGATTTTCCATGCCTGATTTCACCCATTTTTTCTACATTCTTCGAGTATTATCAAAGTAACCCCAAATCAAAATACTGAAGATCGGTCACAAAACTAAAAAAATAATGTAAATTCTTTAACTTCCGTTAAAAATATTACTAACAAATCAACTCTTGGATCCTCAGTACTTTTTTTAAATATATAAAATTTGAAAAACATTAATTGCTGTAAAAAATATTTAGAATAAACTTTAAAAAACTAACAATGTTACCCCGTTTTACGGTATCTTTTTATTTGCCATTAGATTAACATCTGCAGTCCATCCTTTTTTACATATTCTGCACAAAATTACTTTTTGTCACGCCCCATTCATAAAAAAGGGTGGAAAATCCTGTCCGAGGCGGGACTTAGAAAGTAATTTTTATGCAGAATATGTAAAAAAGGAGGGACTTCGGATGTTGTATACAAATTACAGATGCATTACTGTAAGAACCGTCAAAATCCTATGAATTTACACGCTAGTGTTCGTGAGATTCTGCTTGGTGAACTGAATTTTGATGATTTTGGGCCATCCCTGAGTTTAAGTGGGATCCGAAGGGACAGTAAAAATTCATTTTCATGTTTAAGTAGAGCTTAACATTATTGTTTGTTTCAAAATTTATGCACCAAGTGGATTCACGAGTTTCTGGGTGGTGCTGTGTTTGGTCCAACACAAATTAATCCTCTGAAAAAAAAAATTGGGACGTCTTTGCGTAACTGCAAGAATTGCAAAAAGTTAAGAGATATATGTCTGAATACTTGTAGTTCTAGTTCCTCATTATGTGCTTAAGAAGCGGAAAAATTCGGACTTATTGTTTTTTTTTGTTTGCTTCAACAAGGGATATTAACATTTGAAAAGAGCATATTTCTAGTATAAAAACGTCAATAATTCTTGATCGACTAAATATATTGACAAGTTTTGTGCAGCAAAAATTTGTGCCTTTTTAAGATCTAAAAGTTACACTTTTGCTGAGAAATTCGAAATAAGAAAACTACAGCAAAACAACTGTTTTTTGTAGAGCCACCCTAACTCAATTCAAGAAAATAGCTCTAAATCAGCCAATTTAAGAGATACAAAAAAGTTATTTCCAACAAAGTTGCTAATAATTAGCTCAGCTATAACTTTGCACAAGAATGTATACCTTAATTTATTCAAACAAAAAAGTTAGATTTTTGATTTGATTGATAATAAGAACCACCCTAGAATTCATTGTAATAAAAATGAGGCCCTAACTAGAAGAAACAACTTTGTAGAAGATACTTTTAGTCTAAAGTTTCAATTTCAGGCTCAAAACATATCATTCCACCTAAATCTGCATTCTGGACCACTGTGCAATGGCTGTGGATTGGTTCAGACCTTACTTGGTGAATCGCTATGTATGGGTTAATATTGGCGCGTCGTAATAGGATGTTTTCTCAAACAACTCGGGAGTTCCGCAAGGCAGTAACCTAGGACCGCTACTGTTTTCGATCTTTTTAAACGACGTCGCCTTTCTGATACCATCAAGATGCCGCGTTTTCTATGCAGACGATACGAAAATCTACAAAATTATTAAAAGTCTCTCGGACTGTTGGGATCTCCAGAATATGTTAGGTATTTTTGCTGACTGGTGCTCAAGAAATTTGATGAGTCTAAGCATCGAAAAATGTAACATTATTTCCTATCACTGACAAATCGTACCAATCATGTTTGAATATGTTCTCCACGGACGCTGTCTTGCTCGTGTAAATCACATAAAGGATCTCGGCGTTACCTTGGACTACAGACTCACTTTCAGAATCCACTACAATGACATCATCTCCAGAGCTAATCGACAATTGGGCTTTATCTTCAAAATTGCCGACGAGTTCCATGACCCGCTATGCCTCAGGTCACTCTACTGCTTGCTTGTGCGATCCTTATTGGAGTCAAGTTTAGTTGTTTGGTACCCTTTCCATGCTGGCTGGATCACTAGAATTGAATCCGTTCAACGCAAGTTTGTGAGATATGCTCTTCGTTTCCTCAACTGGCGTGACCCAATAAATTTGCCACCGTACGAGGAGCGTTTGACTGTCCAACACTTCTGATTCAGATAAATATGTTTGCCCCTGAGAGGCCTCTTGGTCAACGCTACTTTCTGTTTTTTGGAACCACGGCGCCAAATTATACACAACACGAGCCAATTCGAGCAATCAGCCGGCAATTCAACAACTTCTTTTATATGTTCGACTTCAATGTATCAGCTGACGTGTTTCGTCATCGGTTACTTGGCCTTTTCCATACCGTTGACCGTAAATAGTTACTTAGTTTAGGTTTAACTTCTATTCATTTTGTTCATTTAGACAATAATTGCCAGTTGAATTTTTCAATATACAAATAAACAAATCAAGTGGTATTCGATTTTGACGACTGGGTTTGGGGAGAACGTTTATTTCATGAAAACAGTGATAAAATTATCACTTTTAATTTGTACGTTTTTCAACATTTTTTATGAAAAAATTGAAAAGAATTTATTGTAGCAGATTTTGAGAGTTATTTTCCGTCGGTTGGTGTATTTGGATTTAAATTTCATCTATAAATGACAAAGTTATAAGCGTTCAAAACCTTACACCTTTTCATGACGGTCGCAATTTAAGATTTTCGATTTACCCCCAGTACCTTCCCGTAAGACGAAGTCTACGTCAATACATAACAAATCGCTGTCAAACTCATTTTGACAGATCTAATTTCATACATTTTTTATGATAGCCAAAGGAAAATAATACAAAGCTTTACACGGCGATGCAACCGCAAGTGTGCGTGCGTTAATCGTCACTAATCTCTATACAGCTTGTGTGTTGACAGATCGAGGGAAGAAAAAAATTGCATGAACGGGGGATGCTCCAGTTGCAAATCAATGCTTGGCTATGTGCGTGATAGTGGGTGCTAGGGTGTTAGTGTGGATGCAAAATACGCTTGTCAATATTTTTGAATAATTTCCTTCTAAAAGTTATGTCTGTTTGTTTGTGCTACATGTATAATCGTCAACTTAGCATACTGAAATGAAAATTTCTCTCTCTTTGCCTTAATTACCAACCACATTTATCACAAAATCCGAGAAAAGTCGGTTAAAAATGACAGTAAATCGGTAGTAATGTTTGCAGTTCCTAAAATAATGAAAACTCATTTTGATTTCAATTAACCACTTCATTCGAGCAGATTTCCGTTTGATTCAACGGTGTAAATGGTGCTCTCATTTCAGCTGTGTTAACCTTTTGTCTATACCTTGGGGTCAATTTGATCCCAGCCACTTAGAAAGTCTTTGCCATTTTTATTTGTCGATAGATTTACTACTAATTATTTTGTGACTAGGTGCATCCACCAGAGCTCTGTAATATTAGATGCAATCTGTTCCAAAAAACTTGAAAACATATTTATTGGATTTTTTTTTTATAAAAATACTAACGTTGTCTGTAATCCCAAATTCAAATTGCCGTATTTTAGCGATATTTAAAAATTTTTCCGAAATTTCAAATGATTTGCACAGTAAATTTAGCTCACCAAGCGGCGCTTACATGACATTCATTTTGAAATGTTTGCCCTAATATAATTCCTTGACTAGATAGAAGGTTTCCGTCTTCAGCAAAATTGTTTAGATGAATAAGACCTACTTTATGGTAAATAGTTCAGCTCATTATTTACTCATCAGGCACCGATAGTGCGACATCAATGTTTCATTGTTTGCCATAACTTAACATCTTCACTAGATAGAAGGTTTCCGTCTTCGGCAAAGTTATTCAGATGGACAAGACCTATGCCCTCAGATTGAAAGATAGAAGCCTTGCGTTTTCAGCAAAGTTGTTGAGATGGGCATGACCTATTTTGTGGTAAAAATTTCAGTACACAATTAATTCACCAGCTGCCGCTCTTGTAACATTCATTTTTCATTGATTACCCTAACTTAACATCTTGACTAGATAGAAGGCTCCCGTCCCGGGCAAAGTTGTTCAGATAAACTAGACCTATTATTTGGTAAACAATTTAGCTCAGAATTCATTCATTAGTTCACTGTTGCACTGTTGCTTCACGTTGTTGTGAGTTTTTTGGTGTCACTTGACAGCTTGTTTAGATAGAAGGTTTCTGTTTTCGGCAAAGTTTTTAAGGTTTACTAAAACAATATCTATTATATAATATATATATATATATATCTGGAAACAAACATGTGGCTTCTTAACGTCCTTCACATTTAAAGATTTGTAGTGGCAAAGCGTCTTAAAATCTGCCATTAAGATCGCTTTAAATACTCTTAAAAAAAATCATTCTAGCTACGTTAATACTGAAAGTTCATCAAAACTTCGCTTAGCTTAGCTTAGCTTAGTCTGACTGCACGTATCGATAGTTGCACTCCGTGATTGATCTGAACCAGTGAAATTGTACAAAGAATCAACTGAATGGGGCTTGGTAGTAACCTGCCATTCTCAGTGTACATGTTCCAGTGACTCCTACCTTTAAAGATCAATAACGTCACCGGCCACGTCCTTGCAATCAGGTGGGAGAGGGAAGGAATGTTAGTGTGTGACTTTTGTTGTTTTGGGACCGTGTTTACCTCTGCATCCCACAAAAGTCACAGGAAGGAGGTTTTGTTAGTGGGTTAGGTTCGTTGGATCAGGATTCACCTTGATAAGTGATGCGATCTTTTGTTTTGTGTAGTTATTTATAAGTGTTTTCGATTTATGCTCTAAACAGCCGGCTGTCTAGAGATGTAGATCATTATTAGATGTGTGTATACCGATTTAAACCAACAATAAGGATACTGTTGGGGCCCCTCACAAAGTGTGATGATGGTTTATTTTATTTTATCAATGACCAAAATAATTAATTATAAGCGGTTTGAACCGATTTAAACCAACAGCAAGGATGCTGTTGGGGCCACTCACAAAGTGTGATGGTGGTTTACTTGATTGAATATAAAATAATTATTAGAACCGATTTGACCCGATTTAGACCAACGGCAAGGATACTGTTGGGGCCACTCACAAAGTGTGATGGTGGTTTATTTAGTTCGGAAGAAAATGAATATGTATACTTCTTTTTTTTTTTTTTTTATATAATAGAACGAATTTGTACTGATTCAAACCAAAAGCAAGGGTTCTATTGGGGCAACTCACAAAGTGCGATGGTGGTTTATACTATAAGGGCATAAAACAAAATCAAGAGCCATTTCGGTTTCCATAGCTTCCTAGACACTCGGCCGCAAAATAATCTTATCCGACGGAAACGTCTCGATCATCGCTGCACAATGGTTTATTATAGCATTTATAAAGTAAATTTGAATACCTTATTGTTTATTTATTATCCATTTTGACTTGACTTGGTACCGTTCAGTTTTATGATGACAAAGTTGCCTGGAGAAAAGTGACAGTTCAAAATGTTTCGGAAGGGAGTCAGCTAGTGTCGTCCAAGTTCAAGTGCGGAAAAAATGCCATTTAAAGTGGTACAAACAATTGAAAGATGCGAAACATGCCTAACCATAATTCTTTCTGGTTGGAAAGAAGCTGGAATCCTACACTGGCCGGAAAAAAAACGCGGTAGCGAAACTCTCTCAAGACGAGTTCTCCATGCCAAACCCAATGTGGGAACGTATCAATTGAGTGAAAAAAAGAGAGTTCAAGACTCGCTTGGAGGCTGAAGCAGAATTGGAACAGATGTAGCCAGTTTCGGATACGGAGGCGAACGAAGGGAATAATCCACCACCGTCAAAGAAAGTTTGCCCCGAAGTCTACAAGTCCCCCAGTCGGAAGGGAAACACAATAAGAGACTTTAACGAAGTTTTCCTTATTCCTGGGCAGGAGGTTGACACCTGTGAAGCTGACTGTAAAATCCAGAATCAGATGAGATTATAATATATGCGACACAAATTCACTTTTTTATAGGGGAACATGTGATGTGAATAGAACCCACCATCAGTGCAAGGATTACATATGACTGCAGATACTTCACTGGTTGTAAAGTTCTGCCTGATGGTTTGTTGCAGCTGGGTGAATCAACTTCATTGAAGACCTTTGGAAGACAAACGACAAGATGTACGTCTATCAACACGTGACAAGGGACTGGCAAATCCACGAACACTTGTCCAGTCTACAAATCCATTGAAACCCTTAGGCTGCCCCCCCCCCCCCCCCCCCAAACCCAACATATAATAATGTTTGATTGATGAAACGTATTCAAAAAAGGGATATTTAGAGAGAACAATCTTCAACTGGAACGTACTCACCAAATCAATACATCCGGGAGCGCATTCTCGATGCTTAATTTTCTCTAGTCATTTTTAAACAATTCCTCCTCCAGCGAATCCAAACACACAATCCTGAAAGTTCATCAAAACTTCGTAAGAGAAAGTTGTAAACCTTGAATTTTAGATATTTTGATTTTTTTTTCTACTGGGGTCGAGCAGTAGTTCCACCTTATTCTAAAAAATACTGGCATCCCTGCTAATTATCTAAAATACTTCACTTCAAAGAACCAACATCATATCCACGGCATGAGCAGAAAACTGGTGTATTTTGCTTTCAAATCTCATCCCCGGACAGGTCTCGAATGATCTAAAATGTATTAAAATGACTATAGGTCGTTCTCGTACTTGATGTTGTGCTTTTGCTGCAGCTTTCTGTAAGTTGCTGTAAAAAACAATATGATGCAGCGAGTACGGGAAGTATGATTTTTGCTACATACAGAATTTTATATAATATCAAGTATGGGAACAGACATTATAATATGAACTATGACGTACGTTCTAGTTTAAGGTTTAGTGCTGTATTGCCACCCTAATTTCTTTTCCTGTGTCAGTTCGACTGAAATCCGAAGCGAATAGTTAGCTGGCAGCACTTATTCTCATAACATCGCATCTCATTTAAGACTACGGTATAGTTGTGTGAGAGAAATTTTCAAAACGATTGATTAATTATTTTTTTATAATTACTTTATTTGTACAGGCTCAATGGAATAAACTTTACAGAGCCGAGTTATCCTTTCCGTTATACATTATTACTGTCTTATATTTAAAGTTAAAGGAACTGGACCGAGTACTCGCGGTTGTTTCGAGGTTAGTGGAGATTTACAATTGTTTGGATAGGAAAAGGGAAGAAGGTGGTTTGAAATGTGGTTTACGATACAACTGTTTAATTAATCCTAAAGCATGAAATTATTTCTATTCATCTTCAAAACAAACATTGAAAAAAAAACCACACGTACAAAATACAAACTAACGGCGCCGGTGGTGTAGTGGTAGGCGTGATTACCTCTCACCCCCGCAGGCCTGGGTTCAATACCAGTCGGCGCCGCCGGGATGTTCTGAGGCATAACATCTCTGATCACGCCTTCCTTCGGATGGGAAGTAAAGCCCTTGGCCCCGGTTCATGAGTTGATGGGTCGATAGGTAGGGTCCAGGTGTGGGAGCTGCCTTCCTGGCACGTCGGTAGCATTGGTGCTCAGCACGGAAAACAAGATCGACGGAAAAAACAAACCAAAGGAAAAAAAATACAAACTAAACACAAGGTTAATCAAACTTACAATCTAAGGTTAATATTCTTAAAGTAAACATATATGAGTTTCATAAACTCCAGATCGCGTCTAGCCAAAATATCCCGAACTGGAACATTAGGTTGTCTACCTCGAGCCCGAAGGGAATCATAAAAATGTGATCTGACTCCACGATACTCCGCACAAAACCAAAGGATGTGATCAGCGTCCTGGTAACCTTGTCCACATTCACAGAGATGGCTATCTCCCAACGCCACACGGAACAACGATTGATTAATGTTGAGCGATGAAGTTCAAGCATTCGTAATGATAGCTCTCTCACATAGATCTACATTCTTTCATAGAGATTGCTAAAGTATGATTGTGTCAGTGATTTGTTTTCATCGGGAAAATTTTCTGCTATGAAGTTTTTTTTCCCGATGAAAACATTTTGCGTATACGTATACGTGACGTAGTGTGCGTACGATAAACGTCAGCAATCTCTATACTAAAACATTATATCAAAGTATGGCAACATTAAATGCCTTGCCTACTACGTTTCAATACTTTTGCATTGTGTTTTGGATAAGCATAGCAAATCAACACATGAAATCTGAACACTCGCTCGGTGAACAACCACTCCGGTATGCAAATAGTTCACTCCGAATATGATCGTAATCAGAGGCTGTCAATCTGTAATTGATATTAACTTGTTGCCACGGTTGACATTTATATTGTTCAAGGAGCGAATAAACAAATGGCAAACAAACTTGTACTATTATTAAAACATTAGACTACCTTGCCCCGGTCCAACCAGACTCAACCCCGAAAACGTGATCCACCGAATTTAACCCGAATCAGGAGCCTACAGAAGGTTTATTGAACGCTAATTACTTTATAGTCTAACGCATTTCGGCGCCTAGTCGGTATTTTCCGTTCCATTTCTGGGACCAGCAACTGTTCTTGAGTCTATGATTTCAGATATTTGATTGATCTATTTGAAGGTGGGTGCGCTCTCGCACCTTGTTACTCAACCGAACACGACATTCGCGGGTGTCATGTGCACACACATGTCATTTCCAACCGTGAGCTGGACTCGAACTAATATTGTTCTTGATTATTACCAACTCGTGCCCGACCGGTTGGTTGTCGGTTTGTTTCTTGTTTTATCAAGACATTTCGCGAATCATAAAGACGGAGAGCAAAAAAATGAGCGCGCTTTAATGGATATTAAGAGGGCAGGGAAAAAATCGATCATGATTTGAATTATCTGTGCAAGTCACGTAAGCCCAGCTCTCTCGGTGCTGCTCCGGGCTGGACGAGGGTAGATTTGCGTGGAAGTGAAGAACAATCGAGTCACTCGGATCTGGCGCAGAGTTGAGTTACCCTGTCTTATCCGATCCTTGGAAATCTTTGTCTCTGCTGTCTGAGGGGCCTCCGGTAGTTGGCAATGCAAGATATCAGTTTGTGTGATCTTGCATGTTTCGCCGCATGTATGAGCTCACATATGGCTGGTATGGTAAAGACAGACAGAACTTTTGTATTGTACCGCGCAACCAACAATTCAACGTTTCTGCTTCCTCTACCTACATGGTCATGGCTTTTGGGAGCGCTCGTTTTGCTGGTGAGACTAACCTTGAAATACTTTTGTTATTACGCGAGGTCATTAATTCCTCGGTGACATAAACCGCTCCCCGAAGTGACGTCAATCCGTAATCTCACGTCATTTTCAGGAACGTGTAATTTGATATACAATGTAGAAAATTCAAGACACAGCCAATGCAACTGCAGATTTTGATATACGCCACGATTGCCGAGACCTTTTTGCACCTGCAATTTCTAGGAAAAATTATGATCATTCGTCGGCAGCAATGAAACCTCTTCCGTGGACCATGGATCAAAATTTCCACCATGAGCGATCGTTCCGAGAGTTTGGGGTCATTGCAAGCTGTCCGTCACTGTGTATATTGATGCAATTCACCTGCTGCATGGTCGCGGTGGTGTGACGATGGCGTTCTCCGTGCCGTGTAAAGGTCCGCTCGTTTGCTTATAATTGGTCACTTTTTTTTTCTACCATGTCGCTCTTCTCGGAAATGGTCAATCGCATTTTCGCACAAACAACAACAACAGCATCAGCGAGTTAACGCAATGCAATGCACAGACAGCGCCACCACCAATGAATGTCTGACCAAGCGACACGAAGATATAGAGGCCAATAAAATAATTGCAACACTTATTGAGGTGAATGATGCTAATTTTAAAACTCTACGCGAGCGAGCATCGGATCTCCGTCAGCTATGGTGGGTACCAACTGCACCACACTCAGCATCGCACTTAATCGAACGACGGATGATGTTTGTTAAGTGTCTGCACTAGGGTGGTGTCCTTGACGCGAGGACGAAATAATTACTCGTGGAATTTGATAACAATTGTATAGACATTGTTTGTCGAATTTCATTCGAATCGAAATATCCCGGAACAAAATTTGACCAGTAGAACCATCTTAATTTTCTTTCACTGAATTCATTCTTGTACATAGAATTCAAGGAAAACACTGAAAAATGAAACCTGTGCAGATTTGCAACGAAATGTCGATTCGTTTTCGTCAATCTGTCTATTCGACGGATGAAAACCCACAATATTAGTTCTCTAAGCCATGATGCAGGCAAATCTAAAAAACGGTAAAAAATCGCTTTTCTAATCATCAACATGTTTTTTTTTTAATGTAGGTCAACTAATCCTACTCATCTAATGGGATTTGATAAAGGTAATTTTGTGGAAACTTTATACAGTGTCTTTAGTAAAGCCTTTGATAGATTTGACATTCCATTGCCCTTTTTTCAAACTAAAGCGTATGGGATTGACAACCACATTTTTAAAATAGATAGAATCATATCTTACGGATAGAACACAGGAAAAACAGCAGTTAATGTGACTTCAAGATTGCGACAGGGATCTCATTTAGGCACCTTATTAAATATTCGTTTAGTTGACGAACTCAATCTTGTGTTGAACCGCCTCAATGTACTTATTTACGCTGATGATAGGAAACTGTATATGGAAATCTGTAATAGGATACATTTACAACATTTTCAGGATGAAATTAATGGCTTCTACAATTTAAGTGCTGTCTATTGAATCGTTGGAGTGAAGTTTAGATTTTTCGTGTGTTTTATTTGAAACGTGGTAATTTGAAACCTATCGAATTTATATCTGAAAACACTATCATTGTATGCAAATGCACGATTCAGACATCAAATTTGTTTTAAACGGCAGCCCTAAGTATACACCTTTAGAATTGATAAAACGATCCGTAAAATAATCAAAAACGTTCCATTAAAAACATTCAGAAACATCGGAGAAAATCTCTAAAAATGTGTGGATTATCCATAAAAATATCAATATTGAAATATTTTATATGCATTGAAATTGTACGAATTACCCATAAACATATTGCAATAGAGGCGAATGAACCCGTTGGTTTAAAACCTCTATAATAAACAAAAAAAAAATATTCACCCAACCGAGGGATGTAAGATTCGCTTACAATTATGTGGGATTCATCATCAGAGGATGTTAGTGGAGACCGCATGAACCGAGGATGCGATATACCTAGCTGCGGTCTAATGCAAGAAAATTGGAGACCGAAAAATGTAGAGTGTATTAGTGAGGTAAATTAGTTATGTCGAAAAAAATAGGAATCCGATTGCCGACTGGACTCGAACCAAGAACGCTTCGATTATCAGACCTGTGCTTTCTCCACTGCTCTCTCCATGCTCCTGAATATGGATAGCCTAAAAGCAAACATGAAGCGCTCATTTTCTCGCATACTCGACTTCGTATGCTTTTTCTGCTGGAGAGATTCGAGGCAAGTGTGTGCGTCGTTCTACAAGCTTACTGGTATAGTCGAAAGCGTAGATAAAACACGAAATGAAAAAGACAAAAAACCATTACATCGCCTGTAAGGTCAACTTCTAACATTCGCTGCGATGTTCATGAACAGAGAACCTTAAACTAGAGAAAGTGATCCATAAAAAATCAAGTTTGCGCACTTAAAAATATTGGCATGATCCATAAATTAGATGAAAATTATTCATGTTTAGGACACTATTTTTTGATCCATAAGATCCATAAAATTGCTCCACTGTATATCTACTTAGATTTATTGCCCTGCTCGTGTATTTTAGGTAGAGGTGCGAAGCGACGGGCAAGCGTCTAGAATTAGCTTCCAAAAGAAGATTCTACACGCAAACCAAAAATCTATTACAATGAATGTTAGTTCCGTTTTCTATCATCCTCTGTTCATGAACATCGCAACGAATGTTAGAAATTGACCATGCAGGCTATGTAATGGTTTTTGGTCTTTTTTATTTCGTGTTCTATCTACGCTTTCGACTATACCAGTAAGCTTGTAGAACGACGCACATTGTAGAGTAGAGATGAACTAGCCTAAGGCTAAAAATCTCTTTAATAAAGCCTTTAAAGAAAACGCACATTGTAGAACATTGTAGAACGACACACACGCAGAAAAAGCATACGAAGTCGAGTATGCGAGAAAATGAGCGCTTCTTGTTTGCTTTTAAGCTATTCATATTCATAAGCATGGAGAGAGCCGTGGAGAAAGCACAGGTCTGATAATCGCAACGTTCGTGGTTCGAGTCCAGTCGGCAATCTGATTCCTATTTTTTTCGACATAACTAATCTCACTCACTAATGCGCTCTACATTTTTTGGTCTCCAATTTTCTTGCATTTGACCGCAGCTAGGTATACGCATCCTTGGTTCATGCGGTCTCCACTAACATCCTCTGATGATGAATCCCACATAAATGTAAGCGAATCTTACATCCCCCGGTTGGGTGTATAATAATATTCTTAAAAAGCTGGAAGCTTCATTTAGGAACTTCTTTAAGAAGCTTATGCTAGATGCTCGCCCATCGTTCCGCTCTACTAAAAAAAAAGGGACGGAACAGTGAACCTAAGTACCCGAGCAAAGTCTGAGATCAAATTGAAATCTAAATTTGTTGTTGTGATTTCACTGATAATGATTACTCAGGTTGCTGTCGTTTTGGTCGTTTTAACGGTTAAAATATCAAAATTGAAAACAAACAAATCTCCCTGTGACATCACATTGAAAACTATTTCTGCTATCAGTGAGAGCAAACTGAAAACTAAATTTGATATCCATTTTTCCTGTTGATAACAAAACAAGTATTCAATTTGATGTTATGCTAAGGCAATGAAAACAAACCCGCAACAACATATTTTTGAAGAGCAAATGTACAGCATTAAAACAAAATTAGGTATCAAATTTGTCAATTGCGTAAACTGAAATCAAATTATGATTTCAGTTTGATGTTGATATCAAAACTTGATTTCAATTTGCTGTCATTTTGATGCTGGACTTTGCTCGGGTAGCTACGCAGCTATGTAGCAATTTTCCAAGGTTTATGGATCAAATTAAAAAAGGGTCCAAAACATAAAATACATATGTATATCCCATAGACTGTAATGGGAACACACCATAATAGGAACGGCTACCAATAACTGGAACACCTACCCTCAGTATGATCCATAAAATTAACATTTGTTTTTCATATTTTCTTTAAAAAAAAAAATATTATAGAAGCTTCTTTTGGAAGCTAATTCTACACTCTTAACCATCGCTTCGCACCTCTACCTAAAAAACACAGCAGGACAGTAAATCTGAGTTGTTACGCAGTAATGGAGCAATTTTTTATGGTTTATGGATTAAAATTAATAATATAGTGTCCAAAACGTGAATAATATACGTCTAATTTATTGATCATGGCTGTTCGGAATATCGGGATAACCCTATACCGCCAAGCCCAGCGACAACCCTGTGGGAGATTCGCTGTCAGAAATGACAAACGTCAGGTTTGGTTCAACGGAACTGTGAGCAGCGGTGCCAGATATACTGATATGTCTGTATTTATACAGATATTTGAAGTTTCTTACAGACCCAATACAGACTACAGACATTAACAGGAAATTGGAAACTTTGATTTTGTACAGATTTTGACCAATTCTTTCTTGAAATTAAACATAAAATAAACAAAATTATAATCTAAATT
The DNA here is from genome assembly GCF_037179485.1 of Ochlerotatus camptorhynchus. Lineage (NCBI taxonomy): Eukaryota > Metazoa > Arthropoda > Insecta > Diptera > Culicidae > Ochlerotatus > Ochlerotatus camptorhynchus. The sequence continues at coordinate 943,935 of NW_027040773.1, forward strand.
TGCACAGCTTCAAGCAATTATGGACTTGAAACACACTGCACAGTGGTTGAAAAATCCATTTTGACGCTCTTAATTAATAACACCATGGAGAGCGGATTTAGAGTAAAGACGTCTTCTGCAAAGTTGAGGAGTATGACATGCTTCATATTTTGAAGGCATGGGTTTTGTGATTAATCCCCCTAAAAGTGAAATGAAAAATTTATTTTCTCACAATGTCGAGATAAATGTTTGACGTCTTGAGCAAAGTTGTAGCAAAAATGATTACAAACAACTTTGCTCAAGACATAATAGACCTAAATTTCACTCAAATCGAGATAGAGAGCGTTGTTTGAGAACGGACCCCCAAAAACACGTTTTTCATCAAAACACATATTTTCTTTAATTTTAGGTCTTCATTATGTTCAACAAAGTTGATTGTTTAACTAAAATACACATCGTTCTAGAACATACTATACCTGCATCATTTTATTAGGATGAGTTATTGATAAATTTTCTTCTATTTTCCTCATATTTTGGACTTGCGTTTCTTTCTTAGGTGCAAAAAGGTGCAGATGAAGTCAAATGCATCCAAAATTACATTAAAAGAGCTTTCAAATGGTGGTAAACTTGTCCGTCCACGACTGTCTGCTGGAGAGTTATGATCAAAACAAACACTCTTTGATAGGCTTTATAGAAGTCATGTCAACAACAAGGGGATACTGTGTTTTATAACGCGTAATAAATTCGTTTCCATAGTAACCGGCTCAATAAACAAATTTCCCACTTCGTAGAGCTTATCAAATTCAAGAACGGCACATTTTCTTTTCAAAAGTTGCCCAGAAGGTAAAACTGAAGCATCAAGAACGAAAAAAAAACTGTCAAATTAAGTTAAACTTGTGAGCCGATAAGTGTTTTTCCATAGTGCTTATCACTGTTTTTCATCAAGCGTGAAGCAGTTCTAGATCTAGGCAAGTAAGAGAGGTGACACAGTCGGAAGAAGTGTTAGTTTGTTTACTAAAATGAACCATGCCCATTTTGTTATGGCAAGTTTGCTTATTGCGTAGAAAATCAGTTTGACACGGCATTTGTGACCAGCATACACCTTCCGGTCGTATGAAACAGGTCAAAAACTGTCCAAATCCGCAGATAAATTTTTTTGTTTTACAGAAATTCAAACTGTATGGCAAAATAGTGAACTTTTCGTGAGCATTAACGGCAAAGAACTAACCAACACTGAGAGATCGTAAGTTCCTGCCCACCTGTCATTTTCCATCTCGGTATTGTGAAAGTATATGAAAGCATGTAAGATAGAAAAACTGCGGAAGCCAAGCGAAGGAGAGAGAGACTAATTCTGCCAAAGAAACCGGACAGCAGAGGAAGCTACGAGAGCAGGGCTTTGAAGTTAAATGGCATTATCTGGTAGGGCTTAGTTTATTTTAAATTTTTCAATTCATCATTTAAGTCGAAATTGATAAGCGTGATCTCTTGTCACTCTGGTCAAAAACGAGTGGAGGCCGATCATCAAAATTCAACTGCGTTTATAAGAAGGTACTCCAGTGTTATGCCATAAATGTGAATATTATGCCGGATGTGGCTGCACATGTTGGAAAACCCATGAAAACGATGTGCGACTTTTTTGAAAAGCTCTGGACCAAACATGCTCGTGCATGGTTGTCAAGTGTCACACCGAGTATTTCAGTAAGCCGTTCAAGCTTCCTGAAAACGTTTTAAACTTGCTTCCGTCTACTTCTGAAAATGCAAAAAGTGTGGCAGGACGATCAACACCAACCTATCGAACCTGGTATTACTTGCCAGCTAGTATTCACAAAGTATTGATACATGGATCAGCCGTGAATGAACATTTCCTTGTTCTAATCGGTCAGCTTTCTAAAGAAGCACAGGAGGCAAGGAACAAGGATTGGAAGAGGTACATGTATTTAACCAAAGTAACAACGAATAAATTAATACAACTTTTATTTAACAGATACCAAGAGTTCAATACCCGCAAGCAATCAAGATCGCTTACAAATCGTGATCAATTGAACTGGCTCCTATTATTATCAGATCCATTGATTACTAGCATTCTTGGATGGCCTAAAAAGCACGAGAAGCCATTGACAAGCGATGCTAAACAGCTGCTTGCAGAAGAAGCTGAAGGAAACGATAATGATTATATTAATGGTTATGATTCTGCTAATAATGATTATAATTGAATACAATACAAAATATTGACATCAAAAATGCAAAACCAATCGAATAAAAAGAATTTAATTAAGAAAAATATGTGGATATATTGAAATTGATTATCTCTTTTATACTGGTTATATCATAAAACAGAGTAAAGATATAGATACTTATTTTGATCACAACTCCTCAGCAGACGGTCGTGGACGGACATATTTACCACAATTTGAAAGCTCTTTTGATGTAGTTTTAGATGCATTTGACTTCATCTGCACCTTCTTGCACCTAAGAAAGATACGCAAGACCAAAATATGAGGAAAATAGAAAAAAAATTATCAATAACTCATCCTAATAAAATGATGCAGGTATAGTATGTTCTAGAACGATGTGTATTTTAGTATACCAATCAACTTTGTTGAACATAATGAAGACCTAAAATTAAAGAAAATATGTGTTTTTGGGGGTCCATCCTCAAACAACGCTCTCTATCTCGATTTGAGTGAAATTTAGGTCTTTTATGTCTTCAGCAAAGTTGTTTGTAATCATTTTTGCTACAACTTTGCTGAAGATGTCAACCATTTATCTCGACATTGTGGAAAAATATATTTTTCATTTCACTTTTAGGGGGATTATTCACAAAACCCATGCCTTCAAAATATGAAGCATGTCATACTCATCAACTTTGCTCAAGACGTCCTTACTCTAAATCCGCTCTCCATGGTGCTATTAATTGAGAGCGCCAAATTGGACTTTTCAACCACTGTGCACTGGTTGTCATTAAAGCAGGTGGTGAAACGGATGCTAGAAAGACTTCCAGCTCTCAGAGTATACTTAAATTATACTGATTCGAATGTGGACTTGATGCCGATAAGATGAAAGAAATCAGCGGTATCTTGGAGAACCCCATGACGAAGCTTTGCTTGAAGTTTTTGGAATTTGTTCTACCAAAAGTTAACAAACTGAGCTAGTTCGTTTGCTCAAGGAAATCCTCGATAATTTCATGAGACCAGACTACATTGCGAAGCTTGAAGACCTGGGTTCGTTTATTTTGAAACCCAGAAACTACTGTGGAAAAGGTTTATATCCCTAGTAGCACGCTTGTTACAAATCAATCGTAGAAACTTATATACGACTTATTTCAGTCATAAACAAGTTGCTGTAACTTATTGTGATAAAAGTGTGCTACTCGGGATGGGTACTGGCGTGCAAAAACATTTGGATGATGTTTTGTCATCCAATAGCATCAAGCTTGAGGATGTTCATCACTTCAGAACAATGGCGATGAACTTCTACATAGCGCTTGTAAATCAAATCGGGAAAAGTATCAATATGGATGATATGATTCTCGTAAACCATTGCCAGGTTTTTGAGGCAGGGCATTGACCCAAAAAATCTCAAAAATAAAACGCACCCCTCAATGTGCCCAGTTTTGCGGATGTTCCCAAATGTTATCAACGAATTCGAAATGCAAATGGTAGACGATGAATTCCGCAAGATGAGAAACATGGATTTACCAATGGAGACTAATTTTGATGATGGTGTTGAATTTTGGGGAGTGGTACTGGCCACCAAACGGGTGAATGGCGAAATGACGGGTGAATTGTGCCAATCTTATTTGCTTTGCCACACTCCTCAGCTGCAGTTGAAAGGATGTTTTCGTCGATCACCCTAAACAAAACTAAACTGCGTAACAGGATAAATGCAGCTATGATGCAGGGAATCGTAGCATCCAAGGAATATGGAAAAGCCATCAAAATAAAAAAGGAATCACTGAAATCATAAAAACAGCTTTTCAACTATTTTCAAGCATGTTGCATGATAAGACTAAATTATAATATCAGTTCGGTAAGTTCTGATCATTTCTCATTTATTTTTATTAGAAATAATAGATTTTCCCTTCTTCTAGTCTTACCCACATGCCTGTGTTCCTTTTTTACGTTGTCACTTAATTCCGATGCTTCGATACATGGACCTTGAACGGGATTTTTTTTTTTTTTAATCTCGTGATTTTAAACAGCAAAAATTTTTTTAAGTTTTGAATTCGTATTTTTTGCACTAAGAGTAAAAATTTAAAACACGCGAAAACGCACTTTTTTAAGTTTAAAAATGCTTATTTGTTAAGTTAAGTGTGTGGCGAGCAATTTAATAGCCAAAATACATGTGGGAAATACGAAATCTGCAATACGGTGATTTTTCTAGAATACAGACAAATACAGAAATATTTTTTGACACTCATACAAACTTTTGAAAAAAATCATCTGGCATCCCTGACTGTGAGTTAAGATAGGTCGGAGTAAGAACGAGAAAAAAAGAAGAAAAGAAGGTACAATTCCAAACCATCTAGAACACGTTTTACACCTCATTTAAGTTAATTGCCTAAATTTGTTACTATACCTATCGTTTAATTAAATTCATTTGTGATTTGTTGTGAGCTAGGTGCTAAAGTAGGTTAAATGGAGGTGGAATTCATGAAAATGTTGAATTTAATAACCCTATATTTGCTTAATCTAGATACTACAATTTGATCCTAAAATCTGGTAACCTACAATTTGTTCCTAAACGCTATATACTTGATTTACCCTAAGTAACTAGTAAGTAGCTCATTCTACATAGTTTGCGTGCTTAACTAAAATAAAAATTGAATCCCTAAATCGTAAATCTAGCCAGATCTTTGTTGAAAGAGTGACAGAAGATAACTCTCGGTTTGAAAAATCTCCCGCTCAGCCTCTTATCGCTTTTCATGGAAGAATTTCTCTTCCTCCAGCGATTTCTCCTTTGCGCTTTTCTGCTGCTGCAACAGGTCTAGAGATTCCTCCAGGCTGACCTCATTGGTACTTCCTTTTCCAGATTCGGATCCGGCATCACTCCTTGCATTATTCTTTCTGCTAGGTGGTTTCTTTGGGACAGACTTCTTGGTTCCTTTTGCCACCTTCAGCATATTTGTGCACTTCGAGCACGTCTACAGAACCTCCTTGACAGCTGCTGTCTTACTGCTGTACATTTTCGATCGCTGTTCTGTTCTTCACTCAACGGTGGTGTTGATCCCTCTGATATTTTGAGGTTATTACCGATGTGATTCTTCTAGAATGTTCGGATTAATGAAAGCAACTTCCTCAGATCAATCTCATTTTGGACAGCTTGAATAGGTTTTATTATAAGCATTATGATTGGTTTAGATTTTATATTAGTTTAATAAAACCTATTTCAGCTTCAAGCTGTCCAAAACGAGATTGCTCTGAGGAAGTTGTTTTCATTAATCCGAACATGGATATATTTTTAAATGCGCAAACTTGATTTTTTTTGGATCACTTTATTTAGTTGGTTAATTGCTAAATGTTTTATGGATCAATTGCAATATGTTTATGGGTAATTCGTATAATTTCAATGCTCCAAATGAGTACCAATGCTACCGACGCCAGAGTGGCAATTCCCACACCTGGACCCTACCTATCGACCCATCCAATTCTTGAACCAGAGACCAACGGCTTCACTTCCTTTCCGAATGAAGACGTGATCAGAGATTTTATGCCTCATAAAATCCCGGCAGCCCGCCTACGCGTTGTTCAGAGAACGTATCGTAGAGGTGTGCGCCGCCGGCACTATTTGGGCCACGCCGCCGCCGACACAATTCTACGATTTCCCACGCCGACGGTATTTTTTTTACAGTGCATTCGGCTCTTAGGATGGCGTATTCTTTTTTCATACCTTACATACAAACCTTGGTGTATCACTTTTGACAAAACAAATCTAGATAGAGCTGGAATTAGGGCGAAACAGCTTTTGTAAACAATGTCTTCTCTCGATGATTTCTCGAAAGTCATGGCTCTCCCTGGCAAATTGCCATCCCCATCGAGTAGGGGAAGACTTCCCCTACTCGATGGATATGTTGCTTATGTAGGCGTGCCTTGAATTCCTAGAAATCATCGAGAGAAGTCATTGTTTACAAAGGCTGTTACGCCCTAATTCCAGCTCTATCTAGAAATCGTCTCTTCGACTCACTGTCCCATGTCAAGAAGAACAGGTCTGGCGATGTGAATTTGTCGCAATTTCAGGATTTTCAAGGAAACTCGCAACATTCAACTAGACAACCTGCTACTAATTCAAGGTGTCATCCAATCAAGCTTCAAAGTTTCATTATTTTACTCAAAATTTAAAATCAGTCCTCTATATCTGTAGCATGCGCGAGGCTTAAAATTGCTTTGTTTTCATTAAAATACTACTCAAGATAAAAAAAAGGGTTTCGTGCTTAGGGGCACGAACGAAAGCTTGACGTAGGACCGCTAGTGGACGTAATAAATATGTTGAGCATTTATTTCTTTTAATTGATCGATAATCTATTATCTTAACTCTTTCCACTTTTGAATTGGTGACCCTGAAAAGGGCCGGCTGTTTTTTTCAAGTGGTATTATTTTTTCTGGTGTCCTTTTGATCGTTAAGGACGGCAACCGTGTAGCTTATGAAAAAATAGTGATTATTGATACCTGTAATTTTCAAAGTTTGTTTGTGACATTAAATTCTGAATGATGATATTACTTCTTACCTATATCAGTTAGTATAGGCCGATGGTAAGAGAAATAGGTGATGAATATTTAACATCTAAGATCTGGAATATGCAGCTCAAAGTCCGTGAGTGGTCGGAACAAACGTGTTTGCTCTTAGTTCTTTTAATTATTCCAAAATCTATCATCTTAACTCCTTCTGTATTTGAATTGGTGGCCCTGAAAAGGGCCGTTTGTTTTTAGGTTGTTGGCCCTGAAAAGGCAAATCCACTCGCCTGGACCTGGTACATAGATGACATTGCTTCACGACGCCGATGATGGTGACGCTGTAACGGACTTAACGATGATGGTCCACAGCGGTGGAGCAAATCGATTAACGTACCCCATTCCAGTCGAAATTCTAGTACAACTACACTATGTTTGTTTTGATTCACTATAAAAATTTGACAGATGAAATGAGGGGCTCGTGGATTTTCCTATGTTTCGAGGGGTGCATCGATTAACTTGGGACCGAAGAGAGTACCAGAGCTGAGCCAAAAAGTTGAGCACGTTTCTTCGGGATCTTCTGGTCTTAGAGTTACCTCTATGGTTTTACTACGGGCAGGAGGGTTCCTGGATTCATGTATTTTGCAGCATTCCCACCAGACCAAGACGTGCTCCGGCAAGCATTGAATTGGATTTTTGTGAAACAACAACTAGAGCTACTTGGCTCTTTCAAACCAGTGCAAGTCAATGCCGATCGGATGACGGCGGCCCAGTCATGCTGCCTATTGCGGGAAACGTTTCCTCCGGTCGATGTTGCTGCATTCGTCATGGTCTTTGTATTGGTGCTATACGTGCTGTTCCACTCATACGTCGTGTCCGACGCTTATCCACCCGTTGCTCGAAAGTAATTGACGAAGAAAACTTTTTTTTTAAGTAGTAAAATTTTGTTTATTTCTGTTGATTATGGTAGTACATCGATTTATCATTTTAATTGATTAGCCTACCTTGTTTAATTTGACATTCTAATTTAATATTTGCGTTTTTCGACTAGTTTACAGAATATCCCTTTGGGGATGTGTTTTATTTGAATTGAAAAAAGTGATAACCTACCTAACTACGAGTATAACTCAACCTAACGTGCTAGATCACGTATGATCTGATGATTTGATCTCAGACAGGTGTCTCTGAACCTTTCCAGGATGAATACTCTCCGTTCTTCTTATGTTTGAATTCCAGCCAGGAAGTGGATTTCAGACGGGGGACTGTTAAGGACCATCCTAAGGATCTTGTTCTGGATCCTTTGGAGTTTAAGGTGATGGCATTTTGCGCAACTCTCCCATATTGGCATACCGTACTCGATTACAGGAAGGATGATTTGTTTGTAGACAGCAAGCTTATTTTTCAGGGACAGGGTTGACTTCCTGTTGATAAGTGGATACAACGATCTTATCAAGATGTTGCAATAGGTTTTTGTTTTGTCAACGTGCTCCCTGAAAAGAAGCTTGCTGTCTAGTGTAAGTAAGAGGTACACGACCTCTTTGGACAATTCCACCACTGTGCCGTTCAGGCAGATCTTGTTATTTTCCGACGGAACAAGTCTGGGAGATTTAGAGTGTGGAAAGATAATGACCTGGGTCTTTGCCGCGTTGATACGGATCTTCCAGCTGTTGAAATATTCAGACAGGACGTCCAGGCCTCTCTGAAGTTTGGCAGTCAGAGCTCCGATGACCCTACCCTTGTAGACGATGGATTTGTCATCTGCGAACAGAGACAACGATCCACCATCAGAGCCGGCATATCGGAGGAGAACAGGTTGAATAGGATGTGGCCAAGGATGCTTCCTTGTGGAACCCCGGCACCGATGTTGAAAGCATCCGATGTGATGCCATTCAGAGAGACTCGGAACGTCCTGTCTGATAGATAGTTATTTATGATCTTCACTAGGAAGATTGGAAGACCGTACTGCTGCAATTTGAACACCAGGCCATCATGCCAGACATTGTCGAACGCTTTTTCAACGTCCAACAACGCCATGGCAGATGTTTTCGAAACAGACTTGTTCCGACAGCTGGTGGACGGTAGAACGACCTTTCCGAAAACCAAACTGTTCTTCGAGTAACAAGTTGTTTTCATCGGCAGATGATAGGAGCCGGTGGTACAGTGCTCTTTCGAACAGTTTTGATAACCCTGAGAGAAGGCTGATTGGTCGATAACTTGAAGGAGAGGACGGATCCTTCCCAGGTTTCCGGATGGGTATGACTTTAGCTGACTTCCAACACGAGGGGGAAGTAGCCCAGTCTGAGGCACTGATTAAAAATCAGTGCCAGATGGTTGTAGAATCTGGAACTCAAGTATTTGAGTTCCAGATTCAGGATCTTGTCGAAACCTGGGGCCTTCATGTTTTTAGATGATTTGATATAGGCCAACAGTTCGTCAGCCGTAATCTCGGATTCCTCTGGAAAAATGTTAGGAATCTGAAGAAGATTGGTTGCATTTTCAGCAACCTCAGATTCATGAGGGCTGACGATGTTTTGACCGAGATTATGGGAGCTGACAAAGTGTTGACCTATCGCGGCAGCCTTCTCTTCAGGAGGACGAAGAAAACGATTTGGCCTTCCTTTGATTGGTGAAATGGTGAGCAGTCAACCGAACATAGAGCTCGATCATGTGAGCATTCGCAATGTGTCGTGTGTTCGATTTGCGCTCTATCGTTACGTCCGTGTTTGAGATTTATTCGTTACATGTCTGAATTTTGATTTTTTTTTTAATGCGGCCCCAGTATAGAAATTAAAGGCGTAGTCCTACGTCAAAAACTTCAAAGTGGCAAACATGAAAGTTCTATAGAATGCTACAAACTTCTCAAAGGCAAATCAAAGTTGGTAGTCGTGGAGAATAGAAGAACTATGAAAGTAATGTGGTTTCAAAATTTTACACGGTGAGGCATACGAGTGCAATCTTAAAATCTATTTGCTTTGCGAACACATTATTTTAATAAAATCTGGTTAAGGGATACTCAATAGACATTAAATATAGAAAAAAATAATTTTTAAGCAGATTTAAATAAAAATGCTCCAATTCCCGCCTGCAGCAAAGTTGTTCAGATGGACAAGACCTATCTTAATGAAAAGAGGTTATTTCAGAATTCACTCACCAGGTGGGGCTAGTGTAACATTATCTTTGAATTGTTTGCCCTAACTCAACAGATAAGATAATAGGTTTTATTATTCAGTAAAGTTGTTTAGATGAACAAGACCTATTTTATGCTAAATAGTTCAACTCAAAATGAACTCACCAGGCAGTGCTTGTCTGACATTCAAGTTTCATGTTTGTCATATGGACTAGATAGAAAGTTTCCGTCTTGGGTAAAGTTGGATGATGGACTAGACCTAGCTTATGATAAAGAGTTTAGTTATTGGCGTTCCTAAGGAAAATATGTTCACTCCAATATTTTTTTCCAAATTAACTTTAAAATTTTGCTAAAAATCCAGATCGCAACAAAATTCCATCAAATTAGGCACAGTTTTGGAAACCTTAATACATATCGAAATGGAAGGGGAAACAGATGGTTGTAGTCCACCATACAACCTTGACCCACCCTATTCACGACATTTGATTGTAAGAACTGCTAGAACACATCACTAAACAAACAAAATCATATTCATGTATCTGCTCAAATAAAACTTCAATAACGATAGTGATTACTTAGTGAAAATACACAGGTAATCAGAAGATGTACGTGACCACTAACTTCAAATTATCCATCATCTGGGGACACCCTATCGCGCAAACATTCCTCTCATTGTTGAAACACTCGTCGCAGTAACATCATAAAGGCCACCTCGTGCAAAACAAACGATCGCAATTCTGATGGGGCCGTTTACGGGAGAGAAGAAGGTTTCGAGCAAGCAGCCCCCAGCATCCAATCTTCTTACTAGCACAGTGCGCCGCTTAAGACTCGCACAATCAGTGAACGCATGAACTCGTTTGATCGGCTCCTCTTCTTCGTTGTATTTTTTTTTTGTTTTTCTGGCAAGATCTTTGGCGAGCTTGCCTACATACCGGACGACGGGAAACTGTGGCCGATAGTGTTTGGCCGGTTGACTGACTTCTCGTTCTCCGCTGTTCGCATCACCACCGTCAGTCAGTCAGGCAGGTCGGTTGGTAGGCAGGTAATGATGATGCCGCGGTAGTAAAGTGGCGAAGGTTATGCCGGTTTATTGACATTTCGTGTAACTGAGCGCATGTTTTCGTAACATTGACCTTCATCGCTGCCGTCGTCATCGGGTTCTTTATGTATGTTTTGTCGATTGGTTCGGTTCGTTCGCATAAACCTTTTCCTGCGAAACCAGTTTTGGTCTCTTCATGAGAATTACAATCATGTTGGAGCGTTTTGTTCTTGTATGTTTCACCAAAGAGCAACCAGTTTTGAATGTTATCAGCCGATGATTTTTAAATAAAGGTACGGTAACTCTTAAATCCATTAAATTATTGTTAACGCCGTAATCCACCATGATCCGTAACCTAAACACTTATAAATCCAACATTCCACACAAAAAGTATACTGCGAACGGGCAATTGAAATGACATATTCCGCGAAGGAATTTGATTGAAACGTGATCCGCCGGGCCAGCACCATGTGAGTGGCTCGGTGTGGTTTCAAGAGGTTATGGAAATTAACGCACAATTTGTGTTGGCAAGCACCACTTATTTAAGGTGCGTTTTTGCTCTTGCAATGCGACGACCATATAATGGAATTATTTGTAGGTCTATGCCATTCTAACCCGACGATTTAGGGCATCCTGACTGCTGCTGCTACTGATGCGATGACCTCGACGACGTGGGAGTTCTATATACCGCTCCCTTTCGAACATGGCTCTCGGCAGCAAAGGTCAGTCGAATTGGAATAGTGTGAGCAGTGAATCGTAGCGTAGGAACTTACGTAAGTGTTATTTGATTGAGGTTTCCCGGCGTCAAGGTGTGAATTGATTACCTGCAAATTAGAAGAGACGAAAAAATGCCTGAGATTAGTTAGAGCAATACGTACATAGGTTCGGATGGGATGGTTGGGCATAGCGAGGGTTTCCCCGCTTAATAACACTTCTACGAGATATGATTTAATAGAACTTTAGCATGGCAAGTGAACAATTCAACGCATTTATACATTAAGGAAAGGTCAGAAACTACTATGTTACCCGACTACGTTCTATCCACGGGAATTTATACCATGTTTAATTAAACATAGCATAATGGACGTAAAATTAGACGAGTTCGTGTTTTCCCGAATAATACGAATATTCGTTATAAGTCAGGTAACACAGTAGCAGCACCAACGAACCGGTATGCCACTGGAGAATTTTTTTTGACAAATGAGTGACTCGATATGTCAAATCGAGCGATTCGATCTATCAAACGGGCTATCAGATCTGTCAAACGAGGTGAGACGAAAACCAAGTCAATATAAATTTAACGTGTGTTCGTGTACTTGTTCACAATCGGATGAGTAGATGGCGGTACCCAAAAAACATTTTAAGTTTTATGAAATACTACAAAGCAACTATAAAACAACATTCATAAATTCCTGGTCATGGCTATTTTGGCATTAATGCATCCACCGAAACCTCATTAAGACTAGAATATATCTAGTTGTCACACCCTGGAGAAGTTTCTGAAGGGTGTTTTCTCGAAGCTCTTCAAGATTGATTTACTGCAAAATAGTTGTATGACGAACGCATTGAGAACCATTTGAAAGTTACAATAACACAATAACAACAACAACAACAAAAACCCTTTTCGAGCCATTTCCCTTTGCCGCTTACTAAATTCACTAGGAAAGCATCAATCAAGATAGAAAAGGATTTATGAATCCGATCTTATCAAAATAATTAAAATAGAAGCTGGTGGTCTAAAAATCTTGTTGAATATCTGAATTTATTATAATAGTTCTCATTAAGTGGCCTATTTTTAAGTGCCTTAACAAATGTTATGTGAAATGTACTTTTAGACATCGTCCGCCCTCTCAAAATGTTGAATTATTCTTCAGATCAAGTTTGACCGAGATTTTTTTTTATGATTTTATAATTAAAATATTTGCTCATTGCTAAAATTTACCAAAATATAATTAAATAAAAAAAATATAGATTGAAAATCGAAGATTGTAAAAACCAAGCAAACTAATTGTAACATGGCAGTGGCTTTAAAGTTGATTTTCATGGTTCAAATTGTATTTATCTAAACCCATTTTGCTTGACCCTAAACCGTTCAGATTTATGGCAGCATTTATGGCGGCAAAGTTGCTTGCAAAAAGTTAAACGTCAAAGTTTGTTTATCTTTCGATATTTGCGCTGTGGGATCTAGGGTTCTTTCTCCCGATGGATTGTGAGCAGTTATTCAGATAGTTTCTGATACTGTTTTACAACATTTTGCATTTCGAACCAGGCCCGTAGCCAGCATTTGGTTTCGGGGGAGCTAATTTTATGACATAAAAACATCAATGATTTATAAAATGTGCGCATAACTGAACATCGATTGATACACTGTTTTTTTACATTAACCAAAATCGTTCAAAATCATGTGTCATCATTTTTTTTTAATTCGTTTTAATCTTTGATCGGAATTTTTAATGGACCATCAGAATGTAAAATAATAATTTTTCAAACTCTTTAATACGCAGTTATGAGAAAAGTTAAACAAATGTATGAAATTCAAGAAAATATTTGTAGTTTTAATTGTTTTCTGTTGGTAATGATGATCATGATTTGCATTCTGTTAAGAAAGTCAAAAATTTGTTACACATTTTTTAAAACATAATTATTTTAAGATTTTAATGGTGTTGAATCGTAAAATCACCGGCACCGGATCCTAATTCATTTAAATTTATGAAGGCGGTAAATAACAAACATCCCTCGATGTAGTGGTAGCAATGTGATCCACCACACGAAACACGAACAGCGAATATTGTTGCCTTCATCATTCTGTATGTTTTTAAGTTTTTGTTTTAGCATCACTGTATTTTTGTTTTGTTTTTGAATTGATCGTTATTCTGTGATATTTTGTATTGTTCCAGTTAGCTATATAAGTGCAAATATCTAATGCAATTAGATTAAGTTTGAATTTGACTTCCGATCAGGGTGCTGCCTGAAAGAGGTAATAAATAATGAATGAGAAATGTATTCTTTTACTTCATTTGAATCAGTTGCCGATCTCCAAACTGCTGTCCAAAAATCTGAGCAACAAATTAAACACAACGTAGAGCCATATCCTGGACATTATACCTGGTTATTACAAAAGTAATCTTCTAGCTTTACTCTAAGCAGTTAATTGATATTATAGCCAAGCCCGAAAGTCGCTGGTTTCCCATTAGTTTTAATTCGTTTCAGTGTGGAGAAAGATCTTTCCACACTGGCTGTAGTGACCGGTAGTGTCAACAAAATCTTCAAAAAAACATTGATTGTTGGAAAATACGTCGAGTCACATTTATCAAGCAGCCCAAATGCCTCAAAATTCTTGTTAATATTTATGGATGTCCGGCACCAGAGCTCGTATTCCACCTTTACCTGCAACCAGCCAGTGATGCAAAATATCATGACACTCACGTGACACTCGTCTTCGCATCAACCGACTATCGCTGACAGATCGTTTTGTCACGCTCTGAGAGTTAGAGCTATGGCAAACAACAATCAGCAGTAATGGTCGTTGCTCACAAGCAAAACGTTACACCTGCTGCTGATTATGAAAAGCACAACGAAAACAGTGAAGAATTCTGCAGTACGATGATGAGAAAAAGCGAAGCGACAGAAGAAAATGAAAACAATGCCTACGCATTCCAAGTTCGTCTCGGCAGGTGCGACTGTGTGAGTTACAAACAAAGCAGGCAACATGAAACGGAAGCTGTTGGGCTCACTCACCAACACACTCAAATAAGCAAGCAAAGCAGCAACTGCTTCAAAACGAGCACAGATGAGTATCGTGATTGTCGGGAACGACATTCACCAGTTGCTTTTTACTTCTTTCGTCAACTTGATGGATGGTCAGCTTCGACGAGCACATTGATAGGAATGTACAAAGCGTTACTACCATCAACTGTTTGGCGATCGTGATTGTGATAGGTCGCAACTCTGGCAACCAGGCTGGTGAAATCACAGAGATAACATTTAAGTTTGTCAAGTTGGGATGACTCTCCAATATCTGTAAAACCAGGCAACAATATTTGGAACACCGGAAGGATGTCATCATTTTTTGTGAAACGTCCCATCATGTTTTGGATCAATCCATCGAGTCATGGAATGAAAACTGATCTTCGATAGTATTCCTCTGGTGTTTCTACTGATTGATTTGCACGTATTGTTTGCTTGGATGCACGTGGATGTAGTCGTAACTGCACAAAACAAAACAGACATATGCAGTTTTGAGGTTGCATTAAAAATTTCAGCAAATTTTGCTTCAGCGTCAGCTCGTCTCTCTTTAAAAACCTGTATTATACTGTTCGCATGATTAAGAGCCGATATGAGGTCCACATATTTAGATTGTAATCCTATTGAAAGTGGTTGTGTTGAAAGATCACATTGATGCAATAATTATATAAGATGTTTGTATCCTTTTATAAACAGAAATGCATACTTTGCCTGAAGAATAAACTTCTAATATTTAAATAAGTTTTTAGACCGGTCCTGATTTATACTGTGCCAATATGGTCTAGATCTTGCACTACCAGGAAAAAAGAACTTCAAAGGATTAAGAACAAAGTTATGAAGATGATTTTGTAATTGCCTCCCTGGTACAGTACTACCGAAGTACATAGAATTTTGAATGTTGAGACTTTAGAACAAATCTAGATAGAGCTGGAATTAGGGCGTAACAGCTTTTGTAAACAATGAATTCTCTCGTCGATTTCTAGCAACGGCACCCCTACACAAATCAACTTATCCATCGGGTAGGGGAAGTCTTCCCCTATTCGATGGTAATGTTGATTTGCCAGGAAGAGCCATGTCTTTCGAAAAATCATCGAGAGAGGCCATTGTTTACAAAAGCTGTTATGCCCTTATTCCAGCTCTATCTAGAAATGTCCAACAAAATAATTATAATTTTAGGGAAAAATCGTTGCAATCTTCAATTGCAACGATTAATTATCTTTATAATAGATAAGATATAGTTTTAGTTTTTAGTTTTGATGTGAATTGTTATACTGACATGCAGGTTTATTACTAAGGCAGGAACAATGTAAAATCACTTAGATTTATATCATAAAAATTACAGCAGATATGTTACTAAGTGGCTTGAGCACCTGGGTTAAAACGAAAAGTAATTTATTTTGAATTTTGAACAATTAAAGAGTTAAAATCTAAATAGAAACAATGTGTGACTCTTTGTTAAATCCAATGGTACATATTAAAAGGTAAATAAATTAAGAAGTCATTTGTTGTACAAACATTCTATTTTGTATGAAATCCTGCTTGAAAAAGAGGGGTACAGTGCGGATTGTGTTTAAAAGGCTACAAATTGGGTCTACACCCTAGTTCCTACGGAAGTGAAACGAGGCTGATCTTTCATAAAAACTCGATGGTCCCATGATCTTTAACAGAATCGCTGCAAACATAAATTGTTCATGCACGCTATATAGGAACAGCTCGAGTCTCATTTTAGAGGGGGCTATAGACCTGAAGCCTCGTCCATAAATTATTTTAATATAATATGAAAAATAAAAAAACCTTACCCAGGTAATGGATTTCTATTACCTGTACAGTACAGGTAACAGATATCTATTATCTTGGGTCAGATTTTTTTTCACATGATTATAATAATTTGGGGGGGGGGCTTCAGCCCCATAGCCCCCCCCATGGCTACGTGCCTGTTTCGAACAGCTGGAAGCGCAATCGTTCCCGAAAAAGATCCCCTTCTTCCGGATGGTTGCAGAAATTCACCATGCAGGGATGTACGCTTGAATGAAATTTTCGAAGAGTTGATTATTTCGCCGAATAAAATCGCTGCTATGGATCTGAAACCAACTAATCTCCGCTAACTAACAGTTTCAGTGGTTTGCTGTCGGTTGGTATTTCGATTGTCATCTATTTGCAAGATCTGGAAAAAGCTGGTATGTTTTTGAACTTTCGACAAAGTTTTATGAATTCGAGGGCCACGCTCACTTTACTCTTCTTCGCCAGATGGTCAGTCGTTGATGGTCTAAAGAAGTAAATTTTGCTGAAATCGGCTTGAATTTTTCATTCTACTTCGTCTATCCTTCGAGATTTCCTTGTCATAAATTTGACTTTTATTAACTAGGAGGAACCATCTTTTAAGCTCAATTTGTAAACAGAGTAATTGGGGAGATTATGATGCACTTTAAAAAGCCTAAAAAGCAACAATAAATGCTTTTTGCTCTAATGTAAAACCTAATGGTTTTATTATTGGTTTAATAATGATAGAACACGTTTATAAAGTATTTTATCAAGACATTAATAAACCATTGCTAATGACGTTTATGCTTGAATTACATAATAGTTTAAATGAGGGATTGAGAAATGTTTTAAATTTATGTTCAAAACAAGACAGACTTTCTTGCCAGACTTTAAAAGGTTTTAAAACAGCAAAAAGCTGAATTTCTAAGCAGGAATGTTTTACACTTTGAAATGCTGCATTTAAACTAAATGGATTGTTCATTACCGCCATGAAACCATCATAAATCAGAGTGAATGCCAAATGGTTACTGGATTGTTACTTGGGTAGTGTTTAACGTACTTTAAATATGGCGTCTTGGGCAAGAATTTGAATGTAGCTAGCACGCCAGTTCATAATGGTAGCAGTGCATTAAAAAACCTATTTTTTTTGTTTTTATAAAAAAAACATTGGGTAAGTGTGCCAGTATTAGGTCCTAGTGGTCCTCTAATTGGTCTTATCTTAAATTTACATCTTCTCTAAATTTATATCGGTTAAGGGGCCTCATAGCCTAGTCAGTAAAGGCACGGTATTACCAAGCCGGAGGCGGGCAGGTTCGATTCCCGGTCCGGTCGAGGGAATCTTTCGGGTTGGAAATTTTCTCGACTTCCCTGGGCATAGAGTATCATTGTGCTTGCCACACAATATACAAATTCATGCATTGGCATCGAAAGCTCTCAATTAATAACTGTGGAAGTGCATTTAGAACACTAAGTTGAGAGCACGCAATAAGCTAATATGCGCTAAGTAATAAGCTTGAAATGCGAATAAGAAAAAGAAGAAGAAGGTTAAGGTCAAAAAATAGATGTTGCTATGTATTTAGGCCTATAAAGCTATTTAAAATTTGATTTAGGCTCTAAACATCAGTTGTAGGTAAACTGTGTCTTCAGAAAAGTTTATAATGTTTTTTATTTATTTTAGGTCAATCTTTTGATGTAAGTGGCATTAGGGTGATTATTCAGTTCAAAATATTAACATTCTAGTAGTTTGAGATAGACCAGCATAATGTTCGACAAATGTGGAATGGAAGTGTAACATATTCAAAAACAAACGTTAAAATAAAAATCCATCAATTGAGCTATGAAACATGTTCTGCGTATATCAAAAATAAACCGGTGTGCGCCCATAAGGTACAAACAGCCCGTCTTATGTACAAAAGATTAGGTTGACTTTACAACCACCTGCTCCTTACAGCTCTTTCGTTCCCTTTCCGAAAATACCCATATTGTAGAGTATTTGTCAGTTTTTCTTGAACCGATTGTTGCCATCTTAAAACATGGCGTCTGGCATTGAATCCTAGCCTCTAATCATTATCCCCTATCTGGAAATATCAATATTATAGGCTATTTGACATTTTTTCTTGAACCGATGGCCGCCATCTTGTCATCTGGCATCGATTTCCGGTCTGTACACATCGTCCTCTTTCCGGAAATACCCATATTGTAGGGTATTCGACAGTTTTTCTTGAACCGATGGTTACCATCTTGGATTTCAAAATGGCGTCCGAAATCGATTTCTGGCCTCTACACATAATCCCTTTTCCGGTTCCTGTTCTCACATTGCACAGCAACATCTGATATGGACAAGCTTTCCAGGCATAAATTATTTAGGTAGTTCTTGTGCACACTAGCGCTGCGCAGTGAGAGAGTTCTGAACTAATATGACCACCATACAAAAGGACATGATCACCTGAACAACTTTGCTCAAGATAGGAACTTTCTGTATGGCCAGGCATGCTTGGCATACACAGTTGTACACACCAACTACTCATATGTTAATTACTTTTCACTCAGTTGTTGAAATTGGTTTTTCTTAAAAGTAATTGATAGATTAGGATCATATTTTACACACTTAGAAAAAATCATGTGAATTTAGGTGCTCTGAGGGTGACATATACGAGCGTCAATTTTGACATAAATTTGAGTCATAACAGACGTGAACTATAGCTTAATCTAACTTACTTTTCGTCGAGCAACGAACTTTGCAGTCTCGGAGCACTTATATTACATGAAATGTTTGTTTACGTCTCATCTTTTATGTCAAAGACGGAATCACGTCACGTGTAAAATTAATTATTTCTAAGGTTGTACTATATATATATGCAAGGAGAACAAATTCGTTAAGTTAAGATAACAATCCTAATAGTTACTTTCACATGGAAAAATATTGTTGTTTGAAAGAAACCTATAGTTATTCCAACATTAATTTGACCGTCAACTCATTCAAATCTACCTAATAGGTTCAACTGTTCATCTTATACTCAATTCAACTATAACTTTGATCATTTATAACAACCGTTAAATGTAATTTATTTATAAAGTTTGGTTTCAAGTGATCATCATAAATCCACATACTTTTAACTAGTGATGCGTAGAGCAGGCAATAAGATAGTTGGCTCTCACGCAGATGAACACGGTTCAAATCTAAGTTGAAAGTTCTTGTTCACTTTTTTATGATTTTGCAGTTGTGTTTTTGAGATCGATAAAGAAGCAAAACAAACTTCCATAATATGTCGATAATGAAGAGCAGTTCGTTGAATAAAAATTGTAACATTTTACTTTTCTAACATTAGTTTTCTTGAATCAACTAAAGCGTAGTTGTATTTTGAAGTTTGACGTTTGTTCATCTACTGAAAAATATAGTTGAGCCAACCGAGGAGCCAACTATGTACTATAGTTGTTTCCCTCTATATATAGTCAAATCAACTATAGTTTCCGGTTATCTCTAAAACAATTGAACAATATCGTTATTTTGACCGGAAAAATAATTGCGTCTGCTATAATTTGTTCTCAGTGTGCAAAGAGTAGGTAAATCTTAACATTTGAATCAACGCTAATGATTTTTTACACTTTAAGTCCGATATATGCAGCGAGAATTTCTCACTTCATTTTTACAACGCAAAAACAAATACAGTTTATTACTAGAATTAAAATCGACTTGTCTTTACATATCTATAACAAGCTTAAACTCTATTCTATCAACTGCTTCAAATAGAACTATGTTACATCAACTGTGTGCGAAGTTATTAGCAAATGAGCAGTTCGTGACCAAAACTTCGTATGCCAAGCATGTGGCCAGGATCACGAAATATTCTATGTTGGACCCAAGATCCATATGTTATAGCGCCAGTAGTAACATAAAAGTGAAGTGCCTCTAACTGCATAGTTTCCAATTAAACCTGAATCCAATGCACAGTGGTCCAGAATGCAGATTTAGGTGGAATGATATGTTTTGAGCCTGAAATTGAATCTTAAGACTAAAAGTCTCTTCTACAAAGTTGTTCCTTATAGTTAGGCCCTCATTTTTATGACAATGAATTCTAGGGTGGTTCCGATTATCATTCAAATTAAAAATCTATCTTTTTTGCTTGAATAAATTAGGGTATACATTCTTTGACAAAGTTATAGCTAAGCTAATTTCAAGCAACTTTGTTGAAATTAACTTTTTTGTATCTCTTAAATTGGCCGATTTAGAGCTATTTTCTTGAATTGAGTTAGGGTGGCAGCTGTTTTGCTCTAGTTTTCTTATTTCGAATTTCTCAGCAAAGGCGTTTGCAAATAACTTTTAGATCTTAAGAAGGCGCAAATTTTTGCTGCAAAAAGCTTGAAAATATCTTTCGCCGATCAAGAATTATTGACGTTTTTATACTAAAAATATACACTTTTCAAATGTTAACATCTCTGGTTGGGGCAAACAAAAAAAAAGTTTTTTTACGGCATTTGAAAAGACGTATGTTATTCTCAATAATATGAAAAAATTGGAGGTACATTATTTTTTAAACTTGTATAAAATCAATTTGAATTTATTCATATATTTTATTATATTTGGGCATATCTTTTTTATTAGCAGAGATACAGGCAACAAATCCAGGAATAAAACATTCGTCTTGAAGAGTTTTGAATGTCTCTAGAAGATGACTTTCATGAGAAATTTCAAATAAAAAAGTTAGTGCTAAACTCCGCAACTCTAAAATTACTCTTGAGAACGTTAAGAGATAGAAAATAATTTTTTTAGGCAAAGTTGCTTGCAATTAACTTAGCTACAACTTTTTAAACAACACATGGTTTTATTTTGTAAAACAAAAAAGTTAGTTTAAAAAAATCCCTAATTTGAGGACCACCCTGACGTTTGCAAACACCAGAAGAAGGAAATTTTGAAGAACAAAAACTTCTTCGAAGACACTAATTGTCCAAATATTGAAACAAATGTACTAGCAAATTTTATTTAAATTTGTCATTAGAGTGGTCCTATGAAACCCATCTTTTGCCAATAACTTTTTTATTTGAAATTTATCATGAAAGTCGTCTTCCAGAGACTTTTGAAACTCTATAAGACGAATGTTTTATAGCTGAATGTGTTGCCTGTATCTTTTCTAATAAAAAAGATATACCCAAATATAGTAAAAAATATGAATAAGTTCAAATTGATTTTATACGAGTTCAAAAAATAACATACCCCCATTTTTTTCATTTTATTGAGAATAACATACGCCCTTTCAAATGCCGTAAAAATTTTTTTTCTTGTTTGCCCCAACCAGAGATATTAACATTTGAAAAGTGCATATTTTTAGTATAAAAACGTCAATAATTCTTGATCGGCGAAAGATATTGACAAGCTTTTTGGAGCAAAAATTTGCACCTTCTTAAGATCTAAAAGTTTTTTTGAAAACACCTTTGCTGAGAAATTCTAAATAAGAAAACGAGAACAAAACAACTGTTTTTTTTAAGAGCCACTCTAACTCAATTCAAGAAAAAAGCTCTAAATCGGCCAATTTAAGAGATACAAAAAAGTTATGTCGAACAAAGTTGCTTTAAATTAGCTCAGCTATAACTTTGCCAAAGAATGTATACCTTAATTTATTCAAACAAAAAAGTTAGATTTTTGATTTAAATGACCATCCTAGAATTCATTGTCATAAAAATGAGGGCCTAACTATAAGGAACAACTTTGTAGAAGAGACTTTTAGTCTAAAGTTGCAATTTCAGGCTCAAAACATATCATTCCACCTAAATCTGGATTCTGGACCACTGTGCAATGGCACAGGCTAGTTGGTATATCCCAATACGACAACTTTGTCGAAGACAGTATATTGAAACAAATGAGATAATCCACCACAGCCCCATTAGTGAAAATCCTATAAGCTGTGGGTATCCTTATTCGCGGTTCCTTATTCACGCCCCCGTTACCCCGGCAATAAGGATTCCTGACTGTATGAGCTAGTCAAACGCGCACTCTTTTGCCTGTGGATTTGAGGTCATACTTCAAATCCCCTCATCCATCAATGTATGAGTTAGGTGAAGGAGTACGCGTTTGATTAGAATTATCGCTTTATTGGCCCTTCGTTAAATTTCAAATTCTGTTCAATTTTCACACAGCCGCACTCAAGCGAAACTATCAATCTATCCTTTTCATAACTTTCTCTCTCATCGCACTTAAGCTTAACGTTGATATTAGTATAGCATTTCCTCCCAACTCTGAAAATCGTAAACTTCACGTATAAAGTAATTGTAAAAATCAAAATTTTGCTCAATTGCCACGGTTATCAAACGTATCTTATCCTTTATACTGTCAAATGTCCAGCCCAGGCCAGTGACAAGGCCTATACCAACAGCAGCGTTTGACAGTAGGCAGCATGTCCCGGGCTCAAATCGTTTATTTTGCTGTGCTGGGCCCGCTGTCACGGTATAACATGTTGCCTACGCGCCTGCCACTTGGTTGGTCCAACCATCTTGTGACACTTAGGAGGGGTCGTAGGGGCAGTTTCAATAACATCAGGAAAATTGCAGGAACTTAATAGAAATTCCTAGAAATTTAGGAAAGTCCAGAAATAATCAGGGAAGCTTAGAGACCTTTAGGGAAGTTTCGTAAAATTTGGAACAGTTCTGCGAGCTTTAGAGCAGAAAGAATCATGAATATCAGGAAAATTTAGAAAAGTTTAGAACAGTTCCCAAATATTATAAATTAACATTATGATTCACTCTTCTTTTATCCCCAAGACATGATTTACCCCGACAATAGCGCCTCTAGTGACACGAAAGGTACCCACTTCTTCTTCTTCTTCGCATATCAAGCTTATTGCTTATCGCATATTATCTTAGGCTGTGAACCATTTGCCGAGTTAAATTTAGCTCGTGGTTAAAAGTGACATTTCGAAAGTTATTTTCTATGTTCGAAAATCCCTGTGCTGTCGATCGACCGGTTTTCGAGCCACGGTTGTCAAAATTTAACTTCTTGTCTGTCAGAAATAATCATGCTTGGATATCAGGGTTAATCGATAACTTTCCATCTGTCAAATTTTAATCAAAAGTTAAAATAATCCACCAAATGGTTCAGAGGCTTATTGCGTGCTCTCAACTTAGTGTTCTAGATGCACTTCCACAGTTATTAAATTAGAGCTTTCGATGTCTGTACCATTTATGCATTAGTATAATTGTTTGGCAAGTACAATCATACTCAATGCCCAGGGAAGTCGAGAAATTTTCCAACCCGAAAAAAATTCCTAGACCGCACCAAGAATCGAACCCCGTCACCTCCAGTGTGGTCTTGCTTTGTAGCTGCGCCTTTACCGACCGAGCTAAGGGTGACTAGTGCACTGTAAATTGAGTGCATAGCAGTTGACAGCTCAATATAAACAATGCTATCAAAAGTAAAGTTTTACTCAGTATTTTGAAAAATTAGACTATAAATTACTCACCATGGTGGACAATATAATACACTACCTTTCCAACGATTGCACATAAACGTATACACCCCAACACTCAACTTTATCGTTTTTGTATTGACGTATGCTGAAAGAAGCTAGTAACTAGAGCAAATTGTGAAAAGGGCCTGTGTACCAAATGTAAACAATGACTATAAATGTCGATTTCTCGTGAATATAGCCACAATCTGACAAACCGACACCAGCATCTGAGAGAAAGTTCGCTCTATCAGATGGTATAGTTAGTTCGAGTGGGCGTGTTGTAATTCGTGACCAATAGACGGTTAACTGCATTTTATTTTTTACTTTTGGCTTGTATGCCTTTTTCACATGTTGCTTAAGAACGCACTGGTGAACTCAAATCTGTGTACACAATTTATAAAAACGTCAGGTACTACAACTGAGTAAAAGTGACTCTCTGTCTGAGTTATTCTCAGTGATCGTGCAAATCGATTATCCAAATACTGTGTTTACACTTTGCTTCCTATCAGTTACCAATCTGGTATGTAAAGAGTGTCCCACATCAAATTGCATAACGGAAAAAAAGCTGTAGAAAATTATTTAATTGACCGATCCTTTTCATACCTTCAGACAATAAAATACTAACAGCATTATAACAAGTATTATAGAATTAGTAGCATAATCCATCAGTAAGCTTTTAGCATATTTATTTCATTTAACTTCAATACCATAACCGTACGGTCACACCTTACGCTTAACTCCACTCATTAGGTTTTGTACAACATCTGACTGCAGCTTCTTCTGTATGGAAACCCACTTTTTCTTCATGACATCCTCAGATTTGACCTCCTTGGGATGCTTCCGTAGTGCCTGCTTCATAATAGCCCAGTATTTTTCAATGGGCCTTAGTTCTTAGTTAGCCTTAGTTCTTTGAAAGTTTCTGCTTCCTTACCCAGACAACCAGAATGCTCGTATATTCAAAGTTGTTTTCGTGATATACAAACATATATACAAACAAACAAGTCGTATACAATACAAAGAAATGGCTTATACGTACAAAAGCGGAGGCCATATACATGCATATTTTCGTTTAATTTTAAACGAGTTGATTTAACATCATATACGATTTAATCTGTAATAACAAATTCATTTTTAAAAGTCTTACGATGTAATCCGATTGAATTTGTGATACAATACGACGGAAAAATGAGCCATCGCATAAATATAAGTCAGAAATTTGCATTCTATACGATTTAACTTAAACATAATGCGAGGTATGCCATTCTTATATGCGATTTTGACTTAACCTGTAGCAATTTACGATACTGTCTGTACATTGTTATACGACTTCTGGTTGTCTGGGTACTTCCTCCGGAACATTAAACTTGTGCTGGGCAGTGAAGAACAGTAGCCCCGATCAATGCTCAGAGATTCGTAGTAAAGATTAATCACACGACCAGTGTTCGGAAAAACATTCTCAAATCTCATTCATTGAGTCTCCCTGAGAGAATAAACTCGCGTGCGAATGTGGCAAACAAAATTCACGCTTGAGATTCTCATGCATATTCACGCACTCACACTCACAACGCCGAAAAATCATTCCAGCTTTTAACTCATAAAAACCACTCAAACGTCAAAAAGTTTTCCAACCCCTGATGCACAAACAATAGGAATAACAATGAATAACGCCAAGATATAATGCAATGAATTTTTGAACCAGAAAACTCATCGGTGATTTTTGCGACGTTGAATTTTGCAAGGCAAAACTCACAGGCGCATAAACTCATGCATGAGATTTGAGTTTTTCTGAACACTGCACACGACTCACCGATTCCGAGTTGTTTTCCGATGCCTTGATCAGAAAGTTGACGATTTTCCAGGTGCCTTGCGCAAAATCAATTCGGGTGACGCAATTTTTTCCAACTTTCGAAAAACTTTCCAACTTCGATAAAAATTCAGTCTAAACAATACGCTCTAAGCTACTTCTACCCAGATTTTCAAGAGAAAATACCCAATGGGTAATTTTCATCAGGGTTTTTTTCCGTGATGCAATTTGATGTGGGACACCCCTTAAAGAGGGATGGCAGATACAATCTACCTTTTCCTTCATTTGTTTGTGAAGTAGCGGAATGCTTCGTTCGCCAAGAAGCTAATAGTACATTCAGATTATAGCTGATATTACACGCAACACGAGAAAAAGGCCTATCATTGTTGATCGATTCTCTTCATTGATTTTCTCTTTCGTGAATAACCCGAGTTTTCCATTGGGTGTCACCATCTTCTGTCGAACTGTGCTGCAAGCTTAGCGAGAAATTCGTTTATGTTGCCGTGGTAAACCAAAGAGAAAGTCGATGAAGAGAATCGATCAACGAAGACAGGCCCTTTTCGCATGTTACGCGAGATATCACCAAAAATCGGCTATCTTTATATCATATTTTATTACGTGATATCAACTATAGTCAGAACGTAGTATAATGTCATGACGTGGTAGGCGTGTAAGCATGCATGAGAAAGCTAATACTGTTTTCCACACCATTTATTTTACTAAACTTATTAATTGATTACACGCTTAAATGATAATGCTTCGAATGGTTTTAACAACCTTTCTCACCGGGAGAGGGTAATCAAGTTGCGTCTTTTCAGAAGCATATGAGAATTTGGGAAGTGGACCATATTGTTAATTTATAATATTTGACAGTTCCACTAATTTTAGGAAAATAGTGGAATCTTTCGGAAAAATTCAAAAATTTCAGCGAAGTCTGAAGAAGTTTAGACAAAGATTTCGGAAATATCGCAGAAATTCCAATGAATTCACAAAAGTGTAGAGATGTTACTGCATTTAAGGGCAGTTTCAAGGCGTTTCAGGAGAATTGTGAAAACTTCAGGGAAACTTGTAGAACTTCACAGCATTCCCATTATCTTTACGAAAATTGGAGTAAACTAATAGAAGTAACTAGGATTGAAAGTAAATTCCGAAAATTTCAGTGAGGTTTCATCGGATCAGACAGATTTTATTTTCGGTACACATCTAGTAGAAAGGTTTTCCAATATATCGATAGAATTGCAGTCTTTATGAGTCCGGGAAGTTCAAGTGAGCCTTTTGTCAATATGCACATCATCAAACGCTTTCAATAAAATATATAATACTCTCCAATGCTCAATGAAGACTTGAACAATGTTCTGAGAGTCTTTAAGGGTTCGTTAATTTCAAGAGAGAGTTTTCGCTGTTCAATGATACCGTGATTGGAGAAGGGTACCACTTCGTTATGTTCTCGGTGGCACTCGGATATCCAGCAGTGCGAGAAGCTTTGAGCATTCGACCTTGCCATTCAATAACTTGGCAACAAAAACTACCTGTTGATTTTTCCGTCGGCGTTCCAGAGTTTCCAAACTCAGTAGATTGCAGCAATCAGAATACGGTGGGAGATTTTGCGGATCACGCCATGTCAGATTACGTAATGCCATCCTGATAAACTTGCGCTGAACACTTTTGATCCTTAAAATCCAAGTCAAATTCAGGTAACCAGGTTATCGAGGAGGTATTATTCAGAACTGGTCGAGCTTTCAGGCAGTGTGGGTCAATAAATTCCCTCAATATTTTTGACACAAAACCTAACTGATGGTTAGCCTTTGTTACCAGAGCAGAGCGGTGGAGTTTAAACGTTAACTTATGGTCCAGTAGAACACTTAGACGCTGAACTGGTCGGTTCTTTAAAGAACAGTACCGTTGATGACGTAGTCTAGAACAATTGGCTGCTTGATACGGTAAAACGACATTACCATACATTTAGGAATACTGACGGTAAGCTTATTCCGACGACACCACTCAACGGACAAATCCAATAGCGATTGAAGACGAATGCAATCCTCAGCAGTCCGCACCACAAACTACAACTTTAGGTCATCGGCATAGGCAAGCCTACAGCCATCTATAAGTAGAATCAGTACGTCGTTAAAATACAAAACAAACAGCAACGGACCAAGATCGCTACCTTGTGACACACCCGACAAACTCGTAAAATACGAGGAAGTACTGGAATCAAGTCTTACTCGCAGAGACCTGTCAGTCAAGTACGGCGTCAACCGGTGCGACGCACCAAGCTCAAATACCTTCGCCAACAGAATTTCATGGTTGATCGTATCAAATGTTGCTTTTAGATCAGTGTAGATAACGTCTACTTAGGCCCCATTTTTCACTTGCTCGAAACAGGTCGTGGTAAAATCCAGAAGATTCGTGGTAACTGAACGTTCAGGTATGAAGCCGTGTGTCACTAATGACACATCTCACAATGATCTCAAACAGTTTTGAGGCAGCAGACAGATAAGTGATTCCTCTGTTTGACTCCTGTCTTGTTTTCTGGAACCATAAATGACTCTTTCCAGATTGCAGGAAATTTCAACTGTACAAAAGATTTGTTGAATGTCCTACAAAGCGGCTCAGCAAGAACTCCAATGGCAATACAATACACTGCCGAAGGAATGCCGTCAGGTCCAGGCGACAAGGTACATTACATTTTCTTGGTGACATTAGTAGGAACAGCCGAGACAATTTCAGTCGAGGTGATGAATTCTGCGGAAAATACTGACGATAAATGAGCAGCTTGAAGCTCACATTTCTTTCCACCGATCGAGGATTCAATATCATTGTAAAAACGCTTGCCGGCATAATAGAATTTTTCATCTTCGAATTGACATAGCTCCAAAAGCTCTTGGGGTTGCGCCTTATGTTAGTTTGCACTTAAATGCAGATGGAAATGCAAATTTCTAAGTTCAATCTATTCAGGTCCCCAACAGCAGTGCCAAATTTGAACAAATTTGGTTATGATCTGTCTTTGCGGAACAATTTTAAATTTTGTATGGGAAAAGGTAAGGAAAACGAAATGAACCTATAACCAAAAATTTAAATATTGATCAAATTTCACCAAATCTCGAAAATTAATTGCAAATACTACACCCAACCGGGGGATGTAAGATTCGCTTACAATTATGTGGGATTCATCATCAGAGGATGTTAGTGGGGACCGCATGAACCGAGGATGCGATATACCTAGCTGCGGTCCAATGCAAGATAATTGGAGACCGAAAAATGTAGAGTGTATTAGTGAGGGAAATTAGTTATGTCTAAAAAAAAACTGGATACAGACTGCCGGCTGGACTCGAACCACGAACGTTACGATTATCAGACCTGTGCTTTCTCCACTGCTCTCTCCATGCTCCTGAATATGGATAGCCTAAAAGCAAACATGAAGCGATCATTTTCCCGCATACTCGACTTCGTATGCTTTTTCTGTTCAAGAGATTCGAGGCAAGTGTGTGCGTTGTTCTACAATGTTCTACAATGTGCGTCGTCCTACAAGCTTACTGGTATAGTCGAGAGCGTAGATAGAACACGAAATAAAAAAGACAAAAAACCATTACATCGCCTGCATGGTCAATTCCTAACATTCGTTGCGATGTTCATGAACAGAGGATGATAGGAAACGGAACTAACATTAATTTAATAGATTTTTAGTTTGCGTATATACAACAGCTTTGTCTAAGACTGTAAATTGATTAGACTTAGAGCTTTGTCTAAGACTGTAAATTGATCCGACAACAACACGACATTGAGTCGACATCGACCTTAAATTTGCTTTACATTGATCCGACATCGGGTCGACTCGTCTGTTCGGAACCATTTTGCTGGGTTTATTCCATACTTCACTATCATATATCAAATGATAGTTAGTGACTCAATTGTCATTGACAATGAGCTTCGAATGAGAAAGGGGCTCTTCAAATTATGGCCATGTGAGAATTCGTTTTCATAGAATTGATTGAATGGTTGTATTGGTTCATCTTCAACAGCACTGGCCTAAATTTATATGATTTCTTCTAAATGTGTGGTATAATGCATTTTTTAAAGATTCAGGTACTTCAAAAATTGTTCGAGGTTAGGGGTTTGGAGAAATTCACGAAATCAAAGTTAATTTTTTCCACAATCTGAGACTTTTGACTGAACAATTTGACAGTTTGAATTATGGTTCGGTATCTTGGATACAGAAAGGAAGCAACCTAGAATTTCGAGTAATTTTAGAGACCTTACGCTCAGAGCAATATTCGAGAAGTTAATAAATAAGAAATAAGACCCCAGATTTGCATTTTTAATTTATATAAATTTCTAGAGCTGGACAAATTTAATCATTCTGGCTTATAGCATTTTGTAAAAAAAAAAATTCAGAGGCAATAAATAATTTACAAGATATCTAACTGAAACAAATATGATTTCGAACATCCCATACTTTTGACATGTACTTTCATTCCTAATGCATTGCTTGTGTCAAAATCTTACCCTCCCATTTCCTTGTTAGAGCTTATTCCTTGGGGGTGACCGTACCAGCCGACATGGTACAATGGCCATCCGTAGCTTGCTGTACGTGGTGACATCTGCCAACTACCAACACGTAGCCCTTGTATCGAGTATCTCTCTGGTGGTTTCGAGCCAGAGACAAAACTATTGTTATCTCAGAAGATTATTTCCTTGTGCATTCGTGGAAAAGATAGGCACTCAAAAATGTGTACATCGTACAGATGTACGATGTGCAATATGTATTCAACTTGCCGATTATCATGTCTTCAGCAGTTCACATTTTGAATAACATAAAATTCCTGATCCCCGCTTTACTTGGCTACATCCATGTCATAATTGTTGTTTATTAATTTATTTGATAAGGCTCAACCGAATTAACTTTACAGAGCCGAGGATTCTTGGTCACTATACAATACATCTTAAAACTATAGTCAAAAGGTACAACACAATAAACACTTTATCTTCCGCTATCCAAAAAGCCTCCTCCATCAGAACTGGAGCCGCTTCCAGTAGTTTCATTGTATGGCAAATTGTTGTACGCCAACGAGGGTCAGAGCGCGTCCATTGCAGCAATGGACGCAAAACGTGGTCAGCACTCACACACTCATCACGAAACGGTTGCTTTCCAAAGTCGACGACGCATCGACCGAAAGAACTGCTGATGAAGAACAATGAGGAGGACCACACAATGGTTGCTGCCGAGAAAACAGACAATCGAGTAGCACACATCGAGAGTGGCCTGCTTTTGTCGACAGCCGAGTGAACACTGATCCATGTCATAATAATGGTAGTTATTTTTTGACTGAATCTTATTCAAAACATGATAAATCAATTTGCCAGCAAATTTCCATTTCATAATCAGACGAGAATCCGATTTGGATATTCTAACTCAATTCTCAGTCACTACAGCGCAGCCATTTCCATACAAATCAGCATTCGGCAATAACAATAGCAGTTTACAATTAGATCGGAATTAGTCCGTTCCAAATCACAGCCTCTGAGCCATCAGCCACATCGATAGGAACGAGAACGCATCCAACCATCCGGTTCACCCATGACTGCCCATCAACCTCGCAGCTCGCAGGGAAAATGGCCCCGACGGAATCGATTCCGCGAGATGAGTCAGTCTAGCGTAAAGATTTTCACGCTTGAAAGTGTCCACTCATTGGTCACATCTGAAGCCACACCACGACGACATCAACGTAGCGTAAGATTTGGCCCTTCCTGCTTTGTTTGAAGCCTAAATAGTCGGAGAACCCCTAAATCTTCTCAACTCTGCAAGCGTCTTGACTTGACCAGCACTATACCTCAGTTTGTGGTTGGGACTGCGTCGTCGTCGTCGTCGTCGGCGGTGGCGGCACTATGATTGACTGAGTACTCAACGAATCGGAAAAAAGTACTTGTCCGCAAAAAGATTCTGAGCTGATGGGCCTCGGTCTCGTAGACCTTGGCACAGCACAGTGTTTAATTGAGAGAATCTGCTGTTAGACTATTACTAGATGTGTACCTACGACGTTCGTGAATGTCTGTACATACAATGATGATGGGCGCTGTTGAAGGTTCCGGAACCACGTCATGGGAAATGACTTTCCACCTATTATCATTCGGGACTAATCGTTTGTTCTGCTGGTGGTGCCGTTCCGCCTTACTGTTTCCTAAAGTTTTTCCTAATGCTAATGCTTTTCCCGGTCCAGGTCTTCGAGCGAGTTTGCTTCATTCATCGCGCACGTAATTTTTCCGCTTCTCGGCTCTGTAGGTATATGTGAAATTTAAATATAAAAAGTAATAAATTAACCATCACAGCTTCAATTGTAGCGCCACTTGGAACGCGATCCCAAGACCTACCCTGGAGACCTTGGCGGCAGCGCGGTGCTTGTGGGACCAAGTGCATCAGAGGGTATGACGATTCCCGGTTTCGTCCGCTCTGGCTTACATAAATCTCGTGGAAGTTTTCTAACTGTTTCTTGCGCAAATAAACACGGCAGCACAGCTCAAGACGCCAGTAGGGGCAGTGATTTGTCTGTGGGCATTCGGGGAAAGGTGGGTAGATGGTACTCATAAAAATAAGATTGTCCCGGTCGCTGCACGCCGTGGGAGGAAATCTTTGACGGTGGGAACCGTGGGCTTCGTTTTCTTTCTTTTTCCTCTCTTCCCGGCCATCATCGTCGTCGTGTTCAAACACGCGAAGCAACGATATTGTGATAAAGCCCTCTCGGGCGAAGAAAATTGGATGCGGTTCGATGCTTTTCTCGAACGGCCGCTGATGAGCCTACTAGACTATGGCCGGGTCATTCGGTGTCGGGGAAAGAATGGCGAGTCAACTGTTCTTTTTTTATGAATAGTTGATGGTAAATTGGAAGATTGCGTAAATTTAGATGAATATTTTATATAAGATGACAACTAATCCATGAAATCAGCTGTTAAAAAGTGTATCCATATTCCTTTAATACAAAATCTGATAATGATGAGTTTAACGCAAAACTTATGATAAAACAACCATTCCATATCCAAACGATATAGTCCTTTCCAGAATTTCGTAAAAAAATTAGTTTTGTTCCTTATCGCAAAATATTCGACCCGTATATTTTTTTTTGTCATTTGACCATTTCCAGTTAGTGTGGTCCAAAAATTCGATTTTTTTCATATATGACTTTTTCAAGCGTCGTGACCTTGTTACAGTCACTATAAATAAATGGAGACGCATGGTTGTTTAGTCGCATAGGAGTATTTAGCGAAACCCCAATCCTTTTTTTTTCTTGATTTGTTTTCCGTCGATCTTGTTTTCCGTGCTGAGCACCAGTGCTACCGACGCCAGGGAGGCAGCTCCAAACCCCTGGACCCTACATATCGACCCATCAACTCAAGGAAGGCGTGATCAGAGATGTTATGTCTCAGAACATCCCGGTGGCACCGCTTGGGATTTAACCCAGGCCTGCTAGGGTGAGAATTAATCACGCTTACCACTACACCAGCGTTGCCAGATTGTTTAAAAGCTTATCGGTATCGAAGCTATACAAAATCGGTGTTTATCGGTATTTACTATTTAATTCATTTTATATTTTTGCCGTTTTTGAAAGCAACACTTTTTTAACAATGGTGACGACTGGGATTTGAGGGGAATTGCTTTGTTTAACGGCTTTCTCAGTCTTTAAACACTCTTTAATTTTTAATTTAATTTTTAACTTTTCTGAAGTTTCCGGGGTTTTAATTGTAACAGAAGTTTTTGAAACTGTCATTAATTTATCGAAAGTAACACAAAATTTTGACTTTTCTGAAGATCCGAGAACTTCTTAAATGTTCCTACAGCTAGTGTGAATTCGCAATAAAAATCTGATAGCATCCTTGAAGTTCCGGAAAAGTTGAAAAAACTGACGGGAGAAGATGAAAGAATTACTCGAGCGAAGGCTGAAGAAGCTTCAAAGGTAAGGTGGACGAAAATTTCAGGGAAAGTTGGATGAAACTGCAGGAAGTTGAAGAATGAATAACAACCTTCGTAAGTTAAATAATGTTAAAAAATTCCCTAGGAATTACCGGAAAGAGCCTTCGACTATTTCTCCTTTGATGAGTAGCCAATCAAAAGGAGGAAATGCAAACATTAGTCAAAAGAGTTTCAAGCATAAGGCATCTTTAGAGGTGATTTTTTTAGTATTTTGAAGACTAAAAAAATATGAGGTATTCAAAAACATACAAGTCTTTCACACAAAATTTCTCCAAAATTCGAGCGGGGCAGCAATAATAATTTTGATTATATAGAAAATCGGTATAAATCGGTATAAAATCTTAAAAATCGGTATTCTGAGGAACCTTATCTGTATATCGGTATCTAGTTCGGATACCAATAAATACCGATAATTCGGAATATCTGGCATTTAGTTATTTTAATTGCTCGACAATCTATTATTTAAACTCTTTCCATTTTTGAATTGTTGACCCTGAAAAGGGCTGGTTGTTTTTCAAAGGGAGTTTTTGTTTTCTGGTGGCCTTTTGATCGTTTGGGACGGCTACCGTGTAGCTGATGTAAAAATATCGATTATTAATACATGTACTTTTAAAAGTTTGTTTGTGACATTAAATTCTGGATGATGATATTACTACTTACCTATATCAGTTAGTATAGGCCGATGGTAAGAGAAATAGCAGATGAATTTTACATCTTAGTTCTTTTAATTATTCGAAAATCTATTATATTAACTCCTTCTGTATTTGAATTGGTAGCCCTGAAAAACACCGTTTGTTTGTTGGTTGTTGGCCCTGAAAAGGAAAATCCACTCGCCTGGACCTGGTACATAGATGACAATGGTTCACGACGCCGATTATGGTGACGCTGTAACGTGCAACGCACTTAACGATGATGGTCCACAGCGGTGGATCTCATCACACATCTGTCCCTAATTAACAAATACAAGTGATGCAAGCGGTGCCGGTGGTGTAGTGGTAAGCGTGATTACCTCTTACCTAAGCAGGCCTGATGTTCAATCCCAGTCGGCGACGTCGAGATGTTCTGAGGCATAACATCTCTGATCACGTCTTCCTTCGGAAGGGAAGTAAAGCCGTTGGTCCCCAGTTCATGAGTTGATGGGTCGATAGGTAGGGTCCAGGAGTGGGAGCTGTCTTCCTGGCGTCGGTAGCATTGGTGCTCAGCACG
Source organism: Ochlerotatus camptorhynchus (assembly GCF_037179485.1). Classification (NCBI taxonomy): domain Eukaryota; kingdom Metazoa; phylum Arthropoda; class Insecta; order Diptera; family Culicidae; genus Ochlerotatus; species Ochlerotatus camptorhynchus. Next base: position 978,665 of record NW_027040773.1, read on the forward strand.
GAAAACAAGATCGACGGAAAACAAATCGAGGAAAAAAAAGAAGTGATGCAAAGATTTTTACTACGGGCGGGAGCGTTCCTGGTTGCCAGTATGTGGCAGCATTCACACCAGACCAAGACGTGCTCCGGTCAGCATTGAATTGGATTGTTGTGAATGCGCTACTTGGCTGCAAGTCGACGCCAACCGGATGACGGCGGCCCAGTCATGATCCCTTTTACGAGAAACCTTTCCTCTGGTCGTTGTGGGTGCATTCGTCTTCGTCTTCGTATTGGTGCGATACATGCTGTTCCACTCATACGTCGTGTCTGACGCTTATCCGTCAGTTGCTCGAAAGTAAATGACGAAGAAAACGATTTGGCCAGCGATTTTATTACCGTTGCTTTTCTCCTCCCTTCCGTTGATTGGTGAAATGGTGAACAGTTAACCGAGCATTGAGCTTTCTCATGTGAGCATGCGCAATGTGTCGTGTGTTCGATTTAAACTCTATCGTTACGTCCGTGTTTGAGATTTTTCGTTACATGTCTGAGTTTTGATTTTTTTTAGTGTGACCCCCAGTATAGAAATTAAAGACGTAGCCCTTCGTCAAAATAAAACACATCGTTGATTTTTTATGTGTTGCGTAAAAAAGTTTAAATTTTCAAGGAAAAAAAAACATACTGCACGCTCTGTCTAAAAACCTGAAAACCATAAAAACAAATACAATCAATTTTTTTTTTCAATACAAAAACCCAATTTTTTTAATAACATTATATTTCAAGTATTTATAAATAACTTTCATTTGATATTCTGATTTTTGAAGTCAGGCCGACGTGGTTAAAAAGTTAAGAATATTTGAGAAAAGTCATTTTTGAAAAAAATTGATTTTTGGACCAAAATGGTCAAATGGTCCCCCAAATGACAAAATAAAAAAAATACGGGTCTTAACTATATGTTTTGAATTACTTCTGCGTGAGGTCAACGATTTACATAGTTTAAGATCCTAATTTCAAATAACAGACTAAAATGGAAATTTTTAAACGATAGATGAGGAGGTGAAAGTATAGAGTTGATAGTCCCGTTAGAGTACAGCAGTGTGAAAATTGTATATAGAAAGTAGAAAGCGAGCAAGGACAACTTTTAAGGAAGGTAGAAATCGGTTTGATCATCTCTCTTTACCAAACTCCCCCGTTGGAGAGGGATGGTGAGGGGTCAGTCCATTTTGAAATCTGGTTAATATCCGACATATGTAATTATTGTGGAATAGCCATTATCTCTTGCAACCCAAAACTTTTTGAGGCGATTATTAATAATAAGTTATTTATCCAAATAAAAAGTAGAATTACTACTGTTGGTGCACGAGATGCAGACGTAGATGTCACGGTTCTTTTAGCGAATCCATTTATTATGCGAATGCTTTAAAGCTAAAATATATAACACGATTGTAATTTACAGAATACCGATAGTTATGCCCTAGGAATACTCACAATTCTGTGACTCTAGTCGCAATACCCTGCGTCCTAGTAACCTCCCTGTGATAGCCAACTGCGATGACCTGTTTTTAATTAGTTTATCGTCTTAGTCATAAGTCAAACATTAGAGTTAACGTTTACTTACTGTCTGTCCGTATTAGAATTAAAATTATCTTAAATTTTAGTTCATTTAGTGGAATGTTTGCATGAATCTAACCTATAAGTATAATTCAAGTAGAATAAGTAATTCACCGGTATTTTTCTATAATATTTTGCATGAAAAACTCACGAGACATTTGTAAGCACAGGAAAGGATTCACAAATGTTAGGAAATATAGCGTAATAACTTCAACAAATTCAGTTTTAATCCGAACAACTTTCATCGGCATGCCATTCATTCTAACACATTTGACTTGTAATTTTCATCTAATGACATTTCTACCCTGCATCGGCAAGCCTATTGTGTGGTTTCTGATCTATCAAACTGGTTCAGCATCCCTACAGAACATTTCGTTTGGAACGTTGACGCTTGTAACACCTCCCGCTACAACTACTATGCAACACGGCTTTTTTAAAGGGCGTTTGATGACCAAAAATTTACTCGAATTCACTAATTATTCTCTGGAAGCAATGGAAGACAGAAACCTTGTAGAAGTCTTGTACACATACTGCAGCAAAGCATTTGATCGCATTGACATAACCATGCTTATTTTTAAATTGCAAATGATGAGAATCCAGTCCAAACTCTTCAAATGGCTTGAATCATATCTGACCAATCAAATAGTACACAGCAAAAAATAAATTTTAATATTACATCCAAGAGGATGCACTTCAGTCATGTCGAAAATCTCATGTAATTTTTAAGGCCACAAAAATAAACAAATGCAGTGAAAGCAGCGTAACACCAGTTCATACACTATATTAATGATATGTTTGTCCTTTTAGGCAAGTTATATTACATCATATTTTAGACACGATTGAAGTGCATCCACTTTGATGTGATATCAAAATTAATTTTTTGCTGTGTAAGATTCAAAGGAAAAAAACAAACCTAATGACCTAAAAAGTGTAAATCAAAACAAAACAGGCTTTTTAATAAGCTTCTGCTATAATTTTTAGGACCCGTATACGATAAAAAACATTGTACATTGCTTATGCCAGGTAAATACTAGAATATTGCAGCATAGCTTGGTCATAGCTATCTGAAGAAAGAATAGAGTTAGTACAAAAGCATTTTTTATTATATGCACTCCACAAGTTAGTTTGGACTGTATTTCCATTACCATCTTTTAAAGCTCGATGTATGCTCATAAACATCCCAACATTAAAAGAGCGTCTTGAATTTGCAATGGTTTCATGCCTAAACGACATCGTCTCGAATTGATTCAATGTTACATGTTACCATCAAGACGACGTCGTCTGTAAAACTAACGAACTCAACTACTTTGGACAGCTTTAGTGTTAGCACGCCATTGTACATCCCGCTCCGAAGCGTTGGACCAAGGATGGAGCCTTGTGGAACTCCCGCTGTGATCCTAATCAATCTCTGTTTCATGTCTTTCTCGTAGACCAGAACCAGGTTCTGGAAATAGCTCCTCAGGATCCTGCACAGGGAGCCTCATGCTATGCAGCGCTTCGGCGATGGCCTTACAGGTAGCGCTGTCGAACGCATTCTTGACGTCGATCGTTATCACGGCGCCATATCGATCTTCTTCTTCTTTTCTGTTTGGACGTCTTCTCGGTTCTCTCTACCACTGTCCGAATTGCATCAACGGTGGGATCTCCCTTTCCGGAATCCGAACTGCCTCTCCGAAAATCCGTGCTCACTCTCCGTGCATTTCGTCAGCCTGCTTAGGATGATCCTCTCCAAGAGTTTTCCTAGTGTATACTGCAGGTATTTAGTTCTATATGATGCTGGATTCCCAGATGGTTTTCCTGGTTTCTGCAGCAACACTAGCTTCTGTATCTTCCACCTGTCAGGGAAGTGACCCTCTTCCAGGCATTTCTGTAGCACCATCCTGAACATGTCTGGAGACGCCTGGGTCGCCGCTTTCAACGCTACTTTGGAGATTCCATCCGAACCGGGAGTTTTCTTCACCTACGAGTTTCTCGTTCGTGACTTCGACGTTATCGTCCTCTTCCTCTCCGTACGGTGTAGGTGGCCAGGTCGTTGGGTCGTGCTTCGGGAAAGTCCTTCCACGATGACTTTCAGCTTCTTTGGGCACATTTCAGCGGGCATCATTGGACCTCTGATCTTCGCCATCACGACTCGGTATGCATCGCCCCAGGGGTTGGCATCAGCGTCTCGACACAGCTCCTTAAAACAGTTGGACTTGCTCTGCTTTACTTCTCGTTTAAGTGCGGCCCTGGTCGCTCGAAACACTCCTCTTCGTTCCTCTCTGTCTGCTTCTGTTCTTGCTCTCTAAACACGTCTTCTGGCTCTGAGACAACTAGCGCATAGGGTGGTAAGTTCCTCGTTCCACCAGTAAGCTGGACGCCGTCTATTATTTGGTTTCAGTTTCCTCGGCATGGTCGTTTCATATGCTCTCACTCTGCGTTCAGATTCACAGCGTTCTGTCCACACGGAGTGCTTCAACGAAAAGATCCTCGTCGAAAGCCTTCGTTTTCCATTTCCGATCACAAGCTCTCGTCCTCCGTACTGCCACGGTTTTCCGTTGGCCAATGCCATATCGGATCGATGATGATGACGATGATGATCGCTATGGGTATACCCTTCGCACAATCTCCAATTCATATTTGCACCAGCGACGGAGTGCAGAAAGTGTCGTTGATAATGGATTCCCGGCCATCTCTGCGAAAAGTGCTGCTGGTACCTTCGTTCACACTAAGATTATTTCACCGAATTCTGTGAAATTTTACCGAAATCTCAACAGCTGAACTTTCGCTAAACAGTTGGTGATTTTTCAGAGATTTCCTGTAATTTTTCACCGAATATCTGTAAAAAATACAGGAAATCTGTGAAAAATCACCGAACTGTTTACCGAACGTTCAGCTAACGGCGCCGGTGGTGTAGTGGTAAGCGTAATTATCTCTCACCCCAGCAGGCCTGGGTTCAATCCCAGTCGGCACCGCCGGGATGTTCTGAGGCATAACATCTCTGATCACGCCTTCCTTCGGATGGGAAGTAAAGCCGTTGGTCCCCGGTTCATGAGTTGATGGGTCGATAGGTAGGGTCCAGGTGTGGGAGCTGCTTTCCTGGCGTCGGTAGCATTGGTGCTCAGATCGACGGAAATCAAATCAAGGGAAAAAAAACGTTCAGCTGTTGAGATTACGGTAACATTTTACAGATTTCGGTAAAATAATCTTAGTGTGTTGGACTGCATAACTTCAAGCTTTGCCAGAGTTTCCAGCAGACTGTGACCTCTTGCATTTGAACATCTGGTTCCTCACTCTACCGCCCAAGCATTGAAGTCTTCGCCTACTGGTCTTCGCCCGATCAGCTCCTAGGTTATTCCATCCAGCATATCATTAACTGCTCCATCGTCCATCTGGGGGGTGCGTAACAACTACATATGAAGATTCCGTTGATTTTGGCGATCACGAAACCTTCGTATAAGCTCGTAACCACTTTTTGAATAGGGTATCTGCGCATAACTTGTATAGCAGCCATCCCAGCTCTAGCCGCCACCAAGTTACCGTTATCGGGAAGGATTCGATACGGTTGCGCAATGATTGCAACGTTGCACTTTGTTTCTGTTGTCGACTGCCACAACAGTTGCTGTGCAGTGTCACAATGATTGAGGTTTATTTGGGTTACCTCCGTTAGCGTTGGCCTACCATCGCCTTTTTGTATGTTAGGCATTTGAAGACTCGTGTCGTATGGTCGTTTCCATCCTCTTTTTTGCAGAGCATACCCCTTGGTTGCTTCGTGCAGCCTCTTGCAATATGACCTTTCTCCCCGCGTTTCCTGCACAGATCAGCTCTGTGAGGGTCATTGCAGTTCCTCGCCTGGTTACCGAAACCCATGCACTTGAAGCATCGCTCCAGTTGCTTGATAACCCGAGGAGTGGCTTTCAGCGAGCACACCGATCAGCCAACTTTGACCTTGTCCGTCTTCAACAGTTTGTTCGCTGCAACTATCGAAAGCCGTATCACGGCCGTTTGTATACCATTCGGATTGACATCGGAAAATCTCCCAGATCATAGTGTATCTTTAATGCACTTCTCAGCTCCTGTTCTGTAGAGATCTCGTCCAGATCCCTGCACTCGACCACTGTCTCCTGAGATAGAGCTCTTACGCTCGCCCCTTCGCCAAGAGACTTTTCGACGAGCCCCTTGAAGGCTGAGCTCTTGATCGAAGGATCCTTCTTCAGCTCAAAGAGTATCTCGTCTTTCTGGGTGCGCCTGGTTTTAACCACGTTCTCTCCTATTTCCTTCAATTTCGGATCCTCTTGAATCTTCCGGAGGCGTGCTGCTTACTTTGTTTTGTCCTTTGCTTCGCCGATCATAGCATCATTCTTACTTCGCTCCTACGGGGCCTGGGTTTCTCCTTCTTCTGTTCTTCTTTTTTCTTCACTTATGTACACGCCATCCTTCCTCCCTGTTGTCTTCCTGGTTGTTCATGAGTTTTTTACAACTCCTCTTCCTCTCTTGGCGATTCGCTTTTTCTCTTCTCCGAGCGTGGATTTCGGGGTCCCTTCGACGTCTCCTGTGCTTCAGCTGTTGCTCTCTCCTTGGCCTCGAGGAGTGCCTTTTTGACAGTCCCGGCTCTTGTCTTCAGCGCATCGTGTTCACGTTCGGCAGCAATCATAGCGGATTTGATACCCGTCATCATTTCTTTTATTGCCTGGTGGACGTTGCTCTTATCCTTGTCAAAGTCATGGAGTTCATTGATTCTCCTCCTGACCGCCATAGTTTTGGTCTTCCCAAGCTGCAGTCCTTCTTGGGGTGTGCTACTGCTGGGTTTCAGTGTGAACATCTGGCCTAGCAGAAGACCTAGCTCTCCTTGGAGTCCTTGCTGGGGTTTACTCGCTGTGTCCGCCAGGTTCAACACTGGTGATCTCTGCAACATCCCGCTCCTTGCGAACACGTTCGCTTCTACGTTTTCACTGTTTGGCGTCTTGACATCGTCCTTCATATGTTTTGGGGTTTTTTTTTTATTTACCTCTTTATTGTTTTTTTTCTTCTCCGTTTTCCTCCATTCTGTTGGGCCCCTCCTCCTACACAAGCAGGGAGGCCATGCTACACACTTAGAAAAAATCATGAAAATGTAGGTGCTCTGAAAGTGACAAATATGAGCGTCAATTTTAACATAAATTTGAGTCATAACAGACGTGGAATAAAGCTCAACATAACGTACTTTTCGTCGAGCAATGAACTTTTCAGTCTCGGAGCACTTAATATTACATGACATGTCTCATCTTCTATATCAAACATGGATTCCGTCAGAGCCAGATCTGCGTCAGGAATGTTACATATACTGCCATCAATTGGTGACGAGGCAGCCGCTCTATTAGCCCACTCACCATTTCAAGAAGGTGTCATCCTTCTTTACTCAGGGAGCAGAATAGCATGACTATCAGCCTTGTAGCGTGGTATGCAATCCATTGTGCCGTGTCGTGTCCATTATTCCATACCGTGTCCAGTATGCCATAGTTAGGATCTTACTGGCGTCGACCCTAATGTGCCGGTTGGCATTCCTGCGGGTTGACGAAGCACTTTGCTATTGTCGGAAGGACAACATTGCCCAGGCTACACCGCGGGGAGGTGTGAGGTAGGAACTTGTGAGGACCAGAGCTAGGTAAAACGCTCTTCCCAGGTCGTCAACTCACCATTTGTGTATGTGTGTATGTGTATCAGTGTGTGTGCGTGTGTGAACCTGGTGTGGTGCATGCAGTGCGTTACATAGTCTTTGCTGGAAGTGGAAGGTGCGAATCCGTAACGATACTTGCCTGTAAGTATAGACTGCATCACATATTCCAAAGGCAAAACCGGGGCGACTTCGTTTGATTGGATCTTCAAATTGTTTGGCTGGTTCGGAGGGATGACAGGCTTACAAAGCAATGTGTTGTTGCGTTCCGGATCCACTCAACGCTAAGTGTTAGTCCTCGAATGGAAAGTATCCTGAACCTTCTTTTTACTGTACTGGACCAATATATACGGGCAATGTTCGTGACCTTCTTCGACCGGATTCTTGATCTGTTATTTTTCACTTAATAATAGAACAATGTAATTATAACTTGCCCTGCTACTTACCTAACTTGCCAGCCCGTCCCACATTCCATCCACAATCGCCAATAAAAACCCATCGAACAGAACGCTTTTCAGACATTAGACATTCACCCGGCCAGAATAAAGCAATATTAGCCAGTGCTCTTTCGTTGCTAAATTGTGAAATTCTGTGGAGCCCGCGCCAAGATGTGTGAGAACACGCGGAAGAAAGTCATCGAAGCGTACAGAGGGAAAATTCTTTTCTCCGCGCACCACCCAACAAACTATAACTCTTGAGTCGCTATCAACCCCGGTGTCGGTGTGGTGATCCATTGTTGCTGGCTGGAAGAAATCTTACTGCGGAAAACGGCGAACGAACGAAAAACTCACACAATTTTCATTTCAATAGACGAAAAACCGTTCGTTTTCCGCCATGGGAAGATGAGCATTGGTGGCGCTCACGCGGTCATTATCATTTGGCATCGCATTTTTACCGCCCACACCCCTCTACGTATGCAACATGATGACTGAGAATCCTCGGCAAGGGGAAAAGGGGAGGAGGGTGCTTGCTCCAAGAGCTATCATAGTTCCAGAGGAAGCAATGTGATAGCATTGGACAGCGAGTTGATTCGGTTCGTTTGGTTTCTGATAATGCGATTTCTTCATTCTGAGGAATCTAATACCTACAGTTATGCATAGTACAGAAAACCGGATCACGAGGTAAGGTGAAAAGGATGGTCAGAGTCAAATCATATTATGTAATCCATGATTTCACGTTGTTAGAAATGGGTCTCAATCGTTTTAATACAACTCAATTAATTATTATTGAGATCCAAATGGCAACATCAATCTGCTGAACATATAACAAGCTGTAAAACTAACATCTATTTCCATTGGCAACATTAGGAATCTCTTCACAACATTTCATATGATCTAATATATTACAGATCTCTGATAAAACTAAAACTGTAAAAGAATCTTAAAAAAATATCAAAAGGGCTTGCAAACCAGCTTGTCGGTCAGCTTGTGTTCCCCTGCTCATGCCATTAAATTAAACTTTTGTTCCATAATTGTTGAAGTCATCAATAATTAATCAACAACAACAGCGGCAACAACTGTTGAAGCATGTTGATTTTTTTTTTCAGATTAACAACAAAAACAAAAAAACTTCACTTCCTGCAAACAAGCCAGCTGGTTAGAGCATGCACCTTTCCTGTTACGGTGCGTGGTAGTCTTACTCACGAGGATTATCTTAATATCAACGCATTAAAGACAATAAAACCTGCTCTACCAACTGCTCACTTGAGAGGAACTCACAGCATTTTTTGGCAACACATGCACTGTGGCCAAAAACGCAAGCTTTCATGACGAGAATAGAGTTTCTTTGGGAAGGTATGTCTACCGGAAGAAAGGGGTAAGGTACAGCAACACATTTTTCTTTGTACAAAATTCCAGGTATATAATTTTATTATATTGATCATTGCTGAAGGAACCAAACTTAAAGCATCACGATTAATTCCTTTGTGATTTACCTTATTTCAGTTAAAATGGCTCTGAAAAAGATTTTTTTTTAAATTTAGAAAATGTCATTGTTACAGCACAATTTTCATCGTACTTCGTTTGAATACATTTAACTGCTATCGTCGATGTTTCAAACTTTTACGTTAGTGGGTGATCATTGAAATAAACACCAAAATCTCCACACAAAATTCAAATCATTGGCATCAATCTCTAAACTTTCATCATATAGGCTCATATTTTGGCCTATAAGTGATCACTTTTCTTAATAAAGCACCCTAATATTGAACGCGCTAATTGTCCGTAATTATTCGATGCATTAATTATTAACATTATTCGATTATTCGATTATAATTTATGATCTTCAATTATTTAAACTAATCGAACGATTAACTGACATCCCTAGTACCGAGTAGAGTTTGGGCTACAAAATGGTGAGTTGGCAACCTGGAAGAAGCGGAATACCTAGCCCTGGTCCTCACAAATTCCTACTTCACGCCTCCCCGAGTCATATGATAACAAAAGACTACCAGCTGAAACATGGACACAGCTGGGTGACGTAGCCTGGGCAATGTTAGGAGCGGCTGATCACCGTCCTAGTGCCAGCGTGGGACTATAAACAGAGCTGTGCACGATGGTCCCCCGGCGAGACAGGGGGTTGGGGCAGGCCCAACAAGCCGCCCTGGAAAAAAACATAAAGTTGCAAATACTGAAGAAAGAAATACGGATCGGAACAATCGGCACAGACCTACGCGACGAAATAAGGACTACGATTGGAAACTCGGAACATGGCACTGCAAATCGCTCGGCTTTCCGGGCTGCGATAGGTTAATCTATGACGAACTTCAACCACGCAACTTCGAAGTCGTAGCACTGCAGGAACTTTGCTGGGCGGGACAAAAGGTATGGAAAAGCGGGCATCGAGCGGCAGCTTTCTACCAGAGCTGCGAACCGGCTTTGTAGTGCTGGGTAAGATGCGCCAACGCGTGATTGGTTGGCAGCCGATCAACGCGAGGATGTGCAAATTGAGGATTAAGGGCCGTTTCTTCAACTACAGTATTATCAACGTGACGATGAGAAAGAAGCGTTCTATGCGCAGCTGGAGCGGCTGTTCCCAACGGGACGTCAAAATCGTCATCGGCGACATGAACGCACAGGTAGGACGGGAGGCAATGTCAAACAGCCTGCATGCCGTATCGAACGACAACGGTCAACGATGCGTGAACTTTGCAGCCTCTCGGGGTATGGTAGTTCGAAGTACCATTTTCCCTCCCAAGGATATCCACAAAGCCACCTGGAGATCACCTGACCAACACACAGAAAACCAAATCGATCACGTTCTAATCGACGGGAAATTCTTCTCCGACATTAGCAACGTCCGCACGTACCGCAGTACGAAAATAGATTAGGACCACTACCTAGTTGCAGTATGCATGCGCTCAAAACTCTCGACGGTGCATAACACACGTCGAAGTCGAACGCCGCGACCCAACATTGACCAACTACGGGACGCCGGAGTTGCCAGGACTACGCGCAGCAGCTGGAAGTTGCACTACCCACGGAAGAGCAGCTTGGCGCAGCTTCTCTTGAAGATGGCTGGAGGGACATCCGTTCCACCATAGGTAGAACTGCTGCAGCGGCACTAGGTACTGCAATCCCGGACCGAAGAAATGACTGGTTTGACGGCGAATGCAAACTGTTAGTAGAGGAGAAGAATGCAACACGGGCGATAATACTGCAACACCGCACGAGATTGCATGTGGAGCGATACAGACAAGCGCGGAACAGACAAAACTCAGTTTCCCGAAGGAAGAAGCGTCAGCAGTACCGCGTAAACGACACACGGAAGTTCTACGAGCAGCTGAATAGTTCGCGCAAAGGCTACGTGCCGCAAGCCGATATGTGCAAGGACTTGGACGGTAATCTTCTCACGAACGAGTGTGAGGCGATTGAGAGGTGGAAGCAGTACTATGACAAGCACCTCAATGGTGAAACAGCAGAAAACGAAGGTGGCACGGCAACAGACCTTTGAACACGCGCAGAAAACGACAGGCTACCGGTGTAGATCAACTACCAAGTGAGCTATTAAAATACTGTGGTGAATCACTGGCTAGAGCGCTGCACTGGGTAATTGCCAAGATATTACCGGAGGAGTGGATGGAAGGTGTTGTATGCCCTCTCTACAAAAAAGTTGACAAGTTGGATTGCTGCAACTACCGCGCGATCACACCGCTGAGCGCCGCCTACAAGGTACTCTCCCAAATTCTATGCCGCCGCCTGTCACCATTTGCAAGAGAGTTTGTGGGGCAATACCAGGCGGGATTCATGGGTGCCCGCGCTGCCACGGACCAAATTTTCGTGATTTGGCAGGTTCTGCAGAAATGCCGCGAACACAACGTGCCCACACATCATTTGTTCATCGATTTCAAATTCGCATACGACACAATCGATCGAGATCAGCTATGGCAGATTATGCACGAGTACGGATTTCCGTAAACTGACGCGATTGGTCAAGGCGACGATGGATCGAGTGATGTACTTTGTTCGAGTATCGAAGACACTCTCGAGTCCCTTTGAATCTCGAAGGGGGTTACGGCAAGGTGTCTGCTATTCAACATCGTGTTAGAAGGTGTGATCAGAAGAGCAGGGATAGACACGAGTGGCACGATCTTCAGGAAGTCCATCCAGCTTCTTGGTTTCACCGATGTCATCGACATCATGGCACGGAACTTCGAGACGATGGCGGAAACGTACATCAGACTGAAGGCTGAAGCTAGACGGATTGGACTTGCCATCAACGCATCAAAGACAAAATACATGAAAGGAAGAGGTTCTAGGGAAGACAATGTTAGCCTCCCACTCCGAGATCAGATTGACAGTGACGAAATCGAGGTGGTCGATGAGTTCGTGTATTTGGGCGCTTTGGTGAGCGCCGAAAATGATAACAGCAGAGAAATTCAAAGACGCATTATGGCAGGGAATCGTGCCTTCTTTGGACTCCGGAGGAACCTCCGGTCGAATAAAATTCGTCGCCGCAAGAATCTGACTATCTTCAAGACGCTGATTAGACCGGTGGTCCTCTACGACCACGAGACCTGTACTATGCTCGTAGAGGACCAACGTTTTCGAACGGAAGGTGTTACGTACCATCTACGGTGGAGTGCAGATGGATGACGGAATGTGGAGGAGGTGAATGAACCACGAATTGCACCACCTGCGTGGAGAACCATCCATCGTCCACATTGCAAAAATTGGGCAACTACGGTGGGCTGGGCACGTCGTAAGAATGCCACACGACGACCCAGTGAAAATGGTTCTAGAAAGCGACCCAACAAAAACAAGAAGAAGAGGAGCGAAGCGGGCAAGGTAGATCGACCAAGTAGAAGGCGACCTGCGGACCCTTCGCAGACTACGAGGCTGGCCATGGATCGAGTAGAGTGGGACGACTTCTTCGGACAGCAGAGGACAACAAGGCCTTACTCTTATTGGTAAGGTAAGTAAGAACTAGGCGCCGGTGGTGTAATGGTAAGCGTGATTGTAGGTTAAATCCTAATCGGCGCTGTCGGGATTCTCTGATCACGCCTTCGGATGGGAAGTAAAGCCGTTGGTCCCCAGTCCATGAGTTGATGGGTCGATAGGTCCTATTTTGCCAAGGTGTTTTACGTCATCACAGTGACATGATATATTTCAGCCATGGTAGATAACAGAGGGTTGCAACAAACCTTTACAGTAACAACATGATCCAGTTGGTTACAAAACGATGCTTGAAAACTTATACATTCTTAACGAACAAGATTGCAAATGGGTTCTTCAACACATCTTGATTCGTCAACTTTTTAGTAACATCTCGACACAAATATCTCAATAGATACAAAAAACATATAATTCACACTCTGCTGCACACAAGTTTCAAGGAACATAATGTTTTATGGAACTCTCATACAACAAATACAACACACGTTAGATTTGTTGCTCAAGTGTTGCATACAATATCATGTAGCATATAACTTCATACCAACTTGACTGTAACATTTTGCCCCTCCCATTTGATACATTATTTGAGATGTCATCTAGGCAGTACATTGAAACAGTTGAGTTCCATTTTTGAAACCTGTAGTAAATCAAGCCACAAACTTGAAACAATTTTGAAACTACCATGCATTGGCAGCATTGGTACGTAAAATAAGATCGACGGAAAACAAATCAAGGAAAAAAAAAACAACTGTGGAAGTGCTCAAAAAACACGAAGTTAAGAGGTGGCGGTAAGTCCCAACAAGGACGTTATAAAGCCAAACAGAAGAAGGTCATTTTAAAAATTTTAGAAGTATGTTGACTGCATCACTTTACAAATAAAATGCTATAATTGTACAATTCAGATTGAAATGATCCTTGTTTGTAGAAAAACCTCTCTGATAATATTAACACTCCGAATAAGATGCCTCCGAAAAACGTGTAACGGCAAGTTTGCAATGGCATTGCTTAGCCATTTCTGATGAAATTCAAAAATTGTGGTACTTGTAGAATTCCTAGACTCTGTAGATTATTCGGATTGTGAAAAGATTAAAAATAGGCGAAAAAAGTCGTTACACGTTTTTTTAAAGGAGTTTTTATGGGCTGTGCAAGTGGCCTTAGATCCATAAATTAGATTAATGGGCACAAATGTTCATAATTGGCCAGCATACAGTCATGGTTCCTATATATGCATCCTGGAGACAACGGAACGGTCATCCAAAAGATTCGGAACATCCCTAAAATTGGTCAATCCACGAAACTGATCCTAGAGCTCCGCGATTTTTTCCAAAAACACGTGGAACTGTGATATAAGAAAGACTTTTGGGTCGTGACATAAAAATGGACCTAGATGGCCATGGGATCATCCTCCGAAAGATCCGGAACATCCGTAAAAGTGATTCATCCATGAAACTGATTCTAGAGCTCCGCGGTTTTTCTCGAAAACACTAGTAACTGTGATATAAGAAATAATTTAGGGTCGTGAAATAAACATGGTCCCGGATGGCCATGAGACCGTCCTCCGGAAGATCCGAAAGATCCTTAAAAGTGGTCTATCCATGAAACTGATCCTAGAGCTTTGCGGTTTTTTCAAAAACATTATGAACTGTTATATAAGAAAGAATTTGGGATCATGACATAAACCTGGACCTGAATGGACATAGGACCATCCTCCGGAAGAACCGAAACATTCATAAAAGTGGTCCATTATAAGAAAAAAATTAGGTTGCGAATGGGCATGAGACCGTCCTCTGGAAGATCTGGAACATCCTTAAAAGTGGTAAATCCATAAAAATGATCCTAGAGCTCCGCAGTTTATTTCAAAAAATATTGCGAATTGTGTTATAAGAATGAATTTGGGGTCGGGACATAAACATGAACCTGGATGGCCATTGGACCATCATTCGAAAGATCCGGAACATCCGTAAAAGTGTTTCATACATGAAACTGTGAAAAAACCGTGGTTTTTTTCGAAAACTTCACAGTTCAAAGTGTTTTCGAGAAAACCGTGAAGTTCTAGAATCAGTATCATCGATGTACCACTTTTACGGACATTCCGGAAGACGGTTTTGTGGTCATTCGGGTACATGTTTATTCCATGACCCCAGATTCTTTCTTATATCACAGTTCATAAAGTTTTTGAAAAAAAAAAACTGCAGAGCTCTAGGATCAGTTTCATTGGTTGACCTCTTTTACAGATATTCTGGACCTACAAGAAGACGGCCTCATGGTCATCCAGGTCCATTTTTATGTCATGAACACAATTTTTTTATTATATCACAGTTTCAAATGCTTTCGAAAAAACCGTAGAACTCTAGAATCAGTTTTGTGGATTGACCACTTTTACGGATGTTCCGGATATTTCGGAGGACAGTCTCGTGGCTATCAGGGTCCATGTTTGTCACGATCTCAAATTCATTCTATCATCACAGGTTCTAGTGTTTTTCTAAAACTGCGGAGCTCTAGGATCAGTTTCATGAATTGACCACTTTTACGGATGTTTCGGATCTTCCGGAGGACGGTCTTATGGCCAAACATGTCCATGTTTATGTGATGAACCCAAATTCTTTCTTATATCACAGTTCCTAATGCTTTCGGAAAAACCGCGGAGTTCTAGGATCAGTTTCATAGATTGTCCATTTTTAAGGATGTTCCAGATCATCTGGAGGACGGTATCATGGCCTTCTAGGTACATGTTTATGTCATGACCAGGCATGGAAAATCATTTGCATTCATTTCATGCATTCATTTACATTCATTTGCCTCTAACTTTTTTCTTCAACAGTATTCCGCAAAATGATGTATAGAGCTTCTTTTGTAGGTTTTGTTATTAGCTACAATTTTTGCTCATTAAACAAATCTGTATCTCTTATAGACATTTAAAAAAATCCGTGGTGCTCTAGAATTAGTTTCATAGATTGAACACTTTTACGAATGTTCCGGATCTTCCGGAGGACGGTCCGATGGCCATCCAGCTCCATGTGTATGTCATGAACTCAAATTCTTTCTTATATCACAGTTCCTAATGTTTTCAGGATCAGGTTTATGGATAGACTTCTTTTACGGATGATCCGGATCTTTCGACGACCGTTACGTTATCTCCAGGTTCCATATATAGGAACCATGCCTGTATTCTGGCTAATTATGAACATTTGTGCCCATTAATCTAAATTATGGATCTAAGGCCACTTGCAAAATCCATGAACCTACCTTTAAAAAAACGTGTAACGACTCTTTTCGCTTTTGAAAAAAGTAGCCGACCCTATTTTCAATCTTACTGCAATTAAAATAATTCACAGAGTCTAGAAATTCTAGAGGTACCACCTTTTTTTAAATCATCAAGAAATGACTGAGTAATGTTATTGCAAACTAGCTGTTACACGTTTTTCGGAGGCTTCGTAGACGGCGTAAAGTATTTTACCCACCGTATTCGGAGTGTTAAACATCTCGAACCTACAGTTTCTGAGTAGCTGATTTTCGTCGAAAAATTAAACGTTTTCAGCCATAGTGCTTTGCCAAAAATGAAATCGAAAAAAAATCTCACTTCCTTTATTTTCTCGGGACAGGTGCAAATGATCGCAGTGACACATGTCAAATTAATCAACCGACCATCGCGCATCGATGTTATCTTCCAGCTTGGATTCCTCGAAGCTTGGAGCTTGAAGCCCGATCGTTTAACCTACTTTGCACATTGACTCCCTTTTGGCACGTTGCCCTGCATTCTGATTAAGACTACGCAAGAAAAAAAAATACCGCAAAAAATCGAAAGCATCGTTTCCTCTAGGCTGTTGCGTTTTGAAATCTTCAACGGTTCATATTTATATGTACGATCTATATTTTTTTTTCAATGTTACAACGACGAACTTTCAAAGAGATAAACTGTTTTAAGCTTAAATTTCTGCGAACAAAAAATTCACCTGTGTAAAGCTCGCTGTCGAATGCCGCTATGCTATATTTCCAACACCTGCCCGGTAGTGCCACGCGAATTATAAATGAGGTAAATTGAAGAAGATGACAAGCCTTTAAAACGCTACTCACTTTACGTTGTTTTGCTACTATTTCTCCCCCTTCAACATTCTTGACCGATGGTAATATTCAAATGTTGGACAAACTTTTACTCGTCGGGGGTGCGACGGAGCGAAACGATGACTATGATAATAGGACAGTGCAGCAGAGTGGAGCTGTGTATGCGGTAGTTGGTAGGTATAGTAGCGGATAAATATAGGTCACTTGGATCCGGGCTTGATCTCCTTTCGGAGAAGATCAGGGCAGATGGGAAATCCGCAGTACTTTTACCGATAAGACCGAGTAATTTAACCGTTACTACTAGTATCACAATAGAAATATTGAGTATATATTCAGCAATGACACAAACTTCTTCTTCTTCTTTGCATTTCAAGCTTATTGCTTATCGCATATTAGCTTATTGCGTGCTCTCAACTTAGTATTCTAGATGCACTTCCACAATTATTAATTGATAAATTCCTAGACCTAACCGGGAATCGAAAGCAGCCCCTCCCCCCCCCCCCCCTCTTGCTTTGTAGCTGCTCCTTTACCGACTGAGCTAAGGGAGGCCGCAAGGCATTGAAATAAAGCAACAATTGTGGATTGTGTATCCATTGAAAATACATTATTAATTGGTCATATTTTGGCATCAGCCGGCTTACCTACAGAAGTGTCAAAACCCCACCTATTAAATGCTACAGTCAACCAAAGTCCGCATGCAACTGTGAGCACTGCTCCGGGCACCTCTCAATTTGAAACCCAATCAACCATTCGTTACAGATGATCGGTTCGGGTCCGCCGCTGATTAATTTGCATTAATCTGCATGTGCGCTTGGGGGCAACCGGCTTAAATGACCGATCCAATTTGGACCCATTCGCGGATGATCATTATGAATCAGTTCGTCAATTGTTGTTGGCCGCGGCTGAACGTGGAGCAATTTGAAACCAGGGGTTTTGTCTCGCTCGCTCTCGGATCACACAGTGTGCAACCAGATGGAACCTCTCCCATATAGGCAAAAAAAAGGGCATACAAAAAAGATAGCGTAAAGCTGCAACTGACCTACCCAACCGAAAAAAAACGAGCAGACTGACGTATCACCATCACCTTCTGCCATGGCTGGATGGCATCGTGCCCCTCTTCCGCGAAGGTCGTCAACGAAGCGAACACACATTTCCTTCTTCGATAGAGGGTAGATCAATCGACGACCAGTTGGCCGGCCAGCAGCACTGCCTTGGTAGCAAACAACCTTTAAACCATACCATACAATAGGAAACGCAGAAAAAAAAAAAAACAAATTTGCATGACACGAGGTACGCTAATTATCTCACTGTTAAACTCGACACGTGTATTGCATAAACAATGATATCTGAATTTACCCACATTCGAGGACTGACGGTTAGCGTTGGTTCGTTGGTGGAGCGGCATGTGAGTGTACACATGTTTATTTTTCTTGCACGCCGTATTATCACTTGACGATTGCACTGCAGCGGCTGCAAAATTCATTGTCAGAACTCTTATTATGCAAGCAAAACTGAACATACCAGCCAGCGATGCTCCATTCATCATCATATGCAAGAGTGATGATTAGAGATGCCAGATTTACAGACATGTCTGTGAATGTGCACACTTTCCGTTTTTACCATTTACCAGACTTTTGATTTTTGTCGCAGATATTTACAGATTTTTTTGAATTTATAGATTTAGTCACACTTTATTTTATTTTTGACGTAGGATTACGTCTTTCGGCATATTGGGGGTGCAATTAAAAACAAAAACTAAAATCGTCCGCGTTACGCAGGTTTTGAACACTTATAACTCTGTCAATAGCGGTTGGTTTTTAATTCTGAACGAATCTGCTAAAACGAACACTTTATCAATATTTAATAGGTCACTATTGAAAATTACATAAATGTCCAACTATTGCAATGGTGCTAAAAATTATCACAAATTATTAGCAAAAACCGCTTCCCTAACACAGATTTCAAAATCAAATGTTTATTTCATGAAAACAGTGATCAAATTATAATTTGCACATTTTTCAAAAAAAAATTGATTAAAAATTGGAAATGTAGGGGAATTTACGTATTCTCGGCAACCAAAGCAGCGACCTTCTTTCTATAGCCTTTTTCTCTATGGAACGCACACATATGCAGTATTGGTTTGTTTACAATCTTTTGCTGCCAGCTGCTCTAACAATTTCAGTCGAAAGAATTGTCAAAAACTGTTTTGAAACGCTTTTACAAAGCTCCAATCTTTTCTAGTGAGAGCGAGTATTGTCGGCAACCAGTTTTTCTTCGGCAACCGTTCCATTTGAACTGCATGTAAATCTGCTGTTCTATTATCGGCAACTGGAAATCAGCTACAATTTGAAGTGCGTGTGTTTCATTTCAAGAAAACCTTGCTAGATTGCTTTTTCTCAGTGGTAAAAATAGGGTCAAATTGAAGCTGAAAGCATAAAGAATCGTTTGCATGCACTCAGCGAAGTGTTTTCATAAGAAAATCCAGTGAAAATAGTGTTTCAATTTGGGTTGCCGAAAATAGTCTGTCATGCCGAAGCCGTCATTTCCCCTATTTATTTCAGCAGATTCTTTAAGTAATATCCTATCGATTGGCGTATTTGGATTTTAATTTCATCTATAAATAACAAAGTTCAAAACCTAACACTATTTCACCACACATATTTTTGATTTGCACCCCAGTATAGTCGACAAAGACGTAGTTCTACGCCAAAAACATGGAGCTCTAGGATCAGTTTCATGAATTAAGTACTTTTAGGGATTTTCCAGATCTTCCGGTGAACCATCCTGTAGTCTCCAGAGTCCATATTCTGAACTCATCTCCGAATCCATTCTGCTAAGATGACTATGAGTGGTTTCGAAAAACACGTAGCTTTAGGATCAGTTTTATGAATTGACCGCTTTTATGGATGTTCCGGATTTTTCAGTAGACCATCCCGTGGTCATCAGTATACATTTTCTGGTCACAGCTCCGAATTTATTGTGTGTAACCCTCGTCTGGGGTCCTTTTAACGTGTTTGCCAAGAGCGTGTGCCTTGTCTGTTATGATTTGTTTTTGTTTTGGTCGCACGCTCGGCAACATGCTCACCACTGCTTTATTTGTAAATATTTTAATTTATTGTTTTTTTTTTTGTAGGTTTTAATTCGTGTAGGCATGTCATTAGGATTAGAATGTAGCGTAAAAATTATCGTTTTAAATTGTCTTACGTCTAGAATAAAGATAGGTCCCGTTTCTCCTCCCGCTGCAAAACAAGGCTAAAAACATTAGCAGCATAACATTCGAGCGTGGTTGCAGGATAACGATGGCGGTTGTTGTATTGTCCGTGATTATCAGCTAGCACGAAAAACAAGGAGAAAGTTACGAACCACGGTTGGAATACGGCGCGTAGATTTTGCCCCGTCCGTTTAAGTGAAAACGACAAGTTTGAGTGCCGTTTTTGTGGTGTGTGTCCGCTGGAGGGATAATTTCCAGCATCGTCACGTGGAAGTGATGTCGTTTCCCTGAAAAGTGCCGCGGTTCGTGAGCTGCATAAGCAAAGGGTATCGGATCGCCGCCAAGGGAAGCTAAGCTTCAAGGATTTTTTCGCTTCCCGTCTAATCACTAAGGATCCCCGAACACCGCCGTCCTCACTACGGTGGCTCAGCCAGTAGAGCCAGTCTCGCCACGTATATATGTCTCGCCGTTCGCCTGGGTAGTGCACTGCGGTGACTACCGGGATCTTCTACGGCGAGTAGTTGGTACGGTGATTCGTCACCATCGTCGCCGGGGGGGTCCGAATAAAGGAGTCTTGCTCATCCCCCCCCCCCCCCCACTAAAAGCAAAGGACCGCTGCTGCGCAGCTAAAAGTGAAGTAGGAGACGCTCGGCACATACCGTGTCTGGAGCCAATGTAAACAAGCAGCAACCGCCACCGCTATCGTCGAAGGGCCCCACCGTGTGTCACCGAGAATCAGCGAGGAGAAAGAAGGTCAGATTAGTCAATAGACGTCTTAAATTGCATATTTCTTTCTCTTTTTCTTATCTATTCATCCAAATCCGAACGTCTTTGGGGGAAGTACTCTGCTCGTAGCCGCCCCACCGGGGTAAATCGGGCCAGCTATAGGCTGGCAGGTAAGCCGCAGCTTACATGTGATACAACGTTTATGAGTGGTTTTGATAAAATCACGGAGCTCTAGGATAAATTTCATGAATTTACCACTTTTATGGATGTTCCTGATATTTTAGTGGACCATCCCGTGGTCCCGAGCGACCATTTGCTGGTAATTTCTCCGAACTTATTGTGATAAAACGTCTATGAGTGGTTTCGAAAAAACCGCGAAGCTCTTGGGTCAGTTTCATGAACTGACCACTGTTACGGATGTTCCGGATCTTCCACAGGACCATACTTGTGTCATCAAGGAAACTGACTTTTCCCAAAAGGTGGCAAACACTGATTGTAAGGCAATTTGAAGAGATAACTTCCTGATGTCTTTGGAGAAGATAACTACCCAACTAACATTTTCAGCTTTATAAGCCAACTTTTCCGCCGTTGTGCTGTAAAGTAGCTGACATAAAGCTGCAGATACAGCTACGAGCAGAAGCTAGCAAAATAGTTTTAGAGAGCGTTTACTCAACTTTTGCACAACCATTTTTCAATTTGTCATTTGCACTGAATAACATCAACCAACAAACTCTAATGTCACTTGTATGCAAATATAAATCAACTTTAAAATTTTAACTTCAAAACAAAGCTAATAAAGTGAATATATTACTTATTTGATGGCTTATACACAACCAACTACTCTTGCTGAATAACATAAACATCAAAAGTGCTTTTCAACAACTAAACAACCTGTACTCAACTAAGAAACTGTGTTCGCGCTACTTTGGAAGCTATTTTACAGTCAACTAGGTTTATTTTTAGACGTGTGCAGTTTTACAGTTTTTACTCTGCTTATTTACAAAGCTGAATTAACTAGTTGAGAAAAGTGATTCATGTGCACTATTATAAAGCCGCTACTCAGCGATCTTGTTGTAGAAGGGCATGTAAATTTGTTTACGTCAGTTCAAAGTTGGCGTAGCAAAGTTGGTAGTATCAAGGTTCACCAATGCGGTCGTCTCGAGTTCGATTCCAGGTTCCGGTACATTGAAAATAATTTGGTGGTGTTGCTTGTAGCTAATTTCGATTAACTTGATTCGCAGTAAAATACAAATGATTCCTAAAGCCTAAACAATATTTAACCTGGCGTCAAGAGATAGCTGTGTAGAGATTATTGCATAATCGGGTAAAGGTTGAGTAAGCGCCTTTCAAGTTCACACACAACTAAACAGCAGGAATAGAAGCGTAACTAGATATGCAATAAGAGCTTGTCCCAACACTCCCAACAGCCATAAGTAACTGAATAAGTTCACCAGATTTGCTTGTATAGAGGTTGACTAAAGGTTGCCTCATATCGTATAACGTTTGAATACAGCTTGAAACTGTATAAAATGCATAAAGTGTTTACATTGTGAAAATTGTTAGTTGGGTATCTGCTTAATAACTTCTCCAAAGACATCAGGAAGTTATCTTTTCAAATTGCCGCACATTCAGTGTTTGGTCCCAATTAGCTCAAATCCCATATGGTTAATGTCAAATCGATCGCACAAGAGGAATCCGGCAAGAACTAATCCGCACTATTGCAATCTTTACTGTACTTAAAAGAAATACTTTGAGTGATGTTTAACTTATTTGCTGAAGCTGTAACTGTGCAGGATGATGCTTCCTAGAAAAACCAACCAACTCAGTTTTCTCCGGAGAGTACCTAGTTTCATAGCCCAAGTAGACAAATTGTGCAAGGTATCTTGCAGTGGTGCTTGCAGGTCCGGTGCATTTGGCCCGGTGACGGACACAACTCCGTCATCTGCAAGCTTCCTTAGCGAGCATTTTTTATCAAGACAATCGTCAACGTCTTTTACATAACCATTATGAAGAAGAGGGCTTAAACATGGGCCCCTGGGGGAGGTCCATATAAATAGTTCATGAAGTTATCGAGTCCCCATGAGAAAAGCTCATATATTTCTCAGACAACTGCTCAAAAAGATGTTCATAATTGGTGAAAGTCCACTTGTGAGTGGGCTGCTGTGAGTTTGTTCGCAAGAACATCGATGCAAACAGAATCAAAAGCCCCTTTAATGTCCAAGATAACGGTCATGCTGTTTTAGAGCATAGGCCACCTTTGTTGCGCATCGAACGCGAACGCCTGAAGCTGGAACGGGAGAAGATCGAACTCGAGCGGCTGGAGCTGAAGCGTCAGCAAAGGAAAATTTAAGAGGCGAAACGGAACCTGAAGCGCCCAGCAGCCTCAACAGATCACTACGATGACGATCGGGAACGCTCGACGGGATCGGACCGACGATTCGAGGCACCTCCACCACCATCTATTTCCACTACGATTCGCGATTCCTATTCGGCTGTTGAAAAGAAACGTCTGGATGACTACCTGGCATCGAAACGGGAAGATTACAAGTCCCGTGACAAATTCAAATCATGCTCGGGCCCGGTGGATGACTACCAACGGGACAGTTTCAAGCGCAACGGTGGAGGTGGCGTAATGGACGACTACAGCAAGCGGGATTTGGATCGCCCGTCGATGCCTTCGATAGAGAGTCGCTAAACGGATTCCCGTTCCGGTGCTGGAACTGACTATCGTGGAAGTGTTGGTCCACGGGATGATCGCGATCGCAATGGATCGGCACCAAAGTCCCGTTACATGGATCCGATAGATCAACGCTACCCTGATCGGTCCGGTAGCAGTGGTGGCGGTGGCGGTAGTAGCAGCGGACCATGGAATGCTGGACCACCGCAGATGAGTATGGCACCGGCTGGTATGGGAAACGATGGCTGGCGAATGGATAACGGAAAGGATTGGTATACGCAAACCAAAAATTTAGTTCCACTTCCTATCATCCTCTGTTCATGAACATCGCAGCGAATGTTAGAAGTTGGCCTTACAGGCGATGTAATGGTTTTTTGTCTTTTTTTTATTTCGTGTTCTATCTACGCTTTCGACTATACCAGTAAGCTTTTTATTTATAACATTGTAGAACGACGCACACACTTGCCTCGAATCTCTCCAGCAGAAAAAGCATACGAAACCGAGTATGAGAGGAAATGAGCGCTTCTTGTTTGCTTTCAGGCTACCCATATTCAGAAGCATGGAGAGAGCAGTGGAGAAAGCACAGGTCTGATAATCGCAACGTTCGTGGTTCGAGTCCAGTCGGCAACCTTTTTCCTATTTGTTTCGACATAATTAATTTCACTCACTAATACACTCCAGATTTTTCGATCTCCAATTTTCTTGCATCGGACCGCAGCTAAGTATATCGCATCCTCGGTTAATGCGGTCTCCACTAACATCCTCTGATGATGAATCACACATAATTGTAAGCGAATCTTACATCCCCCGGTTGGGTGTAGGGAAAAGGTACACTGGTTTGTGGTGTACGTTGGTATTCCTAAAGCCCTGCTGTGTGGTTAAAACTAGATTTACATTATTTTCGTATGAATGACAACTTCAAACATAGTTTAACATTAGGCTAATGTATGGCAAGAACTAGTTCGTGCCCCACCTCGTTCCCTCTACATCCCAACATATAGTTAACTTCTGTCGTAGATGTGTGATCATTTGGTGTGAGAATAATCTCTGTAGTCATTATTGAGTATAAGAACTTAGTAATTTAAGGCAGGATTCAATAAAAATTTCAGTAGAAAGCAACGCAAGGCACTCATTCGTTCCGTTGCACTCCGAAATCCAAATTTCGTACCTGAAAGTAAACCATTCGTCTTAACCTCAACTTGTCCAGACGAAGAAGAATCATTTTCTCCAAAAATTTCCGTGTGCAGAACAACATCGCAAAGAAATGGTACGAGTTATAATCCGATGTTGGTTTATCAAGTTTCCGAATGGCGATAACTCTCACTTGCTTCCAATCATCCGGAATAATGTTATGTCACAGAAATTGATTGAATAAGTTCAAGAAGCGTTTCTTTGCAACGTCTGTGAGATTTTTGAGCAAGTCGAACTTGATTCTATCCATTCCCGGAGCTGAGTTATTACATGACAGGAGAGCAAGTGAGAATTCTACCATTGAAAAAGGGAAATATTTGTAGTTCCGACCCGATGGAGGATCACGAGCATAGGTTTGAACCGGCACTGAATCAGGGCAAACTTTGGGCACACCGTTGACCGGTGACGACGCGTTTTGCATTCTCCGGCCGACATTCCAGAGCGTTCTCATGGAAACCTCCGACGAACCGACGCCAGTAACCACGTTTTTTGGCTTTGATTAAGCACTTAAATGTTCTCTCAAGGCCCACGTATCGCTCGAAATGTCCTACCGTACCGTGTTTACGGAAGTGTTTAAACGCGGCGGACTTTTTACGCGTCGGAACATTCCTTATCCCACCACCACCAGCGGATTGAGTACCTCCACCGATTCACTAACACCAAGAACCGCGACCGCGAATTTTTGCTAGTCGATGTCAACCGAGCGAGTCGAAGATGAACCATTAGTAATAGAAATTTTGACTGGCAACCCGAGCAAAGTTAGAGATCAAATTGATATCAGAATTTGCTGTTATAATGTAACTTATTTTCAATACTCCATTTGATCTCATTTTGGTTGACTTAACGGTTAACACAGCAAAAATGAGAGCAAAATTGACACTGTGGAATCAAACGGAAAACTAATCCTGTTTAACTGAATCCGGGCCTGGCGTAAATGGTTAGCATCCATGCTATTCACGCTGAGAGATTTTATCTCAAATCTCACCTTGGTTTAGTCACGAATGACCTAAAATGTGTTAATCAAAACAAATAAACAATAATCGTTAGTTCAACGCATGAGCATGAGCATGAGCATGATTGACCGCCCACGGTTGCTACTCTGTTATTGCCAGACCAGCTGTAATTACACAGAGAACCAATAGACGATGCTTGCGACTAGCAATCATCCTCAATGTGTAAAAACTGGTCTAGTCTAGTCTAGTCTAGTCTACACATACACAGCCAGTACTTGAAAGAATCCTGGAAAATGATACATCTATCATTTTTCTTGTCATTATTAATGCCTGCTGCACATCAAGGATGTGAAACAAACAATAAAGCGGCCAGGCCTACTGTGTAGCGTTTAGTTAATTTTTGTGGAAGTGAATGTTTACCATGTCTACTTAATAAGTATAGACAGTGGTTAACATTTAATCCACAGGTAATCAAAGAGCGGGGACATACCGTACCAACCGCTCCGTATGCAGGATTTGAAAATAGGCTATATAAATCGTTGGGAGTGACAGAGCTAAGAAAGTTAATGTACACTCCTTGGTTGTCCGATCTCGTGGGATGGAACACAGGTATTTACCCCTTGTGTTCGAGCGTACAGTCCTCCCTCCGTACAAGCGTGGACGGCACCGCCAACCCACTGCCATCCCTCAATCGATCCAGCCGACCTCAGTCGAAGGACAACAGAGAGCGGTGTGCGGACGTAACCTATACGGAGGGAATGCTGTATTCGCCTAGGTTATAGCGCCCTTGCTCGCTACCATTTTCTTCTAGCGGTTGGGACCTGAGCACTAACTCTTGTCCTAGCCCTATATGGCATATGGTTATAGCGCCATTACTCGCTTTCTGAAAAGAGAAGAAGGGAAGGGAAGGAGAGGAAAAGGACTTGGGAAAAGGAAATTCGGAATTCCTTTCCTCATTAGTATTTGTATCGTCAACTTTTATGAAAATTATATAAATCATTTTTCCTTGGTCAGAGGTATTATTACGACATTTTAATAAGATTGTCTTATCATTTGTTATTCAAAATGTAATGTTATAATGATCAACATAGCTTTGGATTATCCAATATATTTCATAATTTAAAAAAAAAAACATTTTTTTAGCTGAAATGAGTATTTGCAACCTTGTCATACAGATCTGAAAATTAAATCAGTAGCTTGCTTCTCTGCATCAGACATGCTTAGACGGCTTAGACTGACTCCACAAATCAATGGTTGCTACTCCGTGATTGGCCAGAATCAGTGAAATTGCACAGTGAATGGGGTTAGGAGTGACCGAAAATTCTCATTGATGGGGAAATGGCTCTAATGTTGGCCTATGGGTTTAAGATTAGGCCCATAGCTACAAATCTGCTTTTTTATCAGTTTTATCTAGATGAACGCGTAATTGGGACGGTACTAATGGAATCCTCAATGTGTAAAAACTGGTGATCTCAAACTAGGCAATACCAGCGCCGGCCGCGCCCGAACACAGGTCAAGAAAGGAATGGGTAGGAATGTGTTGACGTGACACTCGCTTTGATGGAAGCCGAGAACACCTCTGCACTTCCACGAGGATATTGGGATATTGGGTAAGAGGGTTGGGTTTGCAGCAGGGTTCGTTTTGGTAAACGATAAGCTGAATTGATGTCCTAACAATCATATAACGCGAAGGAGCTTGGGATTGAACCCACGGTCTTCTGCTCAGTAAGCAAAAACGTTTGCCACTAGGCAGACGAGCTCCTTTTTAATCATCGAGTTGCTGTTATTACCATGTAGTCATGTTAACAAATAAAACGATTGACGAATCTTGAATGTGGATGGGATTGAGGTTAGACTCATGATGTTCTGCTCAGTAAGCAAAACCGGTTGTCTAAGGCCACCGGCACCGACGACAACGAAAAGTTTTATAAAATACACGATAAACAAGCGATCTTACCATACATTTTTAATATGAAAGGACCTAGGACCGCGTTTTTCTGCTCAGTAATTAAGCTAATATTTGTCTCATGTTTTCCCAGGTTTTTCCAGGATTTCCAGGAAAAAAAAATTCCCGAATCCGAGAAAAGTAAAGATTGGATTATCTCAGTCTATTGGTACTACTCCGAGGCTGAATAAAATTTTCGTCAATTTCTTCATTTTCCGGCAGATTTTTTAGGTTTTCCACAGGAAACCATGAGACAAACCCACTCATCGCTGAGCTCCCGCACCCCTGGCGACCATGAGTGAACCAAAATCAAACCTGGGTCGCTCTCATTCGCCGTGAAGCTATTCAAATGAAATTACGTTCTCGAATTTCACTTGGCATGTAATGAACAACAGAAATACGCGGTAATTCATTTTTTCAGCGGTTGGTGGTTAATTTTAAATATACTAACGGTACTGCCTCCGACTACGACGGCGGTTACGACAGCGACTACGACAGCGGCTACGAGAACGACAACAGCGAATTTGTAACTTACCATTTGTCTAGGATAAACACCTTTGCCCGGCACCTCCACTGGTTCTTCATGTCCGCTATCTGTCACTGTTTGCAAATATCTAATAGCTATTACCTTTGTTGTAATACTTCCTGTATTACCATGGTGATCTGGGAGGAGGGTCGAATCTAGTGCTTTCCCAGGAACCGTTCACGGCCACCAGCTACATCCCATCCAGTCTTGGGCGTATTCAGCGAGGCATCCTTCAGATTACTTACAATCTCCGACACTCAATGCAAATCGCAGGCACACATACGCTATTTACAAAAAAACACACACCCGTGCAATGAAACGGATCCAATAAACGTCACTATCGCGAAAGCACACCCGTCGTCGTCAAACGGCAAAACAAAAGGAAACGGTGGGCAATTTTTTGATACGGATTTCCAAAATCAACCGGGAATGCACGAATTTCACCACACCCAACTACAAAACACGTTCAGAAGCACTTTTGGTACACTTTCGTTCGAAAACAATTTTTTTTTTTTCAAAAAATAGTTGCGAGTGAACCAACATCATCACCGCATAAATAAACTAAAATTAAAATTATCCCTCGTGATGCTACAAATTTACACGTATAACCGTCCGGGAGGCAGAGTAATAATATTGTAAAATTCATCAGTTAAATAGAATTTTCAATAACAGCTGTACTGCCTTTAATTGCATATCAGTTTTATATGGAAAAAGCAGACATTGAGACAATGGTAGTCGAAGTTACGAAGTGAAATTCCCATGTTATTATTTGAAAAATCATAAGAAATTAATTGATAATATTTTCAAGTTAAAATCATGTTAAGCATGTTTTTTTATATCAGCGAAAAATATGACAATTCAAAAAGCAGAACTGTAACTTGATCTGGACGATTGAATTTCAGGATGGGACTGATATCCGATTGATGTGATGATGTGAATAGAACCCACCATCAGTGCAAGGATTACCTACGACTGCAGATACTTCACTGGTTGTAAAGTTCTGCCTGATGGTTTGTTGCAGCAGGCAGGGCTAATCAACTTCATTGGAGACCTTTGGAAGACAAGGGACTGGCAAATCCACGAACCCTTGTCCATTCTACAAATCCTTTGAAACCCTTAGGCTGCCGTTCATTTTCAAAATTTCTGCTAGTGAACGCTTAGAGCGAGCTTCCAAAGACCGCTTAAGTTTTTCTCTCTGCTGTTTGTACTTCGGGCAGTCACTCAGAGCATGCGGAGTTTCCTTGCAGTAAACACATTTTGGGGCAGCACGACAAGGACCTTCCGTATGCACCTCTCCACATTGATCGCAGCGCGGTTTGTTGGAGCAATAGTCTGCGGTGTGATCTAGTTGTTTGCTTTTGAAGCAATTTATTAGCCTCGGTACAAACAAGCGTACAGGTAGTCGAACCTTCCCAATTGTGACGTAGTCAGGTAATGCCTTTTCTGAAAAGGTCACACTAAACGAGCCTGATAAGGTATACTTTTTTTTCGTGCCTATGAGCGTCACTGAATGCAGTTGAATGCACTCCAGTATCTTGACTCTTGGGAGGCAACGGTTTTTTGAAAATGCTGAAGGATGCTTATTGTACAAATTGTTTACAACTTTTACTCGTAATCTTAGATAACAGTTTAATATGGTTAATGAACCGTAACAAAATGCTTCGGGAGTGTATCAGGAACTGTAACATTAGAAAGTAATGTTACATTAAGGTGAATGATATTTCATGAAACAAATCTGAACTATTTTTGAATAAAGTAAACATTGCTGGTAAGGAGTAGACAATGTTTGCACTGATTTAGAAACGGTTATTTTCTACGCGGGACTTCCTGCTGAAAACCACACAAATAAAACAATACCATTACCTTGGCAGGGAACGTGCGAAATAACGACAAGAATGGCCATTACAGATACCGCACGTATTGCTGGAGCTATCTCAACTCGGAATTACTAACGTGTATAAAAAGGTCTACGGCTTCACCAAACATCCACAGTTTTTTCAACTACTTGGATTAAGGATGACCACTCCTCAATTAATCGTCGGTTTGCTTTGGTTGCTAGCGGTTTTCACAGCAGAAGCATCAGCTCAAGGAAATCTTGTTCTGAAGAGTTTCCAACGTGCCAAGTTGGAATGCAAACAGTACCTCCCACCGTTGGACGACTCGGACGGACTATGTCAATCCCGTTGTGAAGCGATAGCGTTACATTCCTGGGATGACTGCTCCGGATTGCTGTACGTCCCATACAGTCGCCATTTTCAACCGGATCGCAATGACAAGAACTACCTGAATCGTACTCTGCGCTGTCTCGATGCTGGTTTGGAAAATGTTTCGAGTGAAGCTGTTTGCTGCAAAGCATCGGTATATTGGCGCTGCTACCGGGATCAATGGGGTAACCTGATCGGGACGCCCCAGCTTGTTCCGCTGTCAAAATTGCAGATCAGCAGTACCATCGAACAGTGCGCCCAGATGTTGCAGGTTAACCATACAGAGTTGCAATATTTCGCACGGAACCATTTTGACGTATCGGATCGATCCCGTTGCCTGATGCGTTGCATGCTGATCAGGAAAGGATTATACAGCGACGCCAGTGGACCCGACCTCGACCGGATGTATGTTCAGTGCGGGGGATATAGCATAGATGAGGAAACCTTCAAACGGAATGCGAGTGAGTGCATCGACAGACTTCGCGGCAAGTGCTATGACAAGTGTACGCTGGCAACCCGGATCGTTGTAGATTGCTTTCCGATCGATGCAGGGCCAGTGGGTTTGCTCGTCGTTGCCGCTTCTTTAATCTCTATAGTAGGAATTTTAACACAAATCGTAAACACACTGTTACTTACTGCCATTCTAGTACCAACGGTTATATTTTCTTTGGCTGATACATTTTTAACATTGGGTATAACAGCTCTTCAAACTGCACTGTTAGCTCTTGGATTAGCGTTAGCTGTTGTCAGTAACATTATTGACTTACTTCTTGCCTTCGTACCTTAAGTTAATTTTCTTATTTTTGACACTAAATCTATTAGTCGCCAGACTACTCTCATACAAAATCCCACCCGGGAGCGCTAATTTGGTGTTTTTTAGCTAATGCAATCGTACTTATTTGAAAAAGTTTCAAGCACCAAAATTGATGACATATTGCATTTCGGTCCCATTTTTAATGCAGATTTTGAATACCTCAGAAACCTTAAACAACTCAATTACTGCATTGCATGTCTATGAAGTGTTATTTATATAGAAATAGGCTCAAAGCATATCATATTAACATCGTTTTATAATATGCCATATCGTTTTCGCTTTCCATCCTTGCCAGTAGGCAAACATAATCATAGCATTACTGAATAAAATGCTACTACTCTATTTAGAACCGTTCTATCCCTCAAGATATTTAAAAAATGTGTTTACAGCGTACAATTAATGCAAACGAACTCTAGGATTACTCAAACTAGTATAAGGTATGATTTAAGTTTTCCAAATTTAATAAACGATAACAGTTGAAAACTTCTTTCTTCTTTATTTTTTACTCTTCTGTTTCTGTCCATTCATCTATGTGAGCTATAAAATCACTTGAAAATACATTATCTTTTTTTTCCTTGATTCTTTTTCCGTGGATCTTGTTTACCGTATTGAGAACTGTGAAATTCGTGCATTCCCGTTTGATTTTGGAAATCCGTATCACAAAATTGCCCACCGATTCCTTTTTTTGCCGTTCGACGACGACGGGTGTGCTTTCGCAAGAGTGACGTTTATTGGATCCGTTTTTTGCGCGGGTGTGTTTTTTTTTTGTAACTAGCGTATGTGTGCCTGCGATTTGCATCGAGTGACGGAGATTGTGAGTAAGCTGAAGGATGTCTCGCTGGATACGCCCAAGACTGGACGGGCGGTAGCTGGTGGCTGTGAACGGTTCCTGGGGAAAGCACTAGATGCGAACCTCCTCCCAGATCACCATGGCAATACAGAAAGTTTTACAACAAAGGTAATTGCTATTAGATATTTTGCAAACAGTGACAGATAGCGATAGCGGACATGAAGAACCAGTGGAGGTGCCGGGCAAAGGTGTTTATCCTAGACAAATGGTAAGTTACAAATTCTCTGTTGTCGTTGTCGTAGGCGCCGTCGTAGTCGCTGTCGTAATCGCCGTCGTAGTCGTAGGCAGTACCGTTAGTATATTTAAAATTAAACATCAACCGCTGAAAATATGAATTATCGCGTATTTCTGTTGTTCATTACATTCCAAGTGAAATTTGAGAACGTAATTTCATTTGAATAGCTTGTTTAACCAGGTCCTAAACAATCGTCACGTCGGTCATAGCTTGATATGATTGTCTGAACCATGCGTAAAGAGAAAATCGAAACATTAAACGTCGCGTGAAAGTGGATCTTAATGAAGGCCTAAGTTCTCTTTCGTAGCTTTTAGTTTTAGGATTTCAAAGATCGTCGGTTGCAGTGGCTTGCTTACTGAGCAGAAAAACGCGGTCCCAGATCCTTTCATATTAAAAATGCATGGTAAGATCGCTTGTTTATCGTGTATTTTGTAAAACTTTTCGTTGTCGTCGGTGCCGGGTTTGAATAGTTATAAAAACTTGAGTAACGCTATAATGTGATTTGAGAGGCCTAAGGCCACCGAGCCTCTCAGTTTTTGCCGTTTTTGTTTACTGAGCAGAACATCATGAGTCTAACCACAAGCCCATCCACATTCAAGATTCGTCAATGATTAAAAAGGAGCTCATCTGCCTAGTGGCAAACGTTTTTGCTTACTGAGCAGAAGACCGTGGGTTCAATCCCAAGCTCCTTCGCGTTATACGATTGTTAGGACATCAATTCAGCTTATCGTTTACCAAAACGAACCCTGCTGCTAACCCAACCCTCTTACCCAACATCCCTGTGATTCCTTGTGGAAGTGCAGAGGACTCCTCGGCTTCCATCAAAGCGAGTGTCACGTCAACACATTCCTACCCATTCCTTTCTTGACCTGCGTTCAGGCGCGGCTGGCGCTGGTATTGCCTAATTCGAGATCACCAGTTTTTACACATTGAGGATGATTGCTAGTCCCAAGCATCGTCTATTGGTTCTCTGTGTAATACCTGCTGGTCTGGCAATAACAGAGTAGCAACCGTGGGCGGTCAATCATGCTCATGCATGCTCTATAAGTGATGCATAAAACATCACATGTTTTATATGAGGTTTAAAGATGTTTTCTTCATACTTCAACATATTCCAAAATAGTTTTCTTTTGCTTTTAACTTTCTTCTTCTTCTTCTTCGCATTTCAAGCTTATTGCATATCGCATATTAGCTTATTGCGTGCTCTCAACTTAGTGTTCTAGATGCACTTCCATAGTTATTGATTGAGAGCTTTCGATGCCTGTGTACCATTTTTTCATTGGTATAATTTTGTGGCAAGTCCAATCATACTTCTATGCCCAGGGAAGTCGAGAAATTCCATTTTCCAACCCGAGAAATTCCTGGACTGGACCGGGAATTGAACCCAGTCACCTCCAGCATGGTCTTGCTTTGTAGCTGCGCCTTTACCGACTGAGCCAAGGGAGGCTTTTAACTTTAAATGTTATTTAAACGTGCATCTTACTGTTTTAATACCGCTATAAAACCACTGTCGTATGCAAAATCAATCTTAGTTGAATTTATAAAGCTCTTGAAGAGATTTTGCACTTTCCACATTGACGTGGACATTGACGGCGCCATTGAGCCGGACTGCCACTTCACGCAGTGATTGACAGTTTATTATGAGGTTTTAAGGAGGTTATAAAGAGAGTTGAGAAAACACTCTTTTATGACATCCCATAAATTAATGCAATTGAAAAGGTGCAGTATGTCTTATAAGTAGTTGAAAATACTTTTAAATATCACTCTGGCAATTAAATGTACGCATTGCTGCTTACAAACATTCTTTATGACAGATCGAAGCATGCACGATAATATAATGTTCATGCCATTGGGAAGAACATGATAGATACTTATTATAAAACTTTTATCAAGCGAAGTTGGTCTAGTTAGGAAGAAATAAGTCTTTCACGCCAAGAACCTGTGTTCGAATCCCATGCTCATTTTTTTTTTAATTTTTTGCCACTGGTTTTTATGGTGTTTCCAAAACATGTTATAAGACCAGTATTTAGTTTTATAAGTTGCGCTTTTTAGGTTGTATAAATGTATTAAATGATGTAAATTAAAGCATTATTGATTCTATACGTAAGTCATTGAAAAGTATTTTCAACTTCATTGTGACAAGCCGTGTTGCTTGGGATGTCGTCTTGAAGGTAACCGGTGAGACGCTCGAAGAAGTGGAAATGCTGGCGGCCGCGGCGATAGATAGGATTGTTACCTGGATGCAAGGAGCGAAGCTGCAGATAGCCCACCACAAAACAGAAGTGATGTTGGTCAGTAACTGTAAAGCAGTGCAGCGGGCAGAAATCACCATTGTTTCGAAGCGCGTG
Organism: Ochlerotatus camptorhynchus; assembly: GCF_037179485.1. Classification (NCBI taxonomy): domain Eukaryota; kingdom Metazoa; phylum Arthropoda; class Insecta; order Diptera; family Culicidae; genus Ochlerotatus; species Ochlerotatus camptorhynchus. Next base: position 1,013,018 of record NW_027040773.1, read on the forward strand.
CTGTAGTATCTGGAAGTGATGATCAACGACCGGCTAAACTTCAACAGCCACATCGAATATGCTTTCGAGAAGGCGGCGAAGGTCATCAACGCAATAGCCAGAATCATGCCGATCAATTCTGGTCCAAGCAGCAGCAAGAGGCGTTTTCTGGCTAGTGTATCCTCATTGATACTAAGGTACGGAGGTCCAGCCTGGATTGAAGCGCTGAAAATGAAGCAGAACCAAAGGAAATTGAGCAGTACGTTCCGGCTCATGACCATGCGAGTCGTGAGTGCGTACAGAACCATTTCGATGGAGGCAGTATGCGTTTTCGCCGGTATGATCCCAATCGACCTCACCTTGGCGGAGGATTACGAGTGCTATATGACAATAGAAACCAGAGGAGTACGAAAAATGGTGAGAACGGTGGCAGCAGGAGTGGGATGCAGCAGAGAACGGTAGATGGACACACAGGCTAATACCGATTCTTTCGACCTGGGTGAACAGGAAGCATGGAGAAGTCAACTTCCACTTGACGCAGTTCCTGTCTGGTCATGGCTGCTTCAGGAAGTACCTGCATCGGTTCGGACACACAACGTCACCCTTCTGCCTAGAGTGTGGGAATATGGAAGAATCACCAGAGCACGTGGTCTTAGAATGTCCTAGATTTGATGCTGTGCGAGAGGATATGCTCACTCTTAGCGCGGAGAATGTCTTTTTTTTTCCTGGATTTGTTTTCCGTCGATCTTGTTTTCCGTGCTGAGCACCAATGCTACCGACGTCAGGGAGGCAGCTCCCACACCTGGACCATACCTATCGACCCATCAACTTATGAACCGGGGACCAACGGTTTTACTTCCCTTCCGAAGGAAGGCGTGATCAGAGATGTTATGCCTCAGAACATCCCGGCGGCGCCGACTGGGATTGAACCCAGGCCTGCTGGGGTGAGAGGTAATCACGCTTACCACTACACCACCGACGCCGCTGTGGAGAATTTCGTCGAAGAAATGTGTCGAGAGGAGGGCACCTTTAACGCCGTCAGCAGAGCAGTAACGTAGATCATGTCAGCGCTGAAGCGAAATTAGCGAGAAGACCAGCTAGAAAGTACTAATGTGCTCACACAATTGCATCACAAATTGGAGAGATGATCAGCGAAGTGGATGCGCCAGTTAGCTGAGATAAAGTGAGGTGTGTAATGCACAGTCCCCTCCGAAGTAATACGACAAGTGGTTCCGGGGAAAAAAGGGAAAGGCGTCCAAGGAGGTTTTAGTGCGGTAAGAATCCCACGCCGTGCGCCCCGTCGTCAAGCGGTTGCATAATGGCTTTTGAAAGTTTCTTCCCCGCCCAAAAAAAAAAAACACACACACGCACACACACACAAACAAACAAACAAACAAACAAACAAACAAACAAACAAACAAACAAACACACACACACACACACACACACACACACACACATACACACACACACACACACACACACACACACACACACACACACACGCGCGCACACACACACACACACACATACACACACACACACGCACACACACATACACACACACACACGCACGCACACACACACACACACACACACACACACACACACACACACACACACACACACACACACACACACACACACACACACACACACACACACACACACACACACACACACACACGCACACACAACGATCTTTTTATCATCTCAATTTTTTAATTTTTTTTTTTTTATTATTGTCACTTTAACACTCTTGGGTCATTCGTGACTTGTCCGGGGGTGAGATTTGAACTCGTGACTTTGGCGTGAGAGGTATGGATGTTAACCACTACGCCGGGGTCGCCCCCGATTTTTTAATCAGGATTTAAATGTTTGATCGTTGACACTAAATCTATTCGTTGACAGCTCCATACAAAGTCCCACCAAAGGGCACTAAGATGGTGATTTTTTGCTAATGTAATCGTACTTATTTAAAATTGTTCCAGTGTACCCAAATTGATGAAATTTTGGATTTCGGTTTTATTTTTAATGCAGATAACGAATATGTGTATATCAATACCTCTAAACAACCCAATTGGGTACAGAGGTAACATCTTATCCATTTGGCAGGTTGTCTGCTTGAAAAGAATGACTTTGGTCATGACTATAAAAAATAACCGATTGGTCCAATTTTGACTTGTGGCCTCTTTCTGGCTTCAGCCTCTTCAATATTTACCATCATGGTCCTAGGCACTTTTTCCACTAATGAAAGTTTATTCCTTTAATATCAAATATTTGTAGTTTCGAGAAATACTTTTTGTAAAATTAAGAAGCGAAAGGCGAAAGGCTTCAATTTACATCGCCGGCGTATTGAAAATTATACCGGTGGCGTGCCAAAAATGATCACCAAATCAAAATCATTGGCGGTGGTGGTGGTGGTGGCGTGTAAAGAAATGATAGTGGCGGCGGCGTGGTGTCTATTTTTGTAATATTTGCACAGAAAACGATTTAGAATACCTCAAATGTTGTTTCCTGTTCAGAAATTACGTAAAAAGCGTACTAGTAAAAATTTTGAAATAATCGCCCAAAATTTCTTGTTCAATGAAGTTTGTAATTTTTTTAGACTCCATGGCTTTAAATATTCCAAAGGATTGTATTTTTGATGAGCCTTTATTAAATATAATGTGAACTTTTTGAGATATTTGAGCTTTTAACACTTTTTTAATGTTTGCTTAATCAAAAAATATACCATGTGTATTCTCCCAGAAAAGATTTTTCTCTACAACTTTGTCTCAGACGTCATTCAAAAGTGACGTTTTGATGCTACAATTTATTGAAAAATTACAAAGGCGCCATTTTGAAAAATATACAACATCCAAAAAGCCCGATTTTTTGTAAAATGTGAATGATTGCTCATATCACACAATTATGCAAAGTTTTATACGTATCGGAGAAGGTCGACTTTTTCCAATTCGTCATTTGGCGTGAAATTTTTAACTTTCTTCTGCTACGAAGAAAAAATGCATCGATGTTTGTTTTGTTCGTTTCTGCGTTCAAAATTTTATGTTGCCATGAGTATCCTTTATTCGAAACTAAATATTTTTGAAAAATTGTAGCTCGGAAACGCTGAATTTTTTATATGTATTGTAGAAATGTATAAATTTTCAACAAAAAATATAACATACAATAGACCCTTTGGTTCTACGACCACGAATTAATAGAAATCGATTATAATCTTCATTTTTTCTCAATGTAGAACCACGATTTATATCGTTATTCATATTTTTCCTAAAACCTACCCAAATAGCACAGTTTCTTGTATTTAAGTTAAGTAATCTTCTTTATTTCCAAAACCTGTCAAATAACGGTTACATAAGCAGATATAAATCTTGTGTGTTGATTGGATGGATTAAGTAATCTTTCATTTTACTTTTTGATCCAAAAATCTGTCCGGTGAAAATCAATATTAGGAAAAATGCTGATTTTTCGGACCACCCTAACATATAAGAGGCCACTCTAATGGTGATGTTTCGATAAGGAACTAAAATACCAATAAATACGAAATTCTAAGATCTACTCTAACTTTTTTTCTATGGAATTTCTGAATAAATATCTTTACTGATGAAAACAACGCTAGGGCAGTAAATAATAAAACAGGCAAGGCCACCCGTATAAAAAAGAACCATAAATGCACAATGAAATGTATTGTAACCATACAATAGAATTTATTGTATTTACAATAAATCATATTGTATACAACGATAAAATAACCATAAAATGTATTATTTTCACTATATAATCTATGGTAAATGAGTAAATCTACAATAGAGCAAGGGGGTTGTTATGTATATTAACAATAAGAAAAATCACTTTTTCACAAAAAAAGATGAACCATTCACCATTAATTGTATTGTTGTTCTATTGTTGAAAATTCTTACTATATGGAACGTATTGTAAATCTATTGAAATAACAATATGCTAAAATCTCTTGTACAATATACAGACAATAAGATCGATTATTGGCAATATATTTTGATGTAATTGTATTTTATTTTATGGTAATTGTATTGTTATTTTTTTCCGGGCACTGCCACCGGGAACGTTGAGCCGTTTCCATGTACGACCACAATTTTATCATTTTCTTCAGAGGTCATTGCCACCGGTTGATCGACCGACAACAGACGCTAAATGAGTGTGCCATGCTTACTTACAACTAGTACGACGGCAATCCTTCTAAAAGGACTCGTCGTCATCCAGCTGTTGTCGGAAGAAAATGACGAAATTTGTCCACATCAAAAACACACACATACACCGAGTACTCTATTGTTTACAGGAAAATTCATGCCTTCTCATCGTGTGCCATTAGCCATAGTCATCGCCGTCGCTCATCATCCTTGAATGGAAAAGTGAGGAAAAATCGAAAGCAAGTAATGCGAAAAAGGCACATCCAAAAAGCTATGAAGATGGATCTTAAACCGATCTGGCCAGACTGATGATGGCTGGATGGCGGTGGAGAGGTGTTTGTAGCTATCAGTCGCGTACATAAACAAATCAATTTTGCCGTCTAGACGGTTGGGTTTTTAGTCACTTGCCACCACCACCAGGAACGGCGGCTACAAAAATAGCACTGTCGACGAATTCAAGGATGGTGGTGAGCTACGTGAGAATACGACATAATTATGGTTTGAAATCAAAAATGTGTGCTGGTGGTCAAATGGGACAGGGTGATAATTGATGTTTAGACGATTTTTTTCCAATGGTTGCAAACTATTTTCTACCACCTTCAACCGCTCATGGTTCATTGTGGAAGGTACTGACCACTATAGTTCGACGCGCATCATTGTTATTGGTGTGTATTAGTTGTCACCATCACCATCGGCGGTGGTGCTCAGAATTAAATAGCTATCTACCAACTGCTCTCAAATGGAACTGGTGGTGGTTAAGAAAAATCGGGTGCCGGTGTGTTGGTGGCGGGTTTATTTCTCGTGCCTCCGAGACTGCATATAACGGGGAATGATCCACCTACCAGTTGCCGCCAATCGTTGTGGTGTAAGAAAAGGTGAGGTGATCAACCATTAGACCAACCAATCACAGTAAAAATTCGCTTCGGCTTATAGATACGATAGCTTTTTCAATGGGGAAAAAGTAATTAAAAAAATAAGGTATGAAAATTTCAACATCTTTACAAAAAATATCGATATTAAGTGAAAACATAAAACATATTTTGTACGCCAGTCGATAAAAATGTAAGCTTTTAAGTGCAGTGGTGGTAAATTTTTCTTAAATGGTTCTAATTTTGTGAAAATCAAAATTTCGGGTTTTCTGCATACAAAATAAATCACCGAAACTTTCTTTACTAGCGACATCTGTCGGGAAAACAACCATACTGGCAATCCATTGTAGTTCATTTACTATGCTGAAAACGAATCTTCCTCAAAGAGTGAGTCACTTTTACTATTCGTATGGAGAAATTCCTAAAAGGCTAGGCTACTAATACGATGAGTGAAAAACGCTTTAAGAAATGTATACGAATGAGTAAAAGCTACTCACAACTGAGTAAAAGTGACTCAATCTCTGATTTAGTTTCGTTTTCAGAGTAGATAAGATTTGGACTTCATATTGAAACAGCATCTTGAGCCAGCTTTCAAAATACACGGAGTAAATCTCGAATGAAGTTATCATGCTTAATAGAAACCGAAATCGGCTTTAAGGTGATACTTAAGTAATCCTTTGAGTGAAAATTCAAAAACACAAATGTTTGCTTCCGCGAAATACACAATAAATAATGAAATTTCTACTTTAACTTTGTTAAAGCGCAGCAACGAAGAAGTGACAATTTCATGATTGTATGTTTAGTGGGAGCTGAAGTTTGTGCTTTTGAAGTTTCACGATAAGGCTTAATTAGAGTATCATCTTAAAAAACTATTTACTAGTTAGTTGGATATGCTTAACGTCAAATACCAGACTTAGTGTGGTCATTTTATACGATAGATGAGGAGATTAAAGTATAGAGTTGATAGTTTAGTTAGAGTACGGTACACAGAAGTCTTTTTTACACGGTCTTTTTTACGCGGTTTTTTTACACGGTACGTATCCCCCGTGTAAAAAAAGACCTGAGTGTAGTGTGAAAATTGTTCGTAGAGAGTATAAAGCGAGCAAAGGTCAATTTTGTGGAACGTACAAATCGGCTTGATCATCTCCTTCCTCAAAATTGGCCCTTGCTCGTTTTCTACTCTTTACATACAATTTTCACACTGCCGTACTCTAACGGAACTATTAACTTTCATTTCCTCATCTATCGTATAAAATTACCACATTAAGTCTTATATTTGACGTTAAGCATCTCCAACTATGCTTTAGCTTTAACGTCACGCACTAACATGATTAGTTAAAGTGTTTTTTTTATTTTCTTTATTTATTATCCGTCATTCTTGTTTCTCCATACAGAGTACCAATGCTACCGACGCTAGGAAGGCACCTCCCACACCTGGACCCTACCTATCGACCCATCATCTCATGGACCGAGGACCAACGGCTTAACTTCCCTTCCGAAGGAAGGCGTGATCAGAGATGTTATGCCTCAGAACATCCTAGCGGCGCTGACTGGGATTTGAACCAGGCCTTTTGGGGTGAGAGGCAATCACGCTACTACTCATTAAAATAGGTGTAGGCAAAATAAATGCGAAATTTTAGGTTATGTTCATTCAACTTAATTTTATTCGACTTTAAAGTTGAGCATTTGATTGTGTAATAAAAATTAATCAATTGCACGAGAAAACTCAAAGTTAAAACATTAAATGACTCACTCATTAGAATCATATATAAAATATGCCTGGTCAGTGAAATAGCTGTGTTGCATAAAACTATAGTACAGACAACTTTAAAATAATCGTATAAGTTTTATTAGACTAATGACGCTTAGTAACCGCTGTGCCCTCCATTGTTAAGTAGAACCTTGTTCAATCTTCTTGGCATTGACTCAACCAAGCACTGACAAGTTTCCTTTGGTATAGCATACCACTCTTTTGAACTGTTGGCCATGGTTGCTCCTTATTTGAAAATGCTTGACCAGATAACTTTCTTTTAAGCTCGTTCCATAAATTTTCGATGGGCTTGATGTCAGGAGACTGGCTAGGCCATGAAATAAACGCCACTTTATTTGCACGAAACCATTCCTTTACATACTTAGAAGTGTGTTTCGGATCGTTGTCTAGCTGAAAATGCCATATAAGAGGCATGTTCTCTTCTGCATAAGGGAGCATAACATCCTCCATGATTTCTTTGTATTCAAATCTGGCCATGATAGAATTAATACGGAAAATGGGACCTACTCCATACCAAGAAAAACAGCCCCAAACCTCCATGCTTTACAGTCTTTACCGTGTACCGCGGATCGAACTCTTTAACGGATGGTCTACGTGAGAATATAGTAAATGACTATTTTTCATTTGACATGTGGAAGTTTTTGCTTAGGATTCTTGATTAGGTAGGAAATTTAACAGGTTATAATATTCGTTTTATTGGTATTAAATAAACGATTTAAAAAACGAAAGATTAACATATAAAACAGAACGATTAGATGGTCGGAGTGAAAAAGCTGGTAAGTACGGAAAGTACATAATTCAGATATCCCAAAACTCATCCGAGAGGGATCCCAAGAAAACTAATTGAGCCATGCGTTTTGCATTGAGTCGATATCGATTCTGTGTGGTTTCACCAGATTTGAAGAATAGCCTCTCTGACGGAGCACTTGTTACCATTCTTGATAAATAGTCTCGAACAATAGGGTTTACATGGTGATATACTCTACAGATTTTGTCCCATCATCGCAAAAAAATATCGACATAACGTGGGAAAACAGGCTGATGCAAGACATTTTGTAATTCTGCCGATATGCCCCCATGGCGATCCAGGTCTGACATAGTAGATGACTGATGAACCTGAAATATGTCATACGAAATGAATGTTTGTACATATGTAGATTAATAACTTTCTGTACGATTTCGTCATGAATATCCCACAGGCCTCCGCTTGGTTTTGGTGGGGGGACAGATGTGAGCAATCATCGAATACTCTTTTGGTACTACAGATCTGCTCAGAAACAATTTTAACTGCCTAAGGTACGGGTCAATATAAAATTTCAAAAACAAATGCACTGATTTTGTTGTTGTTGTATCGAAACAAAAATCGAATGAAAAGGATCAATCCAGTCGATTTTCGTCGTGTTTGAGATCGATTCAAAAAATCGATTAATCGAACCAAAAGAATCAATCTTTTGTGTTTCGATCCAAGATCGCCCATTGCTAGTCGTGAGCCCCCTTTGTTAAATTTCTTGCAACCAACGATCGAGCGGAGCGATGACCAAAAGAATAAGAAGCAGACATTTCGACCACGATAATATAAAAGCGGTGAAGTTAGTATCATCATCAACCCAAGGGAAGTTCTTACAACATCTTGAAATTATGGGGAACTTCATTGAAGCCTTAAGAAGCTTCACAGTTCCATTAGCTTCTAAAAAGCTGCTGATACTATTAGGAAGCTCTTGTAATTTCAGGAATATTAAGAGAACTTAACGTAAGTCAAAAGAAATTCAAAGATGTGGAGAGCATTTGAGAAAAAACTTTGGAAACTTTTAAGACCTGTGCTTTAGCTCTCTTTTCTGAACAAGTTTAATAATAAATCGAGAACCCTGTGTGATGAGCCGAGAAATAACGAAAACTTCAGAAATATTTCGAAACCTTCACAGAGGTGTAAACAACTTCAGAAAAGTTTAAAAGCGTGTAGAAGAGTTCAATTTATTTCAAAGTAGAACCAAGGTATTGTAGAATTGTTAAGAAGGTAGCAGAAAACTTACAGCAGTTTTGAGATATTCTGGGAAATTCCGGAATCTCTGAGAGAATTTATAGAACGTAAGGGAAGTTATTTAAAAATCAGGAAAATGAGAGAGTATTTTATATATTTTTTTATGATTATCATAGGAATTTCAAAAACTTTAAAAACTGTTCAAAATTTAACTAATTTTATTTAAGAACTTCAAGGCAGTTGCATTGATTAAAAAAATGCAATATGTTCAAGAAATTCCAGAGATCAAACAAAAATTTAGAAACTTTTAGCTAGTTTCATGATACTCAGCGAAGCCCCGAGTATATCGAGGACGATCGCATAGCTTCAACGCAGATACTTACAAAAAATTCCGTGGATCTATGGTATATTCCAAGAATTCTATGAATGATAAAACAACAATTAAACAATATAGGGCTCTTCGTTTTCCTGAATTTGGCGTGATGTAGTACACGTTCACGTTACTTAATGCATGTTTATATTGTGCCCTTCCTGTCAAAGTGACAAATAAGCAAGCCAAGAAAAACGCGTTGTAAGTTTGCTTCGCACCATGGCTTTCTTATGTAATTGGTAAACCTGCTTGACCATTTCTCTAAACTATTTCAGAACAAAGTTGTTGACTTCATCGATTATTATGAAACTATGAGTGTTGGAGACAGCCAGTTGCATACCGGTCTTGAAGCGAGCCAAATTGCAACAGGGCAGCTGACTGGGCGTAACGCTACGCTTGACAGGACAATTGACATCATGGATGACAGAACACGTGACAGGACAGATAAGGAGAGTTATAAGAGAACAGATAACAAATAGAACAAAAGGAAGACAGATTAAAAACTATTAGGTACTTATTTTCTTTCGCATTTTAAAAGTGTTTGCTAGTGGTAAAATAAATTGAATTCTTTTCTTTTGTAAGTTTACATGAATTGAAATACTAGCAATTATTAAATTAAAATTTATATACAGATAGCACAACACTTAAAAAACAGTTTGTTGACACAGTGAACTTCAACACGTGAAGTGGATTAAAATTTGTAAGTTTATATATTAAGTTTTCTAAAATTAATCTAATCATTAAATAAAACTTACAGCTAAAAGCATTCTCACTCAAAACTTGAGTTTGCTAACGAAAGATCCGAAAATTCACCGAAGTTTACATTGCCGTCAGCAACAAACTTTTAGAAATTTTACCGACCATTTGGAGGTTAGCCGGGTCCAGTATCAGCCTGTCGGGAGCGATACGATTCGCCGTTGCAAGATGTCCACTCTTAGACCAGGGTCAAAACGTTTGAGTGTCGTTAAGAGGGTCTCAGAAGAGGAGGCGACCACCGAATCTCACTGCCCCGACTGCAATCGACCTGATAATGCGGACCGATACATGGTGCAATGTGACGTATGCCAGAGGTGGTACCATTTCTCCTGCGCCAAGGTGGACGAAGCTTTAGTTGTATCCATTGTGAGGAAGATGGTGCACAAGCGCTCTCGCCATGTCCATCACGAACAGGAAGTTAATCATCGATTCGCTTGGCGAATATTCAGCTGCAAATGCAGCAAATCGAAGAGGAGCAAAGGGCCCAGGAAAAGTTGATGAAGGAAGTACAGGAGTACGCCAAAGCATTGCGTGAGAAGGCGGTACAGCAGGAAACTGAGAGCAGAACAAAGCCATGCAGGAGAAGATGGAGTGGGAGTTAGATTTCATCAGAAGGAAGTATAATCTTCTGCAGAACGAGCTGAATGAAGGTGAGAATGGTAGCGTGAAAATTTATCGAAGCCAACGAAGTGCATCTAGCACAGTACATAAGTGGTTGGAAGCCCAGCGTGAGGCGCTCTTGACAAGTTCCGGGAACAAAAATGCCCCAACTTCCTCAAGGTCTCGAACCGGAGCCATCCCAAAAGGGACTACTGCAACGAAGCCAGTGGACGACAACGTTCATCCAATCATCAATCAAGCCAACACTCAAGTCTCGCAAGAACAATCTAGTTTGGATTACCCCCTCAATGTGATATCTCCGCCCACTTCACAACAGCTGGCAAATGCTAGAGCCAACCAGGGAATTACATCGGAAGTAGGAACACAAACCAATGATCTCGAACAGAAGGTTCGAGATCTGCAGCTTCAACTGGACAGTCTTCGCCTACAGTCAGCGCTGCAGCCACCGACAGAAGTTTATCAATGTCCGACTAGTCGTCAACAGTTCCGGCGGCCCCCAGCGATTGGAAACAGTGCTGCTCTACCGAACAGGTTGGGAAGTATTCCGGCGTGCGAAGGTTGTTCAAACGACCCATAGTTTCATTCCCTTCGTCTCAAATGCCTCCCGTGGATTTCGGAAATATACGCGCCCATCCCGCTCCCAATCGAGCTCCCAATGCAATACCCGTTGCGTCTGGTCCAGTCTCTTGTCCGCCTGTGTCATGCATCCCAAGTTATTCGCATCCGATTGTAACTCCTTGTGTCTCGCAAGCGTCTGGGTTGATTCCGAATGTCCCGAATTGTGGACCCACCGCTCAACAACTCGCTGCTCGCCACGTAGTCCCAAAGGAGCTCCCAATCTTCGATGGCAACCCAGCTGACTGGCCTTTATTCTACAGCAGCTACACCAACTCTAATGAAATGTGCGGATACTCTGATGCCGAGAATTTGATGCGGTTGCAGCGTTGCTTAAAGGGTAATGCGCTACATGCTGTTAGCTGTCAGCTTCTTCACCCTTCATCCGTACCGCAGATCATTTCAACATTGCAGATGCTGTATGGTCGGCCTGAGCTGGTGGTTAACAAGGTTCGTTCTACACCTCCCCCAAAAGCGGATCGTTTAGAAAGTGTAATTACCTTTGGTTTGGCGGTTCAAAATGTATGCAGCCACTTACGTGCAATGGGCATGAGAATCATTTGTCCAACCCTACTCTGCTGCAAGAGTTGGTTGGAAAGCTCCCAGCAGGAATTAAGCTGGATTAGGCACTTTATCAATGACAAATTCCTTACGCGGACCTGCGCGCTTTCAGTGACTACATGTCTACAATTGCGTCAGCTGCTAGCAACGTAACGTTCAGCACCGAGGTCATTCAGAAAAAAGGAGAAGCCGAAGAGCAAAGAAAAGGGCTACGTCAACGCACATGCGGAAGACGTTCGAAAGAACGCAGATCAGGAGAATCGGAAGTCGGGTGAGATTAGCAAGGAGAAACAGCCGTATCAACCCAAACCGTGCTCCGTGTGTCAAAAGCTTGGTCATAATATTAGAAACTGCAATGTCTTCAAGAGTCGCAACATCGAAGAACGGTGCAAGCTGGTCCAGCAGTTACATCTCTGCAGACGGTGCTTGATTTCCCATGGAAAGTTTCCGTGCAAGGTGTCAGGGTGCGGTATACAAGGGTGCGAGCTTCGACACCATACTTTGCTACACCCAGGGCAACCTGAGGGCATCTGGAACATCTGCACCTGCAACCGGAAATGTGAATGTCCATCGACAAAAGCCACGGTCTACTCTTTTCCGCATCCTACCCGTGACTTTATACGGCAAGGATTCATCAGTCGAAGTAGATCTTTGTGCTGCCGTGTAGTTTTTCGGTGCTCGCATTTGAATAGTTTTATGTCCCGGACGCGATAATTCTATTTAGAATGATTTGTGCTGATGTTTTTCCCGTGTTGCTTTGGTGCCTGGTGTGCTCTCGCTCCCTTTGTTGACAGTGTGACTCGACCGCGCTGATCTATTATTAGGTTTTTGCGGTGTGCATTGCTTTTGTGCACAGAGTGACATGAAGAAGAAAAGTGATATTTAGTTATTGTGTGTTTGGATTCGCTGGAGGAGGAATTGTATAAAAATGACTAGAGAAAATTAAGCATCGAGAATGCGCTCCCGGATGTATTGATTTGGTGAGTACGTTCCAGTTGAAGATTGTTCTCTCTAAATATCCCTTTTTTGAATACGTTTCATCAATCAAACATTATTATATGTTGGGTTTGGGGGGGGGGGGGGGGCAGCCTAAGGGTTTCAATGGATTTGTAGACTGGACAAGTGTTCGTGAATTTGCCAGTCCCTTGTCACGTGTTGATAGACGTACATCTTGTCGTTTGTCTTCCAAAGGTCTTCAATGAAGTTGATTCACCCAGCTGCAACAAACCATCAGGCAGAACTTTACAACCAGTGAAGTATCTGCAGTCATATGTAATCCTTGCACTGATGGTGGGTTCTATTCACATCACATGTTCCCCTATAAAAAAGTGAATTTGTGTCGCATATATTATAATCTCATCTGATTCTGGATTTTACAGTCAGCTTCACGGGTGTCAGCCTCCTGCCCAGGAATAGGGAAAACTTCGTTAAGGTCTCTTATTGTGTTTCCCTTCCGACTGGGGGACTTGTGGACTTCGGGGCGGGCTTTCTTTGACGGTGGTGGATTGTTCCCTTCGTTCGCCTCCGTATCCGAAACTGGCTGCATCTGTTCCAGTTCTGCTTCAGCCTCCAAGCGAGTCTTGAACTCTCTTTTTTTCACTCAATTGATACGTTCCCACATTGGGTTTGGCGTGGAGAACTCGTCTTGAGAGAGTTTCGCTACCGCGTTTTTTTTCCGGCCAGTGTAGGATTCCAGCTTCTTTCCAACCAGAAGGAGTTACGGTTAGGCGTGTTTCGCATCTTTCAATTGTTTGTACCACTTTAAATGGCATTTTTTCCGCACTTGAACTTGGACGACACTAGCTGACTCCCTTCCGAAACATTTTGAACTGTCACTTTTCTCCAGGCAACTTTGTCATCATAAAACTGAACGGTGCCAAGTCAAGTCAGGGTGGATAGTAAATAGACAGTGGGGTATTCAAATTTACTTTATAAATGCTATAATAAACCATTGTGCAGCGATGATCGAGACGTTTCCGTCGGATAAGATTATTTTGCGGCCGAGTGTCTAGGAAGCTATGGAAACCGAAATGGCTCTTGATTTTGTTTTATGCCCTTATAGTATAAACCACCATCGCACTTTGTGTATTGCCCCAATAGAACCCTTGCTTTGGGTTTGAATCAGTACAAATTCGTTCTATTATATATAAAAAAAAGAAGTATACATATTCATTTTCTTCCGAACTAAATAAACCACCATCACACTTTGTGAGTGGCCCCAACAGTATCCTTGCCGTTGGTCTAAATCGGGTCAAATCGGTTCTAATAATTATTTTATATTCAATCAAGTAAACCACCATCACACTTTGTGAGTGGCCCCAACAGCATCCTTGCTGTTGGTTTAAATCGGTTCAAACCGCTTATAATTAATTATTTTGGTCATTGATAAAATAAAATAAACCATCATCACACTTTGTGAGGGGCCCCAACAGTATCCTTATTGTTGGTTTAAATCGGTATACACACATCTAATAATGATCTACATCTCTAGACAGCCGGCTGTTTAGAGCATAAATCGAAAACACTTATAAATAACTACACAAACAAAAGATCGCATCACTTATCAAGGTGAATCCTGATCCAACGAACCTAACCCACTAACAAAACCTCCTTCCTGTGACTTTTGTGGGATGCAGAGGTAAACACGGTCCCAAAACAACAAAAGTCACACACTAACATTCCTTCCCTCTCCCACCTGATTGCAAGGACGTGGCCGGTGACGTTATTGATCTTTAAAGGTAGGAGTCACTGGAACATGTACACTGAGAATGGCAGGTTACTACCAAGCCCCATTCAGTTGATTCTTTGTACAATTTCACTGGTTCAGATCAATCACGGAGTGCAACTATCGATACGTGCAGTCAGACTAAGCTAAGCTAAGCTAAGCTAAGCAAGGATTCATCAGTCGAAGTATTAGCCTTTCTAGATGACGGGTCGTCGCTCACTTTGGTAGAGAAGGAAGTTGCGGACCAGCTCGGTATGCAAGGGGAACTGGAGCCACTTTGTCTACAATGGACAGGAAACGTAACGAGAATGGAGTCGGAGTCAAGGGTCATCCAACTCGGCATATCTGGGACGGATAGTAGCAAGCGTCATACTCTCGAGTGCGTACGTACGGTTGATCGTTTGGATCTTCCTCCGCAGTCTTTGCAATTCAATCAACTGGTTCAACAGTTTTCTTACCTTCGGGGTCTTCCGGTGAAAAGTTATAACGGAACCACCCCTCGCATCCTAATTGGTTTGGAGAACACGGAGCTACTAGTAACGTTGAACAAACCAGCAGGTAGACCTTCTGAACCAGTCGCAACGAAAACTAAACTTGGTAGGACAGTATACGGAACGGTGGAAGGCCTGAACGAACCATTTGAACACCGTCTTCTGCACATCTGTTCTGGTTCCAATGATCGGGAACTACACGACGTTGTCAAGGAGTTTTTCTCGATCGAAAACACTGGTGTAGTGGCTGCGCCAGCGGTAGAAGCAGAAGATGTCCGGCGGGCACGGAAGATCATGCAACGGACCACGGTTCGCACAGCTTCCGGAAGGTTTGAGACGGGCTTGCTGTGGCGCTATGATTATATCGAATTTCCGAACAGTAGACCGATGGCAGAGCGGCGTCTTAAGTGCCTAGTGCGAAGACTAGAGAAAACACCTGAACTCTACGAAAACGTCAGGCAGCAGATTGCTTCTTACGAGTTCAAAGGATACGCTCATCGAGCATCGGCGGAAGAGTTGGCCAAATTTGACCCTTGAAGATCTTGGTATCTTCCCCTCGGAGTGGTTATTAATCCAAACAAGCCGGGAAAAATTCGAGTGGTTTGGGATGCTGCGGCGAAGGTGGATGGAGTCTCGTATAACTCTATGCTTCTGAAGGGACCGGCCCTGCTCGCGTCTCTTCCTGCGGTTCTACAGCGTTTTCGTCAACGGCAGATAGCAGTAACGGGTGATATCAGAGAAATGTTTCACCAGCTCCTGATTCGCTCCGAAGATCGTCAAAGTCAGCTTTTCCTGTGGTACGACAGTCCGTCTGGCGAAATCCACGTCTATGTCATGGATGTAGCGACGTTTGGGTCGACATGCTCACCGTGCTCTTCCCAATACGTCAAGAATCTGAATGCAGAAGAATGGAGGTGTGAGTTCCCGGAAGCTGTAGTAACAGTAACTGCAGTAACAGCGCAGAGAATCCCGTGAAAAGTGTACGTTCGTCGTTTCGCTTTCTCATTATTAAAGTGAATAAATTGAACTGTTTGTTGCTAAAATGATTTCGGTTATCCTAAAATGATGAATGAGCTGCACGTAAGGATACGTGAATGGTAATTCTCCCGAATATCCTGGTAAATACACTTTGACTTAAGTAACATTAGGGGGCCGCCAAACGACGTATAATAACTTTTGTCTCAAAAAGGTTTAACTGTTTTCTGTTTTTCTACGATTTTGCTCAATTTTAAAGAATCCATTATGGCCAATATCAGAATGGTTAAAATTTTTGATAAGCTTTCAAATAATCATAGTATAAACATCATAAAAATGTACTTTTTTGGTGTGGATTTGCTCAATACTTTTCCTGCTAATTTTCCGTTTTGGACCACCGTGCAGTTTTGATCTGTACAGATCGATACAGTTTCGGAAACTTCGCAAAGACTTTCCAACTGGATGCTACACTGAAAAAAGTTTTCACTTAGTTTCTATTAGGAACGCACATAGTATTTTTCCAAAAACAAAAACAATGATTTTTACCTGAATATCACATAGCATTAGAAATTCTATATGAGAAATCATATAGATTTCATTGGACACATAACGTTCATGTGATTTAGTGGTGCAATTTCCAATTACAGGATCACATGAAAGTTATGTGAAATTCACATGGATATTTTCCACTGGTTACGTGATTTATTTTATGAGTGTAGTTATGTGGCAAATTTCGTCAGCCGTGTCACAAAAGCCATCCATATTCGGCAGGTCTACACTGAAATAAAGTGTTCACTGTGTTTCTATTAGGAAAGCACATAATATTTTTCCAAAAACAAAAAGAATATTTTTATCTGAATACCACATAACATCAGAAATTCTATGTGAGTAATCATTAAGATTTCATTTGACACATAATGTTCATGTGATTTAGTGGTGCAATTTAAAATTATGGAATCACATGAAAGTTATGTGAAATTCACACAAATTCAATTACGCCCAAATCTCAAATCACTCCGGAATTATGCATAGTTTCATACAAATTGGAGATGTTTGAGTCTGAAATTATTTGTGTTCTGCTGTTTGGCCTGGAAATGCTTAGCAAGCAACGGGTGCGCATCCGTACCCGATTCCATTACTTTTCCATTGTCATCGGCAACAATATCGCCCTGTTCAGGTTGGTCAACCGCAAATGCGAAAACCGACACGCGATCGAATGTCGTTTGAAATATATGGAAAATATTTTCCGATTGCGGTTGCTCCGGCTAGCCCATTTTGCATTGTGGGTGTCTAACGACCGGCGTGAAAAAGTATCAACTTGCAAAAACCTGAACAAATGTGCTAACCTGGTCGGAAACATGATGTTGGCAGCTCGTTGCTGGTGCGGTTGATGACGCGATGCTGTTGCTGATGCCAGTGGCAGTGGCTGAGACGGGAGAACCACGTTGTTCAACAGTGGCACGTAAACAAATAAAAACGGTGTCAACAAATCGCCTAAGCGGCGTTCGTTCCACTGTTGTTGCTGTTTTCGTCCTTGTTGCGTACGATTACAGTAGTCCCCAGCAGTGGGCTTTCTCGGCTGCATGGACTCCAGCTGGTGGTAGTACTCGTAGGCCAGTTGCGCCTGCAAGTTACTGAGTAAGAATTGTTGTTCTTCCTGTTGCCTACCCGGTAGGCGCATGGCGGAACCGTTCCAGCTCATTTCGTGCTGGGTCAAATGCGGTGCAACCACTGTCACCGGTTGTTGTTGTTGTTGGTGCTGCAGCTGGCAGCGAGCACGACTCAATTCACTGAACACAACATCACTGATAAAATTGTTCAACTGATGCAATCTATTGCTTCGTTGCTGTTGACCGCACCGGAACCACGGATACGTAGCCACAGGACCGTTTCGGTAATGGCTCATTATCGAGTAGAGAGATAGTTTCGAGGATTGGATCAGTCAAAACACACGCACGTCTCACGATAGCGACCCGCCGCCAACCAGTCAGTTGGGAACTCGTTCGAAGGATAATTCCGAATCCCTTACTGTATGGCTCCCCATTCGAGTCGAGCTCCCTGCAAGGCGTACAGGACAATAACAAAAACAGCAACAAAGGAATGGAAACAGTTTCCTTGAGTCTGTGGTGGATTGTACACATTCCCCGTGCATACACTTTCTTCAGCTGGTGTGGCAAAAGTTCTTGATGGTGTGCACATTTTCCGTCCATCCGTCCGTTCGTTCTACACTTTTGCATTGGCTGTTGGGCATTATCCTGCAGATCGGTCGGTGCAGGAGGCATACCGTTAGTTGGGAATGTATAGGTAAGGTAGAACAATCCAAAACGCACCCCTGGGGTAAAATGGTTTTGGCGTGGTTTTTTCATACCTTCCCACTCTTTCACCACCATTACAATGGGAAAGCAAAGAAAAACCACGTGAGGCCATTTTATCTCAGGCGTGCATTATGGACTGTTATCCCCTACGAGACGAGACGAGACGAGACGATGCCAACGACCACGCCGGTTGTAAAAGTGTTGGTGGTGTGTTGGGTGGCATACATACATACTACGTTGGATGGATGGCGTTTGCATTTTCCGTGGACAAGGTACAGTGTCGAACTAGCGCCATAAAAATGCACCGTCGTTGCAATTTTACAGAGCAAGGACGCTAAAAAGTAGTGTACCATGACTTGATTTCCTCCCCAATGGAGACAATGGAGCCTGGGGGTCTGTAAATGTGCTATACAGCACATCGATTGCCTTTTTGGTACCAGATTGAAATTTGTTTGTGTGTACCTACGTGGAACTATTTGCTATCTGGGAAATCTGTACGCAAGGACATCCGAAAAAAAAATTATCATACAAAAACATGTGAACCTATTGTTACAATACAATAACATTAATTGTAGCTACCACACATCTTATAGCCAAAAACAATAAATATACAATAGAACATATTGTTATGTACAAAAGTAAACTAGAGTTTTACTATAGAAAAGTTAGGTTGTTAGTTACCGTAACCATAAAAAACATCTATTTTATCTCGAACAAATCTGATCTAATTACATTTTTGTTTTGTTTTTTATTGTTCAATATCTTGATAACATATACTTTACTGTAAACCTATTGCGTTGACTAATTTATAATTTGACAAATACAATACAATAAAAATAGGGTGAACTGTGAACAATAGAATCTATTGTATTTTATTGATAATTTGTTGTAATTTTATGATTATTTTTTATCCAGGTAGTTATTTTTGACCCAACGAATTTTGAGGGAATGTATGGAGTACAGCGTTGCCAGATATACCGATTTCTGAAATTGATACCGATGTACAGGTAAGTTTACTCAGAATACTGATTTTTGAGATCTTATACCTATGTATTCCGATTTTTTAACCCTTTGTCTGTACCTTGGGGATTTTATGAGTTCTACAATTAAGTTTATATTTTGAAGTTCAAGATCTTGAAAGATTTCCCAAGTCTCATTAAGACTTTTTAAGACTTAAGACTTAAGGTTTTTATGCTCAACGCCATGGGTAAAAAGATTGAATTTTGGAAATTGATAGATTGTAGCAAGACATTTTATTATAAACCTTGAGCTTGAAAAAAAAAACCTTAGGATCTGTCGTGAACTTGGATGAATTTACAGAAAAAAAGAAAATGAAATCTCAATTTAAATAGGCATAATTTAAGGGATGTTCCAAAATGAAATCCTAGGGAGTTCTGGAAAGTATTCTTAACCAAACAGCAGTTGCGTCAAAACATCGGAAAATGAGAAACACTTTTGCATGCGAATGCAAGAAACAATTTCAATTCAGTTGATCCGGGTTTTAATGGTGTCTCAAAAACAACTCATCCTCTTTCAAGTCACAGTTTTAAAAATGTCCAATGAAAATGTTGAAAAAATGATGTATATTTTTGTCCGTGCACTCAGTGCACTAGCGCGACTGCTGGAAGGTTAAGAAATTCCGAGGAGACAAGAAATTAATTTTGAAAAAAAAATCAAAGGCTTTCTGAGGAAAGCTTTTGGTATTTTCTTTAATAATTGAAGTAAAATTGCATAGTGCTTTTTAAGAAAATTTCCGTTGGAATCGTGAGCAAATGTCCTGTAAATTTTTCAAATAAACTCTGAGAAGAACTCAAAGAGAATACAGAGAATAATTCCGTAATATATATAAAAATTCAACAACTCCAAGCGAATTCTGAAAAGAGTTCCAATGCAACTTCTAAGGAACTCTTACATAATTGTCAAGAAAATTGTGATTTAAATTCGAAAGAAATTTTTAACTGAAGTTAATTCGATTCCAAAGAAATATATAGAAGTATTAAATATGTTTAACAGCGTCAAAGAGAGCTTGTTTAGCAGAAGCTTTAAGTTACATTCCATAGAAGTTCAAACTCACAACATCTGATAATAGGTTTTGTTATGTTTATTTATTTGTTAAGGCTCATTCACAGTAGCATCACGGATCCGAAATTAATTTTCTTTACATGAGGATAGTGTCATGCTATAGTGTCTGTTTTTCTCATTTACCCTCACACGCACTGACAAACGCTTCTACCCAGTGTAGATGAATTGAGATTGTTTAGAAAATCTTTGCTGTCAACGTAAGAGTGAAATGAACAAATGAGTTCATTATGCATCGACGAATACGCGTTTGTTGATATTCATCAACGCTTGAGTTTCCAACCCAAAATTATAAAAATTGGAAACAATCCTCAAATGCAAAAAAAAATATTCATTTTTCCATAAATGATTATTTTGAATAGTAAGACCTCGAAATTATCATCAATTCTGCAAAAATCAATAATCTTCCATCGATCTGAGTGAAAAAAAGAAACATTACACAAATTTGTGTAAAACGAAAATAATCATTTAGCATTTGATTCTCAAAATCATCCACACCAAGATGATTATGAATATTGATATGACAACAGAACAGGTGATAATGAATACGCATCTTTAAATGAACAAAAACAATTGTTGACTTCGAAATTCAGCGGTTGCAACTACTACTTAAATTTTTATTTTTTAACTTACTGTCTTATGGTTTACAATTACAGGTCGGACTCGATTATCGGGAGTATCGATTTTTTTTTCACTCCGGATAATCAAATCCTCCGGATAATCGAATCACAAAAAAAAAAAAATCAAATCTGCCCCTCCTCTTAGCTACATCTACTATGCTAAATGCCCCTAATTTGGGCCCATGCATACATTCAGCAATCCACTAAATTTTCAATAGTGACCAAAATATCCATTAGTATCGTCCCAATGCAAACTGGGCCAGATATGCAATCTAGCGGAGCAAAATTAATAATTCCGCGAATGGGTGTCTTGGGTAAAGTTTCTCATCATAATAAGGACCATCTATTGACATAAACAAACAGTTCAAAACTCTTCCGCAAAGATGGCGCCACAATCTAACTTCTTTCTCTGACGTTTTGGAGACTTGATGTCTTGGGCAAAGTTATTTGCCTTGACAAAATAAACAACTCTTTTAAAAACGTAAAGTTTCCACAGCCTACTGGTTCCGAATTATATGGAGTTAAAGAAAAAAATGTCGAAAATATGTTTTTTTTTTTTCTTTCTGTTTCGGTTTTTTTTTTGCTGACAACCATATAATGTTATATTTTTCTCTTATGCAAATGCATGAAGTAAATAACTTTTGTGAAGAAACATACTGGTTTAAACTTCAAATTTTAAAGAAATTGTTGAAAAACCGGAAAAAACAACAATTTTGGAACTTTAATATCCCCCAAAGCGCAAAAAATCACAACCTGACATTTTCAGCAAAAATTAAGCAATACTCGATAAACAAAATATCAAAATTTGAGAGAGGTACATTTTGGTGTTTTTGAGATTTCATCATTTTAGTGGAGCATGTATTATTTCAATAACTTTGTTTAATGCATTGAAATGGCGTTTAGAAGACTTGACGACTCAGGCAAGGTCTTAGGTCTTAGGTCTTCTTAAGTAGGCTGTGGAAATGTTACGTCTTCAAAAGAGTTGTTTATTTTGTCAAGGCAAACAACTTTGCCCAAGACATCCCAGTCTCCAAAACGTCAGAGAAAGAAGTTAGATTGTGGTATCATCTTTGCGGAAGAGTTTTGAACTATTTGTTTATGTCAATAGATGGTCCTTAATATGATAAGAAACTCTACCGAAGATACCAAGTCGCGGAAATGCTTAGTTTCGGAGTTATTAATCTTGCTCCGCTAGATTGTATTTCTGGCCCAGTGTGCAATGACGCGTTCATCTAGATAAAATTGATAAATAGCAGATTTTTAACGATGGGCGCAATCTTAGATCCATAGGCCAACATTAGAGCCATTTCCCCTATATTATAATACTCAATTATTTCAAATGTCTGCATAAAAACTAAAAAAAAAAAAAAATACTCCGGATAATCGAGTCTAAAATTCCAGACAATTGGACCCCGGATGATCGAGTCTCCGGATAATGGAGTCCGATCTGTATTGTACAATTTAATTGATTAAGCCCGAAAGCTCTTCATCTTTAGTGATTATGTCTGTAACTAGTTGCTGTTTGATTTTAGTTTTACATTGTAATGGTATACATTTTGCTTTTAAGGAAAGCATATTTGTTGATTTTAATTGGAAAATTTGATATTCTACCTAACCTAACGTGTCAGATCCCTAATGATCTGTGGATCGGATCGCATGCAGCAATTTCTGAACCTTTTGATGTTAGCAGTTCTCCGTAACGCCAAGGTCTGAAGACCAGCCAGGCGGTGGACCTCAGAATTTCTGGTACGCGGTGGACTATTGAGGATCATCCTCAGGATCTTGTTCTGGATCCTTTGTAGTTTGAGGTGATGAGAATGTGCGCAACTCTTCCAGATTGGCAACCCGTACTCTATGACGGGAGCAAGCTTGTTTTTCAGGGATAGGGTGGATCTCCTATTGATTAGCGGGTACAACGACCTTATCAAGATGTTGCATTTTGTTTTTGGTTTGTCAACATGCTCCCTGAAAATCAGTTTACTGTCGAGTGTTAGTTCGAGGTAGACTACCTCTTTGGACCACTTCACCACTGTGCCGTTTAGGCAGATTTTGTTATTCTCAGACGGAACAAGTCTGGGAGATTTTGAGTGTGGAAAAATTATGACCTGGGTCTTCCAGCTGTTGAAATTACTCAGCGGTTCCCTTGATTAAGAGCATTTTATCATGTCAAAATTCAAATTCATGCATGTAGCTGGTTTATCTTTCAAGGTTTCCTTCATTTTCAGCTTTTTTGAGTGTAGAATGAATGATTTTTATCAGCACTGGTCATGGTAGTTTAAGAAGAATTCAAATGAACTAATCAATATTTATAATGGAATTTTAGGATATTTTAATACCATATTATGAATAAATTGAGGGGATTCTGAAAATAATTCTGAATGTGAACAATATGAACAATGTGAAGATCTGATGAATATTTCAAGGGAATCTCAGTCTGATAATATTTTCAATGGAATTTTAAGGCCGATTCCAATTCGGAGGATAGTATCTTGCGAGTAATGAGGAAGATTCCAAGGAGAATGTCAAAGTAATTCTGGAAACATTCCAAGCAAACTTGTGAAACGAAGTCGATTGAAATGATTAAAAATTTATAAAGAGTATCGACTATTATGAAATCACAAAACACATGAACCATCCCTGAAGAGTTTAATCAGTTGGCGGGCATACATCGACAGATTGAAAGCATCCCGTGGGCCGAACAAACTCACTTGGCGGGCCGCAAGTAGCTCGTGGGCCGTAAGATGAGCACCACTGTCTATCTAGTCCATATGTTAAGTTAGCATAACAATTCATAATGAATGCCACACACTTGCCACACTATCAATTCAAAGTGAAAATCACACTAGCGCTACCTTAGGATATGTCTTATCCATTTCAACAACTTTACCGGAGACTGAAATTGTCTATTTAGTCCATATGTTAAGTATTGGCAAACAATGAAAAATGAATATGCCACTAGTGCAGCCTGGTGAGTTAATTCTGAACTAAACCATTTACTTTAGGAAAAGTCTTGTCCATCCGAACAACTTTGCTGAAGACGAGAACCATCCATATGAGCAGGAGATGTAGATAACGTTATATAATGTGTTTATAGGATTGATTATTTTCGTTTTAGCGTCATCTAGTGAGTCAATTCTGTCATACACTATCCATAGCTTTAAAGACCTTGCATTCTTGGATATCTTATCAGAAGGAAGCAACATCCTATTTGGTTGGGATCTCGTCATGTAATCATCTCTATCATCAAAATATGCCACACCATGGGTATATTTTTACAATGACCCCTTCCTATGGGACCGTCTTCTAAAATAAATTTTGATAATTTAAACAGACATTCCATTGAATTTTTTTAAATTTTAATTTTAATTTTCAAAAATCCTTTGAATCTTTGCTGAGATATGACAATTTAAATTAGGTGTAAAATTGACAACTAGGTACATACAACGTAAGTTTTTTTTTTCTGCCCAGACGAAGGGTTTTTTTTATTAATTTATTTATTAAGGCTCAACCAAATTAACTTTACAGAGCCGATGATTCTTGTTCACTATATAATACATCTTAAAACTATAGTCAAAAGGTACAACACAATAAACATTTTATCTTCCGCTATCCAATATGCCTCCACCACCAGAACGGGAGCAGCTTCCAGTGGTTTCATTGTATGACAGATTTGCCAACGGGGTGCAGAGCACTTCCATTGCAGCAATGGAGGCAAAACGTGGTCAGCACTCACACACTCATTGCGAAACGGTTGCTTTACAAAGTCGACGTCGTAACGGCGCCGGTGGTGTAGTGGTTAGCGTGATTACCTCTCACCCCAGCAGGCCTGGGTTCAATCCCAGTCGGCACCGCCGGGATGTTCTGAGGCATAACATCTCTGATCACGCCTTCCTTCGGATGGGAAGTAAAGCCGTTGGTCCCCGGTTCATGAGTTGATGGGTCAATAGGTAGGGTCCAGGTGTGGGAGCTGCCTTCCTGGCACGTCGGTAGCATTGGTGCTCAGCACGGAAAACAATATCGACGGAAAAAACAAACCAAAGAAAAAAAAAAAAAAGTCGACGTCGTATCGACCGAAAGAACTGCTGCTGAAGAAGAATGAGGAGGACCACACAATAGTTGCTGCCGAGTAAACAGACGATCGCGTGACACACATTGAGACTGGTCTGCCTCGGTCGACAGCCGAGTGAACACTCCAAAACGAAGAGGTAGTAAGCAAAAATAGTATTGTCTGTCTGGGATGAACTTTTAGAGAAAAACTATTTTGAGAGACATTTAAGTATCTCATATTTTTTCAATCTTTTCCAAAAATTATTCATCTCTGACAGATGTTCCAGTATTTTCCACAGCTAAAATAAATTATTATTTTTTAATAAATTGGCAGTTTTGTTGAACTTTTTTTAGAAAATATTTAATTTATCTATGTATGTCGTATCATTTAACAAAAAAATCTGTCATCGCTGTAAATTGCAAATAATTTGAAATGTTTAATCGAGCACTGGCAATTTTTTAGTCCATTCTGATTTTGTTTGCACTGCTAACATACTTTGTATTTAAATAAAGTTGTAGAAATAATACAAAAATTATATGTTTCATGAGTATTAATGGATAATTCATGAAAAAAAAAATTTTTTGATCATAAGATTTACCAATTTAAATAAGCATATATTATTAGGTTTGCGTTTTAAAAACAATGAACAAAATCCCATCATGCGCCTGGTATCGAACATCAAATTAAAAAAAAAATTGTGATATTCTTTAATGCTCCGAATCGCTTTCTTTCAACATCTTAGAACCCCTTGGAGTAGTGAAACTCGCCACCATCACCAACACAGAGAAAGCTCGAATCGAAATAAGTAAAAAGGCACACAAAGCTTTGCACCGGAAGTGCAAGTCTAGCGCAAAGAGGAAGAAATCCAGACGAAACCATCCAACCATCTGAGGACGACGACAACAAAGCGTCCTTTTGGCTGCTGGGTGCGACGAAAAGGAAACTCTCTCCAGGAGGCGACCGACGACGACGACAACAACGATGGCAGTGTCATTCACACGCGTGAACTCCCTCGCCTCTCGACGGGTTCTTTGTTTTTCCGCAGCAATGGAACCGTACTTCCTGCTAGGTATGGGCTAGAGCTCACGTTTTTTTTCACTTCCTAAAGAAAGGAAGCGCATGTTCTAGGATGCCGGTCAGTTGAAAAAAAAACTTATCATTGGAAAAACCATAACCAATACCAACGTTCATTTAGTGTGTCGCTGTTGTTGGTTTGCAGCTGGAAACAATCCGGCAATAAATGTGGTTCTTGATTGTGAAGAGCGTAGGGGGAAGGGGGGTCTAGGTTCCACTCTGCTTTGTTGAAACTGCTCATGTGCGAAATGATATCCTATTCCAAATCATCATCAATGCATATGGGATTTTAGCCACATTCAGATACAGGTTATCGTGGTTAACCACCTGATTGCACCAGTGCTATCTATATTTGCAAAGGATGTTTTGTTTCACATGAAACTGAAATGAATTTGCAACAAGGCTAATACATTCAGGAAAATTTTAACAATATTTAAAAAAAAAATCAAAATCACTCAAACAAATCAATGTTGTATCTACTTCTATATTCGATAGGTTCAAATGTCTTCAGAAGAACTATACGGTGGTTGTTGCTGACGGCAAAGTGAACCTCAGTAAATTTTCGGATCTTCCGTAAGGAAACTCAAGTTTTGTGTGAGAATGCTTTTAGCTGTATGTTTTAATTAGAATTAAATTAAAAATTAAAAATTAAATTATTTTTTTACAAATTTAACCAGTAGGATGGGTCATCATGATCATTTTTTTCAGAAAAATGTTTTTTTGGTTCCACTTGGGGTCCCAAACAACTGTGCAAAATTTGGTGACGATTGGTTGTAGCCCGGCTTTCCGCATTGCATTTGAAATTTGTATGGAAATTAGTATGGGAAAACCTACTTTTTTGTACCTTTATTACTAGGAACCACGCATCTAAGTACGTTAAAGTATAGTCCAGAAAGTTTCTAACAACTTTGCTTAAAAATGTTTTGCACTAGAATGCCCCTAATAAAAGTTATAGCTGTTCAAAGATCAATGTTTCGAATTAAATGCCAAAAATCCCTATTTATGCCAACACTGCCGGTGTACCAATGAAAGTCAGACTCTAAATTCGAAGTTAATTATTTTATCGTTTTGGTATGTTTAGATGAAATATTCAAAAACAATACTTCTATCTCATATGCGTAGTTGGAGGGGGGATCGGGGGTAGAAGTAAAGTTTCAAACTGAAATAAATTCGGAGTTTCTTATCTTATCGATTTGGTATGTTCAGATGAATTATTCAAAAACAATTTTTCATTTTCATAGGCATATTAAAGGATGAAGTGGAGAGGGAGGGGGCTAACTATACCTCCGCCCCCTCACTCATATAAATGGAGGTAAGGCTTCAAACTGCAATAATTGCAGTGTCAATCTTGTCAAGTTGGTATGTTCAGATTTATTCAAAAACATGTGCTCCATTTAATAGGCGTGGTTAGATATGGGGGCTTACCGTATCCTGTCCGGCGCTCACTTATATCAATGAAAGTAAAGATAAAGACTAAAATAACTTCGAAGTTTCTCATCTCATGAGTTGGTCGGTTATTCAAAAACATTTGCTTAATCTCATAAGAGCCGTTGTAAAGCGAGTACCCCCATTCCCTTTTCTACTCTTTTGGTGCAATATACAATGTCAGATATATTCACACAAATGTCATTGGATTGTTATGATTATATTTCATTTTAAAATATTCTACGATTTCTCAGGGTACTCTTTTCGATGCTCTTCTATCACTAGAAGCAAATATTGCTGTTGAACTAGGTCTCGGATGGATTTCTTGATAAGTCAGAAATTAGTTTCACTCCTCATTCAGCCATATCGTTGACAACCATAGAGGAAGCAACTCGTTGTATCGCATTGACATAATCTGCATCATTACTCCACTCGTTTGCCGATTTTTGCATGAAGCCGGTCGAAATTTCGAAAAGGAATCAGCACTGTTAGAAGTGACGTTTGGCTTGGGAGCCCAACTGAAACTTAGCCCACTTAAAGTTAGCCCAACAAGCGAAATCCGACTGTACCTGTGTCTGCGACGAAACTGAGTTTTCGTTTTCTCTTGTTTTTGGTTCTGACGTACGACTACTTTTGTGTTTTCTATATGCGGGTGGCCCGAATGGCAGTTTAATATTTCAAATAAAAGCTTTGTATAGAAATTTAAAATTTCCAAGCTGCTAATAATTCAAACATTTCTTCACTAACAAATGAACCGACAAGTGGATATTAAATATTTACACTACACCAACGTTCTGCATACAGTAAGCCCTATTCACTCCGATGATGTTGTTGGTTTGCGTTGGCGTACTTTGGTTCGCGTGTAAAGGGCCATAGAAAGTTTGTTTACAAATGCTTTTGTGCCGTTATCAAATGTTATGCC
This sequence comes from Ochlerotatus camptorhynchus, assembly GCF_037179485.1. Taxonomy (NCBI): domain Eukaryota; kingdom Metazoa; phylum Arthropoda; class Insecta; order Diptera; family Culicidae; genus Ochlerotatus; species Ochlerotatus camptorhynchus. Next base: position 1,041,381 of record NW_027040773.1, read on the forward strand.
TAAACTGTTCTGTCATCCATGTTGTGAATTGTCCTGTCAAGCGTAACGTTAAGCCCGGTCAGCTGTCATGTTGAAATTTGGCTCGCTTCAAGACCGGTATGCAACTGGCTGCCTCCAACATTCACCGGCAAGCGGCGCCGGTGGTGTAGTGGTAAGCGTGATTACCTCTCACCCCAGCAGGCCTGAGTTCAATCCCAACAGGCCTGAGTTCAATCCCAGTCGGCGCCGCAGGGATGTTCATCTCTGATCACGCCTTCCTTCGGAAGGGAAGTAAAGCCGTTGGTCCCCGGTTCATGAGTTGATGGGTCAATAGGTAGGGTCCAGGTGTGAGAGGTGCCTCCCTGGCGTCGGAAGCATTGGTGCTCAGCACGGAAAACAAGATCGACAGAAAACAAACCAAAGAAAAAAAAAACATTCACCCGTATTGCTTGAAGTTGCTTTCAGCTGTACCGGGGCTTTGAACCTAAAGCACAACCTGACTTGATACTGACCTCTGAAGCACTCTGCTACTGGTTTGGACGTCAGCGATGCGCATTTTGCCATTGGTTTAGAGTCGTCGAACCACTTGGTGCGCGTTCTGACGGTTGGGAGGTATTCCCTAAGCTATCAGGTTCAGAAGAGGTATAGAAAACTCTGCGCGTGTCCCCAGTTTATTTTGAACGTAGCGCCAGTATCAACAGGTGACTTGGCTGGCTGCGCAACACCGCTGGAGGTTAAAATCAAAAATTTATTGGGTGTGAGCGCTTCGTCATCCTCCAAATCTAAAGGCACATGCGTTAGCGATTTAGAGATCACGATGGTTTCCAGCTCCACCAGAACAGTTCCAAAGGTCTTCTCGTCCTGCTGGTAGAGAGCGTATCTAAGCCTATTTTGACCAGTGGTTCCGACGAGCCACCAATGTGTGGGGCAGCTGGTGGATTTAAAATCCACCAGCAATCTTCTGTTTCAACTCCTTCCTTGCGCCATGAAAATTGGTTCCTTGATCGCTGAAGATCTGTTGCGGGGCACCTCTTCTTGCGATGAACCGTCGCACAGCCATTTTGCAGGTGTCAGTTGACAGACTGCTTGCGACCACTAAATAGATGGCTCACACGGTTTGGCACACACGGATGTAGAAAGTTCCGCAATAGTCCACTCCGGTAAAGGAGAAATGACAAACGTACGAAAACATAGCAGGGAGGGATAGTCACTTGATCCGGCTCTTTCAGTGCTTCCACTCAGCGATGTCATCGGTTGAAGATCTCTTCCGGAATTTGTTCATCCCAGCTCACATTGGACCTTCTTGGATGATACACTTTCCGTGTACTACGAAAGCGGCCACTAAGTCAAGAGGATCAAAAAGACTCATTACAGCTCTCAAGCTTTCGCACTTTGTTGGGACAACCCTGTCTGGGATATGGCCAGTAACGGATTTCAAATTCGGCTTTTACCGCTGTCGCAATACTCGTCGCTTCCTCCACAGAATCCCTGCTGTCGAGATAATCGTTCACGTAGTGGTTATGTACGATCGCATCTACAGCTTCCGGGAGCTCGCACCTCCATGCCTCTTCATTAAGATTCTTGACGTATTGTGAAGAGCACGGTGAGCATGTCGACCCAAACGTCGCTACGTCGATGACATAGACGGACTGTCGTACCACAGGAAAAGTTGACTTTGAAGATCTTCGTAGCAAATCAGGAGCTGGTGAAACATTTCTCTGATATCACCCGTTACTGCTATCTGCTGCTGGCGAAAACACTGTTGAACCGCAAGAAAGAGACGTGAGCAGGTCCAGTCCCTTCAAGAGAATGGAGTTATACGCGACTCCATTCACCTTCGCCGCAGCATCCCAAAGCACTCAAATTTTCCCCGGCTTGTTCGAATTAAAAACAAAAAACACTCTGGATTTTACTGGACTCAGTAAAATTTTCATCGATTTTTCTCATGTTCCGCCGATTTTATTAAAAGAAAATTTTCTGAAAACCAATGTAATTAGGGAAATTACTCTAAAGATCAATTTTCACAAAATTTATTTCAGAAATTTTACTAATTTATAAGCATTAACATTTAGAGGTCGCTCTTTGGCCCTAAAGAATGATAGTTTAAGCAACCCAAACCGTTTTTTCTAGAGAAGTTCGCGAGTGCAGACTTTTATGGCCGAGCTAAGGATAATTCCAGGTCGGTATCATCGATACTGCAGCCGGCGCGGTGTACTTTTACTTTTGAGCGTCTTCACTATTCTACGTGAAGCAGTGTTGTGAAATTCGGATTTTTTTTTTCATTTTGGGAGTATTTCCCAAGCAATAAAGAAGTGACCGCAATGGGCCAGCACGTGTCCAGGACGGATTTCGAGTGGTGTTACAGCGAGGAACCGCACACCAGTCGAAGGAAGATTATCCTGCAAAAGTATCCGCAGATCAAAAAGTTTTCGGTTATGATCCGCGGTTCAAGTTTGTGGCTGGTGCCATGGTGCTAACGCAGTTTGCGATGTTGTTCATAATGAAGGACCAATCATGGAAGATGATTTCCTTGGTGGCATATTTCTTTGGAGGGGTGATTAATCATTCGCTAGAGCTCGCCTGTCACGAGATTGCTCAAAATCTGGCTTTTGGACATGCAAGGCCTATAACAAAACCAGCTGTTTGGATTTTTCTGCAACCTCCCGATCGGAGGAGCAGATACATCCAAAGAAACTTTTAAGCGCAAAAGAATCATTACCAACAGAGGAGAAAATTCGATAAGATCCTTTCATTGCATTATTTTATGATTCTTCAATATTGTACAAATATTTAAGCATTACACACATCTACACATAGTAACTCGGAGCGTTTGGTACGGTATGTCCACGCATCCTTTCCCCCTGTAGATTCAATAAATGTTCCCATTCATTTCCAAGAATCATCTTTGCGGCAAATACAACGCAGTAGGCCTGGTCGTATTGATGTTTATATCATATCCCAGATATGCTGTAAACATCAATTAGACAAGAAAAATGATTAGACCTCATCTAACCTAATCATTTTCCAGAATGCTTTCTCGTACTGGCTGCGTTTGTATTAGATTAGATTAGATTAGATTAGAAGCGCGCTGTCCAAGATCAAATTAGAGAGGAAGTTATATTCCTTCAACAGTGGAAGCCCTTCTACCGACGTTAGGGCATCTTCTATCACATTCTTGAACATTGTTCAATCGATATTACGGGTAAGATCGTACTCGACCGAAACAGGTTCCGAACCCACTGGCAACTGAAACTTTGATCGGCAAGTGATCACTACCGGGATCTTGGATCACATTCCACGTGCAATCCAACGATTAGAGCAAAGTGTGACGTCTAATCTACTTCCTTCCCCCAGCCTGTACCGTAGGAATTCAAATCTCCCATAATCAACCGTGGAGCAGGAATTACCGAACAGATATCTGAAAGTTGTTTTCGATTAGGAGGAATATAAACAGAAGCAATACAAAGGCTCTTACCTTTAATAATATCCTGACATGCGACAATTTCAATACCTGGAAATTGTGGAAGATTCACTCTACAGAAGGAATGACACTTTTTGATCCCCAAAAGTATCCCGCCTCCACGCGAATCCCCACGATCCAGTCGAATAATGTTAAAATCATAAAAAGGAAGATCGATATCTGAAGAGAGCCAAGGTTCACAAAATGTCCGTGATAGCGAAGTTAATTTTTGCGTCCAACGTATCCCTTCCTCCATCAAGTATTAGACCAGAAACCCCTCAAATACCTTACAATCACCGTATTTTCGGTATGGCAAATCCAAGATGAAGTCTTCCGGTTTACGAAAATCCGTCAAAAACCATAGAATAAGCATATATTCGGAATGGGGATGAGGTTTAGAGGTGGGAAATCGTTGTCTGACTATTTTGGAATCCAAGATGGCGGCTTCCGGTTTATGGAAAACCCATGAATACTTAACAATATGCATATTTTCGGTATGAAAACGACATGCAGTGCCCACTTCCAGTTTACGGAAAACCTTCAAATACCTTATAATTCGCATTGTTTATGATATTTAGAGGTCTAAAATCGTTGTCTGACCATTTTTTTAATCTAAGATGGCGTCTTCTGTTCCACTGAAAACCCTAAAATACCTTACAATATGCATATTTTAGGAATGGGCATGATTTGTAGAGACCGGAAATCGTCATTTGGCCATTTTGGAATGCAAGATGGAGACTCTAAACTACCTTACAATATGCGTATTTTCGTATTGAGAATGATATTTAAGGGGCAGAAATCGTTACCTGGCCATTTCGGAAGCCAAGATGGCGACTTCCGATGCACGGAAAACCCTCAGATACCTAACAATATGCATATTTTCGAAATGAGGATGATATGTAGAGCAGTGTTGGAAATTCTCAAAATCAATTGATCATTTTTGATGAAAATGAGAAAAGCAACTATCTGCTATCAAAGGAGACCTCCTTCGAATGAGTGATATCAGTTGCTTAGTGATTTAACGAAGGCATGGATCATTCTCATTTAAGAAAAGCTTGATATCATTCCATTGAGTGTAATTTACACATAAACGGAGCTCTGGTCGACATTCCAGCAAAAAAGCTAAGCCAACCCGACACCAACCTGACTTCTACCAAACCCCAACCCGATGTTGACCCGACATTGACCCGAAATAAACCCAAAATTCACCTAACAACAACATGACATTGGGTTGACATCGACCTTAAATTTACCTTACATTGATTCGACATCGGGTCGACTTGTCTGTTCGGGAACATTTTGCTTTTTTTCTTCCATACTCCACTGTCGTATATCAAATGATAATGAATGACTCAATTGACAGTGACGATGAGCTTCGAATGAGAAAGGGGCTCTTCAAATTATGGTCATGTGAGAATTCGTTTTCACAGAATTGACTGAATGATTGTATTGGTTCATCTTCAATCTAATGATATGAAAATTAACAGCACTGATTGTAAAGTATTTAAGGATTTTCTACCTTTGATTCCAAAATGGTCAGACAACGATCTTCGGCTTCTACATGTCATTTATATTTAGGAAATATGCATGTTGTTAGATATTTGAGGATTTCCGTAAAGTGAACGTCGCCACCATGAATTCCAAAATGTTCAGACAACGATCTTCGGCCTCTACATTTCGTCCCCATTCCTAAAATAAGGATATTGTAAGTTATATCAGGGTTTTCCCTAAACCAAAAGTCAGCTCAGAATCATCACACGTATAGATTATGTTGCATGGTAAAAGTAATATTTATTTTTAAAAAAATGTCTGGCTTTACGAACCGTCTGGTATTTGGTGAATTATGGTATAAAATAGGATTAACACTTCTAGAATGTAGCAGATTACCTACCTTATTTAGTCGTGTTGATTAATGGTAATTAAGTACACTGTGCGCAATGAAAAGTCCATCACTTTTATCTCCAATTTATAATCGATTGCTTCGTTATCTCGCTATCTGGAAATAAATGAAAACCGAAAAAAAAGGTTTATGTTCCATGAAACCATGATTATATTTTGCGATATTCAATAAACTTTCATTGGCAACGCAATCACCAATCGGATAATTTTATTTCCATTTCTGAAAATTAAAATAAAACCAATTTATCAGAATGAGCAAACAGCATTTCCGTCGGGGAAAAAAGCGAGTAATGTTAAACATCACCTATCAACTCGGAACAAAAGATAAATAATTGCATTAAAATATGTATCGATCTGCACCACCCCTTCCCACCAGCCAGCTTTCCATCCGAACGAAAAAAAACACAGGTTCATTGTGCCCTTCCTGATGCTCCACCTTCCACTGACTGTTTTCAAATAAATTAATGCCAACGATGGTGACGAACACATTTGCATAGCTCACGGACCACGTACACATACAGCCCAGTAATTCCAAACCACCTGGACCCGCATGGATATGCCAGAATTATGATAATCAAATTTCGTCCTTGTTCCGACCAACTGAGCACAGTTTCATTGTTTCAATTGCTGTTCCTGATTTGAGCGGAGAAAAAAAATAATAGTCGGGTTCAATTATGCCACCGACCGACAGCGCAGCCACTAATAGCCAGGGTCGCTCGGTGGCATTTTCATTCCCTCAGCAGAATGATGAGCTGTCACTTTGCTATGTGGTGGAATAGTGTTGCAAGCTTTTGTGTATCCGTATTTAATGTCATAATTAATTATAAAATTAAGAATACATTGAAATCGTTCTATGAATTATTTCGGATGTGGAAGTCTAACTCCACACCTAGACCGGGAACATCAAGCCTTGTTTTATATAGGGGAAATGGTTCTAATGTTGCCTATGGATCTAAGAGTGTGCCTAGAGAGAGTCTAGTATACGAGAGGAGCGGATTCAAAACAAAATACCTTGGCAACCTACACACTTAGACATAACTAATTTTACACGTGACGGAATCCATCTTTGACATAAAAGATGAGACGTAAACAAACATACCATGTAATATTAAGTGCTCCGAGACTGAAAAGTTTGTTCCTCGACGAAAAGTACGTTTGATTGAGCTATATTTCGCGTCTGTTATGACGCAAATTTATGTCAAAATTGACGCTCGTATATGTCACTCTCAGAGCACCTAAAATTACATGATTTTTTCTAAGTGTGTATGTCTAGGTGATTTCTAGCAACATTGACAATGCAATCAAGATAGGCGCTTTTCGATTGGCTCTGGCTTTGACAGTTCGTTTGGCTTAAAACCAGCCAGTCCGCTCCTCTCTTATACTAGACCCTCTCTTATTGTGCCCATCGCTAAAAATCTCCTGTTTATCAATTTTACCTAGATGAACGCGTCATTGGGACGGTACTAAATGATATTTTGGTCGCTATTGAAAATTTTGTTGATTTTTTTAATTTACGTATGGGCCAAAATTAGGGGCATTTAGGCCGACATTACATCCATTTCCCCTATATATCCAATTTAGATAAAATTGATAAATAGCAGATTTTTAGCGATGAGCCCAATATTAGATCCATAGGCAAACATTAGAGCCATTTCCCTTATAACATCATTCAATAGGGCTTGAACTGGGCCGGAAGTTAGATCATACGTCAACCTCTTGCTAGGATTGGTGTAGCCGTTTGGACTGGTTCTTCTTCTTCAGTTGTCGTTGGGTCCCAAGGGGTAAGACAGCTCCTAATCATGAGCAATTTCAGAGTTGCTTTTGAGGCACCTCAAGCAACTCACGCTGCTCAGTGAGCAAGATCACTGTCATTTGCTTTCTCACTTTTCGCATCACAGCAACATATGGAGGTGCGAAGCCGAAAAGCTGCTGTCAAGCAAAACAACAACAAAAAGGAAACATCCGGCTCGATTTGGTAGAAGATCTCGATCCGCCTGACCAAATACTCCAGATCCGGCTAATTATACGTACCCTGCACGTCCTCTGATACTCGTCGAAGCGATCCCATTCCCATCGCTCGACAACCTGCCACTAGATGAAACTACGAACCAAGCACTGGATTCCCACTTCTGATAGCTGTGCTTTCTGAATGATCGTGATGTGGTTCGCTTTCTGCGATACACCACCTGGATTCTTCTGCAGCCGTCGACGGAAGTGTTTGTTGAAGATTAACATAACTACTTTAAATAAGATATTTCATCCAGAAGGATAAAATTGTTTTGTTGTTTTATTTGTTTTTCTTTTAACTATCATTTATTATATTCGGAGCATGTTTCGTTCTTCAGTTATACGCCGGTAATTTCCCGCAAGGATTTCTCGTTCTTCTCGGTGGAGCCGTTTTCTAAACAAATTCTGGAATTCACATCGTTTCAATAGCCGGTCTGAACAATTTCATTTTGTTAAATCCTTTAAATTTGTCGAACCTCTTAACGGAATCCCTTTATGAAGAGCTTTGAGGGGGTTGGTTTATTTCCTTTAAATTCCGTTATAATTGCTTATCTTTTGACAGATACGCGTATTTCGTCTACTACTTGCAGACTTCATCAGTGCCAAGTACTCAAGACTGACGTCTAATATGTGAAGGGGTAAACGGAGTAAGCCAAGGGGTAAAGAGGCAATAAATCGATGCACCTCGATTAAATTTTGAGGTACATTGAGTTACTCACGAGTTACTCGCTGCAAAAATGCAACTCAAAGTAAAGCTGTCTTACCCCTTGTTGGGTCCTGTTCATCTTCAGATTCCTCATAATAGGTACCTTCATTTTCCGACAAGTCATCCGTCAGTTTGGAATCATCTAGATTGTTCGGAAATGGTTCTTCAAACTACAGTGCTTCTTCATCCGGAACGGTAGAATCCTCTTGGGGTAAATTTGAACCACTATTGGAGTTGTGATCAGGTCAATCATTCTCTGCTTGATCGTCAAGCAGTATAGTTCGGCTTTTTCTCGCTCTGACGAGTTGTTCGAAAAGTTCGTGGTGAAGTGTTCGCGCTCTCTCTCTCTCTCTTTCGCGGTGTTTTTAGTGTGTGTGTGTGCCCCGATATGGGGAAGCATCGCTCGCGAAGTCCGGTGAAGGACAAGAACCCCGGTGAAGAAAGTTCGGGTGTACCTACATCCAACAGGTTTGCTGTTCTCCCCATGGATGGGAATATCCAACCAGCTGTGACGGAAAAACGCAGCAAGAAGAGGAAGAAGAATCGGGGCCAGTCCGATGGCATAATTGGTCGTGAGGATGCCTCTGTGACAATCGAAGATTTCGGCGACGCTGCCGAAATAGAAAATGCTGCTGAAAGGTGCGCGGCAAGAGTGAAGCTACCTCCGCTGGTAGTGAAAAATGCCCATCTTAACGAGCTCATCGCGGATCTGGCGTCGCTGGACGTTGGGCAAAGTTGGGCAGAGTCGGCACCAAAGCGGAGTATGACTTGGTCATCGCCCACCTGAGGACTTCCAAGGTGGAATTCTTCACCCATGACATTCCCGGTGAGAAACCATTCAAGGTGGTCATCAGGGGTCTACCGAACTTTGACCCGAAGTTGATCGAAGTGGAAATCAAGAACCGCTACAAGCTGGCCCCAACTGCCGTCTTCCGGATGACAAGGAGGGACGAGAACGTCAAGAAATATCCGGATTGCCTTTTCCTGGTTCATTTCCAGAACAGAACGGTGACGCTCAATGCGTTGAAGGCCATCCGCTCCATCAACTCCATCATTGTTCAATGGGAGCCATACCGTGGCGGCCGTCACGACGTCACCCAGTGTCAGCGTTGTCTGAATTTCGGGCACGGCACCCGAAACTGCTACATCAAACTGCGCTGTGGCAAATGCGCCCAAAATCATGTCTCCTCCGAGTGCGTTGTCGACGAGTCGGAAACGTGCAAATGCGCCAACTGTGGTGGAGCTCATCAAGGGTCCGACAAATAGTGCCCCAAACGGGAGGATTTAAAGCGGATCCGAAAGCAGGCGTCCACAAGAAGTCAAACAGGACAGAAGAAGGAAAACATTCCGGCATTCAGGGTGGAGGACTTCCCACCTCTTCGTGCTACGCAACACGGTCAAGCAAATCCACGGGTGCATTCCGGCCCCCGTCAAGAAACGTCTGGTGCCTCAGCTGGACAAAGCTCTCCATCCCCCTGGATTCTGGAGATAACCACCAGCACAAAACGCCAATCCCGAACTCTTCTCTGCGGACGAGCTGATGAAGATTTTCGTCGACATGACCAGCGCTCTTCGTCAGTGCCGCAGCAAGCCCGAACAGATCCAAGTGCTCGGTAAGTTTATTATTCAGTATGGTGTCTAAACCGATAACTGTCGTCACATGGAACGCATGCTCTGTAAGAGCAAAAAGATTCGAGCTTGCTGACTTCCTCCGCAAGCAAAGTATCGACGTGGGCCTCCTAACAGAGACCCATCTTAAATCCGGTGACAGCTTTTGGTTGCCTGATCACCACATTATCCGGCTTGATCTTATCGACTCCAGGGGGGTGGTGTTGCGATCATCATCAATAAAGGAATCAAGTTCTGCACGCTGCCGCATATCCGCACTTCTATCATCGAGGCGCTTAGTGTGGAGGTGGAATCACCAACCGGAAACGTCCGGTTCATCGCCGTATACTGCCCTCGTCAGTGTGCTGCCAGCAACGGACTAAGGATAAAATTCAAGAACGACCTCACCGCTATCACTCGCACGAGCTCCCGATTCATTGTTGGGGGCGATCTGAATGCTCGTCACGAAGCATGGTGCAACTACCAACGGAACCAGAACGGTAGACTACTATTCGACCACTCGCAGCATGGGCTGTATACGGTGCAATTTCCGGATGAACCGACATTCATCTCTCCGACGGGAAACCCTTCCACGCCGGACTTCTTCCTGACGAACTTCGGGGTATCCAAACCGGTGGCAATCAACGACTTAAGCTCCGATCACCAACCGGTGGTGGCTGAGGTCGGCATCAACATAGCTCCTGCTCCAATCCTACGAAAAGACCACCACCACGTAAACTGGGTCCAGTTTGGACGTGTGGTTGACCGGAACATTAACGAAAATCCGCCGCTTGACACCGTAGAGGACATCGACCGGGCTCTGGAAGGACTCCACCAGGCCATATCCATGGCTGACGAAACGTGTGTTCGACAACTTCCTGTGAGGGGTAAGTTTGTTGGCATTGATTCCCACACCCAGTTACTGATTCGTTTGAGAAATGTGCGTAGACGCCAGTTTCAGAGGACTGGAGATCTGGGCAAAAAACATGAAATGGCCGATCTGAACAGGCAGATTGCTTCCAGAATGGACTCACTCCGAAATGAAAGTTTCGGGCGTGTTGTCCAGAATCTGGATGACTGCTCCCGTCCATTCTGGAAGGTAGCCAAGGTGCTGAAAACTCATCCCAAACCCGTTCCACCTCTTAGAGTCGAAAATGATGACGATCGGCTCAAAATCACCCCGCAGGAGAAAGCAAATGCGATTGGCAACCACATTGCTTTGTCGCATCTGCTTGGCTCCATCATCCAAAGCTTGAAAATCAGGTTTCACAATGTGTACAAAACTTGGATGCCTCCCCTTGTGTAGTCCCTCTGGCAGAAAATATTACAGTGCCTTGACGCCTTTGCTGATTATGCCAACATGTGGAAAATCAAAATCAATGCCTCCAAAACCCAATCAATAATGTTCCTCCATCGACAATCTTCCAAACTAAAACCGGCTCCCTCTTGTACTGTAATAATGGATGGCACAAGGGTTGAGTGGTCCACCGAAGTAACATATCTTGGTATGTTATTAGACGAGAAGCTCCTTTTCCGCTCGCAGGGCAGTAGTTAAGTATTCCAATCTAGTTAGGTGCTTGTATCCGCTAATTTGCCGCAGATCTCGTCTCTCTAGGATGAACAAACTGGCTGTCTACAAACAAATCATTGCGCCTGCGATCTTCTACGCAGCTCCGGTGTGGGAATCATGTGCACAAACTCACAGGAACAAAATACAGGTAGCGCAGAACAGGGTATTGAGGATGATCCTTGATCGTCCTTTCGATACCCGCATTTCCGACCTCCATCAAGAGGCTAACATTCCGAAAGTAGATTTTCAAATTAACGAAACTAGGAACAAATTTGTGCAGAAATGCAATACATCAGAACATGCTTTGATAAGCAATTTGTATATAGTAGGTTAGGTGTATATAGTAGTTGTAGATTAGTTGTAGCTGTAAATAGTAGTTTTAAGTAGTCTCTTTTTTCCAATTCAAAACAAACCAATCCCACCAAGGTGGTCATACTCTAACAGACCTGATAGGACTAGGAACAGTAAATAATAATTAAAATTTCAAAATAACTAAAGTTGAAAAGACGCATCTGTGTCACTTGAAAATTCTTATAAATACAAGAAATAAAGATCAATTCAATTAAAAAAAAAATCAAAAAAAAACTATTGGAGTTGTTAGACTGGTTAGTTGGACTGCTTTCTAGAAGATGGGTCTTCAGCAGGTTGGCGTGTGACCGTATCAGACGTTGTGGATTTTTAAGGAACACCATGTAGTTGCCGGTTCCTATTGTGAAAATCCACCGATATTAATTATGGGCAAATCACCCACGACGCAGCTAATCAATGTCCAACTTACCCGTGCCGCAGCTTGAATGCAAAATGACCTTTTACCAACTGTCAGGAAATGTGTATGAAAATTCATGACCTACCTAGTTATTATCCATCTCATACTTATCTTCTTGGTTGCTGGTTCCCACTGCCAAGAATTCGCTTGATGTGCTGGACTACGCCGATCACGGAACTCGTTGGCAATTTTGAAGATAAAGCCCAATTGTCGATTAGCTGTGGAGATGATGTCATTGTAGTGGATTCTGAAAGTGAGTCTGCAGTCCAAGATAACGCCGAGATCCTTTACGTGCTCTACACGAGCAAGACAGCGTCCGTAGAGAACATAGTCAAACATGATTGGTTCGATTTGTCGGTGATAGGAAATAATGTTACATTTTTCAATGCATAGACTCATCAAATTTCTTGAGCACCAGTCAGTAAAAATACCTAACATATTCTGGAGATCCGAACAGTCCGAGAGACTTTTAATATTTTTGTAGATTTTCGTATCGTCTGCATAGAAAACGCGGCATCCTGATGCTATCAGAAAGGCGACGTCGTTTGAAAAGATCGAAAACAGTAGCGGTCGTAGGTACTGCCTTGCGGAACTCCCGAGTTGTTTGAGAAAACATCCGATTCCGACGCGCCAATCTTAAGGTTCAATTTACTTTGATGCATTTTCGAAAAATTCAAATGCAGTTTTTTCCGACGCATCATTTCGTATAGCAAAAAGCTCGCGTCATTTTGTGTAAAATAGCAAAAAGAATAGAATGACGAGAGCTTTTTGCAATCTGAAATGATGCGTCAAGTAAGATCTGAACGAATCCACAGCCATCGACGAGACGCCAAGTATCTCCAGCTTGGCAAGCAAGATATTATGGTCAACCGTGTCAAACGCAGCTTTTAGATCCATATACGCAGCATCGACTTGCCATCCTGTATTCATGCATCGCAAACAGTTAGAAGTAAACTGCACCAAGTTCGTGGAACGGAGCGCTTCGAGTAAAAGCCGTGTTGTTCTGTATCGATATAATTTTCGCAACTCGCGAACAGAGCATCATTTCTGATCAGTTTTGAGCAGACTGGGAACAGATAAGAAAGTTTCCAGTGGCAGGGAAACTCACATTGCTTAGCCGAGAAATTGGATAGCCTCGCAAGTGGAAGGCAGAGATTGGTTACACAACGTTTTAGAACTGATGACGGAATGCCGTCAGGTCCGGCGGCGAATGAGAGCTTCTTTTGAAATGCGCGGAATCCCAACAGTAGCATCCAGCACTTGAGGGGCCAGTTCGGGATATTTTGGCTAGACGCGATCTGGAGTTTATGATACTCATATATGTTTACTTTAAGAATATTAACCTTAGATTGTAAGTTTAGTAAACCTTGTGTTTAGTTTTCAAGATAAATAGAAATAAGTTCATGTTTTAGGATTAATTAAATATTTGTATCGTAAACCACATTTCAAACCTCCTTCTCCCTTTTCCCATCCAAAAAAATGTAAATCTCCACTAACCTCGAGACAACCGCGAGTATCCGGTCCAGCCCCTTTAACTTTTAATATAAGACATCAATAATGTATAACGAAAATGATAACTCGGCTCTGTAAAGTTTATTCAATTGAGCCTGTACAAATAAAGTAATTAATAAAAAAATCCAGCACTTGTGCCAGCAAAGCTGAAAAATTGTGGAACACTTGCCTGAAATGACGAGCAAACAAGTCGCCTTTTTCTCTTTTGCTATTAGCCGAGTCATTCCCGATAAACATGGAACAAGGCAACCCGGATTCCTTGCGTTCGGAGTTGACAAACGACCAAAAACTTTTCGGATTCGTGCGAAGGTTCAGAAAAAGATTGTAATTTCGATAACTACGACTCGCAAAATTGAACAGTCGTTTGTAGTACGCCGAGCGAGAGTTACAATACTTTCCAAAGTCCAAAGAGTAGCACTCAGCTGACGGCGTAAAAACAATCGGCGAAGGTTAACTAAATGACACGACGAGAGCGGGATGATCGGCATCTAGATCAATCAGTGACCGGCAAGGAAACAGAAGTGCCCGGTAATGCGGAATCATTTGCCAGGACAAGATCTAGCAATCGTCCATTTCGGTTCGGAAAAGTATTCGCTTGTGTGAACCCGTAAAAGTTAATACCGTCCAAAAGAGTACAGCAAGCAACCGGCATATGTGAACGCAGTGGATCAATTAATGGTGTGCCACTGTCTGTAAAACGCCACTGTTACTTGTTACTAAGGTATGGAGAGCAGTTGATTTTCCGGATTGATACGCAAACTGGACATTAGATAATGGATGCGTGAACATATTAGTTGAATTGATGAAATCATTCAAAACCTTTTCCATAGTCTGATGGGCCTGAATGATTTTGGATGCGTTTTGTCACGCCTCCCATTTTTTGGTATGAATATAACTCTTACCAATCTCCATTTTGATGGAATATAATTTTACCTTATGCTTGCCTTCATGCTTGGAATGCACAGTTGTACACACCAACTGCTCATTTGTTAATAACTTTTCACTAAGTTGTTCAAATTTGTTTTTCTTTGAAGTAATCGATAGATTTAAATCATAGCTTACTATAGATATGCAAAGAGTAGGTAAATCTTAACATTTGAATCAACACCGATATGTCCAATATGTGCAGCTAGCATTTTTCACTTCATTTTTACAACTCAAAAACAAGTACAGTTTATTACGAGAACTAAAATCTTCTTTTTTTCGTATCTATAACAAGTTTAAACTATATTCTATCTACTATTTCAAAAAGAAGAGAATAATGTTTCGTCAATTGTGTTCAAAGTTATTAGCAAATGAGTAGTTCGTGACCAGAACTGTGTATGCCAAGCATGCTTGCCTTAAAAATTTTAAAGCCGGGATCAGCACTGCTTCACCTTTTTAAAGCAGCGCCGGGAATCCGGGGTCCACACCTGCAGATTTAAAGGGCTGAAAAGATCTCACCGCATTTTCTACTCTGGCTTCAGTGAAGATTTCATCAGCTATATCTGGTGTGGTGTCTCCTGTTCTTTGAGACTCCGAAGAGGTCTCCGTAGAACATCTTTCATCAACAAAATCAGAGTTAGCCAATTCCTGTGATGCCAGTTACTTTAGAGATCATACAAATGGGTGCCGAACAGTGCCAATGAGTGTGCCCAGGTGGTCTCACATGTGTTTTTAGAGCACTGTGCTGAGTGACCCACCCCTTGGATGATTTATAGCATAATATATGTTATTCAACACTGTAAAACAATTGCATGTTCTTCGATATGTTGTAGCTCTATACCTGGTCAGATTGCTCTGCAACCGCAGCATAAATAGCTTAAAATTTCCTTGCAGATTAAAAAAAAAAATGGAATCCATTTGTGTATTTTTACACATGCAAAGCAAACAAATTCAAACTTGTACGAGTATTTTCAGACAATTATTTTACTTTAAATGAGATGTCGTAGTACGCAAAATTTATCAGCATTAACAGCATGATGCACGTCAATAAAAAAACAAATGCATAAATAATAAACAATCAATTCCGCCTATTAATATTCCACAAAGACAGCTTCGATTCAATTCCTCTCTCTCTCTATCCCCCAATGAAAACGCATAACAACTGATTCAAACAACGCTCCTCGTCCTATCGATCCAGTTCATACACGCATGATATCGAACTGCACTTGTACTCATTCATATGTTGTGTAGGCTGGTTCGTATAATATCACACACCCAATGAACACTGACAATTGGCATCCGGCCGCAGGAAGCATTGTAGAACCCAGTCAGTACCTACCGTCTACTACCGCCGACCATCCCCTGGTTTCTGCAGGGATTTGGTAATTATTGATAAAACCGGTTGTCACAACAAGCCCGGGAAGCTCATTGCAAATGCACACACCTGCATCGGACTCCCCCGCCCCCTCTCTGTCTCTGGTCTCGGCAGGCCGCAAACGTGTATTCGCACTTGTTTTACTGTTTTATTATTTTTAAATTTAAACTACAACGTCCTGTCCATGTAATTAACGACGGAAAGGACACCGTGCATAGAACCTCGGTCGTCCAATGCAATTCTGCTGCTGTGACCAACGACGACGACGCATTTCCGTACCGCACTGCCACTGCCACTGGGTTTGGGATGAGGATGCTCTAATAATGGCACATTGCGCTAATCCAATATCTGTCTCCTCCACTGTCCAACGCTACTGGATCCGATTGGATTCCAGAGCAAATCAATATGAACTGCAATTTCCTCGGACGGGATAATGCGTGTTTGCATCAATTGGGCTAAATAGATTTGTGGATTCCGCTTCTAATGAAACACAGAATGGTATTTGCTCGATTGTCCTGAATCTTCAATGCGTGCGATGCGGACTGGTTCGGTGAGGTTGTATTTTGTGTGTTTTTGTCCAGCGCTAATGGAAATGCCATTATCTCGATGGGGGTTGAAAGGTTCCAGGAAATGATGAATACCTTTGTAAGCTTAAGAGATGAAGGTTTTGTGACTGTGAGCAGAGACCTCTCAACATTTGCTCTGCGAATGTTTGGCACTATTCGTGCGCAGAAGACAATATTTCAACAAAAGCATACTAAGTCCTTCTGAGATTTGGTTAAAAAATCCCAAAATGGTGATTGAATTCATTCTAAGAATCATACCAGATTGGGGTACTCCGCATTATCAAGCAACAACGGCAGTTACCCTAAATGGTAACTCGTCGTTGAAAAGATGTGATACTAAACAGGGGTATACTACAATAGATCAGCTGAATGGTCGCAGTAGTTCAAATTAAAAAAAAAGAAAACAAGAGATAGACTTGCGTTTTGACTGTCCATTTTCTCGTATGAAACTCCTATAGAACTAAAAAAAAAATATAGTAGATTTGGTTCCTGAGATAGGACAGGAAAAGTGAAACTTATCGCTGCCTTTTCTATATTTCTTGTAAAAGAACAGCAAATAATCTTGCAATTGGAAAATTAAGCGATAACATCAATCTATAAATATCAACAACTGGTACCAAAGCTTAACAATTCGATGCATCCAAAGGAGCACATCTCATCGGAAGGATAGATTTCCTTAAATCTGATTCAATTTGGAAACGTCCATGCCACCGTCGTCGTCGAAAACACTTTCATCCACAGGTCTGGTGATTTGCACGAAACAAATAAATCATTCAATGTCCCTACAGGTAAAAAGTACCGGCCCCAATTTTTTTCCCTCTGCATCCAATTTATTGCCGAGGACATCAATCGACCGTTCCCCAACCTGAGGCACGGTTTCAGTTCGTAATCGACATATAATTACCCCCGTGCCGCGTTTAGTTAGTGCCTGTTGATTATTATTCCACAAGTTACGTCCACAGAATTTGTAGAACATGACCTTACCGTCGAAGAAAGCAAGTGCTCCCGCACGGTACAATCTTTCTTATACTCACAATACTTGTTAACCTAATTGGGTTTATTTTTGGCCCACAAACACCTTCTCACGTAAATCTACAACTGCCAGGCCACGCAAGACCCTGAAAGTTCTGTTTATTGATGCGATGGCGGTAGCAGGCTGGATGACCTCGACCTGCTCCAGATCAGCTGCCAGGCGGCCAAACTGAAATATGAGGAAATTGAACGGAGCGAAATTGATTTGTTTATAGCAATAACAGGCTACAGCTTTGGTGAGCGAGAAGAAATGTTTATGCGAAGTGTAACGGCGCACTTATTTATTTGAATAACATCGAATGGCCGCATAACTTGAAATGGGTGAGTGGAGTATTTAGGTAATCAATTCTTCGCTGTCAGGAAACTTATAAAACTTATTGCTTTTTTCGGATATGAATATGCCGAATTTTGTTTTTTATGGAAATAAAATGTAAACGTTTTACAAAGCTCGGAACGTTGAAAAATTAGACCCATCACATACTGTTAATGATTACCTACGATGAAACATACCATACCACAGTTCAACTGTTTTGACCATATTAAAACCATAATTAGGTTTGTCTAGGCAAAATTTAAAATTCAGTGCGATAAACCACGTGCCTCGGAATGCACACATTACTGAATATTTTCTTATGAATGGCCAAAATAAAAGCCAATGATCGACACTTGTGCCCTTATCATCGTTGAAATTATGAAGAAGAGCATTTATTTTTATTTTTTAATCTTTATTAAGGAGATTTTTAGGCCTCGGCCACGTCAAATGACGAATCGATGTGAAGCGACATCCACCCATTGTTTTTTTTTATAATTATTCATATTTGAACTATTTTGACCTTTAAAATAAATGAAAATTGTAAATTACATATTCTTTAAGAAATCATGTATGTATGTATGTATGTAAGGTAGCCACCATCCCTTCGAAGATCTTGTCTTGTATGCAGCTCCACTTAATAGCAAGATCAATTTGAGCTACCGATCTGAATTCACAATATCGCTGTATGAAGGGCCAAAAACGGTGGGGTGGACCCGTAAGCAGAGACACTTACGCGAAATCCACGGCAATTCAAGAATCTCCTTCCAACGATACGATCCAACAAATCGAATAACGCAATTCGCAATACTTATTAAGCTTCCTACAGGATGGTTTGTTAAGAAGGGCGCGTCAATCTCCATGAAACTGTTGGAGTAGAATTCACACCATCACAATCGAATCGGTAGGATAAAGAAAATGATAGTGTTTATTCCCTCCTAGACTCCGGTTGTCATACCACTCCAATCGTCCAGTTCCATGTCAAATGTTACCCTGATGCTCCCTCCCAACCCAGTATTTATTTATATACATAGAAACATATGTAATGGAGAAATGAAATATATCAGAACATTAAAATACGTAATAATGAAAATACATTTATATGGATAAAAAAAAAACTGGTATTCCGCAATGAAAATAATAATTATTTTACATACAATATGATGCTGCTCTATGTCTCCTCAGCTCCCAATAAGGAAGATGTAACCCTGAAATTTCCAGGTTATATTATGCAAATAAATATTTTTAGCTAGAATGATACTTGATATGTTTGTGTTGTGTTATGTTGTGGGAGAGCTTGGGATTAAACCCATGATGTTCTGCTCATTAAGCAAAACCGATCCCTCTAAGGTTATCGAGCATCTCAAAACCAAAACACTAGATGGCAAAACATGATTAAGCCCTCACCTGGTATGTAATGAACAACAGAAATACGCGATAATTCATATATTTTCAGCATATGATGCAATATCACAACTGTTGATAAAAGGAACGGATCCCATCCTATTTAAGACCTGGATGACCTGAAATGTGTGTAACCGGGTTAATACTCATTCAAATGTAATGCAATATTGAAAATGCGTTATATGCCATGTAACAAGATACAATAAACACAAGATTTTCACAAAACAGATAATGAACGATTCAGATCCCCTTTCAAGCTGACACCATGCCTCCCCGGAGCCGCTCATAATAGCCAACATTAAGAATTAAGTATAATAAAATATAATTTACAATAATACTAAATGATGTAAAGTCAATAGTGAAAGATATATAGTACTATAAACACTATACAAATAGGATAACCAATAGCTAGCTTAGCTTAGATTGACTGCACTCCGTGATTGATCAGAATCAGTGAAATTGTACAATGAATCAACTGAATGGGGCTGGGAGTGACCGTCCATTCTCATTGTACAAGTTTCAGTGGCTCTATATGTTGTAGATCAATAACGGCACCGGCCACTTCCTTGCAATCAGGTGGGAGTAGGGAAGGAATATTAGAGTGACCTTTGTTGTTTGTGGGCCGTGTTTACCTCTGCACCCCAACAAAAGACACAGAAAAGGAGATTTTGTTAGTAAGTTGGGTTCGTTGGATCAGGATTCACCTTGATAAGTGATGCGACCATGGTTTTAAATGAATCAGTGTTATCATGCATTATACTTGGATTTGCCCGAAGCCAAAACCACATGGTGTATCATTGGGCCTTATTACGGTGATAAGCAAGTGATACTCAGAATAAGAGCCGTGATTACCGTACAAATCAAATGGGAATCACTTCACCGTGATGTGACATCCGTAATAAGCCCCATTATAATATAAATCTGAAGACGTTCCATCATATTCTTTAAGAAATCATTACTCGAAAACGTCATTACCCATTCGGAATAACGTCTGAGACAAAGATGTAGGAAATATATCCTCTTTTCAGGTAAATTACGGTTTATTTTTTTAGCATTTGAGGGAGAAAAAACAAAAACAAAAATAAAACCTTAAATAACAACAGATGACTAGCTTCAATATTTATTTACTAAAAACTCTACGAAAAAGTCTACCTGCTGTGACATTTTCAAGTTGGTCACTCAAAAATTAACAAACATCATAGAACTTGTCGCACTTTTTGTTTGAACAGGGATTCATAAGTACCATCCGATCTTATCAAAATAATTAAATTAAAATTGGTAGTATAAAAATCCTGCCGAATTTCCCAAATTATAAAATACCGTATGCGCACGTTGGCACCATCGAGCAATGTCAAAATTGAAAAAATTCTAAAAAAATTCATTTTCGAGTTTTTTTTATTTATTCAAAAGAGGGATGTTTCTCAGAGTCTTAAACTATATTAATATTAGTTTCCACTTGCTGCAATTACGGCCTCCACACGCTTCCGGAATGCACGGCAGGTTCTAATAATGTAGTCTGGATCCATTTTTCTACAGGTACGGGTCAATGTTTGTCTGAGGCTTGCTGTACTCGGGTAGTGTTTAGAACAGGCCTTGACCTTCATGACGCGCCATATTGATTAATCCAGTAATTAAGATCGGGGCTCGATGGCGGCCCCATATCCTTCGCCCAGAACGGAAGATGTTCCTGCAACCACTTCTGAGTGTGGTTCGAGGTGTGGCACGGAGTCCCATCTTGTTGAAATACAACATTTGGCTTCGGACCGTACTGTTCTTTGATCCACGGAAGAACATACTTACCCTAATTCCCGATGTAGACCTCCGTGTTGACCTTCTCGCCTTCTGGAATGAACAAAGGGTCAATTTTTTTTTTTTTTTTTGCTATCGGAAGCCACCAATTCAAACACCATAACGCTGGCAGGATGCTTCGTCAGATACACGTTCTTGTGCTCGTCGGCCACGCCTTTTACCGGAAGAGAACTAATATACCGGTCGGTTCTGAAATTTGATACGGGATCGACGGTAAACATGCTCTCGTCGGTGAACAGGATTACCGGATTTTTTCGCTTAAGGAAGTTCAAGATTTTCTTGCATCGTTCGACTCGTAGCTCCCGAATGCGGGTGGTAATCATGTGAGTTTCCGTGCCTACGGCTTCACCCTGCAATCTTCCTTTATGATCTTCCGTGCCGTAAAGTAACTGATCCCGTGTTCCTTTGACATTTTCCTTATTGAACGCACTGGATTCACCCGAATCTCCCTTTTGAAGCAGCGATAACCCTCGGAACCCGAGCTGACCTCCGACAACCTGTGGCCACCTTCGCGGATAGTTGTCCTTTCTTTTTTCAGTCTAAAACCCTTTTGACGGTCCACCGGGACACTCCCACGGCGATTGAAATGTCTTTTTGAGAAATTTACACAGTCTACTACGGTATGAGCTATAGGTTACGTGCATGCAAAGAAAACTATGGCATTGTATGCACAGGTGAAACGGGAACCTTATTTGTACGATGGTGCAAACATTATCATGCATACGGTAGTTCTCACGAAGTGGCCTAGTTTTAGGTGCCATAAAAAATTTGATGTGAAATGTACGTGAAAACAACGAAAAACTTGAGTTCGCCCATGAAAAACATCGATTTTACTAATTATTTAACATTAAGAAAAAAAATTATTCTTCAAATCGATCATTAATGTTCGGAATCACCTCGGAAAATATTTAATATCTTGAGAAATTTTCAGAATCACTTTGGAAATGTTCATTATCACTTCGGAAATTACTGAATTACTTCAAAAAACTCGGAATCACTTCAACGAGTATTAAATCACTTTAGAAAACTTTGAAATTACTCCAGAAAGTACTGAATCATTACAGAATGTTTTTAAACTCTTTGAAGCACTTTGGAAAGAACTGAATCACTCTATAAAAGTTTGAAATCACTTCAGACAGTACTGAATCAATTCAGAAAAGCTCGTAATCTCTTCGGATGATATTGAATCATTTCAGAAAATTTCGGATTCACATTGGAAAGTACTGTATCATTCCATAAAGTTTGTAATCATTTTCGCAAGAACAAAATCACTTCGAAAATAATTGAATCACTTTAGAAATATTCGGAATCATTTATGAAGCACTGAATCTCTTCAGAAAGTTCATTATCACTTCGGAAAGTACTGAATCATTTCAGAAAAAAATCGGAATCACTCCAGAAAGTACTGAATCATAACAGATAGTTTGTTATCACTTCCAAAAGAATTGAATCACTTTGAAAAGAACTGAATCACTTTTGAAAAGTTTGAAATCACTTCTGAATTTAATGAATCACTTTAGAATTTTTGAATCTCTTTGGAAAATACTTTATCCTCCCAGAAGGTTTGAACGCTTCCGTAAGAACTGAATAATTTTGGAAATAACTGAATCACTTCACAAAACTGCGGAAAGTTCTATATCAAATCTCTTTAGTTTGCAATCATTTCCTCAAGAACTGAATCACTCTTTGATAATTGAATCACTTCAGAAAAGTTTGGAATCACTTCAGAAAAATCGGAATCACCTTGGGGTGGACAGAATCATTTCAAAAAAGCTCTATATCTCTTCTGAAAGAACTGAAACACTTTAGAAAATTTCGGAATCAATTTGAAAAGTACTGAATTGCTGCAGAAAAACTGTACTGAATCACTTCGGATAGTACAGACATAATTTAACATGAGTATGATTAACCGCTAGCGGTTGCTACTTCGTTATTACGATGCGTAGCATGCATCTGCAATATGTAAAAACTGGTGAAACGTAGGCTAATTAGTGAATGGATAGAAATGTGTTGACGCGATTCTCACTTCCATGAAATTTTCAATAGTTTTTCAACAGAATTCACTTAAGGGAGTATTGATTCTTATCGCTAGGCCACATTAAAACTCAACTGTGGCACATCGAAGAAGTTCTCGATTTTGGCAGTAACTCCCCACAACTCGATGTCCACTAGCTCGATATCGAGTTATAGAACCATAGTAAACATGAATGTCATGGTAGACTGGCCCACAAAAATAAAACCTTTTCCCCGGTCAACCCCTAGATGTGTATTATTATTATTTAGCTTTATTAAGGAGGCTTTCAGCCTTGGGCTGGTTCGCCTCCAACGCCTAGATGTGTGCCATTAGGTGACAAAACCACTCTCTGCAAATTTCAGCTCTTTCGGATGTAACACGAGCTGTTACTTTTAGTTTGAATTTTGTATGGGGAATTTGGATAAAATATATGAAAAAATGACACTCCTACGCTCTATTGATCATAAAAAAGCTTCCTTATTATCGATTTGATTCAGATTTTCAAAACTTGTAGTTCAATCAATGAGTAACAACTTTGCTGAAGATTGCATCATGAATCCAGTTAGTTTTATTGAGATATTCTCTTTTGAATGTATATGAGCATTTTGTATTATGTTTCAACCAAATCTCCTATATGTTCATTACACCAAAAGCACCAGCCCGTGTAACGTCAAAAAGTACTGAAACATTCAGAGAGTTGTTATTGCACCAAAAGACACGAAGCTGGATGTTTGTCTGTGGAGAATATGAAATTTTATTTTCCGTATCAACTACCGTTGCATAAGCTGCCTGTATATTGTTGCAATATACGAGCAGAATGCACATAATTAATTAATATCTCCAAAATACTAACTTGAATCGTGATGCTGTCTTCAGCAAAGTTGTTTCATATAGATTAAGCTACATATGCTGAAATTCTGAGCTTAAAAGAGTTTGCTGAATCAGTTCTACTCACGAAAGAGTGGAGTAATGTTATTTCTCCATACATTTCAACCACTATATCCAAATAAATTTAAAATCAAAAAGCGCCAGCTCGTGTTACATCCTAATGAGCTGTAATTTTCAGAGAGTGGTTTTCTCACCTAATGGCACAAATCTAGGCGTTGGCCCGTTGAAAAAAATGATAAAAATTTTCCCCCATATAAATGTGGGCCAGTCTAACGTCATGGCTATTGCAATAGGGAATTTGTATGGTATTCTTATCATATAGCTCTGGTCCCTCCAATATCGAGTTGTAGAGAGAACCCTGTAGTTATGTTTCCAAAAACGAGATCTATCTGTACTGACATAACATTGCATTAGGAAAGTTTGGAATCACTTTGGAAAAGCTCAGAATCACTCCTGAAAGTACTGAATAACTTGAGAAAATCTTAGGACCACTTTTGAAAGCAGTGGAACATTTCAGAAAGGCTTAGCACGTATACAATCACATCGAACAGAACTGAACTTTACAAAAGTTTTAAATCACTTCGGAAAAATTTTCGAAACACTGGATCCGTGTATTCAGCTCATAAAATATTTAATAGCTTCAGAAAAGCTTCAGTTCCGCAGGTTGATTCGCTCAAGGATAGACTGGCTTCAGGAAGTGTTTTCTGGATGATTTAATACTTTCGGAAGTAATTTCACGAGCTCTTGGGAACGTCTGAAACAAGAAGCTGATTGATTTGATTTGATTTGCGTAACTACGATTGCGTTATTGACATGCACAAATGCTCGAGGAGTTTGGGATTCCACTTTTGCTAAAAGTAGCAAGTTGGGTTTACGCGGTTTCCTAGATAAAAGTTTCCTCTACTAAAGTAAGGTTCTTGTACGAGAGCCACAGGGGATGTGCCATTTAGCATTAATCTACATAGATTTATCATTGCTGTTCTATTATGCTGTAGATTGATTTATGCTATCTTAACAGTAATCATAATTGATAACTACTCAATATATCACAAATCAACCACCTCCGGCATAAAGTTAACAGCAACGTAGAAACCAAATTAGTAATGATTTTTGATACACCAGAGGTATTCTAAATTGAACGCAGTATTTTTTGTATTTTTTTTTTTATTTTGTTATTATCATATCCATAAACTTGCCCGCCATTGCTTTGGTTAGCGCAGTAAGGACTTCATACTGTGGAGGTTTTAATTTGGTTACTTACTAGTAGTTTTGACGAGTGCACGAATGTTTAGGATTTTTTTATAAATTGTTCAAGATAATTCCTGAAATTTTGGGAAAGTAAAGTATGATATGAGATAAATAAGAAAACAAAATATATGGTGCTTGGAAAATGATGACAGAACTTTTGGAAATTAATCACAATTTCAAGAAGTAAGGATGCAGGGACTTTGCAGATGTTCAAGGAATATTAGAGCGATTTTCCGCCCCTCGGGGTTTTGTTGTGTGGCAAATGCCACCTTCGCGATCTGTAGAGTACGGTGCTGCTCATCATGCAGCATCGATAAAGTGCAAATGTTTTGCAACGTACCATATCAACCAGGTAATACACCATTTAAAACAACGTCTTCAACGTCAGGGGCGGACGCATCGTTATTTTAGACAGATTTACATTTTAAGGGCGCAGGTCAATATTGGGTGCGACTACTTAGCTCAAATTTTAGTAACACAACACTGCAATCTGGGCTCGTCCGTGTTGGTGTTTGCGAGCCTTTTAAATACCGTTTGTTCTACATCAGTTTAGAGCAAAGTTGGAGAATTTTAAACATTATTTTTTGGGTATTTTTTTTTAATTTGACTTAAAAAAATAATAGCTTCTTTTTATGTTGTTTCCACACCGAATATCACTCAAAACAGCAGTAAATAATTTTAGCCACGGTTACTCCTCTGGGCGTAGCTGAAAAGTGAGCTTGCTCACAGCATCGACACGCACTTTGAAGGCTTTGTACTCTGATAGTTAATCATGTTCTCTTGGGGAAAACCTTACTCAAGCCCACGCCATGTTTACACTCAACGTTGAGGGTTCTTATTCTGTAGGCCAAATTTATGAATATGCATACGCTATAGCCTTTACTACTCACATTCCACGTAGCATTAGGAAGCCAAAACAAATCAGAAAAATGTTTTCCACTCATTGACCTGGATTTTCTGTTCCACTGAACCATATGCCCCCGTGAGAGCACTCAGCATCGACTCGGCCATCAAACTTATTGTGGTGTGAGGTGGAAATTCGTGGAAAACTCGCGCACACTTTCTGAATGAATAAACAAAACTCTCCAGGCCTTTATTTCCCATAAGTGCGACTAATTCTCACCTGTAACGGCAAATGAAGGGCAAATGACGACTGAGCAGTTCCAGGCAAAATAGTGAAGAAATAAAAAAAAATAGATTTTATTACTCAGAATTTCATAAAACTTCGCATAATTGTTTGCTAGTGGAAATAAACCAAGTTGGTGCAGGAATTAGGCCATTGTGGCTCACGCATAACTTTACAAAATGGCGTGTTCGATATTTTTCAATGATTCACAACATGACGATGACAATACTACACGGTAAGAGAAAAGTACCCAAAATTAAGTTTATTTCACCCAACTACAGGGCTGGCCTTTAAATTAGCACAATAGGCCGATTTAGCTTAGCTTAGCTTAGACTGACTGCACATATCAATGGTTGCTACTCCACGATTGATCTGAATCAGTGAGATCGTACAATGAATCAACTGAATGGGGCTGGGAGTGACCGACCATTCTCATTGTACAAGTTTCAGTGACTCCATATTTTGTAGATCAATAACGGCGCCGGCCACGTCCTTGCAATCAGGTGGGAGTAGGGAAGGAATATTAGAGTGACCTTTGTTGTTTGTGGGCCGTGATTACCTCTGCACCCCAACAAAAGACACAGGAAAGGAGATTTTTTTAGTAAGTTGGGTTCATTGGATCAGGATTCACCTTGATAAGTGATGTGACCATGGTTTTTCTGAGGCAGACTGTGACGAACCGGATGTGACTGGTAATTAATCCGATATTTTTAATAATATTCTTACAAATATTATATTCGAACAAACACGAACAAAAATTTCATCTGAAACACATTCTACGGAATTAGAGGCATAATGAACACCTTAAGGGAAAATACATTTTATGAGTGTAAAATACCCGTAATTGTCGGAGATAAATAGTCAAACCTCAAATAATATCCATATACTATACACTCCAATCGTATTCAGCAATAAAATAGTGAATTTAAGTCTGTAAAAACAATTTGAAAACTTCTTGTAAACCGGGTTGGTGGATGGGGTACGGGGCGAAATGAATGCCCGTATGGGGCATAACGGACACCTTATGGGGCATAATGAACACCTTGCTAAAAACTGGATTAGACTCAGAAATTGACATATGTACATACCTACGCGAACATGTCCCCATCCCTCCCACATACATACAACCCTCACACACACACATACACACACAAACATACATACATACAAAAACGAGAACATCGGGGAGACATTTCTTAAGCTTTACTTCGTATAGGTAAATAAGCAACTCCAAAAGAGTATGTAGAATAAGTTCAATTGTGCTTTCAATAATTTGATATAACGTACACGCAATTTTCAGCATATTTGTAGTTCTGTGTCAAAATTTCAGCTCAATTGATCATAGCAAAGCATAGTTGCAACATGCCAAAGTTGGCTAGTTTGTATGAAAATCGGCCGATTGTGCTAATTTAGCTAGTAAAGCCCCATGTACTCAATTTTGAGTATTCGCTCCGTAGGGCTTCTATGGGTAGAAATTACTTGATGTTTGGAAGGAATGAACGATGTCCAAAAAAATTAAATAAGAAAACAGACCAGTCTCGAACCATGAACGTTGAGAATATAAGGCCTATGTACTCACCACTCTTCTTTCAATAATTGGGAAATTGACCAGATTAAAGGCATATAAGAAGCACTCATAGCACGATCACTTGATTTCATCTGCCCCATTTTGTTAGACCGTCTCAAATTCACATCAGAACAACAGGCAGCAATGTGCGCGATTATTTTTTCATCCAACTTAAAGTAAAACTACTCATTACCAAGTTCGTAATGATGCAGAAGAATAATTGAAAGCAAACATAGCCTTATGAGAGCTGTTTTGAAGAATGTTAGTAACAAATGTTTGTTGCTTTTAGACCAGAATATGTTTGCTTCCTATACACTTACTCATGTTTTGGGATTTTAGTTATTTATTTTACTAGCATATTTATTTATTACTGAGTATATTCATATGTAATATACTGAGTATATTCATATTACTTTTTCAGAAAAAAAATACACACTGAAAAATAAATCATAAATTCACTACAAAAAAAGGTTAAAGCTTCAAAAACACCAAAAAGTAAATTTTAAGAGTTGACTTAATCAAAAGCTTATCACAAATGATAACTTTTCTGAAATGGACACAATGGTCTTTTCAAAAGGGACCAAAATCGTAGAACCTAAACTTTTGGTAATTTTTTTTAAATTTTTATTCGTGTGATATTTTTTTAATTCTTTTATTACATAGGTGATGGTTCAAAATATATGTAATTTGTGCAATGTATACGATTTTCTGGACGTACAATTATGTTTTCTGCATAAGGAACATTAAAAATTATTTTTGGAAAAATAGTTCAAAATTTTTAATGCTGCGTCCATTGTGTCTATTTCAGAAAAGTTAACATTCTTAATAAGCAATTTCAAATAAACATGTGTTTAAAAGTCTTAAAATTGTATCAGAGACAATACAAAACGGAAAGGGACATCCACTTAGTAAAACCGAAAAAGAGGAAATTCGAATTCTCAAAGATATAAAAACAAAAGCGAGCAAAGGTAATACAGTAGTGATTTTGGACCAAGAGGACTATGACAATCGGATGACGGAGAAAATTACTAATGGCCCATACAGACAGTTGAGGATTGATCCCCTCCCATTTATGGTTAAACATGTGGATAAAACGTTGAAAGAGTGCAAGGCGTTTATTGGCAACACTACGAATCAATTGAAAGTTTCAAACCCTATTCTACCTAGGATTAAAGGTTTACCAAAGATTCACAAACCAGGAAACAAAATGAGGGAGATTATCTCGGTTGATGGATCCCCCACTCATAAGCTTGCCAAATGGCTAGTTAAGGAATTTCAAAATATGCCTAAATCCTTTACCACTCGCTCAGTTAACAGCACACAGGAATTCGCAAATCAACTTCAGGCATCAGGAGAGATTCGGGAAGCTAAAGTCATGGTTTCATTTGATGTCACAGCACTTTTTCCGAGTGTACCAGTAAAGGAAGCCATCAGCCTTTTAGAGGACTGGCTTCTGAAGCAACGTGAAGATTCTACTTGGAAAAACAAAGTTCAGCTCAAGCTTACTCGTATTTGTATGGAGGAAAATTACTTCATTTTCAGAGTAAATTTTTATAAACAAGCTAAAGGTGCTCCTATGGGCAATCCGCTTTCTCCTTTTTATGGTAATTGTTCATGGCTAACCTAGAAAATACTCTGGAGGATAGGAATGTGATGCCCAAATGTTGGTACGTGGCTGACATTTTTAGCATTGTCAAAAGGGAAGATTTATCAAAACCTTTGGAGGCCATAAGTAACGTTCACTAGTGGCGCTGGTGGTGTAGTGTTAAGCGTGATTACTTCTCACCCCAGCAGGTCTGGGTTTAATCCCAGTCGGCACCGCCGGGATGTTCTGAGGCATAACATCTCTGATCACGCCTTCCTTCGGAAGGGAAGTAAAGCCGTTAATCCCCGGTTCATGAGTTGACGGGTAGATAGGTAGGGTCCAGGTGTGTGTGGGAGCTGCCTTCCTGGCGTCGGTAGCATTGGTGCTCAGCACGGAAAACAAGATCGACGGAAAACAAATCAAGGAAAAAAAAGTAACGTTCACAAGGACATCAAATTTACTCACGAAGAAGAGAAAGACGGCAAACTCCCCTTCTTATATCTTCTCATCATCAGGGAAACGTCTTCGTTCAATGTCGAAATCTATAGGAAACCGACAAACACAAAGAGAGTAATACCAAGCACTTCAAACCATTCCCATCAACACAAAATCGTCACTTTTCACCACATGGTTCACAGGATGCAAACTATTCCTCTTAGCGATACAGGCAAATCAAAGGAAATAGCTCACATTTTTGAAATCGCTAGACTTAATGGGTATCAAGAAAAAACAATTCAAGCAGTAATCGTTAAAAGAACAAGGGATTTTTTTTCCTTTATTTACAAGGCTTTCAGCTATTGGCTGGTTCGCCAAGAACAAGGGATCATTTTAGGCGTATTTCGACAACTGTTCCACCAGTAAGTGAGGGTTAAAACGGGTAGCGGTGAATTTCGACAAAAACATTGCCAATCCATTGATTTCGAAGTTTAGAAGTTTTGGCCTAGATTTCGTATTCAGCAGCAGGACAAATCAGCAGAAGTCACTGTTAGGATCAACAAAAGATTCAATAAATGTCTTAGGGAAAGCCTGAGTCTACAAAATCTCTTGCAATAAAATTTACATTGGTCAGACGAAAAGGACTTTGGAAACAAGGTTTAAGGAACACATTGCAGAGGTAAAAAAGGCTAACAAAGAGATGGATAAAGGACTTCATTATGAACATTTAAACATAATCCATCAACATTGCTTAATAGAGATCAAGGAAACGGATACTCGAGACTCTTTAGCATGCTACCAAAAACCACACATCGTAACATGTCTCTACCTGTTGGAGAATAAATTTAAATACCTGGTAAATTTAACATGGCAGTGGATACCTGCTGATTTTTAGTACTTATTGATTAGTATATAGCTCATAGATAAAAGATGAATTCTTCAGTGATGTTGAGTACTTGGCACTGATGAAGTTTGCAAGTAGTAGACGAAATACGCGTATCTGTCAAAAGGTAAGCAATTATAACGGAACTTAAAGGAAATAAACCAACACACTCAAAGCTCTTCATTCATTGTTTTTATTATTTTTTAAGGAAATTTGTGATTTTTTTTATCAGTGTTCATTTTTTCTGAAATGGAAATCCAGTTTCCTCAAGCTTTTTATGTTTTATTGAAAAATATCAAATACACCATTTTGAAAAATTAAATAGGCTTTAGTCAAAATGGCTGAGTTCTGGCACAAACTTAGTTCATTGCCCCTAGTGAACAATTATGCAAAGTCTCATGGAATTCGGATAGGGATAAATGAAATAGATTGTTCAGTTTACATGGAACAGCTCCTTTATCAATTACCATCAGGGGTAAACAATTTTGGCCAAACGATGCTCTGTAACTTGTTGTACTCACCCTCTGACGATAGTAAAGGTTTTTCCAAAGCCATCATTCACCTTACGTAGAAGTAAGAGGTTGGTCGTCCCGATGGGTGTTGGATTGGGAGTGAGGATCGAGTTGACGTGAAATACGATGTCTCCACTCATATACTACACAGATAAAAATTCTGAATTTTAATTGTGATGTAAACATTCATTCTCGAAAACTTGTATTTCATTTCACGCAACCGAGCAACTTGTAAACAATGTTGTTTACAAAAATAGACTTTTGTATGCAATATTTGCTACATTGCATGAAATGTGTCAGAACTTTACATGATATATAATGTAAACTTATATGATATGTGACGTTCCATATATGTGCATCGTGTTGAACAGAAATTTACACTACTTTTTCGAACTGTGTACAGCTTGGCGAATGTGATTGTGTGAACCTTGATTAGCAATTGTAATATTTATGCCGAAGAGTGCGGGAGTCAGCAAAAAGGTAGCCCCAACAGTTTAATCGATGACTCTTAGACTGCTAATTAGCAGTTTACTGTCAGGATTGCCGAATAACCCTTGATGGATCTGCGTTAGTTAACCAATTTGATAATTGGTACCGGATTTCACAAACTGCTTGCTCAAGAATAGTTTTCTTTCAAATCACGTGAAGTTTGATCCAGGGAAGGAGTTCCAGTTTGGTCTTAGTGCTAGTGTTTCAATTTCCCGGCCATTTTAAGGAAATATGTTTTTCCGACGACCAGATTTCATTTTTGATCAAGTTAATTCGTCCGATAAACTTCCTTTAGAAGTCCAACTGGCTTCCTTTGGAAGTGAAAATTGTATCCAATTCCACACGGAAGTTGTTTATGATTTCCCCCTGAAGACTCTTCTGACCTCTCCTGGAACTTTCTTCCCACTTACCAGAATTCCTTTCATTTGAAGTGTCTTGCTTCTTTCAGTTCCCCCGGAAATTCCGTCCGACTCTTCTAACGGGAAACTTTCTAAATCCTCTGGAAATTTATATAAGTTTAGTTTCCGGAAGTTTCTACCAGCTTCCCCTGGAAATTTCTTCCGACTTCTCCAGAGAGGTTCATTTCATTTCTCCAGAATTATGACTTCGCAGGAAAGTTTCATCCAATTATATTCGGAAATGTCTTCCAACGATCATAGAAAAAAAAACTTCCGGTCTCTGAAAGTGTCCACAAGCTTCCCCGGATTTTTTTCCTATTTTCCTCAGAAGTTTTATCTGACTTCCACCGAAAAACTCATCCAACTTCTCCGAAAAAGTACCTTCCGACTTCCAAGTCTATTTCGATTTCCCTGGAAGTGTCTTAAGATTGATTAGTGTTTTCCCGGAAATTGATATCGACTCTTCCCGTAATATCAATCAATCGAGAGTTCTGCTGATTTACCCAAGTAAATCAATTAAGTTAAGTTCCCGGATGCTCTGCCGTGTATCAATATCAAAATTGTTCACGGGAAGCCTTTTTATGTTCAGTCATTATAAATATGGAAATAGTACTGCAATTTGTATTCAACCGATCAATATAACTCTGATTGACATCCTCATGCGAGAATATGTCAGGAAAATCGAATTATGTTTTTTGAAGTTTTTTCTACGAACGTCACTTTGTTGTAAAAACGATAATTCAAATCGATATTTG
The DNA here is from genome assembly GCF_037179485.1 of Ochlerotatus camptorhynchus. NCBI lineage: Eukaryota > Metazoa > Arthropoda > Insecta > Diptera > Culicidae > Ochlerotatus > Ochlerotatus camptorhynchus. The sequence goes on from NW_027040773.1 coordinate 1,074,208, forward strand.
GCAGCAAAGTGACGTTCGTAGAAAAAAAAAATCGTATGATGAATAATGGACCAAAAACTGATTGTTGGCATCAATAGGTGCTGTTTGAAGCTGAATGTGAAAATACAAAAAAAAAAGTGAACATTGGCCATTATGGCGTTTACGTCACTTTGCTGCCACACCTCGGAGCTGTGGTCTACTTTAAACGAAAATTTATGCATGGTTCGGTTCAAAAATAACACTTCTTCCCGGGAAGACGATCCAGTTTCGCAGGAAACGGAAAATGAGAATTCTGAAAAATTTTCCGGCAACGGTTCTCCGGATTGTCCCGGAAAGGAAACACTATTTCCAACCAAATAGCAAAAAAAGTATGAATTTGGATAATTGTTTGATACGGTCAATCATTCCTCATAGCCTAGTTAGTAAAGGCACAATATTACCAAGCCGGATGAGGTGGGTTCGATTCCCGGTCCGGTCGAAGGAATCTTTCGGAATGTTTTACACTTAGTCTAGGGGTTAATATCAAGAAATTTGTTTTTTTTTTCGCATAATTTCTTAATTTCTTCTCTATAACTTTGATCATTTGACCAAAGAAAGAAAGAAAGTTAGAATTTCGATGTGTTATACTAGCTTAATAAAAATTCTGGTAGGGTGGAGCGCTACTTCGTCGTAATCGCCGATTTCCGCTCTATCGAACAGAAAACATCAATAATATCAATTATTTCACCGTGCTTAAACCATTAATACGTTTTTTTTTCTTCTTCTATGCGTTAGCTCATAAGGTACAAAGCAAAGTCTATACGAACGCGTTGTATGCATATTTACACTCATTGTTCTCAAAACAAAAGAAGCGCTCCAAGCGAATTCATTTTTCAACCTTCTTTCGTAGAGCGAACCTAGAAAAACCAACGGCGTTTCAATGCGTTAGGACGGAATTGAAACACGTAAAACGAATTTGGAATCAAGAATCAATGTAAGGTTTCTATCAAAATCTCAATAATTTGTGATTCTTTATCAAATTCAACTGTACGTATAGATAGGTAAATAAATTTGGAAGTCATCGATGTCAGTTTTGGGTTCATATTCGATCGAAAAAGGATGGTTAAGTGCAGGTTGTGCTTGTCCTACTAATTAAATTAGATTAAAACCCCTAACTATTTCAAAAGATGTGGAGTAACATTCTAAGCGACTTCTTTGAAGACACCTAATCTCAAAAACTTAAAAAAAATATGAGAAAAAGGTTTTAACCTTCTTTTTTTAGAACGTTCCCACTATGCTACATTGAGTTTGACTTCAACATGTCTTCGATTCTGATGTTCTGGTACCTATGGGATTTAACATTTTGGTACAGAAATATATTCTGATTCAATGGCAAGATTAATAGGTTGCTTCGTTATACCATCAACATGAATGATTCAAAAGGTGCCTCAGTAATCTGCCACTCATGGCAAGTCCGTCCCATAGCTTATATCAGCGTTTTATTTTAGCTTCATACCATTTCTTCTTATGTAATAGGACAACCAGTTTGGCTGTTTTTCCAAACTTTTAGAGAGAAAAGTTGTTGAGTTTATCCAGTATTATGAAACTATGGGTGCCACTACTGCCACTTCAATTGCGAAACTCACTTTTGACAAAAATGCAAATGATACCCACTTGCGATGAGCGACAGTAATAGACCCCTGTGAAAATGAAACCAATGACTAAAAACATAAAAACACACCCTCGTACCTAGCTTGACCCCAGTTTATGCACACCAAAGATGACCGAGAATACATACGTTATTCGACTCTTTTTGGACCGATGCTACAAACGAGAGCTTTCAATCTCTGTGATTGAGCATGCGTTAGTATGCACCCAAACCCGGAAGCAATAAAATTTTCAAATAGTGTTCCAAACATTTTTGCATGCTTTCCCAACGAGAAGAGATTTAGAATTCGAATCGCCAGCATAAACTGCGACACGCAGAAATCGGTTGAATTTTTCAACGACCGCTGTTCCGGCATCAAATGTCTAATGTATGAATAGTTCAAAGCGAAAAAAAAAGTATCACTGGACGGATTTCCTAAAAAAATTTTTTTTTTCGACATTAGTTCCCTCCTGTTGACCGGCATGCATTTGCTCTCGAATACGATCTCATATTCACATAGCAGACCGGAATCAGAGCACCCATATTTTTGCCCTTCCTGCATTGGAAATCAGTCACTGCACGGACCACTCAATCTCCATTTCATTTCATTATGGAGCCGGGCCAGAGAATGAACCAAATTAAATTTGCAATTGGTATGGAGTCGCAGCAATTTCAATCATTTATCAAAGCAGTTGCAAAGGTTTTGGTCCGTCGTTGCTGCTTGGGATAGATTGACCAAGTATGAAGCGTACCCAATTGGGTATTGTTCCGTTGTAATTAGGACTCAAACTGACAGATGTCGGGATTCAAGAAAATTTGACGGATGATAAATGGTTACGCTCATGGTATGTCATTCTTTTTTTTTTATTTTTTTAGCTGGTAATGAATGCAATGTTCGACGTCAAAGAGACCCGTCTAGATATGGATTGATAATCTTTTTTTTTCGAAAATAATCATGACATTACGTCTTTCATTGCGCCTGTTCTCAACTTATTGTTTTTTGAGTATTGTATTGAGTCGGAGGTTCAAAAAGGAGGAGCTGGAAATGGCGCTTATTCAAGAGCCATGGTCCAACAGAGAAAAAATACAAGGAATTGGAATAAACGCATGTAAGTTATACTATGACGAAGAGCAGACTTCACCTAGAACTGGTATTCTGGTTAATAAAACATTGAAATGCTACCCTATTACAGAATTCATCAAACGGGACATCGTCTCAGTCATGGTTGAGGTACCAACCATCAAGGGAAAAACCGAGATTGTAGTTGCTTCGGCTTATTTTCCTGGTGATGCTCCTAACTAAGATTTATAAGGCGAGTTTAAGATTAAACTACATTCCATCAAAATGGAGATTGGTAAGAAATATATTAATACCGAAAAACGGGAGGCGTGATAAACGCAGCCAAAAGCATCAATTCTACCGAAGACTGTGGAAAAGGTGTTGATTGACTTCATCAATTCAACTTACATGTTAACGCATCCAATATCTAATTTTCAGTTTGCGTATCAATCTGGAAAATCAACAGTTACTGCTCTCCATACTTTGGTAACTAAATCCGAAAATCACTTTCAGTTAAAGAAATCGCACTTCGTTCTTTCTTCTATATTAAAGGAGCTTTTGACAACGCATCCTATTCTTCTATGGTTGACGCCATGAAGAAAAGGAACTTCGACACGCTCATCGTCAACTGGATTCATACTATGCTTGCAAAAAGAAAAGTCACTTCTGGGCTGGGAAGCTCATTTATAACAGTAAAGGCAACGAAAGGCTGTTCTCAAGGAGGAGTCCTCTCACCACTAATGTGGTCTTTAGTTTTAGATTATCTTCTAAGAAGCCTAGAGGCGAAAGGTTTCGATTTTGTGGGTCATTGTAGTTAAGGGAAAGTTTGACGGTATCATTTCAGAAAGAATGCAACAGGCTCTAAAGTTTACCCAATCTTTGTGTTTTAAGGAGGGCCTAAGGAGGGTATGCATCCTATAGATTTGCAGTCTTCGACAATGTTGTGTAGTTTGCTAAAAGCCAGGTTTTGGGGGTATCTAATAATTTCGTGTTCCTGTCACATACCTAGTTGATGGTCGTAGCTATATTTTGAACGAAGCGTCATACAATGATGGTTTATCAGTGGCGCCGGTGGTGTAGAAGCTCCAAAGGGCCTGGGTTCAATAACAGTCGGTGCCGTCGAGATTTTCTGAGGCTATAATCTTTGAGCAGCCTTCCTTCGGCAGGGAAGTAGTGAGCCGTTGGTCTCCGGTCCATGATTTGATGGATCGAAAGGTAGAGTCCAGGTGTGGGAGCTCCCTGGCGTCGGTAGCATTGGTATTTGGATCGACGAAAAACAAATCAAGTAAAAAAAAGATGGTTGATTGGGTAAAAACATGCAGTTCTGAGAATTACTGTCGAAGACATCACATACTTCAGAATCACTGAAAGTGAGATATCGGCTTTCATAAGTTAGTTAGTTATCTTTATTGAGGAGACTTTCAGCCGAACGCTGGTTCGTCTCCCCTGGCTTTCATAAAATTTCCTCAAAAAATAATTATTGACAGGTTATTTCCTCAGATTTTTCTTATCCCGTTGGTCATGCTACTTTGTCTGTTGAAGCACATATTGCCGGTTGAGTTAAAAAAATGATCGATCCATATAAATATATATACATATCCATAGAAAAAAGTTATAGTGGGTCTCAGAATTTCATGAAAATTGGTATAGTTCTTCCTTATCAAAAATTATTAGACTCGTATTTTTTTATTGCGCCATTAGGGTGACCATTTCCGTGTTAGGGTGGTCCAAAAAATCATTTTTTTTTTCAAAAAATGCTCTTTCTTGATTTTCACTGCGAGGGTCTTCAACAACTTTTTATTTTAGTATTTTTAATTGAAAGATCATTTAATTTTACATTACATATAAAAAAAATTAGCGATGTCGGAGAAGCAGTTTTGGAGATACAATTTTTTTTAAATAAAAAAATATTGTTCCGCAATATATGCACCACACGTGCATGGAAACGATGAAGACGCAAGGTAGTTAACAATGCGTCTCCATCGAGTCACAGCAGCTGTGACTAATGAAATCTATGAGTAACTTACAAGCTGGGTGCAACATTCAGTTCAACCTGCGGGCCGTCCATAAACCACGTAGACCAAGTTTTAAACATTGCAAATCCTACCTTTCCCTTCGTATACTCAAATTTTAAAGCGTTTCGTTTCAATACTCCTCCCATAGGGCCTTTTCCATGACAAGTTGCGAAAAAATGCCACACGGCAGCAATGCCAATTTTTTTTTGCATGTTGCATCAGTACCTAAGAGTCCAAGCTGTACCTCACAGGTATATCACTCGTTCGTAGGCAATGACTTTTACATAAGCTCCAGCCCAATAGGCTTCGCGGTGTTAGTGACATTTGGAAATGTTTGGTGGTGTTTGTATTTATTCGCAATATTCATCTATTTACCTGAAACAGCTGTTTGAAGTGACGTCATTGCTTACGAACAGGTGATATACTTATGAGTTACAGCTTAGACTCGTAGGTATATCACTCACTCGTAGGTACGATATAATGCTTCACATAAAACAACGAATGTTATGAAAGAAATGATCAGTTAGAAATCAAAGTTTCCTACTAGAACAGTTGAATTGAAGAATATCTAAAAATGAAACGTAAGTGTTCAATGTGTGATGTTTGGATGTTGAGTTCATGTGCCAGAAAAATCACCAATAAATTGTACAATTATGCAGTTGAAAAAAAGATTAAAATAGATGAGAGTAGCTCCTTCATTTGTCAACAATGCTACCACAAACTATATGAACCCAATGATGCCGTGACCGAAGAAGCCGTTGCAGGACCATCCAGAATCGCTGCTGCAGGTACGTTATTTGAAAATTCATGTGATTCTTCTTTAAATTTCAATTCTTTTCTTCTAACTACTAACTTAAACTCTTCTTTTTTGCAATCATTTTTCAAAGTCCATCGAAGCAACCAGCATTGAATCAATTTCCGTTGCGGGACCGTCCAGAATGGTTCCTTTTCCCTGCCAAGGTAAATAATAAAAAATAAATAATTTGTATGTTTTTTTTTCTAATAATCAATCATTTTTTATACTTATTTTCAGAATCAGTGGAAACAACCAGTTCTGAATCGATCGTTACCACCTACAACGCACCTTTGTCGGACGAAAATGAATTCCTTATACAACTTAAGGATAAATATAAAGAAACAAGAGACAGCAATGAGCGATACAGGATTTTAACCACACTTCCCTAAAGTTGGTCTACATATAGAATTATGAAGGAGTTCAATGTTTCCCAACATATGGCCAACCAAGCAAAAGCACTGCAGCAAGAGAAAGGAATAATGTCGGTGCCTGTAAAGAGGTTAAGCAGAGCTTCATTAGGAGAACCAACGATAATGCTTGTTCGTGATTTTTATAATAGTGACGATATAAGTCGTGTTTGTCCGGGGAAAAGAGATTATTTAATATCTAAAAATGATGAAGGCGAAATCTACGTACAAAGAAGATTAGTTTTGTGTAACTTGCAGGAGGCGTACTCCATCTTTAAAAATAAATATCCTGATATTAAATTAGGATTTTCCATGTTCGCCAGTAACCATCCGAAACACTGCATTTTGGCAGGGACAAGTGGTACGCATACCGTATGCGTTTGTATATATCATCAGAACGTTAAACTTATTTTTAAAACACTACAAAGCAGACAATCGCTCCCAGATGGTGTTGATTCCTATCACGATTTGTTTAAAAAAATAATTTGTCAGTGATCTGCAGTGTTGCAAAAATTGTTCAGGAACGCAAATGTTGGCCATAGAACTAATGACTATTCTTAGTAACGGACATGTTGAATCAATACAATTCAAACAATGGCGTCAAGTAGAGAGATGCATTATGGACTTAGTTGAAATGGACACACAGGAATTTATTGATACTTTTTTAGAAAAATTATTCAATTTATTGCCGCATAACTTTATAGCTGAGCAACAGGCAAAATACATGAAACACGTCAAAAGCAATTTGAAAGCTACAGAATGCATCATAATCTGTGATTTTTCGGAGAATTATTCTTTAGTTGTGCAGGATGCAGTTCAAGGCTTTCATTGGGCGAACGCCCAATGTACTAAATAGTGATTATTCACCCTTGTGCTATTTATTTTAAAGACGAAGAATCTAACGATTTGAAATTTACTAGTTTTATTGCAATTGCTGATTCCACTAAACATAATCATGTCGCAGTTCGTTTATTTCTTACGCATTGTCTAGCGTTCATAAAATGTAAATTGCCAAGCTTACAACAGATTTACTTTTTCTCAGATGGATCAGGAAGCCAATATAAAAATAAGATGACCGCTTGCAACATGCAAAAAGATTTTGGCATTGCTGCCGAGTGGAATTTTTTCGCAACTTGTCATGGAAAGGGCCCTTGTGATGCTTTGGGAGGAGTATTAAAACGAAACGCTGCGAAAGCGAGTTTGCAAGGCCACCATATAACAACGGCCCAAGAACTTTACTCATGGGCTATTTCTAAGCCAGATTCAAAAATACACTATCAGTTTTTTTCGGAATCCGATTGCAATAAAATGGAAAGAAAATTGAAAAACCGTTATATACATGTGAACCAAATTTCGGGGACACAGTCATTCCATAGTTTTAAGCCTCAGAACGAAAAGTATATTATTGTCAAACGGTATTCATTTTCAACGGAAGAAAAATGTGTGAAATTGTAATTAAAGAAAATAAATACTTCATGTTTTACTTATTTTTCTTCGACCTCGTCATTATTTGTAGCATTTAAGTACTTCTCCCAGAATTTTGATACCAAAATTAATAATGTCAAACTGGGGCCTGTTTTAAAGCCACGAAGACTTCAATGGGGGAGGGGAGTCCAGCCACAGTATACGCTCGGTAAAAATATTTTAAAATTTGAGTAAAGTATACGAGGGGGGAGGTAGGATCTGCAATGTTTAAAAATTGGTCTACGTGGTTTATGGACAGCCTCCAGGCTGAACTGAATGTTGCACCCAGCTTGTAAGTTACTCATAGATTTCATTAGTCACAGCTGCTGTGACTCGATGGAGACGCATTGTGAACTACCTTGCGTCTTCATCGTTTCCATACACGTGTGGTGCATATATTGCGGATCAATAATTTTTTATTTAAAAAAAATGTATCTCCAAAACTGCTTCTCCGACATCGCTAATTTTTGGATATGTTATGTAAAAAATACGAGTCTAATATAAGCAATAGAACTATACCAATTTTCATGAAATTCTGAGACCCACTATAACTTTTTTCTATGGAATTGCTGTATGAGTATGTCGGATCGTTCTCAGACGGATGTCATTTATACTGACTTATCTGAGCTGCCTTCGATAAATTGAATCACCGCATATCAATCGCTAAACTGGACAGGCTTGGTATCCACAGCTGCCTTTTGCAATGGTTTCAGTCGTACCTCACCGATCGCTATCTTACTGTTGTCATTGGTGATCACCAGTCCCGTACGTTCGCTGCCACATCCGGCATACCTCAGGGTAGTCACCTGGGACCGCTGATTTTCCTGATTTATTTCAACGACGTGAATCTGGTAATTGAGGAACCACGATTATCTTACGCAGATGACCTTAAACTCTACCTCCGAATTCACTCAATTGAAGACTGTTGCTTACTTCAACGTCAGCTGAATGCTTTTGCTGATTGGTGTATTCTGAATCGTATGGAGGTTAACCCGTCCAAATGCTCGGTTATCTCTTTTTCGCGCAAGAAAGAGACTATTATGTTCAAGTATGTTTTGTTAGGCACTGAAATTGAGCGTGTCAGCCAAATTGAGGACCAAGGCGTGATTCTGGATACAAAACTCTCTTTCAAGCAGCACATCTCGCACGCCGTCGACAATGCTTCCAGAATTCTAGGGTTTATCTTCAGGATTGCCAAAGACTTCACGGATACCTACTGCCTTAAATCGTTGTACTGTTCATTGTCTCGCTCCATATTAGAATACTGCTCGGTTGTCTGGACTCCTCACTACAACAACGGTGTCGAAAGAGTTGAGTTTGTTCAGCGACGGTTCCTGAGATATGCGCTACGTAAACTGCCGTGGACGGATCCCTTCCGATTGCCTAGCTACGAAAGTAGTTTGCAACTGATCCATCTGGAGCGTCTGTCGGTCCGAAGAGATACAGCAAGGGCATTGCTAATTGCGGATATTTTGCAAGGGTGCACCGATTGCCCTGTCCTCCTTGAGCAAATTGACATCAATGTTCAACCCCGAGCCCTACGGAATAATTCAATGCTGCACCTGCCCATACAGCGAACTAATTATAGCATGTTCGGTGCAATCGGTGGTTTACAGAGACTCTTCAGCGGCGCCGGTGGTTTAGTGGTAAGCGTGATTGTCTCTCACCCCAGCAGGCCTGGGTTCAATTCCAGTCGGCGCCTCCGGGATGCTCTGAGGCATAACATCTCTAATCACGCCTTCCTTCGGAAGTGAAGTAAAGCCGTTGGTCCCCGGTTCATGAGTTGATGGGTCGATAGGTAGGATCCAGGTGCGGGAGCTGCCTTCCTGGCGTCGGTAGAAAAGAGACTCTTCAATAGGGTCTCCGCACTGTTTGATTTTGACCTGACTCGCCAGCTGCTTCACCGGAGGTTTAGTTCGTTTTTTCTAGACCAGTTTAGTTTGTTTAGTAATGTTCCTTTTTTTACGAGATGACTATCTATGTACTTATTGATGTTTTGTTTTAGTACTTTTCATGTTTAGTTTAAGTTACATCATTGGGGCAAATAACGCCTGTTGATGTTCAGTCATAATAAATAAATAAATAAATAAATAAATAGGGAAAAGCCTATTCTTACATGTGTGCAAATATCAAACTTGCGATTTTTTTTATGTTGAAGTTGTTCTACAAAACTCACCATGATCAGATATATTTTAGCCCCAAATGCAAAATTTATTTACGAGCTTTGAATTGTGTGCATAGCATTGATGATTCAAACTTTGATAAATTATAGACCCAATGAAAATTAATTATTTTTTTCATGTGCATCATTTATGAGTACACAGATAAAAATTCCGAATTTTAATAGTGATGTAAACATTCATTCGCGTAAACTTGTATTTCATTTCACACAACCGAGCAACTTGTAAACAATTTAGTTTACAACAATGGGTTTTTGTATACAATATTTGCTTTTTGGAGGCGAACCAGCCCAAGGCTGAAAGCCTCCCTAATAAAGATAAATAATAATAATAATACAATATTTGCTACATTGCATGAAATTTCTCAGAACTTTACCGTACATGTAACGGACACTTTGATTTTCCAAAGAATTCAATAAATAAATTTATTGGAATCATTGTTTCTTATCCTAAACGATGAAAACTAAAACTTTATACTATAAAATATTCTTGACTTGTTTCCAAACGTTATTTCGTAACTCAATCACTAGTTTTAGTATATTGAAATTATTTTTAAGGCAACTAGAATGTGCCTAAATGCGTCAAAATGGGGTATGCACTTTCTGAAAGGTATTGCCAAGACCTTTCTAAACATCTGAAACACATTTTGTTCAAGAATTGAGTGTAAAGCTGTGTATATTATACCATTCTTAGGAATCTCATAAATGAGTCATAAAGTTCTGTGGTTCCTCCACCGCCATCAACCGTGCAGCTACGTATTACTCTCCTGGACTCGCTTGGTTGGATACCACCCCTAGGAACGAAATACGAACCCATGCAGCGAAGGTGGAAGTGAAAGTTTGTTTTTGATGGTGCCAAACATTTCAAATTACTACCCACGAGCAAACCGCATTACCAATAACACAACGTCCGTAAAACCCATCAATGGAAAGTACACATTGTTTTCGCCATGACAAGCTCCAAGGTAGCCGGCTTTCGGCTTTGTTTGGAGCGCACTGGTATCCAGGATGGTGACGTAATTACCCGCAAAACCTTCAATTTCGTTGCGATTCTGTTTCATTTGGTAGGAATATGGGTATGAACGCGGGCGCCCGCCACACACACAGGCAAAACACACAGGTGATGAACTGATTTATGCTCGGTTTAAAACAAAAACGCGATATCTCTGCACCCACCTCCGCAATACTGAGCTCCCCTAGATACGAAGGAAAAGGGTTCCATTAATAATATCCGATACGACCCAGGACCACGCTTTAGCATAAAACATAAGATCGTGCGATCTCACGAGACGGTGGACAGACGGTCGAACGGTGATCAACCTGCCCTTGACACACTTTGAGATCGACGACGACGGTATGGTCTGGTTGTAGCGGTTGTCTGCACTATGGCTGTGAGAGATACCTTCCAAGCTGCCAATAAAAAAATGTATTGCCACGGAAAAATCGCTCGCGGAACCGTGAGCAAACAAGGAAGTGGAACGTGTTGCCAGGCGGTAAGAGGGAGAAAGGCGGAGAGCCGGCCGGCCCACCGTTGATGCCTTCATCGGTTGGCGGCAAGGAAGGAAGACCGCAAAGAGCAACACGGGAAAATCGTCTGCGAGAGAAATGGAAATTGACTGTAAAAAATTATTCTTATATAATAAAATTCGTCTACGATAGACGGGGTCGTTTATGAATATGCAAAAGCGCTGGAAGGGTGGTCCCTGCGATGATATGGGACGAAGAAATATAGATCCAATTTGGCCTTGATGGATGAGTTCGTTTCGGGGTAGGATAAAAATTGAATGTTGATGGATTTACTCGCTAAATGACATTATTTTTTCGCAGCAACAAGAACCCTAGCGCACGATGAATAACCGATCCATTGAGACACAGCGTACGACAACTGTTGGAGAGTTATCGAACAATGAAGCCATGGATGTCGCGGAGAAGATTCACTGGGCCGTGGTCGGTACTTCAGTTCGGAGGATTGGAGAAATTTCATCGTTCAAGGATACCATTTAACCACACTCTCAAGCCACTTTAGCGAACATTGGCATTCGCCTTTTGTGCTGGGGAAAATCGGTACAAACGCGTGTTGATGTTATTTTCATGGATTCGCCACGACATGGTTCCTTTGCCGGCGTGCTACACGGACAAAACATGCCGAACCTTCTGCCGATGAAATGGGCTATTATTTATGGCTTTCTGATTTACGGACCTTGATGAGCATAAATCAGCACGGTGGTTATGTTTGTTTACTTGCAGAACAAGGAGATTCCGCAGAATAAGCAGACCGTATTGTGTTGGGTAATGGAATTGATTTTCGTGAATGACTTTTTTTGGTAAGACACATAATCCTTTACATCACTGTAAGGATCGTTACGGAAAACAACGCTGGCACAGAGCCTTGCTCACCTCCAAGAATGTGAACATGAATTGAATTATAGCGAACACTACTTTATTTTGTTTAAATATGCATTTGATAACAACGATTTAGACTACCATGATCAATTCGAAATCTTAGTTTTTCTTATGGGCTATTTTATCTCTTATGGGCTATTTTATCTCTTATGAGCACTTGCACTGTACTTTTTTAAGCCTTTATGAAACTGTACACGCAAAAACAAATTTCTCTTAAGCTGGGTTTAGACAGGGCAAGTCAATTGATCAAGTCAGTTGAATTCAATTGGCTGAAAAGTTGAGCCTGCACTGATTAAAATTCTGAATTTTAATAGTGATGGAAACATTCATTCACGTAAAACTTGTATTTCATTTCACGCTACCGAGTTGATCAAGTATGTCTCCAAGTCTACAGGCAAAAAAATGTGCGTCCCTCTTTTGCTCATAAACTGACTGCGGCTGTGGAATAGTTCTAGCGACGTTTTCATCACTACCTAAAGCGCCACGTTGCGAGAGCATTTCCAGTCGATGGTGTGTTATAATGCAATTCTTCTTTAGCCAACTATTGTGTTGCTCCTCTCGTCATGACCAACTTGGTCATCTCAGAGAGAAGGCAGTAGGGTGGTTGTTGCGTGCTGTACCATCATCAGCATTGTTGACGGCTACTCCCGCCTTGAGTTGTTACATTCAAAGTGTTTTTATGTTACTTCATACGCGAAGTCTTGCCTGTAGACTTGGAGACATACTTCAAGTCTCCGCGTACATCGTACGGGTTAGGCAAAAGTGCGTCTATCTTTAAAAACTGTCGCATTAATGGCCCTTCGCTCATTTTCAACTTCTATTCAATTTTCATACTGCCGTACTCTAACGGAACTATCCACCTACTCTCTTCTAAAAGATCATTCTCTAGCTAATAAATTATCACACTAAAGCTTTATGTTAGCATTTCCAACCAACTCTGAAAATCGATAACTTCGCGAATGAAGTAACATAAAAACACTTTGAATGAAAATAATTGTCATCAATCAGAATGTTTATCATAAATAGTCTTACAATCTTTTAAATTTACTTAAAGTTGAGTTTTCTTTTGTTTCTTTGAACGAGATGTCAAAATATTGAGTAATTCTGAAATCAAAATATTTGTCCTAGAATCTTGTAAATTGAATGTATGCCTAAACACGTTCCCGTCATCACCATTCAAAAAACGAAAAACCAGTTCAATAATGTACTGTTTCAGGAAGTATATTTCATAAATACAGCTTATCTAAATATTTCATTAAATAACCAAAATAACATTATATCACATATTCACAGTGCTCTCACCTACAAATAATAAGGAATCTTTAATTGAACAAAAATGCAATCCCCGAAATCACTTATTCAAATCATTCATGTTATTCGTCGTCAGCTTGGTAAAGCTGTTCGAAAGATTCTCCTCGTCATGCAGCATCCGATTCTGGCCGGCAATGTTTCCCATCATGGTTTTGATCTCTGACGAATTCAGCGGAAACGCCCTACCCAATTCCATGTCCAGCAGGCAGTCAAAGTTATCTGGCACGTGCTGAGGAATCGAGTTGAATCCAGGCTGATTGTTCACAGACAGAGCACCGCCATTGCCCAGATTGTTCATACCGAACTGTACTCCCGATTGCTGGTAGTGATTTTGCTGATGCATCTGTTGTTGTTGTTGCTGCTGCTGCTGCTGATACATTGTCATGCCATTGGCAGCACCGGTGGCAACTGAAAAGTTGTTGTACTGATACCGTTGATTAGTCATGTAGTAATCATTGCTTGGGCCCGGTTGATATCCGATCGCACCATCGTATGGTGAAGCAGCTGCCATTGGCGTTGTACTGCCTTGAGGAGACTGGGCCGGATTACGATAAGTGACTTGAGTGGTGAAGTACTGCTGGAGGTGTGAATCTTGTGGTTCCGGCTTGATAGATGGTCCCGGTGGTTTCATCCGCTGATCAGATGGATCGGTTATTTCATAACTGCTGAACTGGGACCGTTTTCGTTTCTTGCAAAAATTGTCGGAATCCACCGGAATCAACTCGAAAGGAACCGGTTCACTGGTCGCACCATCCGATGGTCTCCTTAGCTGAATGTTTACCATCACGGATCGCTCGGTGTCTAGTGATCGATACCGTGGCGTTCGAAAACTTATTGCCACCTGTTTGTGCACATTAGAGTGTTGAAACTCACCTTGATCTTCCCACAAAATGTTGCCTTGATGTTCCTCGTAAAAACGAACGGCTATATCTTCTTTGGCTACCTTCTCACACAGCAGGATGACTTCCTTTCCACCAGCCATCGTTGCTGCTACGTGACTAAGCTTGCATATCACCAAATCGGACATGGCTTTCTTGTCGTAGATTATGTCGGAAACCACCGGCACTAGAGGCTCCGTGTAATGTCCTCGCTGTTGTCCTTCCAAAAATGTCTGGAAACAGAGCCTCACCGCATTAAGATCAATCGACGCCGGTTGCCTTCCATGGCCATAACCGGTCTTGAAAGGATCCACCCGAATCTCCTCTCGCAATCGAAGTGCATCCTTGATATCCTTTTTCTTCACACACTGAATGCCCAAATTACTGAACGTATAACTCATGCTGTTGCTGTTGATTTCCACCGTGCAGACGCCTTTTTTGCAACCCTCCTTGCCGACGAGATTATGCGGGTGGGGCCGATAGGGTGGATCCTTGGTGACGCACGAAACTACCACAACCACTCGACCCTTGTATCCGCGGATTTCGATTGTGGGAAATGTCTTCTGCTCTGCAGTACTACTCACCCCCGGAATCGAACCAGCTGATCGTCCTTCGCACTCGTAACGAAACCGCAAGGCTTTCGATTGCGGTTGCTCGGTGATTACAACGAACGGTTTCTGAGCCATTTTCAACTTGCTCTGCCTTGCAGTACATCAATCACCGAAGATCAATAAATGTTGTGTTTTTCCAGTTACTGTCATTGATGAAATACTGGGGAAATACGTCCGTCGAAATCTATTTATGTGGAAAGTTTAAAATCAACCGGCGTCAATGTGAGGAGATACCTGCGAAGATTCTACCTACGGTTGATGCGCACTTTGTCCTAGGTACAAACCTTTTTGCTGTGGCTGTATTTATTCAACGGAAACGACGGGTAGCGCCAGTGCTACTCCACCTTCTTATGTATTTTGTTTTCAAAACATAGCTAGAAGTGATGAGTTTTATAAACGGGGAACAGTGCATTTTGAAACAAAGGATTTGTATTTGGGATGTTTTGTTTTATTGCCGCGGAGAAAGCCGCTTGTCGCCAACTGAATTGGCTGCTAAAAAATGAAAATGATCTTGTTTTAAATCATTTGCTTATGGGTCTCCTCGTAGTGTGAATACTGTCAAAGCAATGTTTGAGGCGAAAATCAAGAACTCAAAAGCTACTAATAAAGGTTTTTCATGTCTCCAAGAAAGTTTAATGACTAGAAACTTGTTAAAAGTTGCAGATTAGATAAGTAAACAAACATTCTACATCATCAAGTATTCCAAAATTTAAGTTATGTTATATACAGTTTTAAGTTAGATATGTTGCGCAATTTCCACTAGACTGGACAAATAAGCCGGATTTCACTTAATGCAAAAGTGTGATAAATGTTCACGTTTACGTCAAATTGTCGTGAAGCAAAAAATAAGTGATCCGAAGACAACAAATCGATTTGATTTAAACGTGCACTTTTATCCGAGGATGCCCTCCTCGGATAAAAGTGCACGTTGCCCACTCATTTAATCTCAATTCTAGATGCTCGAAAAATCTCACACTAGCGAATCAATCTTCGAAAAATCTTCATTCATTTCTCAGATCTACTTGCACGCTTGGCATGCACACTTTTACACACAAACGGCTCATTTTTTAATAACTTTTCACTCAGTTGTTTAAATTTGTTTTTCTAATTGATTGAAGTTATTGATAGATTAGGATCATAGTTTACTATATATATGCAAAGAGTAGGTAATTCTTAACATTTGAATCATCACCAATGAATTTTAACACTTAAAGTCCGACCAACGAGCATTTCTCAACAAATACAGTTTATTACTAGAATTAAAATCTACTTTTATACCTTTCTATAACAAGCTTAAAGTCTATTCTATCGACTACTTCAAAAAGAACTATGTTTCGTCAACTGTGTGCAAAGTTATTAGCAAATGAGCAGTTCGTGACCAAAACTGTATGCCGAACATGTCTACTAGTATCACGCATCATCTTTTTTTCAGAAAATCTTCAGAATCGTCATCAATCTTATTTCTATCTGCTCAACGTGCAGGCAGCACTTTTTTAGCATTTTTGGAGAAGTTCCGTTTTAGTTGCAACCAACAATAATTTTAAAAGCCATCTGCAGAACACTTCGGAAGCTTTTATTGATAATATCAGAGAAAATAGATGTTGCTCATCAAATGTTCTGAATGTGGAAGCTATTCAAGACTCCAATAAGAATCTTTGGTCTGAACATTTGGACTGAATCTGATAACCAAAATGCAGATTCATACCTACTAAGTCCCATGAACAGGTTTAAAATGCGAAATGTGTGAAAATCAATCCGATGTGTAGCTTACTATAGTCGCTATATTCATAGTCTGATGGATAGAATTTCGATCTATCAAAAAGCGGAACCAATTCACTATATATTAGACCAACAATTGAAAAGGTACTATCAACTTTTATAAACAAAACGTTGATTATTCTTTCCTCGCCAATCGAACGCAAATTACCAGCATCATCGGATAAGGGAAACTTTCCCCAACCCAAAGATGGTGTTAGTTTGCGTAGGCGAGCCTTAAGTCACAAGAAAAGGGTTTCTTAAGTTTTGTTCGCTGATGTGCTCTTTTCTGTTGTTGGTCGTGATTTGTTCGATTGGTTCCGCTATTTGACAGTTCAATTGGTTCCCGAGATTCTATCCGCCAGACGATGAATATAGCGACTATAGAGCTTTCCGCCATTAGTGTTTCATAAAAATTTGAATCACCCCTATTTGACATTAGACGAGCATCATTATACACTAAACGAAAACATCCGCAATACTTCGACTGATTATTATTGTATTGCTCGAGCCCTTTAACAATATGCTGTCAAATTTCGGATGATTTCCTCATGGTTGAATTCGTCACCAACTGATGAGCATCGATATGACTGTCCTCCAAATAAAGGATGATTTTTAATGGAAAATTGCCTGTACAACATCACAAGGCTCAGAGGACAGCAATTTAAGGTTTGGATCACTTGCCAATGCATTTCAATATTGAATAGCCATGAAGAGCCATTCATCATGGACACAAAAATTACTTGCTGGTAGAGGAAACTTTCTCCACCACGAAATAGACAATCTACGGATTCCACGCTTTACAAATGTTCCAACCATCTCTGATAGCGATGACTGTGCTTCCATCTCGTTTGTCTGCTCAGAGCAGCAAATGACATTTGATAGAATTAAATGATTTACGTTAAAGGAATGAACCAATACCAAATGCATTTCAATTTAAGATGACTATCATTCTGAAGAAATCATTACGCATTCCAAGTGAAGGCACTATCCTTTCTAATAACAATATTCATCCTGTATTCGAGAGGTAAATTTTCTGATTTCCAAACAACCGTTACTCAGTTGCAGCTATCATTCGAAAAGGCGATTTCGATGATTCGATTTGAATGGTCTGAGGTTTCATTCGAACAGAGTGCAAAGGCATCAAATTCCAATATCAATCTGAGTAAGAAATTAACCAGTAATAGACCCCCATACGGTAGTAGAAAATACACAACTTAACAGCAGCAGTGACAATGTTGCACATTTCCAGGGTCAGTTGTTTATAAACAGTTGCTACCGCGTCGTCAGCGATGCGCGCTGGCTTAACTAGGTGCTTCGAGAAAGGTCAAAGTAAACATTGGTGAGTAAGCATCCTACATAGCCGTTCCTACCGCGAGGAGCATTAATTCTTGTTTAAAAAACAGACACCGACTTTCCAAGAGAAAAACTATCTGTCTCGCTTTATATGTACATACTGGAGAAAAACTATTGTGTAGAGTTTAAGTAACAAATTCATGTATAAAAGGTTTCGAATAATAAAGAATCGGGGCAGTTGTTCTGATGAGTTTATTATCCGAGGTTTGCTAGGTGCGGACGAGCACAGTTCCAACCTCAGGATAACTGATTCATCAAAGAGCTTTTTCCATACAGTAGAAATGGAATTGCACTGTCTTTCATTTTACGGAGAAAGAAAGACCACGCGAGTTGTTGCTCTACGTTGGGCACTTCAACACGGGAGTGAAACATGGATGCGCAACGGAGTATGGGCGCTTCATCTGGTGACAGCGGAAACTAACCCGCTATTTTCAAGTGTTGGAACGCCAAAATTTCGACTGGCTAAAATCAGTAAGTGTTAAAAAACCAAAAAGTGACTTTGATTAAATTACAAAAAAAAAGGAAAAAGTGAACTAGTGATTAATAAAGAGTACAGCACATTGGTGCACATCTGGTCAACTATAAAGATATGGGGACTTCATCTGGGAACTTCATCGCAGACTCAACAAGGAATAACCCTGATCCTGCTCCTGATAGGGTGAGTACACAGTTAAAAAAAAAATGTGTAAAGTTCTGATACATTACCGTATTATAAATATTTTACGCGTACAATATTATAAATAGTATACATTTCATCTTTGTAAGCAAAATTTCTTGCAAGATGCTTAATGCTTAATCAACCACTTTAAGGGAACGTTAAATTAATTTAAACAAATTTAAAAGGCCAGCAGGCAAATTTAATTAACAAAGCACAAAACATGAAAAAAAAAAATTTTGTCTTGAATTTACGCTGAAAGCGTTTTTGATCCAAATAAATTCGCGAAAACGGAAGATAATAGCAATATCCATAAATTAATAAGGGACTGAGAAACAGTCGCATTTTTTCTCGTTTGCTTCGAAAAACAAACAAAAAAATGGCAGAGTTCCCAACTGAAAGAGCTATTCAATGCATTCCAGAGTTCAGAGGCGTGGCCTCAGAATTACGATCGTTTTTATACCAGTGCGATTTCTTCGCTAAGAAATTGCCAGTAGAAGAATCACATGAACCTTTAATTCAGGTAATTTTGATGAAATTGAAAGATCCGGCATCAGGGTATTTCAAACGCATTTATGCGGAAACATGGCCCGAAGTGAGAACCAATCTCGAAAGAGAATTTGGGACAAATGTTAAACTGGAAGAAATTTTTCAGAAAATCGAAACTTTGGAGCAAGGACCAAACGAATCCTTTCAAGATTACAAAGATAGGGCATTAACATTAAAAGAACACGTGGATGAATATGAAGAAAATAATGCCAAAGGCAGAGAGTCATATGCACTACGGCATTTGAGGATACATTTTTTGGGAGGTTTGAAAAATAGGAACTTGAAAAATATGGCAAAATCACAGAAAAATAACACCTTCAATGAACTAGTCAAATGTTTACAGGAAGAGTGTATCTACGAAAAACAAATTGAGAATATCGAAAAAAGACTTCAGTGTATTCATATCGCTGAAAAATCAAAATCACAAAGGAACCAAAATAATTGGGATAATTATGTTAATCAACCCAAATATTTTAACCGGTATCAACGAAAACATCAACAAAACAATTCGTTTGATAGAAAATTCAGACCTCATAGAGATTTTCCGAATAACTTCGTAAGGTCTAGTCAAAGGCCGTTCAATGGAAATCAAAATGGTTACAGGGGCACGAGTTACGAATACCAAGAAAATAATAATTTTAGCAGAAATATGAATAACAATAATTCACCGAATAGGTCAGACAATTACAACAGGAATGATAACGGAAACTACAACATAAATTACCAAGGTGAATACAGCAATAGATACAATGACGAAAACCGCAGAGAGAATTTCAGTATCAGAGATAATTTCAACACAAGACAAAAACTAAAATTCCGGAATCATGGAAAGACACATGTTACAGATTCCCAATGTTTTCACGCTGGGATAAAATTTGACCCAATCATTACAACAAAGCATAAATATCCAATGTTCGGTGGAAATAACGGGGATTTCTACTGGTATATGTCAACAGCAGAAAACCCGGAGTTCTTTTGCAGATACTATTTTAACACAAGTAAAACCGAAAATTTTATGCATAAAAGTATAGCATTGAAAGTGGGAGCAAAACTGATAAACCCACTTAGTGTGGCATATACAGAGATAGACGGAGAAGAAGAAGAATCATTTGGGGACATTTGGGTCAATTTAAAAATAGGCAGAAGTAACATACCAATAAAATTTAACTTAGTTCATAATTTAGCTGTACCAGCCACGATAGGCACAGCGTTCGCAAGAGATCATATCGAAAGTATAGGTGGGAGCTTCAGATTTGCAATCTTCAAAAGCTTCTCTCATCCTATAAATAAAGAATATATTGATTATATACATAGAGAAAGTAGTGTGAAAGACATTAAACGATATGTGGAAATTGAACCATACGTTTTTAAAAAGGACATGGTAGGAATTACAGCGGATGAAAATATAATTGAGAGAAATAAGGAGCTCTCAAGTAAAAATAGTCATGAAATAGAATTTAATTTTCATGCAATAATGGGGAAACAAAATAAAAATAAGCAATATAATAACAGCGAATCACCCCTTTATAATATAATATCAAATAAAATAACACTTAAAAAAATCTATTCTAGAGATAACTTATTTTTTGTCGAGATACCTACATCTAATAACCCCGCATATAGGCTGAGATGTTTACTCGATACAGGTTCATCAGTAAATCTGCTCAGATATGAAGCAGTCAAATCGCTAAGAATAGACCAAGTAAATACAAATGATACTATAACAATAGCAGGAGTTGGTGGAAATACAAAAACAATGGGATCAGTTAATATAGGTTTAATCATAGGAAACATAGTATTCCCAGCAAAATTTCATTTAATGACACATTTATTAGTACCATGTATACTCGGAGGAGAGTTCCTTCGAAAACATGTAGCACAAATTGGAAGAAATTTTGAATACGCCATTTTTGAGCTTGACACTTGCAAGAAAAACTATAAAGAAGACGAGTGTAAAGATTTTACACAAGTACATACATTCAATGGAATGGAAATAGATGACCCGTCGGAAAATGATTTTTATCATGGAGAATATAATGAAGAAGGAAGTGAATATGACGACAGAGGAATGTTGGACTTAAATGCTGACATAGACTACGATATTGTCAAATACAAAAATATTAAAATGCTTCAAGGACACGAACGATATAATAAAATCTTCGAACAGATCGAACTTGATCATTTATCACGAAGCGCTTTAGAATCAATTGAATCAATTTTAAGTAATTTTAGTGATGTGTTCTTTCTTGAGGGTGATAAACTGACCCACACAGATGCGGCAGTGCACGAAATTGAAACCTCAACGAACGTACCCATTAATAAACGGCAATACAGATTCCCAGAAGCAACAAAAAAGCAAATTAATGAAGAAATCGAAGAAATGTATAGGCAAGGTATCATCAGACCAAGTAAAAGCCCATGGAATGCACCAGTCTTGTGTATACCAAAAAGGGACTTGGATGCAGCTGGAAATAAGAAATATCGAATTGTAGTGGACTTTAGGGCTTTAAATTTGATAACTAAGCCTTTTGTATATCCAATTCCACTCATCAATGAAATCATGGATAATCTTGGAGATAGTGTATATTTTTCAACATTGGATTTAAAGTCGGGATTTTATCAAATCCCAATCGATCCAAAAGATGCCGCTAAAACAGCCTTCTCAACCCCAAAAGGACACTTTGAATTTACAAGAATGCCTATGGGATTAAGGAATAGCCCATCAACTTTTCAAAAATTAATGAATACGGTATTATACGAAATCGGAGATGTTCGACCCGTTGTTTATCTGGATGATGTCATCATTTCAGGAAGAACAATCGAAGAACATAATGAAAACTTATATAAAGTGTTGCAAGGACTACGCAAACATAATTTAAAATTGGAACCGGTGAAATGCAAAATTTTGAAAACAGAAATCAAATATCTTGGTCATATAATAAATCAATATGGTATAAAACCAACCAAAGAAAATGTAGAAAGTATACAATTGATGAAAAGTCCATCTACAGTGAAAGATGTTCGGTCATTTTTAGGTACAATTAATTTTTATGGAAAATTCATTCCAAACATTGCAAAGTACAGGAAACCTTTGAACGATTTATTGAAGAAGAATGTTAAATTTGTATGGACGCGTGAATGTGAGGAAGCTTTCGAAATGCTTAAAACATGCCTCATATCTGAACCTTTGTTAGTAAGGCCTAATTATGAGGATACTTTTGTCATCACCACAGATGCTAGCAATTACGCGATAGGAGCGGTGTTATCTAATGAGAAAACTGTCGATAGACCGATCGCCTTTGCGAGCAGGGCATTAATAGGTGCAGAAAGTAGATATCACACAATCGAGAAAGAATTATTAGCGATCGTTTGGGCGGTTGACTATTTTAGACATTTTATATTTGATCAAAAATTCATTGTTTACACAGATCACAGGCCTCTAATTTCAATTTGGCGGTTAAAGGAAACGTCACCCACATTAACAAGACTGCGACTTAAGTTGCAAGGTCTTAAATGTGATATACGCTACAAACAAGGGAAAGAGAACATTGTTGCAGACTTTTTGTCAAGGCTACCATGCACGAAGGAAAACAAAAACGTCAACCAGATTCAACCAACAAGTTATTGTCAGGGGCAATCAAGGTTACAACGCTGTAAGGTTAAAAAAGGTAGCGTAGACATTAAGAATCAAGAACATACGTCGGTAGAACAAGAGCAGGTAGTTGCAGTCGTTACGCGACAGCAGCAAAGAATGCAGAGGCAGACAACCCAAACAGAAATAAACAACAAGCGATCAAGCGATTCCACTGACCAATATTTGAGAACTGACCAACCTCAAAGGAACTCAGTTTTTAATGAATTAGTTAACATGGATATAAGTGACAATGGAAACACCACAAAGAAAGATGATAACCACAACTTATACAATGATTTTAAAGCAAGCGTAGAGCAATCATTAGTAAACACAGATAGAAAACAGTCATGGATAAAATCCAAAACAAGTTTACATCTTATAACGAAAATCATCGAAGATGTGGAATCATACTACACCATAGAGAAAGTTGAAGTTCTAATAAGCAATAAAAAAGTTTCCAACAGAAACATACATAATGACGAGATGCGATCAGTACAAGACATAGATATGAAAGACGATGAAGAGTAACCTGAATGCGGCAAACAACGAATCATAGATGGCGGGGAATGACAGATACACCCACACCTGATATTTGATATCAACCAAATGACGAGTCAGGAACAGCTTTCAATCGCACGGATGAACGAGCAGAAACGAAGGAGGTTTAACGAAAGGTACAATTTAGGATCACCCTAAGGTTAGGAGAAGTATGGCAACAAGAATGCACGAAAGTTTCAAATCGAAGATTACCAACTCAAGCTTATTGATAATAATTTTTGCAAAATGATTCTCAACCTCAGTAAGTAAGGGGGGATGCAACAACCCCAAATTCAAACATCAATCCTTATAGCGAATTATTCGTAATGATTCTATAGAATGTTAACATTAAATATCAATTGCAACAAGAATGGTATAACTCAACTAAACGCATAATTAACGTAAGTCAGTTAGGCAAATTTTCATATCAGCAAAACGCGTGATAAAACTTGTTAACACAGATGATTTAGCCAAATGACAAAATTTAGTTTAAGTATGAACGACTGAATAAGTTTATTAATAGTACAAAGTAGTGTCTTAAGAAAGGCACAGTAGGAGTAAGAACCATAATAAGAAGATCCAGTTAAAAATTTAGCAAATATAGAATAGTTACCAGCGCATATCCTTGAGAAGAATCTCTTCGATATTATTCTCAAGCTGGTTAAGTAAGAGGGGATGCAAAGGCATCAAATTCCAATATCAATCTGAGTAAGAAATTAACCAGTAATAGACCCCCATACGGTAGTAGAAAATACACAACTTAACAGCAGCAGTGACAATGTTGCACATTTCCAGGGTCAGTTGTTTATAAACAGTTGCTACCGCGTCGTCAGCGATGCGCGCTGGCTTAACTAGGTGCTTCGAGAAAGGTCAAAGTAAACATTGGTGAGTAAGCATCCTACATAGCCGTTCCTACCGCGAGGAGCATTAATTCTTGTTTAAAAAACAGACACCGACTTTCCAAGAGAAAAACTATCTGTCTCGCTTTATATGTACATACTGGAGAAAAACTATTGTGTAGAGTTTAAGTAACAAATTCATGTATAAAAGGTTTCGAATAATAAAGAATCGGGGCAGTTGTTCTGATGAGTTTATTATCCGAGGTTTGCTAGGTGCGGACGAGCACAGTTCCAACCTCAGGATAACTGATTCATCAAAGAGCTTTTTCCATACAGTAGAAATGGAATTGCACTGTCTTTCATTTTACGGAGAAAGAAAGACCACGCGAGTTGTTGCTCTACGTTGGGCACTTCAACACGGGAGTGAAACATGGATGCGCAACGGAGTATGGGCGCTTCAAGAGGACGGTGGTTTGATACAGTGTAGCAGCATTATAACAATCGGTGGCTTGATTTTCTTTTAATCAATGATAGCTGTTAAAGGAAAAAAAGTCCCATTGTTTTGAAACTACATTTGACACCTAAAGAGAGCACGGAGCCAGAAGAGGCCACATTTACCTTCCAGGTTTCAGGCCGCTTTGTAGGGCGAGTTTGTAGCGTAGGGAAGTCTAAGGCCAACGGATCAAACATGATTGCGTGTATTCAACCGTTTCCAATGACGTCAGCAGAAGCAACTTTTGGCTGTATGGATCAAGGCAGTGAACAACGGTTGCTGCAGGCTGAACATGGTGTATCACAACCAACGAATGGGAGGGACTCGCTTCGGAGATGGCTTTCACACACACAAAGGGCCGTAGATCATTTTGCAAGCAGCTTTCGGTCGTTAAGATCGAGGAGGTGGTGAGAAAATGAGTAGGAGGACCTGTGATCGGTTTGATGTTACCGTGCTATTTTGCAATACCGAAATACCGGTAATTTTGATATCTAATATTTGGTGTTTATTTGTATATTTAGGGCAATTATAAGGTTAACTTTAATTCTGATAGAGTCTAATAACACTAGTTTACAACATATTTGAAATGTGTACCCCGGTTGTCATGTCCTATGTAAAATCGTGTGCTGAATCCAAAAATGTATTCAGAAAAAAATCTCAGTAGGATTACGTTTGTTTACTGAAATACAAATGCTCCGGCTGTAATGAAGTTATATCAATTATGTTAACGCCAAATTAAAGGTAAGCATAATTCGCGTGATGAGTAGACTTATGTCCAACCACTACTCGCTAGATGCGCATCTCAATAGAATAAAACTCGTGGACAGCAACATCTGTCGGTATGAAAACGGTTACAATGACATCGATCACGCAGTTTGGCAATGTACGGATAATGACGCCACCAGACAGTGAGTTTTGAATACCCTCGAGGCCCAACGCAAGCAACACACATGCTCTATAAAAGTTTATACAACCTTTGTATGACTGGTTTTGGTTGTAAACCAGTTTACTCAACATGATTCTATGAATTTGGGAAGGAATACAACCCTATATCTCTATCAGAGACGTGTTGGGAACCCGCGATCTCTGCTATATTTATGTCGATTTCTGTGTTTCTGCAAATGTCTGGTATAAGAATTTAATTCGTTTGTCTCTTGTATCTCTTTCTTGATTTTTGTTTGTCTTGTCCCCCGTCTCGATGAGTCTCATCGTCGCCCACTGGTCACCATAGCCGGTCGAACTCCAGACGAATCTAGAACCACAGTACCATTCAACGAAACCCTACCCCCAAGCTCGTCCCCTTTTCATATCCTTCGACAATGTACCACTTCAAACCTCGGGTAAGCCGCGAGTATTCGGCCCAACTCCTACTAGACATAGAATTAAGTGAATTTTGTTACAACAAAGAACAATGAATTATCGACTCCGTAAAGCTAATGCGATTGAGCCTTACCAATAAGTGTACTGTATAAAACAAAAGATAAGCAAAAAAATCAATTAGATTAGTGATATTGTTGGCACAACAATTATACAAAATAAACAAACTATTAGAAAATCCCGGTGGCGCCGACTGGGATTGAACCCAGGCCTTTTGGAGTGAGAGGTAATCACGCTTACCACAACCAGTGCCGCTAAGAACATGGTTTGTCAGGTACGTGTAAAGGTTCAATCCCAGTCGGCGCCGCCGGGATGTTCTGAGGCATAACATCTCCGATCACGCCTTCTTTCGGGAAGTAAAGACGTTAGTCCCCGGTTCATGAGTTGATGGGTCGATAGGTAGGGTCCAGGTGTGGGAGCTACCTTCCTGGCGTCGGTAGCATTGGTGCTCAGCACGGAAAACAAGATCGACGGAAAACAAACCAAGGAAAAAAGGTACGTGTAACGCTTGTAGCGGCTATAATTCCGCTGCATTATGAAATCACAAACGAAGTGACAGACGGAGCGGCTCGAAAACTCTGGTGACTAACCTGCTATTTCAATTTTTCAGTGTACCACATGGCAACACCACTACTACTAGATTGTACCACATGGCAACACTACTACTGGATTGTACTAGCATTTTCACCAAATGTATTAGAATGTTTTGGTTCTATCTCTTTCACTCTACTCAAAACTGAAATGCAAAAAAAATGACAAAATGATACACTCTTTGCACACTGCCAAAGAATCATTGTACACAAAATCAACTTTGTTCACATCAAAACAAAAAGACTAACCCATCTGGTGGATGATGGCACAAGCTTCCAAGAAAATTCTATTACAGTGAACCACATTATTTTAATGGATTTCTTCGCCAGGTAGTCGTCTGTCACTTCGTTTGTGATGAAATCATGAATTTCCATCATGAAATCATGAATCATTCTCATGCTTTCATGAAATGGCAAGTTTTTTTTAATTTCATGATTTTTTACTCCTGAAAATGGAATCAGATTTGTACCCGTGTAGTTGTGTCACTTCAAACTCTCACTGTTTTTTGACGTAGGACTACGTCTTTAATTTCTATACTGGGGGTCACATTAAAAAAAATCAAATTCAGACATGTAACGAAAAATCCCAAACACGGACGTAACGATAGAGGGCAAATCGAACACATGACATATTTCGCATGCTCACATGAGCGCGATCTCACCGCTTGGTTGACCGCTCTCCATTTCACCAATGAATGAAAGGGAGGAGAAAGGCAGCGGTAATAAATATGCTTGCCAAATCGGTTTCTTCGTCATTTACTTTAGAGCAACGGACGGATAAGCGTCGAACACGAGTGGGACAGCACGCATCGCAACAATACGAAGACGACGACGAATGCAATACGAAGACTGGGCCGCCGTCATCCGGTCAGCATAGACTTGCACTTGTGTGAAAGAGTCAAGTAGCGCTATTTGTTCTTTCACAACAATCCAATTCAATGCTTGTTGGAGCACGTCTTGGTCTGGTGTGAATGCTGCCATATAATTGCAACTAGGAACGCTCTGACGAAAAATACTCCAAAAGGGATGGGTCTAATTAGCTATTCTGCAATAGCAATAGACTATAACTCAGTGAACGTGACCAGTTGCAATTCCATTAGCTGTAAGGACATCCGTCACAACTAATTTGAAAGACCCAGAAAGTGGACAAGGACATCGGAACTAGAAGCATTACACAACTGCAACGACATACTTCGAACGTTACACAGCTGAGTTTGACTACAATGATCACCTGCTTAATGCTGTTGTCAGGAAAGCCAACTGAGCACGCTGTCTCTGGAGATACCCAAGTACAACAGTTTTTTCGCTTCGATCCAAAATGGCAGTTTCATTTGCGACGGAGATGGTTACCACAAATTTGGTAGGACCCTGAAGGACGCGGAAATCGAAGGCTCTCTGAGTAGCTTCACCATATTTCGGAAGCTTCACTGCAGTCGTTCCGTAAGGCTGACTACAACATTGATCACCTGCAAAATTTCAACCGCTGTGCAATGGTGTAAGCACGCAATCCCGAAAGTACCAGCATGTAAATCTCTTGGATTTCAAATGACCTTTTCAAGGGCCACTATATTTCTACACTAAAAAATTTCTTTTAAGATCTCTAGATGGTGGGTAAAACAGGTTCACAAAGTGGAAATATGTTTGAACCATGGAGAGAAATAACAGCATAGAATCATCAATCAGTGCCAATAGCAGTGTTCGGAAAATCACTATCAGCTTTGGGTCATTGAGTCTCCGTGAGAGAATAAACTTTCGTAAACCATCCAGCTCTAAACCGTCCCGCAGACATCAATTAGTAGCACATTTATGCATTTCGTGTTAGTTCTCCATCCACTGAAGCAAATACAATAGCAATATCAACAAATAGCGCCAAAATAAAAGGAGTGCCACAAGGTAACAGTACCTATTCGTTCCGTATCCTCCAATTCCAACAACCCTTTCGATGGACTTTAAGACAAAAAAAAAACAGCAAACGGTTCTTTTCAGGGCTATCAATTCAAATACAGAAGAAGTTGAGACAATAGATTTTCGAATAATTAAAAGAACTAAGAGCGCGGCCTTTACGCTACATATTCCAGATCTTAGATGAAAAGTATTCATCACCTATTTTTCTTACCATCGGCCTATACTTACTGATATAGGTAAGTAGTAATATCATCATTCAGAATTTCATGTCACAAACAAAATTTGAAAAATTACAAGTATCAATAATCACTATTTTTCATCAGCTACACGGTAGCCGTCCCAAAACGATCAAAACTACACAAAAAAAAACAACAAATAACGAAAAAAGAAAGAGGTCAGATAATAGATTATCGATCAATTCAAAGAACTAAAGGATCAATATATTTTTTCCATCCACTAGTGGTCCTACGTCAAGCTTCCGTTTGTGCCCCTAGGCACAGACCCTTCTACTTTTTTTTTTAGTATACAGATTTATTATACAGAAATAAGTGATATATATGGTTAACTCTAGATTATATTCATTAATAACCATAAATAATCCTTTCTTTCTTTTGGGTAGGTACGAGCACCTAACCAAAGACCAAATTTTCACTTTTTATTTTATTATCTTCGTTAACTTTGAACGGACTTTTGATGCTCAGATTTTCTGTTTTCGGATTGATCGTTAGAAGGGATGTTAGTTTTTCATTCTAATTTTTTGATTAACCATATCACATGGTGACAAGTACTATGATTTTTTTTTAAGTTTAAAGTTTTACGATGAAAAAATAGATTGATATGGGAAATAATGTGGCGTCGTCTTCGTATTGGTGCGATGCGTGCTGTTCCACTCATACGTCATGCCCGACGCTTATCCGTTAGTTGCTCGAAAGTAAATGACGAAGAAAACGATTCAGCAAGCGTTTCATTGATGAAAAGGTGAGCGATTAACCGAGCATTGAGCTCGCTCATGTGAGCATGCGCAATGTGTCGTTTGTTCGATTTTCACTCTATCGTTGCGTCCGTGTTTGGGATTTTTCGTTACATGTCTGAATTTTGGTTTTTTAATGTTACCTCCAGTATAGAAATTAAAGACGTAGTCCTACGTCAAAAAATGATAAGGTTATATAATGTGAATATAATGTTTTGACGTAGACTACGTCTTACGGGAAGGTACTGGGGGTAAATCGAAAATCTAAAACTGTCACCGTCACGAAAAGATGTAATTTTTTGAACGCTATATGCTTTGTCATTTAAAGATGAAATTAAAATCCGAATACACCAATCGATAGGAAATATCTTCGTAAGCTGTTGCAATAAACTTTTTTTCAATTTTTCATAAAAAAAACTGTTTTAAAAATGGACAGCTAAAAAGTGATAATTTTATCACTGTTTTCATGAAATAATGGTTCTCCCCAAACCCAGTCCTGATAATCAAGTTCAGTTTGGTTGCACATCGTGCTGCTTGAGTCAGAAAAGTTATAAAACAGCGCTGCTAATGTGCCTCAACTCATTTTCGCTTCGGACGGTGGGTAAGCAAGCAGGTAGCAGTAGCAGCAGCAGCAGTAACAGCAGCAACAGCAGAAGCAGTAGGAAGGCGGTTCCTGTCAAGCGCGCAGAGTTCGAGTTTTGCACCTCGAACTTTGCGCGTCGTTCCCGTTGAGATCATTGGCTGCTGGTAGTGGCGTCGCCTCGATGGCCAAGCGCTCCTTGCCTGAATGATAACTAATAATATCAGCTAACTAACATGATAACTAATAATATAACAACGCATTTTATCGTCGATTTGGCATAACTAATAGATCGCCCCACATTCTAACACCATAGAGGTAACTCTAAGACCACTGGGTCCCGAAGAAAATCATTATTATTTTTGGCTCACTCAGTACCAGAACAACGGTCCCAAGCAGTCCCAAGCTATTTCACTCACCCCTGCATGTTCTGCATGAATCCACACACCCCTGATGTTATCTGTCAAACTTTCATAGCGAATCAAAACAAACATAGTGTAGTAATAGAATTTCAACTAGAATAGGGTACGTTAATCGTTTGCTTGGGACCAATAGGCTACTAAAGTGGTGAGCCAATTTAAAATCGTTAGTTTCGTATTGATTGTTGCTAACACCGCTAACAGGTTGGAAAAAATTTCCCCTATCTGATAGTAGTACTAGCATGCGTGGGCGAGCTACCAGTTACGCCAAATCGACGATCAAATGCATTTTTTACAAAAGCTGATACGTTCCTTCGAAAAAGTAATCTAAAAATACTTCTTGGGCTGTGTACCAATTGCCGAGTTCAATTTAACTCGTGGTTAAAAGTGACATTTCGAAAATGCCGGAAATTGATCAGTTTTCAAACAGAACTCAGCCACGGTTACCAAAATTTAACTTCAAGTCGGTCCGAAATAACTTCGCTCGTATAGCAGGGTTATTCGATAACTCATCTGTCACTTTTAAACACGAGTTAAATTCAACCATTGCGACACAGTCTTGGAAGTAAAATTAGGGTCATCCATAAATATCGTATATTTTTTACTAATCAACCCCCTTTCCCCCTCTGGGCCGTTCAAAAGGGCCTACTTGTAATGTTCGATTCTATTCATCGATTTTTTGTTTACAGCTAAGCGAAACAATTCAAGCTGAACATTGCATTAGGTCCTAAGTAACACTGAAAAGATTCTCTTCGTCGACTTTCTCCTTGAATCCACTCTGCCCAGGTATTTACAGCACACGCAACGATAAAAGAAGTTTTTATCTAGCATCAAATACGACAAACACAACAAGAAACTATCCTGTGCTCAAGTTATTAAGGATGTGTTCCATTTGATGAATTTGTACTTAAATTTGACAGATGGAAAATTTTCAAATAAACCTGCTATTCCAGCAGACTTATTTCTGACATACAAGGAATCAATTTGACAGACGCTTTCTCGAAAATCGGCCGATCTACAACAGAGGGGTATTCGAACATCTTAATTTATTTTCGAAGTGTCAAATCTAAGTGAAAATTTTCCATGTGGAACACAGCCTTCGTATTTTTTTATTTGTTCAATCGGTAGATAAAAGATGCACCGAGAACTTATCGGAGGGATTCATGGCTAATTGATATCATCTCGCTCAACTATGAAATGTTGCATAACATTGATGCAAATTGTGCACTCCGTTTTTGTGTATGCATTTATTTTTATCGTTTTGAAGTTGGATCGCTGAGGATCAATTTCATTACCATAGAAAAATTTCAAGAGTACAGATATCAGCTCTCACAAAACTTATAACAAAGAAACTGGAACTTCACGTTTGTTGCAGTCCAATACACAAGGAATTTCAATTTTATGAGTGATGTCACAACTGTCCAAGATTTATGTCCTAGAAATCTTGAAGTGATAGGGAATATCAGCCATCATGACGGTCATTGTTGGACGCTTCAATGAATCACCTGAAGAAAGCCTTACTCATAAAGGGCGAACACGAAATTATTGCGACACATTCAACAGGGCATAACTTTTTTACCATTGGGTAAAAATCAACCAAATTTTGCACACTTTCTCATTGATGTGGATTGTGTACATGCTGTCAAACTCGAAGTCGTGTTTTTCCATTCAACGAAAATGGAGGTGAACCAACGCGAGTTGAGAGAACAAATTCTTTCCAAACACCTGTTATTTCCTGACCTGTCGCACCGGCAGTTGGGAAAAATGTTGAACATTCACCATTCAACCGTCTCCAGAGTGTTGAAGCGGCTCCAGGAGCGGTTGACGTTGGACCACAGCAAAGGAGCTGGAAGAAAACCGGGACCGGAGAACAAAAAGACGGAGGAAAAGGTGAAGCGGATGATTAAAGCAAATCCCAACGTCTCAAGCCGTGATTTGGCTAAAAAGATCGGCATGTCGCAGAGCTACGTTCAGAATGCAAAGAAGAGAGCTAGACTACATACATACAAGGTACAGAACTTCCCAAACCGCGATGAGCGGCAACAATCGACGGCTAAAACTTGAGCACGGAAGCTCTACGAGAAGATGCTGACAAAATATGGCTGCTGTGTGATGGACGACGAAACGTATATAAAAGACGATTTTAAGCAAATTCCGGGGTTGGAGTTTTTCACCGGCAAGAGCAAGTTCGATGTGGATGACAAATTTAAGAAGAAGAAAATGTCAAAGTTCGCCTCCAAATATCTCATTTGGCAGGCCATCTGCTCTTGCGGACTGAGGAGTGAGCCTTTCGTGAAAAAGGGCACAGTAAATGGCGAGATCTACAAATCTGAGTGCCTCGAGAAGCGCCTTTTGCCGTTCTTGCAGCAGCACGACGAAGCTCCGCTATTTTGGCCAGGCATCATGCCACTATTCTAAAAGTGTCCTGGAGTGGTATGAGGCCAATTCTGTCCATTTTGTTCCAAAGGACATGAATCCGCCAAACTGTCCGGAGCTGCGCCCGGTGGAGCAGTACTGGGCAATAATGAAGCGGGAACTTGGGAAGAGCAAGAGGACAGTCAAAGACGAGAAGGACATGTTAAGAAAATGGAAAAAAAAACTGAGATTACACTGTAAAGACTTTGATGGAGGGCATCAAGCGAAAATGCGTTCAATTTTACACTCAAGGCTCCATCGATTAACTTTTCTTTTGATTTTTGAAGTAAATATATGTATAAAACTACCCTTAAATGTTGGTTTGATTCTAAACATTATAAGAAAATTGGCATAACATTTTCGGTGTCGCAATAATTTCGTGTTCGCCCTTTATCTGATTGTTATTTAGTAACCAAATGAAATAGAATACGTTATCGCATTTTTATGAGGTCCTGAATTTAACCAAGTTTTACTATGTAGGAAATCCAAAATATGTAAATAGGACCGAAATCATAGGTTACTTCTACGGTATTTTAAATCAATATCTAGAAAAAATGCACGAGAATTTTATTACATAGCTTAAAGTAGTCTACGTCAACCCTGCGGTCGTGTCTTGTACACAACCCCACCATTTTTTTTTATTTCAATTAAGACGAATTGAGATAAATCTACGTAAAACTCAACTTCGTGCAGAATTAGACAGATACTGAATTCTACAAACATTTTAATAATGTATGTAGCTATGAAAAGATTATTGAAAGAGATCCATAATTTATTGAAAAATGGGAGTGTTACGATGATTTTAGTACAAGTTATTTTTAACGGTCAAAAATCCACCTCCAAGACGTTTGCGCCAATTCTAGATCCAAATAGGTTTGCTTCATGCTCGAGGACATCTTTTTTCAAGCCATTTTAAGCCAAAAAACTGAACGGATTTCAGGTTTCATGAACATTCGAAACCGTTCCCCACTATACAACCATTTTTGTGTTAATGAATTTCACTTACCTCACTAATTGTTCATGTTTCCAATCATGTTTCAAAGCTGTAAGTAAAAATAAATGCAATAGTTAATACTAAATAAAGCATGACATCGTACAAGTGAATTTTAAATTTTAAACTATATAAGTTCAATAAGCATTTTCCTTTGAATGACGGCATGTCTCCCGTTAATCCTCGTGCAAGTTAACGGGGTTCATTTTTAATTTGAGTCTCTAGTAACCCTACGACTATCAGAGAAGCGAATTTCTGGTAGTCATATTTGCTGTTTTGTTTTGATTCCTAGTAGCACGCTTGTCACATATTTGTTGTAGAAACTTCTTTACGACTTATTTCAGTCATAAACAAGTTGCTGCAACTTTTCTTAACGGAAGTGTGCTACTCGGGGATATTGCGTTCCATTTCGCATTACTCTATGTAATGTTCCAGATTACGTTTGTGCAATATTTAGTTTCCACGGCTTGCAGATTGGTGGGTTTCAAACTAAATGTGTTCAGATTAAGAGCGGTCAAAAAAGTTACCTACAGAATGGAAAATATTCAACATCAATTACTACTCTTTCAAAAAAAATTCACAGCCAAAGCACGGTGATATTCTTTGTTGCATTAAAATTGGTTGCCACTGAAATCCCAAATATTTTATAAAGATTCCACCATCATCCACCATCTTTAATCCTAAATCTTTTTAAATACCATCCACCATCTTTAACTGAAATTTTCAATGCAATTTAACAATATTGAATTCAGGAAGATCAACCATTTTATCAATGATCAGTCATCTTGATCAACCATTTTGTAAATCAACCGCCATCTTGGCATTGAAATTATCATTTCAAACATGGGCTATCAAAACTATAAAATACCATTGCATTATGAATGGTAAAATTTCAAAACTTCTCTAATGGCTAATTTTCAACGCCTAGAGGCATTAGTTTAACTTGCATTTGGGCAAAGACATCATATCAAGAAGACTGGCAACTTTGCCAGAATTCAAGCGACAGATGCAATTGCGCTGCGCTTGAGTGAAGGTGGAAGAAACGCATAGAAAAATGAGCAAATACACAAACCTTTCTTCTGAGGATGTAATCTTTGCTATTAAATTCGTTTGAAGCATTTACCTTTGAGCGGCAGATGACGCGATTGTACCTGTCCTCTAGCGATGGTATGATAAAATGGAAGAGTTGCCAATCTTGATTTGTTGTCTTCGATTTGGGAGTAATTCGATCGAGTGGGGAGGCAAAACCATTGCAAAAGCTTCAACTTTTACCATAAACTGCGAGGAATGTAGTAAAATTCGTTCCGTCACTAAAAAAAATCAGCATGATGCTAAAACACTAAGGAACAGTGTAGATACATTAAATATTGTGATGCGGTATGAACACGTATTTATTTTGGTTGCCAAAAACAGCAATGCCGGTCGAAGTTATCCCTATAAAAAATCAAAAAATATCAGTCGATCCGAGGGGTGTGACTCTATCTACGATGCAGGAAAGATTTAGTTTTGCTGTGGTTAGCTTCAAGAACGCTGAGTTGATCGAAAGAAGATAAATGACGATTCTGAATATTTGCTGCAAAAACATTATACACGATGCAAGTAGATTCAATAAATGACAATAACACGAGAAGATTTTTCGTAGATTGATTTGCTAGTGTGAGATTCAAGTAATTTTTTAACAAAAAGCATTTGAATGAGTGTCATTTCCCCTGGATTTAAAAGCTCACCAAATTTCAAACACTAAATTTTCATATTGATTTAACCATCAATGAACGAACGATACTTATTTCAATTTTCATGAAAATTTTCATATTTCAACTTATTCATGAACCAAATTTATCACTTTTTATGTAATGTTAATTGTTGTTGCAGTTTCTTCAACATGGATCATACAGTTTTGAAAAGTAGTAAAATTGTGAAGCGATGAAATGGTTTCGAATTGTAATCGCACATGGAAATGTTCGGTTAATTCAATAAAAAATCTCATTTTGTGGTTGCATTTCCCCTTCACAACCCTAGACATCAATCTCATTACGAAAGGGGAAAATGCAACCGGTCGTTCGATCCAGATCGAATTTTGTCTACTGCAAAGCTTCCCTCACTCACATACAATCGCAGATTTGCGCTCGCGTACGCTAAATTCAACCCTTTCCTGATTGAGTAAAGCATACAGCAGAAGGGAAAAACGAGCCCATCGAGATGGAAAAAAGTGAAATGAGATAAAATTAATATCAATTGCACCCGTGCGTGTCAGGTTAATCAGATTCCATGTTGTGTCCCTCTTGCTACCACCGGACAATAATGCCGGCGTTGAATTGGGTAATTTATACGAGCACCTACTCGAGGACGTCGGCTACCGTCATGCGACACTGATCGATAATGAGATTTTTTTCGTCAGGGTGGCGAATTTAATTATGGCCGGTCGGATGTTAACATTATTTGTACTTATATTTTCTCCATTGTTTCAGGATTAAGTGTAATCACCGTATTGACAAATATTATTGCTGTATCAAGCAAAAGAGAGCTTCTTTAGTCTAGGCAATAAGGGCGTGACTACATATTAAGAGTATATTGGAGATGGCAGGATCGATTCCAGATTAGAATTTCCGTGACGTCCCTGAACATAGAAAACCATCATTGAACAATACCCGTTCGATTTGGGTAACACTCAATTTTTAACAGCTTAGCTATCCACAAATATTAATTCATGCAAATCTTGTTATTTAATTATGTTCAATACTGATAATCTAAGAAAAATATATTAAATAGAGGTTTAGATTTTAAACTGCATAGCACAAGCAAGTTAAGGTCATGTTGCCAAAATCTAACAGATACTGTACACAGTTAAAAACTGTGGATACGTCCTTGTGAGTGATAGTCAGAACTTGTGAGTTATCGTCCAGTTCTAGTTGGGACGTAAAAGCCAACTTGTCGATTGGAAGCTTGTACAGAACAGGCATCCATCATGCTCATTATTCCAAATTTGATAATCTATATAGCTCATGTAGATTATAATCCACACTCTACCCCATGCCAACCAGAGTGCACCGAACCTGGCCAAAGCATCGAACTGAAACGATAACCGCTCCGCAGAGTACATACACCCAAATTCACGGCCAGTGAAGCGCGTATCCATTTCACGAACCAACCAGGCAAGTACCTAAATACGCTACCATAAGGTAGCATCCTTGAACTGTAAAATTATTCTGCTGCCGGCACAGAGTCCATGATTCACGCATGAGACGCTCCTGTTTTTCCGACCTCGTCTGCGAAACTTGAAAAAAAAATATAAGATTCATTCTAGAGCCGAATTCAGCCGCAGCTTTAAGTTATCTTGGATGCTAATAAAAGGCGAATCTATCCTACGGAACGTAAGCACCCCAGAACCTCAGTTCGTAGTGAATCAAACCTACAAATACGCAGCCAAAACAGCGACGGCGAAAAATCAGAAAAGCATATCTGTTACAGTAAACTAACTTCCTACGGTAGCCGCTCACGGACAACGCAAACAGGCATCGAGGGAAGACTGCTCGTCGTCGTCGTCGGCGGCGTCATCGTTCAGGAACTGGAACGAAAGTAAATGTTCTTATTTCCACGCAGCGATGACTTTCTTCGTTGTGGGCTCCTGGGGGAGAAGAGTGTGGTCTGGTTCGATCGATGAATGTAATGTGACGGGTTTGTTTTGGGGCTTATGATTTGAGAAATATCAAAATTGCTCTGGTAAAAAATCAACTGCAGGGAACTTTAATGAAATTTAGATTTACCAACAAGTGTACCCGTTATGGCTGTACGTTCCTATTATGGTGTGTTTTAATTATAGCCTATGAGAACCAATTATAGCATATTGGCCATAGTTTTTTTTTTTTTTCCTTTGGCTTGCTTTTTCCGTCGATCTTGATTTCCGTGCTGAGCACCAATGCTACCGACGTGCCAGGAAGGCAGCTCCCACACCTGGACCCTACCTATCGACCCATCAACTCATGAACCGGGGACCAACGGCTTTACTTCCCATCCGAAGGAAGGCGTGATCAGAGATGTGCCTCAGAACATCCCGGCGGCGCCGACTGGGATTGAACCCAGGCCTGCTGGGGTGAGAGGTAATCACGCTTACCACTACACAACTTATTGGCCATATTTGGAACACACCATAATAGGAACGATTATAATAGGCAAAAATTCATTAAAGGTTTTATTAGGTCGTTCGACTGGTATGTTGGAGATTTCTTTTGTATGACTTTCTTAGTATATAGTAATCCAAACGGTCAATTATGCATTTCCCGTCGTCGACTACCAGCGGTTCTCCAACTTTAGTCGATTCCGAACCACTTTGGGAAATTCTATAAGCTCACGACCCACCAATATGACGGTGCTAAACGAAAAAAAAAACTTGTCAAGGGCCTAATTGTATGTTCTCGAGATCTATGACTTGTATGACAAACTCGAGCTCTATCACTGGTATGACAAACTATGAATTTGAACAATATTTGTATAATAAATTATGAGCACACCCATGGTCACTAGACTGATGCAAAATTTGAAATTTTCGCTCGACAGCGTTCAAACGGTTCAACGTCCGGTCCTGATTAGCCTCCGAAAGTTTAAACTCATTAGATAAGAATCTGACTTGGCACAAACCATTTGAAGTTTATATGGAAATTACTATGGGAAAACAAAACTTTTTGTGCATTGTCTTCCAGCCTTTTTACATATTGTGCTGTTAACAAATTCTATAGTTATTCTTATGGGAAATTTCATCAGCTACAACTTTGCAGAAATTCTTTTTCAGTCAAACGTCAAATTAAATAGTTATAAATAGTTTAAGAGATTGATAATCTTATGGCAAGATTAAGCAACTGTATTGTAGGCAACACTGTATTCTGCAGTGTGACATAGTAGCCATGATTGTCCTCTATTCTACACGCCATAAGCACCTGCTTATGAACTGCCTGCTGAACAGTTGATTGAGCATAATCATAAGACATCAGTGACTTGAATCATTAATAATTTTTGTTCCATACATTTTATCGAAAAGTGGTCTGGAACAAAGCTGTAACTGAGAAAATTTTCAACAAGCTCAGCTATCATTTTCTAAAGTTAAGTGAACTGGTGAATTTTGAGATCGATGTGAACCGAAATTATGGTTTCTTCATAGTTATTCCCATATAAACTTCAAATGGTTTGTGCCAAGTCAGTTTCTCATTAAATGAGTTTAAATTTTGGGTGGCTAATCAGGGCCCAATTTGGAACCGTTTGAGCACTGTGGAGCGAAAATTTCAAATTTTGCATCAGTCTAATGGTCACACTTGTATAATTTGTTATGGTTGTTGTATAGTGCTCATAATTATTAAACAAATAATGCTCATGCTCATAGTTTGTCATCCAAGTGTATCGGTGGCATTAGTATGATAATTTATTAGCTAGAGAAAGTTCTGAAGAGGGTAGGTTGATAGTCGCGCTGGAATAGGGCAGTGGGAAAATTGAATATAAGTTGAAAATGAGTGAAGTCAAACGCACACTCCTTTACCTAACTCATTCATTAATGGATGAGGAGACTTGAAGTTTTTCAGGTTCTAGCGACTTTTTATCACCACCTATGTATGAGTTAGGTAAAGAAGTGTGCGTTTGACTAGTAATGTCGCACTAATGGCAATTCGCTCACTTTCAACTCCTATTCAATTTTCACACTGCCACATTCTAGCAGAGCTATCAACCTACCCTCTTCAGAACGTTCTCTAACTAATAAATTATCACACTACTAACTAATAAATTATCACACTACAGCTTCCCGTGGGGAATAACTTTGGAGTGCCCCAGGGAAGTGTATTAGGGCCCCTGTTATTTATTATGTATATTAATGACTTGCGACGTGTTTTACGATTTTGCGACATTAATCTTTTTGCAGATGATACTGTGTTATTCATTGCAGCTAAGGACTTAGATGATGCCGTTTTACACTTGAATGAAGATTTGCGTTCTCTAAGTAGATGGTTGAAGTATAAGCAGTTAAAATTGAATACAAGTAAAACTAAATTTATCGTAATTTCGTGGAATCGAGTAAATGAGAACGTCTCTGTTGTAATTGATGATGAGACTATTGATCGCGTTCGGGAGATTAAATATCTTGGCGTGATTATTGATGACACACTTAAGTTCAACTCTCACATTGACAATGTCATCAAGAAAATTGCCAAGAAGTATGGAATTCTATGTCGACTGAAAAACGATTTAACTATTGCCAGTAAAATACAGCTATACAAATCAATCACCTCTCCTCATCTTGACTTTTGCCCTTCCTTTTTATTTCTGGCCAATGCAACACAAATATCGAGATTACAGCGCTTGCAGAATAAAATAATGCGTTTGATTTTGAGATGTAATAGATTCACTTCCTCAACTTTGATGTTGGACGCCTTACAATGGTTGTCGGTGAAGCAAAGAATTGTATATTTGACTATGGTGTTCATTTTTAAAGTAGTTAACGGTTTGCTGCCTCGATATTTGTGTGATCGAATTGAAAGAGGAAGTGACTATCATAGATATAATACTAGAAACGCGGTTGAAATAAGAACACCACATTTCTTGACTTGTGCTTCACAAAATTCATTATATTATAAAGGAATAAATGTTTTCAATTCGATGCCTAGACAAATCAAACGTTTAGCAACACTTACAGAATTTAAAAGACACTGCATTTCACACGTTAAAACTGTCTTTTGAACAGTTATCCAGTGATTTTTTTATGAATTGACAAATTATGTATCTTGACGAAGTTATCTCTAACGGATTATTTTATATGGATAGCTGTCATAACGACTTTTTAATAATTATTGTAGCACTGCAAAAACTATTTCTGTTCACCACGAGGGTGATGATGGATTTTTAATATTTGATTTTATAGTAGATTAATTAAAAAAAAAGTAGTCTACAAAGGTTTGAGCCTCGCGCGCGTATTACGGATATAGAGGACTGAATTTAACATTTGATAAAAAAAATGCAATTTTGAAGCTTATTTGAAAGATACCTTGAGTTAGTAGTAAGTTTTCTGGCAAATGTTAGGGGTTCGTGAGCATTCCTGACATTGCTGAAAATTATGATAGCATCAGATTGCGGGTTTACTAGTGTAATAGGATGCTTTGTTGATTGTTCATTAACTCTTGATTGCTTGTAATACTTATGAATATTTTAGGTGGACAAAAAGGCGAACTAAGAGGTGGACGCCTGAGCTTTTCCACATTTATATCGCTGTGAAGCAACTGTAAACTTTAGAGGGAATCTATATCTGTAACTGAAACCAGTTCGATTTTGTTTGCCAACCTGGTTAAAATGTCATATTCAATTATCTTAAAGATAAATCGTCCAGCTCAAACCTTTGTAGGGGTAAGAGGTGGGACCATCATCATCATCTTCATGCTGATATTAGATAGCATTTCCAGCCAACTCTGAAAAACTTTTGATGTAAAAATTAATTTTAAAAAGCCGATTTTGGGTAAGTTACGGCTTACTATCATGAGTAACTCAATAATTTTTCATCCGATTTTTGATTTCTATGTGATTTTGAAAAGTCAGAGCTTTTGAAATATGTACATATTTTTGGAGATTTTTCTGAAATTCGTTTTTCTAACTAAGTATGACTTTCATGATTATTCTTTAATTTTCTATTTTATTATATCAGTCAGGCATTGCTTTAATAAAACCCTTGACAGTTTTTGATACAAATTTACGTAATTTTTAGTTATTTTTTTTTAATGGCAATCCAGTTTCCTACTTTGTCTCAGACATCATTTCCATAGAAGAGCCGTTTTCGCGCTATGGTTTATTGAAACATATCTTAAACGCCATTTAAAAATTTCAATTATGCGAAATTTCAAGGAATTCTGAGATGTAAATTCAAAAATTGGTTATTTTTTTGCTCTTTGACCCCGATCTGCTCTAAGTTATTTTGCATGATTTCATAACAGTTCATTTAAACACATATAGTGAAGGATTGTTCTAACGAAACGCAACCGATGGATTAACAGAATCTATGACAATAGGTCGAAAGACAAACGGTCAAAGCACAAAAGGTACATGGGACAAAAGATCGAATTGAACTATTTAGAGCGACAAAAGGTCGAATGGACTAAGATGGAATTGAACTTAGTGGGACAAAAGATCGAATGTACAATAAGCTGAATATACAAGAGATTGTATTGAACTTAAAGTGATAAAAAGTAGAAGGGTCTGTGCCTAGGGGCACAAACGGAAGCTTGACGTAGGACCACTAGTGGATGGAAAAAATATATTGATCCTTTAGTTCTTTGAATTGATCGATAATCTATTATCTGACCTCTTTCTTTTTTCGTTATTTGTTGTTTTTTTTTGTGTAGTTTTGATCGTTTTGGGACGGCTAC
The DNA here is from genome assembly GCF_037179485.1 of Ochlerotatus camptorhynchus. Taxonomy (NCBI): domain Eukaryota; kingdom Metazoa; phylum Arthropoda; class Insecta; order Diptera; family Culicidae; genus Ochlerotatus; species Ochlerotatus camptorhynchus. The sequence goes on from NW_027040773.1 coordinate 1,116,393, forward strand.
CGTGTAGCTGATGAAAAATAGTGATTATTGATACTTGTAATTTTTCAAATTTTGTTTGTGACATGAAATTCTGAATGATGATATTACTACTTACCTATATCAGTAAGTATAGGCCGATGGTAAGAAAAATAGGTGATGAATACTTTTCATCTAAGATCTGGAATATGTAGCGTAAAGGCCGCGCTCTTAGTTCTTTTAATTATTCGAAAATCTATTGTCTCAACTTCTTCTGTATTTGAATTGATAGCCCTGAAAAGAACCGTTTGCTGTTTTTTTTTTGTCTTAAAGTCCATCGAAAGGGTTGTTGGAATTGGAGGATACGGAACGAATAGGTACTGTTACCTTGTGGCACTCCTTTTATTTTGGCGCTATTTGTTGATATTGCTATTGTATTTGCTTCAGTGGATGGAGAACTAACACGAAATGCATAAATGTGCTACTAATTGATGTCTGCGGGACGGTTTAGAGCTGGATGGTTTACGAAAGTTTATTCTCTCACGGAGACTCAATGACCCAAAGCTGATAGTGATTTTCCGAACACTGCTATTGGCACTGATTGATGATTCTATGCTGTTATTTCTCTCCATGGTTCAAACATATTTCCACTTTGTGAACCTGTTTTACCCACCATCTAGAGATCTTAAAAGAAATTTTTTAGTGTAGAAATATAGTGGCCCTTGAAAAGGTCATTTGAAATCCAAGAGATTTACATGCTGGTACTTTCGGGATTGCGTGCTTACACCATTGCACAGCGGTTGAAATTTTGCAGGTGATCAATGTTGTAGTCAGCCTTACGGAACGACTGCAGTGAAGCTTCCGAAATATGGTGAAGCTACTCAGAGAGCCTTCGATTTCCGCGTCCTTCAGGGTCCTACCAAATTTGTGGTAACCATCTCCGTCGCAAATGAAACTGCCATTTTGGATCGAAGCGAAAAAACTGTTGTACTTGGGTATCTCCAGAGACAGCGTGCTCAGTTGGCTTTCCTGACAACAGCATTAAGCAGGTGATCATTGTAGTCAAACTCAGCTGTGTAACGTTCGAAGTATGTCGTTGCAGTTGTGTAATGCTTCTAGTTCCGATGTCCTTGTCCACTTTCTGGGTCTTTCAAATTAGTTGTGACGGATGTCCTTACAGCTAATGGAATTGCAACTGGTCACGTTCACTGAGTTATAGTCTATTGCTATTGCAGAATAGCTAATTAGACCCATCCCTTTTGGAGTATTTTTCGTCAGAGCGTTCCTAGTTGCAATTATATGGCAGCATTCACACCAGACCAAGACGTGCTCCAACAAGCATTGAATTGGATTGTTGTGAAAGAACAAATAGCGCTACTTGACTCTTTCACACAAGTGCAAGTCTATGCTGACCGGATGACGGCGGCCCAGTCTTCGTATTGCATTCGTCGTCGTCTTCGTATTGTTGCGATGCGTGCTGTCCCACTCGTGTTCGACGCTTATCCGTCCGTTGCTCTAAAGTAAATGACGAAGAAACCGATTTGGCAAGCATATTTATTACCGCTGCCTTTCTCCTCCCTTTCATTCATTGGTGAAATGGAGAGCGGTCAACCAAGCGGTGAGATCGCGCTCATGTGAGCATGCGAAATATGTCATGTGTTCGATTTGCCCTCTATCGTTACGTCCGTGTTTGGGATTTTTCGTTACATGTCTGAATTTGATTTTTTTTAATGTGACCCCCAGTATAGAAATTAAAGACGTAGTCCTACGTCAAAAAGTCGAGTAAACAAAAGGTCGAAGGCATAATGACATATGGCCTAATGGCATTCGACCTAACGGCTGTTCACTGCTAATAATAAACCAATTCCGATATACTATAAAAGTTGTAGGATAAAAGGTCAAATGGACAACAGGACACCTGGACATAAGGTCGAATGGACAAAAAGCCGAAGTGGACATATGTTAGTTCAAAAAAAAAAATATCAAAATTGACAAAATATTCTTTAGAAAATTATAACTGAATATTTAAAGGCTTTTTTTTAAATACTATGCAAATGCTCCCAAAGCATAGCTCATGATTTAAAGAAGGAATATTATTTGATTATACTAGATTATAATCTAGAGAAAAGTAGTGATTTTTCTCTCAAATTGCGGTGACACGAAAATTAACTATTTGATACCTTAATTTTTCATTTTCCATTATCCATTATTCAATCTATCATTGGATATTATCTCTATCCTCGTTTGGATAATTTTAAAACGGATAATATCCGAGCTAAAATTATCCGGATAGAAAAAAAGTGTATTATTTTCCTATCCGAATAGTATCCGGAGTACTCCGAACAGTTTAGGTTTAAAATAGGGATGTTTCATGTCAAATATGTAATCATCAATATGGATATTTTTGGAATCAGGAAACTGTGAAAAATATTGTCCATTACCCTACAATATGGGTATTTTTGGAATCGGAGTGATGTCTGAAAACCGGAAATCGATGTCCGTTGCCATTTTGGAATCCAATACGGTGGAATTGTGTTCAGAATAGTGTTAAATACCCTACAATATGGATATTTTCGGAACGGGGACGATTGGCAGAAGCCAAAAATTTATGTCCGACGCCATTTTTGAATTCAGGATAGCGACCATATCATTTTAAAGTCAACACTTTTTCTAAAACAGTTGGCCATCACCTTCCATGGCAAAATGGCGTCGAACATTGAATTTCGGCCTTCAAGTGTCGTCTCCGTTCCGATAATACCAATATTTTTAAGGCATTTCACAGGTTTTTATAAACCAATTGCCGATTTTCAGTCAGTTTTATCACTACCTATGTATGAGTTAGGTAAAGAAGTGTGCGTTTGACTAGTAATGTCGCACTAATGGTAATTCACTCACTTTCAACTCCTATTCAATTTTCACACTGCCGCATTCTAGCAGAGCTATCAACCTACCCTATTCAGAACATTCTCTAGCTAATAAATTATCACACTAAAGCTTCGTGCTGATATTAGATAGCATTTCCAGCCAACTCTGAAAAACTTTTGATGTAAAAATTAATTTTAAAAAGCCGATTTTGGGTAAGTTACGGCTTACTATCATGAGTAACTCAATAATTTTTCATCCGATTTTTGATTTCTATGTGATTTTGAAAAGTCAGAGCTTTTGAAATATGTACATATTTTTGGAGATTTTTCTGAAATTCGTTTTTCTAACTAAGTATGACTTTCATGATTATTCTTTAATTTTCTATTTTATTATATCAGTCAGGCATTGCTTCAATAAAACCCTTGACAGCTTTTGATACAAATTTACGTAATTTTTAGTTATTTTTTTTTAATGGCAATCCAGTTTTCTACTTTGTCTCAGACATCATTTCCATACAAGAGCCGTTTTCGCGCTATGATTTATTGAAACATATCATAAACGCCATTTTAAAAATTTCAATTATGCGAAGTTTCAAGAAATTCTGAGATGTAAATTCAAAAATTGGTTATTTTTTCGCTATTTGACCCCGAGCTGCTCTTAGTTATTTTGCATGATTTCACAACAGTTCATTTAGAAACACATATAGTGAAGGATTGTACTAACGAAACGCAACCGATGAATTAACAGAATCTATGACAATCAAGGAATCAAAAATATCTCCAAATGACAAAATGACAACCGATCAACGAACCGAATAATAACGCTATGTCAGAAGTGCAAAGCAACAATGATATAATCTTCTTCCTTCTTTTTGATGACAAGCAGCCCGTGCAATACAACTCACTCGGGGCGGTAGAAGGAAACGAGCAAATTGTTGGCAAGCTGCTTCACGAAGTAAAGCCGAACATGATACACATGTATTAATGGGAATTTTTTGTTATGTCTTTTCTCGATTCATATCAAGCTATGTCCTCATCCGTGTATATTGCAACAAAGCAGGCCAGCAATATATCATTATCCTTCTACCACTCGGATCGAGCTATGTTACAGATATCCTGATATTTTCGGAACGGGGACGATTGGCAGAAGCCAAAAATGTTTGTCCGATGCCATTTTTGAATTCAGGATAGCGACCATATCATTTTATAGTCAACACTTTTTCTAAAACAGTTGGCCACCATCTTCCATGGCAAAATGGCGTCGAACATTGAATTTCGGCCTTCAAGTGTCGTCTCGGTTCCGATAATACCAATATTTTTAAGGCATTTCACAGGTTTTTATAAACCAATTGCCGATTTTCAGTCTCTACCTACACGTCGCCTCTTATCCTGAAATACCCATATTGTAGGGTATTTGCCATTTTTCTGAACCCAATGGCCACCATATCGGATTCAAAAATGGTGTCGGACATCAATTTTCGGAATCTATGCGTCGTCCCCGTTCCAAAAATACCCATATTGATGGGTATTTTCCACTTTTTCTGAACCCAATGGCCACCATAATGAATTCCAAAATAACATTGGACATCAATTTTTGGCATCTACATTTTGTCCTCGTTCCGAAAATTCGCATACTGATTAGTGTTTGTCACTTTTTCTGAACCCAATGACCGCCATATTGGATTCCAAAATAACGTCGGACATCAATTTTTGGCACCTACATTTTGTCCCCGTTCCGAAAATACTAATATTGTAGGGTATTTAACACTTTTTTTTAACCAATGGCCACCATATTGGATTCCAAAATGGCGTCGGATATCAATTTCCGGCCTCTAGAGATCACCCAGATTCCAAAAATACTCATAGTGATGGGTACATATTTGATATCAAACATCCCTATTCTAAACATACACTGTTCGGAGCACTCCGGATACTATCCAGATAAAAAATGGATAATATCAAAGTTAAAATCATCCGGATAATTTTAACTTGGACATTATCCGGAAGGAAAGAAATGTGGAAAGGGATAGACTCCGTTTATTTCTATCCACAGAATAGGTCTATCCATGCCTATCCGGATAATTTTAAAGCCTGACAATTTGACCAGTTTATCCATTTCGACTTTTTGTCCTTTTCAATATTTTTTTCATTCGACCTTTTGTCCACTTCAACCTTTTGTCCATTCGAACGTTTGTCCATTCGACCTTTTGTCCATTACGACCTATTGCACATTCGACCTTTTTTCATTACGGTCTATTGTTAATTCGACCTTTTTTCCAGCTAAGTTCAATTCTACATTTTTCCCTACGACCTTTTGTTCATTCAACCTATTGTCCCTCTAAGATAAATTTGACCTTTTCTACATTCAACCTTTTGTCGCTTCGACCTTTTGTCGCTTGGACCTTTTATCCTACAACCATTATAGCATATCGGAATTTGTTTATTATTAGCGGTGAACAGCCGTCAGGTCGAGTGCCATTAGGCCGAATGTGATTGTGCCAAATGGGTCAAATTTTGAAAAGTCGAAAGATTAAACTTCGTATTTCATGGAAACATAACAAAATCTGGATCTTCGATTTGTTTTAAGATTTTTTAAGTTTTAAAAAAATTACAAAATCGGGTTACGGGACAAATGGCCTAAAGACACAAAGTCGAATGCAAAATGTCGCAAGGACAAAAGGTAGAATGGAAAAAAGGGTTGAATGATGCGAAGGGGGACAAAAGGTGAATTGACAAATGGTCGAATCATGAGAAGGAGGTCAAAAGGTTGATTGGACAGATAGTGGAATAAAAAAGAGACAAAAGGTTGAATGGACTTTGAAAATAGTGTTTCTTTATATATTTCATACTTCAACTCGGAAAAAATAGCTCTAAACGGGTTAATATTGACCGATTTGGCTCAAATTTTGAACAAAGCCTCAAGATTGCATAGAAAACAAGTGGTATTATGGCGAGGGAGGAGTTTTAGTCACCCTAATGTCGTTCAAAGTTAGAACCCTGCCATTTGGTTCAGTGAGGGTTTTTCCTCTGTTCGAGACTTAAAACCACTGCGACCAGTAATTTGATCTATTGTATTATATCCCGAGTCCTTAGTTTAGTGCATGTTGTATTACTCCACCACTATTGAGCAATGATGAAGTATTCGGTTTTTTACAGTTGTCATTCTTGCATTTATCGCAATGATCCGACTCTAATTGAAAGGTCGCGCTATGTATACCCTTCGGAGTGTTAAAACACCCTCCAAAGGCGCACCCCTTTGTCAGTCAAAATTGGATTCCTTAGAAATTAAACAATGACACCAATAATGACTATGCATTAGAACCCTTGTCTTAACCAGTTCAACCTAGGGAACAACGAATAGAAGATTAGGAATCACATAGATGAAGACTAACTAACTCATTTTTTTCTTTGTTTCAAGATCATCTTTGGTGGACAAAGCCAAGTCTTGTCACTATCAACAAGGCATAACAAGTAACAAGCACTAAGATGTGTTCTATTGATTACTGCAAAAAATCCTGTTCCCCTAGTTTGGAGTCGTCAGGACTAGGAATCGGTGGTAGATCTTACATCCCGTACGTACCACGAAAAGGTGGTCTACCCACGTTACGGGGCTCAGTGAGGGTTTGGGCACGTTCTGCCAGATTGATCGAGGTATATAGTTTTCAATAAAAACGTCAGATAACCAATACAAGAGTAAATTGGATTAAAATCAATGTGAAGAGGACAGAAGAACGATTTCCAGTTTGGAATATTTTCGCAACAGTCCTCCACAGATGCTGAAGAATACGACATCCGGCTTTTGGATAAGTGCAATATGGGTCCATTAATCGTTTCCGTTCTAAAATGATATTGATATTGAAGAACATATTATACAATTTCACTAACCATAAGTCACTATAATGGATATCATAACAACGTCAAAATTTAAATCTCAGCTTCTTAAATTAGTCGTAACTATTCATGGCATCTAGCATTCCAAGATGTTTTAGCCAAATTACCGAAATCGGTAGACCAACCGCAATTACGTTCAATGAAGTTCTTTGGTAAACTTTCACCTGTCATTTGGCGCAGAAATCCCAAATTTTATAAAGAAAAAAATTGGAAAAAAGGAGATCTACAGGAACATTATTCTGATAATTTGATTAAAGTCCAGGCAGTTAGCGACACAAACTGTGATGAGATCACTTTATAGCCCGTTTTATAGCGGCATGAAAAAACCATCATCAAACCGTGATTGTGTTTTTGTCGAAAAACTTTAAAATACCAATCAAAATCTTCATCCAAATCACGCCAACACGATCGGGTCTGCAAGTGAAAGGGAAAAGAACCTGAAAATCTGATGAAAAGAATTTTGTAAACAAACCCCAATGATCTCGTGTTCGCACAGTTAAGCCGGTTTAGATGCAACGACGATGACAACGACAGCAGCCACAACAACAACAACCACGAAGACGACAACATGCCATAAAAGACTACCACGCAGACCAGTGAGGTGCAACGTGCGTCCCACAATGCCCACACTGCACACTACTGGTCAATTCCAGTCACATACACGCACATGGTTCTCGCCTCGGCCAGCAGCAATCGCGCGCGTCCTGACGGAAAGTTCATTGACAGAGTTCAGGGGCAACCAGTTCTTCGCTACCACACCGCCAAGTGTAACACAAAACCCAGTCAAATCACATTCACGAGGCCAAAGATGACTCTTTTAAACGGATCTTAATGTTTTGAGTGCCCGCCGAAACAAACCCCTTCTCTTTTCCTTGCATGATAAGTATGCGCACGAGCACATGTTTTGAGTAACTCCAGTTTTTTTTATCTTCTGCTGGATGACTTTTGAAAAGTGGAAGCTTTTGTTATTATTAAAATTCTAGTCAACCACATCGGAGCCGGTAATATGGTTGCCAACGAAATACACAATTAAAGATCAACCTCAAAACCGGCAAATGTCGCTGACCGAGAACGGGTACAGAGACAATCAACGCAACCGGATCGATTTCTCTGTCGGACCCAACGCCGAAGTAGCAGCACTGACTTGTTTAATGAATAGGTTCTAGGTTGGAATTGGAGAGGACGATTTTTAAGGTTGTTTTTTTTAATTGTAGACTGCAATCCGCTTAAACCCAATTATTCAAAACGTATGCTTTTTGGTTATGTATGGTCATAGAAGCATAATTAGGAAATGATTTGTTGAAGAGAAGTTCACCACCTAAAACCATTGTTAAAAAAAAAATTGAGACAGTCAGTGCACTGCAGTGCTGTGATCTTAAAATTTAAGTAGTCGCACCCAATATTGACTTGCGCCCTTAAAATATAAATTCGCCTTAAATAACGACGCGTCCACCCGATGACGTTTTTTCAAATAGTGTATTATTTAGTTCAGGTCTGCCCAAGCTTTCAAAACTTGCTTTTTGCACGGCTGTGACAATATTCGATGAACATGCTTCAAGCTGCAGTTTGTTTCTTTCACATTCATGCTGGGCTCAAATTCATAGTTATGAATAAAATGGCACTTAAATGATGCCCTTGCTGAGTTACAGAGACCACGTCCGGCCCTGTGTAATATAGATTACATTCTCATGCTAAATTACATTGGTACTATCTGAAGTGATTCAGTACTTTCTAAAACTTGTTTGCAGTAATTCAGTACTTCTCAAACTGATTCCAAGATTTTCTAAAGTGTTTCAGTACATTCAGAAGAGATTTAGACCTTTTTGAAATGGTTTTGTCCTGCCTAAAGTGATTCGGATGTATCTGAAGTGATTAAAAATTTTCTGAAGGGATTGCAAACTTGAGAGAATTGATACAGTACTTTCTGAAGTTTTGGAAAGTGATTCAGTCCCTTCCGGAATTATTCAGTTCTTACGGAAGCGATTACAAATTTTCTAGATAGGTTTAGTATTTTACAAAGAGATTCAGAAATGTGCTTAAGTCATTCAATACTATCCGAAAATTTTTCGAACTTTTCATAAGTGATTCAGTACTTTCAGAAATGATTTCAAACTTTTCAAAAGTGTTTCTGTTCTTTTCGAAGTGATTTTTAGTACTTTCGGAAGTGATTACAAACTATCTGGAATAATTCAGTACTTTTCGGAGTGATTTCAAAGATTTCTGAAGTGATTTAGTACTTTCTGAAGTTTTCGAACTTTTCATAAGTTATTCAGTGCTTTCTGAAATGATTCAGTATTTTCCGAAGTGATTCCGAACTTTTTTGAAGTTTATTTTAATCATTTTAAAAATGCTTACCAGGGGCGCAAACCATTTCAAATATAATCTTTTTAATTTTTTCCCTGAATGTGTCGCAATCCATTTCAAATTTATACGATTTGGATAATTTTTCCCTGAACTTGTCTACCAGGGGCGCTTGCAATTTTAATTTTACCGATTTTTCAATTTCCGCGGATTTGCGGATTTTTGAGTCAAGTTTTTCATCATAATGACATAATAAAAAGCGTGGTGATTTATCCAAAGGCATTGGAAGTTAAACATTATGAATTAATGCTCCAATGTATTAAGATTCACTGTAGTTTGTATTATTGTAATGGAACAATTGCATTAATCTAATGCCGTAAAATACTTAAGGTAAATCGCTGTGGAAAGCTTATTTCTGATTTATCTTATTATCACTTCGAAATTTCAAAAACACAAATATCAGCTTTCACAAAACATACAACTAGAAATGAGAAACAGGATCCTAAATTTGTGCATTAGAAATCTTGAAGTGATAGGGTATATCAGCCATTACGACGGCCATTATTGGACCCATCAAGGAATCACCTTAACCAAAAGCATCCAAACACAATGCATATTAGTCGCGTAAGTACGAAATGCGACCAACGAACGTGTGCAGTGCAAGCCGTATAAATAATTGTCAAACATAAATGAGGTGAAATTAACTTAACTTCCATTTTAGCTCAACCAGTCGCACTGCATCAGTGAAATGCCATACGAAGCAACTAGCAACACGCATGTAGAATGCAGGGAACAGGACGAAGCTACCCCGGAGTGAGGACTGAATATCCCCCCGGCATATTAATAGCTTTTGATTAAAGTTAATGCGCACATGCCACTAGTCTGTGCCGGAATGACCGCCGCAGCACACCACACCGTAGGACATTCGCATCGTGATGGTAAAGATGATGGTGATGATGACCCGACCACCACCACCAACAACAACAACTCAGTGCAGTGCACGCAATTACAACCTGCTGGATAGGATTGGATTTTATTGGCTGAACTGAAAAGCCCTGCACAATTATTGATTATATTGGTTGGACGTGTGAGTGGCGGATATAAAAATGGATTATTAAATTAAATTCACATCATATAAACATTTCACACCAAATAGGAGCATGGTTTTGCTTAATTGATAAACATGTCCTCAGTTGCCGCAGGTGGTGAGCTGGTTTATTAGAGTTCTGTGCATTCAAAGTTACCGCTAGGAGCAACACAAGGATCGACATTTTAAATGTCAAACTGATCACATTGAACGCTTAATTGAGCTGCCGAAACAGATTTACGATATATTCAATATTTATGAGAATCCGACTTGCTAATTTATTTTCATGATGGGAATTTTAAAGTGGCAGTAGCTGCAAAGTAGCAACTTGAGATTTTAAAACAAAAAAAGGTTTTCTAATCGGTTTATTCAATTAGTGATTCTCAATCTTTCAATGAGTGTAGTCTACATTGAGAACCTTTATAAATCCTAGAAATATATTGCCCATTTTGCATCGAAGTAGACTCATGTGCTGAAAATAATCCCTCAGATTTGTATTCTCTCAGGCAGTGCTGAGATTTGTCATTGTCATTGACAGACTTTTGAGCGATATTGACAAAATTGTTTTTCACATAGTCAATGATAGACTTGATCCTCAAAAAAATCTTTGTCAAAATCTCATTCATTTTTTCGTCAATGACAAAGATTCACCTGGTAACAGAAAGGGTAATTTCTTGCATTCTGAGACACATTATTGTTATCCAAGCTGTTCAGGCCGTAGATGCTTGTTCACTTTAATGGCTCCATGTAATTGTTTTCCTCAAGCCATTTAATTTCATTTTAAATTTAGCTAATAAACAAATCAGCACATGTTCGTCACTGACAAAAATGCTACTGACAATTGACATGGTTTGCCTTGACGATGACTGTTAGCTCAAACGAGTGACCAAAGCAGAATTTTGAGTATCACCGTGTATTGTCGAAATTGTGCAGCACTGCTCTCAGGACAGGAAAAATTAAAATACTATTGGAAATGGATGAAATGTTGTCCAAAATGCCTCTTATTTGAGCCCATACATACATTCAGCAATCCACTAAATTTTCAATATCTTTTAGTATCATCCCAATGACGCGTTCATCTAGATAAATTTGATAAATAACAGATTTTTAGCGATGAGCCCAACCTTAGATCCATAGGCCAACATTAGAGCCATTTTCCCTAGTTTTCAAAATTCGATCGCCACTAGAATATTATATTCTAATTCCGTGGATACACATGTATGACAAACTATGAACATGACCATTATTTTTATAATAAATTATGAGCACATCCATGTTCACACTTGTATAGTTTGTGTATAGTTGTTGTACAGTGCTCATAATTATTATACAAAAATCATAGTTTGCCAAACAAGTGTATCCGAGGCATAATAATGACATTTTTATGTTTGCTGACCAAAGCGAATCAAAATCAGCGCATACTTTGGGGCTAAATGTGCAATAGGGTTATGCGATATAATATCAGCTTAGCCCCTCACTTCGGCCTATCAAGCAAAAAACTAATTTATTCAGCAATAATACACAATAGTAATGAAAACCTAAGACCACATCTGCTGTGAAATTGTAATCCGTAAAAGCAGCGCTGCCAAAGTGGGGTCCGCGGGCCGAACGTGGTCTCTGGATCTCAGCAAGGATATCATTCTAGTCCAATTTTATTCATAATTATGAATAATGAATAATCATTAGCCCAAAATGAATGAGAAATAATCAAAATGCATCTTGAAACATGGTAATCGATCAAAGATATAGCCATTTAAAAAATTCAGTTTAGAATGGTTAGGCAGACCTGCGTAAAATAATTGCCTATTTTTGGGACAAATTCAGTACATTTATTGCTCTTTTTTAAAGAAAAAGATGAGTAAAATTTTCATATTTTTCGATTTCTAGGTGACATTATCTTGCCGTTTTATTGCACTAACGAAAATCTGGTGGTCTTCAAAAAAAAAATTTAATTTCTTTAGCCTTTCACACCTCTGAAAGTCCTGAAGGCAAAACGAGTACAAACAAAATTTCACACAATTCGTGATTCACGGAGTACAAACAAAATTTTGAAAACGATGGCGGAGAATACAGTGATTCTCCAATTCCTTAGTTCCGATTAAGGCAGAAGCAAACGGAAAACTTCTGTTCCAAAATCCGAAACCATCATCAACACGATTCTGTAGGCCTGTGACGATTCATTTTTTCAGTGAAACGACGGAAGTGTCGATAAACGAGAAAAAAATTATAGATAATCAAATTGACCAACTCACTCCAACAGAGATCACGGTAGATGACAGAACCATTATTGTATGTTATAAAATGGTTTTGACGATGGTAGATGGAAAAGTTTGCAATTCTGTCTCGGGTAATAAAACATCACAGACCTGCTGCATTTACAAGACAACACCGAAGCAAATGAATGATCTTGATTCTGTGAAGCAACGCGAGGAGAACAGTGAATGTTTTCAGTTTGGACTTTCTACGTTGCATGCCTGGATTCGGTGAGATTTGCTAGACTTGAGTGCATTAAGGTTTAATCTAATTTAAATTTTCATAATTTTCATGGAATACTTTCTCCACGTGTCATACCGTTTTGACATTAAAAAATGGCAGATAAGAGGAAAGGATGCTGAAGACATGAACGGTTTAAGATCGAAATCGGGCTGATTGTTGAAAAGCCAAACCCGGGAGGGTCTGGATCATCGACTGATGGGAATACTGCCCGTCGTTTCTTTTCTAATGCTGTGGTGCAATATTGGAGGTAATAATGTGGGATTATGATTACAAGCCTAATTAATTAATTTAATTATTAATATGTTCTTACACACTAGGATTATTTCAAAGATTTTTGTAAAATTTTACCGAAATCTCAACAGCTGAACGTTTGGTAAACAGTTTCACAGTTTTCCCGTAATTTTTTACAGATATCTGTGAAAAAATCACAGATATTTGTGAAAAAGTACAGGAAATCAGTGAAACTGTTTACCGAAAGTTCAGCTGTTGAGATTTCGATAAAATTTAACAGATTTCTGTAAAAAATTCTAAGTGTGTAGGTCTTTGCATGTGGATCGAAAATCAACACAGAACGATTTTCCGATTATTGTTCTGAAACAGCGAGGTATCTGGTTCACTTATACACGGGGTATTACATGCCAGCTTCGGTGCATAAAATCCTGATTCATGGCGCCCAGGTTATCAATCATTTCAATGTTTTCCAATTGGCCAGCTTCTGAAGAGGCTCAGGAATCTTGAAATAAAGATCTCAAGCGATATCGTTGAGATCATACAAGAAAATGCTCAAGAATGATCTTGAACCTTGACTTGATTCGTCGTTTGGTTGTATCATCGGAATCACTAATATCCAGTATGCAATAAAACCCCAAAAAGGAGACAAAAACGTTGTCTCAAGATGCAAAGTTCTTGTTGAACATGGACAGTCGAGAAGAAAGTGATTCGGAGATTGAGAATGAAACTTTCGATGACTTTGAAATTTAGTTTATTTTGTAGGCTTTGTTCTGTTTGTTCATTTCCTTGCTTCCTGTTATTGTTCATATAAATTAAGATAGAATTAACTAACTAGATATTTCCTAAACAATAGAGCTTTGTAAAGGATTTTCAATTTAACTAGCTCCAACATTTTCCTTGTTTAAAATCTCTGGAAGTATCAACGATAAAAAAATTGTGGGTTTTTTTTAAATAGTGCCATGCATAAATCAAAATTCTTTGTTTACTAAAACCGCTTTCCCTAGAATACTAACGGATATTTATGATCTTTACAGAAAAATGAAGATTTGGTTTTAAACATTCACATGAAAGTTGTTGCAAGTGCAGCGGTTTGCAGCTCGCTTAGTTGCAGCGCATTGAAAAAGGGTAATTTTTGGCTTAAAAATCGCTATAGCTCTAACAAATGTAAACATAACACTTGAGTGTTTTCAGCCAAGTTGCTTGTTATACTATTTTCTAATCTTTTGTAGAACAAATCTTAGAGATACAACGTGATTAAAGTATATAAAAGCTTAAAAAAAAACTTATTTTAAGGTACAACTGTCATAAAATATCCTATATCTTAAGCAACTTAATGTCTTGAGCAAGGTTTCATGAAATAATATGTTCTATAACTTTTTTATGTACATCTACTCTCTATTTGTTGAAATGGAAAAGTTATGTTCCTGAAGTACAGTTGCACCTTAAGAAAAATTCAAGGTGAATATTCCAAAATTTGCAGAACAGACCATTATGAAAATCATTGGAACACGTCAAATGGCTGAAGTGTACACAAACAGGATACAATTAAGTTCACGAGTTTTCACGAAACACTTTTGAATTTTAGCCATAACAAATCGGTATGAATATCATTGATTTGCCTTATGAAAAATAATGTTGACAAAAAATAATAAATCGAAGCAGACTGAAACCAAACTATGGACGCTGAGATTACGCATTTCAACGCTTGGGAAAAAGTAGTGGTTAAAAGTGTATAAGAGCTTCCTCTTGTTACCCGTAAATCATGCATAAGTCACGCTTATAACATTCGTATGTGTTGTTCATAAGTCGAGCCATATGAAATTCTTAAATATATTTGCCTCAGTGTAGTATTCTCATCATCAATTTTCACTCCAGCAACAGCCACACGGTTGAGTTACGGGTAAGGACAATGCGCGCACTGAACAATGATGTGATCGAGAAAACAACTGTCGATAGCACGCCAATTGGTTACCCATGCTGACTTTAGTTCTGAACACCTTCCACTAAATTTGAAATATCCCAAGACATAATGTCTTATCACAACAGCTCTACTTTCAATTACCATAGAGCTGATTGGTAGTAAAATCGAACATTTATGGAAAATCACTTTGATATTTATAATGCTGTTGAATCTCTGACTACTTCTACAGTTGAAGCAAGAGCTGCCTCAGTATTAAAATTAAATTCGGTACAATCTTCAGCTTTTGATCTGTCTGCAAAATGTCCGTAGGCGGCAATATCGAAGAACACGCCATGCTTCCATGAATTTTATCTGGCGGGATTTGCGAAAACAAATTAAAAAGCGATTCTCTGCCTTGAGGAACAAAAAATTTAAAAATAATGTGTCCAAAATAGACACGAGTTCCGAACCCTTTTGGAAACTCACAAAAATTTAAAAAAAAAAAAACCTCAAAAGCCTATTCCAGCGCCTAAAAAATTTTGTTAAAATTTTGATTCAGCAAAAAGCACAGAAATTTGCTAAGCAATTCGAGAGTTCCCATTATTTCAATTTGGGTCTTTCTAGTCCTATTGAGAATCAGGTTGCTCGGGATTATCTAAATATTTTTTCACGGGAAAGTATTTTCGATTATTCCTGGGAGACTGATTTGGGCGAAGTAAGATCTACAACTAAAAAGTTTCATAAAATAAAAGCTCCAGGTGATGATGGAACTTTCTATATCTTCATCTAAAGCTCCCAGAGAGTACCTTGTATTTCTGGGTTAAATTATTTAACAGATGTTTCCATTTGGCATACTTTCCTGAAAAATGGAAAAATGCAAAAGTTGTTCCAGTTTTGAGATCAAAATCCAGCTGAAACTTCTAGCTACCGTCCAATAAGTTTGCTTTCTTCAATGTGTTGACTTTTTTTTCAAAGAATCATTTTGAATAGAATAATGCTTCACATCCATACGAACTCGATTTTTGCAAATGAGCAATTTGGATTTCGCCATGGGCATTCAACTATTCATCAACTCTTAAGAATTACCAATTTAATTCGTTCAAACAAATCTGAAGGCTGCTCAAATGAAGTTTTTCTTCTTGACATAGGAAAAGCGTTCGACAGTGTTTGGAATGAAGGTTTGATTGCTAAATTGAAACAGTTTAATTTGCCGCTCTGTATTATGAAATTAGTTCAAAATTATTTAACTGACAGAACTCTGCAGGTAAATTATAAAAAAATCCAAATCTGAACGACTACCTGTTAAAGCAGGAGTTCCCCAGGGTAGCATTCTTGGGCCTATATTGTATAACATTTTCACTTCGGACCTCCCTGATTGGCCTCAAGGTTGCCACACTTCTTTGTTCGCCGATGAAACAGGCATTTCCGCTATAAAGGAAGAAATTTTCGTCTTATTTGCAGCAGATAGATACCAAAACACAACTTATAATATCCCCACAGTCTTCCAGTCTCCAGTCAGAGCTTCCTTTTTGAAACCTAATAGTAGTCACATAGGCAATATGAACGGAGTCCAATTTCTTGGTCAAGTCAAGTGAAATATCTTAGATTAGTACTTGATCAAAAATTAACTTTTATATCGCACTAAAGCTTCATGTTGATAATAGTATAGCAGTTCCTCCCAACTTTAAAAATATTATTTTTTTCTGGCCTTATCAAGATATTCTTATCCTACGTTGCCTTATCAAGATATACTTGACCTCCTGATGCTTACGCACGATATTTCGAAATGCCCCTCCTTTCCTCGTAAGACATTGTAAGAAAATTTCAATCGTTCCCTGCACTCTTTTATTTTTATTTTAGAATCCTCCTTTTCTCCTACCCGGGTAGACAATCATCCAAACATTTTTGTTATGAATCGTATAAACTCGCCAACCTTACGGAGACGATGCCAGGCATGAGTAATCTTGTCTTTGTGAGACACACAAGCCAACTTTCCACTCGAATTGATGATGATTGTGGTTGAAAACATGCTTGTGATGTTCAATCTTGGACGTGACCGTTTTGTGCCCAGTCCACAGTGTGTCACGATTCTCAAATAAAATAAAGAACAACTTGGAAGTAAGCAGTTCTCGATTCAACTGTATCCGAAGCTTTCGGTTCTATAGCCTGCTTTCGTGATAGACTCGACTAGAGATCGGGCCAAGGCGATAAGTAAATTGGTAATCAATCACCTACCGGGGTTTTCGTGATGAACGCGCTCCGTTTGCTCGGGTGAATTGAAATAATCTTTATTTGATTAATTTTTCAGATTTTCCACTTGAAATTAACCTTGAGTCGTGGTTTGCATTCTTCAGTATCTTGCTGCACAATAGCTGCGATTATTTCCTAACTGCATTGTGAAATAATGGTCGTTATTCTCCATTTTCATCGATTATTTCCAATTACAGCGTGTGTTGTATTATCCGAGGCCCTTTGGCCGATCGTATCGCGATCGCTTTGACCGTGAACTTGAGGTTCAACAACCGTGGATAATGGCAAAGAATAGACTTCTTCAGCAGCAGCATCGAATGAGAGTCGAGAACTGAAGAGTGCGGGGGATTTTCAATTTAAACATCCCCCATGCATCCAATCGATTTCCAGCCGCACGATCTCTCCACTGCTAGAATCCGAGAGAACGTGTATTTTAACACGTTTCGAATTTTCCTTTCCGCAGCGCTTGATGGCTATACCTACCAACATTGTTGCTGGATGCTATTTTCCGAAAGTTCATTGACAGAGAAGCAGAAAACATCAACTGACCGATCGATCCTAGAACCAGTTGCCAATTCCTCTTCGTCCCTCGTTGTTGACTGATCACCATTGTCTCCAAAGTGGTTTTTGCCAACGCTATTGTTGCCACCGTTTGGTACCAACCTCCATGTTTGTATTTTACCTAGAAAAATATGCTCATGGTGATTTCATGCCTTCGAATCAAACAACTCAGCATGAAACATCACGGTTATTTTTTTCAGACATTCTTTTGTTCGTTGGAGATGATGACGGGTCAAAAAGATCGTGAACATTTTAAATAATCTAAATTTTTGAACGTGTTAATTTTTGGTAGATACTCAGCCATTCCATAGCAAAACTGAAATAGTGGTTCTCAGAATTTCGTAAAAATAAGTAGTCTATTTCAAAGATCAAAATATCAAATGAACGGTAATTAAAAATGCTTTGTAGGAAAAATAAAATGATATTCAAAAGGGCATATAGTCTTGAAAAATATTGGTTGTATTTGTTTTTTTTATGGTTTTCATGGTTTGTAGACAGAGGAAGCAATATGTTTCTATATTTTTCCTAGAAAAACTTTTGACTTATTACTGTAACATGGCGATTTTTTAGAATTTTTTATATCTTTATCCAGCTTTTTTAGACACGTTAGAACGTAATTTTTTTGAGTGGCAAACTTCCCCTTAAAGGTGGAATTCAAATATTACAAATTTAAAATCAAACTCACTTTTTGCATTACTTATAGTCACTTAAACACATTTTTGGGTCATTCGTGACTTAACCCCGGATGATATATTAGATAAAGTTGAAGAAAACATGGTATCTTTTTTGAAAAACATAAACAACAAACTTATTTATTATTATTTTCAAGAATAAATTAAAAAAAAATAAAAACGTTCTTGCCCAATCATTAAAGCTTTTTTTAAAAAAAAAGCCTATAAAAATTAAAACCTTTCAAATGTGGAAAATCATGGACACTTTTTTTTTTTTCCTTTGGTTTGTTTTTTCTGTCGATCTTGTTTTCCGTGCTGAGCACCAATGCTACCGACGCCAGGAAGGCAGCTCCCACACCTGGACCCTACCTATCGACCCATCAACTCATGAACCGGGGACCAACGGCTTTACTTCCCATCCGAAGGAAGGCGTGATCAGAGATGTTATGCCTCAGAACATCCCGGCGGCGCCGACTGGGATTGAACCCAGGCCTGCTGGGGTGAGAGGTAATCACGCTTACCACTACACCACCGGTGCCGTTATCATGGACACTTGAAAACTGACGAAAATCGTAAAACAATAACGGGATAGGACATTTTGAGATATTTAGGTTTTTAACATTGTTATGGAATTTTTACTTGAAATTTATTTATTTTTTTAAATTTATTTATTTATTTATTTATTTATTTATTTATTTATTTATTTATTTATTTATTTATTTATTTATTTATTCATTTAAATTCAACTGACCAGTATTGGTCTTATTTAACTACAATCTATATAGAACATAATAAACATCAATACAGCAATTATAAATAAATTACAAAACTCTACGATAACAACCTCGATCATCACACTGCACTACATAATATCGAAGACAACATATCAAGAAGACTGGCAACTTTGCCTGAATCCGAGTGACAGACACAGTAGTGCTGTGCTCCAGCGAAGGTGGAAGCAACGCATAGAAAAATGAGCAAATACACAAACCTTTCTTCTGAGGATGTAATCTTTGCTATCGAATTCGTTCGGAGCATATAACTTTGAGCGTCAGATGACGCGATTGTGCCTGTCTCATGCCGGGCGTTTGAGATAATGAAAGAGTTTCCAGTCTTCTTGATATGTTGTCTTCGATAATATATAGAACAAAAGTTACAAATCGACACTTCAGCAGCATTAATTACGAACAGCAGAGAAACAAACAATTAATTAATACTCAGTAAGCTATTCGCAACTTATTAGGTCTCCATGTTTCATTTAGTCGTTTGACAAATTTTCGAAACTTCACTCCTTTGGGCCAGGTAGATGCGGTCATTGCTAACGGTTCCCATTTCTTATTCAACACGATCTGGAATGCAATGTAGTTCAGTGTGTTAATATCCTTCCACTTTGGCACCAGGTTCACTAGCTCATTGCAGTTTGATAAAGGAGCACCAAGAGAACGAGATACCATTTGACTAATGTCGAGCTCGGTGGCACATTTGTCAATGTGAGACAAATACAACGCGAAACCTTTACAATCCTCTACGTGTAGCGTTTCCTGTGTCCTCTCGTTTTCGCTTGCGTTGTCGAGAATCTCATCAGTGCTATCGAGAAGTTTTAGAGACGATACGGGTGTTGAATAATGCGGTATGATCGGTCCTGTTTTCTGGGTAACTTTAGTAAGGCTATCGACAATATCAGCGGCAGTGTTCTTCAGTTCTTTGATTTCAACTTCAATCGATCTAGTCGGATAGGTCTTTGTAGTTGTAGTTGAATTTCTCTCACTATATCTGCAGAATTCTGTCAAACATGTTTGCTATAAAATAAAATGCTTGATATAGTTTTTGGTTTATTACTCCTAAAGAAAAAAAAATAAAGGCAATGAAATGTTTGCCCATGTGTGTATTTTGACTCATTTCCAAATTTTATTTATTTATGGGAATGAGAAGAAATAACAGTTCTGGCTGTGTTACTCAATTTAGAGTAGATCTGGTTTTAATTAAATTGAGTGGATTTTCACTCAATTTTTAGTAGCCAAGAACGAGCGTGCGTTCAACATGCATTTTACCGAAAAGATGTTACGGAATTTTCATCGGTGTGACATAAATTTATTCGGTGGCGTGAGCCATTTTACTGCGGCGACACGCCGGCTAAATTTCATAGGCGGCGGCGTATGAAAATCGTCGGTGGCGGCGGCGTGGCGTGGCGGCGCACAGGTCTACATCTAATATCGTCAGGGGGTAAATGAAGTCTTAGAGGGTTTGGAATAGTATGCACCTTCATGCAATTAATCAGTGCTCAATGGCATCATTGACGATAATAAGTAAGAAAGTTCTGAAACCGTAACATTTTCTATATGGAAACTCCTTAACTAACTTTATGAATATTCTCAAACTTCGAAGGAGATTACGCGAGGAGATTAAAAAAGCACTTTTTTCAAAACGATGTCAAAAATGGCAATTTAAAAAATTGCCCTCCCCCCAATTTGTCAAAAGGCAAATTGCAATCCATCTTTTAATGTTGTGCATTTTAATAGTTAATTTAACATACTTTCCGGGATCAAGTCCAAAGTTTTGGGGATCAAATTTACCAAATCCTCGAGGATCAAGGATCTCCAAACTGAGGTTTCAACTTCAATTCAAAATGTATAATAGGCCCAGTCAAGGTGACGTGACGTGTCACAGCTTGAAGTTTTTGTCAAAATCCCTGTGTAAATATTTTTGAGATTCCTCCAACAGAATTCCTTTTTTAAATAGTCCTATCAGAATTATCCTTTTGAATTCTGCTTAAAATTCCGTTGAATATTTCATCAAATTTCTCATGATTTTTTTTTTCATAAAATTACGACACGGTATTACCAAGCCGGAGGTGGTGGGCTCAATTCCCGGTCCGGTCGAGGAAATTTTCTCGACATCTCTCATTGTGCTAGCCAAAAATTCAGAAAAATCGGAAATACTCAAAAAATCAAATCTCATGCAATTCGCCTACTAGTTTTGCCATGCAAAGTACAAGATTGATTCACATATGGCCACTATGCCGACTGAGTTTACAAGGCAAATCAGCCATGATAACGGCCATTTGTGGATTCTACCAAACTTGTTCTTAATCATCGATGAGACTTCTGATTCAAAAATTATTTCCTTTGCATGTTGACATTTTGTCTTTCTTCTATGTGTTTATTTTGGCATTATCGATGGAAAACTAATAAAACACATGTGTGCATGTAATTGAGTGACGTTTAAGAGGTTTTTATGAATTTTACTTTGGAAAGAATGTTGGACAGTGTGTGAGTGCGCTAAAATGCATATAAATCTCAAGCGTTCATAAACTAAGAAGACAGTCTTTGAGAGGTTTTGGAATACAGTATGACCTGGCTAAACAAAGATTAAAACGGCCTAGAATTGCTTTAAATGTCACATTGGCCTAGAGTATTATCAACCACCTAAAACTGACAACGCTCATAATAATGAAATGAAACGTTAGAATGGCCCTCAAATGCCATAAATTGTCCAAATAAGGGGAATTGTGGGTTCGAATCCCACCGGTGCCCTTGAATTTTTTCGCAAATTTTCTCACACATACCGTCTCTTACCGATGATATGTGCTTACCTCTCAGTTTGTTAAAAGTTCGAGCGTTTGATCGAATTGACATACCCATGCTTCTTTTTAAACTTCGTAAAATGGGAATTCATTACGCACTCCTCAAGTGGCTTGAATCATATTTAACTGACCGCCATCAAATAGTAAAATACAAAAGAAAGACATCAAATCCCGTTGACGTGACTTCAGGAGTTCCTCAAGGCTCCCATTTAGGACCGCTATTATTTATTCTCTTCGTCAATGACATATCTTTCATTATTAAAAAATTGAGTTTTAATCTATGCTGACGGAAATAAAAGATGCCAAATACAGCACATTCAAAGAGGAAATACAGATATTCCATACTTGGTGTCATAAAACCCAGCTACAGTTAAATATAAAAAAATGTAACTCAATTTCCATTATTTAGTAGAAAACGAGTCCTACCCGGCTTTCCGCATTGCGTTTTAAATTTGTATGGAAATTAGTATGGGAAAACCTACTTTTTTGCATCTTTATTACTAGGGACCACAATTTTGGACAAACCACGCATCAAAATACGTTATAACTTTTTTTTAGATACATTCTAGCACCGTGCTTTTTTGGCAAAGTTGTTAGGCACTTCTTGGACTATATTTGTACATACAAAATTCATGCAAAATTGTGGTTTCTAGAGATAAAAATGCAAGAAAGTTGGTTTTCCCATACTAATTTCCATACAAATTTCAAACGATGACGATACGGATCGTGAAAGTTATAACAGAAACGATTTGTGAAACCAAGGATGTTGTTAGCTCTGTTAATTTGTGTTATAATGAACGGCGAAAGTAAGTTTTGAGTCCAAAATAACACCTAGGCCTGGGTTCAATCCCAGTCGGCGCCGCCGGGATGTTCTGAGCAATAACATCCCTGATCACGCCGAAAGTAAAGTAAAGTAAAGCCGTTGGTCCCCGGTTCATGAGTTGATGGGTCGATATGTAGGGTCCAGGTGTGGGAGCTGCCTTCCTGGCGTCGGTAGCATTGGTGCTCAGCACGGAAAACAAGATCGACGGAAAAACAAATCAACTAAAAAAAAAATAATTGTAAGACGGTCCACACTGCTTGACGGCAAATAAAGAAAATAAATTAATAGATAAATAAATATATAAAAATGTTTCTCATAAACAATTAAATTGACTGCAAAGTCGATAAACCGTAAATCAAAAAAAAAAATCATGCAGTCCACCGAATATCTGTGAAAAATTGCAGGAAATCTGTGAAAAATCACCGAACTGTTTACCGAACGTGCAACTGTTGAGATATGGTAAAAATTCACAGATTTCGGTAAAATAATCTTAGTGTGTATTCACACAACCGGCCACCATTTGCAATGTTTAAAGACCTTCAAGTTTATAAATTTTAATCAGCTAAAAGAGCTAAGCGCAAAACCAATTGTTCCGACCAATCGCAGGCCTACGTCATCCTTCCGTTTGTGCTTCTAAACACAGACTCTTCTACTTTTTTTCAAAATTATAGTTTTTTTTTAAATATAAGCCCAATTACAGGTTTATATAAGGTAACATCCATTATTTTTCAAAATGATTAGGATTTTGACAAGGCGCTGGTGACACAGAACTTGGCGTCGACTTCAAAGTGATGACAGGGGCAAAGTGGAATTTCTGAAAATTAATATATGCTGCGTCACTTATGGATGGGATCTTGAAGAACAATCTTACGCTATATTTACCACTATTTAGCTTGATAGTTGTTGTTTTAGTTGCTCTGGAAGTCAAACACACTCCACTGTTTCAGACCATATTGCTGCAATGTCGTCTTACCTGAAATTAAAAAAAAAAATGAGTCACACTCCCGGTCTCACATAAAGAAAGAACATTTCATCATTCATTTCAATATCCACTTCGAATCGAAAAAAATCGGAAACGATTCAAATACCACACCGCCCAAAACGTTCACCGGTTTCTCCGTATATACAATCCCATTAAATTAGGCACTATTGGGAACCCAAATCGTAATCCTTTGTGCCTTCTTATTTCGGCCATATTAACAACAACAACAACATCACAACCGGTGTATTCTCTTTCTTCTCACGATATGATGTCATTCTGAAGGAATCTGTGCCTCTGAGAAGTGGTCGGCGTGTCTCCACCGCCATCTTCGTCTCGCTTTATTTGACAGTTGCCGGTGTCCTTTTTGGATTATCCGTCGCAACTTACGCAAATGCGACCAAATTCCACCGAACCGTACCGTTGACCTTTCTCTTCCGATCCAAATGTGACTGACGACATAGCTAAATTGGATTAATTCCGCGAATCATTTGCGACATTTTATCGAAAGTATTCAAACTTTGCCCAAAACCGGCTCTTATCCTCAAAGCGAAACATCTGGTTCTAAGTATTGCTAAATATAATTCCACATTTGATTGTAATCCCGACCATTAACCGACAATCGCAAAACAATCAAGCCACCACGTTGAAGTTTTTGCAGCAGGTATAGACACTTGTATGGAGAGCTATGAACTGGAGAACTGGACCAAGAGGCCTTGACTGCGGTCAACGATTCTACTGCTTCTGCTGCTGTGGCTGTGAACCCCGAACGTCTTTGTGAACCGTTTCTCTGCTCTTGGTATGATTCCCTCTGATGTGCCTACACTCATTGTACATGTGCG
Source organism: Ochlerotatus camptorhynchus (assembly GCF_037179485.1). Taxonomy (NCBI): domain Eukaryota; kingdom Metazoa; phylum Arthropoda; class Insecta; order Diptera; family Culicidae; genus Ochlerotatus; species Ochlerotatus camptorhynchus. The sequence continues at coordinate 1,140,827 of NW_027040773.1, forward strand.
TTCGGGATTTTTTTTTCATTGCTCATGTGGTTGGAACGCTGCCGATCGGAGGAACTTATTGCTGCAGCCGGTGTTGGCAGTGTCAATTTTTTGTTTGTTTAGAAAATCGTTACAGCCTCCGGACAGATTATTAATTCAAGCCGATTTTTGTTTATGCAAGCCTACATGACACATTATAATCTGTTCTACTGTGGGGCAAACGAGTCTGTTCATATTTATTGAAGTTCATGTTTTGTTCATGTTGAGGTGATGTAGCGAATTACAAACAATTACAGTAAGGTTAGTGCTACCCAAATTTTAAGGTGGAAACTTTTTATTAAAGATATCGGGATTTATCATTAATTTATTAATTCATTGATTGAAATTTTATCTATTTTGTGCATTCAGGAAATTCGTATGGTCATCGGAAATGCTTTGACGATAACCATAAATTAGTGATCAACAATAGATTACTGTTTTTCCGAGTGAATCTTGCACATCATTATGTCCTACATTCTTCACGAAGTGCTGATGTACTCCCACTCGTACTAAACTTCCTAGGAATAATAACCATTTGCAATGTACCATCGTGGAATGTGACAATTTGTTTCAAGTCACTATGGTGAAAGTTTAATTGGATTGGAAAAAGTTCAACAGAATTCTTCTGACTGAAAATCACATTTTTGTTTTATGAATCTTCACAAAGCATGGCAGGTGGACCGTCGGATGATTTTCGGATGCTGCTGAGCTGACAATGACTTGACAAAGCTAAATTTGTAATTACTGAGTGGTTTTTGTTGTCCCTTGAAGAGTTTGTAATGAGGAAGCGGACTGAGCTGTTGGAAACTTTTCGGACCGAATTCCAACGAACCTTCATTAACCCTTGATTTAAGTTTCCAATGAATGTTTAAAGTTTACACAATAACCATCATTATCAGCTGAAGTTTCAAATAGGTTTTTCCTAAAATTAACCACTTTAATCAAATATCCTTGGCAAGAACTGCTGATGCCTAAAAGGTATTGCCTTTAGCTTATTCCCCGGCCAAGCCCCCGTTTCGCTAAAGTGGGCTAACACACTCTCAAAGCTACTCTTATCCAGTTAGTTTTAGGCAGCTCAGGTTTGCTGCCTTGTTTTGTAGGTAAGTAATACCGGGCAAAAAGCACGCACCCATGCGGTCGTCACCGTTCGTTGTTGCCAACGTCAAACACATGGTGCCACTCACAGAGTCTTATGTACACCAGCAGCCGGTAAAATTCATCGAACTTTTAGTTGCTTGGCTTGGATTGGATGAAGGACAACAACAAGAAAAAAAATACGTCTGAGGCACCAATTGATATCCCCCAGCAAGTGCACTGAGATCACGAAAACTTGAATGTCTCGTTTCTCAAAAAACCCCTTTTCGATAATGACTCTAAATCGGAAAAGGGAACGTGTTCTTGTTCTTAAGAAATTTGCGGGAACGGTTTGGGCGTTTGTGTGTTGTCGGCTGGATCTGGTGTATGCAAAAGAGTTTTATGGTGGTTGGGGTTTGATTTTGATTGTTGTGCAAAACTCAAGCTTTTCTAGTCTACAAAAATCCTGTAGATTAAATTATACACTAAGCATTCTTGGCTCAGTAACCTATGTTCAGCTGCCTGAATTCAACATCAGCAATTGGATCGATCTTCTGTTTGGGGCTGAACATTTTTATCGGTTGGTGTCCAGCGGATTTGCTTAGGATCGGGACTTCCGGTGATTATTGATACAGTATTTGTATGAATACTGAAAGCTCGTGACTGGTTTATAGAAGGGATTGTCTTGGGGATTTTCGGATCTTTCAGTCTTCTAAAGCAGTAAAAACGTTGAATTTCTTCAACTCTCTGACGTTTCGGTGGTATATTTATCCATCTATAGGGATTTCTATAATCATAACGGGGTTATAGAAATTGCATGTATACTGTGCTGGTTGTGTCACTCACAGAAGCTACGTTTCTTTGTTGAGTATATGTGTGTACTAACACATGCTATGTGCTATTTAGCAAGACAATTATTAAAATGTACCGCTAATTTTCTCATAAACATATTTCAAATTCATATTTTAATAGGGGAAATGACGGCTTCGGCATGCCAGACTATTTTCGGCAACCCAAATTGAAACACTATTTTCACTGGATTTTCTTACGAAAACACTTCGCTGAATGCATGCAAACGATTCTTTATGCTTTCAGCTTCAATTTGACTATATTTTTACCACTGAGAAAAAACAATCTAGCAAGGTTTTCTTGAAATGAATCACACGCACTACAAATTGTAGCTGATTTCGAGTTGCCGATAATAGAACAGCAGATTTACATGCAGTTCAAATGGAACGGTTGCCGAAGAAAAACTGGTTGCCGACAATACTCGCTCTCACTAGAGAAGATTGGAGCTTTGTAAAAGCGTTTCAAAACAGTTTTCGACAATTCTTTCGACTGAAATTGTTAGAGCAGCTGGCAGCAAAAGATTGTAAACAAACCAATACTGTATATGTGTGCGTTCCTTAGAGAAAAAGGCTATAGAAAGAAGGTCGCTGCTGAGGTTGCCGAGAATACGTAAATTCCCCTATCTAATATTTCTCTTTTTTTCCATTGGTTTGCTTCCGTCAATCTTGTTTTCCGTGCTGAGCACCAATGCTGCCGACGCCAGGGAGGCAGCTCCCACACCTGGACCCTACCTATCGACCCATCAACTCATGAGCCGGGGACCAACGGCTTTACTTCCCTGTGGTGGTGGCGCCGACTGGGATTGAAACCAGGCCTGCTGGGGTGAGAGGCAATCACGCTTGCCACTACACCACCGGCGCCGCTAATAATATTTCTCATGCTTTGACAGCAATTTTTATAAATTTTGATATACAATTTAACAAAAAACCATGCACCAGTGCTAACCCGACTAAGGGGCTGTTCATTAACTACGTAGACGGTTTTTTTAGGATTATTGACCCCCCCCCCCCCCCGCGTAGACAATTGTCCAAACAATTTTTTTTTAAAATTTGTGTTGGCCTTGGATAATTGTCACCCCCCCCCCCTCACCCTAAACTGTAAACGTAGTTTTTGTACAGCCCCTAATGTAATGTAGCAAAAATATGGTTTCGGTAACATTAAAAGAATGAATGCTCCTCAAACCTTGGAAAATAGCTCCTATAGGTACTGCGTTGCTACTCAGATTTACTGTCCTGTCTGTTTTTTTTCGTCAGAGGAGTTTAGCGACGGGCAAGCAAATGCGTCTAACATATGCTTCTAATAGAAAGAAAGAATAATCCTCTATAATAAGCTTCTAAAGAAGATTCTAGAGGAAGATTCTAAAGCAAGTTTTTAAAAAATATTCCAAAATATGCTTTATGATTATGATAAAAGAAGCATCTAAAGAAATTTTTAAAAGATGTTTCTGAGAAAGATCCAAAAAGTAACTTCTAAAGAAGATACTTAAACAAATTTCTGATTAAGATTCTAAAAGAAGCTTCCAAAGAAGTTTCTAAAGGAAACTTCGAAGGAAAATTCTAAAAGAAGCTTCTGAAGAAGATTATAAAAGAAGCTTCTAAAAAAGATTCTAAGAGAAGCTACTAAAAAAGATTTCAAAAGAAGCATCTACAGAAGATTCTAAAAGAAACTTCTAAAGAAGATTCTAAGAGAAAGTTCTAAAATATACTTCTTAGGAAAATTCTTAAAGAAGCTTCAAAAAAGATTCTTAAAGAAGGTTCTAAATAAGATTCTAAAAGAAGCTTCTAAAGAAGATTCTAAACGAAGCTTCTACAGAAAATTCTAAAAGAAGCTCCTTAAAAAGATTTTAAGATTCTAAGGCCGTTCGCAATGCTGAGTTTTAAAATTGTTTTAAACTACTATAATTTTAAACTGTCAAAAATAAAACTGCAACACGATCAGCGAAACACACAGTTCTAAAAGATGTTTGTAATCATCAAGTTCCATAAACTTTACTGTTCTCTATGAAGTTCTCCGTTTTTTGTTTGTGAAGCTCTTCGAAACATCTTTAAACACATCCAAAGAAATTTGAAACAGAGTTCCATTCGTGTTTCAAACTCGCTCAGAAATAAAACAGAATAGTCGAGCAGTTGCAAATCTAGTGCAAAATAGTGCTCGAATAATGAAACTGCAACTCAGCATTGCGAGAGGTACGTTTCTGTTCTAGTTTCAAATTGAAACAGTCCTTATAAAATACAACAGCATTGCGAACGGCCCAATTGAAGCTTCTAAATAAGATTCTAAATAAACATTCCAAATAAAGCTTCTAAAGAAGATTCAAAGCGAAGCTTCTAAAAAAGGTTCGTAACCAAGTAACACAAATTCATAGAATAATGTTAGGTAAACTGCTATACAACCAAAACCAGACACATGAAGGACATATAAACTAATATAGACCATGTGTGTTGTTTGGGTAGTTAAGCTTCTAAGGAAAATTCTAATGAAAACTACTAAATAAGGTTCTGAAAGAAGCTAATAAAGAAGATTCTAAAGATGATTGAAAAGAAAACTACTCAAGAAGACTCTAAAAGAAGCTTCTAAAGAAGATTCAAACCAATGCTTCTGAAGAAGATTCTAAATGAAGCATCTACATAATAAAGATTCTACATAAAAGAAGATTCTAAAGAACATTGTAGAGAAACTTCTAAGGGAGAATCTAAATGAAGCTTCTAAAGAATATTCTAAAAAATCCTGATGAATGTAGGCGTCTTAGTGAAATACCTATATAAACAGAGAGAGATAAAGATTAGAAAATAAGCTTCTGAAGAAGATTCTACAGGAAGCTTATAAAAAATAATTCTAAAATAAACTTCTAAATCTAAAAGATGCTAAAGAAGCTTCTAAAGAAGATCCTACAAGACTCTTGTTAAGAAGATTCTAAAAGATGCTTCTAAAAAATATTATAAATCTTAAAGAAGCTTTTAAAGAAGAATCTTCAAGAAGTTCTTAGGATGATTCTAAAAAAAGCTTCTAAAGGAAACTTCTGAAGAAGATTCTAAGAGAAGCCTCTAAAAAAGAATCAGTTTAATAATATTCAAAACGAAACTTCTAAATAAGGCTCTAAATGAAGCTTATGAAGTTGATTCTTATGGAAGCTTATTAACAATATTCTAAAAGAAGATCATCAAAATATTAAAAGATTCTTCCAAAGAAGATTCTAGAAGAAGCTTATAAAGAACATTGAAATCAAAGATTCTTAAAAAGATTCTAACAGCAGCTTCTAAAGAAGATTCTAAAAGGGCTTCGAATGAAGATTCTAAAAGAAGATTCTTAAGGGGAAGCTCACCGCTCAGAAAAAAATAATTACATTTTGATTTTTCTAAAAATATTGGAAAAGAGATCCAAAATCTAAAAAAAATCACATTTTTTCTAATTTTTCAAAGAAAATTCATATGCAAAAACATTTTTTATAAGTCATTATGGCATAAAGTTGGACTCAAAAAACCACAAAACATTGACTTTTCGGTTTTGCTGAGGGTCCAATTTTTTTTTCATGATGATAGAAAAAATATTTTTACATGGAACTTTTGGCAAAAATCTAACGAAGAAACTGATTTTTTATTTGATTTTTGATATATATTTTTTAGAAAAATAAAAATGTACCGAAAATATTTTTTTATTTTCGGGCCGGTAAGCTTCCCTTTAATGAAGCTGCTAAGGAAGATTCTCAAAGCAACTTCTCAAGAAGATTCTAAAAGAACCATCTAAAAACTATTTATAAGATGTTAAGGAAGATACAAAACGAAGTTTCTAAAAAGGATTCTAAAAAATCTTCTACAGAAGATACTAACGGACGCTTCTATTTTTTTTTAATATGCTTCTAAATAAGATTCAAAACGAAGCTTCTAAAAACGATTCTAAAATAAACTTGTAAAGAAGTTTCAAATAGAAGCTTCTAAAGAAGATTCCACGAGAAGCTTCAAAAGAGGATTCTGAAAAAGATTGAAAAGGAAGCTACTAAAAAAGATTCTAAAAGAAGCTTCTAAGGAGATTCAAATCAAAGCTTCTAAATAATATTCTAAATGAAGCTTCTAAAGAAGCTTATAAAGAAGATTATAAATGGATCTCCAATAGAAGATTCTAGAAGAAGCTTCTAAAAACTATTCTAAAAAAATTCTAAAAAAGATTTTAAAATAAGATTTTAAAGAAGATTCGAAAATATGCTTCTAAAAAAGATTTAAAACGAAGCTTCTGAAGACGACTCTAAAAAAGCTTTTTAGGAAGATTCTTAAAGAAGCTTCTAAGGAAGATTATTAAAGAAGCTTCTAAGAAAGATTCTAAAATAAACTTCTAAAGAAGGTTCAAAAGGAAGCTTCTTAGGAAGGTTCTCAATGAAGCTTCTAAAGAAGATTCTAAAAAAAGCTTTCAAATCTTTTTTAGAAGCTTCTTTTAAAATCCTTTTAAGAAGCTTTTTTAGAGTTGTCTTCAGAAGCTTCGCTTTAAATCTTCTTTAGAAGCATCTTTTAAAATTTTCTTAAAAATCTTATTTTAGAATCTTTTTTAGAAATTTCTTTTAGAATCATATTTAGAAATGTCTTTTAGAATCTTATTTAGAAGCTGTTTCTAGAATCTTCTTTTGGAGATCCAAAACAAAGCTTCTACATGACGATTCAAAAGAAGATTCTAAAATAAACTTCTAATGAAGATTCTAAAAGAAGCTTCAAAGGAAAATTTTACAAGAGACTTCTAAAGAAGATTCTTCAAGATGCTTCTCTTGATGATTATTTAAAAAGCTTCTGAAGAATTTATAAAGAAAGCTTCTAAAGAAGATTCTAAATGAAGCTTCTAAATAAGATTTTAAAATACGTTCCTAAGCCTCTAAAGAAGATTCTAAAGGAAGCTGATAAAGAAGATTCTAAATGAATCTTACAAAAAAGATTCAAAAAGAAGATTCTAAAAGAAGCCTCCAAATCTGATTCTTAAAGATGCTTCTAAAGAAGATTCTAAAAGAAGCTTTTAAAGAAGATTCTAATTGAAGGTTCTAAAAAAAGATTCTAAATGAAGCTGCTAAAGAAGATTTTTATAGAAGCTTCTAAATCTAAAAGATGATTATTTAGAAAATTCTAAAAGAACTTTTAAGGAAGGTTCTAAAAGAAGATTGTATAGGAAGCTTCTAAAGAAGATTATAAGGGAAGCAAGAGAAGCTTCTAAACAGATTCTAAAAGAAGATTCTAAAATAAACTTCTGAAGAAGGTTCTATAAGAAGATTATTAAAGAAGATTATTAAAGAAGATGATTAAAGAAGCTTATAAATAAGACTCTACAAGGGGCTACTAAAGAAGATTCAAAACAAAGCTGCAACAGAAAGTTATAAAGCAAGCTTCTAAGCAAGATTCTAAAAGAAGCATCTAAAGACGATACTAAAAGGAAATTTTGAAGAAGATCCTAAAAGAAGCTCTTATAGAAGATTTTACAACAGGCTTTTTTTTTCGTCGCTGCTTCTCTTTATTATTCATATGGAATTTTCCTTACAATTCCTATTACTTAAAAATTCTTCTTAAATTCCTATGGATACATACTTTCAACTCTTGGTAAACTTAATCTTGAAATTCCCAAGGCTCCCACTGTCCCCTTAAAATTCCCATGTAATCAGAAAACCGCCAAGGCTGCAAGAGCGTGGTGGGTGGGACATGTTGTGCTATTTGCCTCAAATTTGGTCTGTAGAAAACAAATAGGAGCATATCGAACTTGGTGGTCGAAATTAATGCTTTGAATTATCATCAAATATAATTAGATATCTATTTATGATGCTATTGGAACCACCTAGGATATTTCATTAGATTCAAACCCAAATGCTGTGGAAATTTCTTAGATTAGATTCTGCACGTTGTAGATTCATGTTGATACCTGATCTGAACATTTTTAACAAGGGGTTGAGTAATTAAGTTGGATAGTGGGAATGACACTGATTAAGACTGCACTGAAATATGGATACAAAATTCTAAGTGGAATTAAGAAGCATATAATCACATATTTTGTTCTTGTAAGCATTCTACTCACAACCTAATTCGCAAATTTTATTAAATGGCAAACCCATAATGAAATTGAAATATCTCTGAAATATTATTGATAAAATAGTTCCTACACTCTAAAAACACCATTTAAAACACCAGAATATCCCAAAAGGCTGTTTAAAGCATGACATGGCAGATTTATTGAATAATTCTAAATTGATTTAATTCAGATTAATTCTGAACTTTGAACTCCTAGATGGGATCGCAGCTCAGTTGGTAAAGGCGCAGCTACAATACAAGACCATGCTGGAGCTGTCTTGGTTCGATTCCCAGTCCCGTCTAGAATTTTTTTCGGTTTGAAAATTTCTTGACTTCCCTAGATTATTATTGTACTTGCCATACAATTACACTGATACGAAAATGGTACAGTAATCGAAAGCTCTCAATTAATAACTGTGAAAGTGCATCTAAAATACTAAGCTGAGAGCACGCAATAAGCTAATATGCCATAAGGAATAAACTTGAAATGTGAAGAAGAAGAAGAAGAAGAAGAAGAAGAAGAAGAAGAAGAAGAAGAAGAAGAAGAAGAAGAAGAAGAAGAAGAAGAAGAAGAAGAAGAAGAACTCTTATATGGGTCAAGAACAGTCATAGATCGAGAAACAAAAGATTATTCAAACGGAAATGTCTCTTGAATGCTAAAAGCATTCGAATCATATTGATAATTAAAGAATTGATTTCCAGTTATGCAACAAAATAAGTAAACTGCCTCTAACTGACAGTAAATCCCACATTCAAACCTTTTTTCCCTCTATTTCAACACCCCAAAAAAGAGCCGTTACAAAACCCTCTCCCAAAAGGGTAATCCACCGCCGTCCCTGATACCATCCCTTCTCCGCTATTTGGCTTAACCCGTTCTTGACACCTTTTGTTTTTTCTCTTCCATCTACTAGCATCATACCATCGACCGTTTCTGTTACGTTGCTACTAGCGATTGACACTTTCCTGCTCCTCATGCATATGTACCTACATCGCCTATTTCAAGCGCTCATTCTCGTAATCCAAATTTGAGCCGAACAATGTACTAGGACCTAAATAGCATTGACGGATTCTCTTCGGCGATTTTCACGGCACACCCACTTCGATAAAAGAAGTTATTGTCTACCATCAAATAAGGCAGAAACGGCAAGAAACGGTTTTGAATTTAGTTAAGTTAGTTAGAGAATCGATCAATATTACCTAGGACCTAATCGATTGTTCGGCTTGAATTGTCGAATAAGCCCTGGCGCTCTAAATCCATACCTACAAACGGATCCGCCGCCGATGGAAAAGTGGTTGACATAGTTTTTCCCCCTTTTAGTCCTGCGTCGTTCCCTGTGCGGCCGTGTGCTTCGGCAACCAAAGGACCAAGTTTACGCGACTATGTAGTAGTCGTTGTTGTCACGTGTTCCTGATGTTTTCCCCTCATCACAGTACACCCTTAGCACACATTCGATAGACGATTTAGCCATTGTTCCTTTCGGAATCTGCAAACTATGTGAAGCAAACGGGAATTGGAAAAAAACAACTCCAAATTGATGTTACGCTTCGTTTTTTTTTTTCCTGTTTCAAACACGTCGCACGAGTGTGAGAGAAATTTAAATTTTAAATGGAATTCCATGCCAGCCGTCGCTATGAATAATGGCCCAACGGCACGCTATACTTATATAGGCGCAAGGATCAGGATAGGATCGGTCGGGAAGCACATTGAACTCAGTTGGGAATTTCTTTTTTCTTTTTAGCCGGGGAAACAATGATTGTTTGCACTATTGTTGGAATCGCAGTAGCGATTGTCCTCACAAAACTCGTGTGAAGCAAAAAAAAAATCAAGTACTTTATTTCAAGGACTTCTGCAATGTTCCGAAGAACTCTTTTGTCAGTGGCGATGAATTTAAGAACGTTGTTCAGCTGATAACCACGGGATGCGAAGCTTCTTCTTCTTAGCATTTCAAGCTTATTGCTTAATGCGTGCTCTCAACTTAGTGTTCAAGATGCACTTTCACAGTCATTAATTGAGAGCTTTCAATGCCTGTACCATTTTTGCATTGCTATAATAGTGTCCAAGTCCAATCATACTTCTATACCCAGGGAAGTCGAGAAAATTTCCAACTCCAAAAATTCCTAGGCCGAACCAGGAATCGAACCCAGCCACCTCCAGCATGGTCTTGCTTTGTAGCTTCGCCTTAACCGACTGAGCTAAGGGATGCGAACGGGAAATGAATCTCATCTACTTTTAAAATGAATGTTTGATTTTTGGGAAGTTTTACTTCTTAAATATTCGCTCGATCAAAATGTTGACGTGTTTTCAAATTTTTCCAAAATCATTGTTAAACTCGTTAAAGGTACAAATTTAAGATTTGAGCATCTTTAAAGATTCATATTTACCAACAAACACACCTTTCCATTGCTACTCTGAAAAGCATTCAGGAACCATTATTTCTTAAAATATTCACAACGTATCGATTTTTATCCTCCATCTACATTAATTCCCACATTTTCTTCCAAGGAACGAACAACGGCAGTTAAACTTTCTGCCTTACCTCAGCATCTCGGGGGGTGGGAGATTTATTTCGCAATATTATCCCTCCCAAAAATATAGCTCAGCATCCATTTTGTCACGTTTTTCCTGGTTTCCACAAAACCCCTCTTCTCGCCCAATGATAAGGAAACAAACACGTGTACCTTAACATCCAGGCCCAGGCAGAAGGCGCAGTGAACGGAAATTTTCTTCTATCATTTAGCTTATTTTTTCTACCTCGGGAAGAAGATTTTCATCATTTTTCTTTTTGGCTTTTACCTTTTTCCTAATCTCCAGTGCGGGGCACCCCACCACCACTGGCAGACGATAAAGGTGAATGTGTTCTTCCAAGAAAAATGTGTATCCGGGAAGGAAAGCTAGCAAGTGATTTAGACTTTTACCGACTCAAGTTTGTGTACACGTGGGTAATGCTGGGACGGTGGATTTAAAAAAAATCGTTTGGCTATGGGTGTGCGATATGAGAGTTTTGAGCTAAACTAGCAGGCTGTTTTTCCATTGGGAAGGTTGTTCAGATGCAGTGAACACTTATTTGGAGAATTCTACCACCACATGGAGCTAGTTTTCCTTATAACTTCTAGTGACTTGCTTTAAGTTGACTGCTCGAATAGATAGAAGTCCTTTTGAATGACGGTCTGATTCTTTGGTTAATCTTTGTTTGTTCTTCTGCATGGCCATTTTGTCTTTAATGCATCAGTGCGTTTACCTACAACCTCGTCTACAACTTTGATTTCGTTAATTATTTTAGGTCAGTTGTCATTTGTGATATGATATATGCCAATGTATAAAAATTTTCGGATAAACTGGAACGGGCCAAATCGTTCCGGTCTCGATCTATTTAACACAATCGGCCACCATTTTCCTGCGGTTGAGTTCGGTGAAAGGGTCTTCCAGCTTGTGTTGCCAGGTAAGCATTCTTCACATCGAAACATTTCTCTGAATGACATACATTCGCGTTGCAGTTCACCTGGTGCGAATGGTGCATCTTCTGGTCTCACCGCACCCAACGTCGCCGATATATCATCCGATCTACACCTGTACTACAAAAATGCTCGTAGCCGCAGGAACAAAATTGATCAAGCTTTTCTTGCAATCGCCGAATTGGATTACGACGTGTACAGTAGACTAATGCAAAATTTGAAATGTTCGCTCCACAGTGCTCAAACGGTTCCAAATTTGGCCCTGATTAGCCTCTCAAAACTTGAACCCATTTAGTGAGAAACTGACTTGGCACAAACCATTTGAAGTTTATATGGAAATTACTATGGGAAAACAAAACTTTTTGTTCATTGTCTTCTAGCCTTTTTACATATTGTACTGTTAATAAATTCTATTGCTATTCTTATGGGAATTTTTATCAGCTACAACTTTGCAGAAAATCGATTTTCAGCCAAACGTCAAATGAAATAGTTATTAATTGTTTAAGAGATTGATAATCTTATGGCAAGATTAAGCAACTGTATTGTGGGCAACACTGTATTCTGCAGTGTGACATAGTAGCCATGATTTTTGTTTTCTTTACTACGCACTATAAACACCAATGTTGCCTGCTGAACAGTTGATTGAGCATAATCATAAGACATCAGTGACTTGAATCCTTAATAATTTTTGTTCCTTACATTTGATCGAAAAGTAGTCTTCAACAAAGTTGTAGCTGAGAAAATTTTCAACAAGCTCAGTTATCATTTTTTAAAGTAGAGTGAACTGGTGAATTTCGAGATCGATGTGAACTGAAATTATGGTTTCTCCATAGTAATTCCCATATAAACTTCAAATGGTTTGTGCTCAGTCAGTTTCTAACTAAATGAGTTCAAATTTTGGGAGGCTAATCAGGGCCCAATTTGAAACCGTTCGAGCACTGTGGACCGAAAATTTCAAATTTTGCATCAGTCTAGTGTACAGAGACTTGGCTGGACGATCGTATCCAATCTTGCCAGCTATTCAACAACGACTACTGCGTCCATCGAGTTGATCGTTGCGCCTCCAACAGCTTGCGTCGACGTGGTGAAGGTGTAGTAATAGCCGTGAAGCAAATGTACGCGTATTCAGTTATCCAAGTTACAAGTAACATTCAGCAGCTGTGAGTGAAAGTCACTCTCGAGCCACTGACTCTGTTTGTTGGTGCACTGTACATGCCGCCAGATAAAGTTCAGGACCAGAATGTTGTGCAGCTTCAGTTGATAGCACAGATGCTATCTTTGAAGCAAACAGACAGCATATCGATATGGATGAGCTCGTTTTGTTCGGTGATTTCAATCAACCTAGACTGTTCTAGAAAAGTTCGAGCAGTGGATACGCCTTCGCTGAATCGATACTGTCACAGACTTCAAATTCTTCTTGATAGTAAGGCATTTCTTATTCGAAACTGTTCTGACCGAGTACTAGATCTCATATTTTCAAACGATTCAATTATGACTAACGGTACCGTAACATTAACAGCTGGTTCCAATCGATCGCTCTCTCTTTCTCTGTGGTTTGTGTGCCTCCTGTATCATTTCTGTTGACCTTACTGAGCGTGATTTTCGTCGAGGGGATTATGATAACTTGAATGAACTGCTGTCGCAAGTTGATTGGTCTGAAGTATACAAAAGCCATGACGTCGATAGCACTGTCAGCTCCTTCAATCGTATTCTGCATAATTGCATCATTCAAACTGTATCGCTAAAAAGGCCCCCAAGGAATCCTGCTTGGTCCAATGCGTATCTTCGCACCCTGTGTTGACGGCGTGCCAAGTTACTGCAGCGATGTTGTTGTCAACGATGTTTGTATTTAAAGCATTAGTTGACGAAGCTAGTCGAATCTATCGTGGATACAATCGTTTTTTGTACAAAATCTACTTTAGACGGAGACAAGACGATCTTCGGTGAAACCAGAAATGGTTTTGGAGCTTTGTAAATTCAAAACCTAAAGAGAGCGGATTACCGACTTCGATTCACTTAGGAGATGTTCATGCTCTTTCTGCAGAAGCAAAGTGCGAGCTTTTCTCTTAACGATTTGCTAGCGTATTTGAGAATCGTATGCCAACTGTGGATGAGATAGTTGTAGCTGTTGATCTGGTACCACGAGACACGGTGGATCTTGATGTATGCAACATCAACAAAGCGACGGTTGAATCAGCTCTACAGAAACTCAAGCAGTCTTATCAACCTGTCCCGGAAGGCATTCCTTCGTGTGTATTAAAAAACTACAAGGGACAGCCCTATGGGGTTGTACGCAATGGTGACGTAGGACTACGTGGTCTTATATAATGAATATTATTTGTAACCTGCAGCAGGAGCTTGTGTTTTGTGTAGGAATAGGAATTTGAGCGGGGTTCTCTCTGTTTATACTCTTTAGTATGAAACACTTGACATAGGCCCACAGTAACTCTCGAAGAGCTACTGATTTCGATCAATAGCGGTGCAGCTTCAGCCTCCTTCTATGGATGCTCATATGGGCTGCAGCTCGCTGCTTGCAGGCAGCCTTTCATTGTATACTGGAGAACACCACCATTCACCCTGCCGTCCTGAATGAACTATATCCACCTCTTCGAGGTGGTTTGTTTAAAAGGACGTTAATAGATGGAAGCATGGAAGCATCATTCACGACGCGGTGATTAAATACACAGTTTGGTGAGACCGGTTAGAATTCAACTTTGAAATCTGTGTTAGGGAAATCGCTTTTCGCAGGCAATCGGTGATAATTTTAATTATCATAGCAACAGTTGCACATCCGTTAAATTTTCAATAGTGACATTTTGAAAAATGATAAAGTCTTAATTTTAACAGATGCCTTGAAAAAATCCAATCGATTGGCGTATTAAGGCTGTGAACCATTTGCCGAGTTAAATTTAACTCGTGGTTAAAAGTGACATTTCAAAAGCTATTTTCTATGTTCGAAAATCCCTGTGCTCTCGATCGACCGGTTTTCGAGAAGAACTTAGCCAAGGTTGTCAAAAATTATCTGTCAGAAGTAACCACGCTCGGATAGCAGGGTTAAGCGATAACTTTCCAACTGTCAAATTTTAACCAAAAGTTAAAACAATCCACGAAATGGTTCACAGCCAAAGAATTAAAATCCATCATTTCTGGATCAAAATTAGACCACCTGCATGCCACCACCGACTTTGGTTTTTGAAATCGCACCCCCAATGTTGCCTTAAAGTACATAGTATGTTCGATTTAAACATATCTAGATAGAGCTGGAATTAGGCGTAACAGCTTTTGTAAGCAATGACTTCTCTCAATGATTTGTAGGAATTCAAAGCACGCCCGCGCAAACCAACATTACCGCCATGTAGGGAAAGTCTCACCCTACCTGATGGTGATGTTGATTTGCGTGGGCGAGCCTTGACTTTTAAGACATCATCGAAAGAAGTAATTGTTTACAAAAGCTGTAACGCCCTAATTCCAGCTCTATCTTGATATGGGAACTGACATCCGCTTGATGACCTTGACAAATGTCCAAAAATAATCTTTTACAAATTTATGGTGGCCCTGAAAAGGACCGTTTTGTCGTGATGGTTGAGTAATGCTGAGCTATTAGGGTGTTAAACACAGATGAGGCTGGTGAGCTGTATGTTGTTTGGAATGAGGGTGACGCGCTCGGCACTGCTGCTGCTGCAGCTGATGCCGACGATCGGATTCACCACACACGATAATTGGAACTGTATCCGATCAGCGGTTGAAGTCAGCCTTGATCGCTAGCTGCTTGCGCGGAGTCTTTTTTGGTGTATCGGAGAACACCACCACTCACGACGCGGTGATTGAATAAACACCGTTTGGTGAGACCGGATGGAATTCAACTTTGAAATCTGTGTTAGGGAAATAGCTTTTCACCGGCAATCGGTGATAATTTTAATTATCAAAGCAAAAGTTGCACATTCGTGCAATTTTCAATAGTGACATTTTGAAAAATGAAAAGGCTTAAATTTATCAGATGCGTAGAAATATATCTGATCGATTGGTGATAAAATTATAGAAATTGGTTCAGGGGCAGCTGAGTTATTAACGTTCAAAATCTTTCATAATGTTGTTACATGGTCATTTTTGGATTTCACAAAGTGTACCCCTATATAGAAATCACAGACGTAGTTCTACTTCAAAACTATAGTGCACTTTTGGATGCTCCTCTTCAAGCAATTTCAACCAATCATTGCAGCTACATTGGTTTCCTTCTGCTTGGAAGACCTCCAATATGCTTCCAGTGCACAAGAAAAGCGATAAGTCAGATGTTTCTTACTACCATTGGATTACTTCCTTGTCAGCTGGATCTAAGTGTCTCGAAATCATCGTCAATGAAGTACTGTTCAGCTCTTGTAGGAACTACATCAGTACCTTCCACCTCAACACGGATTCCTCCCCCAAACAATCCGTGGACAGCAATCTGTGTGAATTTACGTCTTTTTGCAACGGCACAATGGACGATGGAGCTCAGGTTGATGCGTCTATACACCGACATAAAGGCTGCTTTTGACACCGTGAACCACGATATTCTTCTTGCCAAGCTACTTCGACTAGGCGTTTCCAGCAGAGTATGTAATTGGCTTCGTTCGTACTTAAGCAACATGCAACGTTTACTCCGTGCTCTGGTGTGCCTCAAGGTAGCAACCTTGTTCCATTGATATTCATATTATTTGTAAATGACGTGACGATCCTTTTAGCAAATGGGGGGCTGCTCATTTATGCGGACGATTTGAAAATTTATCTCGTAGTACGAAATGAAGCCGATTGCAGGCAACTTCAAGAGTTATTGAATCAATTCGCTCATTGGTGCCTCCTCAAAGTAAGTGTATCTAAGTGTTGCATCATCTCGTATCGACTGCGCAAAAAGCCAATTCTGTACAACTACACGATCGATGAACAGGATGAGCCCGTAGATAATGTGAAGGATCTTGGAGTGTTGCTGGATCACCAACTCACGTTCAAGATGCCATTATTCAGCTGTCGTTGACAAACCCAACCATCAACTAGGATTTATTTTAAAAATCGCGAAAGACTTCAACGATCCATTTTGCTTGTTTCGGTTGTTTGGACACCGTATGAAGCTGTGTGGATCTCCACGATCGAATCTGTGCAACGTAAATTTGTCCGGGCTGCATTACGAACTCTACATTGGCCTGACCCAGTAAACCAACTGTCTTATGAGCATCGTTGTGTATTACTGAGTATCAAACCGACGGCAAATCATAATAAGATGGATCTTTGGATTTGGAGCTAAGATATTTCGCCCAGAGATTGATAGTTCAGCCTTACTGGATCGTATGAGGATTTATGCCCCAGAGCGTGTATTGCGGTCCAACCAACGCTGAGGAATACTTTGTATGGCTCCAATGACTCCGTAAATTCTGTTTTTTATTATTTTAATATGTCTACAAACACAGCAGCAACAGCAACACAAAGGCTTTCGGTGAAATGGCATTCGGCCAAATTTTCCATAGTAATTTTTTTCACCCCCTGACTACTCCCTTGAGCGAAGGGCCATTAATGCGACAGTACAAAGTCAAACCCACACTTCTTTGCCTAGCTCATAAATGAATGAGTATTTCTTCGCGTTTGACTTGCTCATATACTATCTGCGGCTGTGGAAAAGTTCTAGTGACGTTTCATCTAACCTAACTTCTACTCAATTTTTAAACTGCCGAAACTATCAACCTACCTTCTTCAGAACTTTTTCTAGCTAATAATTTATCACACTTAAGCTTCCTGTTGATATTAGATAGCAACAGCAAAATGGTTAGCTGAAAACTTGGAAGGAGCGGAATATCTAGCTCTGGTCCTCACTAGTCCCTACTTCACGCCTCCCCGAGTAATATGATAACAAAAGACTACCAGCTGAAACATGGACACAGCTGGGTGGCGTAGCCTGGGAAATGTTGCCAGTCCGGCAATAGCAAAGTGAAGAGGTGCGACGCGAGCACTGGCGCGGTAACCATAGTACGGTGATAAAGGAAATGCTTCATCAAACTCGAGCGTCTGTTCACCATAGAGGTGCGGCTCAAAACGGCGTCTGTTCTCCATGTTGGGAGCGGCTGATCACCGTCCTAGTGCCACCATGGGACTCTAAACAGAGCTGTGCACGATGATCCCCCGGCGGGACAGGAGGTTGGGGCAGGCCCAACAAGCCGCCCTAGAAAAAACATAAGTATTTGCACTGAAGAAAGAAATACGGGCCAAACAGCCTGCACGCCGTATCGAACGACAACGGCCAACTTTGCAGCCTCTCGAGGAATGGTAGTTCGAAGTACCTTTTTCCCCCACAAATATATCCGCAAAGCCACCTAGAGATCACCTGACCAACACACAGAAAACCAAATCGATCACGTTCTAATCGACGGGAAATTCTTCTCCGACATTATCAACGTCCGCACGTACCGCAGTACGAAAATAGATTAGGACCACTACCTAGTTGCAGAATGCATGCGCTCAAAACTCTCGACGGTGCATAACACCCGTCGAAGTCGAACACAGCGACCCAACATTGAGCAACTACGGGACGCCGGACGCGCAGCAGCTGGAAGTTGCACTACCCACGGAATATCAGCTTGGCGCAGCTTCTCTTGATGATGGCTGGAGGGACATCCGTTCCGCCATAGGTAGTACTGCTGCAGCGGCACTAGGTACTGCAATCCCGGACCGAAGAAATGACTGATTTGATGGTGAATGCAAACTGTTAGTAGAGGAGAAGAATGCAGCAAGGGCGAGAATGCTGCAACAACGCACGAGATTGAGCGATACAGACAAAACTCAGTTTCCCGAAGGAAAAAGCGTCAGCAGGAAGACCGAGATCGCGAGGCCATGAAAAATCTGTACCGCGTAAACGACACACGGACAGGGAAGTGGCACACCTATCTCTACTAATAACAAGTAGCCGTAGCGAGCATAACCGCGGGCCCACGCTTGGGCCTAGCTCTGATTGCTTTGTTTCCATTGTCACCATTTGCAAAAGAGTTCGTGGGGCAATACCAGGCAGGATTCATGGGTACCCGCGCTACCACGTACCAAATTTTGGGCAGGTTCTGCAGAAATGCCACGAATACAACGTGCCCAAACATCATTTGTTCATCGATTTAAAATCCGCATACGACACAATCGATCGAGATCAGCTATGGCAGATTATGCACGAGTACGGATTTCCGGATAAACTAACGCGATTGGTCAAGGCGACGATAGATCGAGTGATGTGCTTTGTTCGAGTATCGAAGACACTCCCTTTGAATATCGAAGGGGGTTACGGCAAGGTGATGGACTTTCGTCTCTGCTATGCAACATCGCGTTAGAAGGTGTGATCAGAAGAGCAGGGATAGACACGAGTGGCACGATATTCAGGAAGTCCATCCAGCTTTTTGGCTTCGCCGATGACATCGACATCATGGCACGGAACTTTGAGACGATGGCGGAAACGTACATCAGACTGAAGGCTGAAGCTAGGCGGATTGGACTTGCCATCAACGCATCAAAGACAAAATACATGAAAGGAAGAGGTTCTATGGCAGACAATGTTAGCCTCCCACTCCGAGTTCAGATTGACGGTGACGAAATCGAGGTGGTCAATGCGTTCATGTATTTGGGCTCACTGGGGACCGCTGAAAATGATACCAGCAGAGACATTCAAAGACGCATTATGGCAGGGAATCGTGACTACTTTGGACTCCGGAGGACGCTTCGGTCGAATACAATTCGCCGCCGCACGAAGTTGACTGTCTACTAGACGCTGATTAGACCGGTGGTCCTCTACGGCCTTGAGACCTGGACTATGCTCGTGGAGGACCAATGGACCCTTGGTGTTTTCGAACGGAAGGTGTTGCGTACCATCTACGGTGGAGTGCAGATGGATGATGGAACGTGGAGGAGGCGAATGAACCACGAATTGCACCAGCTGCTGCGAGAACCATCCATCGTCCACTTTGCAAAAATTGGGCAACTACGGTGGGCTGGGCACGTCGTAAGAATGTCGCACGACGACCCAGTGAAAATGGTTCTAGAAAGCGACCCAACAGGAACAAGAAGATGAGGCGCGCAGCGGACAAGGTGGGTTGACCAAGAAGAAAGCGACCTGCGGACCCTTCGCAGACTACGTGGCTGGCGAAGTGTGGCCATGGATCGAGTAGAGTGGAGACGACTTCTTCGGACAGCAGAGGACAACAAGGCCTTAGCCTGATTGGTAAGTAAGGTAAGTAACGTATGAAGTCACAAAATAAAAACACTTTGAATGTATACCAGTTGGTTTGTCTAAAACTAACAAACATTATACATATTTTCCGTGTAAAAAGCTTGCCCGCTACCGCCAGGCGTCACTACTGTTCGTGGAAGTACGAAGAACTGGCTTTCTTCACGAGATCCATTTTTTTTTTCTTTTCTTTAGGCTTGACATGATTTTAAGCTTCGTTGATGTGCATTGGCACCCCATGAGATTATGCCTGATTTTTGTATTAGTGCTGTTCATTTGTATTCAACAGTATGCTAAAAGCGTAACCAGAGATAAGCAGATGAAGGCGAATGCCTATTTCAGGGACAACATATATTTTCAGGAGTTCAGCAATTTTAAGGATTGGATCATTCAGCTTGAATTATGAAAAGTGATGGAAAATAAAAATAAATTAGAAATTATGAACTTGAAACAAAAATAGTGTTTTTATTTATTTATTTATTTATTTATTAATTTACTTATTTATTTATTTTATTTATTTATTAAATTATTTAATTATTTGTTTATTTATATATTTATTTATTTATTATAAATAATGTTTTTGCTCACCTGCAAGTATCCATTAATGGGTCAAAAAGACCCATTTTGAAGAATAGTAGCTTAACTCATTGATGAGTAATTTTATTACCCATGAATGAGTATCTGTTCCCCATTAATGACTAACTGTTACTCATTAATGAGGTAATATCTACGCATTAATAGGTAACAGATGCCCATTAATGGGTAACCATTTTTAAATTTTTGAAAATACCCATTTTTTGACAGCTTAGTATGGATTACAAAAAAGAGTATAAGATGCTCATTACATGCGTACTTTCAAGTTAACGTGTATATTGTTTGCAAGACTTTGTTGTGACAAGCACGGTTGAGGACATACACTGATAACGAAACTTACTCAGAGAGTGAGTCACTTTTACTCAGTAGAATGGAGAAGTTTCTAAAAGCTTAGCTCACTCAGCGCATGAGAAACCTACGTTTTTTGAAATTCCTCCAAACAACTGAGTAAAAGTGATTCACTCTCTGTGCTAGTTTCGTTTTCAGTATAACTTGATCGAAACGGCGAAATTACATAACAAAAAAAAAACTTTAACGGCAAATAACTCACTAACACTAGCGGACTGTGAGCACCTTCAAACCCTTAAATCTCTTACACCCCGGCTCCCCTTAAAGAAGATATCTAGCAACGCCGTTGTTGATGCGTTATGGTTTATCAATGAATACGACATTTCCGAATATAATATGCACCAAATTCATAAAATACATCGGGACAAATATCGAACACATCACGCAGCTTGATTAATGCCGCAACGTTACCATGGCCTTTAAAACAAACGCATAAACGAAGCTGAAACTCATAATGTATACATATATCTGATATCAATACCTAACTGATATCCCTAATAGAAAAGGACCATTAAAAATGTTTAAACGACGTGTTCGGAGTATCATCCAGATTATTTGAGGAATAATTTTACTATTAGGGTCATCGTTCGCTCGCTTATGGTTTCCATTTAATAGGGATATAATCGAACCAAAGAACCATGGATGACGTATGTGCCAACGACGAGCAATTCAACCGAATTGAACCGTCATCCCACACACGGAACCGGTCTGCATTGCAACCCCTAGCAAAACAGAACCGGATTGCACCAGGACCGCCACCGCGCAGGACGACAATGATTACAATATTTATCCTGATTTATGAATTCAACATAACATAAATTGATATGCAAATTAGGTGCTCCCTAATGAATGCCATGCGTTCAAGCCAAACGAATACGTTCTATGCACCCAACGACAACGTGTCGATGTATTGCTGCTTATTGATGCTTATGAAACTATTCGAGCAGAAATAATGTTGCTTTGAAACAACAACTCAATGCGCCTGATGTCTGCAAATGGGGTGAGGTGAGGGTTGAAAAACTTGTTAGCCACCTAGGGCAACTTGAATGCAATGCTGCTCAAGCCAGTGCTCTGCTGAAACACCTAGCGGCAGCTAGCTTAAACAGAGTCAAACTGCTTTATCGGCATCATGTGCGCGAGCGCCAGTGTTTGTGTCTTGGATAGGTCTAGATTAGTTTTGTTGCGATTTGCACCAGACTGGAGAACCGTGGAGCAACATGGTTGTTAACAAACTTGCTATTTTTCAGCGAAGCAGGCGGTAAAGTAATTAACCACTTCATTCGAGCAGTTAAAATGACGTTTACTACCACTCGAACTTTGAAATAGAACATTATTTTGAGATTTTTTCTTCTAGAACCTCAACAAAAGTAGCCAACATTTGTGCGTTTCATGAAAAAAATAGAAATTAGTTGGTCCAGTTTTGTGAAATCGCTGGTAGAATGTCGCGCCAAAACTGCTTGACAAAGTGGTAAATTAATAAATAGCTGGACTTGGAGTCAATTAGGGGAAATGTTTGCTTCGGCAATACCTTAACCTATTATCGTCAGGGGGGTAAACAACGTCCTTGAGGGATCAATTTTGGTATGTGGATACATTGTGTTTGAAAGCATCCATTGGCCAAATTTGAGTGCTCTAGGACTTTGTTCACCCCCTGACGATAATAGGTTAAGGTATTGCCCAAGCCAACATTTCCCCTATTATACTGACATGCAGGTATATAAAACCTGTTTAAAATACTGAATTGCCAAGGCAGGAACAACGTAAACATACTTAAATATATATGATAACAATTTAGGCTGGTAAGTTACTGTAGTAGCATACCTTGATTTCGGAATTACAAATATAGAACAAGAAGTTAATTGACCACTTTGTCAAGCAGTTTTGGCGTGACTTTCTACCAGCGATTTCACAAAACTGGACCATCTAATTTCTATTTTTTTATGAAACGCACAAATGTTGGCTAGTTTTCTCGTGGTTCTAGAAGGACAAATCTCAAAATGATGTTTTATTTCAAAGTTCGGGTGGTAGTAAACGTCATTTGAAATGCTCGAACGAAGTGGTTAATTGATAACAAAAAATAATGTGAAGCTTCATCGGTACTGAATATTCTGGAGCATTGGATAATTAGTCAAGGTTTACTCGAAGAAAAAATCTCAAAATAATGTTCCATGGTAAAGTTCGAGCGGTAGGAAACGTCATTTTAAACTGCCCGAATGACCGCATTGGAACCAAATTAGCTAATACAGTAATGACCCGATTTTGAAAGCACCCTTTTTGATAATATTGTTTTATGTTCAACAAAACCCATGCGCTATTTCAGTGGTCTTATTGCACCAAAGTATACCTTAAACACATCATGAAGATGAATGAGAAAGATTTGTAATTACGGTTATGTGAAATAATTGAAAGATAAAAGTCTGATTCACGGAGGAGCTGACACAATCGGGTTATTACTTCACTTGCCTGGTGCAATTTGATTATTTATTTGTGATTTAATTAATCATGTAGTCGAGCGGTTTCAGAATGACCTCCCAAAGACTTTAAGGTGAATCACTGTGACATCTTTATTCTCGGAACCACTTCGAAACTTTAGGTGCACAAATATCAGCTTCTACGACACGTGCAACATTCAAATTGTTACTCCCCCTAGTAGCACGCTTGTCATAAATTAATTGTAGAAACTTATATACGACTTAGTTCAGTCATAAACAAGTTGCTGTAACTTATTGTGATGAAAGTGTGCTACTCGGGCCACGTTTGCTGCACTGTAGCATACATGAAGTAGCAATTTCAGGTGAAATGAAATACCAATTTCGGAGATTTGTGTAATTGAAAATTTGAAGTGAAAGTGCATGTGGCGGGCAGTTGTGGACTCTACAAGGAATCTCCTTAATTAAATTAAACAAAACATTGCTTATTGTTTAAGGGAGTTCTCTGGGGACGGTGGTTAACATCTGGTGTGTTCCCGTACTTGCTTTTGCTGTACCGAATAAAAAGAAAAAGTATGTTCCTGTACTTTCTGTACCATATTATTTTCTAACAGCAACTTACAGCAAAAGCAAAGAAGCAAGTATGGGAACAGACCTATCCATACCTCAAGGATGTCAAATTTGAATACATTCTTCATTCTGAAAATATTTTAATATATGTGAAGATATTTCAAACGGTTTCCCAAAAATGGTAATGTTGAGCAAAAGCCTAGCCAGGTTTAAAAAATAGGAACCTGAGATTTTAAAATCTCTTTTCTGCATAAGAATTAACACATATGTCAAAGACTCGTAATTTTAAAAATTTTCCCAGAGCGGGAATATGTTTTTTTTTTTTCTTTGCCTTGAATCTTAAAAATGTGCTTATGATATATATTTACACTCCAACAATTCTTTACACACTCTTGGAATTCTCCATCAACATCTTCTCAATAATCGATCGGAATTTTTCTCACCGTTTTTTAAGTATTCTCCCAAAACTTACATGGAATATACCTATGATTTATTTGCAGTTCTGCTCGGGAATTCTTTGAAATGTTTCTCAAGATTCTCATGGAATCCTCTTTTGACTTCTTTTGGAATTCTCAAAGGCATTACGTTAAGGGGTCCTTTTTTGAGGGGTAATCCACATATGTATTATGTAAGGGACAAGAGAGGGAGGGGGGGTCTAGTCATTTCTTACAATTTCTTACAATGGGAGGAGGGGGCTACCGATTTTCTTATTTGAGATTTATTAGTTCGAGTAACATAATTTGATCTTAACTGGCTTTATGCCATGCAGTCTACTTAATAAAAAGAACCTAACCTAACCTAACTTCACAATTTAAAGATTTACGAGGTTTATAAATCTGTATACTTATTCACAAGTAGTAGTTTGAACTAAGTACATATGAAAAAACATAATATTGCGCTTTTTTAATACATTAGAGTATGGCGGCCGCCATAACGCGTATTTGAATATAGCGAGATAGCCGCCATGTCAAATCCATTGGATAAATTTCCCCAAAATTCTTCTTTTGTCACTCAGATGGCTCTTGTGTGCTCACTTTTCAGCACTGGAGTCACCCAAAAGTTACAGTATGCTAACTGTCAAATTCATATCGTTTGAACTTAAGAGACTAAATTGGGTAAAGAGGCGACATCTTATCCATTTGACAGGTCTTCTGCTCGATTGGAATAACTTTTCCTATGACTTTGACAGATAATCGGTTGTTCCAATTTTGACAGGTCGTCATTTTAAAAATTTAAGCTCTTTAGTTTGAACAAGTTTTGGTGAATCTGTAACAGAGTGACTAAAAATTTGCTGCGCTGGGATTCTCTGCTTGACCGTCAAGCAGTACAGTTTGGTTTTTACTCTCTCTCCCTTTCTCTTTCGAGTTGTTCGCTAGTTCTTTGCGATGGTGTTCGTGCTCTTTTTTCGCGGTGTTTGGTGAAGCATCGCACAACCCCCGCATGGAGAAACCACCACGTGTTGATGCGACTGCTATTTCGGCCGGAAAACGATCCCGATCGGACACCACCAGTGCTCAATTGGCATCGAAGAAGCTGTTGGCGAAAAATCGTTCCCGTAATGCACCGAAATCCAGACACGTAGTCCATAAATCCGGACACTTTTAAAAGTTAATTATCAAAGCCTACCTTGGTCAAAACAGCACTTAAAATGTGATATGTTTATTAAATTGCAAAGTAGACGTACTAATTAATTGAAACAAATATCCGGATTCACAGACTGTCTGGTATTCGGTGCATTACGGTACGATATCCTAGAAAACGGCGATGAACCGTGGAAAAGAAGGAGAAAGTTCCACTGTTCTTCGTAAAAGGATTCCCGGAAGGCTTGAGAAAGAAAATCGACTTTTACATCGGTAAAGGTCAAGCTGATGGTTCCAGCGATGAACAACTACAAGGCCGTCAAGGCGTTGTTGAAGCAAAAAACCGTGGAGTATTTCTTCCACGATATTGAGGTGACCAAGCCGCTCAAGATGGTCTTTCGTAGCCTTTCCGACATGGAAATAGTCACACCAACCGGTGGAAACTAACGATTTTAAATTGACTCACTACTTGACTAGCCTATTGGTCCCAAGCAAATCGATTAACGTACCCCATTCTAGTCGAAATTCTAGTACTACACTATGTTTGTTTTGATTCGCTATGAAAGTTTGACAGATAAAATAAGGGGTTCGTGGATTTTCCTATTTTTCGAGGGGTGCATCGATTAGCTTGGGACCGAAGAGAGTACCAGGGCTGAGCCAAAAAGTTGAGCACGTTTCTTGGGGAGCTTCTAGTCTTAGAGTCCGACAGTGTGACCTCTATGGTCACACTGTCGGATGAATTGAAGCAACATGGACTCAAGCCGATCCAAATCTTCAAGATGAATCGTCATGACGCTTCACGTAAGTACCGAAACCTGCTGTATTTGGTCAACCTGAAAAGGAATTCAACAGGCTTGAAGGACGTTCAAAGCATTCGGGCCCTTTTCCACATCGTGGTGATCCAATCCACCGTGATGTCGCCCAATGTGCGAATTGGAACGAGAAACTGCCATATGGCCTACCGCTGCAACAATTGACCACTTTGTCAAGCAGTTTTGGCGTGACTTTCTACCAGCAATTTCACAAAACTGAACCAACTAATTTCTATTTTTTTATGAAACTTACAAATGTTGGCTACTTTTTTCGTGGTTCTAGAAGAAAAAACGTTTTTCACTGTTTTTTCCCCATTCAACGAGAGTGGATTCAATTCAATCCCGATCTGGTAGTCGGTGTTCAGCTGATTTGAAAGCAAGCATGATGAGTTGGGGTTCTGACTTTGATTTGACGGGCTTTTGCATGGTTAGTTTACTCTAACTTTTCCTGAAAGTAGGATCCCCGGGAATGGTTTCCAGGGTTGGGTGATCTAATTCTATTGCAAATGTATACAGTATGCCTTCGGTAGAAAAATACCTGTTTCCCGGGAAATTGAAGCAGATTTCCAGGAACTGGGTCAAGTGATTTTAGAGGTACATTACCCGGCCGGGAAGTTTTCCTAAAATAAGTTGACCCAATTCCTGGAAATCTGCTTCAATTTTCCGGGAAACAGGTATGTTCTCCCGATGGCATACTAAAAAATTCAAAATAATGTTTTATTTCAAAGTTCGAGTGGTAGTAAACGTCATTTTAACTGCTCGAATGAAGTGGTTAATTATGGCAAGCAGCACGCACCTGAAGCCTGCGAGCTTATGGAGGACGCAGATCCCAAATGTGCCAATTGTGGTGCAGCACATCGGGCAACTAGCAAGACATGCCCGAAGTGAGCGGAATTCATTAATAAAGGCTGATTAAAAGTAAATTGGTTCGCACAAAAAGACCTGTAACTCGTGATTTAATATATTTAAAAAGCCCTTTAATGGTTGCTTTACAGTACTTTTATTTAAACTTCAAAGTTACAGCATTAGATGGTTACATTTCCCCAGTTCGAACGAAATCTCGAACTATCTGCTTGATGGAGCCCATCAGTGCCCGTACAGTGGAAACAGACACGGAATCACCACATTTCTTTCATTTTTCCCGCATTTTCTGGATGTCCTTGACTGCCCCGCCGCTTCGTCGAAGTCGCTGCTTTGAAATTGCCCTGTATTTTTTGATTGGTTGAAATTCCGGGCAATTCAGAGGATTCATTAGCTTGGTGACCAACCAACTTGGAGTAGTGGCAGCTGGCCAAATCGGGCCAAAAGATGACTTTGCCCCTATGCTTGCGGGGAACGGCAATACACGCTTTTTCAGGTTTTCTTCGATGTAAACTTGGGATGTCATCGTCGAGGATGTGACGAACTGCAAATCGCTTGCCAAATCATGGCCTTCTTCGCAAACTTGTCGGCAAACACGAACTTGAATCCTCCCGGCACATTCCCACGTCCAGTTGCGATGTAAAACTTTTTACCGGGAAGCTGCTTAAAATCGAGTTTGACGTATGTTTCGTCATCGATCAAAGTGCAACCCTTGTGTTTCGTCAAAACACGGTCGTACAAGCGCCTTACACACTTT
This sequence comes from Ochlerotatus camptorhynchus, assembly GCF_037179485.1. Taxonomy (NCBI): domain Eukaryota; kingdom Metazoa; phylum Arthropoda; class Insecta; order Diptera; family Culicidae; genus Ochlerotatus; species Ochlerotatus camptorhynchus. The sequence continues at coordinate 1,168,428 of NW_027040773.1, forward strand.
TTGACCACGGAATTCAGCTTCATGTGCCGGTTCGGATGCTTACTGGCTTTGTATGACTTGTATCCTTCCCTGGCCACATCTCAGATCGAAAGTCGGTGTTGGCTTTAACGCACCTCAACACCTTGCTGCGTAGCTGTCGATCCCTGGTTCCAGTTTTTTCGTAGGTACGCTGATTCCTTTCTACACTCAGGGTTTCCTTGTAGGTTTTGAGCACTCGAAAAACTGTTGTTTTCGGCATCTTCAGCACTTTAGCCAGCTTGTAAACGGACCACTCCGGATTTTCCAGGTGTTTGTGCAAAATATTTTTTTTTCTATTTTCGAGTTCCATTTGACGTTATTTCTGAACGCAATCGACTACTTTGATCAAACTTGCACCAGTTGTTCTCTATAGAAGTGTAAACAAACCACTGTCAAAAATGTTCGATTCCCAACACTAGAGGCGTGCTAGCGGCGCGCGAGGGGGTACCAATTTACTTTTAGTCAGCCTTTATCCGCAACTTTCCTGCCATCTCTCAACGGCGCCAAATTCCGGTGCTAACGGTGGAACTTGTTACACTCGTGACAGAAGTTATCATGATCTAGCGTACCTGCAGGAGCCGAACTGAACAGCTTCATGCTGCCGTATCCCTCATCAATAAGTAAGGACCTTGAAGCCATCAAAATTGCCAATTGACCAAGTAGTTGTCCCTGACTAAAGTAGAATATCGGCTGATGAGGTGATAGCAGCCATTAAATCAACCAAGAACACGGAGGTCACTGGTGTCGTTGGAGTGGTCAACCTCGAGTTGAAAAACTTGAGTGTTTGGATACTTCCCTGTATGCTGGAAGTTAGCCAAAGTCATTCCAATCCACAAGCCTGGAAAAGACCCTACCAGTGCCAAAATGTATCGCCCCATCAGCCTCTTGTCCTCCATATCGAAGCTATTGGAAAAGTTGATACACAGCCGTCTGCTGGTATTTTCAATGTTAATAATAGCTTTCTCAAAGAGCAATTCGGGATTAGGAAAGGTCACTATACCATCCACCAACTCGCACGGGCAACTAACATCATCATGCCGAACAAGTCCGTTCCCAAGACATCTGCCATGGCATTGTTGGACTTTGAGAAGGCCTTCGACAATGGCATTATGGCCTCCAGCGATACAACTTTCCGATCTTCCTTGTTAAGATCATCATCATTCCTGGTCTTCTTGAACAATTCAACTTCGGATACGTTCAACATTGATGCTGAGATTCCCCAGGGTAGCCTCCTTGGTCATATCCTCTTCATCATCTTCACGTCAGATGTTCCTCCTTCTTCGGATGGTGGTATTTTGTCAATATTTGCCGAGAATATTGATATCATCTATAAGGATCGAATGATACGTGCTCTGACGAGAAACCTCCAATCAAGCCTGGATGTTCTGTCCAACTATTTAAAAGGTGGAAGACAGACCATACTATTTCCGCACTCCAATTCACCTCGGCTTGTCCCAGCTGGTAACTCAAAAATCCACTTTCATAATACTCCCATTGAACGGTCAAGTGAAGTCGTCTACCTTGGTCTCACCTTTGATAGCAAGTTGCTGTTTCGTTCCAACATCTTGATTAGGACACTCTACCCACTTATCAACAGAAAGTCCAGCCTATCCCTTAAAATCAAGATTTCCGTCCACAAGCTAATCATCCTCCCTGCCATTGAGTTTGAAACGGCAATCTGAGTCGTCGACTTTTGCAAGCAACCGTTTCGTGATGAGTGTATGAGTGCTGACCACATTTTGCGTCCATTACTGCAATGGAAGCGCTCTGACCCCCGTTGGCGTAACTGCCATACAATGAAACCACTGGAAGCGGCTCCAGTTCTGATGGAAGAGGCTTTTTGGATAGCGGAAGATAAAGTGTTTATTATGTTGTACCTTTTGACTTTAGTTTTAAGATGTATGACCAAGTGACAGTGTAGTGACCAACAATCCTCGGCTCTGTAAAGTTAACGCGTTGGAGCCTTATCAAATAAATTAATAAACAACTTGATGGGTTTATGTGCTTCCGCTAACCGTGACCAAAAAAATGCAGCAATTAATAATCATCATCAGCATTCTCTTGACCTTTCTGCTGATTTGCAATCAATAAGCGGGAAACAACAGACAATATGACACAGAAACCAAACTTTATCCAATCAATAAAAGCCAACTCAAGCTGATTGGTTCGTCTCGCGTGTGGTGCCATTTGCTTTGCAGACGACAAGAGCCCTCGCCCATCAACGTCGTTCGAACGTTCGAATGTTGCTGGCAAATTCCGATGAACCAGTTTCAACTTTGCATCCAAGAACAAACGAGTTTACCCTTGACATGAAAGTTTGTCTGTTAGTGCTGCATTGCACAACCGTATCGCTTCTCTTTTGGCGAAGTAGGTAAAAGTTGGAAATGCAGTGCAAAACAAAAGCAAACCCGCACCCTCCTCCATCCAGATCGATCCACCTTGCAGGGCGTTAAATGGATGTTCTTTCAGGTGCTTTCTCATCCAGGGATCCTTTGCTAACAAGGTCGAATAAACTAGTTTTATAATGGGTCCTACAAAGTGTAGAAAGTTCGCGATTTCCTCGAGAAATTGCAAATCCTTTCTCCCCTGGAGAAAGTTACACAACGCTTTGCCGATACTTTTGATTAGCTGCTAGGTGGTGGAGGATGGAACATTAAAACATTCAAGGAAAGATAAAGAAAAACGATTGCCGGTTTTTGTTTTTCTCGGTTGCGCCTTCCGGTTGCCGGCTTCCGTTTAAATTTAAGGTGTGACGTTTTCAGACGTTTTTCACTGTTCAACCATTCAACGAGAGTGGATTCAATTCAATCCCGATCTGGTAGTCGGTGTTCAGCTGATTTGAAAGCAAGCATGATGAGTTGGGGTTCTGACTTTGATTTGACGGGCTTTTGCATGGTTAGTTTACTCTAACTTTTCCTGAAAGTAGGATCCCCGGGAATGGTTTCCAGGGTGGGGTGATCTAATTGTATTGCAAATGTATACAGTATGCCTTCGGTAGAAAAATACCTGTTTCCCGGGAAATTGAAGCAGATTTCCAGGAACTGGGTCAAGTGATTTTAGGTACATTACACGGCAACGGAAAACATTGCCGGGAAGTTTTCCTAAAATCAGTTGACCCAATTCCTGGAAATCTGCTTCAATTTTCCGGGAAACAGGTATGTTCTCCCGATGGCATACTAAGCGTACGTTTGCAATGAAAATTCAGTAAACTCGATGTCCACTAGCTCGATATCGAGTTATAGAACCATAGTAAAAATGAATGCCATGGCTACTGCGACAGCGATTTTGTATGGAATTGATAGTCTATAGCTCAAAAATTCTATAACACGATGGTCCCTTTAATATCGAGTTATAAGGAGTTCACTGTAGATCATCCTGACATCCCCTCATTAATGGGGAACATACTTTCAGGAGCACCCGGAAGACAATGGGAAATAATTCATAAGAAATAGAAAAACAAAACAATCCCAGGGTTGTATGAAGTTGTATGAAAATGTACAGATAGAATCGTAAATTGCAGTGTTCACTCGGCTGTCGACAAAAGCAGGCCACTCTCAATGTGTGTCACGCGATCGTCTGTTTACTCGGTAGCAACCATTGTGTGGTCCTCTTCATTGTTCTTCATCAGCAGTTCTTTCGGTCGATGCGTCGTCGACTTTGGAAAGCAACCGTTTCGTGATGAGTGTGTGAGTGTTGACCACGTTTTGCGTCCATTGCTGCAATGGAAGCGCTTTGCCCCACGATGGCGTAACTGCCATACAATGAAACCACTGGAAGTGGCTCCAGTTCTGATGGATGAGGCTTTTTGGATAGCGGAAGATAAAGTGTTCATTGTGTTGTACCTTTTGACTATAGTTTTAAGATGTATTGTATACTGACCAAGAATCCTCGGCTCTGTAAAGTTAATTCGGTTGAGCCTTATCAAATAAATTAATGAACAAAAAAAAAATCGTAAATTGCTGCAGAAAATATTATATATGATGTTAAATCAACTCGTTTAAAAAATGTACACGTATATGGCCCTACTTTTGTACGCGCAAGCCATTTTTGCGTATTATATAGCCAGGCCTACACTGAAAATTTATTTTCGTTATTTCTCTGAAACCGTTTCGTAAAAATGAATATCGTACATACAACACATCTTTCATAAATGGTACGAAACATTCGTTTTTCCTGTCATCTGGCGCAATGTCAATATTACGCCTTATTTGTATAATATACATATGCATCTTCGTACACAATCAAACCAACAACTGCGCTTATTGTCTCCTAAAGTGCTGATTGTGTGTTGGAGATAGGATTTTTTTTTTAAATATTGTCGGTTTGACCAATACATGCAAGCTACCACAATAAATCAAATTACTCGTCGCGGTGGTTTTATGTTAGAGAAAAAAATACATGCAAGCAGCAGAAATAGCAAGCAAAATCAAATTACCGTTCCATGAGTGCTTCTTATTTGCCTTTAGCTTTACTATTTCTCATAGTACAAATAGAGCAATGGATAAAGCACAGATTTGACGATCGCAAGGTTTAAAAGTCGAGTCCGGTCTGAAGCATAATTTTATTTTTGTCATATTTATTCCTTCCAATGATGAAGTTATTTTTACCCATCCTCACTAACAAACCACAGACAAACAGACGTAACTCTTCATTGTGTATCTTCGTTCATGCATTTAACGGTTGATTTGAATATTATCAGTTCCGCGAACTACTCGCCGCAGCGCTGGCATCGGATCACTTTGACGTTTCTATACATTCTATAGAACTTTTATGCAATATTGTTTGCGAGCTAGTGAGCAAGCTTGTTTTCCGCGAGAAGCCCGAGAGATGTCGTTACTGATGTCATATGTTTTGAAATACTATGTTTTTAAGAAAAACTTTTTCAAAGAGCTACGTCTGTTTGTCTGTGAACAAACTCCACATTTTTCGGTTTCCACAACCAACACTTGTGGCCCGCTGGTTGGGTGTAGCGATAGCGAGTGTGGCAGTTCTAACGAAACTAGCTTCATACAATGTACAAATCCATTTCGTTGCAGAAAACAACGAATAAATTCGTAGAACAAACGAGCGATTTCGTTGTATAAACGAAATTTTATTTTCAGTGTAAGTATGCACCTTTAGAATTGATGAAACGAGCCGTAACGAATTTAAAAATTTCCTTAAAAAGCACCCAAATGATCTATTAAAATCCCTAAAAACATGAGAATGATCCATACAAAATGTCACTATTATCCATATTTTATGTAAAATTTAGCAACACGATTGCAAAAATGTACCACTTAATTTCTAAAGTATGAGTATTGAAATTGTACGAATTATCCATAAACATATTGCAAATGATCCATAAAACGTTCAACAATGAACCAGAAACTAAAAAAACATTGATTCTTCGAAAATTAAGATTGCTGGCTAAAAAGCATGTTCCATAAATTAGACATATATTTTTCATGTTTTGGACATTAATTTTTAAGTTTGATGCATAAACCCTGGAATACTGCTCCATTACTGCTTAGCTACTCAGATTTACTGCCCTGCGCGTATTATTTTGGCATAGGAATACGTCTTTCGGCAACATATTGGGGGTGCAATTTCAAAAATCCAAAATCGACCGCGTTACGAAAAATGGTTAGGTTTTGACCACTTATAACTTTATCAATAGCAGATGGATTTCGATTCTTAACAAGCCAATCGATTGGAAATTTTTCTACAAATCTGCTAAATTGAACATATAATCAATTTTCAGAGACGTGCAGACGTTATTTTTTTTTTTCGATTTCGCTTATCACAAGTGAAGCATTTACGGTTGGATATTTGGCTACTTTGCTGTGCCGCGTCACGTGGTAATGTGTTCCGTGATGAGGCGAGAAAACACTTTTAAAAATTGCTTTGGAGGCGAACCAGCCCCAGGCTGAAAGCCTCCCTAATAAAGATAAATTAATTAATTTTAAAATTGATTCATCGAACTTCACCATCAAGTATCGGTAACTTTATGGTTTTTGTTGGTCGGTTCTCGGTTTGAAAAGGGAAGGTATCAAAAGACTACAGTGCCACATAGGTGGAGCATGTGCGTTTATCAAAGTGAGTCACTTGACGCTTGCACAAAAAGTCGTTGACGAACATGATGGAAAGTGGAGTGTAAGGGGAAGAAACACAAGCTTCGGATTACTTTGGAAGACGGTAGTGTTGAGGTGAAGGTTTACGACCTCCCCGAAGGTGTAACTGAAGAGAAGGTCGTACAATTCCTAAGCGCGTTCGGCGAAGTAGTCTCGATTTGAGAGGTATCGTGGAGTGAAAACAACGAATGCGAAAGCATACCGCTAGGAATATGGTCTGTCCGTATGTTAGTGCAGCGGAACATCGACTCGTGGGTCATCATCGACGGATAGCGAGCGTTCTGCAAACTGGACAGAGTTATAGCACAAAGCCGGTATTGTTGGACGTTTTTCCTGAACTGCCGAAACGCATGACCCAGGGTGAATCCTCAGGCCCGAAAACGAACAAAAACAGCCTGCCACAGCCTGGTGCTGTGTCGTCATGCCCACAAACACAACGAGCACCCAATTCGTTACCATAATTCCTGTCGGCATGTCCATCATTCCTGCAAGCTGTGGTGTCGTTGGTCGATGTATTTTAAAAACCAGAAAATGCACCGCGATCGCAAAGCAAAGCGGCAACGGGAACGAAATCAATGAATCCTCCACGAGCAGCAGACGAAGCAGAGGACGTGCAGTGGGAACAAAACCTCGTCGGGACGACGATGATATGGAGAAGGATGAGGATTCTCACCCATAAATGGCTCTCACTTCATAATATCTCGTCAATCAACATCGGCACCATCACGAGTCCAACAAAACTAAACGCGCTACGAAACTTCATCAACAGCCAAAGCCTCGATATTTTGTGTCTGCAAGAAGTAGAAAACGAACAGCTCTCCTTGCCTGGCTTCGTCGTTTTCTCAAATGTGGACCACACAAGAAGAGGAACGGCCATTGCACTGAAGGAATATATCCAGGTCTCTCACGTTGAGAAAAGTCTGGATGGTCGACTGCTTGCACTGAGGGTACAATACACGACGATTTTTAATATCTACGCTCCCTCCGGCTCCTCGCAACGTGCAACTCGGGAGGATTTCTTCAATGGAACGCTTGCTCTCTACCTCCGTCATCGCACTAGGCAAAGTGAATACGGAGATGTATATCGGCATTCTTAGAATGTATGTCCTACCGTTACTGAGGAATATAGACGGAGCCAAACGTAGTCTTTCAGCAAGACGGGGCACCTTGCCATACCTCAAATCACACGCAGAATTGGCTGACGGAACATCTGCCGTTCTTACCGAAAGATATGAGGCCACCATCCAGCCGCAATCTTAACCCCTTGGATTATTCAGTGTGGCGCGTCATGAAGGCCAAGGCCTGTGCCAAAAGTCCCTCCAGTATAGCAAGCCTCAGACAAACATCAGAACCTGACGAGCAATTTGGAATTGCGTTGAAGCCATAATTGCGGCAAATGGAAATTCTATCGATGATTAACATAGGTTTAAGTTCTAACACACATATCCCTTTTGAACAAATGATTTTTACAGTGTTTGGAAGTGAGCCCAACAACCCTGGATTCTGTTGGTTACAACAACCATCCCTGAACCCACGGTACTGAACCCAACGCCGCCATTCCAACACGGGTCAATGGACAATGTGGGTGCAAGCGCCGAATCAACTATTGCAGGAACTGAATGCATCGTGACCGTCACTCCCAAGGATACAGCCATCGCAAAATGAATCAAGTGAACAAAGGAAAACTATCGCGAGGAATGGAATATTCAAGAGCATTCATAATAAAGCACTACATAAGGATCAACATCACTACTCACGGGTTTTCCATGCAAGCGGACAATTTCATCAATCATGAAGTTCATAACGGAAACGATCAACGCAATCAAATGGACAAAGTTCAACCCACCTCGATTGCCATTGGAAACGACGGTTCTGCTGACCAATTGGGCTTCAACTTAAACTCTACGATGCTGAGAAACGGATCTGGACTACTGAACTATCACGGACGTCTGTTGGTCAGGTAAGTAATCATTTTCAGTATATGTCTATCGGAGCACGGGATATTGTTTCCACTAACTCCATTATTTCCACGTTACCTTTATGATCAACTCATCTATGGTGGAGCGTACACACGCTGCGGTTAACATCCTGCTGGAACGGTTACGGATTCTTTTCAACCGCTGCAACAGATGCAAAAATAATCATCTGTTATCTACTGGTAAGGCGTGTGGCATCGAAGAAGCTGAAATCAACAACATCCTACAGCAGATGACTGGTTGAGACGTAGAGGAAGCGCTGACAACTGTTTTCCCAGAGATCGATCCACTACTACGGAGAACGCAGTAAACAAATCTTCGGATGGGACATTCAATCAAGGCATACACGACCACTTATCAAAATTATATCGGCACACTCGGATGTGACTCGAATTTACTGTTTGGAATTGTTTAAAACCTGGTATAGAAACATCCTAGCATCACGGAGGCAGGTTTAATGGAAGCTAAAATGGGTTACGGCAATAAGGGTGATGACAACAATCAACTCCCAATCATAGATCGCACTGACACGGGTTCATCGATCACTTTCCAAGAGTAACCAATTTGCTGGGATCAACATTAAATCTTCCAAAGGCTATGGAATGATGCCACGGACGGAATAAAACGGTCGGATCGGAACTATTTTCCACCTTCCATCTGGATCAAAGGTTGGCATACTACGGAGCAACTCCAGATACTGGCAGGGTCAGTGCTCACTAGCACAAATACCAAACGATTGGATTACTATTTTGTATACGAACGATGACGTTATCCACGACTACACTTAATCAGGAATTTTGCTAGTAGGTCGGCGTCTTTTAATGGAATAAGTATCGTCAAAGGGCGATTTATGGTAATGGAAAATCAATCCCAGCAAATATCCATTCCAACAAACCTCAAGTAGCTTCCACGTAAGAGAGAATAACTAGAATTCTGCAGACGGTAACAACAGCAAACTCACATTACGGATATACTACGGTGGGTGAGCTAGATCTACTTCAACGATCAGCTGCTCTTGGAGAGAACTCACAACTAGCACACCAATCTTCGAAGAAAATGAAGCCAAATCGGTATCATCAACACCATAGTCATATCACCAGCGCCACAAGATCAGTTTCCAGTACTCGGGATGTATATTGGAGTTACCATGAGACGGGTTCATACTTTGTGCTACACGTAAACAAACGCACGAAGCAGACGTCGATCATTACTGGATTTCTGTGAGCGTGGAGTGACCACAACAAATGCCACAGAGATGTTTATACACAACCGGCACAGGGAGTGCCTAGGAATCGGATGCTAGGATATTGACAATTCTGCTTTGGTCTCTCACTTGAGCTACCGTAATATCTTTGTATCTTTGATAATGCGGGTAACTTTGATAGTATAATAGGTATCAAGAATAAATTTACTCGCTGTGCTTTTTCCAAATACGAAACATTGGTTCCATATTGTAGCTTAGGGTATTTCCGTTGATATGGTATATAGTTTTTATACAGTATGCGTTGCATATTTTATAAAAATAAGAATAAACCATATTCGTGTTTTTCGCCTTTTTTAAAAAGCACTCAAACCATCACTTATGAAATGTATTTCCGATACAGCCATCACAAATTCATTGTTGTATTCTTATTGCTTATGAAGTTTTCTGATTATTTACTCATTCAAAGTTTCATATTTAAAGAACTTATTTGTTTGAGTTTCACTCATTTTTTTCTACATTCATCGAGCATTATCAAAGTAACTCTTGATTTACTGATACTGAACTTGGATCACAAAACTAAAAAAATAGTGCAAATGCTTTAATTTTCGTTCAACATATTATTAACGAATTAACTCTTCGATCCTTAGTACTTGTTTTAAAAATGTAAAATTTGATAGATTTGATATAAAAATATAAATATAAAACATTCATTGCTGTAAAAAATATCACTGTGAACTTTTTTTTCTAGGACTGAGAAAGTTGACCATATTTTACTTTCTTGTGGACCCCTGAGTAAAAGTCCTGAACATACCTATACTCTAAAACGTCCTAATTTTTTGGTACCGCCCTTTTTATGAATGTTGGTGTGTTGTCCCGAGGTCGGTTGTATACTGCCTAACTAAAGCATGTTACGACATTGTTGTTGAAAATGACTTGAGAAACATTTTTTTAGAACACTTAAAAACGATATCACGTTGTCTTACCCCTCGTTTGGGTGATTTTTCAAACTGAGTACCCCCCTAAAAATCTAGAATTCATTTAAATTCACTGAAAAAAACCATAGTATGTTGGTATGTTGACATTTTCATAATGTAATTATTTTAACAACTTATAAGAATGAAAACACTCTAAATGCGATGATTTTAATCATACTTTATTGTTATTTTATTCAATTTAAAAATATTATTGGCCTTTCCTGATTATAAGAATAACACAACTTTCTAGGACTGAGAAAATTAATCATATTTGACTTTCCTGTTGTCCCCTGAGTAAAAGTCTAGAACATACTTATATCCTAACACGTCCTATTTTTTTGATACCACCCTCTTTATGAATTTTGGTATGTTGTCCCGATGATGGCCGAGTGCTGTTTAAACTAAACATGTTACGATATTGCTGACGAGGAGTTTTTTGTAGAAAACGATTAGAAAAACATTTTTCTACAACATTTAAAAACGATATCTCGCCGTCTTACCCCTCGTTTGGGTGATTTTTTCAAATTGGACATCCCCCCTCAAAAATCTGAAATCCATATAAATTCACAATACGACCATTATACATACTATTATTCCTCATTTTGAAAATATCAATGTTACCCCGTTTTACGGTAACAGTAATCGTCAAGGCAAATCATGTCAGTTGTCAATGACAATGCTGTCAGTGACGAACATGTGTATCGCTCAAAATATTGGGTTCACCCTCAAATCAAATCCTGAAAATGTTTTTGATCATATCATATGCACACTTAGAAACAACTAATTTTACACGTGATGGAATCCGTCTTTGACATAAAAGATGATATGTAAACAAATATGTCATGTAATTTTAAGTGCTCCAAGACTGAAAAGTTCATTGTTCGACGAAAAATACGATTGATTGAGCTTTATTTCACGTCTGTTAGGACTCAAATTAATGTCAAAATTGACGCTCGTATATGTCACTCTCAGAGCACTTAAATTTACATGATTTTTCCTAAGTGTGTGTGGTAAGAGGCTTTTCATATATTTGTTTTTTTTTTAAGAATAATTTCACAACAGTGAAATACCATACAGTGGAGTGCCCTAAATTTTTGATCGGTGACTTGAATAAATATTCTAATGAATGATTTATTTTATAAATTTGTCCTCCTAATTATAACAAAAGTGGCCCGTTGGGTGTAGAATAAGGGTTTTATTAGTATTTTCATATCAAAATTTGGCCAACCCAATTCTGAGAAAAATATTCATGGTTTCTTAGAGTATATTTTGAAAAACAATTATAACTTTGGGTGAACTACTATTATACAAAATTAAAAAAAAATATTGAGCAATTTACCTAAGAAGAAAATTCCATACAACACCTTTCAAATGTCCTAAAGGGAACATAACATATTTGCATTTTATTTGGGGTGACCCCAAACTTATGATCAGGAGTGTGATATGGTTTCTAACAATTATGAAAAAGATTTCTCCACACCCATTGCGGGTTATGTGGCTGACTTAATAGGATGATAATCTGATTTAAAAAAAAAAGCGTACGACGTTCCCTGTAGGCTAAGGGATAAAGTGTCCAATTATTTAGATAAACTTAAAAGAGAAAAAGGTATAACTCCTGTGAAAATAGGCCATTGGGGATCGCCAGTGGAGGTTGTGATAAAAAAATAATAATGAAATCAGGCTCGTAATTGATTGTAAGATATCGATTAACAAGCAGATTATCCCTTATACTTATCCCCTTCCAACTTCACAGGATTTGTCTGTTGGACTGGTAGGGTATAAATTCTGTTGTTCCTTGGATTTGGAAGGGGCCTAGGAGACGACGGGGTAAGACGGCCACCCTAAGCTTGAAGTAAAATGTAACTAAAGCTGTACAAAATTTCCGCGATAAATGTAGTGATTTTCGATCTTTAGAGTAGGTAATTTTACTAATTACATTGATTTAAAAAAAATCTTTTTCAATTGATGATGTGTTATCACTAATCAAATACAGACTAAATAATGAAAGAAAAAATCATGCGGATTAGCGTTGGCCACTCCTCGGGGTATCATCCCGAAAAAGTGGAAAAGTTAGACTATTTGTAGTACTTGATTATTAGGGTCTGCATCATTATTTTTTTCAAGCTTTGATTTTTTCAATAACCTATAGCGTGGCCGTCTTACCCCGTCGTCCCCTACACACAATTGGCTTTATCAAAGAGATATGATATTTACATATCATAGCTTGCCCCAGGGAGCAACGTTAAGTGCATCGATATTTCAACAAGTTATGGACCAAGCGTTGAGGCGGATCGAGCATATTTACGTTTACCTAGATGATGTGCTAATAGCGGGTAAATACATAGAAGAATGCCAGAATAAAACTTATGTTGGTTCTTGGAAGACCTTCGAAATTTAAAATCAAAGTTATGTGGGAATCAGTACTGCAAAATCTCGACAGTACACGGTGATATTGACAATTCTGCTTTGGTCACTCATTTGACCTAACAGTCATAGTCAAAGCAAACCATGTCAATTGTCAATGACAATGGTGTCAGTGACGAACATGTGCAGATTTGTTTATTAGCTAAATTTGTAACGAAATTAAATGACTTGAGCAAAACAATTACATGGATCCATTTTAAGGAACAAGTATCTACGTCCTGAGCTACTTGGATAACAATAATGCGACACAGAATGTACTAAATTACACTTTTTGTTGCCAGGTGAATCTTCGTCATTGACGAAAAAATGAATGAGATTTTGACGAAGGTTTTTTTGAGGATCAAGTCTGTCAGTGACTATGTGACGAACAATTTTGTCAATATCGCGCGAAAGTCTGTCAATGACAATGACAAATCTCAGCACTGGTGGGAATAGTGTAAATTTGCTGTCACCGAGATGAAATTTTTGGGACATATTATTGGCGAGACCAAATTGATTCTATTAAAAATGCTAAGGTGCCAAGGAACGCGACAGAACTCAAGTTATGTTTGGGAATATTTAATTATTACCAGAAAAGTATTACACATTTGTTATCCAAATTGTAAGGCTTGTACAATTTGATGAAAAAAGATGCTACATTTTAGTGCATTATGCCAAAGGGCATTTGAAAAAAAAACTACTACTCTCCATTTCCTTCGGTTCAAATTCGTAACACGAATAAGACAGTCTTCTCGTCAAAATTAGATATGAAAAAAGGGTATTAAAAATCCTACTCTACACTCTATAAATGAGATTAAATATAAAACAATCTCGTCAGGAAAGTAGACTGAAAAAAAAAGAGATTAAAAAACAGACATTACATCCTAACATCAAGTTGATCATCGAACACGCATTTAACGTTCAATTTAAATATTTTTTTAGTTGGTAGTACCAAATAGGTAACTCTAAGACTAGAAGGTCCCGAAATAATGTGCTCAACTTTTTGGCTCAGCTCTGGTACTCTCTTCGGTCTCAAGCTAATCGATTCAACCCTCCGAAACATAGGAAAAACCAATAACCCCTCATTTTACCTGTCAAACTTTCATAGCGAATCAAAGCAAACATTGCGTAGTACTAGAATTTCGACTAGAATGGGATACGTTAATCATTTTCTTGGGACCAATAGGCTAGTCAAGTGGTGAGCCAATTTAAAATCGTTATACCCCGTTCAAATTACAGCCTTATATCACGTAATATAGGCTGTCTTGCAATGAGCACTCATACATAGGATTTCCAGTGAAAACTAGATGCATGAGTGCTCATTGCAAGACAGCGTATATCACGTGATATACGCTGTAATGTGAACGGGGTATTAGTTTCGTATTGATTGTTGGTAGTACCGCATCCTTCGGGGCATATAGTCAATTCCCTTGAGTTTGACGTTTACACACTACCGCCATCTGTTCAGCGTACTACCCATAACAGTATACTCTACAGATCTTCTTCTTCTTCCTCGCATGTCAAGCTTATTGCGTATGGCATATTAGCTTATTGCGTGCTCTCAACTTAGTGTTCTAGATGCACTTCCACAATTATTAATTGAGAGCTTTCGATGCATGTACCATTTTTGCATTAGTATTATTGTGTGACAAGTACAATCATACTCTATGCCCAAGGAAGTCGAGAAATTTTCCAACCCGAAAAATTCCTAGACCGGACCGGGAATCGACCCCAGCCACCTCCAGCATGGTCTTGCTTTGTAGCTGTGCCTTTACCGACTGAGCTAAGGGAGGTCCTAGTCTACAGATGGCGGTAGTGTTTTAGTGACGATGTTTTATGTTGAAAAATACTCAATGTGTTATGTCTCTTTGTCTGTGTTTCAAGAGTTCCCACCGACAAACCGACATGAATGACCATACAAGGTACCATCAAATTTCTGATCAAAGCATAAAACTGACATCTGCCGCCGTGTTCGCGAAAAATGTGTATCCTATCCAAGAACACGCACACAAAATGTATGAGTTGGTTCGTGTCTAATCTATTCCGTGCGAATTATTTTTATCTAGATAACAAATTTATATGGTTTTGACAGATGGGATCGCTGCACATTTGAATCCGCCGTTATGGATTCTCGATCAAGAATTGAGTTTAAGTTTCATGTCGGATTGTCGGTGGTGTTCCTTTACTTCCCATAATCACCTAGCTAGAGGCACATGAGCATCAACTTCGCGTCGCTGATGAGTGTGCATGTGAATAGAAGAAGACAGTCATAAACGCGCCCATGAGGTAAAACAGCTCACCCCCTTTGCCATTGAGTATTCCCTGATTTTGGTTTGGCGGAATTTGTCATACACCAATGTTGCTGAAAATCCCAGAATTGCAAGTGGAAAGATTGTTATCCCAGCAGGCCTGGGTTCAATCCCAGTCGGCGCCGCCGGGATGTTCTGAGGCATAACATCTCTGATCACGCCTTCCTTCGGATGGGAAGTAAAGCCGTTGGTCCCCGGTTCATGAGTTGATGGGTCGATAGGTAGGGTCCAGGTGTGGGAGCTGCCTTCCTGGCACGTCGGTAGCATTGGTGCTCAGCACGGAAAACAAGATCGACGGAAAAAAAACAAACCAAAGGAAAAAAAATATTCTTATCCCATGCGTTTTAGACTGTTCTTTCCCCGAGGGTTTTTTTTTTCTCGTATCAAATTCTAGGGTGACCGACATAAAATACTCTATATCAAGCTGAATATTGCATTAGGTCCTAAGTAACACTGACAGCTTCTCTTCGTCGACTTTCTCTTTCGTTAATAACTTGAGCACATAACCGTTTCTTGTTGTGTTTGTCATATTAGATGCTAGATAAAAGCTTCTTTTATCGATCTGTGTGCTCAAAATACATGGGAATGTCTTTACATGGCTGTGGAGATGCAAAGAGAAAGTCGACGAAGATAATCTGTCAATGTTACTTAGGACCTAATGCAATGTTCAGCTTGATATAAGTAAAAGTATTGACAGTTTCAATCGAACCGTCAAAATGCTTTGCTCAATTGCAGCAACTTTTTTTCAGTTTTGTGGTGACATCGTCCATAATTTTACCAGAGGGCTTAAAACACACAGAGACAATCTTCGGCATAGCAAATCCTTGAAACTCGGTGATTTTTGCAGACAGCTGCACATTAGAGTGGTTCAAAATATTGATTTTGCTCCACCAAGCTTAATCGATTTCAAATCTGGTCTTGATAACTCTCCCAAAATTTGAGCTCATTTGGATGTTATATGGGAATTACTATGGGAAAAGTGTACTTTACTAACCTCGAATTAGAAGAATGTTCAAAGTCCAGAAACTAACAATATACTTATTAACTATAGCTGCTGGTAGCATTCGCCATGAAAACATATCTTTTCCATATCTGTAATTTTTTAGCATCAGATTTATATATTTGTAGCATTAAAACTTTCACTGGCAGCGCCACAATCTCCTTTTTATACCTGCGCCATTTTTTACGTTGGGAAAATTTCGATTAGAACTATTTACCCAGAATCTGGGTACATTCTACTCATCATAACAAAACTAGTTTACCCAGATTTTGACAACTCCTTACTGGATACAAGAATGAGTGCCATCCACCCAGTCACTGGGTAGATTCAGAATAGCATGCAGAGCACCAGAGAAAATTTGGCTTCACTCTAGTTGTTCGCAGTTGACAGGCGTTGCAGTCCTGTGGTTTAAACATCGTTCGAATTCAAGTGCAGCAACCAGCAGTGCTGTAAATTCTCAAAATCAATCGAACATTTTTGATGAAAATGAGAAAAGCAGCTATCCGTTATCAAAGGGGACCTCCTTCGAATGGGTGATATCAGTTGCTTATAATACGTTCAGACTACAGAGTTATAACATGTTATAGTGCTATCTGGATGGTGGTTTCTATGTTGCAATTAATGGATCATATCATTCGAGCAGTTTAAATTACGTTTCCTACCACTCGAACTTTAACGTGGAACAATATTTTGACATTTTTTCTTCTACAACCTCGAGAAAATAGGGTCTTATTTGTAAGGTGCTTGAAAAATCTGGAATTTATTGTTTCATTTCTGTAAAATCGCTGGTAGAAGGTCGTCTCAAAACTGCTCGACAATATGATTAATTGACAACCGTTATAACATGTTATAACTCTCCAGTCTGAACAAGGCATTAGCCATTTGACGAAGGCATGGATTCTTCTCATTTTAGAAACGCTTTATATCATTTAATTGAGTGTAAAACGCTGTCCAGACTGGAGAGTAATAACATGGTATAACGGTTGTCAAATAATTGCAACACAAAAATCACCATCAAGATAGCGCTATAACATGTTATGACTCTGTAGTCTGAACGTACTATAACCTACACGTAAACGGAGCTCTGGTCGACATTCCGGCAAAAAAGCTAAGCCAACCCGACACCAACCTGACTACTACCAAACCCCAACTACCCGACATTGGCCTGACATAAACCCAAAATTTACCCGACAACAACACGGCATTGCGTCGACATCGACCTTAAATTAGTCTTACATTGATACGACATCGAGTCGACTTGTCTGTTCGGGACTATTTTGCTGGGTATCTTCCATAGTCCACTGTCGTATATCAAATGATAGTGAGTGACTCAATTGACAGTGACAATGAGCTTCGAATAACGGCGCCGGTGGTGTAGTGGTAAGCGTGATTACCTCTCACCCCAGCAGGCCTGGGTTCAATCCCAGTCGGCGCCGCCGGGATGTTCTGAGGCATAACATCTCTGATCACGCCTTCCTTCGGATAGGAAGTAAAGCCGTTGGTCCCCGGTTCATGAGTTGATGGATCGATAGGTAGGGTCCAGGTGTGGGAGCTGCCTTCCTGGCACGTCGGTAGCATTGGTGCTCAGCACGGAAAACAAGATCGACGTAAAAAACAAACCAAAGGAAAAAAAAATGAGCTTCGAATGAGAAAGGGCCTCTACAAATTATGTTCATGTGAGAATTGGTTTACACAAAATTGATTGAATTGTTGTATTGATTCATCTTCAATCGAATGATATGAAAATTTACAGCACTGGCAACCAGACGTTGGCGTGGAAAGAAAGAATGATATCTCGCGTAACATTTGAAAAGATCCTATCCTCGTTGATCGATTCTCTTCATCGACTTTTTTTTGCCTTAAACGCTGCTCATTTTTGAATCAAAAATCACTCAGTCCAGCCAAAAGGGACGTTACCCAAAAATGAGTAAACATGCTTTTACTCAAATTTGAGTAAATGTGTCTATGGCGGAAACTAGGTAACGGTTACTCAGATTATGACATTTCAAACTGAACATTGCATTAGGTCCTAAGTAACATTGAGAGATTATCTTCGTCGACTTTCTCTATGTATCCCCACGGCCATGTAAAGACATTCGCAGGTGTTTTCAGCACACGACAAAAACAACAAGAAACCGTTATGTGCTCATGATATTAACGAAAGAGAAAGTCGATGAAGAGAATCGATCAATGTTACTTAGGACCTAATGCAATGTTCTGCTTGATTTGTCAACTGAGTAAACCATACCCATTTCGGTAGAAACGAATGAATACCCCATGAGTGCTTTATATATAAATTGTTTCGTCCAGGAAGAATATTAGAAAAACATTATGAGAATGATAATTTTGTATTTATTGAAACCAACAAACTATTTGTTACACGCTATTTCAAAACTACCCAAATTTGTGTAGAATCCACCCAGATTGGTCAAAACTGAACCTACCCAAAAATGGGTAAACTGTGTCAGGAGTGACAAGTTGACAAATGAACAACGTCGATCGGATTCATGTCGATGTTCTTCATTTGTCAGCTTGTCACTTTAAACACAGTTTACCCATTTTTGGGTAGGTTCAGTTTTGAACGATCTGGGTGGATTCTACCGAAATTTGGATAGTTTTGCGTGTAGAGTTGTATACCTTACCAACTAGCTGCTGATAGCTTATGCCATATAGGCTATAACGTAGCTGCTCCATTTTCACTGCATCACTTTCAAAAACTAATTAAAGTCACTGCGAAAAAGCGCTTGTCAGCAACTTCAAAGTGCGCCATTTTTTTTAACTTTGGAAAAATTTATATCAGAACCTTTTTCTCACAATCTGAGTAGATCCCACTCATCGGAGCAAAAGCAGTTTACTTATTTTTTGACCACAGTCACTGAATTGCCTCAAAATAGCGTATACCACGGCAACATAAACGAATTTCTCGCTAAGCTCGCAGCACAGTTCAACAGAAGATGATGTTAGCTCGCGCCTGAATCAACACACTGAATGGAAAATTCATTTGCAATCGGGTTACTCGCGAAAGAGAAAATCGATCAACAACGATAGGCCCTTTTCTCGTGTTGTGCGCGATATTAAAAATAATTATAAATGCGAACAGTCGAGTGTATTAGACCAGTGTATTCACCTCTCGTCTGTCATTACTCTGAAAGATGTATTGGCTAAAGGCTTATAAGAATCGTTCATATTACGATAACACAATTCCGTCTGCCCTTTCGGTTGAAACATAGCAAGCCCGACATCTTGAAGTTCATGCTTGCGTGCAGGTACGAAACTTCACGTTCGATGTGCAGAGTAATCATAAGTTCGAAAGATAACACACGCTTTCAACGAAATTGGAACTCTAGCTCAACGGCGTCTATGTATGACTTCTAGCCTTCAATGACCAAAATGGCAGCAAAATACTAAAATGGCCTTGATTACATTTGTTTTTAAAATCACTAAAACGGTTAGGCAACTCTTATAGCAATTTTTAAAATGACAACTGAGAAATCAAAATGGTAAAAAAAAACGCCAAAAATGGCCCGAAAAAAGTAAAAACTGGCCTATAATATCCAAACTGGCTATAAAATTGACCTTGATTTGGCTAAAATGGCTTGAAAACTGTTGAATAGTCCTGAAATTATTGATAGCCAAACTGGTAGTCCAGAAAACGCCAAAACAACAAAAAATCGCCCAAATAACCTATTGATCACAAAACGCCAGAGTATTCAATAAAGTAAGATTCAATCAATTTGGTCGAAAATTTGATTTAATTTAATTTGCACTTCAAGCCGTTTTAACTAGAAAAAAATAAAACCAATAGAATGCTATTGTAATTAAATTTGGATTATCCCAACATATTTTTAGTTTAGATGAATTTTACACGAAATTTTTAAAACATGACCAAGTTGTCTGAATCTGACTGGAAATGGTCCCCATAACGTGGGTAAAACACCTATTCGTGGCACGTTACGGGATGCAGGGTTGCTTCCACTCACTTGCTATAAAAAATGATTTTCTGAATTTTGAAATCATTTGATGTTATAATTGTATTTTGTATTTGTTAGATACAAGAAGATGTTGAAAGGCAAGTATCTGACGCATAAAACCTGTCAATTTCACTTCCAGAGTGTTACAATCAGCGATTTTATGATTTGTGAGCGTTCACTCAGAGTGAGCGCTCGCGAGTCGTAAAATCGCTGATTGTGACTATCTGAAAGCGAATTTGACAGGTTTTATATGCCAAAAACTTGCCTTTTAACCTCTTCTTGTATCTAACAAGTACAAAATATCATTATAACATCTAATGATTTCAAATTAGAAAATCATTTTTTATAGCAAGTGAGTGGCAGCAAGCCTGACGGGATGTAAGATCTACCACCGATTCCTAGTCCTGACTACTTCAAACTAGGGGAACAGGATTTTTCAGTAATCAAAGGAACACATCTTAGTCCTTGTTACTTTCTATGCCTTATTGATAGTGACAAGACTCGGCTTTGTCCACCGAGGATGATCTTGAAACAAAGAAAAAATGAATTAGTTAGTCTTCATCTATGTAATTCCTAATCTTCTATTCGTTGTTTTCTAGGTTGAAGTGGTTAAGACTAGGGTTCTGATGCATGGTCATTATCGGTGTCATTCCTCAATTTTGTTGCTAAGGAATCCAATTTTGACTGACAAAGGGGCGCGTCTTTGGCGGCTGTTTCAACACTCCGAAGGGTATAAATAGCGGGACCTTTCAATTAGAGTCGGATCCTTGCGATAAATGCAAGAGTGGCAACTGTAAAAAAAATCGAATACTTCATCATTTCTCAATAGTGATGGAGTACTACGACATGCACTAAACTAAGGACACAGGATGTAATACAATAGATCAAATTACTGGTCGCAGTGGTTTTTGGTCTCAAACAGAGGGGGAAAAAATTGTCTGAATTTCAGCGACCCACCTTGGAGCAGCCACGACTCAAAGATTGACAAACGCTGGTATAGGCAGTTTCGCTATTTTGGATAGTGTTGGTCAAAAATTATGGAGGTTTGATGCAATTCAATTATTTTTTGTTTCAGCTAAGCTGTACAAGGATTAACATGAATTTCTTATTTGACAAAATTAAATTAGATTCCATTAGCTCATGAGTGCAAACTCTCCAAGCAAAGGCACAACCTGATGCCACAGTTGTAAATTTCAGCTGTCTCTTTCACCGAACCGGTGTAGAAAGTAAGCCGCAAGCGGAACGGTGCCAATTTTAAATTTAAAAGTCAAAAATCGTTCAAGGTCACACCGTTATGGTTGCTCGGGAATCACCAAAAACTGGTTGTGTTTCTTGTTTCTACGAGCGCCATGGTAAGGTCAACAAGTTTTGCATGCGAAAAACATCTATATTGTTTTGATAATCCAATCCGGCATCATCCTACTGATAGAGCTAACCAGCCAGCTGGTGCTGAAAATTGACGAAATGAACATCATCGGCAGATGCGCTCACCACGGGAATCCATGCTTGTCCCAATAATACCAGATACCGAAAATTTTCCACTGAGCGATAAAAGCTTTCAGGCCGATTAGCTACTGTTGCTCTTCGACGGATATGCGGAATTTCCCTCAAAGGCGTACTAAAAACCCCAAACAAAAATAATGCGGTTGAAGTAAAATGCCTGCTTGACGCTCGATGCCAGATAAATACTTATATATATTTCACCGGCAACAAAAAAAAATGTGGGCTGCTTTCATGACTGGATTCCAGTGATATTCAACAAAATTCCGGTAGCAATAGCGTTCAAGCTTCCACAGAATTTTCGTTATGATAGAGCTGATTCCATGTCAGTTCAAAAGATCGATAATCAGCTGTACCCTATACACGAACAAATTCTGAATTTTTACCATCGCGTAAAATGTCTCCTTGATTAATTTTGAGCTAATGCTGGCATAAACAACGAAATTGTTTGCATGCATACAATATTGCTTATTCATGCGATATCGCGTATAAATTTGCATAAAATATCATTTTAATGTATGCCAAATCTAGTTTTAACTACAAGTACGCTAGATATCTCAGAAAGTTAGCGTTAAGTTTTTCAAACGGTCTAGAAATCTCGGCTCCAAGCTGCATCCGATTCAAACTCAAACATGAAACTTGTGCACTCCAGCAGCACTGCACCGATCACGAACCATTTCGTGACGACCCCCAACAGCAGCTCTTGTAATGCTACATACAAAAGCATCACCAATGCACGAACAGACCCTTCATAATGTGCGTGGTTGGTTCGTTGGTTAGTTTGGTTGGCTTGGTAAACGAGATTGCAGCCAGCTGCGGTCAGACTCTCCATTCTTCACCAACCGATGCTCCGATGCTTGAGCAGATCCCACACACATTCCTCTCCACCCTGCAGCTAGCGAAGATCAACGCAAGTTTCTCGTGCATGAATAATTCTTGGCCCGTTAGCTGACACAGTTTCCGCTCTCTGTGTCTTGTTGTTTTGCAAACTTACTTGCTGCTGGAGCTGCTTACTTCGGGTTGAAATTGCCGGTTCAATTCTCGCAAAATTATCCACAGCGGATTTGGCATGAGTGTGAGTGGAGTACCCTGCCTACGTATGAATAGTAATGGTTCTTTTTGGCACAACTAGGCAGCTTGAAGGTGGATGGCACGAACTTCTGAGAGGGCCTTGAACGTTTGAACGAATCATTTGGGTGATTAATGATTCATCGACAATGGAACGTTTTCCCGGTAATGGCGGTGATGGAATTTTTAAGGGATGCTTTTTTATGAATTCGACATTATGTTTTTCTGGGTTGGTACTTACGAACAAGTCTTTCGGAACTCACCTCTGCAAGAAAAAGAAAGGAAAAGAACATCAGCATATTATTCAGCATGCAATCTTGAAAATTCCTCTAGTATTTTACCTAAAGGAATACTCCCAAGTGGGAAATTTAAGAATCTAATTGCTAATCAGATTTTCATAAAAGTGTACATAATTTGTAATGTTTCTCCGCATGAACAGGACGGAAGGTTTTTTAAATAATGTTGTAATTTTTACCTAAATTTTCCAACAAAGTTTGATTCTCCAACTGTAGAAAATCATATCATAGAGGTTTTATAGGAAAATTGTAATTTTGGTAAAACTTGCCCTTACCGATCATAAGTACACACTTAAAAAAAATCATGTAAATTTAGATGATGATGCACATAAATGGATCGTCACATATCATATACGTTTACATTATATTTCAAGAAAAATTTTAAATGATTCCATACTTATGACGGGTAGTGTACGTACAGTCCATTGTAAGTAACGAAAGTGGTGTTACGTTTAGAAATTTCCGATGTAAGTTTAGTTTGTTTTGTGTATGGAAAATACGTAGTATATTTTTTTTTTTTGGTTTGTTTTTTTCCATCGATCTTGTTTTCCGTGCTGAGCACCAATGCTACCGACGTGCCAGGAAGGCAGCTCCCACACCTGGACCCTACCTATCGACCCATCAACTCATGAACCGGGGACCAACGGCTTTACTTCCCATCCGAAGGAAGTCGTGATCAGAGATGTTATGCCTCAGAACATCCCGGCGGCGCCGACTGGGATTGAACCCAGGCCTGCTGGGGTGAGAGGTAATCACGCTTACCACTACACCACCGGCGCCGTTAAATACGTCGTATTGAAAGTAAGTAAAAGTAAGCACAAACACTGCCAGAGAATAACGCCACGGGGCAACAACTTTCGAGGGGTTTCTACCAACATTGCACAATAGTCCCATAGCCAAATTTAGGAAGGCAGAAAACCGTCAGTTTTAAGTGTATAGTGTCTTAGGGAAAGTTTCTTCATATTGTTAGCCGATCTTTTTATGTAAGTGAAATGAGGGTGGTCCATAAAATTGGTGAAATGAAAATACAAACTTTTTTTTTAATATTTGAGATAGATCAATGCAGTTTTCTAAAAAGTTGTAGAACAATCAATTTGAAGCAACTTTGCTGAGGACATCAAATTTCTATATGTTATGGTTCATGAGCTATGATTATTTTAAACAAGCAGTATAGGGTGACCCCTAAAAAATCGGTTGTCTTTGAATATCTTTTCGGACGTTCATTTCTCGTAAAAATGTTGTTGTGGACACATTTAGAACTTTTGGTGTCACATAGTTTTGCTGAAGTAACCAGGTTGCATTTTTTTTTTTTTTTTTTTTTTATTTGAAAGTTAAAGTTGATTTTCTTTGAAAATGACTCTTTTCAATTGTCACTGTCTCTAAATGGAGCAAACCGATTTTCAAACTAAACTGCGAGAGCGTTTTTTTTTCTCCTTGATTTGTTTTCCGCCTATCTTGTTTTCCGTGCTGAACACCAATGCTACTGACGCCAGGAAGGCAGCTCCCATACCTGTACCCTACCTATTGACTCATCAACTCATGAACCGGGGACCAACGGTTTTACTCTCTTTCCAAAAGAAGGCGTGATCAGAGATGTTATGTCTCAGAAAATCCGGTGGCGCTGGCTGGGAATCACACTAACCACTACACCACCGGTGCCACTGCAAGAGCGTTTTTTGTTTATACATTTAATATAATTTTAAAAAGGTCATATTTTTCAGCAAAAACATGCCACAAATTTTCAAATATAAGAAATAACATTTTAATTGCTGCAGCAAATAAGCGTCATAAAAAGTTCTAAAAGATCTTATTGAAAAGTTTTTACGATAAATGAACGTATAAGAGGTTATTTAAAAAAAACCGATTTTCAATAGGCCACCCTAACCTGCTTGTTTAAAAAAATCATAACTCATGAACCATTAGGGATAGAAATTGTGATGACTGGATTTGAGCCAAACGAACTTTCAATGCCAGAGCCAATCGATCAGCGCCTATCTTGATAACATTGCCAGTGTTGCTAGGAACCGCCTAGCGCCGCCGGTGGTGTAGTGGTAAGCGTGATTACCTCTCACCCCAGCAGGCTTGGGCTCAATCCCAGTCGGCGCCGCTGGGATGTTCTGAGGCATAACATCGGAAGGGAAGTAAAGCCGTTGGTCTCCGGTTCATGAGTTGATGGGTGATAGGTAGGGTCCAGGTGTGGGAGCTGCCTTCCTGGCGTCGGTAGCATTGGTGCTCAGTACGGATAACAAGATCGACGGAAAACAAATCAAGGAAAAAAATAGGAACCGTCTAGACTTACCTTGCAAAGGCAGTTTGTTTTGAATCCGCTCATCTCTTATACTAGACCCTTGCTATTTTGAACCATATGGAAAATTATAATTCCTTATGTAATCCAAGTAATCTTAGTAATCCACAGAAATCAGAAGCAACAAAATTAATCGAAAGTACCAACGTCTAGTCTAGTCTAGTCTAGTCTAGTCTACACATACACAGCCAAAATTAATCGAAAGTACCAACGTAATCTTAAACTGACGAAATAATTTTCATAACCATAGTTTCGTTATCATATTTGATTGGCACTGATTGGTAATGAATGATGATAAATAGAATCAGTCTGCATCGCGCTCTCTTGCCGTGCGGATCTATCTGCCTTTTGCTAAAGAAATTGTTACTGCTACCTAAAGCTACAACAAATTTAAACAGCTCTTCTCACTGCTAAATATTACCAGCAAATGTTCTACCTTGTTCGACTTTAATTCCTCTTCGATCCTTGTTTGGCCCCTACCCAAGGTAGTTCTGCTTGGATATCGATTTGGAAAATTCCTCTTCTATCCTTCTTATTTTATAGAACTCTTATAGTAATCTGCTTGGAAGTCGATTTGGAGAAACTTTGTTCTGCAGCGCCTAAACGGAAAAGACAAGGGCAATCCCCCTTCCGATGCAATTTATTTGAGCAATCAATTTCATATGCTCACGGAATGATCCATCATCCAGGCAATATTCCAGTAAACTTTCCCGACTTAATGCCAAGAAGGAAAAGGTTCCCCTTATTGTGAGAACCACTTCCGATTACCATGCTCTTTGCACGGAACTTTTGATCTTAGTTAAATTCAAGTTTTCACTTCAAATTGGCCGTTTATTGCCTGAACTCAAACGTCTTCTCAAGTATCTTACTGAGAAACCACTCAAATTTTTCACTTACGACACCAAAACTGAACGTCTGTTCAAGGTTGTCTTGAAAGGTCTGCGCAGCGGTGAATTCCCGGATCAGATCAAATATGAATTGAAAAAATTACTTGCAGTTGAGCCAACCATGTAATCAAAATGAAAATGAAATCCCATCCTGGCGATTCGCGCAACAGGATTTCTAGTGATTTGTATTTAGTTCACTTCAAGTCTAGTGAACTAAACAACATTAAGGCATTAGAAAAAGCTAGCTTTATGCTTCATTTCTTCACCCAGTACCGTAAGTGCCAGGGATGCTGTCACGGAACAAAAAAAAATGCTTCATGCCTGCTAAATGCATGAATTGTGGAGATTCCTCTCACGCAAACGACGACTGTCCTGTGAATAAGGATCCTAAGAATTTTAAATGCTCAAATTGAGGTGAAAACCACAAATCCAATTTTTGGGATCAGCAAAGCGATCCTACAATCTCGTTCTAAGCGACAGGTACAAAACGCTCCATGTTTCCTACCAGGCACTAATTCCTTTGCTGTTAACAACGGTCAGCCAAGAACAAATACTGCATTCGTATCCGTAGGTACAAACAGCTCAAAAGCTTCAAGTTCTTCATCTATACCTGCTGCCTGTATGCATATTGCATACAATGTTTAGCAAGTAAATGGCTAGCTATTGCAGCTGGTATAAATCGAAATCAAAATTTTAAAGTCAACATAGTGGAATTTTGAAGATTTTGACATAAGTAGCATTACTGTTCCTAAAATCGAATTTTTACAGAAATCATTAATCAACACGATTGCTGATATGCTGAAAACTAACTCCTTGTTTGATGCAATTTAAACTGGAGTAAAATTTGCTAATAACATAGTCATGACTTTGAAATTCAGTAATGGATATCAAATCATTTTGAATTGGAATGTTCGATCTCTCAAAGATAATGAAATCGAGCTATTTTATTGTTTGAGAGTGCATAACCCCTAGATTTATGCCATAAGGTGAAACATTCACTCGGATGTAACACGAGCTGGCGGTTTTGATTTAAAATGTATATGGGGATATTGGTTGAAATGTATGGAGATATAATATTCCTTCACTCTCTCGTGCAAAGAACTGGTTCAGAAAACTCGATTAAGCTCATAATTTCAGCACAAGCAGCTTAGACTATATGAAACAACTTTGCTCAAGGCAGCATCATGATTCAAGTTAATATTATGGAGATATTTATTGATTATGTGCGAAAATAGTAGGCTCTGCCTTTGAACAAGTTTGACATGCATTTTCTCCGCTGTTTATTTGATGAGTAAAAAATAGGAAAATATATTTCATCATATTTTTATAACAGTATAAAAAGCCAACCATCGGTCACCAACCAGAAGTCGATAACAAAGAGTTCAAGAAAAGAGTCAAGAAGGAGCTCCGAAAACAAACTCCACCACTGAACCCCCGACGTACTTTCGTTTGCGACGACGTCACGGAGAAGCGACCCACAAGTGGTGATCCTGGAGACTCCTTTAATCACAGATACAGACAGGAAATTCCCCAGATTAAAAGAAATCATCATGGATCAAGGTGTATTCAAGGAGAGGCAACATGTTATTTCAGTTGAAAAGTATCATCAGTACGAGGTGGAGGAAGCGGTCAAGGGTGGATATCATTCTGATTCAAGCAAGAAAGATGGACCAGCAGCGCCATGCAATTTCATCTGGTTGACATTGATCATGGATTCATTTGGTGAGTTCGTTCCTATTAATTAATTCACTTGTGATGATGATCGTCAACAGTGTTGAACAGCCAGAAACAGTTGCCGATTTAGCTTTCCATTTATTTGATTTAAATAGTTGTAAATTTAACTGCAAACACATAGACAAACAAATATCATTTGATGTTCTGTTTTTTAGTCACCTGTGTACGCTATACAATCAGCATTAGTTTACCAAAGCGATCCATGCTGCAAATCTTTCCCCACATTCAATATCCCAGTAATTTCTCGTGGAAGCGCAGAGGACTTCTAGATTTCCTTCACAGCGAGTTTTATGTCAACACATTCCTTCCCATTCCCTATTTGACCTGCATTCGGACACGGCCAGGTATCAGATCTGCTGTTTTTACACATTGCGGATGAATGTTAGTCCCAAACATCAACTGTTGGTTCTTTGTGTAAATGCAGCTGATCTGGCGATAACAGAGCAGCAGCCGTGGGCGGTTAATCACGCTCATGCTGATGCTCATGCAAGTAGTCGCTTACCCAGTGCTTCCAAATCAGGTTGGCTTGGATTAGAGATAATTGCCATCATTGCCACAGCACGGTGACGCCATTATCGTGGGTGCAGAGTGGATTGACACTATTGAATGACCCCAGGAAGAAGTGATTCTGCTAGCGTATTAATCAAATTCCAGTTCGACATGGTCAAATAACCCTGAATCAAAGGAATTCAGAAGTATATTATTTTGTATGGATCCCTAGGACACATCGGAGTAAATGAAAATGAGGAAACAGCATATTTTGCAGCCTTTGGCAGACTAGCAAGCTGCTACACCTGGGAGGTCCCTGTCCTGGATCTACATAATTGGCTCG
Organism: Ochlerotatus camptorhynchus; assembly: GCF_037179485.1. Classification (NCBI taxonomy): domain Eukaryota; kingdom Metazoa; phylum Arthropoda; class Insecta; order Diptera; family Culicidae; genus Ochlerotatus; species Ochlerotatus camptorhynchus. The sequence continues at coordinate 1,197,018 of NW_027040773.1, forward strand.
TGACCACAATATTAATCTGCTGAAAATGCGGAATGCTTACAGTCAGGAAATCATTTCTTCCGGAGGATTAAGGGGGATACCAGGAGATGGGAAGACCCACCATTGAGGAGGATTGGCGGCATAGCCTGATCGCAAGGGCGTAGACAAGTTCCACATGGCCAGATGTCAACAGGCGCTATTTAGCCGAATGTAACTAGGCCCAAGGGGTCACTAGGTCAAATGAGTAATTTAACTGATTTTTAAATTTGTGTCAAACTGCATAAGTGATTTTCAAATTTGCATGGTGAAGAGCATATTTCGATTTGACTTGATAATAGTGACAAGAATCGGGTAGTGACCACCGCCGTTATGAATTTCTATATTGTATATTTCAAATCAAAAATATTGTTTATGTTCATAGATTTCACATAATCCTTTCCCCTTTGTCCTTCTCCTTTTCCTTTCCCTTTTCTCTTTTCAGAAAGCGAGTAATGGCGCTATAGCCATAAGTCATAAAAGGCTAGGACAAGAGCTAGTGCTCATGTCCCAACCGTCAGAAGAAAATGGAGCATCACTTAACCTTTCTAGCTTTGATGCTTCCAACGACCAACCAATCATATAATTATCAAAATCGGAACGTACGGTACGAGATGTCCACGTTTCATCCATTTATTGGATTCTGAAGCATCGTGTTTAAATCTTCGATTTAAACAGGCCCGATGTTTTCTGAATCATCTTGCCCCTTAAATACTGCACAGTAGGCCTGGCCGTTTTGATATGTGTGACGCATCTTCGATGTGAAACATATATCAAATAGACAAGAAAAATGATGTAGGTATATATATCATTTTCCAGGATGCTTTCAAGAACTGGCTGTGTTGGTGTTAGATTAGATTAGATTAGATTAGATTAGATTAGATTAGATTAGAGAGATATTTATTGATTATGTGCAATCTCTAGTATATTACAACAAAATACAATCAGCTTATGCAATCAACTAGATTACCACTAGAAATAAAAGTTCATATTTTCCACTGGCCAACATCCAGGTTCGTGTCTTTTGGTGCGATAACCACTCTCTGGATGTTTCACCTCTTTTTGACGTTACACGGGCTGGCGCTTTTGATTTAAAGTTCATATAGAAGATTTGGTTGAAAATTTCATATACAAAATGCTCAAATACATTCAAAGGCGAATATATCAATAGAACTAACTGGATTCGTGAAAGTTGTCACTCAATTAATTGAACCACATGTTTTAAAAATCTTAATCAAAACGAGAATAACTTTTTTATAATCGGGATTTGCTAAAACAAATTCAAAAGCGATTCTCTGCCCTGAGGAACACAATTTTTGAAAATAATATGTCGAAGGTGATGATGTTTGTGGATGGAAAAATGCAAAAGTTGTTCCAATTTTGAAGCTGGATAAAAATATTCACATATTCACGCACTCACACTCACAACACCGAAAATTCATTCCAGCTTTAAACTCATAAAAACCACTCAAACGTCAATTGATATCATGCCTATGCACAAACAATAGTAATGATAATGAATAACGCCAACATATAAAGCAATGAATTTTTGAACCTGAAAACTCATCGGTGATTTTTGCGACGTTGAATTTTGCAAGGCAAAACTCATGCTTGAGATTTGAGCTTTTGAGTTTTTCCGAACACTGATGCTTCACATCAATACGAACTCATACAGAAAAGCAGTTTGGATTTCGCTAAGGGAATTCAACTACTGATAAACTCTTAAGAGCTACCAATTTAATTCGTTCAAACAAATCTGAAGGCTGCTCAACTGGAGTTGCTCTTCTAGCTATAGAAAAGGCATTCGACAGTGTTTGGCATGAAGATTGGATTGCTAAATTGAAAACGTTTAATTTTTCACTCTATACTATGAAATAAGTTCAAAATTATTTGACTGAGATTACTCTGCAGGTAAATTATCAAAATTTCAAATCTGAACGATTACCTGTTAGAGCTGGTTTTGATTGATTCCCTTTATATTTAGACAAGATTATGTTTAAGTGTTTAGTTTTAAGATGTCAGTATTACAGACATGCAGGTTAAAAAAAAAACTGTTTGAAATACTGAATTGCCAAGGCAGGAACAATGTAAAACACTTAGATATATATCATAACAATTAAGATTGGTAAGTTACTGTAGTAGCTGGAGCACCTGGATTAAAATTAAATGTGATTTAATTTGAATTTGGAATAAATCAAGAGTTAAAAAAAATATTATAAAACAGGTCATCCAACTTTAACGAGACAAAACTACCTTTCACGAGCATTCCTGTTCTAATTATCAAGCACTGGAGAGATGAATTCTCATATGGTTTTGACAACAAAATGTTCAGCTGATTTGGATAAATGTTGACAAGCAACAGTAGCATTTCATTTGGCAATTTTTATGGACCGCACACGGAAAACAAATTTCTCTTTCATCCAATTCCATGCCATGATGGATTTATTGCACTCGTCAACACTCCGGACTATATTGAACTAGTTGACTCTCCATTCCTGCTCCTGAAAATCGACACCCATCACAAGCCGTTTGTCCTACGACTTGATACTCAATACACTATGACGGAACATGTCAGCGCCCAAATGAATGTCACATATCTAGACTTCAGAAGATGTGACGTTAACCTAGTAAACAATAAACTTTCGTCTATTGATTCGTTCTCACTATTAAATTTTCCCTCGATCGATGAAACTGTGTCAGTTTTCTATGATACCTTGCACAGAATCTTTGATGTGGCTGTTCCTCGTTGCCACTGCAACTCTAAAGGCCCACGCAAATTAGATCCGGATCGGACGCGTTGCGGCAAAGTGACAGCTAAATCTATTGTCTAACTGTCAAATTTACGTCAACGCAACGCAAACGGATCTAATGAGGGGGGCCCTTATTGTGTTCAGCAGAAAAACCTGGTGGACAGTTCAGCTACGTCAACTGCACAACAGGCTTCGTAAGGCTCTCAATCGTTTTTTTTTTCAGTCTGAGACCTGACGAGAATAAAAACAACCTCCGCCACATCGAAAGCAGCTAAAACGACCTTGCATCGACCTACGATGCATATCCGGAGAACTTTGATATTTTTGACGTAATTGCTTTTGTAAACAAACACGTCAATCACCGATTTCTCGTGCATAAAAGAACAATCTCACAAACAAACTATACCAAATGATAGAGGAATCATTCATCTACCTGTATGTTGTTAGTTTCTAGATTGAGCTTTAATTCGCGAGAGATCGGCAAATGACGTGTTTGTTTACAAAAGCAATTACGCCCTAATCTCGAAGTTCTCCAGATATGTCAACAGTCTTCAGTCAAACCTCAAGCAGAACCCTACACCATTTTCGGAATTCGCCAGTGACAACAAAACAAACAAACGCATTCCCTGCAATGTTGAGTATGCCGGAATAACAGCAGCTACACACAGTGAATCTGCAACTCTATTTGCTGACTTTTTCAAAAGTGTGTTCCGCACATCTTCACCGATTCCTACTCTCAGAGAAGCAGGCATGAAAAAACATGTACATTAATTTGGTGTAGGTATTAATTTACATTAATTTGCCTGTAACATTTTTTTCATCAATAGAATGCCGTAAAATGATGTACGAAGCTTTTGTTGGTTTTGAGGTTAGCTAGAATGTTTGTCAATAGCTCAAATCTGTATCTCTTATGCATGAGGAACCAGAGCGACAAATGAATGTAAATGAATGTATATGATTTTCCATCTCCCTGGAAAATCGACATCACCGGCGCGTAAAGTAAGACTTCCTCTACCCGAAATTCATATGAGAATAAACTGCCAGTTCTACTGTGATCTGTCAAAAGTTCTTGGTAAACAAAAAATTCAGCTGATCGCAACTGTCTCGTGGACAGCCTTATAAACATCCAGCCAAGAATGAACAAAAACAAGCCGGCGCCGGTGATGTAGTGGTAAGCGTGACTGCTTTCTCACCCCTATTTAATTTCGATAAGTCCAGTACTCTTTGCAATAAAACAATTTTTTTTTATTAAGGTTTTAATGTGTTTTGTGGCCCCATCTACAGTATTTCTCAAATAGGGTAAATGATGGCTTCGGCAGCCATCGACTGTTTTCGGCAACCACAATTTAAACGTTAATTTCGATGTATTTTCTCACTAAAACACTTCGCTGAATGTATTTAAACGATTCCTTAGTTTTTCAGCTTCAATCCTAATACATTTTACGACTGAGCAAACCTGTTATGCCAGGTGTTTCTGCAAAAGAAACATAAGCACATCAAAATACGGCTGATTTCGAGGTTGCCGATAATAGAACAGCTGGTCTACACGCAGTTTAAACGGAAAGGTTGCCGAAGTAAAAGAGGCTGCCGACAATAGTCACACTCACCTGAGAAGTTTGTAGCGCCTTAAAAACGTTTTCAAACCGTTTTGGACAGTTTTGTTGATTGGAATGGATAGAATAGCTAGCAGCAGATGAATGTAAACAAACAGACACATCATATGTGTGCGTGACACTGAGAAAATGCTAATAGAAGTGCGGAAGCTGCTTAGATTGACGAGAATACGTAAATTCCCCTACTTCTTTCGATATACAATAAAACTTTTTGTTCAAGCCGAGAACATAAAAATAATATATTTTATTTTTGTTATATAATTTAAAACGACAACTTTCAATTCAATATTATAAAGGAAAGAATTTCTTGGGGTTTACGTTGGTACACAAGCTTATTAAAAAAGATCGATTATTTGGTACCGATTTAATCAGTGGATCGATTCTAGAGCCAAATTAAAGATCGATCCGTAAAGATTGATCTTTCTCTGAAAATCGCCCAACCCTAACTTTGATACTCAGAGGTTGCCTTGATCAAGAGAATGTTGTTTTCGGTTGTTATCGTTCACTTAAAAAAGTTTTCATATAGTTTCCATTGGAAACGCACATGATATTTTTCCAATAACAAAATTAATTATTTTTACCTGAAATTCACATAACATTCATATGATCACATGAATTCTATGTGATAAATCACATAAAATTCATTGGACACAAAAGGTTAATGTGATTTCGTGGTGCGATTCCCAATTATGAGATCACATGAAAGTTATGTGAAATTTTAATGGATATTTTCCATCGGATATGTGATTTATTTTTTGAGTGTTGTTATGTGTGCATGCAGGTAGTTGGTCTATCTGTTAAGGTTGTCTTCATTTTAAGCTAAGTTGAGTGTAGAAGAAACGATTTTTATCAGCACTGCTCCCAAACCATGTGGAAAACTGCTAAATTGGTGCCGCAAAACTGGTAACCTAAATCACGCGGAAAATTATCAAGGCATTTCGATTCTTTACTGCCTCGGTAATGTTTTCGAGAAACTGGTTCAAAACCGATAATATGTGAGTTCCAGCATCGACACTTAATCACGTTCTCAAACTGTAAATCACAATACTTCCCAATCATTCAACTATTCTCAATAAAACTACTAATGCTCAGTAGCTATTACGACAAACTACTGAATACGGTAATAGCATAGAGGTTACTCTAAGACTAGTAGGTCCCAAAGAAACGTGCTCAACTTTTTCGCTCAGGTCTGGTACTATCTTCGGTCCAAAGCTAATCGATGCATCCCTCGAATCATGGGAAAATCCACGAACCCCTCATTTTATCTGTCAAACTTTCATGGAAAATCAAATCAAACATTGTGTAGTACTAGAATTCCAACTAGAACGGGATACGTTAATCGTTTGCTTGGGACCAATAGGCTAGTCAAGTAGTGAGCCAATTTCAAATCGATAGTTTCGTATTGATTGTTGGTAATAGCAAGTACTGAATTTACCGTAAAATAGCACCTTTACGGTGAATGAATGAACTTCAGTAAAATAGAGTACCGAGTTATCAGTATTCATTATTTTTTACTGTATTCCTCCGTTCTACATCACTCACTTGACAACGGAAATATCCGCGTGAAAACAGCAAACCATTGTGAAAACCAATTAAACATCTGGAAGTCTATGCAGAAGTGCAGAAACTACCACAAGATTGGGCAGTTTCTGCACTTCTGCATCGACTTCCAGATGTTTCATTTTGAAGCAAAACCATTCAATACAATTGCCTCATAAAGAGCTCCAGACTTAGGCACGCAATCCAGCACACCGAGAGAGCCACAATCCAGTGGAATCATCAGGAAGCGCTGACCACTCAACCAGAACTAGTTCAGAATCACTGAGCACAAATTTAACGTGTAAACCATGCCATTTTACTGACTTGATCAACTCACTTGACTAAGAACGAAAGTTGAGCCAGTCTCAACTTTTTCGTTCAAGTCAAGCAAAAAGGAAAACAAAAGAAAATGGCCGCTTCTGAAAATCTGCGTTCACATCATTAAAGGTTAAAAGAATTGGTGTGAACCTGTACGATTGGTCAACATCGAAGTCAACATATCGAGGTGGTCCGAAGAAAAGTCGCTAATATTTGTCCAATACTTTGGAAACTATGGTTGTCTCTGGGACACCAGCAGTGAACAGTACAGGAATCGTGATGCACGGAACCGGGCGATACAGTCATACAGGCAGGTACGGCATAAATATGACAGATACGGAAATAAAAACAAGAATAAATGCCATACGGACAACGTATACTGCAGAGAAAAGAAAAATAAATAAATCAAAACATCCGGCGCATCTACTGATGATTTCTACGAGCCAACATGCTGTTGGTTCGCGGAAGCAGATCGATTCTTACGAAGGGTAACTGATGTTCGTCCGGTCTTTGAAAATTTGGTAAGTTTATAGCCGCCAATATGTAGTTACGGAGCGATTTGTCTAATCGTAATAATTTTCAGAATCAGTCGTCGGATCTGAATTCCCAGTCGTTTCGTGAAAACCGGGAAACAACGTCGAGCCAACTTCAGGTACCATTGAAAATAAATAGTTCTGGAACTAATTTTATTACTACTTATCGCATATTTAGGATTCACCGGATTCACCCGAGCTGCCAACCACTCAATTTGACTACGATCTGAACAACGATGAAAGCCTGACACAAGAGGGCCCAAGCAGGATTTCGAGAACCGGTAAAAAAACGTCGGACCAATGCTACATTATCAGCAGTTGATAAACTCGAGCAAATATGCCAATCTGCACGAACTGGGCTCGCAGAAGATGAATTTGATATTTTTGGGAGCCATGTAGCGGCTAACTTAAGACAATTAAGTGCAGTCGAGGCCCTGGACTGCCAAGCCGAAATCAACAGTATTCTGACCAATGCTCGAAAATCAAAACTCACTGCGTTCAACAACCCCGTTGTTAACGTGTTTAAACCAGTAAGATTTGGAGGAATAGAGTTTGAAACAACAGGATTGGAATATAACAGCATAAATTCGCTTCCGGCGGAGACGCTGACAGCAACCAGTGCTCCCGGAGCTACAAAGTCATCCGCATGTTCTACACCGGTTCAAAATGAAAATTCGGCCATAAACGGAGAAAATCTTCAGGTATATAAGTCTTCAACCAACCTCCAACCCGAAAAGCAGCCACTTTGTGCCACACAGGCACATCCTGAGTCATATCCGGTCGCCATTAGGCAAGTTGGTGGTGCTGCTCCATGAAATCAGCTAGTTTGGCATGAGGGAAATTTGAATCCCGCGCAAAATCTACTTTCGTTAGCTATTCAATCTATTATGGATTGAACGCATATAACAAGTAAGTATATTCAAAAAATTATTTGAGGAAGTGTCCATTAAGTATGTCACGCGAAAATCAAAAAACATAACGTCCACCCACTGTCTTTATCGTTACTTTTCACCAGTACCTGCACCATTATTTTACCACGGATACTTAAACTACTCCTCTGCTTCTAAGACCGTGACGTACTTAATGGATCGCCCCTTAAGTTGAAACATTAACAATTATTTTTGCAGGTTCTCCTTCCGACGGATATTCAAACAACAAAACTATGAGAGTGATTGGTAGTCGGATTTAATAGGAGAAATGACGGCTTCGGCATGACAGACTATTTTCGGCAAACCAAATTGAAACACTATTTTCACTGGATTTTCTTACGAAAACACTTCACTGAATGCATGCAAACGATTCTTTATGCTTTCAGCTTCAATTTGACTATATTTTTACCACTCAGAAAAAGCAATCTAGCAGGGTTTTCTTGAAATGAAACACACGCACTACAAATTGTAGCTGATTTCGAGTTGCCGATAATAGAACAGCAGATTTACATGCAGTTCAAATGGAACGGTTGCCGAAGAAAAACTGGTTGCCGACAATACTCGCTCTCACTAGAGAAGATCGGAGCTTTGTAAAAGCGTTTCAAAACAGTTTTTGACAATTCTTTCGACTGAAATTGTTAGTGCAGCTGGCAGCAAAAGATTGTAAACAAAACAATACTGCATATGTGTGCGTTCCTTAGAGAAAAAGGCTATAGAAAGAAGGTCGCTGCTTAGGTTGCCGAGAATACGTAAATTCCCCTATTTCTTGGAGAGGATAACACATTTTTTCGTTATAACTTCGCTGTATTTATTTAATGTCCTGAATAAACCAAATTGATAAAACTTCATCTTTGTGCACTTTTGGATTTATTTGTTAAAATCGCCCTTTTGGACCAATGCGAGGTGGACTAATGCACGGCTTGTAGTACTTGTAAACCACAATTGCATGTTGATTTCCGACAGTTCGTTGATTTCCGAACCAATGTGTCATCACCAACCACATCCTGCTCGACGTGCAGAATCGTAATGTGACTTGGAATCTGCAGCTGATTGACGGAAATCATCTTCAACATCGTTGTCTTCCCCAGCATACTGTGGCCTACAAACCCATGCGACGGCCCTACCATCAGTTTACGTAGATTTTTTCTAAGGCCTTTGACACAGTCCCGCACACTCATATTATTGACAAACTTCTGCACATGGGCTTCCCGATATGGGTCATGCGTGGCTCAGAATTTAAAAACATTTGTCCAAATCGAAACTGAAGACTCTTCAGTTTTTGCCGTTACCACAAGGAAGCGTGCTTGGACCACTTATTTCCATTCTGTTTACCAATGACCTAGCTCTCCGCTAATCATTTGGCAAATATTTCTTCGCAGATGACTTTATTCAGAGTAATCACATGGGATTGGGACTCTGTTGCTATACAAAACGACATCGACAAAATGTTGATGTGTGCAAAGAGAACGGGCGTTAACATAAAAAAAATGTATAGGTATGTTTTGCAATATAGCTATAAGATCAGCTCTAACATTAGCGTAGATTCTATTCGTGACTTAGGTGTAATTTTAAGTCATTATGTTGCTCATTGGTACGAAGCATACTTGAATACGCCGCACCTGAGCACTGGATCAATCTAAACAAATCAGCTAATTAGAGTGAGCTCAAAAGTATTTCATTCGATTTGCTCTCCGTCACCAATCATGAAACGATGAAACACACCTGTCGCCATATACCACGCGTTGCTTATTACTTGACTTGGAGAAGCTGTCTGCCAGACGCTTGAAACTCTGCGTCAGCTTATCAACTTGGACGCTCCATCTCGTTCACTTTAAACTCATGATGCGCTTTACGTACCTCATCATAGAACAAGCTATGGACACACCAATCATCTGAGTACATGTATACGTGCGTTTAACACTGTTTATGCTCAGTATGACTTTAACATTAGTAAAAATATCTTTAGTAATAGAATTATAAATTAAGATTAAGTTGCAGTCTGAATGAATGCATCGAAGACAAAGGATTAATCAATCAAATAAATAAATAACATCCTCTGCATATGTTTCATATAACAAATGTAATGGCAGTTCTTGCAATGAACTGCAGGGTACAAACAAGTTTTTAAAGATAGCATATTTTTTGTATAAAACCCTCACGATTTTCTAGACATTACACAATCTGTTAATGTCACGAGCTATAGCAAATTCTGCATACTTTCCATGGAAATATGTAATAGAATCTTACATTTCCTGGTTGGGTTAAGACCAAGGAATGCAAACACAGAAAGCAACCAAAAATAAAGACAAAACGATTGCAACGACTACCACGGTAAACTCTCTCTGCGGTAGAAGGAAAACGATATATTGTTTACAAGACTTTGTTGGTTGAGGAAATAGCTTGATCGGAACGATGAAATGACAAAACAAAACAAAAATTCTCATTTACTTACGTGAAGCAGCTTTCAAACAATTTTGTCATTTCCTTGTACCATTCCGATCAAGCTATATTGCAGAGGCAGTTTTTCATGAAAAACGCAAGAGGATTATGTCATTATGGCTTCTCGTTTCTGACAATCGCGTTTATCGTTTGGCACATTGATCGCTTGTCATGTTATCATTTTGTCATTTAAAGATATTTTTGATTCCCTGGTGTAGACACATCATCGTACAATCAACTTCAATAAATAATGCAATGGTGCTTTGCTGATTGCTGATAAGAGTTCTATTTCCATCAGTGCTGTGCAAAGCAGAAGAATATTTCTGTTTTTTTTTAGTGGCTCGAAACCCGCTCTGCACTGGTTAATTAAGGGGAATGAATCAAAAAATGGCAAATGGAACGGTTTTCAAATTGGTGATGTGTTGTACACAGCCATCGAAAAGTCAAACTTGATAAGGTTCGCCCCGACCGGGGTCGAAAACAAGTTGTTGACCGCGGTGAGCGTATTGATAAGGAGACCGGTTGTACTGTCCGCCGATGGGGAATTCTTAACACCTTTCCCTGTTATTACTAGTGAAGCTGCCGACAGAATTTTTTCGATAGATTGCGTCACTTTTGACGTCCTACATTGCAGGGCGTTGACTCTTTCACCGAAAGTGTTAGATTTAATGTTGGTAATTTGGAGCTAATGATTAGCATTAGCGCAATGAATATCGCTTTTTGAGCCATTATGATTTCATGCTTCGTAGAATATACGATGGTGTCTCTCGTTGGGATTAGCAGCGGACGATTAGGAATTTGATTTTATAAATACATGGTCATCAATGTTTCGATTTATTTATTTTAAGATGAGACAAACAACTAAGCATAAGTACGAAAGACATATAGACTATCAATGTACTTTTTCCATCTAGTACCTTAAATAGATATTAATCGATAAATGTATGTTCATAGCCTAAACTGTTAAGTCAACTTTCCTAACTTTCTTTCCTTCTGTAGTGGTGTTACGTTAATTTTCGAATTTTGAATTACATTCCAATTATCCTGTACACCTCTTTGATAAATGTTTCCCATGTTACCAGGGATGTCAATGGATAACCGTCGATAACGTCTGTGTTAACGTCTGCAATGCAACATTGCTTGTTACGGTACATAGTAAAATTCCACTGTGAATGTTAATTTTCGATGACAACAAAATTGATGCACGATAACCTTTTTTCTGAAGATGCTCATTGGTAGGATAATGACCCATAAATCACCCCCTCCATATTTCGCCCACTTGCTGGATCCTTATTATTTTCAACGCATTTCAAGCAAACCAATGCACGTTTCATTCCTATAATAATCAAATTAAAGGGTGTACCTTTTAAAATCCGCACACACTCAAATTGCTCTAACTTTTGATCCGTTGGGTAAAATTAATTAAAATTTTGCGTAGACATAGTTTAATGTGTATTGTTAACACTCTGTGAGTTGATTTCATCAGGTGCGCAAAAGTTTTCAAAATATCGACGAAAAAGTTTTGCACGAGTACTTTGAGAATAAGGATCTGTCGCATCGTGCCATCGTAAAAAAAAAAATTGAGAATCGCGAATTTCACGGTGTCTGGTATCATAAAACGGTTCGAAGAACGCCTGACTGTTGATCGAAAGCAAAGATCCAGTAAATAAGCCATCATGTCAACGAGAACGATCACAAACGCGTGGTTAAGGCCTTGAAACGAAAACCGAACGCCTCAGTTCGAGATGTGGCTAAAAAGTTGCAAATGAGCAAGACTTTCGTGCACAATACCAAAACTTGAGCTGTACTACCGTATGCGTGATAATGTTTGCACCATCGTACAAATAAGGTTCCCGTTTCACCTGTGCATACCAAGCTTTGGTTTTCTTTGCATGCACGTAACCTATAGCTCATACCGTAGTAGCCTGTGTACAAAAGAAAACGATTTACTTAGTTTGACAGTTGCACCATGACGAAGTGACAGCGTATTCGTGATTTTTCCCATGCACAAATGTCGCAAAAAGACAATTCAATCGCCGTGGGAGTGTCCCGGTGGACCGTCAAAAGGGTTTTAGACCGAGAAAAGAAAGGACAACTATCCGCCACAGGTCGTCCGAAGTCAGCTACCCAAGCAACACGGCTTGTCATAAAGAAGTTGAAAATACATTTTAATGACTTACGTAAAGAATTAATAATACTGTAATATACGTCATTAAATACATTTATATAACCTAAAAAGCGCAAGTCGCGGAGCTTATACAACTAAATACTGGTCTTATAACATGTTTTGGAAACATCATAAAAACCGGCGGCAAAAAAAATACATCAAAAAAGAACTTGAGCATGGGATTCGATCACTGGTCCTTGGCGTGGTAGACTTACTACTTCCTAACTAGACCAACTCCGCTTGATGAGAGGTTTGTTATAAGTATCTATCATGTTCTTGCCAATGGCATGAAAATTATATTCTCGTTCAACACGCTTTCAATCCGTCATAAAAAGCGTACATCTAATTGCCAGAGTGTTATTTTAAAGTATTTTCAACTCCTTATAAGACAACCTGCACATTTTCAGTTATATTAATTTATGAGATGTAATAAACAAGTGTTTTCAACTTTCTTTATAACAAACCTTCGAATACCTCATAAGAAACTGTCAATCACTGCGTGAAGAGACAGTCCGGCTCAATGGCGCCGTCAATGTTTACGTCAATCTGGAAAGTTCAGAAACTCTTCAAGAACTTTATAAATTCAACTAAGATTGATTTTGTATACGACAAGTTTTATAGTGGTATTAAAACAGTAAGATGCACGTTTAAATAACATTTAAAGATAAAAGCAAAAGAAAACTATTTTGGAAAATGTTGAATCTAGGAAGTATGAAAAAACATCTATAAACCTCATATATAACGTGGGATGTTTTCTGTATCACTTATAATACATTTATATAACAAGCCGTTCTAAATATTTTTCAAAAAGATGTTTTATGTGTTACTTGGGTAGGGTTCCGAGGGTTATCGCTGCTATCAAAAGGAAGATTCGGGTGAATCCAGTGCGTTCAATAAGGAAAATGGCAAAGGAACACGGGATCAGTTACTTTACGGCACGGAAGATCGTAAAGGAAGATTGCAGGGTGAAGCCGAAGGTACGGAAACTCACATGATTACCGCCCGCATCCGGGAGCTACGAGTTGAACGATGCAAGAAAATCTTGAACTTCCTTAAGCGAAAAAATCCGGTAATCCTGTTCACCGACGAGAGCATGTTTACCGTCGATCCCGTATCAAATTCCAGAACCGACCGGTATATTAGTTCTCTTCCGGTAAAAGGCGTGGCCAACGAGCACAAGAACGTGTATCTGACCAAGCATCCTGCTAGCGTTATGGTGTTTGGATTGGTGGCTTCCGATGGCAAAAAAAATGGACCAGGTGTTCATTCCAGAAGGCGACAAGGTCAACACGGAGGTCTACATCGGGATTTTAAGTAAGTACCCAACAAACAATTTTAGCTGCAGAATAGCTTATACAGCCAAAATTTGCCTTATGCAGCTAATTTTTGCCTGTATAAGCTAAGCTGCAGCTAAAATTGTTTGTTGGGAATGTTCTTCCATGGATCAAAGAACAGTACGGTCCGAAGCCAAATGTTGTATTTCAACAAGATGGGACTCCGTGCCACACCTCGAACCGCACTCAGAAGTGGTTGCAGGAACATCTTCCGTTCTGGGCGAAAGATATGTGGCCGCCATCCAGCCCCGATCTTAATCCGCTGGATTACTCAATATGGCGCATCATGAAGGTCAAGGCCTGTTCTAAACGCCACCCGAGTACACAGCAAAAAAATAATTTTGATATCACATCAAAGTGGATGCACTACAATCATGTCGAAAATTTCATGTAATTTTTATGACCACATAAATAAACAAATGCAGTAAAAGCAGCGTAATGTCAGTTCATGCATTGTATTAATGATAATGTTGTCCTTTTTAGCAAGTAATATTACACCATATTTTCGACATGATTGTAGTGCATCCACTTTGACGTGATATCAAAATTATTTTTTTGCTGTGTACAGCAAGCCTCAGAAAAACATTGATCCCCACCTGGAGAGAAATGGATCAAGACTACATTATTAGAACCTGCCGTGCATTCCGGAAGCCTGTGGAGGTCGTAATTGCAGCAAGTGGAAACTCGATCGATGATTAACATAGTTTAAGACTCTGAGAAACATCCCCCCTTTGAATAAATAAAAAAAACTCGAAAACGAAATTTTTAAGAATTTTTTTAATTTTGGCATTGCTCAATGGTGCAAACATTATCACGCATACGGTACGTACGTTTAAGGTTCAGAAGTCCCCAAACCGTGACAAGAAACAGAATACGGTCGTAAAAAGCCGTGTCCGGAAGTTGTACGACCAGAAGTTAACGAAACCACACTGCTGCGTAATGGATGCCGAGACATATGTGAAGGCGGACTTCAACCAGATTCCAGGAAACCTGTATGGATAAGTGTGATGTTCTCGAGAACCTCCGGACACAGAAGATGTCGAAGTTTGCCAAGAAGTTCTTAATTTGACAAGCGATTTGTACTTGCGGTAAGCGGAGTACACCTTTCGTTACCGCAAGCAGGACAGGTGTATTTTGAAGAGTGTCTCCAAAAGCGGCTTCTCCCTCTACTGAAGGCTCACGACGGTCCGACGATCTTCTGGCTGGATTTGGAATCATGCCACTACACGAAGGACGTGCTAGACTGGTATAAGGCGAATGATGTCGATGCCGAAAGATCTGAACCCTCCAAACACCTCGGAACTGCGCCCAATAGAAAAAAAAATACTGGGCCATTATGAAGGAGTACCTTCTAAAACGACCTAAAGTGGTGAAGAATGTAGAAGATTTTAAACGGTGCACCCTTTAAAAGTGTTCCTGACACATAAGCACTGCATCAAAGGATGACACTGATATTTTATCTCATTAAACATATGTGTATATTTGCTCTGGCTCGCTAACCTTAGGTGTGTGCATAGAACTTGATTCATATTCAACTTATAATTGGTTAGAGTTGGTTGGAAATGCTAAAACTAATATCAACATGAAGCATTAGTGCGATAATTTATTAACTAGAGAAAGTTCTGAAGAGGAGAAGGTTGATAGCTCCGCTAAAGTACGGCAGTGTGAAAATTGAATAGACGTTGAAATTGAGTGAAGGGCCATTAATGCGACAGTACTAGTTAAACGCACACTCCTTTACCTAACCCATATATTAATGAAAGAGATTTCTTCAAATCCACAGCAAAAGAGTTCGCGTTTAACTTGCTCATATACTGTCTGTGGCTGTGGAATAGCTCTAGTTACGTTTATCACTACCTGAACCATGGCCTACTTAGTAATGGAACAAACTATTTTGCTTATTACAGCGCTCCTAGTGGACGTATTCTGAAGATTTTGCCGTCTATTTGTTGACAACAACTATATCAATAACAGTGTATTTTGGACGTAGGACTACGTCTATGATTTCTATATGGGGGTACACTTTGTGAAATCCGAAAATGGAACATGTAACACAATTATGAAAGATTTTGAACATTAATAACTCAGCTACCCCTGGACCAATTTCAATAATTTTATCACCAATCAATCAGAAATATTTCGACGCATCAATAGCAATGTTCCGACCGATGATTTTTAACAAGAAACTATTGAAAAAGTGGTAAGGTCAAGCATTGAGTGATAATTTTATCACTGTTTTAATGCAATAAACGTTCTTCCCAAACCCAGCCGTCATAATCGGGTACCACTTGGTTGCCCATCATTCTGCTTTAACCTGAAAAGATATAAAAGAGTCTCAACTCATTTTTGCTTCGGACAACGTGGTGAGCAGGTAGCAGAAGCATCAATAGCAGCAGTAGGAAGATGGTGGCAGGTTAGGTAGTCCACTCTTCTACCTAACAAGCAACAATTAGTGGTCGTGGCAAAAGAGGTGCCAAGCGTCATCGCAAAGTTTTTCGTGAAAACCGCCATCCGTCGTCTGGCTCACCGTGGTGGTGTCAAACGTATCTCCGGTCTGATCTACGCGAAAACACGAGATGTGCTGAATGGAAAATGTGATCCGTGATGCTGTCACCTACTCTGAACACGCCAAGCGTAAGCGGCGTTTCAGGGCAAACAAGCTTATTACAGTAAAGAAATGGAATAGAATTTATCTGTGCCTGTTTGTCCTTATTCAGAACCACACGCTCTCAACGACCACACAAAATGTTCTCCAGAGTTGTAATCTTGTAACCAAACTTGGAAGCAAGGGTGAAAGTGATTTTGATCGATTTTCTTCATCAACTTTCTCTTTGAAAAAAAAAATACTACAAAATTGGAACGCCTACAATTCAAAAACTTAAAGAGTTAAGTTAATAGATGATCGATCAATTAAAAGAACTAAATGCTCTTCACATTTGTTCCGTCCGCTACCGGTGTCTTTCCTCATAGCTGATTTGAGGCCGGGCTGGATAGTTTGACGGCCGGTATGTCTCATACGTTTAGCCAATTTTAGCGTCTGCCACTTCTGCCAGCGTTCAGCAGTCATCCCGGTCCTGTGTATGAGAATGGAGAAGGGGTCTTCCAAACCGTCATCGCAGGCAAGTATACACACATTTGGAATACTTCTCCTCCAGTAATGTCCATCGCTTCTAGCTGCCACACTCCAACCGAAGCTATTGAAATTGTTGAAACATCTCTGACCGAAGCTGTTGCAACAAGCGTCGTTTCACCCAGCATGCCAACATACCATCTAGCGTCGCATCTCGAAGTGCCCATCGCAACGAAGCGTGTTTCAGATCGCATGTTTTCTGTGTACTACCAGAATGTCAGGGGTTTGCGCACAAAAATTGCTCAGCTGCGTTTGCTGTTGTCCAGTTGTGATTATGACGTACTTGTCTTTACGGAAACATGGCTCCGTGCATATATTGATAGCTGTGAAATCTCGTCTGATTACGTTTTTTTCCGTTGTGATCGCAATGTATTGACCAGTTGCCATTTGCGGGGTGGTGGAGTGCTGATAGCGGTTAAGAACACACTGGAGTGTGAATCTGTTTCGATGGCTAACTGTAATGAAGTAGAACAAATCGCAGTTTGCATAAAGTCACAACTTCGTTCGCTTTACGTAGTTGCTATCTATCTCCCACCTAATTCGAGTACCGAGTTATATACTGCTCATGCTAATGCAGTGCAACTTGTTCCAGATCGTCTATTTGATAAATTTGACTATTCGGCATGCGACTTTGACTTGTTAAACTCTACTTTTATGGATATTGAGTGGGAACGATTATCGAATAATGGTTCGGTAGATCAGATGCTATCAGCTTTTTACGAATCTCTCTCAGAAGTTATCAACCGTCATGTACCTCGAAAAAGACAAAAATCGATATCTGTTTTCAACCAACCGTGGTGGACTCCTGAGCTACGTAACCTTCGTAACAATGTACGTAAGATGCGCAACCGATATTTCCTTACAAAAACTGGGTCTGACAAAGCTAGACTCCGTGAGCTTGAGTTGGAGTACAAAGTCATTCTTTCTGCAACACATGAAAACTATTTGCTCAGTATTCAGTCAACCGTCAAGCAAAATCCTTCACGCTTCTGGGACTTCATCAAGAAACGGAAAGCTGGAAATGGAATCCCTGGCTCAGTCAACTTCGATGGAACTACTTCTTGGTCAAGCTCAGAAGCAGCCAATCTATTTGCTACTTTCTTCGCGAGCGTGTTTAGTAAAGCATCACCCGTGCAACGTCAAAACTGTTTTGAACAGATACCGTCCCATAACATTAATCTACCGTGTATACAGTTTTCTCCAGACGAAGTACAGAAAGTTCTCGATGAGCTTGATTCAAAGAAAGGACCCGGAACAGACAGCTTGCCTCCTGTGTTTTTGAAGAACTGCGCCGCTACGCTGGCGACGCCCATCGCTGCTGTTTTCAACCGTTCGCTCCAAGACAGAACGTTCCCAAATGCATGGAAAATGGCGTCCATAGTACCGATACATAAATCCGGAAGCTACAAGTGTGTCACCAATTATCGAGGTGTATCCATACTTTGTAGTCTCAGTAAGGTATTTGAGAAACTGATCCACACCGTTTTGTACAGAGCTGCTGCACCGATCATCTCCAACAGTCAGCACGGCTTTATGAAGCATCGTTCAACAACATCGAACTTAATGTGTTATGTATCAGCGATATCCCGTAGCTTAGAATCGAAGCAACAAGTGGATTCGGTTTATGTTGATTTTGCGAAAGCGTTTGATACAGTACCGCACAATCTCATCGCTGCCAAAATGAACCACATTGGATTTCCGACATGGATCACTGAATGGCTCTATTCATACCTGTCTAATCGCAATGCTTTCGTGATGGTGAATTCCGCACGCTCCAGGACTTTCAACATACCATCTGGCGTGCCACAAGGCAGTGTTCTCGGTCCTCTTATTTTTATCATTTATGTTAATGACCTGTGTGACATGCTCTCATCATCCAAACTTTCTTTTGCCGATGATCTAAAATTTTTCCGTGTGATTGTTTCTCCCACTGACTGTGTCGCGTTGCAAGAAGATATACATCGTGTGATAGTCTGGTGCGGTGACAACGGCATCCGCGTAAACAGCAAAAAGTGCAAAATAATATCCTTCACTCGCTGCAACAACGTTATTCACCATCGATATTACATGGGGCCGGATTCTCTAGAACGTGCAATTTCAATCTGTGATCTAGGTATTACGATCGATTCGAAGCTAAGGTTTAACGAACACATAAACATCGTAACTGCTAAAGCATATACTGTGCTTGGTTTTATTCGTCGTCATGCTTCTGGTTTCACCGATGTTTATTGTCTCAAGACGCTATTCTGCTCGCTGGTTCGCAGAATTTTAGAATATGCTTCCCCGGTTTGGTCTCCATTTTACGTTACGCATATCCTTGCGGTTGAAAGGATTCAGAAAAGTTTTATAAGGTTTGCATTGCGTCAGCTCCCCTGGAATGATCCAGTCAATCTTCCAAGTTATCCCGACCGATGCAAGCTGATTGATTTGGAATCCCTCTCTGCCAGGCGTCTCAAATTGCAACGACTGTTTATCTTTGACCTCATAACAGGAAACGTGGACTGTCCTGAACTTCTGGAACTGATTCCATGGAATACTCCTCCTCGACGATTCCATAATTCCCCGTTACTTGCAATTCCATTTCACAGAACGAACTTTGGATTCAAAAATTGTTTTAATTCTTGTTTGCGTTCCTTTAATGATGTTTGTAGCGAGTTTGATTTTATTTTGACCAAACATGTGTTTAGTGCTAGAATAAGGCGTTTAGATTAAATTAGGTTTTAAGTAATGAGTCTGTACGACGTAGTCGAAGATGGTGATCAAATAAACAATAAACAATAACAAAAGTATAGTCTAAACCCAAGTAACATTTTAAGTTTTATGAAATACTACAAAGCAACTATAAAACAACATTCATAAATCCCTGATCAAGGCTATTTTGTCATTAATGCATCCACCAAAACCTCATTAAGGCTAAAATATGTCTAGTTGGCCCACCCTGGAGAAGGTTCTGAAGGGTGTATTCTCGAAGTTTTTCAAGATTGATTTACTGCAAAAAGTTATGTGACGAACGCATTGAGAACCATTTGAAAGCTACAATAAAAGCTATTTAGCAACAATAAAAACCCTTTCCGAGCCGTTTCCCCTAGCCACATGCTGAATCCACTAGGAAAGCATCAATCAAGATAGAAAAGGATTTATGAATCCGATCTTATCATAATAATTAAAATTGAAACTGATAGTATAAAAATCTTGTTGAATATCCAAATTTATTACAACAATTCTCATTGAGTGGCCTAGTTTTAAGTGCCATATTAAATTTTATGTGAAATGTGCGTGAAAACATCGAAAAAATTAAGGCCACCCTCGTAAAACGTCGATTTGACTAATTATTTAAAATTGAAAAAATAAAATATATTCTTCAGATCGAGCTTGGCCGAGAATTTTTTTATTATTATTTTCGCATTTAAATGTTTGCTCATTGCTAAATTTACCAAAATATAGTTATATCTAAGGAAATATAGTTTGAAAATCGTAGATTGTAAAAAAACAAGCAAACTAATTCTAACATGGCGGTGGCATAAAAATTGATTTTCATGGGTCATTTGTGAACAAGTTGTTTGGCTTTCAAGAATTCCTTAACAAATTAATAAGGTTTTAAAAAGGCTTTTATGAAGAAAAATTGTAGGCTGAATTGTATTTATCTAAAGTCATTTTGCTTGATCCTGACCCGTTCAGATTAATGGCAGCATTTATGGTGGCAAAGTAGCCTGCAAAAAGTTAAACGTCAAAGTTTGTTTATCTTTCGATAGTTGCGCTGTGGGATCCAGGGTTCTTCCAGATGGTTTTCTCCCGATAGATTAGGAGCAGTTACTCAGACAGTTTGCGATACTGTTTTACAACATTTCGCATTTCGAACAGCTGAAAGCGCAATCGTTCCCGAAAAAGATCACCTTCTTCCGGATGGTTACAGAAGTGCACCATCCAACGATGCAAGGATGTACGCTTGAATGAAATTTTCGAAAAGTTGATTCTTTCGCCGAATAAAATCGCTGCTATGGATCGAAAACTAGCTAATCTCTGCTAACTAACAGTCTCAGTGGTTTGCTGTCGGTTGCCATCTTTTCGCAAGATCTGGAGAAAGCTGGTTTGTTTTTTAAACAATGTTTTATGAACTCGAGGGCTCCGCTCAGTTTGCTCTTCTCCGCCAGATGGTCAGTCATTGATGGTGTGCTGGTTCTTCTCAAGAAGTAAATTTTGCTGAAATCGGCTTGAATTTTTCATTCTACTTCGTCTATCCTTCGAGATTTCCTTGTCATAAATTTGGCATTTATTAACTATGAGGAACCATCTTTTAAGCTCAATTTGTAAACAGAGTAATTGGGGAGTTCATGATGCACTTTAAAAAGCCTGAACAGCAATAAATGCTTTTTGCTCTAGTGCAAAACCTAATGGTTTTATGGTTGCTTTTATAATGATAGAACACGTTTATAAAGTATTTTATCAAGACATTGATAAAATATTGCTAATGACGTTTATGCTTAAATTACAGAACAGTTTTAAGGAGGGATTGACAACTGTCTTAAATTTATTTTTAAAACAAGACAGTTTTTGACTTTCTTGCCAGACTATAAAAGGTTTTTAAAACAGCAAAAAGCTGAATTAGTAAGCAGGAATGTTTTACACTTTGAAATGCTATATTTAAACTAAATGGATTGTTCATTGCCGTTATTAAACCATCATAAATCCGAGTGGATGCTAAATGGTTACTGAATTGTTACTTGAGAAGTGAAGTAAAAAATAATGTTATAAAGATAACTGTTACATACTGACTTAATTAACACTCAGATTATGATCTTTCTTAATGTTGAATAAATCTTCGTGAGAAATCTTAGATTTTTTCCTGATTGTTTTAAATTTAAACCCATCGGTCTTCCTGTGACGTTTGCATAACTAATCTCGGCTAGATTTTTGCCTGCTTTTGGCAGCAAAGTGATCCTTACTTTCTTCTGCCAATTCGGAGCAATTCTGAAGTTTCCGGTGTTCACTACATGCATGACGTTTCCCAGGAGAAATATTCGTCAGGCATAATTTGCAAATTTTTATGAATTTCTTTTTTTTTTCTTCGGTGTTTTTTTCTTACAAATATTTACACACCCGCACAACTTTGACTGTCGAGTTTGGTTTGAACTTCTTGTTAACATCATTCTTCTCGATACTTGTGAACCTCAATTTTCATAAACTGCTCCTTTTTTATACCGGTAAAGGGCAATGTAATATGCGTGAGCCGTACTCACGATAATTTATTAGGTGGCGAACTTTCATTTTTACGCCCTTCCAGCCTGCTCATGCCCTCGATTACATTTCATAAGGGAAACGTAAAAGAGAAAGAGATATCGCAGGAAATACTCTCTATTATAAGGTAGAGCGCTACTTCGTCGTAATCGCCCATTTCCGTTCTATTGATCAGAAAAGATCAATTATATCAATGATGTCACTGTGCACAAATCAATAATGGGTTTGTTCCGATGCGTTAGTTAATTAGCTACAACATAAATCCTATTAGAGCGCATTGTATGAATATTTACGCTCATTGTTCTCAAAACAAAAGAAGCGCTCCCAGCGAATCCCTTTTTCTACGTTTATCCGTAGGACGAAGAAAACCTAATGGCGTTCCAATGCGTTAGGACAGAATTGAAACTCGTAGAACGAATTTAGAATCAAGAAGCAGTATTAGATTTTAAACAATATATTAACAATGTGTTACTCTTTATCAAATCTAACGGTACGTATGCAAAGGTGAATAAATTTAGAAGTAATCTTTGACATAAATATGCCATTTTTTGTTCAAACCCGTTCAAAAAGAGGGATAAAGTGCGGGTTATGCTTAGTATGACGGAAATTAGATCAAAAACCCTACTTGTTTTCGAAGACGTGGAGTGAGATTTGTTCCACCAACGACCCGATGAGACAGCTCTGTTAATAAGTTTTTCCTTGATTTCGTTGAACGTCTCTGAAATTCTCAGATATTTCTTAAAGTTTACAGTACTTTCCTAATGTTATTCAATTTTTCCTGTAGTTTACAGACCATCCTAAAGTTTGCAAAAATTTCCTCACGTTTTAAGGATCTTTTTGCAGAGCATCATTGAACTCATATAGTGTTTCTATAGTTCACAGAACGCTCTTGAAGTTCGTAGAACTTACCAGGAGGACATTGAACTCCCTTGAAGCTCACAAAACGTCCCTGAAGTTGGCAGAATTTTCTTGAAGTTTATAGAACTTCTCTGAAGATCGAAGTACATTTTTAAAGTTTGAAGATTTTTCCTGAAGTCCAATGAACTTATCTGAAAGCTGTTGAATGTCTGTGCTTTTTTGGAAGAACCAATTTAAAGTTTGAAGAACTTTCCTAAAATTCATTACAGATTTCTATAGTTCGCATAGCCCCAGGCTGAAAGCCTCCCTAATAAAGATAAATTAATTAATTATAGTTCGCATAATTTTCTAGAAAGCCGCTGAACCTTTCTGAAAGTTTCCTCAGACAAAGTATGAGTTTATTTTTAATTTTTCCAGATTTTCTTCGCGATACATCCATAAAAAAAAAACATTCGAAACTGGACGAAATCAATGCCTACTATGATTACGTGGCTGTCCTGCTCGTTTTTCTATTCTTTTTTACTCTAATGAGGGAAGAGAAATTAAACAATATGTTGTTCTACCAACAAATATTAATTTATTTTGCGTAAAGTCGATATTATCCATATGGATCTTACTTGGGAGCCAAAGAAAACTTCTTTCATGCCATAGAGATTAATTTTATCAACTTTTGAACCTTGCTTAACTGCATTTGTTCAATTCGTTATAGTTTTGTATGGTCATGATCGGCTTTGTAAACTTCAAAACACTTTTCTCAAAAAAACCCAAGATAAAATATATCAAAACCATTACAGATTTGATTGTTAGGATCAATGCTAACATCCTGTGAAGAAAAATCTGAGGTACATAAATGTTGCAAAAAAGTGACTTGGGACATAGCGTGTGGCGTCCAACATCGATTTTCGGCCTTTACACGTCAATTCCGCTCCAGAAATACTCATATTGTAAGGTGTTTGACAGATTTTTTAGAACAGATGGCTGCCATTTTGGATTTCAAAATGGTGCCTAGCATTTTTTCGACCAATAGAAATATTGTATGATATAGGGGATGGTTTTCTGGGCCCATCGCTAAAAATCTGCTATTTATCAATTTTATCTAGTTGTTGGGACGGACGGTACTAATGGATATTTATGGTCGCTATTGAAAATTTGGTCGATTGCTGAGTTTATGTATGGGCCCAAATTAGGGACATTTAGGCCGACATTACATCCATTTCCCCTATGACAGTTTTTCAAAAATCGATGGTCACCATCATGGTCGTCCAACATCAATTTTCTACCTCTACACGTCGCTCCCGTTCCGGAAATACCCACTTTATAGGGTATTGAACAGTTTTTGTTAAACCGATGGCTGCCATCTTGGATTCTAAAATGGCGTGCAACATCGTTTCCCAGTGTCTACACGTCATCCTCTTTCCGGAAATGCCCATATTGTAGCCTATTTGACATTGTTTCTAAAACCGACCGCCGCCATCTTGGACTCCAAAATTGTATCAAACATCGATTTTCGACCTCTACATATCGTCCCCATTCGGAAAAAAAACCCATATTGTAGGGTATTTGACAGCATTTCTAAAATCGATGACCGCCATCTGGGATCCCAAAATGGCGACCAACATCGAATTTGGCATAATCAACTAAACTGATTGCATCCAACGTTGCTAGAAAATGTTAAACCCGAAAGATTTCTTATAGCAGCATGGTAATACCACCCAAGTAACAGTACATGTTTTATCGAGGGTTTAATGCATTCTACAAATCTAAATCATGGTCTATAGTACCCCCATAAATACCAAAATTGTTACTTGGGCGTGTCTGCACTGACAAGGCTATCTGAGGCCCCTATGGCGCATAAACTTACATGAAATATCGTTTGAATTTAATTTAAATTTACGTGGCATTAAAACATCAAAAATTGATCTAATCTAGTCTAATTTCACACTACCGCAGCCATTTCTTGTAACCATCCTGGTAAATAACGGCTTCTAGAGTTCGTCATTTATCTTGTCAACAGCCAGACCAACTTCGCAGCATGTGCCGCAGAGTGGGATCAAATAGTAAACATCAAAGACCACTACACTCTTTGAAATCGAGGGAAGGGTAGTAAGCGTGGACCTCCCGTAATAATCGTTTCCTGTTAAGTGTTCAGTAGTATAATAGCATTTATATATTATAGTTGGGAGCATGGTTGCTAGAAAGGTTAATTTATGCTTCAGGCGTCTGTGGATGTTAAGGCTATTAAGTGTCAAGGTTATAGCCAGTCTTCGGTATTGAACATTCAACATTGTGTTCGAGATGAACGTGTTTTCGCTGTGATGCTGCTTTTCATGTTTTCACTTGCTCGTAAACTTTTCACCCTTGTATCACACATGTGGGTGCGTCCAATGTTTGTAACATATAGCTCGCTTTCAAATGTCACAAAAATTCCTCTAATGTATTCTAGACCTAAGATTTGAGCAATTAAGATAATTCGTATATTTTGCAAATTCAAGTTTAAAACAAAAAAAAATAACTAATAAACTAGAGGTCTTTTTGTGTAGACCTGGAAAATGTTTGAATTTTTAGGTGCACAGTCGTGAAATATTCTTGAACATAAACTTAAACATGTAGGGTGGAATTTGTATTCTTCAAGTTTTAAAAACAAGAACGATCAATATGTTCTTAGATAAATTCGGGTGGCTAGAAAAATTTGAAATTCAAGAATTGAGACGATATACTCCAAAGCTCAAGCTTAGAAAATGATATCAATCGCTATTTTCATAGTTCAGGATACACAAGGTTCTGAAATTTCATCTTGTAAGAACAAGGAGTTTGACCATGTTTGGGTCAAATTAATTATTGGTGATCGAGTTCATATTTCAGCGGTTGTGTATTTTCCACCAGAACATGCCAAAAAAGAAACATAAGAAAAAAAAAATTTGTCTTGCTAGCAGTAGGGTTAACTACCCTATTTTCGGCCTATTAAGCACAACCCGGAATTAGTCTTTCTTAATCTATCGTAGTTTAGCACCAAACGGAATGGTATTATTACTGATGGCTTCCAAATTTATTTACCTTTCCGTATGTACCGTAAGATTTGATAAAGAGAAACCAATCGTTGAGATATTATCAAAAGTCTAACACTGCTTCTTGACGCCGAACTTGGCCTACGGATTCTAAACTCGGGCTAACGCATTGAAACGCCATTGAAACGCCAATGAATTCACTTCGGCCTATCGGATGAAGATAAAAATTGATTCGGTCGGAGCGCTTCTTTTGTTTTTGGGAATTATGGGTGCAAACCTTCATATCACGCGTTCTCATTGACTTCGTTCAGTAGCTTATTAACTAAAGTATCGTACCAAACGCATATTTGACTTGTTAACTGACTGTTGACTGATTTATTTGAAGTTTTCTGTTCGATAGGCCCAAAATTGGAGATTAGGCCGAAGTAGTTCTCTACCCTATTACATCGTAATTCGAGGCTGAAGTAAACGTTCACATATACGAAGAATATATAAGAAAATGAATCCATTTTGGGGGAAAATTCAAATTACTTTGTTTGGCAAATGTGCAGAAATTGGATCAAATCAAGTAAATCATATGGGTCATTCCAGCTCAAGTGGGTACATCACCTGTGGTCTATGTCGCCTGTTTGATCCAAACTTGGCCAAAACGCTTATTTTGGCATTCTGAACAAACGC
Organism: Ochlerotatus camptorhynchus; assembly: GCF_037179485.1. NCBI lineage: Eukaryota > Metazoa > Arthropoda > Insecta > Diptera > Culicidae > Ochlerotatus > Ochlerotatus camptorhynchus. Next base: position 1,223,561 of record NW_027040773.1, read on the forward strand.
CTTTTTTGACTTTGCTCTGAAGTGTCTAGATCCTTCTGGGCTACAACCCTGGATTTTCGAGATTTTTAAAAACTTCATCTTTCAGAAGAGATTACTCTACAACCAAATAAGCTATTCATGACCTTAGAACGTTAACTTCAAGGTTCACCCACATGTTGTTTTTGTTAAAGTAACTACAGTAAACAGGATGATTACCGACAGGTATCCAAATTGTAAAAAAAATTGCATATTTTCATCATGGGCGGGAATTTTTATTTCTTAATATTTTTGGCACAAATATCCACCACACTATGGGAAACTCTTCTGCTTGATGTGTTTCCAAGGGAAAATTATTTGGACGATTATTTTTTGAGATATTACCAGAGGAGTGAGTGGTAGTTTGAGCTTTTTTGGTGGGAAATCAGTGCTATTTAATATTTTTTTATTATTTCTTGAATTCCTCCACGATGGCACAATAATATTTTTATGTTATTTTTCACATGTTCTTGGCAGGATTCTCTTTTTTTTTCATTGATTTGTTTTTCTGTCGATCTTGTTTCCGTACTGAGCACCAATGCTACCGACGCCAGGAAGGCAGCTCCCACACCTGGACCCTACCTATCGGCCCATCAACTCATGAACCGGGGACCAACGGCTTTAAATACTTCCCTTCCGAAGGATCAGGCGTGATCAGAGATGTTATGCCTCAGAACATCCCGGCAGCGCCGACTGGGATTGAACCCAGACCTGCTGGGGTGAGAGGTAATCACGCTTACCACTACACCACCGGCGCCGCTAGGCAGGATTCTCATAATATGAAATCATAACTAGCTCATTTATTTACTACTGTCCATAATTTAACTGTGGTCCTAAAAGTTAAAAATACGTTCCTATGGGATACAGCCAAAACGTTGTGCGTTAGAAGTACGATGAAATCAGATAGATTAGCAGGTATATAAAATTTCATTTGTGGATGACAGCTGCTACTTGAAAAATACCCTTATTTAAGTAATTAATGTATTTTTTAGAAACAATCTCACGAGCAAAAATGCTTTTAAAAAATAAACCTTTATTTTCCATTTTTTGAAAATACACTTTCCATTCATAAACGTAAATGTCATGTTCTTCTTGTACGCAATTGAATATTAAATATCATTGATTTTCCACCAGAAAAGCTCAAAACTACCACTCACTTATCTGATCATATCTCAAAAACTATTTTTCCAAACCTTTTTCCTTGTAAACACATCAAGTATAAGAGTTTTCCAAAGTGTGGTGGAAATTTGAGCCCAAAATATTAAGAAATAAAATCCCGGAAATGGTGAAAATAGGCCATTTTTTGACAATTTGGATACATGCCGGTAATCAGCCAGTTTACTGTAGTTACTATAACAAAAACAAAATGTGGGTACACCTATAAGAATCTACATTATAAAACCTTCAAATTGCAATCTAAAACCACGAATAGCTTATTTGGTTGTGGAGTAATCTCTTCTGAAAGTTGAAATTTTCAAAAAATATTGAAAATCCAGGGTTGTAGCCCAGAAGGATCAAGGCACTTAAGAGCAAAATCAAAAAAGTCGTTTCTTCAAAATGTCAAAATGAGCGTTTTGGCCAATTTTTGCTCAAATCGGAATGACCAATTTGCTGATTTTAATAAAGCATTTGACAGAGTTGATATACCACTCTTGCTTTTTAAGCTATCCAAATTAGGCATCAATCCTAGGCTACTGAAATGGATCGAGTCGTACTTATCACGGCGGACACAAAAGGTTAGATTTGAAGAAACTCTGTCCACCATAGTTAAAACACAGTTAATAGCCACAAGGTTCATATCTTGGTCCAATACTGTTTATTTTATTTGTCAACGATATAGAACATATTTGAAATTTCATGTTTTTATATATGTTGATGACATGAAACTTTTCATGGAGATATCTAAAGCACTTGATCATCAAATATTTCAACATGAAATTGACGTTGTGTAAATGGTGTAAGAAAAATTTGAAAACAATCCAAAGATCCTATCAAGTCAGAGACTTAGGTGCTATCCTCGACTCTAAGTTAACCTTTGCTGATCACTACAATAACATAACCTACAAAGCAAGCACATGTTCGGGTTCATTAAACGATTTAGTTGCACTTTAATGATCCCTACACAATCAAAACACTTAACGTAGCATGTGTGAGGCCTCTTCTCGAACATGTAAACCGCATTGAATCAGTTCAAAAGCAGTTCTTGTTGTTTGCTCTAAGAAAGTTGGGTTGGACGAGTTTTCCACTTCCATTTTATGAATTGCGTTGTATGCTAATTAATTTAGATGAGCTGAAAAAGCGAAGAGAGTTCGCAATGATTACTTTTACAAACGATGTGATTTCGCAAAGAGTTAACAGCCCAGTGATTTTGGAAAATATTAATTTTTATGCTCCCACTCGCTCACTGCGGAATAGAAATTTGTTTAGTATCAACAATCAAACAACAGACTATGCCAAAAATAGCCCATTGAATAGAATGATGTCTTGCTTTAATACATATTGTGAATCTATCGACATAACAATGAATAAAAGTACGCTTAAAAAACTTGCTTCACGAGGCTACCTAGGCATAAATAATGAAATATAAATGTTATGCAAGTACTTGAAGTAAAATTGTAACAATTAGCGTTTAAGCAAAATCGTTAAACGGTCTACACTGATTGATGGAAAATAAATAAATGAATTCACTTGATTGTTTTCTGATTATAAATTCTAAATATTATCAAACATAATGAAAACTGGAAGCCGAGATCTAAACAATGTTGGACATCTGTAATCCAAATATTACCAGAGTACAGGATCAAAAAAGATTGAATTGGACAGAGATACAATTTTTAGACCACCTCGAGACAACCGCAAGTATCCGGTCCAGTTCCTTTAACTTTAAATATAAGACATTAATAATGTATAACGAAAATGATAACTCGGCTCTGTAAAGTTTATTCGATTGAGCCTGTACAAATAAAGTAATTATTAATAAATAAACTCAATTTTTAGACCGTAATGCACCGAAATCTTGTCGTTTTAAAGTTGATTATCAATGCTTACCATGCTCAAAATTGCACGTATGTTCGGAGCATTACGTTACAGTCTGAGAAAAAAAAAATATATCAATGAAGAATAAAATCAAACTCATGATAAGAAAAATACTACAAATACGGCATCATAATTTTTAAGTCAGAAATGAATGATACTTTCTTAATATACCAATACCAATAAATGGCAAATTTTCTAAATCTGCAATGCAAATTGGAGATTTTTAATTAAATTTATGTAATTTTTTAGATTCTAATTCCAAGAATTTTTTCTGGTTTCATTCTTAGGTGAGTAACAATGAACAATGAAGATGTGAATTCTCCAGAATTTCCCGGGAAAAAAAATAAATTGTTGGTAAAATATACGTGTCAGAATTTGACCCAAATAAAACTGAGATTTTTCACCCAAAACATTCTTGTGCTGAGAGAGCTTCGTATAGCAGTAATCAAGGGGAAGTTCACCGCTCTGAAAAGCATAAATACGTTTCGAGTTTTCTAACAATACTGAAAAAATATATCACAAATCTAAAAAAAAAAATAATTTTAATTTATTTTGTAAAGAAAATTCAAGTGCAAACACATTTTTTGAAAATCATGAGGCATAAACTTGGCCTCAAAAAACCACAAAACATCGACCTTTCGATTTTGTTTAGAGTCCAATTATTTTTTTCATGATGAGATAGAAAAATATGTTTACCTGTAAATTTTTTCAACAATCTAAGGAAAAAACTTATTATTATCTTGGATTTCGATAAAAAATTTCCCCATGTTTTTAGAAAAATAAAAACGTGCTGAAAATATGTTTTATTTTTCCTTTCGGTGCGTTTTTATTTTTCTAAATATACTGAGAAAAATTATCAAAAATCCAAGAAAATCAACTTGCGTCATCGATTCCTGAGTAAATGTACATGTAAAAATATAATTTACTATCTAATCATGAAGAAGAATTGGACCCTCAGCAAAACCGGAAGATCGATTTTTTATGGTTTTTTGAGTCAAACAAAACAAGTGTTTTTTTTAATCAGAAAAAATATTATGTTTTTAGATTTTGGGTATCTTTTTTCCAATATTTTTATAAAAATCAAAACGTAATTACTTTTTTCTTTTAATGTTATCTCACAAGATTGCCTTTCCGGTCCACTATGAAATTGGTGTAAATCAGCTCAATTCGCTGTGCGAATACAAAAATAAAACGAATGCCCAAAGATCAACGCCCGAAATCACACAAACAATTGCGCTATGAAGAGAGGGAGATAGAACATTTTACAAATGCGCTAACATGAAACTAGTTTCCTATTGAAGCAAAACATGCAGGGATAGTAGAAGATAGCATCGTAAGTGTTTGGAGGCTAGTGATTCAAGATTTGGCGAGCCAAGAACCGAAAAAGAGCAACGAACTCGCACACCCTCAAAGTACCAGTCTCTACATTGGTTTTCTAGCTGGTAAGTCATCTAAAAAACCAATTACTGAGCTGTTACCGTGCAGTAAATTGCCTTTTTGCTTCAGTGGACAAGTGTGACGGACGAAGCGCTGGCAACTGAACTCTATCTATCATCATTACCTTCCACAGGATAAAGCCAAATGCCGACTTAATGTCAACCAATCGAATGATGTCGTAAATTCAAATTTTAGCCATTATAATTCTGTTATCAATATAATATGTCTCTGTCGCAAATGGATGGTGATGGTGGCGGATAACCGGTTTCTGCCAATTTTTGGCAACCTATATCATGGTGAATCTTCAATCCAGCAACTATAGGAGGACAGCTGTAAAAATGAACTTAACTTATTCCACTCATTGTCTATAAAAGGAAGTTGGACAACCTTGCTTCGAAACCGGTATACGACTATGCCGCATTTCCAACGTCAGCTGCAACGAACCTTGACGGTTTAATAGCATCTATTTTAAGTTTCCTTTCCACAAGCAAACGTGTCTGCTATGATAACTCTCCACAGGAAGAGAACCACACCACCACGGTCGAGGAAAGGAAAGCACCTTTTTCATTGTCAAGTACAAACGCAGGAAACCCCCACGATCAGTGGATCACAGCGGGGTCAAACAAATAGAATGCTGGAAAGCGAGTTGCGAGCATCAGCCGGCAGTGATGATCACCAATACAATAGTTCTTCGCATACATATACCTACACCGCATGTCGATGATCGAAACTGGATTCCGACGAGGAACGATAATAATGGCCGGCCCAGATAAAAATAGTAACAAACGGTGGCTCGATGAAAAAGGTCACGTATGAATCATCTGGGGAATGTGACAGTCGGTGGTTAAGCGAAACAGCGCGGTCTGCACATGGGATGCTCGAAAACATTTCTGACCAACTGTGTAGATCAGCGTAAAACTGCTTCCCAAGAAGTTGTTCGTGATGTTTTGAAGTAGTATATGATATACTAACCGTACAATCGAATCAATAAACCAGTACGGTCTGAACTCTTTGTTTTAAATCCGACATATTTTTTGTTAGCTTACGGAGCTCGATTGTTTCATTACGAGTATCCAATATTTTGCAATTGCATCCAACTTTGCATATTTGAAAGATAATCTGTCGGGTCTTTTAAGATTGAGGTCGATGTAAGTTAAAAAATGTTTAAAATTAACTAAAAGCTGCTTGAAAATCTGTAACAATACTGGATTCAATAAGTCTTCCAGGAAAACAGCTAACAACGTTTTACATTTTTTGAATCAATATTTTAAACACTACCCTGCCTTAACTGTCCTAATGGTCCAATGTGAATAATATTAATATTCTTTTCAAGCAAAACGAAGTATTCCAGTCCGCAGATTAGATAAATATATTTGTTTGGCTCTCGATTCTTTTTGCCGCTTGCAAAATTAGGCCTCGCCAACGTTTTAAATTCACGGGCCAAATGTCGTAATGCAAATCAATTGGCGGGCCAGACCTGTTTACTCCCGTTTTTTTTTTTATTATGCAGATTTTTTATTTTCAATTACAGGTATACCTCGTTATAACGTAACTGTCACTTTTTACTTCCATCGTCAATATTTCCGTAATAACAATTGAATCATAGATGGGGGATTATCTTCTTTGCTGTTTAAATGATCATTAAAATATTAAAATATTCACAAATACAAATAATCATCCGTTTTCTTCCTGCGTGGTTTCCACCCCTTTCTCGCAATTTCCTTCTTTTCTGCATCCTCTGTTCATCTTGCTCTCTACTTTGTTGAATCTTCCATAATTCTAGAGCTTTCTGATAGACCACATCGTTTGCGTATTTGACTCGGAGTTTTGGATTCTGAACTTCGTTTTCACTCTTCCTCCTTTTGCTGGTCGTTGTTGTCCAATGACGCACCTTCAACCACAACATCAGCTGCGGTGCTTTCTATTGTGCTGCTGCTTTTCCTCGTCCTTGCGTTGCTTTTCTGGCTCCTTCCGCATATTCCGCTTAGGGCAGAAATTCACCCGGTACCCCTCTCAGTCTTGCAAAGGAAGCATTTATCCTTACTCTCGTCATAAAATAATGCCCCTTTCGAGTGAGGAGGGTATCGCCTTTTTCACATCCATGCATACACCTCACACATCTGTGCACATATCGAGGCACAACTCCACAGGGAAGTTCTCCCGGATGACATGGTTCATTTTCCTGTATTCCAGCACCAACCCATAGCCAGCTAGATCATTATCTCGTACCTCTGGTGGAAGGTCATACACTCGCACGTATTGAACGTTTTCCCTCGCAAGCGACATTCGTGAAGATCGCCTTCCCCTCTATCCTATATGTGGTGTCCAGGATTCAAATCCAGTGAATTAACGAAATTGGAAATCTCGACCATAGAGGACTTCAGATTTGCATTTGGATATGCAAAACACATAGTTAACTTTATTTTGACCATTATTTCAACGGCGACGGCAAAGAGTCCAAAATTATAGTGTGAACGACTGCTTTGACAGCGGAAAACAAACTCAATTCTTCGTATTTCGGCAGTTCTTGCAATGGGGTGCAGCGTACAAGTAAGTTTTTCCAGAATGCATATTTTTGTATAAAACCTTCACGAAATGATTTTCTAGACGCAATGTATTTGGGGAAACAAACTTTGTTGGCAAAATAACCTAACCTAAAATTTACGCAATTATTTTAAAAAACCTTCCGGCAAACACATTACAGAATCTGTTCATTTCGCGAAATATTGCAAATTCTATATACTTTTTATGCAAATCTTTAATAGAATCTTATATTTCCTTATTAGGTGTAGGCTTTTATTTCGTTGAAAAATAGCAAAATATAATTTGTTCGGCAAGTGACACTCTGCTGATTAATTTTAAATAAAGAATTATTTTTTTTTTAAAAGACGGGATGATTTCGTAAATTGTTCAAAAACATTGTTCTTGAACGTCGATAATTTACATTTGAAAATTTACAAGTCATTGATCTTACCAACAGTTAATGGAACTGTAAAAGTTCAGTATTACTGTATTTTTGGCAATCTACAAAGCGAGTTCCTGCAGAAAGACATCAATATTGTCTACATATTGGTGAAAGTGTCCATGTTACCAGATTTTTAAATCGACCTTCTCCGATTTGTATGAAACATGTTATTGTTTTTATATGGGCAATGATTCACATTTTTGCTAAGATTCGGCCATTTTGGAACATGTAATCTTTTCAAAATGGCGTACTTGAAATTTTTCAAGAATGTGTAGCATGGAAACTTCATTTCTGATCGAAATAACTTCTGTGACCAAGATGTAGAGTAAAATAATGTCTTTCTTGTAAAAATAAACAAAAAATACTTCAACTAATCATGCAGTCACTGCTTCATGCTTGAAGTTAACGATTTGCATAGTTGGAGATGCTTAACGTCAAATATCAAGCTTAAAGCGGGCGTTGTATATGATAGATGATGTCAACTTCAAGGCTGTCTAAGTCTGTTCCAGTTAGTATTTGGCCGTTTCTTTTTAATTACTGTAGCGCCTCTAGTTGTCGTAGTAAAAAACTATTGACAGCGTTTTGATCCAGAAGGATTGTTTATTTAGTAGTGAAAATTTCAGGATTCATATACTTGTTCAAAAGTTATCGAAGATGGAACGTGACAGAATTCTGCACACTCACGTGCAAAATCCAACGTGGTCAGGAGGAATGAATGCAAAGGCTCTCAAATTTCCAAAATCGACTGTAAATACCGTGCTTAATCGTTACCGGGAAACACTAACGTTGGATCGTGCAAAACAAAACAAACGTAGAAGTGGAACATATGACCGAAAACTACGAACGATGGTCATAAGGGCAGTCCAAAAGAATTCTGGAAACTCCGGTCGTGATTTGGCGAAAAAATTCAGTGTGGCACACAGTACAGTTTGACGAATCTGTATGCGAGAAGTTTTCCGGTCGTACCATGCCAGCAAACATCCCAACAGGACGCTGAAACAAAACCTGGTTGCTAAAAACCGAGCAAGGAAGCTGTACGAGCAAGTTCTGACCAACATAACGGATGTATTTTGTTGGACGATGAAACTTACGTAAAAATGGACTTTGGACAAATCCCAGGCCAAAAATTTTACTTTGCTAAATGTAAGGGGTTGCTCCGGATAAATTCAAATTTGTCTTTGCAGATAAATTAGCTCACAAGCTGATGATTTCGCAAGGCATCTGCAGTTGCGGAAAGAAAACAAAGTTTTTCATCACTGGAGCGACTATGAATGAACAACTTTAAAGGAGGAGTGTCTCCAGTACATAATTTTTCCGTTCATTCAATCACACGAAGGTCCCGTAAAGTTCTGGCCTGACTTAGCCAGCTGCCATTACAGCCGCGATGTCATAGAATGTTATAAGCAGAATAATGTCAATTTTATTGAGAAAAGTATCAATCCACCAAATTGTCCAGATTTTCATCCCATTAAAAAAAAATTGGGCAATTATCAAGCGTAAATTGAAGAAATGCGGCAAAACAATCATCTATCATTTATAACAACATCACTATCTGATTTGGAGAAGTGGTGGAAAAGGAGGGTAGATGAGGTTGACAGTACTACTGTGCAAGACATGATGAGATGTATTCCGTGAAAAGTTCGAAACTTCATCTGAAAAGCTGACGAATGTATTTTTCCCTTAGAGCTAAATAAAAATTCTATAAAATGATACCTTTAGCGTTTTTGTACTTTATTTTCCCTTGGAGGAATGAGCCAAATACGACCAAATTCTAAATGGAACAGACTTTATTTGATGTAAAGCATCTCGAGCTAAACAAAAAAAAATAACATTTAAAAAATGTTAAAAGCCCAAACAACTCAAAATGTCATTTCCCGATCAAAAAATTAATAAAAAAAAAGCTTAAGTAAATGCAATCAAAAAAAATTGATTAAAACCATAAAAATTTGAAAACTGGCAAAAATCGTTAAACAAGAACTATTGGTAAAATTTTTAAACTTGTTGTTGGTACGCATTTTTGTGTATTTCTTGACAGGAAATGATTTGAAATGCTTCAAGCAATGTTTTCGGAATATGAATTATATTAAAAAACGTTTTAACAATTTTCCTTAATAATATTCCAATTTTCTTGCTAAAAAAAATGTTGCTTGGGCAGAGATGAACACAACGAAAAATAAGACAGCTCAAATCGAACGATCCGTTCTTGAATTATCCACGGTCTTATGCAGTCACAATCTGTTTTATATACATAGAAGAAGATAACTCGATCCAAATATTCCTTTGCAAACCAAAGACGATGTTAATTATGCTCTTGAATCTCTAACTACTTCTACTTATAGAGTAAATATTGAAAATTGTTAATGAATTTAAAGATACAAATGTTAGGGCTTATTTTTGTTTGCATTTAGGGAAACAACGCAAGTAACAATTTAACAGCCTTTTGGCTTTCACTCTGATTTATAGTGGTTTTATAACGGCAATAAGCAATCTTTTTACTTTAAATACAGCATTTAAAAGTGCAAAACATTTTTGATTAGTAATTCAGCTTTATGCTGTTTTAAAAAGCTTTTAAAGTCTGACGAGAAAATCAGAAAGTTTCTGGATTTAAAAATGAATTTAATGCAGCAATTATTGATGTCACAACGAAATACTCCATAAAGGTGTTCTATCATTATAAAATCAATTATGAAACCGTTCGGTTTCAAATGGGATCAAAAAGCATATATTGATGCGTTTTGGTGTCAATGAAGTGTATCACAAAACCTCCCACTGTTTACAAATTAAACTTAAAAGATGGATCCACCTAGAGACACAGAAAAACATAATCGAGGAGGCTTTCAATCGCAGAGTCACAAGGAAATGCCAAAGGATAATCGAGCTATAATTCAAGCAATGCTGTCGACGAAAGAGAAAAGGAATCCAATTCTAGAACTTTCTGGAAGGGCAGTGGTCAACAACAATAGAGCAGCTGACAGAGAAGCCGTCAAATTAGGTTCTTAACATTGATGGGAATACACAGCATGTTGTCAATGGCAGCCTTCTCCAGTAATAACGTTGCGATGAAGATCCGAATAGCATCAGTGCCAAACTGGGACTGTGGAAAACTGCTGACAGGAAACTTCAGAAGCTGTCCGTCAGCTGGAAATGGGCTGTCTTCCGAACCATAGCAACGATTTCATTCGGCGAAAGGGTTACCTGGTCCAAAAATTCCAAGCAAGCGCACATAAACTTCATCGCATCGGGAACGATTGAGCTTCCACCTGTTGCAAGCTACGTAGATACACTTTGAGTAACTGCTTCCAATAGATGAATTGCCCTTATTAAGGATGTCATGCAACTTGTTGATCCAAGCTGGAGTAGAACATCGTTGCAATGATCGCACAACAAAACTATCGAAAGATAAACAAATGTTGACGTTTAACTTTTTCCAGGAGTGTACCCCAGGCATAAATACGTTAGGCATACGGACGTTAGGCATTAGGCATAATGGACGTTAGGCATAAAATACCTTGCTACTGTGCATCTCTAGTAACCTGTTTCGAGCATGGTAAACAATGTTTAAATTCGACTAAGCGTTGAATAAAAGAATAAAGTTATGCAAACATAGTTTATTTAAAAACAGTTTGGAATCCATTATCTATCATCAGTGACGTTGCTACATATTTACTTAGATCCAAGATTAGTAGCGATAGCGGTTGAGTAATCTGGCAATAAATACTCAGCATAGTTTTGAACTATATTTTGAAATCAATCGTATCAAGAAATAAAAAATCAACCGTGTACCCGATCCAACGCAGGGGTAGAATTTCGTTGCAATGATCGCACAACAAAACTATCGAAAGATAAACAAATTTTGACGTTTAACTTTGTTCCAGGCAACTTTACCACCATTAATGCCGTCATAAAACTAAACGGAATAGGATCATGCAAAATGGCTTCCGATAAAAACAATTCAGTCTTCAAATTATCTTCATAAAAGCCGCATTAACATCTTTTGCATTTGTTAATGATTTCATGAAAGCAAAACAGCTTTTTCATAAATGGTTTATGGACAATTAATGCTTATACTATCGCCATATTGTTATGATTCCATTTGCTTTTTTCAGTCTTCGTTTTCAAGATTTTTTTTTCTTTAAAATAACTTTGTTCTCGTCAATTCATCAATGAGCAATAATAGAGATTACGAAAATCATCAAATTGTCTCGACTGGGAGCAATAAATAACATAACATATAACTATATTTTGTTTCCTAAATTAAACATAATTAGTCAAATCAACGGTTTCCGAAGGCGGACTTATTTTGTTCGATCTTCCGAAGCACATTTCACATAAGATTTAATCTGTCACCTAAAAATAGACCACAATATGAGTTCCGATAATTTTAGTAATTCTTTCACTTTAATGATCAGAAAATTTATGAGGATTTGGGACAGATTCATTCTTGAACAATGAATTTGGCAAGATCGGACGATATTTATGTACCTCTTTTTATCTTGATTTATGCTTTATTTTTAGTGCGCTTAGCAAGTGTCAAAAGCAAATGGCACAAGTATTGATGCCAAATGGCTTTTATTGTATTTTTAATAAGGATTTGAAATGATTCTCAATTCATTCGTCATATAACCATTTTGCAGCAAGTCATTCTTGAAATGTCTCGATAATGCACTCTCTAGAAACTTCTTCAGGGTGGGCCAACTAGACAGATTCTAGTCTTAATGAGGTTTTGGTGGATATAATTAAGGCAAAGCTATCTTGACCAGAGTTTTATGAATGTTGTTTTATAGAAGCCTTGTAGTACATCATAAAATGTTAAATGTTACTTGGAAAGCTTTGTTTGAAAATTAAGATACTTTATTAAAAAAAACCTTCCGGCGAGCACATCACAAAATTGGTTCATGTCACGAAACATTGAAAATACTGTTTGCTTTCATGCAATAGAAGCTTACATCCCCCGGTTGGGTGTAGAACAAAATTTAAAAAAGATCCACCCTTTTCAAAAGGTAGTCTAGATTTTTAAATAAATACGCAATGTTACATAAGTAGACAAAATCTTTACAGCCGCATAGTTTCATTGGAATCTGATAGGGTGATGCAAACTGGCGTTGAGTGTAGGAGAGGATGGGGCTTCTCGATACTGTGAACTTTGAACTTATTCCTTTCTAGGATTCGATACCGATACCGATACCTGCAGCTCACGCATTCGATCTTGTCAGCCATCTTCCGTACAGGAACTCTAGATTACCCTTCGACGGTGGATGAGTTTTAGTTGATGAATCCCTTATGAGAAAACGAAAGTAATTAAAACATTACGAGAAAGCTGTACTCAAACCGACTTCAAATTCCAAACTTCTTTTCCACTCATACAAAGCAGCAATACTCTGTCAGGAAATATCATATTTTCGGTAAAAACAAAAAAAAAAGAGGAAGCTATTGCTTCGGCCTACGAGAACGCATAAGAAACTTTGATCTTGAAAACCCCTACCGCAACACGATCACTTATCGATCATTAGCTGAGCGGCGCTCCGCATTGTATGAGTGAGCAATATCGCGACTCGATCTCGTCTCCATTTCTACCGTACCAGCAAACAGCTCGCACACTATCATGGAAAATCAGCAGCCTTGCTTGCCGCTTTGTGTTGACAACAACCAAGGTGGTATCTATTTGACTTTTGCGGCTGCACTTATGGGCTGTTTTCACTAGCTCAATCAGCTCAACCAACTAGTGCGATTTTCGGTTGTTCCTGAAATCGCATGCTGGTAGATGCTTACGGCTTGTTTACATTATGCTGGCTACTTTTTAGTACAGTGCTAGTAAACTAGCGCTAGCCCAAAATCACAAATCTAAACACCACATTAGAGATAAAAAAAATGCGAATGGATGGAAGAAGATATAACTAATATTCTAAACGACTGAAAAGGTAGTTTTGCGATCCGATCCGATCCGGTCGGCATTGGCGGTTTTGCTAGCTGGATGCGCTGGATCATAATTTATCGCCGAATGACAAACGTGCCGTGTTTGTTGCCATCTCGTGATAACCATGCCACCATTCATCAGTGCATCGAATCCACTGCTCGGTGAAACCGTCGAAGGCAGGAAGTTTGTCATACTCATTGAATAAAAAAAGTGGACAGCCATTAATTGCCTACGAGCGGTTGTGGTGCCTTCCCGGAAAGGTTGCAATTCAATTGAATTATGAATTTACAGTTCATCGAGGATTGATTGAAATGTGTTTGCTTCAGTGGTTCATTACTAGGCTGAGCTATCAGGCAATACAAATAAAAATCAAGCAGACCACTCTAAGCCACATGCTTGTACTCGCAAAAAGTGATGTAACTCAGCGATGAGTAAATTTGCCTTATGTTTTACTGTGGAAAACCTCAAAAATCTGCTAAAAAATGAGGAAAATTTACGAAAATTTTACTCAGTCTAGGAGTAGTTGACTGAGAGAATCCAATCTTTACTTTTCTTATATTAGAGATTTTTCCCTGAAAAAAACCTGGGCAAACATGATACAAATTTACTCATCACTGAGTTGAAATTTATGAGTAAACTGAACTCAAGTTTGCGTTGATCTCATTGGCCCTGGTAGTTTAAATCTCACTTACTCATTTCAATAGCAGAAGAAAAAACATTTCTTCAAGACAGAAGTGACTCAAAATGTATGAACGAACACATCACCTACCGATATGATAACCTACATGGCTGTCGAGGGGTTAAAAAGTGTGCTTCACGTTATTGATGTTATTGGTTGCACTTCCTCTTCTTCAGCAAAAAAAATATCAGCGCTACATTTGTGAATTTCTTCTTCAGCACCACTTCGCAAAATGTTTTGCGAAAAAACAGGGACAACAAAGCGCCATACCCGTGAGCTCAATAACGAATTGTTAGCGTAAACAAATGTGCACAAAATTCCTTGACTTTGACCTAGAACTACCGAAGGCGCGGTATGGCGCTCGTTTACTGGTGCACTGGTTGAATGGTGCACTACTTGTCGACAAATTCGACAGCAGCGCCGCGCACCCGCATCTCGCTGAATCATCAATTTCCGAGCAGTATTGTAAAAAAAACTGACACTCGTTAGTTTGGAAATTGCTCTAATTGTATTTATTTGGTGCAATTGGAAACTGCTGTTTTATTCGTGGCGATGATAACAAACAACAGTAAACCTGACGTATACGCCTCTGGTAAGATTCATAGTGCTTCAGCCAATGATGAAGCAATGAAAAATCCAGGTTTCCAAATGAGCTTATAGTTGGAGTCATTGCTTATGTTGTATGCTTGTGGCATAGAAATCAGACAAATCTCGATAACTTTTTCAAAGGGACGTATCAGCTTTTGTAAACAATGCATTTGATCGTCGATTGGGCGTAACTGGTAGCTCGCACACGCTCTAGCACCACTAGCAGGTAGGGGAAAATTTCCCCTATCTGATGGTAGTGTTAGCATGCGTGGGCGAGCTACCAGTTACGCCAAATCGACGATCAAATGCATTGTTTACAAAAACTGATACGTCCCTTTGAAAAAGTTATCAAGAAATACCTTCAGCTATCAGTTTTAAAAATAATATAACATTTTAAAATGCAACATTCTGCAATATTTCCCGAACTTTGGAATAGTTTCAAACCATCATAAGTAATTTGTGTGATAGTTAAAATTCTATCATCCCAATATCGCGACTTTGTATTTCAACATGCGCGAGTTGCTATTGAAATCGAGCATTTAGCGCCAACGATCCTTACGATCAAGGTCAGTGGACGCTTGATTTGTTTTCGTTAGTGTTGGTGTTCTCACGAATCTATGAAAAAAGGTCGAAGAAGAAAATGTCGAAGGTGAAAAGAAAAAAAGGGACGAAATGTCAAAGGAACAGAAGGTCGAAAGACAAAAAGTCGAAGCACAAAAGGTCGAATGGCAAAAGGTCGAAGGGCAAAAGGTTGAAGGGATAACAATTCGATGGGACAAAAGGCCGAAGAAACAAACATTCTATGGGACAAAAGGTCGAAGGGACAAAAAGACGCAAGGACAAAAGGTCGAAGGACAAAAGGTTGAAGGACAAAAGGTCGAAGGACAACAGGTCGAAGGACAACAGGTCGAAGGAAAAAAGGTCCAAGGACAAAAGGTTGAAGGGACAAAATTGGGTGTCCAAAATTAATTTCCTTCTTTTTTTAATCTTAATTAATCGTAACAAAACTTTTACATTTGAGAATCGACCACTAGAACCGCTATATATAGAAAAGCGGCACACCACGGCGATCGATGTAACTGCTGTTAGTCGTTCCCTCGTTGGAAGAATGCAGTGGACCGTCACGAGCCGACACGGGACGTGGCGAAGTTCTGACCCATTGCGCTCACCTGCTGCATGGCAAAGGTGTTCGAACGGATGGTCACCCGACGACTGAAGCAGTTTCTCGAGTCTGGCGGCTTTCTAGACCATCGCCAACACGCATTCCGGCAAGGCCACGGTACATCCACGTATGTTGCGACGCTAGGAGAGCTCCTCAAGGATGCCAAGGATAATGGTCTCCATACGGAGTTGGTTTCCCTGGACATTGCGAAAGCCTTCAACCGTACATGGACGCCCGCGGTACTGAAGCAACTCGTCAGCTGGGGCCATAACATTAATTTCGTCCAAAATTTCCTGACTGGCAGATCCTTCCGAGTCTCGGTAGGTAATACCAAATCCCACACTGGCGTTCCCCAAGGTTCAGTGATCGCTGTCACTTTGTTGCTGGTAGCCATGAACAGTATCTTCGAGCGGTTCACCGTACATTTTCGTGTACGCAGACGACGTGCTAATCGTAGCCATAGGTCAAACTCTGGGACGAACGAGGATTAGAGCCCAAGCAGGGGTTTCCGCCGTAGCCAGATGGGCCATTTCGAAAGGTTTTCTGCTGTCTGCTGGAAAGAGCACTAGGTGCCACGTTTGCCAGTACCGACATCGGGTCTGCGGACCTTCCATAAAGATCGGTAATCAAGCTATCCCATTAAAGAAAACTGTGAAACTGCTGGGGGTTGTCATTGACCGGTCGCTGAGTTTTGACCAGCACTTTCAAGGGGTCAAGGCCAGCTGTCGCAGCAGGATCAACCTCATCAGCACAATCTCCCGTCCCCACCGGTCCAACAACAGAGAAGTACGTTTTCATGTTTCCCGGCCCATCGTAGACAGTCGGCTGATGTATGGACTGGAGCTGACCTGCATCGCTACCGACAAGGCAATACAAATACTCGCTCCGGTGTACAATAGCTACACGCGCATCATCTCCGGTCTCATACCCTCGACGCCAGCCGATGCCAGCTGTGTCGAAGCCGGCACTCTCCCTTTCCGGTACTGCATCTACGCAGCCATTGCCAACAAAGCCGCTGAATTTACAGCAAATACCGCCGGAAACGACATAATCTGCCTCCTCAGCGAGGAGGACAGAATTCTCCGTATAATCGCCAACGCAGAGCTCCCCCCAGTGGCCAAGATTCACTGGTACGGAGATAAGAGTTGGAAATCTCCCGCACCAAACATCGACAGCCGGATAAAGGAGAAGTTCAGAGCCGGGGACAATTCCGTAGCCCTTAGGAGATCGGTAGAAGAGCTGACCAGATTGTATCCAAACTACATGCATCGTTACACGGATGGGTCAAGATCGAGAGCTGGTTACATTTCCCCAATAAGTAGAAGTCTGCCAAAACGATGTTCGGTGTTCTCGGCAGAAGCAGCGGCTATTCTTCATGCCGTCACGGTTCCTGCGGATCGCCCAATCCTGATCCTGTCGGACTCCCACAGTGTTATTCAGGCCCTTTCGTCGGAAGTCCCGGTCCACCCCTGGATTCAGGGCATCTTGAAGGTTGCACCACCAAATACGCATGGATTCCCGGACACTGCGGGATCCCAGGGAACATCGAGGCGGACAACCTAGCCGAGTCAGGCCCATCGGGTCCTCGGTACTCGCACAAGGTACCGTGCAGGACGTGAAGAGATGGATCACTTGCACAGTGCGGACAGCGTGGGCAACGAAATGGTCCAGTGCCAGACTTCCGTTTATTAGAAAAATTAAAGGCGACATCGGAAAGTGGACGGCCCTTGTAAACCTGCGAGATCAGAGGATTTTTCCAGACTCCGGACAGGACATTCCCTAATCGCACGGGATTTCAGCGGAGGACCCTTCAGGTGACCTGTGAATTCTCCGCTGTTCATTCATCACTTTCCCTGGAATTTTCTTCCACCTTACGGCGTAAGTTATTTTCCGATTCCTCCTGGACAGTTATTTCGACTTCCCTATTAAGCTTCTTCTGGCTTCACTCGAAAGGTTTCAACTTTCCCAGAACCCAAGCTAATCCTATCTTTCGGCAAAATTCCTACTAGACATAGAATTAAGTGAATTTTGGTACAAACAATGAACAATGAATTATCGGCTCCGTAAATCTAACGCTATTGAGTCTTCCCAATAAACAAACTAGATAAAAAAAAAGCTTCCTCGGAACTTCAAAGATGCTTCCAGAGCCTGATTGCGGTTCCATTAGCTTCAGAAAACTTCAGGAACTTTTAAGAAGATCTGAAATTTCAGAAACTTCCAGACTGATTTGTAAGTTTCAAGCTCTCTAAGGGTAAGTTCCGATAAATTAGTTTTAAAATAACATTCAACAATTTGGTTCAACCACATAAATTTAATACTTTTACTTTCATCAGAAAATGATCTCAAACTTCTTCCGAAATGTTCTCTTCGACTACCCTCGGTAGCTTCTTTTGACCCAGAAGATAATTCCGAATTCTTCCAGAAGCCTCCTCCGATTTCCCTAGAAATTATCATCTGATTCATGGGAACCTTCTTCCAGAAGTCCTTCTGGCTTCTTTTGACTTTCGGAGAGAGGTTTATCCAATGTCTTCAGCAAATTTCTTAAACATTTCATTGGAAGTTTCTATTCAATCGTTTTTAACTGCCCCTAAGTTTTTTTTTACATCCCGGAAGTTTCTTCCCATATCCTTGATAAGTCTTTTTGACTTCGCATGGAAATGTCTTCTGACTCCCCCAGAAGTTTTTCCTGGCCTCAGCTGATCTATTATCAAGGTTAAATTTGTATGCACCTTCCCGACAAGTACGCAATCGACAGTTGTTCGCAGTAGATCGCCATCGGACCAATTACGCTTAATTTGGACCGGTAAATCAGATGATGACTGTTTATAATCATCATCGTGAAATGATTGACCAAAATATGCCCTAAACAGAATTAAAAATATATTTCAGAACCCTGCGAAGTCATAGAACAAAAGTCCTAATGTTAATATGTAGTCTACGATTTGATTGATTGACGAATAAATAAATAAATAAATAAATAAATAAATAAATAAAACAAAACTTCCTCTGGCTTCTCCTGGATCATTCTTCCGATTTCCCTTACAAGATATTCAGACTTCATCAGGGAAATTTCTTCAAACTTTCTCCTCAGAGGTTTCTCTGGAAAATTTCTGGTAACTTTGATCAAAAAATCCTTCCTAAATTATTTTCAGGAAATTTGGAACAGATTCAAGCAAATCGAGAAACGTTCATTTTGGTAAATTTCTCGAGATGTCCCGAGTAGGATCCGCTTAGCGGGACCGATCAACTAATTTCAAAGAAATTGCTGAAATTTTAAAGGAGTTCCTAGAAATTCAAGGGCCAACCATAATGGCTAAGTTGCATTAGTGTGGATTTGAAAGTTAAACTATTCAAACTTACGTGAACGGAACGCAAACGTATCTATTGAGGGCTTTCAGGGAATTTCCGAAAACTTCAGCAAAGTTCCGAGTGGTTCATGAGCATTTTGGAAACGTAAGGGAAGTTGCATGAACATCAGAGAACATTTTGAGGGATGATCCGTTCTTTTTAAAGGCAGTTTCGAGAACTTTTAAAAATTAATTAAAAAAAATCGAGAAGATCAGAAACTACAATGCTGATGATCAATTAATTTCAAGAAAATCGTGAGAGCACTTAAGAAGTTCCGAAATCTTCCAGAATGTCCAGGAACCTTCGCCGATAGTTTCATTATAATCAGGGAAGCTACGAGTACTTCGAGGATGATAAGAGAACTTCAAAAGAGCCCCATCAACTTCAGCAAAATTGTATGAACTTTCAACGAGGTCCGACGAAAAATAGGACATTCCGAAGTGCATTTCAGGAATGTTCCGAAAACTTCAGGAATATCAGAAAAATTGCAGGATCATTATAACATTATAGGAACTTTAGGGAATATTGGGCTAACGTTCCCAGAAATATCTTTCTTGCAGAATTTTTTCCCAACTTCTCCTTGAAGCTTTTTGGACTGTTTCGTAAGCTCTCTGGGTTCTAAGTTTCTCTCTTTCTTCCAATCTACCTTAGGAAATTTCTTCCAGCTGCGTCTTCAGGAAGTTCCTTTAAACTTCTACCGGAAGTATCAATCGAATTCTCCCAAGAATGTCTTTCGTCTTCCTCAAAAACTTTCTCCATGAGCATTTTCTGGAGCTTTTTTCCGAGCTTTCCTTGGATTTCCGTGGAAATTGCTTGCCAATTTCGGAACATTTTCACCGAAAGTTTCTTTAAAATTTCGCCAGAAGTTTCTAATTTTTTTTTTTTAGTTTCCTGGATGTTTTCCCAACTTTTCTAAGAACTTTATTCAAACTTCCTCCAGAAGAATTGCTTTATTCTTTCGCTGGAACTTTTTTTCGGCATCATTCAGATGCAAATTCAAACATTCCCCGGAAATCTCTTTCGACTTTTCCTGGAAAGTAAATGTTCCGTTCTTTATCCAATGCTTTTAATTTTCACCATAAAAATGTACAACAATATATAATTAATTAAAATAGTAAATACCCAAAAATATGGTTAACTACCCCATTTCCGGCCTATTAAGCATAACCTACACTTAGTCTTTCTTAATCTAGCGCAGCTTAGCACCAAACAGAATGTTATTATTACTGATGGCTTCAAAATTTATTAACCTTTCCGTATGTATCGTAAGAGTTGAAAAAGAGAAACCAATCGTTGAGATATTGTCAAAAGTCTAACGCTACTTCCTGACGCCAAACTTGGCCTACGGATTTTAAACTCGGCCTAACGCATTGAAACGCCTATGAATTCACTTCGGTCTATCGGATGAAGATAAAAATTGATTCAGTCGGAGCGCTTCTTTTGTTTTTGGGACTAGTGGGTGCAAACCTCATATCACGCGTTCTCATTGACTTCGTTCGGTAGCTTATTAAGTAAAGTTTCGTACCAAACGCATAATTGACTTGTTAACTCTGAAATCATGGATTTATTTGAAGTTTTATGCTCGATAGGCCCAAAATGGGCGATTAGGCCGAAGTAGTTCTCTACCCTACCGATTTTCTTTTAACATTTGAAACCGATCAGCTCGCCAGCGCCGGTGGTGTAGTGGTAAGCGTGACTCCTTTCTCACCCCAATGGGTCTGGGTTCAATCCCAGTCGAGGTCGGTGGGATTTTTCTGAGGCATAAAAATCTTTGGTCACGTCTTCCTTCGGAAGGGAAGTAAAGCCGTTGGTCCCGGCCCATGTGTGTTGAATGGGTGCGATATCCTACGCAGGTGTGGAAGCTGACTTCCTGCACATTCGATTGCCGTCAATGGATGGCAATCGATGTCCGTCGGTGATTGGCACTAGATTGCGGAACAGAGACCGACGTTTTATAAAGGAAAGAAAAGAAACCGATCAGCTTGAAAACAATGTGGCATCGCTGGTTCGAAGTGTCAATTAATAGGGTTCTATCAAGAGGTTATTCCCAACCAGGTTTCGACGAGCGTGAAGGTTTTGTGACAGCTGTTTATTTATAAATACAACATGGACCAAAAATCACAGACAAGGCATATATTTTACCGGTGGTGCGATTAATGTTATACACCCCTCAGATATTAATCGTTTTGTCAAGTTTCTGCATTCATTTTTCATCAGATGTCGCTGTTGTTATTGACAGCGACAACTATCGGAAACTATTCATACTCTGTTTTCCGTTAATTGTTCACAGAGGACAGTGCAGTGCAAAACATGTCTGGTATGTATGCATTTAAATTAACATCCGAAGTCCTTCCTGTTTTACACATTCTGCACATAAAATAGTTCACCCCTCACCGGATTTCCCGCGTATTTCTATGAATGGGGCGGGCAGAAAGTATCTTTTGTGAAGAATGTATAAAAAGGAGGGACTTCGAATGTTAATCAAAATGCGAATATAGAGGTACCAGACATGTTTTGCAGTGTCGGGAGCTCTATTTTGTAGTCTGTGAGAGGGAAATCACAAATAAAGTGTCATCAAAATACATGGCATATTGAGAAATTGAACTAGTGAGAGCAAATTTCTCTCTCAATTTTTTAATTTTTTCTGGCTTTCTGGGGACTGCTAGTAAATCAGTTAAAACTGTATGGGGATAAATCATTTTTATTTAATTGTAGCTTATTTAAAAATAATTTCCCGGAAAAAAAACTGAACGTCAAAGTCCCTGACCAATTTATTTCGGTTTTCGTTCACTTGTTTTTGGCCTGAATATGCACCGAAAGTGAATTATTCCCAGTTCTCTCAATTTCTATATGGGGATTTTTATCACTTCCTACCAGCGAAACAGCGCCATCTCTGTAGAAAATTGGCCGGACGATATGATTAATTAGCATAACATGCATTTATTCGGCTATTCAAAAAACGATAATATTCTCGTGTTACCAGAAACGAGCGACCAATGAAATTGAGGCCTTGACGTCAAGAAGTTGAAACCCCTTTATTTATTCCCGCAGCAACGATCTAAATGAAAATAAAATCTGAGATGGAAAAAACACCACAGCTTGTTTGTATCAAGGTCTTTACGAGTCGTTATTTTCGATGCTGCAGTTTGTAGATCTGCTGAGTCGAGTCTTTAAAAACCTGTATTTTTCGGAAGCCGTTCTCGTTTGGTCACTATCTTTATTTTTGCTTCTTAAAATTGAGCGTAAACTTGAATGGACAATTTTTTGAAACACTGTGCATATACATTTCTGAAATATTGGCTGGTGGTGGAATAACTTTTTTTCTTTCGATTTATCGGTATAATTTGAACTTTATTGGCATCAGTTTGAGTTACTTTAGTAAAACGTTCTATTGACAATCTTTTTTCCGAGTGGTCGGAATTCAGTCAAATTAGCAGTTTACGAAAAATCTTTTTTAAGACTGCATATGAGCAAAATTTCAAATTTGTATTTTCAAGACAAGTAATTTTTTTTGAGTCAAGTGCGTTATTCTAAAATAGCTCTAACTTCTTATTCAAATTACTATTACTATAACAAATTACTATATAAGAGAATCTGGACACACTAATATCCCGTGTTTTCTTGAAATCCAAAGCAGTATTTTTTCAAGTTAGTTTCATCAAAGTTTCGTCTAGACGGAATGTAATATTATGGCAGCATATACATCCGATTTTGAAACGTATATATTGTTTAGAGCAGTTCGTATGTTTTACTCCCTTAGACTTCTTTTAGCCAGCAAGGAAATTCTTAATAACTTTTTGGATATTCAACCAAAACGTATCAAATGTTCACAGCTCAAAACCAAATAAGTTGAGTTAATAAGAATCATTGAATTGGAACTGTTTTTGATAATCTTTGTTTTTTTATAAGAAGTTGAAAGGGCTTTAGGTAGTGATGAAACGTCGCTAGAACAATTCCACAGCCGCAGACAGTAATGAGCAAAAGCGGGCGCACACTTTTTGCCTGTAGATTTGAAAACATACTTCAAATCTCCGCGTACATCGTACGGGCTAGGCAAAAGGTGTGCGTTTGACTTTGTACTGTCGCATTAATGGAGCTTCGCTAATTTTCAATTTATATTCAATTTTCATACTGCCGTACTCTAACGGAACTATCTACCTACCCTTTTCTAAAGACTATTCTTTAGCTAATAAATTATCACACTAAAGCTCCATGTTAGATAGCATTTCCAACCAACTCTGAAAATCGCAAACTTCGGGTATGAAGTAACATAAAAATACTTTGAATGTTGAAAATTAAGTTGGATCTCCCAAGATTACACACACTCAAACCTGATTTATGAGTGTGACAAAATATAAGTCTGTTTCGTCGGATACCTTCTCCCCCAGAGTTCTGACACATAGGATCGCGGGATGTGTTTAAAAATTAATATTCTAATTCATATCATAGAAATGAGATCAAGTGTACCCCAATTTAAAAACTGCGTCACCTGGAAAATTTTAGATAATGTCAGAGGCTTGCGTGGGCTGCTTTGGCAGCCTATCACCATGGAGCATCTCAACGATTTCGATTTGGCTGATGATGTTGTTCTACTAGCACAACGGCGCTCTGATATGCAGAGTAAGCTCAATGACCTAGCCGAACGCTCCTCTGCGGTGGGTTCACCATCAACGTCAACAAGACCAAATCGTTGGATATCAACACGGGCAACCCTTCCAAATTTACGGTAGCGGGGCAAGCAGTGGAGAAGGTCGAAAGTTTCCAATATCTTGGCAGCCAAATAGCGTTGGACGGCGGGACCAAGATCGACATAGGTGCACGAATCAAGAAGGCTAGGGCTGCCTTTGCGAGTTTACGAAACGTATGGAGATCCAACCAGATAAGTCAACGCACCAAAATCCGAATTTTCAACTCGAACGTGAAATCTGTGTTGTTATACGCCAGCGAGACGCGGTGTGTATCAGCGGAGAACACTCAAAAGCTGCAGGTCTTCATCAACCGATGCCTGGGGTATATAATTCGTGCCTGGTCGCCTCACAACTGGATCATCATCATCAGAAGCCGATAGCAACAGAAATTCAAGAGCGAAAGTGGAAGTGGGTCGGCCACACACTTCGACGGGGCGGAAACGAAATCTGCAAGCAAGCGCTGGATTGGAATCCGGCAGGACATTGCAGCAGAGGCAGACCCAGGGGCTCATAGCGGTGGAGCCTCAATAAGGAAATTAAGCAAGTCGATAGGAATCTGACCTGGACCCAAAAGCAAGCAGCCGCCCAGGATGGAAGTCTTTCACGTTGGCCCTTTGCACCGCTGGTGGTGCACAGGACCCTTAAGTAAGTAAGTAAGTAAGTAAGTAAGAGGCTTGAGAAAATAAAAAAAAAGCATTTGAAAAGTTCCTAATACAAGCCGCCAATTTTTTCCAACTGCGTTTTTGAACATCTTTCAGAAAAAAAAACGTAGGTTTGAGCATATTTACGTCCTCTAATTGAGTATTTATGAACTTACAAAATAAATTTCCCAGCGAGTCTGTGAGCAATTCCACGCCAAATGAACTCAACTACTCCGATTTGGTTGCAACTTTCCATAATTGTTTGTTGACCCTTGTGGGGTCTGTATCTTGGGGTCAATATGACCCCAGGCAGTTTTGCAATTAATCAAAATGATTCTTTTTTCTCTGACACTTTTGCATGCTAAAGTCTACTTGATATGTCTGTCTATTAGTTGAGACAAGTTCCGAATTTTATTTAATACCACTTTTGAAGGATTTTCGCATTGAACTTAGCTTTATTGTATAGGTACAGACAAATGGTTAAGGACAATGATTCACATTTTTTCTAAAATTCGGCCATTTTGGATCATGATTAATATTCGAAATAGAGTATTTTAATTTATTTTTTAAATTGTAACAGCAGTTCTGATTGAAATGACGTCTGAGACAAATTTGTAGAAAAACTTATTTTATTCTATGTGTCTATGACTAGACAATGACGAAGTTTGCAAGTAGTAAACGAAATACGTATGTGTTATAGTTTTTGTTTTCAATTGATAGTGAAAGTAAATACTGAAAGTGAATCAGTGAAAGTGAATAAATGAAAGTGAATTAGTGAAAGTGAATTAATGAAAGGGTATAAGTGAAAGTGAATAAGTTATAGTGAAAGTGATACAATAGTAGTAGAATTAAAATGAAAAACAACGTAATAAGGTATAAAAAACTACAAGGGACAGCCCTATTGGGTTGTACGCAATGGTGACGTAGGACTACGTGGTCTTATAATAAATGTTATATGTTAACTGCAGCAGGAGCATGTGTTTTGTGTAGGAATATGAATTTGAGCGGAGATCTCTCTGTTTGTACTCTTTAGTAGGACAATGATTGCCCTGAAAAGAACCTTTTGAAATGAATTTTAGTTGGGACATTAAACTCTTTTGAAAAATGTTAGAGGCCCTGAAAAGGGCCGATGGTACTACAGGCTTAAAGCCTTTGGAAGATGATAATGACGTGTAGGCAGCTGGATCAGCAAACCGGACCGGAAATCCCATATTCTTAGGTTCAATGATTGGGCACTCGCAAGAGTCTCGGCTCGTCTGCTACTGTACAGGGGTTGAACTGGTGTCTGCGACAGGTTGGAAGATCACAGCGAGGGAAACCTCAACCTTGCTATGACGAACGGGAACTTGGAAGAGCCTCGGCCCGGCTGCTGGACACGGTTGCTTCAGGATTAGAAGCTTGGTTGCAACCGTTTTGAGCATGGTATGTGAAATTCACACTCACTTAGCTCAGTCGGTAAAGGCGCAGCTACAAAGCAAGACCATGCTGGAGGTGACTGGGTTCGATTCCCGGTCCGATCTAGGAATTTTTCGGGTTGGATACAATTATACTAATGCAAAAATGGTAGCAAGCATCGAAAGCTCTCAATTAATAACTGTGGAAGTGCATCTAGAACACTAAGTTGAGAGCACGCAATAAGCTAATATGCCATAAGCAATTAGCTTGAAATGCGAAGAAGAAGAAGAAGAAGATGTGAAATTCATATGGACATTTACCATGGGATGTGATGATTTTCAGAGTGATATATTTCTGAAGCATTTTTATAAGAAAATTTCCGCTTAATTATTTCATGTGAAATGTAGTTTGTGGCCCTGAAAAGGGCCGTTTTGTTGATAAAGTTGCATCTTAAGATCACGTATTTTGAATTCCACTAAAAGAGTATTTAAGCCCGTTCATCACGGATACAACGAGCCAGCTGTATGTTGCAAAGCTACAGTCCGTTATGTCAGACGCTTCAGACGATAGTGTCTCGTTTTATACCCGTA
The DNA here is from genome assembly GCF_037179485.1 of Ochlerotatus camptorhynchus. Taxonomy (NCBI): domain Eukaryota; kingdom Metazoa; phylum Arthropoda; class Insecta; order Diptera; family Culicidae; genus Ochlerotatus; species Ochlerotatus camptorhynchus. Next base: position 1,250,019 of record NW_027040773.1, read on the forward strand.
GTATAACCCACACTCATCCCCATTTTTGTATTTTGTATACCTACTGTGATTATTGTACCCTCCTTTCATGTTGTCTACTTAACAACTCTCGGAAGACAGTGTTGGGAAAGCAGCAATGCTGCATCGACATGTTTCGTCTAGAAACGATTCTCTGATGACTGTGTTGGGGAAGCAGCATATGCATGTACATTTTTGGTGGATTTGTTAGTTATTTCGATGCTGTTGTAAATGGACAATGCTTGACGTTTACCACTTTTTCAATAGTTTATTGCTGAAAATCAACAGTCGAAACCTTAAGTATTGATGCGTGGTAATATTTCTGATCGATTGGTGATAAATTTATTGAAATTAGTCCACGAACAGCTGAGTTATTAACGTTCAAAATCTTTCATAATTTCGTTACATGTTTCATTTTCGGTTTTCACAAAGTGTACCGCGATCTAGTTCGTTTATTTGGAAGGCTCAATCGCGTTAGCTTTACGGAGCCGATAATTCATTGTTCACTGTGTGTAACAAAATTCACTTAATTCTATGTCTAGTAGGAGTTGGGCCGATTACTCGCGGCTTACTCGAGGTTAGAAGGGTACATTTTCGAAGGATAGGATCAGGGGAGGAGCTTGGGGTAGGGTTTCGTTGTCTCAGACTCAAAATGTGCATGATTATTTATTTATTTATGATGTCCAAAAAAAAGCTGAAGTGTTTAAATTATTAAAATTTATAAAACCGAAAACAAGAATTTTTTGTCAAATTTTTAAACTTTTTAATTAAACGTTTTTGCATGAAATTTATTCTCAGAAAACAATGCTTGAGACATTTTAAATCATTTTCTGTGAAAAAATACACAACGCTAACAAAACGTACTTACAAAAAGCTCAAATATTTCACCAAAAATTCATGTTCACCGATATTTGTCAGTTTTCAAGTGTCCATGGACATTTTGAGTTATTTGGGTTTTTAACATTTTTTTAAACTTAAAAAATAAATAAATTAAAAAAGTTTATTTTACCAATATTTGTCTCTGCAACTATGTTTAAGACGCCATTTCAATCAGAAACTCAATTTTCAAGCCCCTTTTTTAAAATTTCAAAGATACCTTTTTAATAAAATTACAAGATTCAAAAATTCCGATTGTTTGCAAAAATGTGAATCATTGCACATAACAATCAATTGCGCAAACATCAATTATACAAATCGAAGAAGGTCGATTAAAAATAACTATTTCGCCTGGAACTGCTCCTGTGCGAAAACCATATCAAAATAAGGGATAAAATCTGTTTTCTCTCTCCTACCGATAACCGATAAAAATTCAGAAATCTATATTTTTAAATTATAACTTAGCTACATAGCATGCAGTAGGCGGTGGGTTCGATGCGCGATCAAGGGAAGAGTCGGGATGTATCGAAAATGGAGTACCATTGTACTTACACTTTTTAATAATGGTTCAGGCTTATAAAGTTCCTAAGTAGCGACTGCGAATGTGCTCCAAGAAATAAATGAAGGGCAAGGATAGACAAGAACATCTACCTTAGCATTAATTGAAACAAAACTATATAGGCATAACGATCAAACCTATGTTTTGTGAAGCCCTACATTCTTGATAGACGGGCGCTCGTGTTGCCTGAAAACCGTGTCTTTGATATCATGAAAGATTAGACCATATTGTTAGTATAATATATTTGCCATAGCCTGAAATCTGCTTAATGTCCCAACTAACATGTTCAGCTTTGTATGCCAAATTTTCCAGCGTTGTGCTGTAAAGTAGCTGAAACAAAGCTGCAGATACAGCTACAAGCATTATTCAATTTGTCAGTCGCACTGAATAACATCAGCCAATAAACGCTAATGTCACTTCTATGCAAATTTTAATCAACTTTCAACTTTTAGCCGCAAAACAAACCTAATAAAGACCAGTATATTACTTTTTTGATGGCTTCTACACAACCAACCACTTTTGCTGAATAACATAAACATCAAAAGTGCTTTTTCAACAACTGAACAACCTGTACTCAATCAATAAACTGTGTTAGCGCTATTGTGGAAGCTATTTTACCAGCCAACTAGAGAGAGAAGGATTACTAATTTCCAGTTAATTCCACTACCTTATTTGCTTATCCTTGATAGATACGCGTATTTCGTCTACAATGTGCAGACTTCTTCAGTGTCTTGTACTAATACTCGACTCGTACAAGACCTTGAAGAAGTCTGCACATTGTAGACGAAATACGCGTATCTGTCAACGATAAGCAAATAAGGTACACAGATAAAAATTCTGAATATTAATTGTGATGTAAACATTCATTCACGTAGACTTTTATTTCTTTTCACGCAACCGAGCAACTTGCAAACAATGTTGTTTACAAAGATAGGCTTTTGTATACAATATTTGCTACATTGCATGAAATGTGTCAGAACTTTACATGATATATAAGGTAAACGTATATGATATGTGACGCTCCATTTATGTGCATCATATTGAACAGAAATTTACACTACTTTTTCGAACTGTGTAGTGGAATTAAGTGGAAATTACTAATCCTTCTCTCTTTCACTGTACAGGTATTCCACTAAGACGCCCACATTCATCAGGATTCAGCCAACTAGGTTTATTTTTATACGTTTGCAGTTTTACAGCTTTTCCTCTGCTTCTTTGCAAAACTGAATTAACTAGTCGAGAAAAGTGATTCATTTGCACTATTATAAAGCCTCTACTCAGCGATCTTGCTGTAGAAGGACATTTGATTTGTTTACATCAGTTCAAAATATTGGCGTAGCAAAGTAGGCAGTATCAAGGTTCGCCAATGCGGTCGTCTCGAGTTCGATTCCAGGCTCCGGTACAGTGTAAATCATTTGGTGGTGTGCTTATATTTGATTAATTTGATTCGCAATAAAATAAACATGATAAATTCCTCCAACAAAATCTTAACACATAATTTAACCTGGCGTCAAGAGAAAACTGTGCATAAATTTTTATAGATTTTATGGTCACATTATTGCTGTACTTCTTTACTCCAGACCACAAGTTACCATGAATAGACTATTTTATAGTGTGACTCTATTAAATCTTCGACCTTGGTTTGCTTCAAAAAGGATTAACTTCAGTTCGGATGGTCTCCCTAATTGAAACTTTCACCAGTCACGCGTCAAACGGGAGTAACACGGAAACAGCAGTCTGGTACGCTGGACGTTATGACTTGCAGACCGGCTGGAATGTGTGAGTTTAAATTAGAACCAGAACATTTGTGATGTATGGGTGCCTAAAGCGTGCATTTCTCGCTGTTCACGCGCTGATTGCAGGCAAAGAGAGTAATGGAGCTCGCTCTCAATATCTTGTCAGTTGTAAATCTTTCAATTACCGATGGTTGCGCCCTAGGCGAGTTAGAGTCATTTTCCATCTCGGGTTGCGCCGGTGCGCCTGTCAAAACTTATGAGCTTCCCCTGGTTCATTCTGATCAGGGCGTCACAATATCAGCTTCAATCGACCAAATCGATGCGACGAAGAGACTGCTGGCTTTCTTTTTCTGTTAAGCTGAGTTTAGACAGAGCAAGTCAATTGATCAACTCAGTTGAATTCAATTGGCTTGAAAAGTTGAGCCTGATTCAACTTTTTTCAATTCAAGTGAGTTGATCAAGTCAGTTGAATGGCATGGTTTACACGTTCAATTCGCGTTCAAGTCAGTTGAATTCAACTGACTTGATCAATTGACTGGCTCTGTTTAAACCCAGCTTTAAAGTCGAACAGCTTCGCAGCATTCTAGAATTTCAGTCGGCATGCACAAACAATTGTTCAATCGCTTGTCTCTCATATATATTTTAAACATTTCTCACTTGGATACACTTGCAGATTACACGTAATATTTTTAATTTATCTTCCATCCATATATTTATCTAAAAAAATGATCGAAAACGGGACATAACGCATTTTAAACAAATTGAAAGAGCGGTGATAGAGTGTTCGTGAAAGGGGATTGATAGCCATAATGATGTTTCGTTTAACTAGAAAATCGACGTTAGTTACATTGAAAGCAATGAACAAAGCAACGACGAGAAGTTCCACAGCCATCCTTTCCTTCTAAGCGCCCTGCTTTTTTATTTTCGTTTCTTGCTGATAGTCTAGCTAGGCGTCATAGAAATGAAGCGTCGAACACGTATGTATGAGAGAAACAAAACACGAGTTCATTTTAGAGCTTCAAAAATGTAGAGCCCTGATTCTGATAGTGTTATGCTGATGATTAACTCAAGTTTGCTACCCAGACCACTTCACGAATTTTCTCTAGATTTTTATACTGATTTGTATCAAAAATTGTTTTCGGAATTGTTTTACGGATATTCTTCATTACACTTCGGTGGAGTTATCCTTATGATAAAAACGAGAATCACCTAGTTAAGCTTTGCAATTCCTCCTACTTCGGTTAGCGCGAAAAAGGCCATATAAGTTTTGTTTACACAAGATGAAAGGCCCTTCAACTGTTACGTTCAGTAGTGATTAATATAGTAATTGAGAATATATTCCTCGAATTCATAGAGCATTGAAAAATGAAACAAAAACTAATATGTGGTGGTAAACTATAACGAACAAAGTTTGGTTCAAAAGTAAACAAGGCACGAGGCACGCGACGCATGCGTAAATAGATATGCAATAAGCAAGGAATCAAAAATATCTCCAAATGACAAAATGACAAGCGATCACCGAACCGATAACGCTATGTCAGAAGTGGAAAGCAATAATGATATAATCTTTTTCCTTTTTTCTCATGACAAGCAGCCCGTGAGACACCGCTCACTCAGGGCGGTAGAAGGAAACGAGCAAATTGTTGGCAAGCTGCTTCACGAAGTAAAGCCGAAGATGATACACGTGTGTTAATGGGAATTTTTTTGTTATGTCTTTTCTCGATTCAGATCAAGCTATGTCCTCATCCATGTATGTTGCAACAAAGCAGGCAAGCAATATATCAGTATCCTTCTACCGCTCCGATCGAGTTGTGTTACAGAACGAGTTTCTCTTGGTAGTCGTAGCAACTGTTTTGTCTGTATCGTTGGTTGCTTTTTGTGTTTGGATTCACTGGCAATAAGAGCTTGTCCTAACCAGAGTCGATGTTATAATAAGAGTCCCGCCAAGAGAAAATGTTGCGAACAAGCAGCACTGTTTGTGATTTATTTTTCGTCAGGGTAAACGGCAACCAGATTTTTTGCGTTAGCATCGGATGACTTTCATTCAGAAGTGAAAAATTTCATGTCGATAAAGGAGCTTCTGGGAGACAAAATCAATGATAGAACCTGAAAAAGGTGAAAACAAGTGCTTGGTATAACTTTTAAATATCACAGTGTAATAAATAAAGCGAAGAAATGTTTTTCGTCTAAACTTACTAAAATATTGTCAGTAATGAATGCAATACTTGTAGTTCACTGGCTGTAGGAACAATGATGTTTATTTACTTTGCTAGTTTAGTACCCCGCTTGACAGTTCGATTGGTACTTCTGGCTTCACTCTTGGCGGGACTCATATTATAACATCGACTCTGGTCCTAACCGTCACAACAGCCATAAGTAGATAAATAAGTTCACCAGATTTGCTTGTGGTTGAGTAAATGTTTTCTCATATCGTATAACATTTGAATACAGCTTGAGGCTGTATAAATGAAATGAGTAAAGCGTTTACATTGCGAAAATTGTTAGTTGGGTTTAGCACTACTGGTTGTAATAAGCTTTTAACTAGGACTGCTAATGCTAATAACTCTTAAATCAACAATAATAATGCTACAAACATATAAAGCTGATGGCGACCCCTTCAATAATATGCTTTCCGATATTGGATGACTGCTTTATGGTTGAATTCGTTGACAACTGAGCTGATGAGCATCCATATGACTGTCATACAATTGAAGTATATGTTGGTTTGAAAATTGGCTGTAAAATATACAGTGCTCAGAGGACAAAAACTTACGAATAGAATTACATGCCAGAGCTACAGATTGGATTTATAATTTGATTGTTTATTCTATTATACATTGCCATAATAAATATCCACGATCAGCCAGTTCATCATAACGGCGCCGGTGGTGTAGTGGTAAGCGTGATTACCTCTCACCCCAGTAGGCCTGGGTTCAATACCAGTCGGCGCCGCCGGGATGTTCTGAGGCATAACATCTCTGATCACGCCTTCCTTCGGATGGGAAGTAAAGCCGTTGGTCCCATGAGTTGATGGGTCGATAGGTAGGGTCCAGGTGTGGGAGCTGCCTTCCTGGCACGTCGGTAGCATTGGTGCTCAGCACGGAAAACAAGATCGACGGAAAAACAAACCAAAGGAAAAAAAAAGCCAGTTCATCATGGATACACACATCAGCCTTCCATTCATTTTGGCTGAACAAATGTTATGAAATTATGGAATAATAAGATATTATGTTGATATTTTGTATGCGTAAGTAACAAGAAAAGATTGTAAAGTTTGTGTTTGACTCATAAAACCAGCAAATCTAGCGATGACAGAGTCATAATGAGCGATTTTCTGATCGCCTGTTCATGAAGAGTGGGTGAGATAAATGAAAAAATCGATTATTGCAACTCTCATGTAGCAAAATTGGCAGGTGTTATGTGTGGAACACAAACTTCACAATCTTTTCTTGTTGCTTACACTAGCAAAATATTATCATAATATCCATAGTTTCATAAAATATTGGATACACTAATCTTCCGTTAGTAGAGGAAACATCTTCTACCACGTAATTGATAACCTTCGGTTTCCACGCTTTACTCATGTTCGCTCTGAAAGCGCTGGCTATATTTTCGGCTTATGTGCCAGCTCAGATCACCATTTTTTTATAGTGATTTAAGCCAATTTGGCTAATTCATCGTTTCAGATCAGCAAATGACGTGAGATTGAATTAATTCAATCATCGTTTTGAATGATTTGCGGTAAGAGGCTAAGCCAATACCACATGCATTCCAAGTTAGGATGACAATCATTCTGCAGAGAGCATTACGTATTTCAACTGAAGGTCCGTTCGCTTCTTGTACCTATCATTCTGTATTCGAGAGCAACAGCATCTGATATCAAAACAATCGTCATTTGGTTGCAGCTATCTTTCTCAAAAGTAATTTCAATAGGGTAGAGAACTACTTCGGCCTAATCGCCCATTTTGGGCCTATCGAGCAGAAAACTTCAAATAATTCCATGATTTCAGAGTTAACAAGTCAATTATGCGTTTTGTACGATACTTTAGTTAATAAGCTACGGAACAAAGTCAATGAGAACGCGTGATAAGAAGGTTTGCACCCATTATTCCCAAAAACAAAAGAAGCGCTCCGACCGAATTAATTTCAATCTTCATCCGATAGGCCGAAGTAAATTCATTGGCGTTTCAATGGCGTTTCAATGGCGTTTCAATGCGTTAGGCCGAGTTTAGAAGAGTTTAGAATCCGACGGAATCATCAACTACAGGTATGCGTATGTGATTATTTCAAGAATCAGAATGCAAAGAAGTGATTTGCTTTGTTAAATTTACATGCTAATAATAATATTTTGGTTGCCTCTTGTTCTTTACCATAGAATTTGATAAAATTTGTCTCTTCTCACTTTGGATTGAAACGAAAAGCATGCATGGTTATTGGTTTCATCTGATCCAGTTGTAACAGAAGCACGAGGATGGCCCAAACAGATCATAAAATCATTTGCAGAAGACGCTAGAGCTCTACTAATGAATTGAGAAACAGAGGAGGAAGAGGATGAATAAATGCAATAACAAACGGGTACATTTAATGCTCCTTCAAATAATTGTTTTTAGTATAACTTTTTCCTGGTTTTTTAAAATATTTAACATATTCTACAAAGTTGTTTGCGATACAAAAATACACATTTTTGCTGAACATTGTAACATGCTATCTCTTAAAATAAAAATATGTATTCTAAAATTAGACATTTGCAGAAGTTTATCAAAAGTTATCAAAAAACACATAAAAGATCGCGTGCTGCCACATGTTTTATAACTTTTCGGCAGTAAAATAAGTATTTATTCAAAATTCTACCTAGATTTCTGCGCCAATTTGCCCCGAAAAAAGTTATTTGAATAGCAAATACCCCTAAAAATATCGATTGTTTAAAAATAACTTTTTTTGTTTCAAGAAATAATGAGTTACAATGTTTAGCTAAATCATGTGTTTTAACATGCAAAATATAGTTGTAGAATAAATCAAAATTGTAGGATGTCTAGAAAAACAGTTATACTAAAAAACATGATTTAAAGGGGCCTTTCACGAAAAACGATATATATCTCGTAATATGTAAGAACTAGAAATTTTTGTATTTTCAGAAAAGTTGCTTAAAATAACATTTGCTACAAGGTAAAAAAAATATTTTTTTGATCTCACTTTCAGGTAGATTAATCACCAAATCGTCTACATCAAAAAAAGTGGTACATATGCAAAAACACCTGTGAATAAACTTTACCCCTAAAATCAATGTTTGAGAAGCTATTTAAAAAGCGAACGAAAACGGCAAAAAGCAACACTGTAGGGTGCAACCAATGAATTTTACAAACATTTGGAAAAGTTTTGAATGGTACATTAACCTTTATGAAAAGTGATGCGTGATTTCAAATAAACAGGCTCATGCTAACATTTTTTTTTTCTTTGCGCTCTGCTTGGAAGTACCAGAAGGTTTGGTTTCTTCTTCAACATATTGTAAAAATAAACCGCCCATTTACACTTCTGACAAGTTGCAACTGAATGCTTATAATTGTTTTTAAATAACTGTTTCATTGCCAACTAGTTTTATTGCGCTTACTTATAAAGCAATATAAGGATTTATTTTTGGATTTTATAAGGGCAATTCATATTGTTTTTTTTTTATACTTCAAGGCAATCATAAAACCTTTCATAAGGGAAAGTAGCATAAACATCAGTTGGTTTTTTTTATAAGCTTTATAGGGGTTGTGCAGATAGCTTTAAGAATGTTCCATGACTTGCATTGTATATGACCGTCATAAAGCTGTAGGTAATGGTTGCAGCTGCAATAAAACCTTTGTAAATTGTGAATGTAGATTTGTTAGTTGGGAACAGATCCAATACACATACCTTACATTATTTAACAATACCACTCAATTTAAACCACATTTGAATGAATGAGACTTTTAAAGAATTGTTTTAAAACTAAAAATACCAACAGTAGGGGATTGACCGGTAAACAACCCTAGTCTTAAATGAATGTACTTGAAACCGACTCAACAGGGATAAAACATAATCGCTGAAGAATCATCCACCCTACTCAATTCAGAATTAATTAGGGTCGATGTACCGATTATGGTTATACGTTCCTATAGGCCCTTTTCAAATGTTAATTACTCAGCATGAACAGACTAATGTTCAAGCCAGCGTTTAAAAGGGTACAATGTGTAGTAGGGTAAATGCTCCTATAGTTGCGGTAGTACCAATAGTTGCGATACCGCATAAAAATCAATTAATTTGATTACCTAAAATTGAATTACTCTAACTTAATAATGAATAAAACATAAATCAAACATATTTACGTATGTTGCTACAATTACCGGATTACAAAAAAAACACACGTTATTTAAAAAATACTATTTTGATATGCCATAGCCAAACTGTTTCATTCACTAATGTATTCGCTACATTTTCTCACAACATTTTAAGCCATTATTATAAAACTATTCCACATATTTGCAAGAACTATGTCCATTCACATGATAAACTATCGTAGGAATTAAATAAAACCGTGAAATATGCACATTATTGATAATATTATCTAAAAATGTATGCCTCCACTATTGGAACACCAAATACTCTGCGTTCCTGTAGTTGTGTTATTTTCTGCGCCTCCGGCTGCAATGTAATAGAAAACAGGTCTCAACATCCAAATGTTTCATCACTTTCTTGCTCCCACTGTTCTAACGTAACGACGAGTTTGACGTCACACTCATCCTTACGTAAGAACAGCGGGAGAATGAAGGAGACGATTGATTAGCATTGCCGTACCTGTTCTTCATGATATTGCAGTGCAACGTTGAAGAAGTGTCAAAGTTGCTCGTCACTTCTTCAGCGTTTGTTTACCTTCCATTCGTTTGCGGTGCGTATCAATTATTATATTTTTGCAGTTCTGAGTTATCTAAGTTGTGAAAGTGAGTGATTTTATTGAAATTATTGTGTATAGGTACTGAAATATCTATATCTTTTCAGAATGGCATCTGATGAGAAGCGTGAACCGGAAAAGAAAAAAAAACGATCCGGAAGCGTCGGAAGTACGACGAGAACGCTGTGAGGCAATGCATTCTCAGCATTAAAAACGGGAAAGAAACTATTTACGGCGCTTCGCTATCTTTTGGCATTCCTGAGTCCACCATCCGGTTCCGGCTCAGTGATAAATGGAGCAAGAAGACACGAAAAGGCCCTCAAACAGTGCTGTCGGAAGAGGAGGAGGCAACGCTTGTGGACTGGATTAAAGACATGCAACGAAAAGGTTTTCCTGTCGTGAAAAAGACATTGTATTCGAAAATCAAGTATGTAATTGCAATTTAAGGTCGTTAATGGTTCAACAGTTTCCTCAAGAGACACAAAACCGTCACGTTGCGAACACCATAAGCAGTTTCCGCAGCTAGCGCTAAGGTTTCCGAGTCCGACATTCGTGGCTGGTTTGCTCAAGTGACGTCATATCTGGAAGAACGAGGTCTTTTGGAAATCCTTCAGGATGGATCGAGGGTTTACAACGGTGACGAGACTTCTTTCTTCCTGCACCCCAAAACCAAAGCAGTGCTGGCTGCTCGTGGGAGCCACAATGTTTACGAAGTCGAACACGCCAGTAGTCACACGAACATAACCGTGATGTTCAGTTTTGGTGCGGACGGCTCTATTGTGCCACCTAATATCATCTTGCCAATGCAAAGAATTCGTGCAGACTTGTTGCGGACTTTTCCACCGGACTGGGGCATTGGAAAAAGCGCTAAGGGATGGATGGATGCCTCCAATTTTGAATTGTACGTTCGGAAGGTTTTTTATCCTTTTCTTTTGAAGAAAGGAGTAACTTTTCCGGTTATATATTTTGTTGACGGACATTCGTCACACATGGCAGCAGATGTGGCTGATTTGTGTCTTGATTTAGGAATAATATTTATAGTATTATATCCTAATACCACAAGAATTACACAACCTGCTGATGTGGCAATTTTCAAACCATTAAAAAACGCTTGGAAGGCAGCAGTTTCCGAGTGGCAGGACAGGAACAACGGAGAAATGTTCACATTAAACCACTTCGCGGTGGTTCTCCAGGAGGCTATGAAGCGTGGAATCGTGGCAAACAGCATTATAAATGGATTCAAAGCTTGTGGACTACAGCCGTTTGATCCCGACAGCATTGACTACAGCAAGTGCATTGCAAAGTCCACTACGCCTGCACCTAATCCGAATGTATCTCAGGAGCTGAACCCTCCTAATGTAACATCCCCCGAGCACGAAGAATTACAAATTGTCGAGAATAACAGCACACTTTCTTCGTATATTATAGACTCATACGTCATTCCATTCAAGATCATTGAGCTCACCTTGGAGGACATTGGAGAAAAACGTCTGAATAAGATAACGAGCTGCGAAGAACTGAGTGATGACGAGGTTGTTATCAGAAACCTTTACGAGAAACTCATTAAACCGTATCACTCCTCTCTATCATTCACCTTATCGGAAGCTAAGTCCTCAAATCACCTTTTCGAGTACGCTGATGTTAACCAATCTACTTCCACGCAGGAGCAAATCCAAGATCAGCCAGGTACTGTTTGATATATCTTTATTAAAATCTAATTGTGATATATTTTTGTTTACTATTTACAGTTGGTCTTCAAAATCCTCTTGAGAAATCATTTGAGGTTCAACAAAACGATTCTTTCCCATTCGAACCAGAACCAACTTCCAACAACGAGCTCTGGACCACAGCTCTGGAATTATGTACCGATAACTCTGATAGCACTACACACCCTGTAGACTTTAAAAATGTTACATCAGGTAAATTTAAAACAAATGCATTATTCGAAACAGCTACATTATGAGCTTTTATTTCCAGCTGAGATGGTGGTGGTGGCTGAAGAATTATCTTTTGAACAGCGACAAGAAACATCTTTCCAAACTGTTGGTGAGCTGTGCTATCTGGATGACACGTCCAACCATACTTCAGGATACTCAGAGGAGTCACCACACGTCGTCGGTACATACATGAATGAACAAGAAAAACATGTATTGATGGACATAACTAACGATAAGGGAGGGGTAAAAAGGAAGATGAGCATCTCAGGTTACCTCAACTGTCCTGAAACTCCGAAAAGAAATCGTGCCCATCGCAATTATAAGCGCAAATTCTACCCTGTGCTTACGGCTGGTGAACGCTTGGAGGAGATGCGTCGAATCGAGGAAGAGAAGATGGACGTAATCCAAGAGAAGAAGGAGAAAGCTGAGAGGCGTGCTGAAAGGAAGAAAGAAAATGATAAACTGAAAGCAGCCACACGTGAGCTGAAGAACGAAAAAGCTGAGAAACGTGCCCAGGAAAAACTTGAAGCTGAAAAACTGAAAGCAGTAATGCGCGAACGAAAACGTCAGGAAGCGGCAATCAGGAAGCAGGAGCGTGAAAATCTGCGAAAAGAAAATCGAGAAGTAGCAGCAGCGACAAAACGTGCGAAACCTGAAAAAGTAAATTTGTTCAAGCACTTGAATCTTACTAATTTGTAAACAAGCAACATGAATTGCTTCATACTGTAATTTCCGTAATATTCCACAAAATGGCTAAAATACACTTTTTAATGGATATCAATTAAAAATCTTTTTCCGTTTATTTAACATTTTACTATTCAAATCTGGTTCGAACTGGGGTTTTGCACAACACTACCTACACCACCACTCCCACCCTCCCCCTCCTTATATCGGCTAGCCTAATGCATTTTTTGAAAATTATCATTCCTATGTTTACTCGTAAGAAAACCAGAACCAACTTCCAACAACGAGCTCTGGACCACAGCTCTGGAATTATGTACCGATAACTATATCTTAATTCGTTTAGTCCAGTTTAGTGCAATGTTCCAACGATTTACAAAGGGTTCCTTCAAATATTATATAACGCTAAATTGTAAATTGTTGACTGGACCGTAACATTTTGGCAGACCTCCTCCCCCTCCCTTAGAGTATTACGTAATATTTAAACAGCCCCTTTAAGACATTGTTTAAGACAACTATTCTTATCCTGTGCTAGCATTAACACGGAATTAAACTTTTTGGTCAATATCAGAAAGTACCATAATTTTAACACTTTATTATTTAGCGCAACTATAGGAACACCCATGCGCAACTATAGGCACACTATCGCAACTATAGGAACAAAAACATCCAATATTTTATTGACAATTACATCCCCAAAATCTTTCAATAATCATGTTTTATGTTGAAAAATGATAAAAGAGTATCCATTTGAATAGAAAATGATAGAAAACATCAACAATATTCATTTCATTTTGTCAAAAAAACAAAATATATGACTTTGTTGTGCTTAGCTCCTCCACTATTGGGTCATTTACCCTAATATAAAAACTAAAGGTATGGGTCATTCCAGCTCAAGAGTATACAAAGTTGTGGTTATGTCAGCGATTGCAACCAAACTTAGCCAAAATGCTTATATTGATATTCTAAGATAAGGTTTTTTTTGTGTTTTGCTGTGAAGTGCTTGGTTCTCACTAGAACCACTAGAAACTATTCTTTGGATAGAGATTACTCCTCTGAAAATCTCATAAATCCAGCGTTGCAAACCAGAGGTAACATTGACCACAGCGTTGTATACACTTGATCTGAAATGACACATATGTTATTTTTTAAACACATATGAAATAAATTTTAATTGCTCACTATTTGAGTTCTATTTAAAAGAGGTACATTAATTTTTTAATTGCAAAACGTCTTAAGAAGCTTCGGAAGTCTCACCAAGATGACTTACCTGAAATATTTTAAACAAAAAAAGTTACAGGCAAACCATGGTTTTCAAAAGGGGCACGACAAATGTAAATAAAATGTGCTCGTACTGTTGTTACAATATTTAGACGTGTGATGTCTTTCGAGAAGGTAATTTAAGGTCATTTTTAGGAATTTTTAATATTTTAATTCCGCTGATTTAATCTACATTATGTAGGATGTTGACAGCTCAATATTGCTCATATAAGAGCATATCAATAAAAAGGAGTACGAAAATGCGCTGTAAACATTAAGGTGTACAGCTTTTATAAATGAAGCACATGTTAATCGATATGTCTGCGCCCATTTAGTTTTGATTAAAAAATAAATAAATCGGGAAGCTGGTTACCCATGGAGTAATCATGAGTAACCACCGTGACAAGCTCTACATTATGGTGGTTTGCGATGGCGTGCTATCAGTTTCGATAAGTTGACGTTTGAAGTCATTGATTACAAAAGCACCAACAGTGATTTAAAAGTAAACCAGGGGTTGTCCAATGGCGTTCAAAGAGATTACCAGGTGCTTTCAATTAAGTACCTAACTCTAGTGACTGCTAGTTCCTGCCGTCTCATATTGTTGACTACCCTTCCCTATTCTGTTCTGTTCGTATTCAATCATCAACCAGTCCAACCACAAATGCCAGCTATCAAAATCAACTAGTTTCCTTAAAGTTTATCGACCTTCGTTACCGGTTTCTGCACCGGCAGACGCCCTATGCAGCTACTTCCTCATCAAACCACAACGATCGGCGTTGAGCTGATGCTAAGCAAGACGAACCGTTACTCTCATGCGTCGTCGTCATTGCGAGAAGCAGAATCCGTTTTCTTCATCTCGCACATTCTCGCTTCTCGCCCCTTGGAGACGGCTGCTTGTTTAGTGCAATTATTGTTTTTTCTTCATTTAACACCGGTGAAGCCTTGCCGACAAATGCAAATCGCTTTTTGCAAGCGACTTAGATGCCAGTTTTTGCTGGATGTAACAAAAAATTGGGTCAATTTGACCTTACTTTTTTTGGCGGATGGTGTGTAATATTGGCCTCTCGAGAGGCCTCCCTTATACCCCGGACAGACTATGGCTTATATCATGTAATATAGGCTGTCTTGCAATGAGCACTCATATATCTAGTTTTCACTGGAAATCCTATGTATGAGTGCTCATTGCAAGACAGCCTATATTACATGATATAAGCCATAGTCTGTCCGGGGTATTAGCACAGTCGGTAAATGCACAGCTACAAAGCAAGCCCATGCTGGAGGTGACTGGGTTCGATTCCCGGTCCGGTCAAGGATATTTCGAGTTGGAAAATATCTTGACTTCCCTGGGCATATAGTGTGATTGGCCACACAATTAAACTAATTTAAAACGCTACAGGCATCGAAAGCTCTCAATTAATAGCTGTGGAAGTGCATCTAAGTTGAGAGCACGCAATAAGCTAATATGCGATAAGCAATCAGCTTGAAATGCGAGGAATAAGAAGTGTCTTTTTGCTTCACCAACAACCTTAGGAAGAGATGCGTCGATTTGGGTGCTGGATAGTTTGGCAAATGATCTGGTTGATTTGACGACGAGGTTTTAGTGAAGGAGCAATTTGTGCTTTCTACTTCAATTCGGCTTAAAATTGCAGCAAAAGTGCATATTTAACTGCTTTAGATTCAGTGCATACGCACAGTGTTATGAGACCTTTTACTGGTGCATGTTAATTTGCTCCGGATTTCCATAATAAAACTTTTTGCAGTAGCTTGATTGGTTTGGCACGTTCGTACGTGGTGGATAATAGTATGAATGATAATTCGTATTCACCATTTGCATAGCAATTCGTGTGGTGATGGTCAGTGTCAAGGTGATTTGCACTTTCTGTAGAATCACCAAGCTGCATCCTGTACTAATTTGCATGTGAATTGTTATTTCTAGTGGCAAATGCAAAAACGTTGTAGCCATGCCAAGTCAACCATCATCGCGTACTATCTAGATAAGGTTTTTCAAACTCTTTATTTGTTCCAAATTCAAAATAAATTACATTTCATTTTATCCTAGGTGCTCCACCTACTACAGTAACTTACCAGCCTTAATTGTTATGATATAAATCTAAGTGTGAATAGATTGTTTCTTCTTTGGCAATTTAGTATTTTAAACAGTTTTTCTATACCTGCATGTCAGTATAACAATTGACATCTTAAAACTAAAAACTAAATCTAAATCTTATCTAACTATAAACGGAATTAATCGTGGCAATTGAAGATTGCAACGATTTTAGCCTGTAATTATTAATTATTTTGTTGGACATTTTTTTAAAGTTCTTTGTACCGTAAAACGGGGTATCTTTGATATTGCGGATAACATTGATAGTAGAATAAAATGATTTAATTTCCTCTCTGCCGTTTTTCCAAATTGGAAATATTGGTTGCATATTATAGCTTAGGGTTTTTCCTTTGATATCGTACATAGCTGTTATATAGTATGTGTTACATGTTTTCCAAACATGTTAAAAACAATTTTCTTGTGTTTGACTGTTTGAAAAAGCACTGAAACCGTCACTTATTACATGTATTTCCGGTATATGCATCACAAATTCAATGTTGTTTTTGATGTAGAAAATATTTTTAGAATATACTTTAAAAAACTATCAATGTTACCCCGTTTAACTATATCTTGATAGACTGTACCAGGGAGGCATCTTTAAAATCATCTTCAGAACTTTGTTCTAAATCCTTTGAGGTGCTTTTTTCCTGGTAGTGCAACAACTAGACCATATTGGCACAGCATAAAGCATGGCCGGTCTAGAAACTTGTTTAAATATTAGAAGCTTATTCGTCAGGCAAAGTTTGGATCTCCTGTTTATTAGAGGATACAAACATTTTATATATGTGTTACCTTTGGCTTGAATGCCCTCAATGTGATCTTAAAAAGTTAATTTTTGGTCAAGTACTAATCCAAGATATTTCACTTGACTTGACCAAGAAATTGGAACAATGTTCAAAGTGACCATGTGACTACTATTAGTTATCAAAAAGGAAACTCTAGGCTTATGTGGAAATATTATAAGTTATGTTTTGAAAGTGTTGGGAGAAATCTTCCATTTTTTGCAAATAAGAAGAGAAAATATCTAAACTATTCTGTAATCTGCTTCAAATGCCTGTGCCATCAGCGAACAAAGATTTGTAGCAACCCTGAGGCAATTCATGGAGGTCCGAAGTAAAAATGTTATATAATATAGGCCCACCAAGAATGCTACCCTGAGGAACTCTTGCTCTAACAGGTAGTCGTTCATATTTGGAATTTTGATAATATAGGTGCAGAGTTCAGTCAGTTGAATAATTATGAACTTATTTTATAATATAGAGTAGCAAATTAAACTTTAAAAAATTTGGCAATCAAACCCTTATACCACACACTGTCGAATGCTGTTTATATGTCTAGAAAAGCAACTCCAATTGAGCAACCGTCAGATTTGTTTGAACGAATTGAATTAATAACACTTAATAGTTGATGAGTAGTAGAATGACCATGGCGAAATCCAAATTGTTCATCAGCTAAAATTGAATGATATTGATGTGAAGCATCGTTCTATTCAAAATTATCTTTTCAAAAAGTTTACTTATTGCAACGTTAGAATAAATGGAAAGCAAATTGAAACGACGTTTCCATCTTTCCATTTATTAGGGAAGTATGCCAAATGGAAACATCTGTTAAATAATTTTACCATAAAAGACAAGGTACTTTTTTATGCAGATATAGAAATTTCCATCATCACCTGGAGCTTTCATATTATGAAACATTTTAATTCTAGATCTTACTTCGTCCAAATCGATCGCCAAAAAGTCCCGAGCAACCTGATTTTCCATAGGACTAGTAAAACCTAAACTGAAATTATGGGAACACTCGAATTTCTTAACAAGTTTCTGAGCTTTTTCGAATTTATGATCAAAATTTTACCACCTTCTTTAAGCGCTGGAATAGGCTCTTGAGGTATTCTTAAAATTTTGGGGAGTTTCTAAAAGGGATTGGAACTCGGGTCTAATTTCGAAACATTATTTTCAAAAGTTTTGTAACTCAGAGTAGAGAATCGCTTTAAAATCCCGTCAGATAACTTTCACGGCAAGATCGCGTGTTCTTTGATAATGCCTCATACGGAGATTTTTCAGACCGATCAAGAGCTAAAGATTGTCGTCTATTATAATTGAATCAACGGCGCCGGTGGTGTACTGGTAAGCGTGATTACCTCTCACCCCAGCAGGCCTGGGTTCAATCCCAGTCGGCGCCGCCGGGATGTTCTGAGGCATAACATCTCTGATCACGCCTTCCTTCGGATGGGAAGTAAAGCCGTTGGTCCCCGTTTCATGAGTTGATGGGTCGATAGGTAGGGTCCAGGTGTGGAAGCTGCCTTCCTGGCACGTCAGTAGCATTGGTGCTCAGCACGGAAAACAAGATCGACGGAAAAAACAAACCAAAGGAAAATATTATAATTGAATCGAATTTAACATCACATTTTGGTACCGAAGCAGCTCTTCCTTCAACTATAGAAAAATTCAGAGATTCAAAAGCATTATCAATTTCATTTTTGGTTTGCAAAAGTATGTTTGGATCAAAGCTATATTCCATGAATGTTCGATATTGCTCCCTATCAGCTCTAAGGTAATTGAAAGTAGAGCATTTGGGATTAGAAATTATTTCCTGGGATATTTCAAAGTTACTGAAAGGTGATCAGAAACGACTTCAGCATGGGTAACCGATTGGCTACAAAGTTGACATGAATCAGTTAATGTCAAAGAAAAGCATGTTGGGCGTTTTGTATATTGAATAGTGTAATAACCATCAGAACAATCATCAAACAAAGTATTACCATTGGAATTGCTTTGAGCACGTCTATGAATAAGATGGCAACGCCACCACTGACTCCATCAAGATGATCATTTCAATATACGAAATAAGTTGCGTCCATTTTAACCTTATGGTCAGGTTAAAGAAACGTTTCAGTTTTAACGGCGATATGCACGTTATGAACTCTCAAAAAGTTAAATAGCTCATCTTCATTATCTTTAACATCGAGCATTCCAATTCAAATTATTTAATGATTTAAAATCCATCACTGAACTTCAAAGTCATGACTATATTGTATGAATAGCATCAAACAATTATATCATGTCGATTAATGATTTCTGTAGGAGGAGTAATGGTACCTTAGTCAAATTTTTCGTTAGAATTATGTTGGCTAGAACTTTGATTTCGATTTCTACCAGCTGCAATAGCAGAATAAGTAGCTCCATTTACTCGCTGAACATTGTTAGCAGCAGGTATAGATGACGAATTTGAAGCTGTTTGTAGCTACGGGTACGAATGTAGAATTTGTTCCTCGATGACCGTTTATAACAGCAGAGAAATTAGTACCTGTAGCGTTCCCTACCTGTCGCTTAGAACGAGATTGTTGGATCACTTTGTGAGTCTTATATTCTCAAAAATTAGATTTGTGGTTTTCACCACAATTTGAACATTTGAATTTCTTAGAATCTTCCTTCACAGGACAGTCATCCTTTGCGTGAGAGGAAACATCATAATTCATACATGACATGTAGCAATTTTTATTCCGTGACCCATCCCTGGCAATTAAAGAACTGGGTGAGGTTTTGGAAATTTTCTCCAGTCTTCCTGAAGTGTTCCCAACTTCACTCGGACATGGAGCATAAGGCTAGCTTTTTCTAAGGCCTTAAGGTTGTTTAGTTCACTAGACTTGAAGTGAACAAAATAATAGTCATTAGAAATCCCGTTGCACGAATCGCCAGGAGGGGATTTCATTTTGTTTGCTTGAAGTGGCTCATCACTGGGCAGACCTTTCAAGACAACCTAGAGCCGACGTTCAGTTTTGGTGTCGTAAGTGAAAATTTGTGTTGCTTCTCAGTAAGATATTTGAGAAGACGTATGAACCCGTCCAAGGTTGCAGTCAATACACGGCATTCACCACGAGGGCCAATTTGAAGTGAAAATTTAACGAAGTTCAAAATTTCCGTTCGAGCATGGAAATCTGAAGTGGTTATAACAATAGGGGGACCTTTTCCTTCTTGGCATTAAGCCGGGAAGTTTACTGGAATTCTGCGTGGATGATGGATCAATCTCATCATCCGTGAGCAAATCTGTGCTGTATCAAAACTTTTTGAATTGGTTGTCATAGAGTCCCTAAATGCGCATTGCAGGCAATATCTAAGTACAGATCAACACGGATTCATAACTGGGCGTTCCACAACTACGAACCTGCTGTGCCTAACGTCTTACATCACAGACAGTTTGATTGCTCGGACCCAAACGGACGTTATCTACACAGATCTTACGGCAGCCTTCGATAAGCTGAACCACGAAATTGCGATCGCTAAGCTTGATAGACTAGGGATCGGTGGAAATCTTTTGAGATGGTTTCGTTCATACCTCACGGAGCGCCAATTGACAGTAACTTTGGGTACTTGTCGCTCAGCAAGCTTCTGCGCAAAGTCCGGTATACCTCAGGGCAGCCATCTGGGACCATTGGTATTTCTCCTCTACTTCGACGACGTTCACCATGTTATCATAGAGCCACGATTATCGTTTGCAGACGATCTGAAAGTTTTTCTGCGCATCAGCTCACTCGCCGACTGCCGTTCTCTCCAAAATCAGATTGACATCTTTGCTGACTGGTGTAGTCTAAACCGACTGGTGGTCAACCCAGCTAAGTGTACAGTTATTACTTTCTCACGCAAGAAACAACCGATTATTTTCAACTACAAACTACTAGGCACGACTATCGAACGGGTGCACTGCGTGAAAGACTTAGGCGTTTTTCTAGACTCAAAGCTGACATACTCACACCATATATCGTATGTCGTCGACAAAGCGTCCAGAACGCTTGGCTTTGTCTTCAAGATTACTAAGAACTTCACGGACATTTACTGCTTGAAATCGCTCTATTGCTCTCTCGTACGATCTACGTTGGAATACTGCTCTGCTGTCTGGAGCCCGAACTACAATAATGGGGCCGAGCGAATTGAATCTGTTCAACGACGTTTTCTTCGCTTCGCGCTCCGTAAGCTGCCTTGGAGATACCCACTTCGTCTTCCAAGCTACGAGAATCGCTGCCAATTGATCAATATCGAGCCCTTACGTATCCGAAGAGATGTTTTCAGAGCCTTAACCGTCGCCGATACTCTGCAAGGAAGAATTGACTGCGAAGCAATTCTGCAACAAGTGAACATTAATGTTCAACCTCGATCACTACGCAACAGTCTTATGCTGAGACTTCCACTTCTTCGAACTAATTATAGCATAGGGAGCGCTATTTACGGCTTGCAGCTAGTGTTCAACCGAGTAGCGTCGATGTTCGATTTCCACTTGACACGGAATATGCTTCGCCGAAGATTCTCTGCCTTTTTTGCTGACCGAAGGCGCTTGATACCCAACAGCTAAGTGTAAAATTTAAGACTTATAAATTTTTAGTAACTTGACAATGCTTTCCAAGTTATTTTCGTTTGTAACTGTAGTAACTGTAGTATATGTATGTCGTCTGTATAATCTGTATTTTTTACAACACATCATTGGGACTATTTCTAGTCTGTTGATGCAACCATAACAAATAAACAAATAAATAAACAAATCAAATTGATTGCTCAAATTAATTTCATCAGAAGGGGGATCAAGAGATTGCCCCTTTCTTTAACGTTTAGGCGCCAGGGCAGCAGTAAAACGTTTCTCCAAATTGACTTCCAAACAGGGTTGGAAAGCACCTCAGAGCGTTAGCAAAGCAACTTTGTGCATGCATCTCACAACACTCGACAAAGAGTGTGTAGTTCGTCCATTTACTTCGCACACTCTTTTCTAACTAATCTGTGAGAAAGCGATCCACACAATGAGCGGTACACTCCGTGCAGCGAAGGGAGTGAATATAATACAGCAAGCGCATATGTCTTCATTGAATTCTTTGCAGACTTTGCTTACCACGACTGCATGCATAGGACATGAAGAAGGGCATAACAAAGAATAATTTTGTCTTTTTGCTGTGTTTCCCATTTGCAACCCTACACTGAGTGGCGCTCCTTGCGTCGGAGCGATGGCTACACATTGAGCTTTCGTTATTTCTGGGTGTGTGGCTGTCTTCTCTTCTCCACTGCCTTACACTTGCGCAGGGAGAAAACCAAGTCAACTTTGTGTTTGCTTGATTCTCACTTTGTATATTTCAGAAAATCAGTACTTTGCGCACATTGAGTGATCGGATGACAGCCCTGCTTCCAAACAGATTACTTTAAAAATCCGAAGTAGGGTCTAAACAAGGATCGAAGAGGAATAAGAGTCGATAAAGGTAGAAAATTTGCAGGTAATATTGATCACTGAGAAGTGTTGTAGCTTTAGGTAGCAGAAAGACATCCTTCAGCGAAAAGCAAATAGATCCGCACTACAAGAGAGACTACAAGGACTGATGTAATTATGTTATGATTTAGTTATTCCTCTCTGGTCTTTGTAAGAAGGGTGAAAAATAAGGTATACATTAATGGCGGTAAGCTCTAACACGGGTTGACTTTTAATACCGGCACTGATTGGAGGATCTTCCAAATAATTAAGGCTAGTTTTGAAACATCCTGACACATGTTATCGAAATTTAATTCGACGATAATAAGCAGTTGAAGCTAACCACCATAAAAGTAATAAACACTTGATTCGCAGTCACTTTTATCAGTGTAATCATAAGTTACCAGTAATAGGAACTGCCAAACAACTAAGAAATTGATAGCCAGTGGATGGTTCATGCTGGCTCCTGCTTTTTCGGGACAAGACAATACTTGTTCTTATTCATCATCTTCTTTTTCGCATTTCAAGCTTATTGCATACCGCATATTAGCTTATTGCGTGCTCTCAACTTAGTGTTCTAGATGCACTTCCACAGTTATTAATTGAGAGCTTTCGATGCCTGTACCATTTTTGCATTGGTATAATTGTGTGGCAAGTCCAATCATACTTCTATGCCCATTGAAGTCGAGAAATTTTCCAACCCGGAAAATTCCTAGACCGGACCGGGAATTGAACCCAGCCATCTCCAGCATGGTCTTGCTTTGTAGCTGTGCCTTTACCGACTGAGCTAAGGGAGGCCCCTTAGACAATAGACAATAGGCAATACATAATCACGCTCTATTTAGTCAAATATGTTGGATTGGTGAAGCTTCCATAGGATGATTTGCTTCATTTACTTTTGTAAAGTCTACTGGACACTGTCTGTTTTCTTGTGCAATTAGCACTTGTCAAGTCGAAAATAACCCTCCTTGTAAACATCGATGAGAATTGATAATTTGTCCAAACCGCTTGAAGGTGTTCTCCCAATTATATTTACGAACCAGTCGAGCGCCACGTAAATAAACAACCCAAACACCACAACCAATCCGTTCATCTGCCATTGGGTTGTTGCAAACTTTTTCGAATCACCTTTTGCTCGCCACCAAGCAGCCAGTACTGCCAATAACATCTCGGAGATTGCACACACGCGACCATATTCATGGTGAACATCGTCATGATTTACTTACACTACCTAGCCGTACGCTTCATCTTCTACATAGCAGATTCTTTGCAAGCCCTCATGGACAGTGAATTATTAAGTAGCTCAACAACTATTACCACTGCTCACATGTTTACAACAACCACCGCAAACCATACATGAGGCTAGCGAACGTTCACCACCCCGTTCGG
Organism: Ochlerotatus camptorhynchus; assembly: GCF_037179485.1. Taxonomy (NCBI): domain Eukaryota; kingdom Metazoa; phylum Arthropoda; class Insecta; order Diptera; family Culicidae; genus Ochlerotatus; species Ochlerotatus camptorhynchus. The sequence continues at coordinate 1,273,693 of NW_027040773.1, forward strand.
TGAGGAGTGAATCAACTTTTCAGAAACTAGTCGAACTGGTTTACTAAATGCACATCAGAATGTCAATTCTAGAGAGACCATGTGCCTCGTCGTATATACACATATAGGTACTAGGCTTGTTGTAGGCTGCGCTGTGCCAAAACCAACCGTAACTGGAAGAGCAAACTGCAATGACTCTCGAAATGAGCACCGATCAATTATGGAATGATTTGACGACACCTCCCTATAGCCACGGATTGAGCGGCAATTATATGTTTGCTCTTTCGTGGCCTATTAGTATCCATGGCAGCTTTGTGCCACTGAGTGTTTTGTGTTTTATAATTAAACACAAAATGATCATGAACAAAAAAATCATGATCAATCACCTTCGGGTCATTTGCGATAGACGCAGAGGCAAGTTACGCTTCATTTGATTGATTGGATATCAGATCTACGGCGGTTGATTAATGGTCGACTGCCAGATTTCCAATTATTACCATAATGTGCGTAATGTTTGTGGCATTTCGATAATTTTGTTGGTGAACGGTTTATACGCGATTGAAATGATGTTAATTGCAAAAATATTGCAAATTATATGAGCATCAAGTTTTTAAACGCTGATTCAATTGTGTTTGGATAAACACAAGATGGCACAAGTGGCTGGCAAAATCGGGAAAGCACTGCATTCGTATTCTTGTTTAGAAAATTTATTAGAGTAGTCCTTATTAAAAATTAAGGCCTCTCTTAGCTCAGTCGGTAAAGGCACAGCTACAAAGCAGGACCATGCTGAAGGTGCCTGGGTTTGATTCCCGGTTCGGTCTGGAAATTTTTCGGGTTGGAAAATTTCTCGACTTCCCTGGGCATATATCATGATTGTACTTACAACCAGTGCCGATAAAAATCATTTCTTCTACACTTAACTTAACTGAAAAAGAAGACCACCTTAACAGATAGACCAACTACCTGCATAAATTTGAATTTTGACATAACAACATTCTCTTGATCAAGGCAACCTCTGAGTATCGAAGACAACATTTGTTTTTCTTCATTCGCGGCTGGATGTTCATTATCGTCTCTGTTGTTGTCAGTATTAATATTCGTCTTCATCTCGGCCGGCGCCGGTGGTGTAGTGGTAAGCGTGACTGCTTTCTCACCCCAATGGGTGGAAGCTGCCTTCCTGCACATTAGATTGGGTCAATGGATGGCAATCGATGTCCGTCGGTGATTGGCACTAGATTTCAGAACAGAGACCGACTTCAAATAAAGGAATGAATAAGAAGAAGAAGAAGGTGGGGATAATTTTGAGGATCAAATGCAGAAATGACGTCAAATCGAGTTCCAAGAAGAAAAATACTGAGCTCAAACACCTGGATAATCTTGAGTGGTCCGGTTCCAAGCTGGCTAAAGTGCTGAAGATTCCGAAAACAACAATTTGTCGAGTGCTCAAAACTTAAAAGGAAACCCTAAGTCAAGAGCCACATGTGAAAAGGGTATACCAGCTTTTTGTAAACAAACCTTTGTAGGCCCTTTTCTCACCAACCAAGCGTCGCCCATGCAAACCAACAATATCATCGGAAAGGGGAAAGTTTCCCCTACCCGGTGATGTTGATGATTTGCGTTGGTGTCATATGAGTGGCGAGAAAAGGGCATAAGAAGGTTTGATAACAAACAGCTTGTATGCCCTTTTCACATGTTGTTCTTGAAGTGTGGAAATGAATCAGCAGACCTACGAAAAAACTGGAACCTGAGTTCGTCAGCTGCGCAGCAAGGTGTTGAGGAGCGTTAAAGCAAACCCCGGTCTTTCGATCCAAGATGTGGCCAGAAGGTACAACGCCAACTTTCAAACGGTACGGAACATCCTTACCAGGGAAGGATACAAGTCGTACAAGGCTAGTAAACATCTGAACCGGCACATGAAGCAGAATTCCGTGGTCAAAACGCGTGCAAGGCTCTTGATGAAACACAAGGGCTGCACTTTTATCGATGACGAAACATACGTCAAACTCGATTTTAAGCAGCTTCCCGGTCAAAAGTTTTACATCGCGACTGGACGTGGGGATGTTCCGGGAAGATTCAAGTTTGTGTTTGTCGACATGCTTTCGAAGAAGGCCATGATTTGGCAAGCGATTTGCAGTTGTGGCCTGAAAACTAAACCATTCGTCACATCCTTGACGAGGACATCCTAAGTTTACATCGAAGAATACCTGAAGCGTGTATTGCCAGCCCATCCGCAAGCGTAGGGGCAAAGTCATTTTTTGCCCCGATTTGGCCAGCTGCCACTACTCCAAGGTGGTTCTGGAGTGGTTTGCTGCCAACAATCAAAAATTACTGGGCAATTTCAAAGCAGCGACTTCGACGAAGCGGCGAGGCAGTCAAGGACATCCAGCAAATGCGGGCAAAATTGAAGAAATGCGCTGTACTTTTGTACATGTTTTGCCTTTGTGCTCAATACTCACTTCCAACCGAGTCGGCATAAATCGGGAAACTGGTTTAAGGCTAATAGTCAAGGACCTCCTCTCTGGTCACCATTCAAAAACCGTTTAGGAGAAGGTTATCTCGGGCATTGAGCCCTAACCGTCAAAGAGGACCCTTCTCGACGTGGCTAATATGATATTGTCCGTGGTCCGTCGATTGCGCCAAAGAAGGGAGACGCCGATAGCCAAAGCAAGCAAGTAGATGGATCGCAGTGGAAACGTCATTCCACGTACCCCAGCACTCCAACAACCAGCAATCCGCACTTGCAAACATTTAAACCATCCGCGAGCGCGCCCCGTAGTTCAACACCCCGGTACGTACCACAACAAGTGACCATTCCACCACACCAATAGCCCAAACAAAACCCACTTTACACCAACACAGTAATTTGAATAAATGTCCTTTCTCATCAAATACTATCTAAATTCTTCAATATCCCGAATCTTCCACAGTTTCCGCTCAACTTGTTCCGCGTGCCCCCCCGAATTACCCGGTTGTTTGCCGGCCCGGTGACTCAGTTCAGGGGTCTCGTGCTGCTGAGCTAGTTATCCGAGAGTCTTGGTCGAGCCAGAGTAAGTCTCTTCTAGGGAGTATATAGTAATAGATAGTTGAATTCTCGAGTAAAAATATTGTAAAACATGTTTTAAGCAACTTCGCTGAATACACCGTACGTCTAGCTCCCCATTTTACCATATATAAGTTATATATCTGCTTTTTATTAGAGTCCCTCTAAAAAAATTGTTTTTTCTTGTTTTAGATTTTGTCATAAAGTAGGGTAAGGAAGACTTTTAGAACAGAATTCCTTTTTGCACACCCTCCCCATGGACGTTGACGGTACTGAAGCAAAGGGTTATGTTAAATTTCTTTATATTTGCAACGATGATGACTTCCTATAGTGACACATATCACCTGCTTAATGCTTCTTGTTAATAGAACTTCCTTGATGAAATCGGCTGTTTCATGCAGACTGAGCAATTCTGATGATAGTTTCAGATTTGTTCTGTATACAGAGGAACTGGGAGGGCTTATTAGAAACTTCTCACCAATAAAGTAATGATCTTCTAGTAAATTTTGCATATCATTTTATTAATATTTTATTTTATTTAAACATATTATTTTTGTAACAATCATTTAGCATTAGCATACGATACAAGAGATTTAATATTACTTGCTCGTTTTTGCGTGAAATAATCTATATTTATTTTACTTGTAATTACCTTTGAAAGTTTTTTTCAACTTTTTTTTTGTGATTTGAAAATTTTCCCAGTTTGGTTAGAAGTTTCAAAGCTAACGCAGGTCTAATAGAAAGATAGGCAGAAAAAGTGTATCATGAAGAATGGTTGCATGCAGGGTTGCTTCCACTCTCTTGCTATAGATGAGTGATTTTCGGAGTTTTGAATTCGTTAGATGTTGTAATGGAGATTTGTGTTGTTGGATGCGGGAGGAGATTGGAGGGCAGGTATTTGACGCATATAGCCTGTCAATTTCGCTTTCAGAGTGTCACAGTCAGCGGTTTTATGATTGGTGAGCGCTCGTGATTCGTAGAATCATTGATTATGACTGCAAGTGGATTTGGCGGGTTTTGTGTGAAGGACGCTTGCTTTTTGGCCTCTTCTTGTGTCTAACATGTGCAGAGTATTATAGCGTCTAATGGTTTTGAGATTCCTGGTTGCGTGAAATGTATTTGTGAGAATATCTTTTTGAGATTTTAGTAGTCACGTTTTGTTTGTAGTTTATATTTTATTTCTTTCATGTAATTATCGTTAATAATAGTTATTCAATAATAGATAGTTCATCCATATATTCGTACTTTGACGCGAAGCGCTGTGGATTATGAGATACTCGATGACCCTGGAGGGATTGAATTTGCATACTGAGCAGAAAATCATGAATTTAACCCCAAGCTCTTCCACAGCACAATAAATCGCCACCATCATTTGTATATTTGACATTGAACATTAACCTCGGAAACTATTTGCATATCAGGCGAAAACGTAGTCCTGTATTGTCGCGAAGCATTATGGTTTTGAGATGCTCGATGACCCTGGAGGGATCGTTTTTGCTTATTGAGCAGAAAACCATGGGTTTAATCCCAAGCTCTCCGTCATGACTCTTAAAATTCATGATCACTTAACAAAATGAATATATTCTTTCGATAGCCGGCTATCGAGAGATTAAATAAACAACAAATAAACAATACATACTTTTGGTTGCATCGCCAACTTGAAGTGAATCCTAACCTAATACCCTACCCGACCCAACCCTCTAACTCCGTAGCACTTATGAGGGTGTCGCTAAGTCAGTGGCCTCTCGTTAAGTAAGTACTAAATTAACATTTCCTTCCCTTTCCCTACACCCAACCGGTGGATGTAAGATTCGCTTACAATTATGTGGGATTCATCATCAGAGGATGTAAGTGGAGACCGCATGAACCGAGGATGCGATATACCTAGCTGCGGTCCGATGTAAGAAAATTGGAGACCGAAAAGTGTGGAGTGTATTAGTGAGTGAAATTAATTATGTCGAAAAAAATAGAAAAAAGGTTGCCGACTGGACTCGAACCACGGACGTTGCGACTATCAGACCTGTGCTTTCTCCACTGCTCTCTCTATGCTTCTGATAATAGACAGCCTAAAAGCAAACATGAAGCGCTCATTTTCTCGCATGCTCGACTTCGTATGCTTTTTCTGCAGGAGAGATTCGAGATAAGTGTGTGTGTCGTTCTACAATGTTCTACAATGTGCGTCATTCTACAAGCTTACTGGTATAGTCGAAAGCGTAGATGCAACACGAAATAAAAATGCTCGACTTCGTATGCTTTTTCTGCTGGAGAGATTCGAGACAAGTGTGTGCGTCGTTCTACAATGTGCGTCGTTCTACAAGCTTACTGGTATAGTCGAAAGCGTAGATTGAACCCGAAATAAAAATGCTCGACTTCGTATGCTTTTTCTGCTGGAGAGATTCGAGACAAGTGTGTGCGTCGTTCTACAATGTTCTACAATGTACGTCGTTCTACAAGCTTACTGGTATAGTCGAAAGCGTAGATGGAACACGAAATAAAAAAAAGACAAAAAACCATTACATCGCCTGCATGGTCAATTTCTAACATTCGTTGCGATGTTCATGAACAGAGGATGATAGGAAACGGAACTAACATTCATTGTAATAGATTTTTGGTTTGCGTGTATCCAATCTACGAAGTATATCATAACAACGCTAACGCTAACGCTAGTAACAGAATTCCTTTTTGCACAAGGTAGAATGTTACTAAATTCTGGCATTTCTGAGTCACACGTAGTTTTGGATTTATGTTTGGAAATTTTTAAACCTAATTTACTCCATTTAAAAAAAAAAGTTGTCTCCGCAGTTTAACCTGAATGTAGCATTATGTGTGGTTTTTAAGATGCCGTATCAAGAATCAATTTAAAACTACTTGAGATATCAATATTTGAGACCTGCATTTTTCAGGGTTAAAATTACCCATAACTTATTGATGGTCAGTTGTACCTAAATACTTTGTCTGCAAAATTTGCGTCATTATTTTTCCTACAACTCATCTGAAGACCACTTTTTAAAGCCTTAAGAATGAAAACTGAAATAGCTCTCGCATGATCAAATGAAGAGCTGGATAAATGGTGTCTTCAGCAAAGTTGCTTTAAACAATTTTTTTGAACAACTTTGCTTAAGCATGTAAAGCGCTGGCCAGATTGAGCAGTTATAACATGTTATAAAGGTTGTCAAATAATTGCAACAAAGAAACCGCCATCAAGATAGCAGTATAACGTGTTATAACTCTGTAGTCTGAACAAGGCATAACCAAATATAACTTTAAACAAAAAAGTTAGATTTCTGATTTAAGTTACAATGAGGACCACCTTAATCATCATTTCTATAAAAAGAAGGCCCATTTAATGATACACAACTTGTATCGAGACACTGGCCCCCTAAAATGAATAGAAACGGAGTACAATGCATGTTCACTAACCGTTTTGGCTCATGTCAGCTCCTGGTAGCCTTTCCGGGTGCACTTGGGATAGGTCCGGTTATAACAAGTATGGTCCAGACCATACATTGGCCATCCATGATCTCGATTATGAATAGTCATGTGAGTTAATTCGTCGCATGATGGGTGTTTGAAACTAACAATACCAACCTAGGAATACAACACTGGCGGACCACTACTACCGGGAGGTGATAAAATATACCAATCAATATCGGGCTGTGATGATCGCAAAACGACTCGGAATAGAAGAGAGGAGATCATCATTCGGGAGAATTCCATCAACTCTTGATGACGTCACGGATGACTCGCTGGAGCTCCAGGGGTTGAGAGGGATTCCACTAATCAATTTATACTTCCTAGTTAATAGTATGATCGTATGTCTCTGGTAGACGGCGACCCATGCATAACGATTAGTAAACATGTATGCACTGTAAATAGTTTACCGGTAAAATAAATGTTTGTACAGTTCGGTGTGATATTTGACGCTAAAACCATGGCTTATCGGTATTTGGAAGAAGACACGGTTGGACTGTCAATGCATTACAAATCTAAACTGCAAATAAATCACTCCAAACCTCCCAAATCACATGTTGGACCATGGATGAAGGAAACTACCCGAAAGTGGGTTTTTGGTTAGAATCTTGCCGCTACCGTGGGGTCCTCAAATAAGTCCGGATATTGACAATATGGACCAGTGCACTAAATATGACTGACATTAAACTTGTCGTCGAATTCTTATTTTATGTGCAGTCCCCCACAATTTTATGTGCAGTCCCCCAACAATTATGCGCAGTCCCACACATATCAAAATTAATTTGAGTTTAATTTAAAATCATGCAGAAAACCATCTGGTTGCTGGACATTACGACTAACATTTGAAAATGGTATAAAATGTTGAAAATTATAATTACTATTATTATTAATTCGCATTAACCTGAAAACGACTGGACTTACGAAAAAAGTTATTTAGAGCAAATTTATTGAAAATTAGGCGCAAAACTCAAATAAATTAATATTTTTCGAAAAAATATGCAATTTCATAAACTTTAAAAATTAACTTAAATTAAAAAAAATGTATAGATTTTTTTTATGCAAGTAACCAGCCTAAACTCTTCACCAAATTTTAAAACATTTCTTCAGTTTTTTTGAGAAAAAAATATAAAGATTGAAGGGGTCATGTTTTGAGATAATGGACGTTTTACGTTTTTTAAATATTAATTTACTAAGTTTTTTATTTAAATATATTTTTTCCATAAAGATAATTTAACTACCTTTAACTTCTTCTCAGATGAATAGTTTTCATGTTATGATTTTTTGAATAAATGTAATCATTTTTTTAATACGCCCTGCTTAAAAGTTACTGTGTAGAAAAAAAACATTTAAATGAAAAATGTAACCATTGATAGGAGCAAACATGTGAGCAATGTTTCATTCAAATAGGACGGGGTCCAGACAACATTGACATATTTTTTAGCGTTTTGGGCTATGACAATATGGACGGACCAGAGCACTAAATATGACTGACAGTAAACTTGTCGTCAAATTGTTATTTTGTGTGCAGTCTCCCCACAACTATGGATCACACAAAATTATGGATCACATTTAACAGAATAGCTTTATTTCTGAAGAAAATAAAGCGAATTTGATTTAAAATTGTATTTTTCCTACCCAAGTAACGCAAATTCCTAGAATTATGTTGAGTAAACTGCTATACAACCAAAACCAGTCATACGAACGTTATATAAACTGTTAAATAACATTTGTGTTTCTTGAGTAGCTCGGTGGTAGCCCTATCTAGATGTTTTGTGTGATACCAATCTGATGTATTCAACCAACTGATCCATAATTGTGACGAGGTGTAATCTTCCCACATTTATGGATCAGTTAATATATAACACACTTTTTGAATATAAATGCACCAAAACTAAAAAAAACTGTTGATCTATTTAAACGAAATAATAGATGCGAAATTTACTGTTGATCCCAAAAAATCAATACACCGGTTATAGTAGTTTTAATACGTAAACTAACATGGAACCAAACCAAAAAAAATTCTCCTGGTATTTGTGCAGAATTAATTTTCTTATTTCAAGTTTTATTGTCTTTAACTTAGAAAGGCGTTGATAAAATTTGATGAAATAATCATCAGTTACTCATATAGCGAATTTGTTCCAGTTCCAACCTGGATCGGGTATCAAGATTGGGTCGGCTTGTTATCTGTCAAATGTCACTGTAAACGTTTGTTTTTGTAACCTGGCTCGGGTTGAGGTTCGCACTGACAATAAGCTCGGGTTCGCACGGGTTGGAACCTGGATAATAAACAAATTCGCTAATAGTTGGAGATGCCTACCTGGCGTCGGTAGTATTGGTGCTCAGCACGAAAACAAGATCGACGGAAAACAAATCAAGGAAAAAATATTGAATCCAATATCCGAGATCCGAATTCAAGATGGCGGCCACCGAACAGTGAATACGCTTCTAAACCCATGAAATATGTTTATCTTAACACTGCCGTACTCTAACGGAACTATTAACTCTATACTTAAACTCCTCATCTATCCTATAAAATGAACACTTTAGGTCTGATATTTGTCGTTAACCATCTCCAACTATGAACATCGTTAACTTCACGCATGGAGTAATACAAACATAAGTAGTTAAGGTATAAATTACTCGTTAAAATAAAATAAATAAAATAACATCTTAAGTTACTGGCTTCAATTGAAAACTACGTCCAGATGTGAGCTCATTCCGAAGATACCCATATTTCATGGGTTTTTGATTTGTTTTCCGTCGATCTTGTTTATATGCTGAGCACCAATGCTACCGACGCCAGGGAGGCAGCTCCCAAACTCTGGACCCTACACCTATCGACCCATTAACTCATGAACCGGGGACCAACAGCTTTACTTCCCTTCCGAAGGTAGGCGTGATCTGAGATATTATGCCTCAGAACATCACGGCGTCGCCGACTGGGATTGAACCCAGGCCTGCTGGGGTGAGAGGTAATCACGCTTACCACTACACCACCGGCACCGCTGTTGGATTCAATCATCAATAATCTTAATTAATGATCTGCCTCCTTTGATTCCATAATATCCTAGATTCCAGAAGCTGAGACTATAAATCGCTAAATTGACACTGCCTCAAAAAGAAGGGATTTATTATACAGTGGAAATGGTTGTAATGTCGGCCTAAATGCCCCTAATTTGGGTTCGTACATAAATTCAGTAATCGACTAAATTTTGTATAGCGACCAAAAATATCTATTAGTACCGGCCCAATGACGCGTTCATCTAGATAAAATTGATAAATAGCAGATTTTTAGCGATGGGCTTAAATCCATAAGCCAACATTAGAGTTATTTCCCCTGCCAAACACAAAATTTCCTCAAAGAGAAAAGTACGAAATTACACTTTCTCACTTGCTTTCGCTTTACAACGAGGAACAACTGGGTTAAGCAATAAGCAGTTGAGAGAACGGTTCCCACTGTATCAAGTTGAGTGTGGAGTATGATTTTGTTGCTCTTTAAATTTTTGAGGAGCATTCCATCCCTGCTTAACTATATCGGTTTCACCCTATCTCCGTAAATATATACTTTTTATAGTGTAACTCCATTTTGAAGTTTCAATGATTGTGTGCTATCTGTAAGCTGTTTTCGATACAAACATGTTGTTGATCAATTTAAAAATGAGAATATTTGATTCATTCAAAGAATTAAAACTGTTAAAAGTTTCAATCTTACACCTTAACCTATGGAACAATAAATGTCAGCATGCATTGTTTCAATCCACCGCAGTAGCAATCCACTAGTCTTATTGCTCTAATCCGTTTTCAACCAAGCACCGGAAAAGGGCACGCTTCATCACCTTCATTACGGAGCACATGCGAAAGTCACCATTCAAGCGAGTTAAATTAGTCAACTTTTGCGGTAGTAACAGCCTGAAAAATGTCTTGAATCTTGCGTGCGCTGTTAATTTCAGCCACCATTCCAACCACGCAGAAAGGTCGCTCCCACACACTTTTGGTTGCAGCTTGTCTCGCACGTAAGTCACTCACACGCACAAATTTTGGCCTCACACCCGTTTAGCAGTGGATGTCGGCTGGGGTTTGACGTTTGTTTCCATTTCATTAGCACCAACTACCATGGAGCTTAATCTTAAACAGCAAACAAGCGAACAATTTTCCACCAAACAAAATTGCAAACGACGCTGTGTCTTTTGTGTCAAATAAGCTGGAAGTAATCTCGACATTGAACTATTTTCGGATGTAATATTATGCCACTCATCCGAGACCTCCGCTCCACTCTACCGTTTCACGTTTCAGCACTCGGTAAAGACATAAGTGTAACGTGCCATCAAATATGTAAGTGACTTCATTAATATGCACTGGCGTCTAAGAGAGAAGCCACCACCGCAGAGCAGCTCTGAAGTTCACGACACCCCTGAAGCTACGCCGATAAACGGTGACAGCAAGACAACTGCAATTGCTTCAATTTGCTGAAACCATTGTCAATGACAAACAGGCGACAAGCACAACGCACCTCGTACATGGACACTGACATTGTTTGAACCACCATATTGAATGACCCGGCTGATGCGTTGCCATCGTTGCCATGAATCGGACTATCGTCCACGGTAGCAGCGTGCTGCTCGCCACCAAGCAGTCGTCCGGTGCCATGTAAGAAACTATACGTGCCCTTCATGCAATGGAGTGTTGCTCGTTAGCCGTTAGTCACAGCAATAACGATATGAGTCAGATGCAAGTAAGTACGAAATATTGCTTTGAATAACATATTCATTCAAATGTTTTGCCAACAACGAGCGAACGTCAATTGTAACAGCAAGTAAGTATTAGGCATACGAGTGTAAGTCAAGCTGGAGACAATGGTCGGCAAGCGAGCGAGAGTTATTAATGCAAATGGATCGTAGTTTCGCAAAAGGTAAGAGCTAGGGCATACACTTAAGTTCAATGCCGGAGGTGCCAAAGGGGGGTGTTGCACTTGGAACCTGAAGCTAATTCCATCCACAGGGTAAGTATTATCTAACGTTTTGATAAGGATTTCTCGTTTAACAAAAACGGCTCTTCCAAATGGAATACCGTAAAGGCTGGAAATCCGTACACTTTTCAAAGTTTATTATCAATTCTAACCATGCTCGCTCAAAATCGTAAAAATTATCATAGTTATTATTAGAATTGGTAAGTATCCTCTACAGAGATGCACAATGGACAAAAATTAGCCAAACCGCGATCATTTGAAAATGTTGTCTGGGTAACGGTTTCAGCCAACATTTAATATCTTTTCATGCAGGAAAAAATCTACTAAATCGATTTTCAGCGATCCCATTGGCCGGAGACTTTTCTCTGTCGAGATATAGGTTCCAGATTTACCCGAGTTCCTTGTAAAATCAAATTGCAATTTTACCCGATATGGTCACTGTTACGGTCAAACCGAATTAGTCGGAGACTCACAAAAAGGGTCCCTTTAATATGTTTTCAAAACATGTTAGTATAAGCTGAGTGACAGTGGTGGTGCAGTGGCAAGTGTGATTACCTCTCACCCCAGCCAGCAGGCCTGGGTTCAATCCCAGTCGGCGCCGCTGGGATGTTCTGAGGCATAACATCTCTGATCACGCCCTCCTTCGGAAGGGAAGTAAAGCCGTTGGTCCCCGGTTCATGAGTTGATGGGTCGATAGGTAGGGTCCAGGTGTGGAAGCTGCTTCCCTGGCGTCGGTAGCATTTGTGCTCAGCACGGAAAACAAATCAAGGAAAAAATATGTATCTGAACGAAGCTTGTAACGGATTACGTTACGTTACGTTACGTATAAATAGCTGTCATTATGGCATTTTAATAATTATTTTAGCACTGCAAAAACTATTTCGTTCACCACGATGCCGATGATCAAATTTTGATATTTGATTTAATAGGGGAAATGGCTCTAATGTTGTCCTATGGATCTAAGATTGGGCCCATCGCTAAAAATCTGCAATTTATCAATTTTATCTAGATGAACGCGTCATTAGGACGAAACTAATGGAGATTTTTGGGTGCTTGGGAAAATTTAGTCGATTGCTGAATTTAAGTATGGGCCCAAGTTAGGGGCATATAGGCCACATTACATCCATATCGCCATTAGTCAATGATTTGTTGATTATTCATGACCTTCATCATCATCATCATCTTATCGGCAATTTGAAATCAGCTACATATTGTAGGACGTATGTTTCATTTCACGAAACATCTGGCATAATAGGATAGTCCAGCCGTAAACATGTAATCAGATTGAAACTGAAAGACTAAGTAATGATGTGAATACATTCAGCGAAGTGTTTTGATTTTGGTTGCCAAAAACAGTCAATGGGTGTTCAAGTCAGCATTTACTCCAGCACTTTTAACCCTAGAAAGTAGAAAAAGTATCTATAAATTGCACCAGAATTATGATAAAAAAAAATCCATTAAATAAGAACAATAGTGCCATCAATTAAGGAAATTGTGCCTAGAATATTTTAAAAGAAGCTTCTCAAGAAGATTCTGAAAGAAGCTTCTTAAGAAGATTCTGAAAGAAGCTTCTTAAGAAGATTCTGAAAGAAGCTTCTTTTTGATGCTCATTCTAGACGCTTGCTCATCGATCCACTCCTCTGACTATAAAAAAAACGGGAAAGACAGTAAATCTAAGTAGCAACGCAATAAAAGAACGTTTTAGGTTAAAGGGGACCCATTTCTTTGTTAACGGTTCATTACAAGTTTCCAAATCTGGCACGTATTTTGTAGTTTATGAAAATAGGATTTAAAATTGATTTATAATCAGATTGATATCACCAAACTCTGCCTCCGTAAAACCATCAAGTTCTCGCGGTGATCTAAACAGCTACCGTAAACGTTTCTCTCCAAGCACCTACCTGAGTACCTGATGGGCGACGACTCATTGAATTCAAATCTGCGCCGAACGAAGTAACCGTCTCCATTGGTCTCGGTCTTGAGCCAATCGCTTCCAGTCGCCTTGGACGTTCAAGGACCTAATGTCCTCCTCAACTGCACAAAGCCAACGCGTGCGTAGCCTACCCCGAAGCCGACGTCCTCTTCCGTGTTCCCTGCTGGATATTGACTTCGCTTGAAGCTCTTCCGGCATTCGTGCCACATGCCCAGCCCACTGTAGCCTGCCGTGTTTTATAAGCTTCACAATATCCATGCCGTTATATACTTGGTACAACTCGTGATTCATGCGACGTCGCCAGATGCCATTTTCCAGTTTACCGCCGAGTATTGTTCGCAGCACTTTACGCTCGAAGACACCGAAAGCTCTCCGATCGGCCTCTTTCAATGCCCACGATTCGTGGCCATAAAGGGCTACCGGCAGAATCAACGTCTTGTACAGCGCGAATTTCGTTTTCGTACGCAAGCTGCGGGACTTCAGCTGGCTACGCAACCCGTAGAAAGCCCTGTTCGCGGCTGCAATACGCCTTTTCACCTCGTGGGTAACATCATTATGACACGTCACTAAAGTACCAACATAAATAAATTCGTCCACAACTTCAAATTTTTCGCCATCTAGCACCACTTCACTACCAACACCACTATTGCTCCCACGCTTTCTACCGGCGACCATGTGCTTCGTTTTGGTAGAATTTATCGTGAGATCAATCCTCGTTGTCTCCCTCTTAAAAGGCGCGAACGCCTCTTCCACTGCTCTACGGTCGATTCCGATGATGTCGATGTCGTCCGCAAAACCAAGGAGCATGTGCGACTTTGTGATGATGGTACCGTTCCTCTGCACGCCAGCTCTCCTAATCGCTCCTTCGAGGGCGATGTTGAATAGCAAGTTCGAAAGAGCATTTCCCTGCTTCAACCCATCTAAGGTCACGAACGAGGCCGAAATCTCGTCTGCAACCCGTACACATGATTTCGAACCATCCAGCGTTGCACGAATCAGCCTAATTAGTTTCGTCGGAAATCCGTTTTCTTGCATTATCTGCCATAGCTCGTTTCTCTTTACTGAATCGTACGCTGCCTTGAAATCTATGAACAGATGATGAGTCTGCAAGTTGTATTCCCGGAACTTCTCAAGGGTTTGACGCAGGATAAACATTTGATCCGTCGTTGATCGACCCTCACGAAAACCAGCCTGGTATTCGCCGACGAAGGATTCCTCCTGTGTCCCTTTTTGTAGAGGGGACAAACGAGACCATCCAACCAACTAGCGGGCAATTCTTCCTCCTCCCATATCTTGAGCAGTATACGGTGGATTATCTGGTGCAGCTGCTCACTTCCGTGTTTGAGAAGTTCGGCCGGGAGCTCGTCCTTCCCCGCAGCCTTACTGTTTTTCAGCTCTCGTATCGCCTTTTTCACCTCTTCTAGCGTTGGTGGTTCTACAGCTTGACCATCGTCGTCGATGTGTGATCTGTTTGTAGATGCTCTCTCGTTCTCTCCGTTCAGCAACGTCTCGAAGTACTCCTTCCACCTGTCAGCCACCATCGTTTTATCTGTCAGCAGATTACCTTCACGGTCATAGCACATGGCGGGAGACGGCGCTGTCTTACTCCTCACGCCATTGATAGTTGCGTAAAACCTTCGCATATCAATCTGCTCCATACTTTCTTGAACCTCAGCAATAACGCGTTCCTCGTTGCGTAAAACCTTCGCATATCAATCTGCTCCATACTTTCTTGAACCTCAGCAATAACGCGTTCCTCGTACTGCCTTTTTTTCCTGCGATGGGTTCGTTTCTCGGCTGACCTTGCTACCCTGTACCGCTCTCTATTCTGACGGGTACCAGACACCAACATCCGGCTTCTGGCGACGTTCTTCTCCTCTGTCACTCCCTGGCACTCCTCGTCAAACCACCCGTTCCGGGGGCGCCTCTGAGCTGTACCTATCACCTCTCGTGCTGTTTTGTGCTCACCGCTTCGTGGACAGCTTCCCACAGATTGTTGAGATGCTCGTTCACATTGATTTCCGCTATCCGCTCATTCAGCTTCTGGTGGTACTCTGCAGCAACAATAACGAGAAATTCTCATCACGCTTTTTAGAAAAGATATTTAAAAAAAAATAGAAAAAATTTACGTGAGAAAAAATCACGTCCGTTCACGATCACAGCACACTTGGATATATCGTACATATTTCTTTATTAGTGGGTACAAATCCCTTTGGCTATGAGAACAAATTCTTTATTTATAAGCACATCTTCCGGGGGGTGACTTCGGCGTAGTGGTTAGCATCCATACCTCTCATGCCAAAGTCACGAGTTCAAATCTCACCCCGGACAAGTCACGAATGACCCAAGAACGTTAAAGTAACTATAATAATAATAAAAAGAAAAAGTACACCTTCCTCTATTTATGGAGTAATTGTAATTTTTTAAGTAAATTTTTATGGATACATTTTGAATATTGCATGGCACAGTTTTCTATGGGTGCGTTCCCGTTTTTTTTACAGCTTTTGAAATGTAGCGAAATTTGTAAAAAAAATCGTTGTAAAAATTTGGAGAACTTCTAGAGATGAACCAGCCTAAGGCTGAAAGTCTCGTTAATAAAGGAAAAAAAAATTGGAGAACTTCATTAAAACTTCAGAGACATCGTTTTAATCGAAATTCAGTAAATTTATTAACAATTCGTGGAACTTCGTTGAGCTTCGCAAAAATTCAGGGAGCTTTAGTAAAAAATCGAGAAAGCTTCGTAGAAGAGGAATCCCAGGCCAAATAGCGAAAAATTTAACAAATTTTACCTCTCAGAGATCCCATGACACTACCGTGTATGTCACTACCCCGAACGCCATAACCCCGAATAGTAAACTATGCCGAATGGTCACTACCCCACAGTATGTAGAAATTGTACCTTACTGACCGTTACAGCGTTTCCTACGTGTTGTTAAATTCGAAATTACGAGACCCTTTTGCGAGGAATCATTCACACAAACTAGATTTATGGAGTTGGTTGGAAATGCTAACTAACATGAAGCTTTAGTGTGATAATTTATTATCTAGAGAATGATCTTAGAAGAGGGTAGGTAGATAGCTCCGTTAGAGTACGGCAGAATGAAAATTGAATAGAAATTGAAAATGAGCCAAGGGCCATCAATGCGACAGTTAGATTTATGGTTAACATTACGATATGCCCAGTTAAATTTTGTATTGTCGTACTAGTAGCACAATTCTAGATAGAGCTGTAATTAGGACGTAACAGCCTTTGTAAACAATGACTTCTTTCGTTGATTTCTCGGAATTCAAGGCACACCCACACAAACCAACATAGCCAACGGGTAGAGGAAGTCTTCCTCTACTCGATGGTGATGTCGATTTTCCAAGGAGAGCCATGAGCCGATGAGAAATCATCGAGAGAAGTCATTTTTTACAAAAGCTTCTTCTTCTTCTTCGCATTTCAAGCTAATTGCATATCGCATATTAGCTTATTGCGTGCTCTCAACTTAGTGTTCTAGATGCACTTCCACAGTTATTAATTGAGAGCTTTCGATGCCTGTACCATTTTTGCATTGATATGATTGTGTGGCAAGTCCAATCATACTTCTATGCCCAGGGAAGTCGAGAAATTTTCCAACCCGAAAAATTCCTAGACCGAACCGGGAATCGAACCCAGCCACCTTGTACCGACTGAGTTAAGGGAGGCCCCAAAAGCTGTTACGCCCTGATTTCAGCTCTATCTAGAATTGTTCTTGACGAGAGAGGAAGTCGCTACAAAGCATGTGCACAACATCATATGACAATTTACCGTAATATTGTTAAGAAAAATCAGTTGTAACAGTTAACCTACGATTGAAAAATAAATATAAATTATTCTCGGAAATAAATAAATAATTTGTCAAGAGCCAGACAATCACATATCAACTGTTGCCAGTCACCCCTTCACATTGATGAAAAGAGAGGGAATGCTGTTTGGTATAAAATAACATGGCATAATAGACGTCTGGCATAACTTTAAAATATCTTCAAGATGCAAAAAAATCACAGTATTTTGTAAATATCTTCACTGGCACTTCCACCCCACTGCCGCTCTCGCTCACTAGCGTACTTTCAATAGAGATTTTTCCTTCTTTCAAACATGAGCTGTTCTTTTGAGTTTTATTGTTGCAGTAATTATTGACGCATTCTCAATGTTGCTCATGTATTGCGCAACCAATGAAGCTAAAGTTCGTTATTTTTAATTTGATATCGAATTAAATGTCCGATACTTCCTCCCTGCGCTTTGGTCAGAGAGCGTATAGGGCGTCGTTGTGCCAATTTGGTCGTGGCACATTACGAGTATGAGAGAGTGATTGCAGTTTGCTCAAAAGTGCCTGAGTAAAATGCAAGTATTTTCGATGATTACCCGTAGTTGTTACAGTGAAGATATACACCCATATTCTCGTTTATGTCTGGACGTGTTTGCCATACAGAAACATTTTTATTTGATTTTGTGTGGTGGATGGGTTTCGGGCGTGGACAGGCATATGGGTGATAATATTAAGTTTACGTTAGGACAACGTTGAAACATTGAGAAATGTATCGCTTCAGTTTAAGAAGCACTTCACTTCGCAACCGATGAACCATTCTGACGGCCCACATTGCCGTGCTGGCGCCGTGTGTTGGCAGGGTCCAATATTGAACAGTTTGACGTTTATAAAGTACCATCAGTTAAAACTGTATTTTTGAACTTTATCTCTATACATTCTTAGATGTTTCTTAGTAGATTATCATGTTGGTGTAAGCTGATTCAAAGAGTAAATGGTATTAACATTGAGCTGTCCATAGTTGGGCGTTGTTGAACCTCTGGTACTTGCACGACATTTCATGTGAATACCAAAGTAACCATATAATCACAAAATAGCTTTAGGTGTGGGTTCAGAGTGGTACAATGTCACTGAGATATGGTTAGTTGGGTATTCAGATGAAACTATTACTTTCAAAAACTAATCCTGGTTGCATCTCTTTTTCGTTTTTTCGTTTGCATGTAACACTGTTTGATATTACTAACCGCACCGAGCCTTCATTCCGGGTGGTGAGCGAACCTGAAGAAGAAGACCATAAACCCCTTCTCGGAACGAGTGTTTTGTTAGTGGACCTGGTCTGCAATTCAAGGTTGGACTCTGTGATGATAAGTATCACATAACAGGTAAAGTAGGCAGCATCATCTTTATCGAAATGTAAGTATTATTGACAATAATCATAACTAGATTATATGCAAATTTATATGATAGGTACCTGGATCAACGTTGTTTAAACATGCGCATTCAATCGAGACGGCTAATATATATATATATATATATATCAATTTAAGTCAATATATATATATATATATATATATATATATATATATATTCATTTAAAATTACTCACTATAAATTTCATGCATTGTTTATTCTCATTGTAGACAGCGAATAACGAATAGCGAGCAAGGGCGCTATAACCTAGGCGAATACAGCATTCCCTCCGTATAGGTTACGTCCGCACACCGCTCTCTGTTGTCCTTCGACTCAGGTCGGCTGGATCGATTGAGGGATGGCAGTGGGTGGGCGGTGCCGTCCACGCTTGTACGGAGGGAGGACTGTACGCTCGAACACAAGGGGTAAATACCTGTGTTCCATCCCAGGAGATCGGACAACCAAGGAGTGTACATTAACTTTCTTAGCTCTGTCACTCCCAACGATTTATATAGCCTATTTTCAAATCCTGCATACGGAGCGGTTGGTACGGTATGTCCCCGCTCTTTGATTACCTGTGGATTAAATGTTAACCACTGTCTATACTTATTAAGTAGACATGGTAAACATTCAATTCCACAAAAATTAACTAAACGCTACACAGTAGGCCTGGCCGCTTTATTGTTTGTTTCACATCCTTGATGTGCAGCAGGCATTAATAATGACAAGAAAAATGATAGATGTATCATTTTCCACGATTCTTTCAAGTACTGGCTGTGTATGTGTAGACTAGACTAGACTAGACTAGAATTAAATGTCCGATACTTCCTAATTTTTCCATGATTCTAAGCTTGCGCTATTAAAATCATAAACGTTTCCATTGATTTATGACAAACGTTCATTATGCCAACTTTATGGCAACCTCCAATAAATCCATAAGTTTTGTAGTGGACTTTCCTTCTTTATTGAGTATTCAAGAAAATATAATAATATCCCATCTTAATCAAACCTAAAAGAACTGCATGTTCAAAAAGAAGATGGAAATTGTTTTCCGTCTATTTTGCTTTTCGTACTGAGTACCAATGCTACTGATGCCAGGGAGGTGGCTACCAAACATGGACCCTACCTATCGACCCGACCCATCAACTCATGGACCGGAGAACAACGGCGAACAATTATAAAAGCTTCATGGAAATCAGAGAGGAAAAAATAACATCGAATCGTCAGTTGGCGTGGAACTGCTCTTTTGACTTATACATACATATGTTTGGAGCAGAAGTTGCACAAGTTTAGGGAGTTTCCATAAAGTTAAGGAAACTATGTTTGATTTCAGGAATTTTCATAAAAGTTTTGATAATTTCTTTCAGAACATTCCGTTAAAGTTTAACATACATGGAATAGTTCAGTGTATTCCGTAAAAGTTCAGGAAGCTTTGTAGAACTTCGCAGAAATCAACGAAATTCTGAAAAGTTCAGGCAACTTTCGAGAAGTGAAGAAGCTTAGCGTATTACTTAGCAATTCGAAGAACGTAGTAAAACTTCATAGAAATGCTAGAAATTTTGTAAAAAACTTAGGTCCTATGTTTTGAGATGCAATGTTTTCAAGAAAAACTTTCTCAAATACTTACGTCTGTTTGTCTGTGTCAGAACTATACCGCGCCAAAATATGACTACGTTTTCGCTTGGTATGTAACGAATGACTCAAATCTCAAATATTGGATTTCCAATCTACACGTCTGTCCTAAAACTCAAATATTACTTATTTTAAGTACCCGGCCCTTCAACCAAATTTCTTTACGTTTTACATCATATTATGAAAGAAAAACGATTTAAAGTAAAACTCTATAATGTGAAGGAGCTTGAGATTAAACCCATGATTTTCTGCTTAGTAAGCAAAATCGGTCACCATAAGGCCACCGAGCACCTTATTTCACCAAACAATTACGACCAACTTGCTATTACTACGATAACAGCTACCCTTGAGAAGGATGTATTATAGATTTCCAATCAACGCATCTTTTCTAAAACTCGAATATTTTGTTCTTTTTACGTACTCGTTCCTCCAACCGAATTTCAATACGCTTTATCTCAAATTAAGAATAAATCCGATTCACAATAAAGCTCCATTATATGAAGGAGCTTGAGATTGAACCCATAATTGTCTACTCAGTAAGCTAAATCGGTCGCCGCTAGGCCACCGAGCTCCATATATCAGGGACGACCTCACAGAAGACGACAACAAGTGCTCTTGAGAAGGATTTGATATAGATTTCCGATCAAAATGTCTTAAACATAAAGGGGCAACCATCAAGCACCAAAGCTCCTCAATTAATTTTGTGAGACGTTATTTGGTAAAGATTGAATTAAATTTAAACAAATAACTGGAAAGGATCTCATCCGAATGATCTGTAATCAGCTGGTTTCATGGTCATGTATAACGATACTTCCATATAATGTTCACTATCTCCTGGCCAGAACCTTCATCACCGATCCCAATTACCTCACAAAATCAAGAAATCAAGATCACTGATAACATATGCATAAAGTACGTTCTTGAACTAAAACAAACTCACCAAATCCAACGATGATCGTTGTCCAACGGTGCGGATTCATAGATTATGAATTCAAATTGCACATGATTCAAAAATGGCAGAAAATGACCCGGAACTCGTCCAAAATATACAAAATGTATACATTCTGTACATGGCAGACGGATCCTATTCATTCTCCACGATATTCACCGAAAAACCGACATGCATGACCATCATTCTGCGCACATTCTCCACCAGCGATTCCAACCACTAATAACCCGGTGGGCCAAAATATGATAGTGGGCCAAAATCCATTACCCTCTTGCAATATATTGATTGTTCGGTTATCATTACAATGGCACGTATTGAACTCGCAACAGCAGGAATAAATTGACAGGTCCCCGTGCTGCGACGATCATGTCACGTGACAAGAACCGTCACCAGTCGTTTGCAGCCGCTGGGTCCAGAAGCTAAATTCCTCAGTTTCTCATGTACACACAAAACAACTTTCTCTTACATCCAATGTAAGGTTGGATTTATTACATCTTCTGCATATGTTTCATGCAACAAATGTAAGGGCAGTTCTTGCAATGGACTGCAAGTTTTTCCAGAATGCATATTTTTGTATAAAACCATCACGAGATGATTTTCTAGACGCAATGCATTTGGAGAAACAAAGTCAAAAAATAAGGTAACCTCCAATTTACATTATTTTAAAATCCTTCTGGCGACCACATTACAGAAACTGTTCCTATTCCGAAACATTGCTAATTCTGTATACTTTTCATGTAATAGAATCTTGCATTTCCCGGTTCGCTGTAGTCCCATGTAAATAAATATAATAACAGACGCATTGCCCAGAGCAAAGATTCCTATCACTTCCGGAGGTTGTTCCCGCACCGATCGACTTACCTTAATGTATTGTAATTCCCGAGCTTATCCAATATTTATCGCTCTATCAGCCTGGTAAACGATGTGTTACTCCGGCGATATGCATAAAAATGCTAGGCAATTTCCTCGTATATTTATTTATTTGTTTCGTTCTGCTGATCCGTTTTTCGCAAATATGTACGTATGTTTCTCGACTATTTGTTTTCTTTTATCCCGCCAGTTAAAGTGTATCCGTCGTGATTATCTCATCCAGCTTGCTCGTCGGGTGGGTAAATAAGACCGATCCACACTGCGTGCCAACCGCTACTACTACAACACTCCAAGATAGGCAAAATAATCCGTGAAAAAATATGCTTCTTTTGTTGTTGATCTTTCTCACTAACCACGTCTTCTCTCTTCTGCTCGCCTTAGCATGAAAATCAAGCAAATATATCACGCTGCTTCATTCCACTGGCATTCTTTGGGAATGGAAAAACAGATACAGGCCCAGATTTCCACCAGTGCACCGGTAAAAAAAATCCGCTTTCAATCGCACCTTTTCTTCCGAAGCTATTTTCCAACGTTCACACTAGGTTTTGCACCCACTTAGCTTCAGCACACATACACATGCGATGGTAGACTTTTTTGCCGCTCACTATCCAACCTTCGGAAGATATGTACCAATTTCCCGCAGCCGCTGCGAAACAATGTGTGTTAGCGTAGTTTCAATCACAATTAACTTTTATGATATTCAGCCACACAATCGCGTTTCGCTTCTCAAGCTCTCGACATCGAAACCAACACTAAACTCAACACACACCGGTCACTTTGAGAACACATCAAGCACAAACTTCTGGAGAAGAAGCCAAAGCAAACCTACAGCCCGCTGGAAAAATATCCCAACTCGGCAGTCACGTTTTCTTCAAAACACAAA
The DNA here is from genome assembly GCF_037179485.1 of Ochlerotatus camptorhynchus. Taxonomy (NCBI): domain Eukaryota; kingdom Metazoa; phylum Arthropoda; class Insecta; order Diptera; family Culicidae; genus Ochlerotatus; species Ochlerotatus camptorhynchus. Next base: position 1,296,614 of record NW_027040773.1, read on the forward strand.
ACTGGAAAACTTTCGTCCGCAGGAAGCTCCTCGCCGAACGAGAGTCAGAGTTGCACTTTGATTGCCTTTTGAACCTTTCAACTCCGGGAAAAAGACTGGAAAATTGTTTCAACAAACGCTGCTCCTAGGCACTTCGGATAACGAAAACGCAGTGATTCCAGCGTAGGAGGTTTCTGCGAATCACGACGGGTTATGGGTAGCTTGCCGTTGTGGCTATTGATACTCTGCTGAATCGATCCAGTCGACTGCCGATCGGACGCGAACTTACACTGAAATTAAATCGAAAAAAATGCGAAGGAGTTAGTTCGTTGTCGTATCAACTGGATGCGAAAAACAGAATTAGAATGCAAATTTATAAACAAAAAATAAACGCAGGTAACCGCATCGACACAATCAAGAAATTTGCATCACGTAGAGAAGGTCGTCTATTGACCGTCGCCACCGCGACCGGGTTCTGCATTGTATCCAGAAGTTCAACGCTGCCTTTGGCATGCAATTCTTCGAAATGATGCAATTGACGCAGCTCTCTATATGTTCCCTGTTGCTGGAGCAGACGCTCAGCAGGATTGTCCACGTTGTTACGCCTGCACTTGAAGTGGGAAGTAGATCCAGCGAGCAGATTAGCAGACTCGATGACGAAATGAATTGAGTAATCTGACAGCCAGACGAGCGGTAATCTGTACCTACACATACGTTCGAATAACGGTGCACTCAACAGTGCGGAAAGCGTAAACAAATTCCGATTAAGCACGTGGTTTTCCAGCCGATTCCGGTGCCTTGCATAGTTGTGTTAGTTCCAGAACGGAGAACTGTACCTAATCTCTTTTCAAACACTAGCAAATATGTTGATAGAAATTATGATTATTTGAATGGAAAGCATAGGGCATTGATCAACTATGACAAAATACCAATTTTTAGGGATCAATACTCCCCCATTTTGGACCTACTATGCATACTCGAAATGCAACACGAGGTATTTAAACACGAATATTATCGAGCTTGCATGAACCGTACCGTTTTCGTCAAAAGGATTACAAACAAAATGCAAAAGGTTTGCAAATGTTTCATCGGCGAAAATTAAAAAAAAATTCAAATAATAATTCATTGAAAGCCTTGAAAGATCAACAAATGCAACAGCCATGGAGATGTACGATAAAATACAGCTCAATCGCTAAACTGAGGCTGGAGATCCAAGGGGGCTTCAATAAGCTTTCTCCGGCGATGTTGTCACTTTTACCTCGCCGTTTCCAATTTGCAATCGATCGACACCTTCGTCGACCCGAATGGCCATCAAAAATAGTTCGTGATACCGATTTGTCATCTTATGGAGCATATGATACGCATTACGCCTGGAAGAGGCGAGGTATTGGTAAATGTGTTATATTTGGCAACATGGAGGAGGGCGGAGTGCAATGGCATTTTTAAAGAGTATTATTTCCTTTATTTAACGTCGGTCTATGTACAACAATCTAGTGCCAATCACCGACGGACATCGATTGCCTGCCATTGACGGCAAATCGAATGTGCAGGAAGGCAGCTCCCACACCTGCGCAGGCTATCGCACTCATTCAAAACACATGAGCCGGGACCAACGGCTTTACTTTCCTTCCGAAGGAAGACGTGACCAGAGATGTTTATGCCTCAGAAAAATCCCACCGACCTCGGCTGGGATTGAACTCAGACCCATTGGGGTGAGAAAGCAGTCACGCTTACCACTACACCACCAGCGCCGGCATTTTTAAAGATTATGTAATTTGTGAAAAGACTCTAAATGATTCCAATGCAGTGACAAAAAAAAGATGTTACTGGCTAGAAGTATCAAAATGAAGGTAGAAACCACCGAGTTATTTACAAATGCAACAATCGATGAAAAGTATCTCATGTTGACTCTACCATGGCATTAATAGTATATGTATGATGGTTCGCTATTTTGTATGTTTTTGCATCAGCCCTAGATTGGCATACTGTGCTTGATTAGCATTTATTTAGTGTTGTATATGCGAATAAAGGTTGATAAAGGTCATGTTTTCGTGCATTATTAGTTACTTGGGTAGAGTTTCGAAGTAGTAAGACATTAAGATCACGTTGAAATCAAAATTGTTCCGTGTCACCGCAAGCAAACAATTTCGTCAAGTAAACAAAAGAATCATGTGGCTTTAAACTCAGGAAGCATACAACTCCACTCCCTGGAGTAATCTCCGAGATAATTGTTTGATGTTGTGTCACGTCTTGTTGTGGTCGCGTACGCGCAGGTTATCAAAAAGCCGCCAACTGTAGTAGATGTGAAGGTTAGCTCGATGATGCCGTTTTGAAGGTTATTTGCAACTGCGGTCTAATGCACATGCGATAGGTGTTTTGGAGATTTCACATTTTTGTATGTGTTGAAATTGACGACATCTTCTGCGTTGTGTTTCAAATATGTGTATAGGTAATATGCGATAGCGTGCAGAAGGTACGCATCATCTTCGGCCACTCGATTGTTTAATTTCTACGAACACCATATTGGACTCCCTCCGGATTCACATTCGAGTCATCTGGATTCGTATCCGATTAATGAGCTCAAAATATCAACTTCAATAATTAATTAACGAGGGGAAATGGCTCTAATGTTGGCCTATAGATCTAAGATTGGGTCCATCGCTAAAAATCTGCTGTTTATCAATTTTATCTAGATGAACACGTCATTGGGACGGTACTAATGGATATTTTTGATCGCTATTGAAAATTTAGTCGACTGCTGATTTTATGTATGGGCCCAAATTGGGGTCATTTAGGCCGACATTACATCCATTTCCCCGCTATAGAGAATTCAAAATATAAATTTTATAGTTGTTTAAAAATAGAATAATTTACATTCATTTCGTGCATTCATTAACTTTCGTTTGCCTCTAAATTTTCCGATCAACAGATTCCGTAAAATTGTGTATGAAGCTTAAGTAGGTTTTGAAATAAGCTATATTTTTGGAGGCGAACCAACAAAGATAAATCAATCAATAAGCTATTTTTATTATAAATAACTCAAATCTATGTCTCTTATGCATGACGAACTAAACTGGACAGAACTTTTTATTATTTTCCAGTAAATTTTATTTATATTCACTGGAAAATAATGGTGGGTTCTCTTCATTCTGGTTTATAATGCATAAGAGATGTAGATTTGAGTCATTGATAAAAGTTTTGACTAATTTCAAACCTTCAAAAGCTTCGTACATTATATTATTAAATTGAACTGCAAACGAATGTAAATGCAGGGTTGTTACAAGATTTTCTAAATTTAATCCGTGAAATCCACGATTTCTCAAAAGAAATCCGCGACTTCAAATACTAATCCGCGACAAAAAAAACTGTTTTCATTGCCTGAAAATAGCATTTGTATACTACAACAAGGCATTTCAAGCTTATTGCTTATAGCATATCAGATTTTTGCCAGCTCTCAACTTCTTTGAAGTACTTTCACATTTTAATTGAGAGCATTCTATGCCTGTACCATCCTATGCATAAGGAAGCAGAGAAATTTTCCAACCCGAAAAATTAATAGACAGGACGGGAATCAAACTCAGGTGCCTCCAGCATGGACTAGCTTTGTAGCCGCGCCTTTCCCGACTTAGCTAAAGGAGTATCGTTTGTAGACTTTGAAAAAATAAATAAAAAATAACATTGTATCATCTTCACTTATTTATGTACTAGGGGAAATGGCTCTAATGTTGGCCTACGGATCATACGCATCATCTTCGGCCACTCGATTGTTTAATTTCTACGAACACCATATTGGACTCCCTCCGGATTCACATTCGAGTCATCTGGATTCGTATCCGATTAATGAGCTCAAAATATCAACTTCAATAATTAATTAACGAGGGGAAATGGCTCTAATGTTGGCCTATAGATCTAAGATTGGGCCCATCGCTAAAAATCTGCTGTTTATCAATTTTATCTAGATGAACACGTCATTGGGACGGTACTAATGGATATTTTTGGTCGCTATTGAAAATTAAGTCGATTGCTGAATTTATGTATGGGCCCAAATTAGGGACACTTAGACCGACATTACCTACATTTCCCCTATATAGTATAAATTCTGAGTTATTGGTGAACATAATAAAACACACCTTTGCGTCTCTGACGTATTAAGCTATTCTAAGTTAATTTGGCTCTAGTTTTCTCAATTTTTTACCGCTTCAAACCAAACACCCTGCACATAATTGAGAAATTACCAGAGTTTCATAAGTCACACTTGTTGGTCACGTCGCGATTCTGTATTTACACGGATATTCCTTGGGGTCTGACATTTTCATGATTTTTTTTATTTCTAATATGAACCTAGCACTTTTCGTTGTCAAATCATAACCGAATCGTATATATGTGAATTTGTGGATGATGTACGACTTATTACTATGTATACCGGAAATTATAGGCTTTCCAAATCGTCCAGGACATCAGTTTATTTGTTCCACTAGATCAACCAAGACTGCAATAATGTCTGTATTATCGAAAAAAAATGTCCAATCAGATTCAAAGTGTCTATGAGGATCGTGCATAATCTATTTCCGAGTAATCCAGATGTTCAAGGATCTTCAAATCATCTTGGAGTTCAGATATTTTGATCTACTAGATCAACCGAATTTGGGACAATGTTTTTAGTATCGAAATATTTCCAGACATATGCACAGTGTCTATGTGGATCATGCATGAAATGCACTATGAACTAAATCCACCCAAATTTTCATTAAATTCTACCCAACGGTTAAAAAGTTAGAGCAATTTCATAGTGTGGCAATTTCATCGTGGACACCCTTTAATCACGAAAGATTGGTCAACGTTCGTAGAAAAGACTGTGCCAAAGTTCCTTTTCCTCGAAAGAACTTCTAGTTTGACATTCCTGTCTTTGAAAGCGATTTGTATGGGCACTATGGTGAATTTGTATCTCCAGACTGAAACAACGAAAACTGCTCTAACAACTTACATAGCAAAGCTTATCTACCAATTTTGTGAAGAAAGGTTTATTATTCAAAGTGATTTTATTGAAGTTTCACTTAGTTTCATGCTCGAAGATATACCAAAATGTGAAGAATTTTAAACTTTCCGACCATATGATATAAAAATGTGTAATCTACGGCATAATGTTCCTTATACTGTACTAAAAATTTTGTTCAAACATAGTTTTCGTGTAGATTCCACAGATTGAGAGATAAAAATTAGAAAAGAGGCCGTTATAGCTAAAATTCACCAGACAACAGAGCCAATAAAAGTTTCAATTAGATTGACAGAACATAGTTGCTTTGCATTTCAATGACGACCGATGACTGTTTCATTGATAGATGATATTTTTAGAAATATGAATCCTCAGTACACGTGTTTTTTTTTTTCAGTATAAGGAACATTATGCCGTAGACTACACATTTTTATATCATATGGGTGGAAAGTTCGTAGAACAAATACTTTAAAATTCTTCACTTTTTAAGATATCTTCGAGCATGAAACTAAGTCAAACTTCAATAAAATCACTTTGAATAGTCAACCTTTGCTCACAAAGCTTGTAGCTTTCCTATGAAAGTTGTTACAGCAGTTTTCGTTGTTTCAGTCTGGAGATACAAATATTTTAAACCGTAAATTACCTTAAAGACATTAAATTAACTTGAAGCACCTCTAAATCATCACCGATTTTGCTGAAAATTTGCACAGAAGTTCAAATTAACATGACGAACAGTAATCACGGTCGACCCGGTGTATCCCGAACATTTCTGTTAAATAGAACAGGTCTAAAGTAACTGCATCACACATGTAAAATTACAAGCCTGTCATGTAAACTTACATGCAAGTCTAGTAAACTTACATGAAATTGAATGCATCATTAAATCTTCCATGTTAAATGATGTTGATTTACACGTTTTATCCTGTTAATTTACATGTTTTTACATTGGCAACAAGTTTACATAAAAAATATGGAAGTTCACAACACTTTTTTTGCCATGTGGGATTAATAATGAAAATTTGGACTCGAATTTCTCCGATTTGCATGAAACTTTACATAATTCTATGTTATGGACAATCATTAACATTTTTATAAAAATTCGGCCATTTTGGATTTTGTTTTTTTTTTCAAAATGCTGTTTTGAATATTTTTCAATAAATTGTAGTACAAAATCGTTCCTTCTGATCGAAATAACGTAAAGTTTTTTTTTGGAAAAATATACTCGAATTGTGTTCAGTGAATTTTTACTTAGAAATTCCCGGTTTTTGACGTAGGACTACGTCTTTCATTTTTATACTGGGGGTACACTTTGTGAAAACCGAAAATGGAACATGTAACAAATGTTTCTGGACCAATTTCAATAATTTTATCAACAATCGATCAAAAATCCCCATGATGATTTTTAACGTGAAAGTATTAAAAAAGTGTTAATGTCAAGCATTGTCCAATGTACAAATAAAAAATTATAATGTTATCACTGTTTTCATGAAATAAACGGTCTTCCCAAACCCAGGCCTCATAATCTAGTACCACTTGGTTGCACATCATTCTGCTTTAACCTGAAAAGATATAAAAGAGTGCTGCTGTATGGCATTAGCTCATCATTCTCTGCTTGATCGTCAAGCAGTTCAGTTCGGTGTTAGCTCGCTCTCTCGAGTTGTTTGAAAAGTTCATTGCGATAGTGTTCGCGTTCTCTCTTTCGCGGTTTGTCGTGCGTGTGTGTGTGCCCCGTAATGGGGAAGCATCGGTCGCGAAGCCCGGCGAAGGACCAGAACCCCGGAGAAGGAAGCTCCGGTGTGCCTACCTCGAACAGGTTTGCTGTTCTCCCCATGGATGGGAATATTCAGCCAGCTATGTTGGAAAAACGCAGTAAGAAGAGGAAGAAGAATCGAGGCCAGTCCGATGTCACTGCGACGAACAACAGCGATGTTGGAGATTTCGGTGACGCTGCCGAAACCGTGAATACTGCCGAAATGAGCACGGCAAAAGTGAAGCTACCTCCATTGGTAGTGAAAAATGCCCATCTTAATGTGCTCATTGCGGATCTAGCGACGCTGGGTGTTAAAGCCGAATACAAGTTGGGCAGAGTCGGCACTAAAGTGATGCTCCGTACCAAAACGGAGTTTGACGTGGTCGTCGCCCACCTGACGGCTTCCAAGGTGGAATTCTTTACCCACGACATTCCCGGTGAGAAGCCGTTCAAGGTCGTCATCAGGGGCCTACCAAACTTCGACCCGAAGTTTATCGAATCAGAAATCAGGGACCGGTACAAGCTGGCCCCAAGTGCCGTGTATCGAATGACAAGAAGAGACGAGAATGTGAAGGCGTATCCGGATAGCCTTTTCCTGGTACACTTCCAGAAGGGAACGGTGACGCTCAACGCACTGAAAGCCATCCGGTCCATCAATTCCATCATCGTTCGCTGGGAGCCATACCGTGGCGGCCATCGCGATGTGACTCAGTGCCAGCGGTGTCTGAACTTCGGACACGGTACCCGCAACTGCAACATTAAGCCACGCTGCGGAAATTGCGCTCAAGACCATGCCACCTCCGAATGTGCTGCGGATGAAGCTGTGGCGTCCAAATGCGCCAACTGTGGTGGTGCTCACCAAGGATCCAACAAGCAGTGCCCTAAACGCGAGGATTTCAAGCGCATCCGAAATCAAGCGTCCACCAACAATAAACCAGCACGAAGGAAGGATAAGGCCCCGGCTTTCAGGACAGAGGACTTTCCACCTCTTCGTGGACAAGTGAATCCCAGGGTGCGATCCGCGCCCCCTCAAGAAACGTCTGGATCTTCTGCTGGACAAAGCTCTCCATCCCCCCCTGGATTCTGGAGGCAACCAACAGCTCAAACAAACAATCCCGATCTGTTCTCAGCAGACGAACTGATGGAGATTTTTATCAACATGACCGGTGCTCTACGTAAGTGCCGCAAAAAGCCCGAACAGATCCAAGTGCTCGGTAAGTTCATCATCCAATATGGTGTCTAAACCGCTAACCATCGCTACCTGGAACGCTTGCTCTGTAAGAGCTAAACAGATTGAGCTTGCCGACTTCCTCCGCAAGCATAGCATCGACGTGGGTCTTCTAACCGAAACCCACCTAAAGTTCGGTGACAGCTTCTGGTTGCCTGACCACAACATTATCCGGCTTGATCGCACCAGCTCCAGGGGGGGTGGTGTAGCGGTCATCGTCAGAAAGGGAATCAAGTTTTGCACTCTGCCCCACATCCGCACTTCTATCATCGAGGCCATTAGTGTGGAGGTGGAATCACCAACTGGAAACGTCCGGTTCATCGCTGTTTACTGCCCACGCCAGTATACCGCAAGCAACGGATTAGGAATCCAATTCAAGAAGGACCTGACCGCCATCACCCGTACTAGCTCCCGATTCATCGTTGGGGGCGACCTGAACGCCCGCCATGAAGCTTGGCGGAACTACCAGAGGAATCGAAACGGATGTCTATTGTTCGACCACGCACAACATGGACTGTACACAGTGCAATTTCCGGACGAGCCAACTTTCATCTCTCCAGCGGGAAATCCCTCCACGCTAGACTTTTTCCTGTCAAACATCGGACTATCCAAGCCGGAGGCGCACAACGATCTCAGCTCCGACCACCAACCGGTGGTGACTGAAGTCGGTGTCAACGTGGTTCCTGCTAGAGGCTGCCTGCGTAAAGACTACCACCATGTCAACTGGGTGCAGTACGGTCGAATGGTGGACAGCAACATCGATGAAAATCCACTACTCGACACCGTAGATGACATCGACCGGGCGTTGGAAGGACTCCAACAGGCCATATCCGAGGCTGACGAGACATGCGTTCGACAAGTTCCTGTGAGGGGTAAGTTTGTTGCTATTGATTCCCACACCCAATTATTGATTCGATTGAGAAATGTGCGTAGACGCCAGTTTCAGAGGACTGGAGATCTGGGCAAAAAACATGAAATGGCCGATCTGAACAGGCAGATTGCTTCCAGAATGGACTCACTCCGAAATGAAAGTTTCGGGCGTGTTGTCCAGAATCTGGACGACCGCTCCAGACCATTCTGGAAGGTAGCCAAGGTCCTGAAAAATCATCCCAAACCCGTTCCACCTCTCAAAGTCGAAAATGATGACGATCGGCTTTTAATCACCCCACAGGAGAAAGCAAATGCGATCGGCGAGCATGTCGCTTCATCGCATTTGCTTGGCTCGACTATCCAAAGTCCGCTCGATGATCAGGTTGCGCAATGCGTTCAAAACCTAGATGCCTCCCCTTGTGTCGTGCCTCCGGCGGATATGATTACAGTACAACAAATTTGCTCAGTGCTGAAATGCACCAAGAACATGAAGGCTCCCGGGTTTGACGGTATATTCAACTTGATCTTGAAGAGACTCAGCATGAAAGTGCAGTCTCTTCTAACCGCTATCTTCAACAGATGCTTGGAACTGCACTACTTTCCAAGCATCTGGAAAGTAGCAAAAATCATACCAATCCGCAAGCCCGGTAAGGATCCAACATTGCCTTCAAGCTACAGACCAATCAGCCTCCTTTCAGCGCTGAGCAAATTGTTCGAGAAACTCATTCTCAATCGTTTGCTCAAGTTTGTCGAGGAAAATAACATTCTCCTTCCGGAACAGTTTGGATTCAGAAAGGGGCACTCCACCAATCATCAGCTAGTACGGGTGATGAATAACATCCGAAGTAACAAAGCTGTATCCAAGTCCACAGCCATGGCCTTGTTAGACGTTGAAAAGGCGTTTGACAATGTTTGGCATGATGGACTTGTGTACAAGCTTTGTAACTTCAACTTTCCTTTACATCTTATTAAAATCACCCGTAACTACCTCCAGCAAAGGTCGTTTAAGGTATCGTTGAATGGTTGTCTCTCAGACACGTTTTCGATCCCAGCAGGAGTCCCGCAAGGTAGTCTGCTGGGCCCCTTGCTTTACAGCATTTACACTTCTGACATTCCTCCCCTCGGTGACGGTTGCGTGTTTTTCCTGTTCGCAGATGATACCGCAATAGCCGTCAAAGGAAGGATGCCTCGCGAAATAACGAACAAACTTCAACGATGCCTTAACGCCTTTGCTGATTATGCCACCACGTGGAAAATCAAAATCAATGCCACCAAAACACAAGCGATCATGTTCCTCCATCGGCAATCGCCCAAACTGAAACCCGCTCCATCTTGTACTGTAATCATGGATGGCACAAGGGTTGAGTGGTCCGCCGAAGTAACCTATCTCGGGATGTTGTTCGATGAAAAGCTCCTCTTCCGTTCGCATGTAGAGAAAACAGTAGTCAAGTGTTCTGCCTTGGTTAGGTGTCTGTTTCCGCTGATTTGCCGCAGATCCCGCCTCTCAAGGGCAGGGCTTGAAAGGGGATCGCATATCGACTGTGACTGCGTGATCGCGTACGTTTTCTGCATTCAATGTGCGAAGCAAGCACGGCGGTTTGACTGGCAAAATGGCGCAGTCGTTCTGCCTTTTGTCGATTGCTTGTGTGGTGTTTGCCGCAGCAACTCGGTGGAAGCCGATTTTTCAATTCATTCATTCTCCCGCTTATCGTGCATGTTGAAAGTTGAAGCTGCAGAATGACCGGGAGTACTCTGCGTATTTTGTTTTCATTTCTCTTTTCCAATGGTGAGCTATGCTGTACGAGTCTCCCGATAAACGCGGTAGGAAATATGTATATTCACCGCTATAACTCGGCTGTTTTCAAACCAATCGATCTAATTTTTAATATTTGAAGTCTCTGGTTAATACTTTTTACGTACAAAAATGAAATCGACTTCTTTCTTCCTACCGAGCCGAACAATGAATCAGATCCTTTGTAACATTGACAGATTCTCTTTGTCGATTTTATCTTTGCATGGCCATAAATATTAATTTCCAGCTATTTTCAAATCACAGTTTGATAAAAGAAGGTATTATCAGCAACGGTTTTGTAGCCAAGTAATTAACCGTTATGTGATCGACAAAAAAAAAACACCTTTAGGAGCTTGACAAGGTACTTCCACAAATTGAAATACTTGCTACTACGGCTAAATTTGATCGATTTTGAATCTTTTGGCACCATAGGATTCAGAAACTTGTCTTCTTTCTGGACATTGCCAACAATGTCCATTCGGAATAGTCTGGTTCCCAGAAATCCGGATTTCTTGTATAATGTTCCATAACTAAGCATTTTCTTGCCTCTCGCTAGAATATTGAAAGAATCTATATCAAAGTAGAATCTCCTTCAAGAAACAATTTCAGCTTACTTGAGGACCAGTTTAAGGTTTCTCCCCGGAACGGCCATTCCGGCGCAGGTTCCCGTAGGGCCTCTAGTGGCCATGGAAGAGTTTTGGAAGAAACCCCTACAATATGGGTATCAAAATTCATGAATTTACAGCAGGAGACTGTTTATCATAATTTTGTGATCATCCGATGGATTGTCCCGGAGTTGGTTCCCGTAGGGCCTCTAGTGGCCATAGAAGTGTTTGGAAAGAAACCCCTGCAATGATTTTTCAGATTTTGCTCCACCTCCGCCATCCAGATTATTCTTTTGCGTTTGAGTTGTAATTTGCTTGTTATTTCATACCACAATAGCCTTTCGAGGTTTAAATGGCAATTACAAGGGAAAAAAATATTTTGTTTTATTTTCTTCGTTTTAGCCTTTTTCCAAAATGATATACGGGTATGCATACTATCGTTTCTTATGTAAAATTTGGAGACCACTTTTTGAAAGAACTTTCTCAAATTTTCTCGTAATAATTTCCTTATAAAAATCAAAGAGAAGTATAAGATCGCAACCAAATGGGTTCAAATTTCTGGAGAATAGTCAGAAATTATAATCGATTGAGCAGGGTAGAGCAAAATCTATATTTTTAAACACCCTTGTATAGAGGTAAGTCATGGATATGCTAAAGATAATTTATGAACATTTTCAGCCTGTTGTTTTAGCAACCTAGCAATCTCTAGCGTAAAAAATGTATCGAATTTGAGGGAAAAAACGGTAAAGCATTCGAACTGGGGTCATTTCTTTATTATCTTACAGGTTTGTCCTAATAAAGGGTGGTTAGGGAAATGTTACGTTTATTTTATTTGCGAGTGGGCTAAAGGGTATCAGAGTATCAAAATTTAATAAAATGTTGCCCTTGGGTAGAGTTTATATTAGATGGAAGGAAAAAATAGAGTTTATCTCAGCGAATTACAGTTCAACTTTTCGAGGTTTTCAGAACATCACTTGCTATAAGAGTACATAGCTTAAGAACGAATGCTCTTAGAAACAAGGTTGTAGAGTGAAGCACTACTTCGGAATATTGTAAAAGTTTCCGTTATACTCGTCAAAAATAATGAAGACAAACAGCGATATCCAAAATATATAAATGTAAGAAATGATTTGCTCAGAAGTTTAATTAAAAAAGCTGTGTGTATGGCGCTGTCGGAAGACTGATTTTTGGGGGTTTGCCGAAGTGAAGTGAGGTATGCTGCAATGGAACCGCACCTTAGATTTAAATGATGAATAAATTAAGAGTGATACTATCTGCTCACCGCTTTTTCTGCGCTTTCCTTCAATCAATTGAAAAACAGCGATGAAATAGTGGTGACCACTAGCACAACACCATCCAATTTGTTGAGGCACTACGGTTGAACAAAAATATATATCTTACCAAGGGTTCTTATGACGATTTGGTCTTCATTCTCAAATTGCACGTTAATCCCCAAAATATGACGACCATGTCGCGATGCAGAGTCGATCTTCAGTGAAATTAATTGTCCTCTCATCTCATGTGGAATGTTTTTCTGAATTTTCTCAGCATCGATGTTAATGTATTTCTTGGTTTTCCCCGATGAAAAACTGGTACCTAACGCACTAGCTAGCGTGTCAAGAATCGCACGCATTTCGGGCCAGTCAATCGAAGACAAAGGCATATTCCTCAATGAATCGACAATAGCCACGGACGTTATTTCATTTTCTTCGATTTTGCTTCCACTTCCTCACCTTCCTTAAAAAAAAACCCTTTCCTTGGCCAACGCAAAATGTGTACTGCGAAAATTACGCACAAAATTTCCCGCATCAAAATTCTTCTGGAAATATTTACAACTTTCATCACCACTCAACCTACACCACACACCCACGTAATTTTGCACTACGAAATCCTTCGCCTAATCACGAAACTTCCTCTTGCCTGCGATTTTTCTTTCCAATTTCAACCAGTTTCTTATTAAAAACAACACTGCTAAGTTTGCAAATATAACATATAACACTATCTGCGCTAGAGGTGACTGCCGTAGAACTGATTTTTTTTGCAGTCATTCACTACAGCAAACGACAAAGGGAACTTGACCGAAATGAAAATGTGAAAAAAAATCAAAACGAAGCAGAGTGACTAAACGAGAGAGGATTTTTTACGAGAGGGAGCAAGAACTGATTTTTCTACCTATTCGTAAAGCTGTGCATTTGGAAGTATGAATGCGAAAAGTAGCGTGGAGCAACGGATGGTATACGAAGTACCGCACACAAAAGACTACATGAAATTGAATGAATGGTTATGTTGACTGCGCATGAAAAAAAGGACAGACAGAAGCCCTGCTCAAGGGTGAACAAACTGGCCGTCTACAAACAAATCATAGCACCTGCAATCCTCTACGCAGCTCCGGTGTGGGAATCATGTGCACAGACTCACAGGAACAAAATCCAGGTCGCTCAGAATAGAGTGCTGAGGATGGTACTTGATCGTCCTTTTGACACTAGAATAACAAATTTACACGAAGAGGCAGGCATTGCCAAAATAGATTCCAGAATTAACGAAATTAAGACTAAATTTGCACAAAAATGTAATTTATCAGAACATGCTTTGATAAGCAATTTGTATATAGTAGATTAGGTGTATATAGTAGTTGTAGGTTAGTTGTAGTTGTAAATAGTAGTTATAAGTAGTCTCCTTTTTCAAATTTTCAAACAAACCAATCCCACCAAGGTGGTCATTCTCTAAAACAGGCCTGATAGGACTAGGAACTGTAATTAATAATAATTGAAATTTCACAGGAACTAAAGTTGAAAAGACGCATCTGTGTCACTTGATAAGTTATACATGTAAACCACACAAATTCAAGAAATATAGATCATTTAAGTCAAAAAGTAAGTCAGGCATTAGCTCATTTTCGCTTCGGACTGCGTGGTGAGCAGCAATAGCAGCAGTAGGAAGGTGGTGGCTAGACCACTCCTTCACACCCAACAAGCAACAATTGACTGGTCGTGGCAAAGGAGGAAAAGGTCTGGTAAAGGAGGTGCCAAGCGTCATCGCAAAGTTCTTCAAGATAACCACCATCCGTCGTCTGGCTCGCCGTGGCGGTGTCAAACGTATCTCCGGTCTGATCTACGAGGTGTGCTGAATGTGTTCCTGGAAAATGAGGTCCGTGGTGCTGTCACCTACACTAAACACGCCAAGCGCCATGGATGTCCTCTACAATAAAACGGCTCTTTTCAGGGCCATCAAGCTTATATCAGTAAAGAGTTGGAATAGAATTTATGTGTGCCTGTTTGTCCATATTCAGAACCACAAGCCCCCAACGACCACACAAAATGCTCTCCAAAGTTGTAATCTTGTAACCAAACTTGGAAGCAGGGGTGCAAGTGATTTTGATTGATTCTCTTTAACAACTTTCTCTTTGAAAAAAATACTACAAATTTGGTACGCCTACAATTCAAAAACGGAAAGAGTTGAGATAATAGATAATTGATCAATTAAAAGAACTAAATGCCCTTCACATTTATTCCGTCCACTAGCGGTCCTACGTCAAGCTTCCGTTCGTGCCCCTAGGCACAGACCCTTCTTCTTTTTTTTTCGGATAAAATGTCGAAAATTTCCCGGCTGGTCCCAATATTACCAGCCGGGAAATTTTCAAGAAAGGAAAATGTTCAACCATTACTTTTTTAAAACGTTATCAAATACAAATTGTTGAAGAAAAAATTATCTTTAGGAACAAAAAGTTAGGAATTTTTTTTTAAAGGAGAAAGATCAACGAAACAGAATGGTTCACTTGATTTATTCAATACCGAACCATACATCTTCATGATAATATTTTGATTCCTTCTTAACGTTTTACAGTCATCCCATAATTATGCATCAGCTAATAATAATTATGAATCAGTCTGAGCGGCGCCGGTTGTGTAGTGGTAAGCGTGATAATCTCTCACCCCAGCAGGCCTGGGTTCAAACGCAGTCGGCGCCGCCGGGATGTTATGAGGCAAAACATCTCTGATCACGCCTTCCTTCGGAAGGGAAGTTAAGCCGTTGGTCCCCGGTTCATGAATTGATGGGTCGATAGGTAGGGTCCAGGTGTGGGAGCTGCCTCCCTGGCGTCGGTAGCATTGGTGCTCAGCACGGAAAACAAGATCGACGAAAAACAAATCAAGGAAAAAAAATAATCAGTCTGTTCAGCATGTTAGTCAACTGGAAGTGATCCTTAAATTTTGTGTATTTAGTTGATTAAAAGATACGAAAAGTAAATGTTATCTTCGAAATACAGTCAACTCTTGCTTACTCGATATTCATGGGACCATCGACTTAGGCACGTATCAAGTTACAAAACATCATAAAAAAGATTAGAATTCCAAAAATCCAAATTATATAAACTCAATAATTTAATGCTCGATTTAGTTATTTTTTTTTTCCTTGATTTATTTTCCGTCGATCTTGTTTTCCGTGCTGAGCACCAATGCTACTGACGCCAGGGAGGCAGCTCCCAAACCTGGACCCTACCTATCGACCCATCCACTCATGAACCGGGAACCAACGGCTTTACTTCCCTTCCGAAGGATATGCCTGTTATGCCTCAGAACATCCCGGCGGCGCCGACTGGGATTGAACCCAGGCCTGCTGGGGTGAGAGGCAATCACGCTTACCACTACACCACCGGCGCCGCTTCGATTTAGTTATGATTTTGATATGAAATTAGAAATTATAGGGGGAATGGATGAATATCGGCCTAAATGCCCCTTATTTGGGCCCATACATGAATTCAGCAATCGACTAAATTTTCAATAGCGATCAAAAATATCCATTAGTACCGTCCCATTCATTTAGATAAAATGAATAAATAACAGACTTTTAGCGATCTAAGATCCATAGGCCAACAGTAGAGTCATTTACCCTATTTAAAATATTTTCGTCAAGTGATATATTTATTTCAAATTTTTCACCAAAATAATTAATTACTATTTTTTCCTAGTATCTTTCCTCTAGATCACAATTATACTCTATTAATAGAACCGTACTCTGAGATTAATTTAAAAAAAACGGAGGATATTTAAAAAAAAATCTTAGGAGCGGTTTAAGAAAATTCTAAGAGAAGAGTTTTATCAAGTATGTCATGATTAATCTAATGATAATTTTAATGTAACTCTGGGAATAATACCTAATAATGATTGCATGGTAATTTTGACTTGAAGGCGTAAAAATCAAATCCCGGAAAAGTTTTAGATGAGTATCGGTTTTTACATGTTTTTTACCCTTCTTACAAAGAAGGGTATAGATATCACTTGAAAAACCGACTATCGATCCGAGGCCCGGAGGGCCGAGTGTCATATACCATTCGACTCAGTTCGACGAGATCGGAACATGTCTGTGTGTGTACGTGTGTACGTGTGTATGTGTGTATGTGTGTGTGTGTATGTAACGAAATGAATGTGCTCACGTTTCTCAGCAACCGCTCAACCGATTTGGACAAACTCGGCGCAAAATGATAGGTCTTGGGGTCCATTGAACGCTATTGAACGGTTTTGGAATCGGTGAACCGGTTCTGGAGATATGGCCGGAATAAGATCCGGTGAATATGGGCCTTCACGCTGGATTTAACGGAAAACGTATCAAAACCATCATGCGACACATCAAATTACTACAGAATTCAAAAATAAGATCAATGCAAGTCGTGTTAAGTGTTCCAGACCACATTGGACACACTTGGACATGTTCCGGGTACCCCGGGGAAGTTGCTTGAATATGAATTGAATTAAAACCCATTAAATCACATTAAAATACGATGATAAGGTGATTGGTAGCATCACCAAATAGACTACACCTGGATATATTCCGGGTACCCCCAGGCAGTGGCGTAGCGTCACTGGATGACACGGGGGTGGGGGGCTTGGTCACTGATAATGACAATAAAATAAATAAACTTGAATAAGTAAGAAGGGTCTGATCACACCATAGGTGGATAAATTCGGGTTTTTCATTTTATTTTTTCATTTTTTTTTTACTTCAATGTTGATGATATGAACATCCAGATTGGAGTAGGAACGAAAAATAATTTGCATAAAATAAGACGAATAACTGATAGAAATTATGCAACAAAAGAGCAGGTCTTTTTTAATTTTCTTTTTTTGGTTAGGTAAATACTTGCTCTGTTTCACTAATTGATTCTGTATATCTGGTGTCAAAATTTGGCCGTAAATTAAGGTTTATAGATTTTTCTCGGTTCTCTTGACAAATTCCCAGGTTTTCCCGGTTTGTGCGGCTACACAGCAAAAAAAATATTTTAATGTTTCATCCAACAGGATACACTTCAATGATGTCGAAAATCTCGCATAATTTTAATGGCCACAAAATAATATTATTGAAAATCTTGTCCTTTTTGACAAGTAACATTACACCATATTTTTGATACGATTGAAGTGCATTCACTTTGCTGTGGTATCAAAATTATTTTTTTTGCTTTTTAAATTCCTGGTTATTTCCCAATTTTTCCAGTTTTTCCGGATTGCTCGGTATTTTTTTTTTAATATTGAGTAAACATTCAAAAAACTTTTAAAAACTTAAATATTTCAAAAAGTATATCTGCAATATTTCTGATTTATTGTTAAGATAAAGCTCATAAAATGCCAACTTTTGCAGTATTTCAAACTATCGATAAAAATCGTATAACATCAACTTTTTGCCATATTTTAGAACTTCTTGGTAACAATGTCTTAAATATTGTTTCTTGTGTAGAAATTACATAAAATAGCGTAAAAGGAAAAAAATTTAAAAAAAAAATGACTACAGGTTCATGTTCAACGATATTTTTCAATTCAAGTCTCCATGGTTTTAAATACTCTAAAAGATTACATTTCTTCAAGCTTTCTGTAATATAAAAATTGAAGATATAATTTTATATTATAATTACCAAATTCAGAGCAGCGTTAAAGGTTATAACAGTTGCAAACCGAACCGTAAATCAAAATATTTTAGTGAAAACAGGAACGCAAAAGTCGAATTGAAATTTTCTATCAAAACTTTAAAATAGTGTCGAAAAAAAATATACCTGAGTTAAATATACAGAAATTTGGTGAACCTATTTTCAATTTTTGTTTTGCGCTTAACACAAATTACGAACAGTTAATTACATCCAAATGCTAACCGAAACCTTATTTTGCAACGCTTAACTATTTCATTCGAGTATTCGCTCATGATCTTCGAAAATAAACATTGATTTTAGATGTTGCAAATATACATGGAAATGATTTTTAATTGGATTCATTCTACTCGACAACGAGTTTCAGGATGCATTTCGGTCTCATGTGTCGTGTCTTTATCAAGGTATTTACAATACCCGTATCCATCAAATCGGAAACAAGTTGGAACAAGTCTAAATAAGCCTCCAAAAGTTAAAAATTACCATACCTTTCATTCGAAACTTAGCTCCACCTGTAACCATGGATTATTTTATCACAGCTTCTCATTCAATCTGCCATTTGTTAACCAATCGAACAATCTCTTCGCATTTGGGGGCTGGTTTTATCCGTGTTGCGATTGTGTCACGCGTTCAATTACTCGTGCAATAAACCCAGTTGTCGTCACATAAATTTTGCAAAACTGTTGACCACTTTCTTTATGGATTTGAATGCTTCAAGTTGCTCGCTTCGGCGTCCGGCTCGAAACAAGATCGAAAAGGGCTTATATCACATTCACGACACTACTATCTAGGTCTTCTTTACCAACACAGATATGCATTCACGTAGGCACAGTAACTCTTCCACAGTTGCCCCCTTCCAAAAACTTCTGCACTCACGTCCCGTTTCAATGTCATCAATCCATTCGCGTATTGAGCGAGGAGAACGCGTTTTCCAATTTACGAGCGGAGATTATGCAAAGCATAAGCCTCGATTGGGAAGGTCGGGATTTCGATTAATACTTGATTCGAGAGAAGGGCCCACAGATTGGTATCTCTTCACGATCCTGTTTGTTATCGGGAATCACTTATCAACTGAGGTACGTAGGAAATGAAAACACCTACACTGGCAATCTAACGGATCATTCGCATGTAGAATGCAACCAATGCAACTTGATCGTACCTTCGAAAGTAGTGAACTTCCAGCAGTCTCTCAGAACAAGTGGCATTAAATTCCAGAACGCGAGACCATAACAAAATCAACGAGAATAGGTTGTATACTGTTTACACACACACGCGCATGGTCAAGACGAAGAACTTGTGAAACAAAAGTAAACAAGCAAAACGCGAAACAATTCCAGTCACGAAACTCTAGCTTGCCTCTAAAGCTTACGCGGGTCCCCTTGCTTCAGACGGTGCAGAACACGTAGAACGACGGCGCGATGTATCGCGGTTTCAGAACTAGCGGCCAGCGAGGAGCGACTTCAGCATGCGCTCATAACAGTTTCGAACGGAAAGCAGAACTGACTACAACTCGCCAAGTTGTATCTCCCCCGGCCCGGACCGGCTCTACTTCGATTGCTGGCTGGTGAACTGCTCTCAATCCATGCTCTCTCTCACGCGCGGCGGGCTTGGTTTGGTTGTTCCTCTGACGACGGCACTGGAGAACCAGAAAATATCAGCCACTGCTTTGTGAACTCAATCGAAGCGAGGTGAGCCAGCCAAAAGCGAATGATCTTCGCCGCTTGTTCTCCCCATCGAATGGCACACCGTGGGCCTCGCTGGTTTGTCTTCGATTTATTCTTATCAACCATGGCGATAATGGAACCGTAGATGCAATAGCGAGAGACGTCACCGGAGGCAATTAGCGATGGCATAAAGGAAATTGACTGCACTTCCGAACCACGAGTGTGAAAGCAAACCAGAAATACTACACAGTTCGAAAAAGTTATGAAAATCGCTGTCTTAAAATGTGATGTATATTAGGGTGCGTCATCATTGCAACCTCATGCTCCCCAGTGCTCTTTCGATGCGCATTGAGGTCCCCAATAACTGTGCACAAATTTGAACAAATTTGATTATGGTCTGAATTTGCGGGAGAATTTAAAATGTTGTTTGGGCAGATGTATGGAAAATTACGCGAACCTATTCATTTGCCTGTCAAATATTCAAAAAATGATCAATTTTATCCAAACCTCGGACTTAGATTTGGAATACTATGTACAACAACTTTGACGAAGACTGCAAAATGATTCGCATTCTTTTTAAAAAGTTATTAAACTTTTACTTTGGCCAAATGCTTCACTCATACCTACAAGCTCATAATACGCCAGCAGTTAAGTGTTGAGCATTATGCCTATAGTAAAATAATAATAACTTATTGCTCAGGAGTTAAAATGATTTGCGGTCTTGGACAAAGTAGTTCTGCATGGTATCTCCAATCTAAATCCGAAAATTGGCTGAGCAATTTTCGATTTTTTGGCAACCAAATGAATAGTTTCATGTCGATATATTTTCCCATAAAAAAATTCAACTAAGTCCACTCAAATATTGCACAGTTGTTTGGGACCTCAATACGCATCGAAAGAACAGTTGTGATCCACCATATAAAGTTGACCCACCCTAATGTGCATCAAAAGATGCTCGTACATCTGTATGGGCAATCTTTAGAAACACTGTTTACGTAGAGAGATTTTTCAAATCGTGGCTGCAGGTTGATAAATTATCTTATCATTTATCACTGATTTATTAGCTGAGTCTGAATGAAGTTTGGGCAATTTACTGGTATGGTAACTTTGTATTTTTTTTTTCTTATTAAGTGTAATTCAGTTAAATTTGTGGCATGTCAAGAGATCTTTAACTACAAAGGGGCAACATTTCAACGAATATTTTTCATTGTAATTCAGTGTTTAAGAAGTTTTTTTTAAGACGTTTTACTGAAATTTATCAAACTTCATACACGGGGCATAAGCAACATAAAAGAAATAGGCGAGCATTTGTCCAACTGAATAATTACACGATTGAGGACGGTTCTGGTGCACTATTTTCATTCAGGGATTCAGGTGACCAATAATCGAAAATTTACTTTCTCCTCGTGCTTCGTGATTCGTGTTCGTCAATCGGTAGTAGCCTATTCAACAGAGGAAGCCCCTGAATTTCAGTTCTCTAAACCATCATAGCAACAAATTCTGAATTTTAATTGTGATGTAAACATTCATTCACGTACTTTTGTTTCACGCAAACCAGCAACTTTTAAGCAATGTTGTTTACAAATATGGGCTTTTGTATACCATATTTGCAACATTCCATTAAAAGTCTCAGATCAGAGAAACTCTATATTTACCGAGATACAAGTAATTGATGAATCTACGTTACGGCCAGCAGATGGAAATGATGTGAAAATGATAATGACGTTTTGCTAGCTGTCAAATCGTATGGAATATTTTTACATCATCTCTTTTGTGGTTTTGGATTTCAAACCTAGGTGTCGCATGCAGTGGTGCAGTTTCGCGTGGATTCATCAATAGAGTCAGGCAATGGATCACATCATTCGAGCAGTTTAAAATGACGTTTCCTACCACTCGAACTTCAGCGTGGAACGATATTTTAATGTTTTTTCTTCTACAACCTCGAGAAAATAGGGTCTTATTTGTAAAACGCTTGAAAAATCTGGAATTGGTTGTTTCATTTCCGTTAAATCGCTGGTAGAAGGTCGTCCCAAAACTGCTCGACAATATGATTAACTGTCGGTTTTGTAAAAAATCAATAAGTCATTCAATTTCATTTTTCTCTGTGATGAATATCAGTCTTTTTCAATGCTTGATATTCATAAACACTTATGTTGTAAGCTTACAAATTAAATATAGAGTATTTGTACTAACTGTATTAAAGTACGAAATATTTGCAAATCAATGAAATTTTTTTAGCTTAAATGTTCTAAACAAAAAATGTTTGTCAAAGTTTACATTTGGGGCAAAGGCAAAAAACATTTTCCGACTTTTAAACTTCACTTTATTTGGTGTTGTATGGTTAGTTGTGAACACGATGCCTCCGGTAAAATGTGTAACGGCAAATTGGCAATATTTGAAAAAATTATTTCTCAGCAATTTATCAAAAGAATTTAATTCTATTAATACAGAATAAATCTATATAGTATTTAGTTTCAAATGAAACCAATAGTTTTTAAATTCGTCAATAAATGGCAGAGCTATGGTTTTTCAACCATTGCAAGTTTGCCGCTACACATTTTACTGGATGCATCGTGGTCGAAGTGTTAAGGGGTGCGGCGAAGCTTACTACACTGAAACTTTCCCGATGGTGGTTCGTTGCGGCTGCGGTCGCAACACTCCTCCCCAGTAGTTACGGTAGTCGTCGCCAGACTCGTTTGCATACACCTCCGACATGCTCCAGGAACTACGGCAGCACTTTCGTTAAACGCGATCGGGGGCTTTGAACCGTTCGAGAATCCAATAAGGATGTGGTTCGTGGTTAGCGATGAGACTTATTCATGTTCGAGCGGTATTTCGGTCAGCGGTCTAGCGTTGATAATGGAGAAAGACCATATGGTTTGGGCACTTACGAAGCTTCCGATCAACTTGTTTTAGTCAGTCTCTTGCAGGACATCCTTCAATTTGCGGACTATGAAGTTAGTTCCGCAGTTGCTATTTATGTCCAGTGGCATTCCTCATCGTGCAATGAAATTTCAAATGGCAATGATACAGGAGTCTGCTGATAATGAGTCGGCAATCTAGATGTGTACTGCTCTGAAGGTCGTTATCAGTACACCCCAGCGTTTCTCGACTCCACGGCCGACCATGACCTGCATAGGCCCGAAACAGTCGATACCGACATATGAAAATGGTTCTGATCTTGCATTGTTGGCAGCGACTTCGACAGCGACGGTAGGAGACGTAGCACATAATACTTCTGCCTATGGCATATGGAAAGCAAGATAGGATGCTTCATATCCTTTCCCACGAAGTCGAATGCGTAGTACACCGTCACTGTCGAATTTCAGGCTGAGCTTGTAGAGAGCGCTGTGCTTTGGCAGGTTTCGCTTTCTCCCGATCTGCTTCCTGGAGTATTTGGATCTCTTCCGAAAAAACTTCAGCTTGAACGCTCCTACTAGTTCTTCCTGTGTGAGTGAGCAAGTGAGAAGCGTCTCCTTCAAAAGCTTCCTACGGATGCTCATCGGGAACCACCTGACGAAAGCTGCGTCCCGAGTCGCTCGTTTTGCTTCGCAATCCTTGCAGTATACCTTCGCAATGTTCTCATCATCGTACACACACTCGTAATGGAACCAATCTCCACAACACACCAGCCGACTGTTTTCCTAGGAGCCACATATTCTACAGGCATCGTACAATGTCACTGACGATTCGTTGCGTCTTTGAGCTACTTCTGACTCAGAACCTTCACTGCGCACTCCCCGGTCGCATAAACGAAATTCCCAATATGTCACAAAATAGGTATGGTGAAGACACATCGTAATCACCCCCCACCCGTCGGTGTTAAGTTGGTAAACGAAGCAAACCAGAAATTTTGAGTAAAACTAGTTTAGAATGTAATGTTTACATGTGCAAAATTTCGTCACAATCTGTCAAGTGGTTATCGAGATGGCTTCCAAGCAAGAAGTGATTTAAAACAAAAATATGGGTGCGGTCGTGGAAAATCCAGGCTAGTCCCACAGGTGGATCACGAAACAGGTTGGAATCGACAATTCGATCATATCCGAGGAGTAAAATAGTTCAAAGAGATCCAGGCGACCCAGCGGCGAGCTGGCAGCGAAAGAAAAACGAATACGACCGACCCCTTGAACGCAAGGAAGGTGAGGGAATAATCCAAGCGCAATCCGAACCTTTGGATTCAGAACATGGCCAAGAAGGTCAATTCTTCCGTCTGGTTCGTCCAGCAGGCAATGAAACGGGCCGGAGTTCAGGTCTTCAAGGAAGGCACCTAACCGAACCGATAATCAGAATACGGTGGCCAAATCCCGCGCTAGGAAGCTGTACCGCGAGTGGTTGGTGCAGCCAAAATGCATCGTAATCGATGACGAGACGTACATTAAAGCGGAGGCCAAACAGATCCATCTGCCAAACTCGCCAGAACTTCGCCCAATAGAAAAATTCTGGGTGATTATGAAGGGCAAGCTCCGGAAAACAGCGAAGTTCTTCAAAAACCACAAGGATTTGAATAAAGAGTGGATGAAAGTGTGTAAGAAAGATGGTGCAAGTGTTGCACAGGATTCGATGGGTAGCATGAAGGTATTTCAAAAATATCAGACTTAAAATGAATTTTTGGTGATCACTTGGTGTGTTGCATTTTTTTTTTTTCGAGTCAACAGAAAATTGTTTTTATAAGCTACAAACTGTATCAATATTTGTTTGCTCTGAAGAAGACTCAGATTACATCAAAGCTCCAATCGC
Organism: Ochlerotatus camptorhynchus; assembly: GCF_037179485.1. Taxonomy (NCBI): domain Eukaryota; kingdom Metazoa; phylum Arthropoda; class Insecta; order Diptera; family Culicidae; genus Ochlerotatus; species Ochlerotatus camptorhynchus. The sequence goes on from NW_027040773.1 coordinate 1,321,142, forward strand.
CATCAAAGCCTAAATGCCATGATATTCAATCCTAACTGATCAATTCATTCATTTCATATCGTCTGAAAAACCTGCTTCTGTAAATAAAGAAAAAAAGATTCCATCGCAAACCTATGATTTTTGAAGATTTTTTTCAGTTGATAATTATGTTTGATTTGATTAGATAATTGATAAGAACTAAATAATATAAACAAAACCCAGAAGATACGTATTTGTCTCACAATCATGAAGTTTTTTTTCAAAACAAATAAGGGTTGACTTTTCACTCAGATTTCAATACCTTTTATCTGTTTCCTTCTTAAAAAAACAGTAAACACTGATTCGATTTTGACAGTTCAAATTGGTTTGAAAATCATAACGTTTTCACCAGACCTAGGTTGCAAAAACTTCGAAATAGTTTCCCACTTTTTAACCTCACTTCAGTTGGTGTTGTAGGGTTGTTGACCTTACCGAAAATGGTTAAAAAAAATATAATCCCTGCTAAACTTTAACTGAAATGGTTATGGAACTTTACATGAATGCGTGATAAAGTTTTAACCTTATGTATTATGGTTTTTTGGAAGTGAACCCTACAAATAATGGGTTGTTAAGAACCATTACCATTCAAAATTCTTGTTTTCTTCGTACATTTTCGGAAAGAAAACTAAATTAGAACCTTTTTACTTATGGTTTGAGAATTTTAATGGTAATGGTTATGGTAGTCAGTAAGGTCCATGGAAGTGAATCTTACAAATAATGGGTTGTTAAGAACCATTACCATTAAAGTTCTCAAACCATAAGTAAAAAGGTTCTTATATAGTATTGTTCGGAAAATTTATGGAGAAAACAAAAATTTTAAATGGTAATATATAACCCATTATTTGTAAGATTCACTTCCCAAAAACCATAATACATAAGGTTAAAACTTTATCGCAAAAATGTTCAAGTAAAGTTCCATAACCATTTCAGTTACAGGTTAGCAGGGATGTTACGCAATTTTTAACCATTTTCGGTAAGGTCAAGATATGGTTCGCGTTTATGCGGGAAGTGTTGCGACCGCAGCCGCAATGAACCACCATCGTGAAAGTTTCAGTATAGTAAGCTTCGCCGCCCCCCCCCCCCTTAAATAGCAACTGACCATGCACTACAACTAACCCTACAACACCAAATAAAGTGAGGTTAAAAAGTCGGAAACCATTTCGTTGTTTTTGGCGAAGACGTAATGAGCTTGGAGACATTTTTTAAATTCAGAAACGATTATTCAGATGTAAGATTTAGAATATTTTCTGTGTCACGGAAATTCAAAGCTGTCAAAATATACATAGAAAAAAATGGAAAAATTTCAATGTTCATCATTTGCAGAATGAACCTTATCAAAAGTATTTCAAAGGATGTATCTGAAGAAATGTATGCTTTTCTGATTTTTCTCCTCTACTTGCTGATCGAATGATGAACTTTCGAGGATATCAAGACTGGAAATCAAGCAGATAGGTATCTGAAGTTTGCGAAGCGTGAATCTGAAGGGTGAAGTCTAAGCAGTGATACTCAAATTGAATTGATTTGCTCTGATTTTTGTCTGGGCTGGTTCCACATTTCCTTTGTGGTTCGCCTTCATAAGGGATTTACTGCAGTGGCTGCATCTGCTCCCTGGAAAGCGCATTGAATTCAAATGTGACCCTCAAATGTGAGCAGTACAGAACAAAAAACTTAAAAATATGATTTGCAAAACGAATATATGTGATTCTCACCGAATTAATCTTAACCTTCTTGCCGTTGTTTATATCCTCTCAACGCTACTAACAAATTGGTTTCTTTATTTTTTTGGAAATTGATCGATTTTTATACTTCATTTGAAAAGTCTTTGTTTCGAACCCATAGACTTTCATCTCGATCTTTAAATCAAGATTTAAAGCAAATTTCAAAGCAAATCACCCCAGCAGGCCTGGGTTCAATCCCAGTCGGCACCGCCGAGATGTTCTGAGGCATAACATCTCTGATCACGCCTTCGGAAAGGAAGCAAAGCCGTTGGTCCCCGGTTCATGAGTTGATGGGTCGAAAGGTGTAGGAGTTGCCTCCCTGGCGTCGGTAGCATTGGTGCTCAGCACGGAAAATAAGATCGACGGAAAACAATACAAAGGGAAAAAAATAAAAAAAATTAAAGCAAAATCATAGCTTCACACAAAAGGCTGGTCCATTTAGAATCCGGACACTTTGTTTATTCTATAGCAGTGCCTCTAAAGGGTGATACGGTCAAAATTTGGTCAATATCAACTTGACGTATTTCTTTCAATTTTGCATTTAAAAAACCTGAACACCCCTCATTTTGAAGGTGTGTGTGTGTAGAATGTTGCTCCTATTTTGATTTTGCAATTCACTCTTCAGTTGTCAAAATGCCGTCCAAGCAAGAAGAGTAGCGTATCAAAATTTTGCTCGCGCATCGTGAAAATCCGAGCTACTCGCACGCAAAGTTGGCAAAATCGCTAAAAGTTGCCAAATCAACCGTTACAAATGTAATTAAAGTGTTTGGGGAACGTTTGTCGACAGCCAGGAAGTCTGGATCGGGGGGAAATCGAAAACCGGAAGCCGCTGAGACGACAAAGAGAGTTGCCGGTAGTTTCAAGCGAAACCCTAACCTCTCTCTCCGAGATGCCGCAAATAAGCTGGGTGTATCGTCTACAACCGTGCATCGAGCCAAAAAACGAGCCGGACTATCGACTTACAAGAAGGTAGTGACTCCAAATCGCGATGATAAACAAAATACGACGGCCAAAGCGCGATCCCGGAGGCTGTACACGACGATGCTGACGAAGTTTGACTGCGTGATAATGGACGACGAAACCTACGTCAAAGCCGACTACAAGCAGCTTCCAGGACAGGAGTTTTATACGGCAAAAGGAAGAGGAAAGGTAGCAGATGTTTTCAAGCACATGAAACTGTCAAAGTTCGCAAAGAAATATCTGGTTTGGCAAGCCATCTGTACCTGTGGCTTGAAAAGCAGCATTTTCATAGCTTCCGGGACTGTCAACCAAGAAATTTACGTGAAAGAGTGTTTGAATAAACGTCTGCTGCCTTTCCTGAAGAAACACGGTTGTTCCGTACTGTTTTGGCCGGATTTGGCATCTTGCCATTACGGTAAAAAGGCCATGGAGTGGTACGCCGCCAACAACGTGCAGGTGGTTCCTAAGGACAAGAACCCTCCCAACACGCCAGAGCTCCGCCCAATTGAGAAATACTGGGCTATTGTCAAGCGGAACCTAAAGAAGACCAAAAAAACTGCTAAGGGCGAGCAGCAGTTCAAGGCAAACTGGCTTTCTACGGCGAAGAAGGTGGACAAGGTGGCTGTACAAAATCTGATGGCAGGGGTCAAGCGTAAGGCCCGGCAATTCGGATTTGGAAAAACGGAAGCCTAACTGAATATTTTTCCTGAATTTTATACTAATTGAACTTGAAAAAGAAATTTAATTTGATTTTTTAAATAAACGATTTCACCGATTTACACGCGTTTTCCCTTGACCAAATTTTGACCGATCACCCTTTAGTGGTCGGATTTAGAATGTTTTGACAGCGATTTGTTTTGAAAGTACACTTGTTTCAGTGGTGAAAATTTTGTCATGATACTTGCAGTATTAAAAAAGTTTGTAAAAGATGGAAGACGAGAAAAGAAAATAAATCCTGCACACCCAAAAACCCACACACGAAAACCAACGTAAACAGTTCGAAATATCGCAAGCGCTTCCAATAGTGTGGCCCGTAAGGTTCAAAGCAAACGTCGTGCTGTAACTTTGGATCGGCATCTGAACTGGAAGGTGTTGTGGTCGATCAAGAGAAACCCAGGACTCTCGGATCGGAATGTCGCCAAATATACGGTGCCAGCCGTAGTACCGTCCGGACGATCCGTCTGCGAGCAGGTTACCGTTCATTCCGTGCCTCCAAGCAACCGAACAGGACGATGAAGCAGAATCTAGTGGCCAGAACACGCACCCGAAAGTTGTACGACCGGGTTCTGACGAAGTACAGACGAAACCTATGTCAAGAAGGATTTCACCCTGCCTGACAAAAGTTTTATTTGGCCACTGCACGGAGTGATGTCCCCAGCATATTCGAATTTGTTTTCGCCAATGAATTCGTCCGGAAACTGATGATCTGGCAAGGAATTTACAGCTACGGACTCAAAACCAAGCTTTTCATCACTAACAAAACGATGGACTCGAAGCTGTATAAGCAAGAGTGCCTGGAAAAAATTATACTACCTTTCATTTCTGTTCAGTTCTGGCCACATTTGACAAGCTTCGACTACAGCCGGGAGGTGCTGCAGTGGTACCGCGACAATAAGGTGGATTTCGTCGACAAGGGTATCAATCCACTAAACTGCCCGCAATTCCGCCCAATCGTAAAGTATTGTGTATTTATCAAGCGGAAGTTAAAGAAAACCAGAACGACGTCTCAGCACGCCTCATGTGAATTCTCACTGAGTGTGAAACAATCGTGAGTGTGAAATAATCGATAGAACTCTTTCACTCATTTTTGATATCTGTTCGGGACCTAACACCTCTGCGACCAGTAATTTGATCTATTGTAGTTCCCGTGTCCTTAGTTTATATGACAATTGAGAAATGATGAAGTATTCGATTAGTTTACAGTTGTCATTCTTGCATTTATCGCAAGGATCCGACTCTAAATAATTGAAAGGTCCCGATCTTTATACACTCTATTCGTACCCTCTATTTAACGATCATCCTCGGTGAAAAAAGCCGAGTCTTGTCACTGTCAACAAGGCATAAAAAGTAACAAGAACTAAGACATGTTCCTTGGATTACTGAACAATCCTATTCCCCAGTTTGAAGTTAGTCAGGACTACACAGTTATAAAAAGAAGTGTAAATTTCTGTTCAATATGATGCACATTAAAGGAGCGTCACATATCATATAAGTTTACATTATAAACCGTGTAAAGTTCTGAGACTTTTCATGAAATTTTGCAAATATTGTAAACAAAAGCCCATCTTTGTAAACAACATTGCTTACAAGTTGCTCGTTTGTGTGAAATGAAATAAAAGTTTACGTGACTGAATATTTACATCACAATTAAAATTCAAACGTACCATGAAAAGATGATCTACCCACGTTCCACTCATCGAAGGTACCTGAACAAATCGGCGATCATTTCTTCTGCCAGTGGTGACGGGGGTAGATACCCCTCACTATCCCTCCCTAACAGGGGAGTTTGGTAAAGGAGATGATCAACCCGATTTGAAACAATATTTATTTATTTGCTCACCATCTTCGACCACGTGGTACAAACTGATTACTAAAACCTAATTTAATCTAAGCCCCTTATTCTAGCACTAAACACATGTTTGGTCAAAATAAAATCAAACTCGCTACAAACATCATTAAAGGAACGCAAACAAGAATTAAAACAACTATTGAATCCAAAATTCGTTCTGTGAAATGGAATTGCAAGCAACGGTGAATTACGGAATCGTCGAGGAGGAGTATACCACGGAATCAGTTCCAGGAGTTCGGGACAGTCCACGTTGCCTGTTATGAGGTCGAAGATAAACAGTCGTTGCAATTTAAGACGCCTGGCAGAGAGGGATTCCAAATCAATCAGCTTGCATCGGTCGGGATAACTTGCAAGATTGATTGGATCATTCCAGGGGAGCTGACACAAGGCAAACCATATAAAACTTTTCTGAATCCTTTCAACCGCAAGGATATGCGTAACGTAAAATGGAGACCAAACCGGGGAAGCATATTCTAAAATGCTGCGAACCAGCGAGCAGAATAGCGTCTTGAGACAATAAACATCGGTGAAACCAGAAGCATGACGACGAATAAAACCAAGCACAGTATATGCTTTAGCAGTTACGAGACTGCTCTAAAAAGCAAATTACAGTTGAGTTGGTTAGATTTAAAAAAAAATTACAGATCTTTCGATAATTTACGATTTGCATATCGTCTCCAAAATTACAGTTCTCCGGTAAAGTCGACTACTAATCAAGCAATGCACATCGGTAAACGCTACCGATTTTTCGGTAAATTTGACAACTAATTGTGCTGATTCATTTTACAGATTTTTCCGTAATGTTCTCGATTACCAAAAACATTACCGACCGTTCAGCTGTTGAGAATTCGGTAAATGTATTACCGAAGTCGGTAATTTTTTCAATGCGTGAATGTGAACTGATAAATACTGAATGTCTTCTATACACAGAGAAAAAAATAATTCTAATCATTGCGTAACCCGAGTAGGAACAAATATCTCGATACCTTAAATTGGTATGGATGAGCCTGACATAAGAGGTAAAACATCAAAAAATAATACCAAGAAAATGTTCCCCAAATACCATTCCAATACCAAATTATGATAATGCAATACCAAAACACTACCATACATGTACTCTTTTGGTATACAAATATCATTTTTTTTTTTTTTTTGTTATTCACAAAGTGTTTTGCATGTAAATTTTTGGTATTATTCTTTGATATTTTACCTCTTATATGTCATGCTGGTCAAAACCAAATTTTGGTGTCAGGTCAAAATTAGGTATTCATAAGTTATTTTCTCCTGCTCGGGAAAGCATCCCTCGTGTAATTTTAAGCTAAATTTATCAAAAGCAACGAAATGATTAGCAGTCAGAATACCAAGGGTGCAAAATGCGTTTCAATGTTGTGACACAGCTCGCTTGTCTTGTTGACGAGAACCGAGCTTGCTCACAGCATTGATACGCATTTTGCACTCATGGTATTATTCTGACTGTTAAAAAGCCTGTATGCAATATTTTTGATTCACAAAAAAAAATTAGCTGTTGGGTATAACTTCCCTCGTTTAATTTTGAACAGGTTGGCATAAACTAAAAAACTGAGTATACGTGCATCATTACAGATTTATGCGAAATTGTATTCCGAATTTTAAATTGAAAAATGCCGAGGAAATACGCGGTGAAAGGATGTTGCGCGGACATTACAGAAGTGTGATTTAAATCTCACTGCAGTCTGAAAAATTATCGAGAAAATCTACCCAAGAAAAAATCCACGTAAACAGAACCACTGAACTGTCATCCGATTGAGGTTAACCACGATGGAACAGAACCTTACAGTAAACGATCTCAACAAATAAATCCAGAGGGAGAGAGAAACTTCGTGAGAGCAAGAGACTGATCGAGACTCATGTACTGATGCTACTACCATAATTCGATTGGGCTTGCAAACACCAACCGGTATACGGTGGGTGTTTTTGGTAGGTTGTTTTGAGTTCAACACGTCTGTATGTACCAATACTAAGGTGCATTGGACTTTAGTTGCAATTCATGCTGCTAATAAATAAAACAGACGTGAAATCCCGAGCAGGAGAAAATAACAAATGAAAACCAAATTCTGACCTGATATAATAATTTGGTATTGACTAGCATGACACAAGAGGTAAAATATCGAAAAAGTTACATGCAAAATACTTTGTAAATAACAAAAATTGATATTTGGATACCAAAAGAATACCTGTGTGGTATTGTTCTGGTATTGCATTTGGTCAATTTGGTATTGGAATGGTATTGTGGGAACATTTTTTTTTTTGTATTATTTATCGGTATTTTACCTCTTATGTCAGGCTCATCCACACCAATTTAAGGTATCGAGACATTCGTTCCTGCTCGGGATGGTGAATTTGCTTCAGAGAAAAGCCGGGTTATGCGTGAGTAATGCGATTTTTCTATAATATTAATTAGGAATCCAATCTAGGTTCAAGAAGTTAGGCGCTAGAAAACAGGTAACAGTAATGACCGTCCAGCATGATTGACCTTCCCGTCAGATCATGTTCTAGTGATAATGACGCCCTGTCAAGGAATAGAATGTTGTTACATGCCACTGAGAGCGATTAAGTGTGATGAATAAACAAAACAAAACTTGTCCACTGTGGCTACACAGTCGCACACACACAAAAAAATCATAAGATACTTGCGGGTGGTCACTAACGATGTTTCATTGTTTTACATATCCACACGACTCACTTCTAGCCGGGGCAGAACGATTAAATAAATTATGCGTGTACGCACTCGACAACAAGTCCCAACGGCTCAGGTAGCGTTTCAAGCTAAACTGACGTTCTGTTAAACGAGAATGTCTTATAAATGAAGATGCACAAAATAATCCAAGTCTCCGGCGTTTTTATGAATTTTATAGCCGCTAATTTGGTCATTTGAGTGATGTGTTGAAATTTCAAAGTTTAAGCACGCAATACATATAGCATAAACACCAAATGTAAGTGTGGACTTAAGGTCTTATGTCACGTGATCGTCATTTTTGATGGATTATTGAAAAAAAAGAATGGTAAAGAAGATCGAAAAATCCCACTCCCATTTTTTTTCTAATTATGTCACATATATCATTGACTTTATGCATTTCTCTCAAAGTTTTTAGTTGTTAGACAAAAAGGAGAAGGAGAAAAAAAGGAAAGTTTTGTATTTCTCTAAGGATCATTTAAGCATAAAAACATGTGTATATTCGCTTTATATTTTGAGAAATTTTACTTCAAATAAGCAAAATGTTCCTTCAAGGGTACATGAATTTCTAAATTGGGAAAACATCCTTGAAATAATCCTCTCTCTGATAAGAAGAGAAAATAGAGCATAGACCATAGTCGAGCTAGTACTATCTTGCCAGTGGGAAGCTATATTTCTTTCCACATTTTTGAAGCATATAATTGGGTGTACTGGGGTATTTTTGAAAATAATTATGCAAATTTAATTTTTGTTAGAAATCACCTGGTTTTGCCACTTAAGATTGAAATACTTATAAGTCAACTTCAATCTCAATTATCATGAGAAGTTCCAAAAGTAATTTAGAATATTCTGTAAATATATCGGCATTTTCGGAGCATAGACTACCATGTACCGGGGTATTTAAAAAAATAAGACTAATTAAATTGATATTAGAAATCAACCGGCTTTGCCATTTCAATTTTATAAACAGTGTAACTCAAAATTGATCATACAGCAGTACTTAAATTTTAGAAAAACGGCTCTAAAATGACAAGTTAAAAATATACGTGTCTGAACTTTTCTCAGCTGACTCAGCAATATATTTATCAATTTGGCCGGAAAAAATAAAAATCTCAAGTTTTTCTTTTGTCAAGTTTCCACCGGTTGCTTTAACTCTTGCATCTTCTGTCAAAGTATAGAATCAATAGTGACCTGCGGCGAAGTTCCGAACTAAAACTTAACTTCATTCAATGGGTCTTGTCATTTATAAAAAAAATCTTCTGAAGACACCCTATTGAAAAAATCTCTGTGAAAGATGGCAATGAAAAAAGTTCATGGATTTGGCCTTTTGCACCACAGTGCACCGTAATCGTCCGATTTTCGTAATCGATCTAAATTTCTTAACTTACAAACCTGCTGCAATGCTACTTAATGATCCAATTCTTTTCTACAGTGATTCAACAATTTTTGAGCTAAAGCCAATCTTTTCAAAATTGGTTTAAATTTTTTGAAGCGAGGCCAAATCAGAAACGATTCAGGAAATTCCTAGTTGAGATGACACTTCAAAAAGCAGATTAAAAACTGATATTGAACGAATGAATGGGAAATGACACTGATGAAGACTGCATATTGTAGTCGAAATACGTATCTGTCATAGATACCAAAATTAATTAAGTGGAATTAAATGGAAGATAACCATTTTTTTTTTGTTGTTTTATGAGTCTTATCTTTTCGAAGTGAGTCTGAACTTTTTTGAAGTGAGTTCAAACTTTCGAATAAGTCATCAACTATTTTCTAACTGAGTCAAAAAAATTCTTTTTTTTTAAACTAGTTCGTTTATTTGGAAGGCTCAATCGCGTTAGCTTTACGGAGCCGATAGTTCATTGTTCTTTGTTTGTAACAAAATTCTCTTAATTCTATGTCTAGTAGGAGTTGGGCCGAATACTCGTGGCTTACTCGAGGTTAGAGAGGTACATTGTCGAAGGATAGGATCAGGGGAGGAGCTTGGGGGCAAGGTTTCGTTGTCTCAGCAGAGCGTTGTCACCAGTATGAACGGTTGTGCGGTTCTAGTTTCGTCTGGGGTTCGACCGGCTATGGTGACCAGTGGGCGACGATGAGACTCATCGAGACGGGGGTCAAGACAAACAAAAACTAATAAAGAGAGACAAAAGACAAAGGAATTAAATTCTTATACTAGACATTTGAAGAAACACATAAACCGACTGCATATATCAGATGTCGCGAGTTCCCAACACGTATTTGATAGGAACATAGGGTTGTCTTCCTTGGGCCTCGAGGGTATTCAAAAGTCGCTCTCTGGCGGCGTCATTATCCGTACATTGCCAAACTGCATGATCGATGTCATCGTAAACGTTTCCACAGCGACAGATGTTGCTGTCCACGAGGTTTATTTTATTGAGATGAGCATCTAGCGAGTAGTGGTTGGACATAAGTCTACTCATCACGCGAATGAAGTCACGACTTAAGTCCAAGCCTTTAAACCACGCTCTTGAAGAAACATTAGGAATAATTGAATGTAACCACCGTCCAAGATTTCCAGTGTCCCAATCGGTTTGCCAACTCGAAAGGATACTCTGACGCACAAAATGGTAAAACTCATCGTGTGAAATTTGCCTGTCATAAAATTCGCCTTCGCGCCCACCTTTGCAAGAGAGTCCGCCTTCTCATTGCCTGGGATTGAGCAATGTGACCAGCACACTCATCTGCTCCTTTATCTTTGAAAAGAAATAAGATGAGTGCCTACCTTGTTTCATCGACCGAATAGCCTCGATCGAACTGAGACTATGCGAGAAGATAAAGTAATGGTCTGCGGGCATGTTGGAAATCATCCCCAATGCGAAGTTGATTGCTGCCAGCTCAGCAACAAAAACGGAACAAGGTTCCTGGAGTTTGCGGAAGGCGCTAGAATTTTCATTGAAGATACCGAAGCCAGTGGATCCATTGAGACGTGACCCGTCTGTAAAATATCTGTTCACGCAATTGACGTGTTGGTACTTTTCAGTAAAAATACGCGGGATAATAATAGGTCGATGTTGATCGGGAATCCCATGAGTTGATTGTTTCATGGTCAGATCATATTCAATTGAGGAACTGTGATTGGTGAAGTGAGCACGGTCTGGAGTGTAACAAGGAAGACACATATCTGACGATATGTAGTGGTGGTAGATTTTCATAAATCGAGATTGTGTGTTCAGCCCAAGAATTTCTTCAAAATTTTCAATTATAAGTGTGTTCGTCACTCCGCATTTGATTAGTATTCTGAGAGAGAGCTCCAGAAACGGTTCTGGAGGGGTGTTACTCCTGCCAGAACCTCGAGACTCATGTTATGCGTTGAGTGCATACAGCCGAGAGCAATACGCAGACAACGATATTGAATTCGTTCCAATTTTATTAAGTGACATTTTCTTGCCGAGAGAAAGCAGAAAGAGCCGTACTCTAGAACAGAGAGAATTGTTGTTTTATAAAGGGTTATGAGGTCTCCCGGATGAGAACCCCACCATGTGCCGCAAATTGAACGGAGAAAGTTGATCCTCTGCTGACATTTTTGCTTCAAATACGTAATATGGGTATTCCAAGTGCACTTTGAATCAAACCAGACCCCAAGGTACTTGAAAGACAATGATTGACTAATGTTTCTGCCCAAAAGATTAAGATGCATTTGGGCTGGGTACCGCTTTCGAGTAAACACTAGATTGATGCAAATTTTGACTTTTTCGCTCCACAGTGCTTAAATGGTTTCAAATCGGGTCCTGATTAGCCTCCCAAAGTTACAACTCATTTGGTTAGAAACAGACTTCGCACAAGTCATTTGTACATGTAAATTACTATGGGAAATCTTACTTTTTGTTCATTGCCTTCTAGTTTTTTTTTCCATATTGAACTGCGAAACAGTTCGATAGTCATTCTTATAAAAAAATTTCTCAGCTACAACTTTGCTAAAGATCGTTTCTATGTTAAACGAGACAGGAAAAAGTTATTAATTATTTAAGAGATTGGTAAACTTATGACATGATCAAGCAGCTGCTATGTAGGCAACACTGTATTTTGCAGTGTTACATAGTAGCCATGATTTTTGTGTCCTATTCAACGCCCCAGAAACACCAATGTTGCCTGCTGAGCAGTTGATTGAGCATGATCATAAGACATCAACGCATTGAACCATTGATAACTTTCGATTTTTGCATTTAATCAAAAAGTAATCTTCAGCAAAGTTGTAGCTGGGAAAATTTCCTACAAGAACAATTTAAAGTTTTTGAAGCAGACCGATATGGTTAGTTATAAGATAGACATGAACAAAAATCTTGGTTTTACTATAGTAATTCCCATACAAACTTCAAATGGTTTTGTGGAGTGAAAATTTCAAATTTTGCATCCCTCTAGTAAACACTACCAGTTCAGTTTTCTGCGGCGAGAATTCGATCCCTAGATTCCTAGCCCAATACGACAAGTTATGTAAGAAACTTTGCAATGGTCCTTGCAAGTCCACGGTATGTGGACCTCTTACGGAAACCACACCGTCATCTGCAAGTTGTCTTAGCGTGCATTGTTCTGCCAAACAGTTGCCGATATCTTTGACATAAAAGTTATAAAGAAGAGGGCTGAGACATGGACCTTGGGGCAGGCCCATGTAGCTCAGAAGTTCATTTGCTTTTCTGACAACAAATTGTCAAGAAATTATTTAAAATTCCAGAAAGTCCACATCTGTGCAGATTGTCTGACAGAATTTCAATAGAAACTGAATCAAAAGCCCCCTTAATGTCCACGAATACTGAAGCCAATTGCTCCTTGTGCGCAAAGGCCAGTTGAATATCTGTGGAAAGCAGCGCTAGACAATCGTTTGTTCCTTTGTTCTTGTGGAACCCAAACTGTGTATTTAATAGCAAGTTATTTGTTTCGACCCACTGATCGAGTCTCCGAAGGATCATTTTCTCCAACAATTTCCTAATGCACGAAAGCATCGCAATCGGACGGTATGAGTTATGGTCAGACGCTGGTTTGCCAGGTTTCCGAATGGCTATTACTTTGACCTGTCTCCATTTAAGCGGTATAATGTTGTTTTATAGTAAGGAATTGAATAAGTCTTGAGTCAAAAATGTTTGGTTATGTTATTCAAAAATGTTCTGTTATGTTATTCAATCCTTTTTAGAGTTTTCAAACTTTCCTGAAGTGATCCAACATATCCTGAACCAAGTTTTAACGAATTGGATTAGAATGTTCTGGAGTGAAGCCACATTAGCGGATTTAATCAATTTCCTAAATCAAGGTTTCCTGCATTGATTCAACTTTTTCCGAACTGAATTCAAACTTGTCAGAACGGGTTTGATATTTTCCTAAGTGAGCCCAAGATTTTTCCTGATGAATGTGGGCGTCTTAGTGGAATACCTGTATAATGAGAGTATTAGTACAAGACACTGAAGAAGTCTGCACATTGTAGACGAAATACGCGTATCTGTCAAGGATAAGCAAATAAAGTAGTGGAATTAAATGGAAAATACTAATCCTTCTCTCTCTCATTATACCAAGATTTTTGTTAACTGCTTTAGCATTTGGCTAGGACACAATCTTGTTTAGGTCATCTAGCTTTCCTAAAAGTGTAGAAGTTTTCCGAAGTGAACCGAATCTTTTTTGTGCTTAAACTTTCCAAACGAAGACCAATTTTTTTTCTGAAGTGGTTCAATACAGTCCAAACTTTTCTGTTGTGTGATTGAGTTATATTTAATGTTAGTCTGAGCTTTCCTGAAGTGATTTAACCTAATGGCGGAAAATAAGTACAGTGCGGTGAAGAATCGTTTGATCTCGCGTTTTCAAGTGTCTGCAGAAGAGAGGTTGGAACGTTTGCTGAGTTCCTGCGATTTGGGTGATATGCGGCCAACACATATGCTCGCAAAAATGCAAGAGCTGGCAGTAGGATTAAACGTAACCGATGAGCTCTTGAAAATGTTGTTTCTTCAGAGTCAGAGTCGATTGGACCGACCTTATTTTCCGCCGGCGGATTCGACACTAAGTCCGTTACGTGGCAAATGACCGATTGGTCGATTTTGGTCACAATGTGATAAAATTTCGTATCGTCTCTAAGAACATTCGCGAGGGCAAACTGAGCCTCTGCCTGTGCAAACCACATGACAGGATCGTTCTTCCAAAAGTCCGGAAGTTTTACGGCGACGCCAGCCAGATTCCGCTCTCCTAGATCCCTTCCTCGTTCTTGTGAGACTCACAAGCTTTGAAAATTAAGCTGATATTTTAAAGAATGGACCTTCGGGTGTTCATGACGGTAGATTTTTTTAAGCAAGCACAATTGTTGAGAAAACTGGGTTTACATCCACAAAAGTACGTATTTTTATAGAAATTTTGATTTTTTGATCAGCAAGTTGGATTTTGGTTCCGTCCTTTGAAAAACAGGCTTGGACTTTATAGAATAGACCTTTATGAGTTCATTCGTGATGGTAGATTTTTTTGAAGTCAGGTTGGATTTCGGTTCTATCGTTTGAAATTTGTGCTTTGATCTTAAAGAATGGAACTTGCTGAATCCATACGTGAAGGACGAACCTGGTTAATATTCATAATAGTAGGTATTTTCATAGAAATTTGATGTTTCTGTTTTGCCGAACTGAATTTTGGGTCCTATCTTTTCAAAATAGGTTTGTAGTTTATAAAATAGAACTTCCGGAATCCATACAAGAGGGTTGCATTTCTCTATTTTTGAGAAAATCGAGTTTAAATTCACAAAAGTACCTATGTATTATTATAGAAACTTTGATTTTTTGATCTGCCAAGTTGAATTTTAGCTCCGATCTTTGAAAAATAGACTTGGATTTTATAACATGGACCTTGCTGAAACCATATGTCAGGGTTGAATTTTTGATTTTTTGTGAAAACTGAGGTTAAATTCACAAAAATATGTATTTTGATGGAAGTTCGGTTTTCCCGTTCAGCCCAGTTGGGTTTTTGCTCCGTTTTTTAAAAAAACCGGCTTAGATTGTATAGAAAAGAACCTTGCTGAATACATACGTTATAGAACATTTTTTGAAGCATGCACATTTTTTGAAGCATGCACATTTTTTTAGGAATCTGGGTTTAAATTCTCAATAGACCTTATTTTCATTGAAATTTGGATTTTCTGTTCAGTCAAGTTGAATTTTTGCTCCTTCCTATGAAAAATAGGCGTGGATTTTATAGAATTGATTAATCCATATGTATTTTCATAGAAATTAAGTTTTTCGGTTCAGCCAAACTGCATTTCGGCTCATATCTTTGAAAAATTATATTTTATAGAATGGACCTTGCTGAATCCATAAGTGAAGGTTGAATCGGGTTTGTAATTTGAAAAGTATTTGCTTAGAAATTTGGGTTTCCTTTTCTGCTAAGTTGGATTTTGATACCGTCCTTTGAAAGTTATGCTTGGATTTTATAGAATGAACATTTTTTTTTTGAATATTTTTTTAAGCACACACAAAGTCAGGTTTAAATTGACAAAAGTACGTATTTTTGTTAAAATTTGATTTTTATGTTCAGCCAAGATAGATTTTGGCTCGTTCCTTTGAATATTACGCTTGGATTTTGTTGAATAGGCCTTCCAGAATCTATACGACTAGTTAGATTTTTTGAAGAACGCACATTTGTTGAGAAAACTGGGTTTAAATTTAAATTTTCATATCAATTTGGGTTTCCTGTTCATGGCAGAATTTTAATGAGGAGGAACTATCGAAAACAGAACATTTTTTTTAATAAGAACTATTACGTTTGTGGTATTCCGCTTGATGGTTTACCCGGAATTTATCAAAATCCACAAATTAGTTGCTTTGATCCTATTGATCTACATTATTACCCATTATTCTTCCTTGAAAGGATGAAAAAACTTATGCGCTAAATGTATTGTTTATAACCGGAGTGTTACACAAAATAAACTCAACATTTGTGGCTCCTATTATGCATTAGCTTGAAAAACCACGGCTTCAAAGAAGTATAAGACTAAAGCGAAGACTAAGAAGTAATGCAAACGCTTGAAATATACGGTTTAGATGTGATGTAAAACGAATTTTGAGTGTTTTAGTTTATTTTTTAGAGCAATTTAAGGAAAATTCCTTTTCCTTGAAAAACCTTATTTTCTTGAAATAAAATGAACATAACTTCTTGAAATTTTGCTAATTTTTATTCGTAATAAAGATCATTCATCTGCCACTAATTTTACTGAAATTTGACCACTAGGTAAAAAGTTGAAAATCGAACGACCTACTACAATATATATAACTTCATACACAGCAAAAAAAATAATTTTAATATCACATCAAAGTGGATGCACTTCAATCGTGTCGAAAATATGGTGTAATATTACTTGCCAAAAAGGACAAAATTATCATTAATACAGTGCATGAACTGACATTACGCTGCTTTTACTGCATTTGTTTATTTGTGTGGACATAAAAATTACATTATATTTTTGACATGATTGAAGTGCATCCTCTTGGATGTAATATTAAAATTTATTTTTTGCTGTGCTACTGTAAAATAATCTTAGTGTGTAGAAATGGTTTGCACGAATATTGTGCAACCATGCAAAACTCATTTGGGTGAATGCACTTTCTGATTAGCTAATTGATCGTCGTCGCACAAGATGTTTGGAACTAAGATGATAATTCGAAACTTCTTGCTCACAGCACAGATAAGCGGCTTAGAACGGTGAATTATAAAGGCCGTCCCTGATGCCATTTCTCAGCTATCGACCTCGTCGCACAACATAGAACACAGGAAAAGATGAGTAGTTCCACGCCAACTGATGAATCGATTTTATTTTTTCCATCTCAGTATTCCATGAGACTTTGCATAATTGTTCACTAGGGGCAATGAACCAAGTTTGTGCTGGAATTAGGTGATTTTTGTTCGCGCCTTAACGTTTCAAAATGGTTAATTCAATATTTTTCAATAAATCATAGCACGGACACGGGTTATCTAATCGAAATGACGTCTGAGGCAAAGTTGTAGAAAACAAGATAACGGCTTTTGATCTAATTTCCGTCCCAATAAGCACAAACCACGCTTTACCTCTCTTTTCTGAACGAGTTTAAACAAAAAAAAATAATATTTCTGTCAAAGATGACTTTTAAATTTATTCACCTTTCCATACGTACCGTTGGATTTTAAAAAGAGTCACAAATTGTTAGGATATGTTTTAAAAACTAATACTGATTCTTGATTCTAAATTCGTTTTATGAGTTTCAATTCCGCATTGAAACGCCATTAGATTTTTTTCGTCATACAGATAAACGTAGAAAAGGTAATTCGCTAGGAGCACTCCTTTTGTTTTGAGAACATTGACGTAAATATTCATACAATGCGCTCTAACAGGATTTATGTTGTAGCTGATGAACTAACGCATCGGAACAAATCTATTATTGATTTCGGGACGGTGAAATCATCGATATTGTTGATCTTTTCTGATCGATAGAACGAAAATAAGCAATTACGACGAAGTAGTGCTCTACCCAACCTTTACAGAAAACATATGCGCTGAACTAAAATCAAAATTTTTCGTCAAATATTAAAAAAAAACTACTGAAAACTTCAATAACAAAAATTTTAAGATTTTTTTAATGATTATCAAAAACAATAAATTTTCTGAAATTGACAAAATGACCAACAAACAATTTGTGATAAGAAATTTTTTAACTGAAAAAGCATATTTTTGCCTGATTAAGCTCTTATTCTGATTACAAAGTTTGTTGGGTGGTCACGAAAATTTGTGATTTTTTCTAATGTGTATTTTTTCCGGAAAAGGCCATTCAGTTTTCTACGAATTTGTATCAGAAGTCATTTTGATAAGATGAGCCATTTTCGTGCTATGATGAATTGGAAAATATCGAATACGCCATTTTGAAAAATTAGACGTGAGTCAAAATAGCCGAAATAACGAAAAATTAAGTGAAATATCAAGGAGTTCTGAGAGGTTATATAAAAAAATGTGTTTATTTTTTTCGCTATTTGGCCTGGAACTGCTCAGGTTCAACGTTTGCTACATCTCAACGCATCGACGTTCATCAACTTACGTCGCGCTTTCCAATTGAGAACACTCTTATCAATGAAGCCTCGGTAGGGAACAGTGCCACACTTGCTCCCAAATCTGACTATACACGCATCGCAACGTGCCAAAGCTCAAAGTTGAACGAATGTTCGTACAAGAAACCGTGCAAAGCTTTCCGCGATCATCACCCGCTTAATGCTACTGTTTGCATTGGACAGCTGATTGTGACGAACTCGACGACCATTTCCAGGCCAAATAGAATAAAGAAATATAAAAAAATTACTTGACCTTCTCCAATTTGCATGAAACTTTGTATAATTGTATGTATTGGGTAATCATTCACATTTTTTGCAAAAAAAACGTCTATTTTGGATCTTGTAGGGGAAACGCTCCTATAGTTGCGGTACGTTGGAAGCGTTAGGTTCCAATAGTTGTGCATGAAGACTCAATACACAACTATACTGCCGTTCCACGCATATCTGTCCCATGTTCTAAAAGTTACATCTGAGAAAATCGCGAATAATGTTTCGAATCATTTCTGCTCATTGAAAGAAATATAAGTTAAAATAAGTTAGTGCATTGTTCACATTTCAACAGAATCAATTTGTTTTAGTGAAAACTACAGAAATTACCTTCAATGAAACTAGTCAAGCCTATTTTTATACGAAAACAATTCAGTGGGACTGTTATGCCGAGAAATTTGCTATGAAGTAGGAAATTCTACGCATATCAGTCCCACTAAGAACTATTACTTTCCGTGTTACTTTGATGGCCACGTTGCGTTTGACGTCTTTACTCTTGTGGTTGTGGTTGAGTTTACATGAGCGTGCTTGAGTTCTCCGCGAAGTTTTGAAAGTGTATAGTTTGCATAGGTTTGCATCATTAACTGAAACCAACAATAATTGAGTTGACATTACTGCAATTAATCATTTTGTTCAACCATTTTCCGCAGAGATGGCGCTGTTCCGCTGGTAGGAAGTGATAAAAATTCCCATATAGAAATTGAGAGAAGTGGGAATAATTCGCTTTCGGTGCATATTCAGAAACAAAAAAAGTGAACGACAACCTAAAGAAACTAGTCAGGGACTTCGTCGTTCAGTTTTTTCCCGGAAATTTTTGTTAAACAAGCTACAATTAAATAAAAATGATTTTTCCCCATACAGTTTTACCTGCTTTACTACCAGTTCCCAGAGAGCCAAAAAATTCAAATTCGAGAGAGAAAATTTGCTCTCACGACCTCAATCTCTCAACATGCCATGTATTTTGTTGACACTCGATTTGTGATTTCCCTTTCACAGATTACAAAATAGAGTACCTGACACTACAAAACATGTCTGGTACCTCTATATATGCATTTGCTTTAACATTTGAAGTCCCTCCTTTTTTACATATTCTGCGCAAAAGATACTTTATGCCCCGCCCCATACATAAAATTCGGCTGGAAATTCTGTGAGGGGTGAGCTATTTTGTGTGCAGAAAGTGTAAAAAAGGAGGGACTTCGAATAATAATCTAAATGCATATATAGAGGTACCAGACATATTTTGCACTGCAGTGTCCTCTGTGAACAATTATAGGAAAACAGATTGTGTCTAGTTTCCGATTGATGTCACCGCAAAGAACAGCTGTGACATCTGATGGAACATGAATGCAGAAGCTTGACAAAATGATCAATTAAACCCTTATGACGTACCGCTACTATAGGAGCGTTTACCCTAATATTTTTCACAATTGCGTCTTTGACATTTTTCAATACTTTGTAGTACGAAAACGTCACTTTTGATCGAAATGACGTCTGAGACAAAGTTGTTCAGAAAAGTAAAAATATACAAGGTGATTTTTTAAAGTAGTTTTGAGTAAAAATTCATAAATAGTTTTATAGACTGAAAAATTTCAAAAATTATATTTTCAATATTTATAATTTTTTTTTAAATAAAGCTTTAAACAAAATGCAAACTTAAGAAGTATTTAAAACCATGGACACTTGAAAATTGACAATGCAATAGTGGAACATCAACTTTCGGTCATATTTTTAAACTTCTTGTTAACTAGCTTGTTTGTGCATTTTTTTCACAGATAACAATTTAGAATGTCTCAAATATTGTTTCCTGTGTAAAAAGACGAAACATTTTACCAAAAGATGTTATTCTACGATTTTTTTCAATTTTAAAGTGTCCATGGTTTTAAGCATACCAAAAGTTTGCATTTTTCCGAAGCTTCTCTTTTTAAAAAATATAATCAATGAAGTTATATTTTTTGAGATATTCAAACACTTTTTTTTAATTTGCACTCAAACTTACCAACAAAAATACTATGTTATTTTTTTTTCCCCGGAAACAGTTTATTTTTATCCACAACTTTGTCTCAGACGTCATTTCGATCAGAAGTGACGTTTTTGTGCTACAATTTATTGAAAAATAACAAAGACGCCATTTTGAAAAAAATAAATAAATACGAGCTCCAAAATGGTCGATTTTTTGTAAACATGTAAATGATTGCCCATAAGACACAATTATGCAAAGTTTTATGCAAATCGAAGATGGTCGAGTTTATCCGATCCGTCATTTGGCGTGGAACTACTGCTCGAGTGGTTTCGATCTGCTGGCCTCACATTATACAATGTTATACGGTCGCCTGTCAAATGGTTCTGCTTGATGGATTCTCGCACTCTAACCAACTGGTCGTAGGTATTTGTTGTGTTGGTTGTTGCCAAGATCCCCACTACTTCTCATACGAGAAAATCGACAGATTGTGAAGAAATAGTCCTCACTTGCAAGCTGGGGCAAGTCGTCACGATCCACACCAATACTAGCGAGCTAGCAGGAAACTAGAATCGCTGCTGTGGTTCTTCCAATGCGCAATGGCAGGTAATGGCAGAAAATGATCGATCGTATCTCGTCTTGGGCTCAAACCGGAGAGGTGCCAGTTTGCGCTGATTGGAACATTCTGTTTTTCTTCCTTCATAGCTGAATGCCTGCGCTGCTGCTGGCGCAGGTCGGAAGAACTGGTTGTGAAAACGATTCTAGAAACGGCGATAATTGCATTGCCAATCTCTGGTCGGTGGTTGAGATAATTGGATCGATCGGATGTTTGGGCTGATGAAACGAGGCGATTTGTTTGATTTTACCTGAACCAAAAAGGCTGGTACCTAAGTGGGTGCGAGACCGACTCAAAATTAAGTTGAAATCGATTCAATTTTGCAAAAAGTGGATTTTCTCACCAATTTAGCCAAATTTGTCTCGGTTTATTTTTATTCATGTAGTTTGTTTCTGGAAAATCGAGAAAAATTTTACTCACTTTGTGAGCCAATTTAATATTTGTAAAATTGAGTCGAATTCAAGTAAATTATGAGTCAGTCTTATCGTCCGTTGGGGCAGTTGGAAATCAATAAGTGGTACAAATAATCCGGTGTGCAAATAGTTTATACATCTATTTGAATGCCACTTGAATTCAATTGTAACAATGATCCTATAAGATGTTAAGATCTATCACCTCAGAAGGTATGCTTTATATGTGCGAAATAAATAAATAAATAATGCACTGTTTTTTGTAGATTCTTACCACTCAAAAACATAAAACTAAGAGTAAAAATATGGCGAACGTTTAGCATAAAATATCAAGTGATTTTCAAACATAGTTTCAGAATTTATAAGGTTTGAGGAACTCAGCTTCTCTAAAAGTTCATCATCAAGGGCTCAACCAGGTTTAAAAATCGAGATGGGGAAGTTCATTTGGATCTTTAGATTAAATTCGATTGGGCTGACTTCAAGCTGAACATTGCATTAGGTCCTAAGTAACATTGATCGATTCTCTTCGTCGACTTTCTCTTTCATTAATAACTTAAGCATATAACCGTTTCTTGTTGTAGTTGTCGTATTAGATGCTAAATAAAAGCATTTTTATCGCTCCTTGTGCTGAAAACACCTGGGAATGTCTCAACAGGGCCGTGAAAATACAAAGAGAAAATCGACGGAGAGAATCTGTCAATGTTACTTAGGACCTAATGCAATGTTCAGCTTGACTTCAGCAAAACTATATGCCATTAGACCACAATGTTTATTGACTGATGCATTATACATCATCAGTACTGTTAAAAAAAAAAAAAATTAAAGGGTTGTGTCCTAGACACAACCGCAGTATGACGTAGAACCTATTTATCTATCTATACCTATGATGCATGATGTATGCATTTAGGTTAACATCCGACGTCCCTCCTTTTTTACATATTTTGCAGAAAAAATACATCCGAAATTTCCCGCCATTTTATTATTGAGGGGGGGGGGGAGGTTGTTGTGAAGGGGGGAGGGGTTTTTTTTTCCTCATTCCTCATTGTATTGCATTCCTCATTGTGGTCACGTCGCTGACTTGGTCCTGCTTGCTGCAGGACCAAGTGCCACGCCGTCCGAAGCGACAATGAGCAAAAAGTTTTTTTTTTTTAGTTTAAATGATCTTTATTTTAGTTTAACTTGGACGATTACCATATAAATTTTTTACTAAGTGATTTAATGATTTCTTCATCTTTAGGTATGGGCAAAATTCAAAATTTGTTTTACAGAATTAGTCCTAGACTTAGTACACGGTCGACCACCTTGGTGGGATTGGTTTGTTTTGTTTTTAGAATTTGAAGAGAAACTACTTAATACTACTATTTACAGCTTAAAACTAACCTACTCTACTATATACACTTAACCTACTATGTACAAATTGCTTATTAAAGCATGTTCAGAAAGATTGCATTTTTGAATAAATTTAGTTGTCATATCATCAATTTTGGAATCTACTTTGGGAATTTCTGCCTCTTGATGGAGGTCTGCTATTCTTGTGTCGAATGGACGATCTAGGATCAACCTCAACACTCTATTCTGTGCAACCTGGATTTTGTTCCTGTGGGTCTGAGCGCACGATTCCCACACCGGGGCGGCATAGAAGATCGCGGGGGCTATGATCTGTTTGTAAACAGCCAGTTTGTTTTGCCTTGAGAGGCGGGATCTGCGGCAAATGAGCGGATACAAACACCTAACCAAGGCGGAGCACTTAACTAGGGTTTTCTCTATGTGCGAGCGGAACAGGAGCTTCTCATCGAACAACATCCCGAGATAAGTAACATCAGTGGACCACTCGACCCTTGTACCATCCATTATTACGGTACAGGAGGGAGACGGTTTAAGTTTTAATGATTGTCTGTGAAGGAACATGATCGCTTGGGTTTTCGAGGCGTTGATTTTGATTTTCCACGTGGTGGCATAATCAGTAAAGGTGTCAAGGCATCGTTGGAGCTTGTTCGTAATTTCACGAGGCATCCTACCCTTGACAGCTATCGCGGTGTCATCTGCAAACAGAAAGAACACGCAACCGTCTCCTAGAGGAGGGATGTCCGACGTGTAGATGCTGTAAAGCAGTGGTCCCAGCAGACTCCCTTGCGGAACACCTGCTGGGATCGGAAATTGTCCCGAAAGGGAACTATTCAACGACACCCTGAACGACCTTTGCTGGAGATAGTTACGGGTGATTTTCACAAGGTATGGTGGAAAGTTAGAGTTACAAAGCTTGTATATAAGTCCGTCGTGCCAGACATTGTCAAACGCCTTTTCGACGTCTAACAAGGCCATGGCTGTGGACTTGGATACAGCTTTGTTACTTCGGATGTTATTCATCACCCGCACTAGCTGATGATTGGTGGAATGCCCCTTGCGGAACCCGAACTGTTCCGGAAGAAGAATGTCATGTTCCTCCACAAACTTGTTTAGTCGGCTGAGGATCAATTTTTCGAACAGCTTGCTCAGCGCTGAGAGCAGGCTAATCGGTCTGTAGCTTGACGGTAGTGAAGGGTCTTTCCCAGGTTTGCGGATCGGGATGATTTTTGCCACCTTCCAGATGCTTGGAAAGTAGTGCAGCTCCAAGCATCTGTTGAAGGTGGCAGCTAGCAGCGAGTACACCCTCGGGCTGAGATTTTTCAACGCTAGGTTGAATATTCCGTCAAACCCGGGAGCCTTCATGTTCTTACTGTATTTCAGCGCTGAGCAAATTTGTTCCTCTGTAATCCGTTCTTCTGGAGGGACGGCACAAGGGGAGGCATCTAACGTCAGGACGCACTGCGCAACCTGGTTCTCGAGTGGACTTGGGATTTTAGAGCCAAGCAAATGCGACTGGGCAATGTGCTCCCCAATCGCATTGGCCTTCTCTTCGTTGGTGATAAGCCGTTCGTCATTGACTCTAAGTGGTGGAATGGGCTTGGGGTGAGACTTCAGCACCTTGGCAACCTTCCAGAATGGTCTGGAACGGTTGTCCAGGTTCTGAACGAGCCGCCCGAAACTCTCGTTCCGGATTGAGACCATTCTGGAAGCGATCTGCCGATTCAGATCGACCATTTCGTATTTACGCTGCAGATCCCCAGTCCGCTGAAACTGGCGTCTACGAACATTTCTGAGCCGAATCAAGAGTTTGGTGTGGGAATCAATTGCTTGAAACTTACCCCTCACAGGAACTCGTCGAACGCACTCTTCGTCAGCCATGGATATGGCTTGATGGAGACCCTCCAGGGCCCGGTCGATGTCATCCACTGTGTCGAGCGGTGGGTTGTCGTCGATGTGGCGGTCGACCACGCGTCGAAACTGAACCCAGTTGACTCGATGGTAGTCCTTCCGCTGGCACGGTGCAGGGGCCACGTTGTAGCCCAGCTCGGTCAGCACCGGTTGGTGGTCCGAACTCAGGTCGTTGACGGCAACCGGCTTGGCTAATCTGGTGTTTGCCAAGAACAGGTCCAGCGTCGATGGGTTGCCCGTCGGTGATGTGAAGGTTGGTTCGTCCGGAAACCAGACGGAATAGAGACCATGCTGGGAATGGTCGAATAGCAGGCGGCCGTTCTGGTTCTGCTGGTAGTTCCGCCAGCCCTCGTGCCGGGCGTTCAGGTCCCCTCCGATTACAAAGCGGGCATTGGTGTGGGTTATGATGGCAAGGTCGTTCTTGAACTGCTGTGCTGTACCATTGCTAACGGTACATTGCCGGGGGCAGTAGGCGGCGATGAACCGGACGTTTCCGGTCGATGTTTCCACCTCTATGCCAACGGCCTCGATGATGGAAGTGCGGTAGTGGGGTAGGGTGCAGTACTTGATGCCTTTCTTGATGATGACCGCGACACCGCCCCCCCTGGAGCTGGTGCGATCAAGCCGGACAATGCTGTGGTCGGGCAGCCAGAAGCTGTCACCGGTCTTGAGGTGAGTCTCGGTGAGAAGGCCCACGTCGATGTCGTGCTTGCGGAGGAAGTCTGCAAGCTCAATGTTTTTCGCCCCTACGGAGCGAGCGTTCCAGTTGGCGATCTTTATGGGTTCACGGTCCATAATTAGCGACGAAGGAGATGATAGCTTGGAGCTGTTGTGTTCTTGTTGCGCAGGTGCGCTTGATGATGATGGCCTGGGCCAACAGTGTGACGATCTCATCCGTTGACAGCGGAGAATCGTCTGTAGCTTCACCGGTTGTACCGGCCAATCCCGGAGCAGGGGGATCCGTCGATGGGCCGGAGGCTTGACTGGGTACTGCAGCGGCAGCCGACTGGGCAGCAGCCAACTGTTGGTTGAGCGGGAGCGGCGCCAACACTGGAATTGGCCGTGGTTGGACCGGTGATAACGGAGGAAAGTTCTGCGCGTTGTTTTCCGGGACCTTCTTGCGACCGGGCTGGTTGTTGGACGAGGCCTTCTTCCGGATCTCGGCGTATTCGGCCCGCTTCGGACAGGCCTTACTCGTGGCCTTGTGGGCAGCACCGCAGTTGGCGCATGTGGGAGCGGCTTCCTCGATGCTGTCGCAGTCGTCGATCTTGTGGTTTTTGCCGCATTTGATGCAGCGGCTGGCCATGCGGCAGTTCCTGGTGCCGTGCCCGAACAATAGGCAGTTCGAGCACTGAGTGACGCCACGGTGGGTTGGCTTATACCGCTCCCACTTCACTACGATGTGGAACAGTGTGCGTGTCGTATGGAGATCCTTCACGGT
This sequence comes from Ochlerotatus camptorhynchus, assembly GCF_037179485.1. Lineage (NCBI taxonomy): Eukaryota > Metazoa > Arthropoda > Insecta > Diptera > Culicidae > Ochlerotatus > Ochlerotatus camptorhynchus. The sequence continues at coordinate 1,347,116 of NW_027040773.1, forward strand.
TGTGGAGTTCTTCTGCAGATGGACCAAGTAGAGCTGGTCACGATACTTGATGGCCTTGCTACGGGTCATCTTGTGGATTTCGACCGGCTTGAGGCCGTTCGCCTTAATCTCGTCCATTAAGGTGGTGGTGTCCATGTCGTGGAGCCCGCGCAGCACCACTTTCAGCGGCTTGGTGGCCTCGACGTCGTGGGAGAAGTACTCCAGCTTCATCCTGTCCAAGAGGGCCTGGACTGCGTTGTAGTGATTTTCGGCCGAGACCATCAGTTTGTAGCCTTCCGTGCACCGTTGAATGGTGCAGCGAAGGCCCTGCTTAATGTAGAAATCCAGCTGCTCCCATAGCCCGGGAGGGAAGCCCTTCACATAGAAGGGTGGCAACTTAACTTTTTTAGGCACCGTCTCAGGGTCCGACTGCGGCTGGGCTCCGTTCTGCAGGGCGGAGAACGGATTGTTGCTCAGCAGCTTTTTTGCTGCCGATGCGGTGGCGCTGATGTCTTCAGGTCTGGGTCGTTTAGTTCCGGGAGGCCCCGGCTGCGGGTCCGCAACGCCTGTCGGGACGGGCAATGGGGTTTTCTTCTGCTTCTTCTGAGCTGGCTCGGTGGTCGCGCCGTCTCCTGGGAGAGTCTGTTTTCCCGGTAAGCCGGCACTCGCGTTACCGCGCGATTTCTTACCCATGGCTGGGTCAGCGAGAGCGTCACTATACAACGCGGAGCTAATTCGACTTGCGAACGAACGAACGAAACTAGAGAGAATTCAAATCGACTGAACTGCTCAACAGTCTGGCGCGCAGAGGCAGGAGAGCAGCACTGATTTATATATTTTCAGGTTTAAGCAGAATGATGTGCAACCAAGTGGTATTCGTTTATGATGGCTGGGTTTGGGAAAAAAGCTTATTTCATGAAAACAGTGATAAAATTATCATTTGTACATTTTCAAAAGTTTAATTACAGAAAAATTGGAAAAATATTTATTTCAGCAGGTTTGTAATGTAATATCCTATCGATTGGCGTATTTAGATTTAAATTTCATCTACAAAGTTACAAGCGTTCAAAACCTAACACTCCTTCACCTCACATATTTTTTGATTTGCACCCTAGTATAGTCGACAAAGACGTAGTTCTACGTCAAAAAGAACAACATTTTACATGGTGATTCGGAATAACTGTCAATTTAAAAAATGGTCATAACGATTGATCGCTTGCAAGATTTTTTAAATCAGTATATTTCAGATATTCTACATATGTAACCTTCAACTTAGCATAGTTTAATTCAAATCTCTCTCCCTTAACCTTCAATTACCAGCCACATTTTTCAAGAAAATGAACCACAGTTGGCACGCAGGTCTTAGTTCCAGCATTTTTGGATTCCTGGTGATGCGTCTAAGCTCTGATATTAAAAGGATTTTACCTCTATAATGATGCGAAAAATAAATGCTTCATTCTTTCGAAGATATTTCAGTTTTCAAAAGATAACATACGAGTTTATACGGAATTATGACGGGCTCCATTTTCACGTCCATCGCTGCTTGAAATCGAAAACGAATGAGAATTGTTTTTTTTTTTGTTTGTTTGTTTGTTTATTTATCATCTGGCAGTGTAAGAGGTAACCCCTTTTAAAATACTACCTCCGTGTTGTAAAATGTTTTGAACGTAAAATCGTATGTCGTCAGTTATATAATACAAACACTAAACTATGTCTAACCTTTATCGATAATTCCAAAACCCGAGGCAGCCCCTCTTAAAATTTGCTTCCGAAGTCGAACGTTTAATCGTAGAAGGCAGCATATTCCAATTTACCACACCTCTGACGAACATTGTGCTTGCGTAACCTAACGTGTTGTTCGGTGGAAGGATCCAATTTTGCGATCACGGCTTTGAAAACGGGATCAACTTCTGGAAGAGCTCTGGTGGGGAACACGTTTTGGCAAGTTTCCACATAAAGACACAAGATCGGTATGCATACAAATTCTGCAACGAGCAACCGATCAAGTTTGGCTGGAGATGACTCACTCTTGCGTACCGGTCAAGCCCATAGACGAAACGGACACAGCTATTAAGTGCAACTCGTAACCGGCTCATGGAGTTCGCGCTGGGGTTTACATGCAGAAGATCTCCAAACAGAAAATGCGGCAGTATTAGAGCTTTGAACATCTTAGGCCGGACATTCGTGGGTGTGGCAGAAGCTGTACTACAGAGCGTGCGCAGACAAGCGTAGATTTTCCCGCATTGCTGATTAATTAGTTCCATCCCACTCCAAGTCAGCTTGAAACACGAAACCAAGATTTACAGCTCTGTCGGTCCATTCAATGGGTTGTCCTTTCATGGAGATAACAGGCAGCGAATCAGTGCGAACAGAGTTACGACGGCGTTCCTTAACGAAAATTGCCTTACTTTTCGACTGGTTCACAAAAAGCTTGTTACGATCAGACCATTCAGCAACTCTCTCAAGGTCTTCGTTCACCATACTTATTAGCTCACGAACACACGAGCCAACTGAGCACCATCTTAGCACCGTTGGGAAATCGTTAATGTAGCAGCAAAACAACAAAGGGACGATAACCGACCTTTGTGGTACGCCAGATGTTACCTCGCCAATCTCAGAACATTGATTGCCACAAAAGACAGTTTGAGTTCTTCCAAATAGGTACAAATCGACGAGGCATACTGCACCAGGCGTAAAATTGAACTTCGTCTCGAGTTTCGAACATAGTTTTCGATGCGGGATTGTATCGAACGCCTTGGAAAAATCCAACAGAAGCAATATGGCGGACCCCTTCTTGTCGATTGTGGTCGCCAAATCATCGTAAACACGTAACGTCGCCGTTTTGATGCTATGTCCTCTGCAAAACTTAGCTTGACAATCCAATAATAGATGGTTCTCAGAAATGAACGCCGACATTTGTTGCTTCAAAAGTTTTTCAAAAACCTTTGACATCGCACACAAGATGCTGATAGGCCTGAGATTTGTTAACCTGTTCAAATGTGTTTTTTACGTAGTGCCAGTACTTTCGCTTGCTTCCAGCAAGCAGGAAAGGTAGACGACTCAATGAGAGGGTTGAAAATAAAGGTGATTTGCTGCATAACTAATGGAAGAACAATTTTTATGAAGCATATCGGTAATCCATTGAGGCCCGTTGCGTTCCGTTTAATGTCCCATGTTGCGTTCACAACTTTCCAGTCTTGTACAGGATGGAAGGAGAAACTGTGAGGAGAAGCTTGTGTGGAATGCCTTAGTATGTTTTGGGATGTTCTATTGGTGTAGCTTGCCAAAAACACTCGGTTTATTTCGATTGAGCCGAATTCACAGTCCGCTGACGCTTGTTCCTTACCAACACCAAGAGTTTTGATCCGCTTCCACAGAGTTTTGGTTGGGATCCTGTCATCTAAGAAGCGGTGCAGGTAACGTTGGTGTCCTTGATCAACGCGTTGGTTCGAATCCTCAGTGCTTTATATTGTTTTCTTGCTTGTTACTTTGAATCCGACGACGCATTCAGCCAGTCGTTGTAGGCTAAATCGCGTTCCAGTATTGACTTCCTGATATTGTAATCAAACCACGAGTTATTCTGCATGCGACCGCTGTTTGATCGAAGTGGCAAACACTGATCATGGATCCGTTTGAGATGACTGTTGAAGAAATCGAGTAAATCGTCGGGGTCGTCAATGGAGTACATATTATACCATGTATAGCGTTTTTCAAAGCCGGAGCTTAGAAATTGACATAGTCACGATACGTTTGAATTATTGGTGCAGGCGAACCATCAAAATCCAAAGAACCGAACATCAGATCATGTTGCGAAAGGGCAGGGAAACTAACCTGATTAAAGCTCAGAACCCTCGAATCGCTTGTGATAAACAGATCGAACTGTGAGCATCCCGTATGGTGAAAGAAGGTTGGCTCGTCACCAACAGACGTCAACGCAAAACTCTGAAGTAATGTTTCGAAGTGTGCTCGCTTACTGTTTTGGGTGTTCAATTCTGTGCTGAAATCTCCAATAACCAAAACGGTTTCGTAACGTGTGGCAAAGTCGGCTAATTTATCGGCAAGAAAACCTGAATAGTCGTTTTCTGGGGATTGTGAACGGCTACAATCAGCAGTTTATCCGAGCCAAGTCGCAGCTCCAACGCTAGGCACTCTGTTTTGTCTTTTGAATCGAGTTGTAGTACTGTCCCAAAAATGTTATTACACCGTAAGTGATCCTTGTAATAGATAACAATTCCACCTCCACGCCTGTACAGTCGGTCTTTGCGTAAAATGTTATATCCAGTAATGGCAATGCTGCGGTTACTAACTTTTGGTGTCAACCAGGTTTCGGTGAAACATGTTACGCTGACGTTGGAGTCTTGAAGCAGGTTTCTTACTTCCTCCAGTTTGGTTGACCTCCTAGTACAGATACTTTAGGGAAATTCCGTGACACACATTTAGTTTTCCGGGGAGAAGCACTGCATTCATCACTGCACGGGGAATGTTCGTCAGGGTGTGGCTATTCAACGAGGGCATAGCGAGCACGGAGGGAAGTAATTGTTAGGGGGCAACAAGAATACAATTTTTCAACATAGTACAATCTTCACAAAATACAATATTTAACGAACTTTGATAATGGAATACAGATAGTAAACATACTTACGCAAATTGATTGAGTTGCTCCTCAGACTGAATGACGATGGCTTGTGCTGTGGCAGTAGGCTTCACGAGGACAGCTCCGAGCTTGGTGTATACCGAGGTAAGCTTGCCAGCTTTCTTCAGACGTACTGCTGCTGCCTTCAACTTACGTGCTGCCACTGTAAGATTTTCATTCACGTTCACACGTCGCGTCGACTCGATTCCAAGATGACTCAGCTGAAGATTATGTTTCCGGAGGTAATTAGGTGATTATTCCTCAGTGCAAACTGTTCCAACACCAAACTATTGTCACCATCGTTCATAGCTCCGGTTTTGAGACGCCTGATGTCGACCGAAGGCCGCGTTCGCTCGTCCATTCCAAGCTGCTTACACACAGCATTAAAATGCGCTAGGACCTTTGAGATACGGGATCCCGCTGATGATGAGCTCGTTCCTATTCCCCAGGCTGTCCATGGTAGAGGAAATTTCGTCAACCCTTCCGGTCGTAGCTTTAGGAATTAGCAGCACACTCAGCTTTGAGAGAGTGGATGTCGTTCGATCCTGTTTTACATAAGACACATTTATCAGCAAAAAATAATTAGCGTATTTCTTACGATACAGCGATAGTGCAATTGATGATGTACCTACCGAACCGTGTGCTGCTTTGGCAGCTTATCACTATGGAGCACCTCAATTGGATGGAGAACAGCCGAGAAATTACGGTTGGTGGACGGCACCAATCACCGCGATATTCGGAGGATTCCAATAATGGTCAATACCATCGTGAATTCAGTGCTGTCATACGCCAGCAAAACATGCTGCACTTCATCGGAGAACACTCAAAAGCAGCAAGTCATCAATGTTTTCAGCAGCTCGTCACAATATTTTCGTAGCGAAGGCGCTACGAAAGGGTGGAAACGAAATCAGCAAGCAAGTGCTGGATTGGAGCCCGGCAGGGCATCGCAGCAGAGGCAAACCCAGAGGCTCCTGACGGTGGAATTTCAACAAAGAAATTTAAGCAGTCTTAAGAGATGGAACTTTTATTCTGACACTCAGGTAAAAAAGCATGTGTAATTTTTATCTTATTTTTTTTAGGCCCGCCAACATACCCCCACTCCAAAAAGCTCGCACTGAGATCCCCCTGGTAGTGGACTCCTCGATAATATTTTTTTAACGTTACAAGAGAAAACATATTGACATATAAATAGAACATTACTAATTTTAAAGTTGTGTGATGCAAAATAACAATCATTAACAAAGTTAGGATGTACCCACTTGAACAAAGTTCCTTTGAAGGGATCCTCAACTCATAAACAATTCAATTAATTAATAAATACAATTTAATATCTTAAGCTTAGCGTAAATAGTGTAAATTTTATAATTATAAATCGATAGTTGACACGAATTTATATCAAGAACTCGTTTATTTTGGATTTGTAGTATCGCTTTAAACTGGTTTTGAAAAGTAGTCGGTTGATTAAGTTTTTCAAACATTCCGGAAGTGCATTGTACACAGATGGACCATAAAAAGAAATTCGTATTTGACCGAGGCATGTGAATGCTCTCGAGCGTATTAGGTTATTCGCATACCGAGTGTTATGATCATGATTTGTGATCGGTAAAATGAGGTTACGATGCATGTTGGGATTTTTCAGCGAATCATATATAAACAAACAAGACTGTAACTTGCACAAACCGCGTAACGGGAGAATACCGTGCGAATTATTTGCGTAGAGTTGAAGAGTGGAAAATAATTGTGGAAGGTGATTGATGATTTTTATGCACCTATTTTGCAATACTTGCATTTTTTTAGTTTAGCCTTGCAAGCATGTCCCTAAACGATGATTAAATACTGCAGATGAGAATGAATACAGCCATGATAAAAAGTTAGAAGTGCGTTCCTAGGCACAAATTTACTAACACGATCAGCGAATCCAAACACATAAAGCAACCAACGATACAGACAAAACGGTTACTACGACTACCATGACAAACTCGCTCTGTAACGTGGCTCGATCGGAGTGGTGGAAGGATAATGAAATTTTGCTTGCCTACTTTGTTGCAATATTCACGGATGAGGACATAGCTTGATCTGAATCGAGAAAAGACATAACAGAAAAATTCCCATTAACACACGTGTATCATCTTCGGCTTTACTTCGTGAAGCAGCTCGCCAACAATTTGCTCGTTTCCTTCTACCACCCCGAATGAGCTGTGTCGCACGGGCTGCTTGTCATGAAAAAGAAGGAAGAAGATTATATCATTATTGCTTTCCATTTCTGACATAGCGTTATTATTCGGTTCGTTGATCGCTTGTCATTTTGTCATTTGGAGATATTTTTAATTCCTTGAACACGATACATTAGGCCACATAGAGATGATACTTTGCGTTGTAGGGTAACCCGGTGTAATAAGCCCCCCCTTAAGAAAATATGGAAATATCCGTATGCTTAACACTAGATCACATGTATTAATCACGTTAATTGGTTCATTAGTTAATAGATTGATTGAAAATTGCATAGTTTCTATCGAAACCTACGTAATATTTAAAAAATATGATCTTTTCTATCATCATCTAAATCTTGAATTTCAAATAGAGCCAGGACAATATGCCCCAGCTGCAGTGTAATATGCCCCACAACAAATGGATAGTATGCCCCATAACAGGTGGATAATATGCCCCACAACACAGGGGTTATACGCCCCATCTATGCCAGACATTTACGTCCGACACAAAATTACAGAAGAACGTCCGGCGGTGGGGCATATTGTCCAGAGCTGAGCCGTTGTAAAAAAATGAATTTTTCAGGGAATTTACCTTCGTTTTTCACCGTACCAACAGATGACGGACGTTCTTCAGTCTCTACGTTCACCACTAGTTTCTATTTAATTTTCGTTATTTCACTCCGTAAACGCTTAAACTGACTGCGACGAAAATAACATCAAATCACGGCTTTTGATACTTTTTGTTTTGTTTTTGTTTTGCTGCGCGCTACAGCTGTCAATATTGCATAGTAGGGTGGTCCCATGATTAGCTAGGGTTCCCAATCATTTTTAATCTTAAATAAAGTCTGATTTGCCCAAATTCTAAGGGGGGCGTATTGCCCGGGTGGGGCGTATTATACCGAGTTACCCTACATGTTCTATATGATCCCCCCAAGAGAGCGTAGGATCTAATACCTGATACTTTCTCTATTACGTAAGACCCAATTGACGGACTGTTGTGTGGAGAAATTTTTTTCCTCGGTGAGTGGAACACCATATATTTAGTCTTTGATAAGTTTAACGAAAGTAAGTTAGTATCAAAGTATCTCATGAGTTCCTGTAAATCATCGTTTATGCAGGAAACGATAGATGCAGTATCCTGATTTGGGTAAAAAAGTGCTGTATCGTCAGCAAATAATTTAGCTATTCCCTTAAGAGGTAAATTTCCTATATCGTTTATATATATAAGAAATAAGAGAGGCCCAATATTACTACCTTGTGGAACCCTTATATTTACTGATCGGAGAGAGCTCTGTGCTTCTTAATATAGGGGAATTTACGTATTCTCGTCAATCTAAGCAGCATCCGGACTTCTATTAGCAATTTCTCAGCGTCACACACATATATGATGGGTTTGTTTATTGACATTTATCTGCTGCTTGCTGTTCTATCAATTCCAATCGACAGAATTGATCAAAACGGGTGAAACACGTTTTTACAACGCTCCAAACTTCTCAGGTGAGTGTGACTATTGTCGGCAGTCTCTTTTTCTTCGGCACCATTTCCATTTGAACTGCGTGTTAACCAGCTGTTCTATTATCGGCAACTCGAAATCAGCCGTATTTTGTAGTGTGTATATTTCATTTAAAGAAAAATCTGGCATAACAGGATTGCTCAGTCGTAAAAATGTAATAAGATTGAAGCTGAAAGGGTAAGGAATCGGTTGAATACATTCAGTGAAGAGTTTTGATGGGAAAATACAGTGAAATTAATGTTTCAATTTCGGTTGCCGAAAACAGTCAATGGGTGCCGAAGCCATAATTTCCCTAATAAAAAATAACCATAAACGAACGATAACCAAAATCATTGAACTATTCCACAAATGGTTTGGATGATACCCAGAACACGTCGTTAAGCAAATTAACCATACAATTTTTATTAGGGTTACCCTACCACAAAATGTTTCCTATCACTCAAATAACTACGTATAATGTCATTAGTCAATCCACGTATGCCATAGCTTTCTATTTTTTGCAGGAGAATATTGTGATTCAGGGTATCAAATGCTTGATACTATGGTATTAATGTGGAGAAGAGTTGAAAATTTGCTCTCGTACGTACGTAAGAAGATGCATATGGGACAAGGATCTTCAATGTCTGCTAGGAGACTTTGGGATACGACATGGCATACTAGAACCACTGATTCAAATCTTTTTCATGATGAGGAATTATTTCTCAGGTCCAAATATTCATCCTGCGTTTCATCAAGACTTCCACATCAATTGAGGAAGAAAACGGATTTCGGACTACATCAGCATCTTTTTGTAACAGCTCAGGGAAACTCAGCTCACATTGATAAGACGGTGAGTGAAAATGAGTAATAATTTCTGATTAAAGATCCAAATTAAGCTCGTTCGCTCTTTTTTCAGAGTCTATGGAACATGGCAACATTTCCAATACTAACCTTTCGGGACCAGTTTTGCCTGAGTGCTTAAAGGTCGTCTTCGAAGTAAATTAGATGGGTTTGCTCCTCTGAGATAAACTAGCCATCGGCTAAAAATCTCATTAAAATAGTATTTAAAAAAATTTACTTGCCCCGTACTTTCAAGTCCAGTGAATTTTGATACACAAAAATTTATTGAACAAGCGAGATGCTTATGCCAACCTTCCACACTAAAATTAGCAAAGAAATCATTTTTCCCTTGAATTTCCAAGAACATTTTGATTTCGTCCTTCAATTCAAAAGCACGGTTGAGAACATATTGCCTTTGGAAAACCAGCGCACCACAGTGTAGAAAAGAAGAACCACGTGATCTGAATGAATTTGCTTGTAGAGTTCTTTAAATAAACGAGTGTTCGATTTGCTCCAGATTTGACATAGTTATAATTTTGATGACCGAATCAAGTACTTGCTCTAGCTGACAAGGGCATATCGAACAACTGTGGCGTATGGAGCAAGCTCTACAATCTGTTTCTGAAATCTTGATTTATTACCAAGCATTGCTAGAGCGCCATCGGTATTAACTTCACTTGCTTTTTCCCACTGTAAGCCACCCGAGTCAAAATATGTTTTGTCAGCCGCGGACCACCGGTTGGGAAACCCTGTCCTGCATGGTCTTTAAAAGTAAGTTTTAAATCTAAGAGAGCACCCAAATCCTGTTTTTATTTTTTTTTTTCCTTGATTTGTTTTCCGTCGATCTTGTTTTCCGTGGTGAACACCAATGCTACCGACGCCAGGGAGGTAGCTCCCACAGCTGGACCCTACCTATCAACCCATCAACTCATGAACCGGGGACCAACGGCTTTACTTCCCTTCCGAAGGAAAATGTGATCAGAGATATTTCAGAACATCCCGGCGGCGGGGTAATCATGCTTACCACTACACCACCGGCGTCGCTAGACCCAAATCATTAACAGTAGATTTTCTTTTTAGAAATGTTCCGTCAATGGTGTAATCAAATGAAATGAGAGACCGTTTACGCCAAAAGGAAAGTTGCGCACCATTTGGAAAAAAACGGTTAAGTTCTTTCTGAACAAAATGTACATCTTCTTCACAGGTTATTACATAATAGAGTTTGAAGTCATCGGTATACGAGAGATTAAAACATTAGAGCACTAGGTTGACGTCATTCAGGTACGGCAAGAATAAAAAAGGTTCAATATGACTGCCCTGTGGAACACCAGATGTGACATGGAATAGTTCTGATATAGTAAATATTACCAATTTTTACCGACATTGAACCAGATAAGAGTTAAGTCAATTTAGCAGCGAACCAGATAAACCAAAACTCATACTTATAATGAACTAAATATCAATACACACGTAGACGTTGCATACCAAATAAGGTCAGTGAGCTACAGCTGGGCACCTAGTTTGAGCATGAATGTAAATTAAGTTAAATTTAGAACAAATAGAGTTACAAAAGCAGTCTAAATATATTTGACTTCGTCTCAGGTCAAGGCGAAAGCAATAAATCACCTAAGATGGAAATCATTCACGATAGCCTAATGCATCCCTTGGGAGCACGCAAGTAAAGCAAGCACAGCTCAACATTCAACACAAACCACCCACAACCATAACCTTTCCCCGCAAGTTCAACCGAACAGTTTATCTCCAAAAACTACCCAAAGCGTTTTTCTCGTTCTTCATCCACATGCCCGTGGTGGGTTGCTCTTGAGCTGGATAATTATCCTAATGACCCATTCGCTGCGTATTAGTTACCATTGAACTAGAACCTGACACCTGGTCGGTCAGCCTTCGGACGGATCTGTTCAATGGATTAATTGCTATGTCAAATGCTATGGGAAGTGAAACGGAAATCTGTAGGCGGATTGAAAACAAAAACCAAAGCTACCGCTAACAGAGAGTCAACTTAATTGTCCGGTTAGTTGTTAAGAGAATGAGAATCAAAACGTTTTTTTTTTTAGTTTTTTAAGCAAAATTTGTGCCAATCAAGTACAGTTCAGCGACATGTTAGGGTAAATTATGGCTTCGGCACCCATTGACTGTTTTCGGCAACCGAAATTGAAACGTTTATTTCACTGTATTTTCCCATAACAACTCTTCGCTGAATGTATTAAGCCGATTCCTTACCTTTTCAGCATCAATCTGATTACATTTTTACGACTGTGAATTCCTGTTATACCATATTTTTCTTTAAATGAAATATACATACTACAAAATACGGCTAATTACGAGTTGCCGATAATAGAACAGCTGGTTAACACGCAGTTCAAATGGAAAGGGTGCCGAAGAAAAAGAGACTGCCGACAATAGTCACTCTCACCTGAGAAGTTTGGAGCGTTGTAAAAACATGTTCAACCCGTTTTGATCAATTCTGTCGATTGGAATTGGTAGAACAGCAAGCAGCAGATAAATGTCAACAAACAAACCTGTCATGTATGTGTGTGACGCTGAGAAATCGCTAATAGAAGTTCGGGCGCTGCTTAGATTGACGAGAATACGTAAATTCCCCTATGTAATGATTCCTTTCATTAAAATTATTTGCAATATCATCTTTGGTGGGCAAATCTAATATACGCCAGATTATTCGGATTTAAATTACTATTTATATACATCGCGAAAATTGAAAGTTGAAAACATAAATCTGGAGTGCTTTAAGTTTTTTTTATGCATACATATTTTTTCTCTCGCACCAATCATTCCAAGCATATTAATATGCCATAATGTCAATGTCAACATGATACAAACGCGCTGAAATACAGGTATCAAAAAATGGGCTCGCGAACCAAGTACATACCATATGAAAATGCAAATTCAGCGACTATTAAATACTGCATGATATGGGATTTTTTTTAAATTGAAAACCCCTAAATAAATTATTCTTTGAACCTCTACTGCTTCGAAGTAGTGTCCAAAAATTGATCAAAACATCAGTATACACACATTAGAACATTTCAAACCAGTAGAAGTTTGGCTAGACTGAGCAGTTATAACATGTGATAAGCCTATCTTGATAAAAAAAATTCTTATCGATAATTAATAATATAGGTTTTAACTATGTAGTCTGAACGTGGTATAATTCCACGACAAATTAAATTAATTTGAATTTTCAACAAGACGCTGACAGCAAATCTTGAAGTTCAGTTGCTGATTTGGGACTTGCTCGGGAACCGGTACTGCTCGTTTTGTCACCAGATTTAGCTGTTCTCTATTTTTGGCGAAGTTTTACCGTTTGTTTCGTATAATGCATTATTTATTGGTCCTTCGATGGTATGACATTCAAAAGCAGTCAACAGTTCGAACTTGACCGCTTTTCATAGCTGTGCTGACCGGCCTTTATTGCAGGATCTACGTCGCACGAAGCAGCGATCGATGGTGGTACATAAGCGACCACCAAAATCAAAACAAAAAATATGTCTGACCTCGGCCGATTGCTGATAATGGGTAAGTGGAATCATAAAGTAGCTTTTTGGATCGCTGATCTTGCTCAAGTTGCAACGGTGAGGTAGCGCAGCGTCTGGTAAATAGTAGGGGTAGATAATAAGCTTTGGAATTTACCTATTTACCTATGAACCTTCCCAAAAATTAAATGAACACTGATTGTTACTCGCCGTTTTTAAATTGATGAAATATTGCTCATGATTCTGGTTGCATGTTTTTGATTACTTATTACTGAACGTCACTGTATATCGTATGAAAAAATCATGTAGAATTCTGCGATATATAGCGCACACGATAATACATGTAAATTTAAGCGTTGTAAACAAGCTTGTAAGCAACTTCGTTGTTTAAGCCAACTATAGCTTAAATTTAAACGAAAGGAGACTTTCCGCGACAGTTCAGAATTTAGTTTTTTTTTTCAGTTTATTCAAAAAGCGATAATTTGGTGTATGTTGGTGAAAATATGTAACTCTTTATCACGAGCAAAGCCGAAGAATTACGGTCAAATGGAGTCTGATAAAGGGGGCATTATTTGCAAAAGTTGTCCATTCTAATTATAATAAATGGAGAACTGATGATGATTGAGAATGTACCGAGCCGCTTCGAGATCAAAATCTTGGACTTAGAAAATCTTTCAATCCAACCTCGCTTAAACAATATCAAGATGATTTACGGCAGCCAAGAATCTATCTATACAGACTCTAGATAGAGTGAATGGACAGCTGTACGGGCAGTTTTTTTGGTACACAGTATTTATAAAAACACGTAGCATATAGAATATCGAAAGAATCATTTGCCACCATTATAAAAATAAATGCCAGATCCGTAGCATCAGACTTAGTTAACAATGTACCACCCATTCTATGTAACTATTCGCCATCTAAAATTCCCCCCTGCGGCGAACATAAGAACTAAAAACATGATGATGGTTTCAAAATTCCATCACGGTGAGGTATGGGAGAGCAGTTTTTCAATTATTGTAATAAATTATTTAAGCATTTTAATTAAATTAGATTTGCACTACGTTACTACGTTAAAATCTAACAATCTTTGTGAAAATTGAGAAAAACAATAATATTGTATGAGTCTATCGAGTAGCCGTTGAAGATTTGACCCCGTATAGTGAAATCCAAATTCAATTAAAATGCTTAATTAATTTAATGTATGCATTTTCGAAATACTCTCCCATGCCTCACCGTAAAGGAATTTTGAAAAAAATCATCATGTCCAAATTTATCTCTTTCTCTACTAGCACCAATTTTTAATCTTCTATTGGCAGCATCTACCTCGTGCCTATATAAGACAGCTCATAAACCTACCAATAAAAGCGTCACAGATTTCAAGCGAGTTCGCATCTATCTAGAATCGCCACGCTAAGTATACCAACCAGTAAAACCAGCATCCAGCCACATTCAATTACCTATAGTGCAAGAAAGCTCGATTGCGACGACGCTTGAACCGCGTTGTTGTAAGCCTGCAAGTTGTACCTACCTTACGTACTCGGCTTGAACTGAAAATAAAGACAACATTGGTAATTTTCGAGACTGGGTCTCCAATATGGTCCCGGCCCAAGTAAAACAAGTTTGGATACAACAACCCCTGCCCCGGCAACAACAACCCACTACCACCACGACCGCTTACTTGCCACTGAATGGATCTGGTTGCGTGTTTGGTCACACACCGAGTTTGCGGGTCCGGATCAAAAGGTACAACATAGTTACTCACTCAATCTCGCTGCTACTACATACACTGGAGGTTTAGTCTCTAGTCTATGGCCTATGTAGAACTAGAAGAATACCGTATTTGCTGCTAGTTTCCATAGGTATAGAGGGTAACTTTTTCGACATTCTTGTTTTGCGAGTCTACGGCCTCAATATTGATACGCTTGCAACTTGCTTGTCTCCACAAGTAGGAGAGGGAACATGGGTGAAAGGTAGGGGAATATATGGGGTAAAATGCACCCCCGGGGCAAAAAGACTTTTCGCCCATTTTAAATACATTTCCATAATTTTTTTTCCGATGTATGTATCAGCACAGAGACTTTCACAGAGACATTCACAGAGAGTTGAAAAAGAAGTAAAAGATTTATTTTAAACGCCAACATGTAATTTTACCCCGGTGGTGAATTTTACACCAGAATGGGGATTTTTTGTTTTTCGTTTTTGAAAAGAACCAGATGAATGGCTCGACTCAAGTATGTATGCATGTTGCAGCAAAATGCATCCCGCCGTGAGAGCATCTGTCCAAACATGTAGCGAGCGCCGAACACGCGCATTGTAGTGGGTGCATCGCTGATATGTGGGTCACAATTTAGCGAATCCGTTGTCCCAAGTGGGTCAAATGAAAATGGATACTGACATTAAGAAGAAAGCCACGGGTGGGTGCATTTAGAAAGTGACTGGATTGCACGGTAACCGCAAAATACCCAATAGTGACTACAAAGTAAGCATTTTCGAGGAAGACTGGGACTACCCATTAAATGAGTAAAAATATTTCTTATTTATGAGTATTAGTTATTCAAAAATGAATACTTACTACTTGTTTTTGTAGTTGTAATTACTCATATATGGATAAAATTTTACTTATTTAATGGGTAGTCCCAGTTTCTCTCGAAAATGCTTACTTTTTAGTCATTATTGGGTATTTTGCGCTTACCGTGTGGTAACAACGTACAAACAGATATAACTCTCGCAACCACAATCTTTGCACATGCATTTTAAAAATTAGGTTTTGGTTGAGAATGTACTCACATTTGTCATGGTAGCGCCACCACTGTGTTCAGTGGTCGCTATTGAAAATTTAGGCGATTGCTGAATTTATGTATGGGCCCAAATTAGGGACATTCAGGTCGATATTACATCCATTTCCCCTATATCGCGCGAGTAAAAGATGGCACTCAAACCCAAATAACATTTCTAAAGGTCCTATCTGCATTGATCGATTCTCTTTATCGACTTTCTCTTTCGTTAATGATTCAGTTGCAAACCTTTCCCTGTTGTATTTGACACTTTGCAGCTTCTTACTTGTGGTAAAAATAAATGGTGGGGTTGTGTACAAGACACGACCGCCTGGTTGACGGAGACTACGTTAAGCGGTGTAGTGTAATTTTCGTGCATTTATCTAGATATTGATTTAAAATACAGTAGAAGTAACCTGTGATTTTGGTCCTATGTACATATTATGGATTTCCTGCTAAGTAAAACTTGGTTAAATTCAGGATCTCATAAAAAAGCGAATTTATATTTTATTGCATTTGGTTCCTAAATTACAATCAGATATGAGTAAGGCTTTCTTCAGGTGATTCATTGCAGCGTCCAACAATGACTTCAAGATTTCTAGGGCACAAATCTTAGACGGTTGTGACATCACTCATGAAATTGAAACTACTGGTGTACTTCACTGCAGCAAATGTGGAGTTCCAGTTTCTTTGTTATAAGTTTTGTGAGAGCTGATATTTGTGCTCTTGAAATTTTTATGTGGTAATGAGATTGATCAGAAATAAGATTCCAGCGATTCAACTACAAAACGCTAAAAAAAATGCACACACAAAAACGGAACGCACAGTTTTGCATCAATGTTATCCAACATTTTGTAGTTGATATCTCGATTAGCCATAAATCCCTCCAATAAGTATTCGGTACATCTTTTATCTACCGATTGAGCAAAAAAAAAATAAAAATATTGCTGTTTCTTAAAGATTTCGTTTGTGTTTTGTAGACGCACATGCATCTTTTGGCATAAGAACATTGGGCGTTTCTGTGGTGGGAAAAAGGTGACTTCCATATCTATCACAGATTACAAATTCGACAGTGAGCATGCATAATTGCGTAACCGCGATGATGGATTCTCTATTTTGTTAATAACTCACTTGGATTAACACATCTCAGGTGCATTTGCTGTTGCCTTTGACAGACAATACCTGTTACAGGTTACAGCACTACATTGAACAAATTTCAGATAATATTCAAGCTGAACATTGCATTAGGTCCTAAGTATAACATTGATCGATTCTCTTCGTCGACTTTCTCTTTCGTTAATAACTTGAGCACATAACCGTTTCTTGTTGTGTTTGTCGTATTAGATGCGACAAAGATAAAAGCTTCTTTTATCGATCTGTGTGCTAAAAATACCTTCTGCTTCTTCTTCTTATTATTCGCATTTCAAGCTTATTGCTTAGTGTGCATATTATCTTATTGCGTGCTTTTAAATTACACACCTAGAAAAATAATGTAAATTTAGGTGCTCTTAGAGTGACATATACGAGCGTCAATTTTGACATAAATTTTAGTCATAACATACGCGAAATATAGCTCAATCAAGCGTACTTGTAGTCGAGCAACGGACTTTTCAGTCTCGGAGCACTTAATATAACATGATATGTTTGTTTACGTCTCATCTTTAATGTCAAAGATGGATTCCGTCACGGGTAAAATTAGTTTTTTCTAAGTGTGTAGTGTTTTAAATGCACTTCCACATTTATTAATTGAGAGCTTTCGATGCCAATACCAATACATGAATTTGTATATTGTGTGGCAAGCACAATGATACTCTATGCCCATCAAGGAGTCAAAAATATCTCCAAATGACAAAATGACAAGCGATCAACGAACCGAATGATAACGCTATGTCAGAAGTGGAAAGCAATAATGATATAATCTTCTTCCTTATTTTTCATGACAAGCAGCCCGTGCGACACAGCTCACTCAGGGCGGTAGAAGGAAACCAGCAAATTGTTGGCAAGCTGCTTCACGAAGTAAAGCCGAAGATGATACACGTGTGTTAATGGGATTTTTTTTGTTATGTCTTTTCTCGATTCAGATCAAGCTATGTACTCATCCGTGTATATTACAACAAAGCAGGCAAGCAATATATCATTATCCTTCTACCACTCCAATCAAGCTGTGTTGTAGTGAGTGGTAGTCGTAGCAAGCTTTTTGTCTGTATCGTTGGTTGCTTTATGTGTTTGGATTCACTGATGCCCATAGAAGTCGAGAAAATTTTCAACGCAAAAGATTCACTCGACCGGACCGGGAATCGAACCCGCCACCTCCGGCTTGGTAATACCGACCCTTTGAAGCCCCCTGGCTTAAAATACCTGGGAAAGTCTTTACATGGCCAAGGGGATACAAGGAGAAAGTCAACGAAGATAATCGGTCAATGTAACTTAGGACATAATGCAAAGTTCAGCTTGAATTGTTTTGCTTAGCTAAAGCAATGTAAAGAGAAAATCGATCAATGCAAGTAGGCCCTTTTCAACGCTCACTGTCGAATTTCAGTACCTAGTACTACAAAACAACCTGACGATACCTCTATTTATGCTAAGAGAATAGCATTATAAGTCCCTCCTACTTGTAGCATTATGCAATCGAACGGCTTGCTATGCCTCGCCCCCATCAGCCAAAAAATACAGGACGGAATTTTATACCCCGTTCTATAGCATAATTTTCCAAGTAGGACTTACATAGCTAATCTAAAAGGTAATGTCTGATAATTTCAGTGCGTAATTTGTGTAGGGAAATCCTTTTTTCCCACCACAGAAACATCCCGTTTTCATATGCAAAATAATGGATGTGCGTTCACAAAACGCACGAAATCTAAAAAAAGCAATATTTAGTATTTTTTTTTTTCATTTCAATCGGTTGATAAAAAGATGTACCAAGAATTAAATGAGGGATTTCATTCTCAAATGATCTGATCGTGAGATATTCACGATCACTACCTAAATTTCGCATAAATGTCAAACCCGTTTTTGTGCGCTTTTTTATAACATTCTGATGAAGCCCTACCTGAATATTAAAATAGGAACATTGTTGAGACATGGCACTGATTTCACTGTTGCCCAATGCTTAGGGAACTCTCATAAATAACGTAGTAGTTAAGGGGGGAGAGGGGTTTCAGAAGTTGTGACGGGCCATGTAGTAAGTATATCAAAACACGCTACGACGGAGAGGGGGGTCAAACAAAATCTTCGTCATTTATGGATGGAGCCTTATTTTACTTCCAAGGCAGTGACCCAATTGGCGACTAAAATTTAACTCGATTACTTTTTCAAAGGGACGCATTTGATCGTCGATTTGGCGTAACTGGTAGCTCACCGACGCATGCTAACACTACCATCAGATAAGGGAAATCTAAAATGCGTTGTTTAAAAGCTGATATGTCCTTTCGAAAAAGTAATCGAGATTTATAGAACGCGGGATCGTTATCACTCAGACAATGAGGTTGATTCACTTCGGACCGCTTGCGCCATCAAAGCAGCCAGTGATCTCGACGGGAACGACGCGCAAGGTTCGAGGTGAAAAACAGGAACCGCTGCCTTCCTACTGCTGATGCTGTTGCTGCTACCTTCTCGCTCACCGTCCGAAGCGAAAATAAGTTGAGGCACAAAAGCAGCGCTCTTTTATAACTTTTCAGATTCAAGCAGTACGATGTGCAACCAAATGGTACTCGATTATGACGACTGGGTTTGTGGAGAACGTTTATTTCATGAAAACAGTGATAAAATTATCACTTTTAATTTGTACATTTTTTAAAGTTTTTCACGGAAAATTGAAAAATCAATTATTGTAGCAGATTACGAATTTTATTTCCTATCAATTGGTGTATTTGGATTTTAATTTCATCTATAAATGACAAAGTTATAAGCGTTCAAAACATTACACCATTTCGTGACGGTCGCAATTTTAGATTTTCAATTTACCCCCAGTACCTTCCCGTAAGACGTAGTCAACGCAAAAATTCACGAAATCGTTTTGCATAGCAGTGGTTATCAAATAAAGATATATTTCAGAACCCTACGAAATCATAGAACTTACGTCCTAATGTTAATATGTAGTCTACGATTTGATTGATTGACGAATAAATAAACAAATAAATAAATATCAAAAGAGAATGCCTATGAAGAGAATCGATCAAAGTAGATTGGACCTTTTGAAATGTTCATGAAAAATGTGAATTTGTTTTGTGCACTAATGGTGGTAAGCTCCATCCGGTAGTATCCTCGGATTAAATTCCGATCAAGATATGTCAGAAAATATTTTTTGAAGTATTGTCTTCTAAGAGTTATGTCTGTTTGTCTGTGATCGTATGCTGCTGATGAAGACCGAAAGTTTCAGAGAATATAAATAAATACACTGCGTCAAGAATATTTAAGACATCCCTTGTAATAGATGCGATGTCTGCCTCATTCAGTAATTTTCTGAATTTTGTTCTGCCTAACTCATTGCCTTGGCGACAAACCAACATAAATGACCATAGAAATTACCATAAAATTTCTGCTCAAAACACACTACTGACATCTGCACCATTGATCGCGGAAAACTTCTATCTATTCAGAAAAAAAAAAACATTCACGCATGTTAACTTCCTTTTCACGTACGCATAAATGCGAACCTTACCAAAAATGGTTAAAAATTTGATTATCATCCCTGCTAAACTTTAACTTATGCATTATGTTTTTTTGGAAATGGGTTGTTATTCTCATTTTCTTCATAAATTTTCGGAAAAGGAACTATATTAGAACCTTTTTATTTATGATTTGAGAACTTTAATTTTTTTTTTTTTTTAACTCTTTATTTGTTCCAAATTCAAAATAAATTACATTTCATTTTTAACCTAGGTGCTCCAGTTACTGCAGTAACGTACCAGCCTTAATTGTTATGATATATATCTAAGTGTTTTTACATTGTTCATGTCTTGGCAATTAAGCATTTTAAACAGGTTTTTTCACCTGCATGTCAGTATAACAATTGATATCTTAAAACTAAAAACTAAAACTAAATCTTATCTAAGTATAAAGGGAATTAATCGTTGCAATTGAGGATTGCAACGATTTTTGCCTGAAATTATTCATTATTTTGTTGGACATTTGTTCTAAAGTCTCAACATTCGAAATTATATGTACCTCGGTAGTACTGAACCAGGGAGGCAACTTCAAAATCATCTTCAGAATTTTGTTCTGAATCCTTTGAAGTGCTTTTTTCCTGGTAGTGCAACAACAAGACCATATTGGCACAGCGTAAAGCATGGCCGGTCTAAAAACTTGTTTAAATATTAGAAGTTTATTCGTCAGGCAAAGTTTGGATTTCCTGTTTATAAGAGGATACAAACATTTTATATATTTGTTACATTTGGCTTGAATGCCCTCAATGTGATCTTTAAAAGTTAATTTTTGGTCAAGTATTAATCCAAGATATTTCACTTGGTTTGACCAGGAAATTGGAACTCCGATCATAGTGACTATGTGACTACTACTAGGTTTCAAAAACGAAGCTCTAGGCTTGTGTGGAAATATTATAAGTTGAGTTTTGGAAGCGTTGGGAGAAATCTTCCATTTTTGTAAATAAGAAGAGAAAATATCTAAACTTTTCTGCAGTCTGCTGCAAATAACACGAAGACTTCTTCCTTTAGCGGAAATGCCTGTGTCATCAGCGAACAAAGATTTGTGGCAACCCTGAGGCAAATCAGGGAGGTCCGAAGTGAAAATGTTATACAATATAGGCCCAAGAATGCTACCCTGAGGAACTCCTGCTCTAACAGGTAGTCGATTAGATTTGGAATTTTGATAATTTACCTGCAGAGTTCTGTCAGTTAAATAATTTTGAACTAATTTCATAATATAAAGTGGAAAATTAAACTTTTTCAATTTAGCAATCAAACCTTCATGCCAAACACTGTCGAATGCTTTTTCTATGTCTAGAAGAGCAACTCCAGTTGAGTGGCCTTCCGATTTGTTTGAACGAATTAAATTGGTAACTCTTAAGAGTTGATGAGTAGTTGAATGCCCATGGCGAAATCCAAACTGCTCATCTGCAAAAATTGAGTTCGTATTGATGTGAAGCAATTCAAAGCTATTCAAAATTATCTTTTCAAAAAGTTTACTTATTGAAGAAAGCAAACTTATTGGACGGTAGCTAGAAGCTTCAGCTGGATTTTTATCCGGCTTCAAAATTGGAACAACTTTTGCATTTTTCCATTTATCAGGAAAGTATGCCAAATGGAAACATCTGTTAAATAATTTTACCAAGAAAGACAAGGTACTCTCTGGGAGTTTTTTGATGAGGATATAGAAAATTCCATCATCACCTGGAGCTTTCATATTTTGAAACTTTTTAGTTATAGACCTTACTTCGTCCAAATCAGTCCCCCAGGAATCATCAAAAATATTTTCCCGAGAGAAAATATTCCGAAAATCCCGAGCAACCTGATTCTCAATAGGACTAGTAAGACCCAAACTGAAATTATGGGAACTCTCGAATTGCTTAGCAAGTTTCTGAGCTTTTTCCAAATTTGTGATCAAAATTTTACCACCTTCTTTAAGCGCTGGAATAGGCTTTTGAGGTTTTTTCAAAATTTTTGTGAGTTTCCAAAAGGGTTTGGAACTCGGGTCTAATTTAGAAATATTATTTTCAAAAGTTTTGTTCCTCAGGGCAGAGAATCGCTTTTTAATTTGTTTTTGCAAATCCCGCCAGATAACCTTCATGGCAGGATCGCGTGTTCTTTGATATTGTCTCCTACGGACATTTTTAAGGCGGATCAAGAGCTGAAGATCGTCGTCTATTATAATTGAATCGAATTTAACCTCGCATTTTGGTACTGAGGCAGCTCTTGCTTCAACTATAGAAGTAGTCAGAGATTCAAGAGCATAATTAATTTCATCTTTGGTTTGCAAAGGAATGTTTGGATCGAAGTTATATTCCATAAATGTTCGATACTGCTCCCAATCAGCTCTATGATAATTGAAAGTAGAGCTGTTGGGATTACAAATTATTTCTTGGGATATTTCAAAAGTTACTGGAAGGTGATCAGAACCGAAGTCAGCATGGGTAACCAGTTGGCTACAAAGTTGACATGAATCAGTTAAGACCAAATCAATAGTGGAGGGATTTCTTGCAGAAGAAAAGCATGTTGGGCTGTTTGGATATTGAATAGTGTAATAACCTGCAGAACAATCATCAAACAGCATATTACCATTGGAATTGCTTTGAGCATTATTCCATGAGCGGTGTTTTGCATTAAAATCACCAATAATGAAGAATTTAGACCTATGACGGGTAAGTTTCTGGAGGTCACCCTTGAGAAAATTCTTTTTCTGGCCTACGCATTGGAATGGCAAATAGGCAGCTATAAACGTAAGTTGTCCAAATTTTGTTTCAACAGAAACTCCCAAAGTTTCAAAAACTTTGGTTTCAAATGAAGAAAGAATTTTATGTTTTATTCGTCTATGAATAATGATGGCAACGCCACCACAGGGTCCATCAAGACGATCATTTCTATAAATCAAGTAATTTGCGTCCTTCTTAACCTTATGGTCAGGTTTAAGGAACGTTTCAGTTATAACGGCAATGTGCACGTTATGAACTCTCAAAAAGTTAAATAGCTCGTCTTCATAATCTTTAAGAGATCGAGCATTCCAATTTACAATATTTAATGCTTTAAAATCCATTACTGAATTTTAAAGTCATGACAATATTATTTGCAAATTTTACTCCAGTTTGAATAGCATCAAACATGGAGTTAGATTTAAGCATATCAGAAATCATGTCAATTAATGAATTCTGTAAAAATTCCATTTTAGGGGCAGTAATGCTTCCTAAGTCAAAATTGTCAAAATTTCCGTTAGAACGTTGGTTAGTATTTTGATTTCTACCCGCTGCAATAGCAGCATAGGTAGCTCCATTAACTCGCTGAACATTGTTAGCAGCGAGGGGAGTAGGTACAGATGAAAAATTTGAAGCAGGGGTGATATTTGTACCTACGGGTACGAATGTAGAATTTGTTCCTCGCTGACCGTTGTTAACAGCAGAGGAATTTGTACCTGGTCGGAAACGTGGAGCGTTTCTTACCTGGCGGTTAGAACGAGATTGTAGGATCGCTTTGCGAGTCTTACATTCCCAAAAATTGGATTTGTGGTTTTCACCACAATTTGAACATTTAAATTTCTTAGGATCTTCCTTCACAGGACAGTCGTCCTTTGCGTGAGAGGAATCACCACAATTCATGCATTTAGCTGGCATGTAGCAATTTTTAGTTCCGTGACCCCATCCCTGGCACTTACGGCACTGAGTGAGGTTTTGGAAATTTCCTCCAGTCTTCCTGAAGTGTTCCCACTTCACTCGGACATGGAGCATAAGGCTAGCTTTTTCTAAGGCCTTAAGGTTGTTTAGTTCACTAGACTTGAAGTGAACTAAATAAAAATCATTAGAAATCCCGTTGCGCGAATCGCCAGGCACAACTCCAAGTAATTTTTCCAGTTCATCTTTGATCTGATCCAGGGATTCACCACTGGGCAGTCCTTTCATGACAACCTTGAACACACGTTCAGTTTTGGTGTCGTAAGTAAAAAAATTATGCTGCTTCTCAGTAAGATACTTGAGAAGACATTTAAATCCGTCCAAGGTTTCAGCCAATACACGGCATTCACCCCGACGTCCAATTTGTAGAGAAAACTTAACTTTCACGAAGTTCAAAAGTTCCATGCGAAGAGCATGGAAATCGGAAGTGGTTATCACAATAGGGGGAATCTTTTCCTTCTTGGCATTAAGCCGGGAAAGTTTACTAGATTTTTTCTTGGATGATGGATCATTCTCATCATCCGTGAGCAAATCAAATTGATTACTCAAATTAATTTCTTCAGAAGGGGGGTCAAGAGTTTGCCCCTTTCTTTAGCGTTTAGGCGCCATGGCGGCAGTAAATTTTTATCCAAAACGACTTCCAAGCAGATTACTATAAGAATCTGAAGGATCGAAGAGGAATTTTCCAAATCGATATCCAAGAAGGATTACCTCGGGTAGGATCCAAACAAGGATCGAAGAGGAATAAAGTTGAAAAAGGTAGAAATTTTACAGGTTGAGCACTGAAAAGTGCTGTTTAAATTTGTTGTAGCTTTAGGTAGTAGTAACACTTCCTTCAGCAAAAAGCAAATAGAGCCGCACGGCAAGAGAGCACGTTGAGAACTTTAATTGTAATTGTTATGGTAGTCAGTGAGGTCAATATATGGTTATGTAACATCTATCAACTCTATGTGGAATATATTGCGAATTTCTTGCGTTTAAATTAATGACTACCAATTCGCGATACATATATGACTACCATAATCATTGCCATTAAAGTTCTTAAAGCAAAGTAAAAAGGTATTGTTTTGAAATGTATGGAAAAAACAACTATTTTGAATGGTAATGGTTCTTAACAATCTATAATTTGTAAGGTCCACTTAAAAAAAACACAATACATAAGGTTCAACAATTATCACACAAACGTTCATGTAATATTCCAAAGTTTAGCAGGGATTAGAAACAATTTTTAACCATTTATGGTAAGATTAGGTTATGGTTCACGTTTATGCGAGCGTTAACTATCAACTTGAAGGAAATGTTGCTCACAAAGATGGACAGTTGCGTACAATATATGGCATATTTCATGACATGTCTCATAAATTTACACGATCTATATTGTAAACTTGAATGATGACTTCAATAAAATGTAAACTTGAACAATGAGGCTCCATTTATGTGCATCATACATACAAAGAGCAAAAATTTATGCAATAAAAATAATGCATTTTCAAATTGAAAGTTTCAAAAATTTCGTAGTTTTAAGTACAGCAATATTCAAAATGAAAGTTATTTCTTTAGTTTGAATGTATTTTTTTTTTCATTTTACGATACGTAATTTTAAAAGTGCATTTCTCTGCAGCTTGATGGTGGTCATATGATTACAACTAGACAATAAAGGAAGCATTGGCTATCTGTGCTTACAATCGAAGAGATTCCTGCATGATTAGGATTGATGATGTGGTGATAAACGTATCACGAACGGAAACATCCGTTATTTGGGAAATCGTCGATCATAACAGATGTGAGCTGAAAGCACATACGGAAACGGCCAAATTTCGAGACTGCAGCCGTGTTTGTTGAAGGGCGATAAGGATGTCGATAAGTGGCAGAAAATGCTTTTATGACAGCCAATGGGCGGAAGAAGATCAAAGATTTTTGCACTACAAGAATGTGTTAGGTTTAAATAAGTGTTATCGAAATTTTGATAAAACTATCACTGGATTTAGAGAGATAAGAGAGGCCAAATGGCAGATAATTATTATCAATCCGATAATTCAATTGCGTGAGCCTACTTTGGTTCGCGTGTAAAGGGCCTTAGAAAGTTTGTTTACAAATGCTTTCGTGCCGTTAACAAATGTTATGCCTGACATCGTCGCTAAAACATTAGCACCATCTGTTGAGTACAATGTGGTGGGTAGTACGCTGAACAGATGGCGGTAGTGTGCAAACGTTAAACGCAAGGGAATTGACTAAGCGCACCACAGGTGGCGGTACTACCAACTACGATACTTTAAAATTGACCGTTAAATGCTTGTTCGATGAACAACTTGCGTATGTTATGTCTGTTTGTCTGTGATATAACTATAATGTATTCAACAAAGTTGCTTGTAGTAATTTTTCCTACAACTTTGGAAACATCTATAAATGACGTTGCATACTTTTGACCATTTTAAACCTCCGCTCCCCCCTCGTACCGTATTTTGCCATACCTAATACATGGTTGGTCACAACTTCTGAAACCCTTCCCCCCCCCCCTCCTCTTCAAATCCCTTTACTGAAGACACAATTATGTGGAAAACAAAATTTGCATCTCACTTGTAGTCTACTAAATTACATAGTTGATACTTCCAGAAGAGAGAGTTCGATTCCAGCACCACAATACACCACTCCTCTAGAATCAACTCGTCAGGGGTAAAACTATTTCGACCACTAATTTGGGCCTCGTATTTTTGTTGCAAGTGATTTTTGAACGGTTAAGATTTATTAATTTATTTGATAAAGATCAATCGAATTAACTTTACAGAGCCGAGGATACAAATCGCAAAACTATAGTCAAAAGGTGCAACACAATAAACACTTTATCTCAATTTTTGAAGTTGCCTCCCTGGTACAGTACTACCGAGATACATAGAATTTCAAAGGTTGTGACAATTTCAGGCAAAAAACGTTGCAATCCTCAATTGCAATGATTAATTCCCTTTATACTTAGATAAGATTTAGTTTTAGTTTTTAGTTTTAAGATTTCAATTATTATACTGACATGCAGGTTAAAACAAACCTGTTTAAAATACTGAATTGCCAAGACAGGAACAATGTAAAAACACTTAGATATATATCATAACAATTAAGGCTGGTAAGTTACTGTAGTAACTGGAGCACCTAGGTTAAAATTAAATGTAATTTATTTTGAATTCGGAACAAATAAAGAGTTGAAAAAACACTTTATCTTCCGCTATCCAATAAGCCGCCTCCATCAGAACGAGATCCGCTTCCAGTGATTTTATTGTTTGCCAGTATCTCCAAGAGGGAAAGAGCGCTTCCATTGCAGCAATGGATGCAAAACATGGTCATCATTCACACACATTCACGAAACGGTTGCTTTTCAAAGTCGACGACACATCGACCGAAAGAACTTCTGATGAGGACATGACATGAAGAACAATAAGGAGGACGGCACAATGGTTGCTGCCAAATAAACAGACGATCGCGTGACACACATCGAGGGTGGCCTACTTCTGTAGACAGCCGAGTGATTGAAAAAATTATTGGATCAGTTTAAGTCTACCTTCAAAAACAATTTTAAAAACGCATATGTTCAAGCATCGTACATTATATCACAATGATTAAAATATACAAGCATAGTCAAATTAAAAATGAACCTTGAATTGATTTCGGCACCTTGATTAAGTAGTAAAAAAATTCCGATTAGTTAGAAATACTTTTTTGATTTTGTCGTGAAATTTTAATGTCGTGCGCTGAGAAGGAAATTTAAATAAAGAAAACTTTTAAAATATTCATTCACGAGAAACAAGGTCAACTGATAATAAACCATCAAATAACATTAAAGACTTCCTTTCCCATCAAGACAAAATATAGAAGCAATTATAAGCTGTTATGTAAACAAACTATAGCTACCTATGCGTGCGAATTGTTTGTTAATGAGCAGCACTTCACGATGGGAAAGGTCGTGCAGCACAGCAGAAGCTCGCGTAGCTAACGTTTCTAGTGCATATTATTGCACACGTAATTCATACGCCACTTGTCTTTATGAATAAGTATATGTACCTACAGATCTGTCTGCCCTGCCCGGGGTAATAATAAGTGATTTATTGTACCTACTCGGGTTCCAAACGCATTTGCTGCTGTGATCTAATGATCTATGAATCATGATTGTACGGATTACGGCGAGAGGCGGCTTGTGAAACTGATTACCTGAGACAATATGGTAGATTGTTTCCTTAGCCCCGTTAGGACTGTGCTTTCACGTTCATGTAGCAAATGTCAAATCGATAAACAATGAGAAACAAATTATTCAAAGTTTTCTAATCTCATGAGGTGTAGTCACATCAAAACAGAAAACGTATTGTTCAACCCAATTTAATAAACACCTTAAACATAAGCGAACGGTAACCGGAATAGGAGAAAAGTTAAATTTTGATTTTTGGCAGTCTGTAATTTGTTATTAGTAAACAACTACCAACCACTTTTCCCTTTGTTCATATATATATATTTTGCTTTATTGTAGAGACTGTCAGCCTTAAGCTGGTTCGTTTCTTATTGTTCGTATTCTTCTTTTTCCACATGAGTAACGGAGGGAGATGGGGCCTAAACAAAATCCGGTGCAATTGGCAACATTCGTAGATGAGGATCTTTAGTACCTAGTTCTAGTATTTCAATCACAATAATAGATGAATTTAAGTGACAATCGACCAGCAGATGGAAATGATGACGTTTTGCTATCTGTCAAATCGTATGGAATATTTTTAGTACATCATCAGTTTTGTAATTTCAGATTTGAAAACTTAGTTAGTTAGTAGTTAGTTACTGCAACTTAGGCTGTGAACCATTTGCCGAGTTAAATTTAACTTGTGGTTAAAAACTAACATTTGGAAAGTTATTCTTAATGTTCGAAAATTCCTGTGCTGTCGAGAAAAACTCAGCCACGGTTGTCAAAATTTATCTTCTGGTCTGTAAGAATTTTGCTATTTCTATGGTATGTCTTTGTTCCGGCGTTCTCAAGCAAGTCATCAGTGTATCGTTAGCAAGTAAGCAGTCGAATTTATATCTATTTTCAATATATTTAGAGTAATTAAAAAGGACATGGTTGATACCTTCCTTGACCCCACATTCGTCACAATTTTCTATATTAATGAAAAAGTTTTTCTTTCGTCACCGTGTGAAATGCAAGGGGGGGGGGGGGAGGTGGCTGTCAAATATGAACAATCTTCACATACCTCGCATAACTGGTTCCAAACGTAAACAAGCCATAAGAAACCTACAGGGTTTGTTTACGTTTGGAACCAGTTTCATACAAGAATGATCAGTAGGCTGATTTAACAGCACGTCCACCCCCCTCCCCCCCAGGTGAAATGTCCTTAGTCTTCCTATATTAATAATTTTGTGTGTTTCCAGGCCTATGTTTTAAAACCAGGGCTTAAGTGTAGGGATTGGATAAATTTTAAAGTGGCGAAGACCCTTGTCTTTAGACAACTCTGTGTATAGAGAAATCCATTCCTGTAGTGAATCTCCTTTAGCGAAGCTAAATGCGTCTGTTCGTGGTATTTTGAAATAAATCGCATTTGTGATATTACAGCCTTGTTTCGAAAGTTTATCAGCGTTTTCATTTCCGATGTGCCCTTGTGTCCTGGAACAAATTGGAGGGATATTTGTTTCGTGGAGTTATTTAGTTTGGTTAAAATTTCTGTAATTAGATAATTATTTTTAATGATGAAACATATTACAAACAAGGTCTCTGGTTGAACATTAATTATATCAATCACTATGTTAATTGCTGTAAGTTCCACGTTCCTTTTTGAGAGTTCACTGTTTACTTTGCAACTAATTGATTCTTTGTATTCTAGCCATATCCCTATTCCGCATTTATTTGAAGATTTCGAGCCATCTGTATAAATTTTGATAAGATTCTCACATGTATTTTGAATGAAATCATTTGTTATTGATCTAATAGTACCGTATGCGTGATAATGTTTGCACCATCGTACAAATAAGGTTTCCGTTTCACCTGTGCATACAATGCCTTGGTTTTCTTTGCATGCACGTAACCTATAGACTAAAGAGCCTACATTTATAAAGAGACGACATGTCAAAATTGGAACAATCGATTGTCTGTCAAAGTCATAAGAAAAGCCATTCCAATCGAGCAGAAGACCTGTCAAATGGATAAGATGTCGTCTCTTTATAAATTCAGGCTCTTTACTATAGACGAGTGCACGGATGGATTTGAGTTCATTCACTCGACAAAAAGTGACACAACAGTGGGGCCCTGTTTACTAAAAATGAACACATGAATAATACTCACGTAACATTTGAAACGGGTCTATCAACTTATGTACACAAAACTTGTTAAGCCTTTTTCGCGCGAACCGAATACGCTCACGCAAACTAACAACACCATCGGACAGAGGAAATTCTCCCCTTCCCGATAGTGCTCTTGGTTTGCGTGGGCGTAATTCGGTTCTCGTGAAAAGGACCTAGCAAATTATTTACAAGAGTTGATAGACGCTTTTAAAATATTACGCGAGCATTATTCATGTGTTCATTTTTAGTAAACAGGGCCCTGCTGTTGTGTCAAAAAAATTTCAGTAAATGAGCTAAAGTTCACGCGTGAACAGGTCTATAGGATGCTGCACGCTGACGTCACGAATGAACGCGATGAACCCGCATTCATCAGTTTGACATCCAGTGGTGGTTTGTTTACCTTTGCTTGTTAGTCGATTCAATTGGATTTGAGGTTTAAAAAAAAGAATTAAATATATAATATCCGACTATGTTCGTTTGAAAAATATTCCTATACAAAAAATCAAAAAAAAAATTTTAAATTTTTTTTAATTTTTTTTTTCTCAGTCCATGCAAACAAACCACTGTCAGATGTCAAAATAAGTAAGGTTAACCCGACAGTGCAGCTCCCTATAGCTCATACCGTAGTAGGTTGTGCATAAAAAAAATGATTTACTTAGTTTGACAGTTGCACCATGACGAAGTGGCAGCGTATTCGTGATTTTTTCCAAGCGCAAATGTCGCAAAAAGACATTTCAATCGCCGTGGGAGTGTCCCGGTGGACCGTCAAATGGGTTTTAGACCGAGAAAAGAAAGGACAACTATCCGCGAAGGTGGCCACAGGTCGTCCGAGGTCAGCTCGGGTTCCGAGGGTTATCGCTGCTATCAAAAGAAAGATTCGGGTGAATCCAGTGCGTTCAATAAGGAATATGGCAAAGGATCACGGGATCAGTGACTTTACGGAACGGAAGATCGTAAAGGAAGATTGAGGGGCGAAGTCGAGGGCACGGAAAAAACTCATATGATTGATTACCAACCGCATCCGGGAGCTACGAGTCGAACGATGCAAGAAAATCTTGAACTTCCTTAAGCGAAAAAATCCGGTAATCCTGTTCACCGACGAGAGCATTTTTACCGTCGATCCTGTATCAAATTCCAGAAACGACCGGTATATTAGTTCTAGAAGGCCAAGGCCTGTTCTAAACGCCACCCGAGTACAGCAAGCCTCAGACAAACATCGACCCATACCTGGAGAGAAATAGATCCAGACTACATTATTAGAACCTGCCGTGCATTCCGAAAGCGTGTGCAGGCCGTAATTGCAGCAAGTGGAAACTCGATCGATGATTAACGTAGTTTAATACTCTGAGAAACATCCCCCCTTTCAATAAATAAAAAAAACTCGAAAACGAAATTTTTGAGAATTTTTTTAATTTTGACATTGCTCAATGGTGCAAACATTAGCACGCATACGGTATTCATTCATATTTTGCATTTTTAAATTTGGGATTTCTGTTACTATGGGTAGTTTTCCTATTTTTTCTATACATCTTTTTAATCTCGTTTGATATAATTGAGCTACTTGTTTGTATGACTAAATAATTATTCTCAAATGTTATTTTTTCCAAAAAGGTGTATTTTTTAGGTAGATTGTCCATTTCTGTGAATTTGCTTAGGTTATTAATTATAGGTTTAATATGCGCATTTTTTTTTTTATTATTATTTCTTTTTTAGCTAACCCACTTGCTCTTTCCTTGATTGGCATTTCTCCTGCTTCTGCATATAGAACATTAATGGGTGTTGATTTGACTAGCCTTAGACTTGTTCTAATCCCTGCATTGTATTTGAGCTTTTGTAGATTGGTTTTGGCAACACCACCGTAAATTGTTAATCCGTAATCAGCCACGCTGTCAAAATTTAACTTCTTGTCGGTCATAAATAACCACGCTCGGATAGCGATAACTTTCCATCTGTCAAATTTTAACCAATAGTTAAAAAAAATCCACGTTCAGAGGTTCAGAGCCTTAGTGTAACGATGCGGGAAAAGTTTAGCTGTGCTCTGATCTCTACCGAAAAGCTTTTAATTGAACTATCCTTTTAACATAACACGAAACACATAAACACCCCACAGTGCACCAGGCGGGTGGTTTTGGTTGCCGCACATGAGTGACCCAATTGGCAGTGGTCTCGGTATAATATAATCTTTGCGCAATTAGGTTGTCTATACACTGTGCACGTATAGCTCTTTCACTGAGCTTTATGCTTTTACGTCCCCGTTAGCGACCACGCGGTCAATCGATTCGAACAGTTAGTCGGCTGCTGCTGGATTCTACCCCAACTTCTAACCTTATATCTAATATCTGATTCATAGGCCAAGCTGTGAGTGGCTTTCGATTAGCAGCCATGTGTGACTCTACTCACCATATTTCCACTGTCTGTACCTACTCTGGCAGCACCGGACAAGGTATGGGGAAATTGGAGGCCAACGCCGTCTCTGAACTAGATCAAGTTTTTAGGATGACAACATCTCGGAGGGCGACCGAGCTCTGATAGTCGGCCAGAGAAAATAGAATTGCAAATACCGAGCTACATATTATACCTAAGTGAAGCGAAGGTACTTTTGAGCCTTGGAATAGCGGGTCAGTCAGAGCAGTTCTGCTCCGTCGTCGTGTGTTCATGGAGAGGTGATTTTAATTACCAGCGACGATGACGAGGGTAGCGTTGGATGGGCTGTAACTCTGTAACCCGCTTGAATGGAGCGTAATATGCGTAATTTAAGAATGTGAAAAATGAGCCTAACGATCCTTTCACTTCGCGTAGCGAAAATGAAAGTTGAGTGGAAATGTTTCTGTGTTTATCAACACGGATTATGGAATCGAGCAGGTTGAAATCTGATGATATTAGCCCAAACATGAATGTTCTTAAAGAACACTAATTTTAGGTTCCAGGCAGGAAGCTATTTCTCAGATAATGGAATCGAAGAGTACAAATAGGAAGCAGGCGA
Source organism: Ochlerotatus camptorhynchus (assembly GCF_037179485.1). Taxonomy (NCBI): domain Eukaryota; kingdom Metazoa; phylum Arthropoda; class Insecta; order Diptera; family Culicidae; genus Ochlerotatus; species Ochlerotatus camptorhynchus. Next base: position 1,380,177 of record NW_027040773.1, read on the forward strand.
TCTGTAATCGTCAATCACATCGTCAATTACAGTTTAAGCCGTAACTTTAAATCACAGAATAAAAAAATATGCTAACACTTCTGGCGTCACCGAGTTCCAGCCCAGCCGATTCTGCATTACTATCGATCAACAACTGGCTTGCTTCTTCATAGTCAAGTGATAATTACCTGAATTGGTGATTGAAGTTAAGGTTTGCATACAGATTAGGCGACTCTCGGTGGATTCACCCGATTTGTGATGATGTCTTTTGGCGATTGTGCTTTTGTTCAATCTTGAGAGCGCGTTCGTCGATGAAATTCAAATGAGTTCATGAATATGCCTATGAAAAAAAATCCCCTAGCATTTATCGTATATCACGAGTAAACGATTCAAACTTGGAATAATGTGTTCGACACGAAACAAGGACAAAGTCCATCTCAGGTTGGTAGGAACTGGTTGCAATCAGAATACTTGCCTTTACATAACAGCAACACGCAACGTGATAGAAGAAAAGGAAGAAGAAGGACGTTGTAGATTGTGTAAGTTAAACTTGTGACCAATGTTAGAGATGTTCAAGCTTGTAATTTACTGAAAACCTGCATTACAATCAGAAGCCTAACGAGATGCTTTATATATTGTTCGATGCATGATAAAGCGGAGAAGCAGAGCACCGGAAATGTATTCATTTTTTTTAATTATTAGCCCATGGACAAAGCGATAGAGCAAGGTAAGGCAAAAGTTTTACCATCATTCATCTTCAATGTTATACGTTGCAGAACGTTGCACCATTCCTCAACTTCAGTGTTCTTTGAGGATTTGCCCTGTTGTTGATTCAGAGCTTTCTAAGCCTTTACCAGTCACCCGGTACAGTAATGACCCGATTTGGTCAGACCCTCCTCAGACTTTTTTCTTTCAATAATTTCACATTACCATAATTCCAAATCTTTATCATTCACATTCTTTCGGTTCGGCCTCGTCCTTCCTTGGCTCTCTACTGCGGTGGCGAGACGACTGGCTGAGCCACCACAGTGAGGACGGCGGGTGGTCAGGGATCCTTCGTGGTTAGCCGGGGAAGCGAACGACTTCTTGTCGCTTAGCTTTCCTCAATGACGGCGATCCAACACTCTTAACTGTGCACAGTTCACAAACCACGGGCCAACTTCTCGGGGGGAAAACGTGTCACTTCCGACGATGCTGGAAATGTATCATCCATTTGACGAGCGTCACGGAAAACGGCATTGAAACTCGAAGTTTCCACTGAAAAACGGACGACGCTAAAACGCGTCAAATTTCAACCGTGGTTCGTAAATTCCTCTTTTAAAATCACTGTTAATGTTTTTTGCCTTCATTTGCAGTGGGAGGGGAAACTAGTCCAATCTTTGAACTAGACGCGAGGCAATTTAAAACGATTTACCAAAAGGCGTTGCTTGGGACCAGCAATCATCCTCAATGTGTAAATACTGGTGATCTAAAACTAGGCCATACTAGCGCTGGCCACGTCCGAATGCTGGTCAAGAAAGGAATGGGTAGGAATATGTTGACGTAATACTCGCTGTAATGAATGCTGAGAACACCTCTGTTCTTCCACGAGAAATCACTGAGATGTTGGATAAAAGGGTTGGGATTGCAGCATGACTCGTTTTGGTAAACGATATGCTGATTTGATGTCCTAACGATTCAATAGCCCGAAGGAGCTTGAGTTCGAACCCACGGTCTTCTGCTCAGTAAACAAAACTGGTCGCCACTACGCTACCGAGCTCCTTATTTCACAAAAAAATTACGATCATGTTTCCGTTTAACTTGCTGTTACTAGATTTTGATTCCGGCGGTGACCTCACCGATGATGATTACAACTGTCTTTATAAAAAAAATACCATACCTGAACGATAATCCAAATGATAGAGCAATTCCACAAATTATTTTGATGATAGCCTGAAAGCGTCGTTAAGCAAAATAACTATTAAAATTTTATTACGGTGCTCTTGAGAAGGATTTGATATGGATTTTTGATCAAAATGTCTTTCCTTAAACTCGCGCTCGTTCCTCTATCCGATATGCATTACTCTTTATCTCGTATTTAAAAACAAACGATTTAGGCTCTTACTCTATAACATGAGGGAGCCTGAAATTGAACCCATGACTTTTTGCTTAGTAAGCAAAATTGGTCGCCACAAGGCCACCGAGCTCCTTATATCACAAAACCTTTTACGGACAAGTTCGATCCCTACGGCAACCTCACCGACGACGATAACAACTACTCTTGAGAAGGATGTGATGTGGATTTCCGATCAACACTTTAGCATTAGCTTCAGCAGTGTTCGTAGATTGGATACTAGTGACACTCACTTCTCTTTTGAAATTCATAGTCAGACTGCTTTCAGGAATAATGCTGGGGAGTAAACATTATTTCCAATCTAAACAAGTATATCCAAATCATGACTGTCGCTTAGACTGGCCCACAAAAATAAAAGATCTAATTTTCCACGGGCCAACCCCTAGATTTGTGCCTTAAGGTGAGTAAACTATTCTGTGAAAGTTTCAGCTCATTTGGTTCCAATATTAGCTCGCACTTTTAATTTGAAGTTTGTATAGGGAATCCAGTTAGTTTATTGAGATATTCGCTTTTTAATGTATATGAGCATTTTTATATGAAAATTTCAAAGAAATCTGTGTAACGTCAAAATGAGCTGAAACATTCAGATAGAGGTTATCGCACCAAAAGACACGAGCCTGGATGTTGCACTGTGGAAAATATGAACTTTTATTTTTAGTGGTAATCTAGTTGATACGTTACGTTACGGCAGGTTATGCCTGTATTTTGTTGCAATATACGAGCAGAATGCACTTAATTAATTAATATCTCCATAATACTAACATGAATCATGATGCTGTCTTTAGCAAAGTTGTTCCTTATAGTTTAAGCTAAGTACGTGTGCTGAAATTCTGAGGTTAATCGAGTTTTCTGAACCAGTTCTATGCACGAAAGAGTGAAGGAATGTCATTTCTCCATACATTTCAACCAATATTCCCATATAAATTTTAAATCAAAAGCGCCAGCTCTTGTTACATCCGAATGAGCTGAATTTTTCAGAAAGTGATTATCTCACCCAATGGCACAAATTGAAAAAAATTATAAAAAAAATTCCCCCATATGAATGTGGACCAGTCTACTGTCGGTATTCCCGGCCAAGCATGGAGCATGGAGCATGTCATAAATCTGTATAAATTCGTGTGTTATCTTTTAGAAAGTAAAATCCCTTCGGAAGAATAAAACATTTATTTTTCGCATCATTTTTTTTTTTTTTTTTTTTAATGCTTTTATTTTTTTAGGCTCATAGGTTTCGCATCATTATAGAGGTAAAAAACATGCGTGGAAAATCTGTTCAATATCAGAGCTTAGACGCATCGCCAGGACTCCAAAAATGCTGGAGCTAAACCGTACGTGCAAGCTGTCGTTAATTTTCAAGATAAATGTGGCTGGTTATTAAAGGTAACGGGTGAGATTTGAATTAAAGTTTGCTAAGTTGATAGCCTTCAATATCTGCAATATACTGATATCATAGCGTTCAATCGTTGAGAATTTTTTTAAAAGTGACATTTCTAGATAGAGCTGGAATTAGGCCGTAACAGCCTTTGTAAACAATGACTTCTCTCGTTGATTTCTAGGGATTCAAGGCACGCCTACACAAACCAACATCCATCGAGTAGGGGAAGTCTTCCCCTACTCGATGGTGATGTCGATTTGCCAGGGAGAGCCATGACTTTCAAGAAATCCTCGAGAAAAGTCATTGTTTATAAAGTTACCCCCTAATTCCAGCTTTATCTAGAGTTATTCCGAATCCCCCTGTAAAATGGTTAAGCATCCCCCTGTAAAATGGTTAAGCATCCAAATAAAAACGCGTCTTAAATCCTCTTAAATACAAATGTATTCAAAACATGTATTTATGTATTAACTAAAAACAATTATGGATCAGGCCGTGTTTATCAAATGGGAGTGATCCATAATTGTGGCGTGACAGTATGGCACAAGGATACTGAATCAGCGTTGCCAGATATACCGATTTATCGGTATTTACACCGATTTCCAAACAAGATACCGATTTACAGATAAGGTTCCTCAGAATACCGATTTTAAACATTTTATACCGATTTATACCGTTTTTTTATAAATAATCAAAATTATTATTGCCTGCCTACCCTCGAATTTTCGGAGATAATTTTTGTAAGAGACTTGTATCTTTTTGAATACCTCATATTTTTTGAGCCTTCAAAATTCTAAACAATCATCTCTAAAGATGCCTTATGCTTGATACTCTTTCGACTAATGTTTTCATTTCCTCACCGTTTTTGGCTGCCCATTAGACTGATGCAAAATTTGAAATTTTCGCTCCACAGTGCTCAAACGGTTTCAAATCAGGTCCTGATTAGCCTCCCAAAATTTAAATTCATTTGGAAAGAAACTGCCTTGGCACAAACTATTCGAAGTTTATATGGAAATTACTATGGGAAAACCAAACTTATTGTTCATTGTCTTCTACCGATTTTCCATATAGCTTTTTCGAAAATTTCAATAACTATTCTTACGGAAAATTTTCTAAGGTACAACTTTGCGGAAGATCGTTTTTCAGTCAAATGTCAAATTAAATTGTTATTAATTGTTTAAGAGATTGATTGTTCTGTGGGCAACACTGTATTCTGCAGTGTGACATAGTAGCCATGATATTTGTGCTCTATTCTACGCGCCAGAAACACCAATGTTGCCTGCTGAACAGTTGATTGAGCATAATCATAAGACACTAGTGACTTGAATCATTAATAACTTTTGTTCCTTACTTTTGATTGAAAAGTGGTTTTGACCAAAGTTATAGCTGAGAAAATTTTCTACAATCACTGCTATGATTTTTAAAAGCATAGTGATGTGGTGAATTGTTAGATAGATATGAACAAAAACATAAGTTTTCCCATAGTAATTCCCATATAAACTTGAAATGGTTTGTGCCAAGTCAGTTTCTTACTAAAGTAGTTCAAATTTTGGGAGGTTAACCAGGACCCGTTTTGGAACCGTTTAAGCACTGTGGAGCGAAAATTTCAAATTTTGCATCAGTCTACTGCCCATCAATCGAGAAATAGTCGATGGCTCTTTCAGGGAATTTTAAACATAATTTAACTTCCGGAAGTTTTTTTTTCATTTTTAAACTTCACATCCAACTTCCCCTGGAATTTTCTTCCACCCTACCTTGGAAGCTTCTTCAGCCTTCGCTCGAATGATTATTTCATCTTTTTCCGCCATAAAAAAATAACTTTCCCGGAGCTTCAAGGATGCTATCAGATTTTTATTGCGGATCCACACTAGATGCATGCACATTTAAGAAAATCTGAAACTTCAGCAAAGTCCAGGCGTTTGTGTAAGTTTCGATAAATTAAAGACAGTTTCATTAACTTCTATTAAAATTCGAAAACCCGGAATTTTCGGAAAAGTCCAGCGAACTCCAGTGAACTTAAGGAAACATCATACATATGTATTTTGGAAACTTCACGAGTCCAAGGAAATTTAATGGATTTCAGGAACTTTAGTGAAGCTCAGAGAACATCAGGAGGGATCAATTAATTTCAATGAAATTACTGAAATTATAAAGGAGTTCCGAAAAACTCAGGCAATTTCCGAAAACATCAGCAATGTCCTGCAAATTTAGGAAACGTAAGGAAAGTTACATGAACATTGGATCATTGTGAGAACATTTTATGGGAAGTTCTATGCTTTTTTAATGGCAGTGTCGATAACTTTTAAAAATTAAAAAAATTGGGAAGATCAGAGAACTTCAATGTTGATGTTACAATAAATTTAAGAAAATTGTGAAAGCACTAAAGAGACTTCGTAATCTTCAAGAAAGTCCAGAGATCTTCTAAGATGATTAGAGATATTCCGTTAGTCTTATTGTATTCAGGGAAGTTTCGAGCGCTTCGAGGATGGCCAGAGAACTCCAAAACAGCCACTAATTTCAGGAAAAAAACAAGAACTTTTAAGGAATTTCGAGGAATTAATCATTTTGTCAAGCTTCTGCATTCATGTTCCATCAGATGTCACTGCTGTTATTTGCAGTGACATGTATCGGAAACTGCACAAAATCTGTTTTCCGTTAATTGTTCACAGAGGACACTGCAGTGCAAAACATGTCTGGTACCTCTATATATCCATTTAGATTAATATTCGAAGTCCCTCCTTTTTTACACATTCTGCACACAAAATAGCTCACCCCTCACAGAATTTCCCACCAATTTTTATGAATGGGGCGGGGCAGAATGTATCTTTTGCGGAGAATATGTAAAAAAGGAGGGACTACATACTACATATTTTGTAGTATCAGGTACTCTATTTTGTAATCTGTGAAAGGGAAATGACAAATCGAGTGTCATCAAAATACATGGCATGTTGAGAGAATGAGGTCGTGAGAGCAAATTTTCTCTCTCAAATTTGAATTTGTTGGCTCTCTGGGGACTGGTAGTAAATCAGGTAGAACTGTATGGGGAAAAATCGGTTTTTTTAGTTGTAGCTTGTTTAACAATAATTTCCGGGAAAAAAGTGAACGACAAAGTCCCTGACTAATTTCTTTAGATTGTCGTTCACTTTTTTTGAACTGAATATGCACCGAAAGCGAATTATTCCCACTTCTCTCAATTTCTATATGGGGATTTTTATCACTTCCTACCAGCGCAACAGCGCCATCTCTGTGGAAAGTGGTCGGACGAAATGATTAATTATGGAATATTCCTAAGTGCATTTCAGGAATGTTCTGAAAACTTCAGGGAAATTTTGGAGTCTTCAGGGATGTTTTTTGAATATCAGGAAAATTTTCTGGATCATTAGAGCATCCTCCAGGAATATCTTTCTTCCGGAATTATGTCCTTGTTTCTTTCGACTGTTCCGTAAGCGTTCTGGCTTCCGATTTTCTTCAGATGTTTCTTCCAATCTACATTAGGAAGTTTCTGCCAGCGTCTCCAGAAAGTTTATTTCGTCTTCTCAAGGAAGTTTAATTAATTCTCCCAGAAATTTCTTTCGTCTTCTTCTGGAAGCCAAGGGTTCGACTTCTATTGGAAGGTTTTCCCGAGCTTCTTCTGTATTTCTCTGGAAATGGCTACTTTTGGAAATTTACTTCCGGTTTCCGAAACTTTTTTGGCTTCCCTTGGATGTTACATCAGATTTTTTCAGATAGTTTATTTATATTTTCGCCACAAGTTTCTCAATTTGTGTCTCGGAAGTTTCCCGGAGGTTTTTCCACCTTTTCTCTAACTTTGTCCAGGAGAGCTTCTTTCGTCTTTCTCTTCAGAAGCTAATTTAACCATTCCCCGGAGTTTTCTTCCGATCATAGTTCAAAAGCTAAAATTTTGCGTTGAATAACGGCTTTCTCAGTCTTAAAACACTCTTTAATTTTTTCATTTAATTTTTAAAAATATCGTTGTACTCAAGTGCTGATCAAAATTGTGACCCAGTAGTGTTTTTTTTTTCAATTAGATGTCATTAAATGAATCAAAAATATGGAAAATCAGCCACAAAGCAATTCCCCTCAAATCCCAGTCATCACCATCGGTCAAATTGTCGCTTTGAAAAACGGCAAAAAATATAAAATTAAATAAATAGTAAATACCGAAAATACCGATTTTTTAATACCTTTGATACCGATAAGCTTTAAAACAATCTGACAACGTTGTACTGAATGCTCAGGCAAGTCAAGAGATTTTTCTAGACGAGGTTGATTTACTGCCAATTCTCTTACTTAGGCTCTGAACCATTTGGTGGATTATTTTAACTTTTGGTTAAAATTTGACAAGACAAGACAAGACAAGAAGTTAAATTTTGACAACCTTGGCTAAGTTCTTCTCAAAAACCGGTCGATCGATAGCACAGGGATTTTCGAACATAGAAAATAACTTTCGAAATGTCACTTTTAACCACGAGTTAAATTTAACTCGGCAAATGGTTCACAGCCTTAGTGGTTACCTGCACACTTAAACAGAGACCCTGAGTTCGGTAAAACAAAATTACCGTCTTAGATCGATAATGCTAAAAATTACAGATGTTTCGATATTTTCTCGCTTTATTGCTGAAAATTGAAAATTAAATTTTACCGTAATTTCATTTTAATTTAACGAAAACGGTAAATATTTTTACCGGCAGGTCTGTAAATCAGCTTCATCACTGACTTTGGTGAAATATTTTACTGAAGTTTCGGTAAACAAAGCGTTCCATTACTGAGTGCGGTAACGGTCTCGGTAAACGTTAAATCCGTCAATTTTCGATCGACTTTGAAAACGTTCGTGTTTGTGAAATTATGGAGGCTGTTATGCAACTCCAAGATGAGCTAATCGTAGATATTTTCCGTAGTGTTATTTAGTAAGTGTAAATGTAAGTAATTAATGTTCGTTATCTAAATGATTATTACAGATGGCCGATGTTGTTGCTTGTTTTTTTTTCTGTCGGTCCAACTTCCATTCCCGTTGGCGACGATCTGAAAGCAGCATTTGGAATCTTCATCCAATGCTTCCCTGTTTTCTGTGTAACGCCGAATCTTTCCGACAAAAACTTGTTTTTGTTCATTGGTGGAGCAATTTGAGGGCTACAAAATGGTGAGTTGACAACCTGAAAGGAGAGTGATTCCTAGCTCCGGTCCTCACAAGTCCCTACCTCACGCCTCCACGAGTCATATGATTACAAACGACTACCAGCTGAAACATGGACACAGCTGGGTGGCGTAGCCTGGGCAATGTTGCCAATCCGACAATAGCAAAGTGAGGAGGTGCGAAGCGAACACTGGCGCGGTAACCCTAGCACGGCGTTAGAGGAAATGCTTCGCCTCCGAGCGTCTGTCCACCACACGGAGGTGCGGCTCAAAAAGCGTCTGATTGGCATCCAGCGGCTGAATAAGAAATGCTCTTCCCCGGAAGCTACACCTAAGATGGCAGTCCCATCAGAAGACCTTAGGCCAACCACCTACAAGAAGGCCAACAAAAGACAAGAAGGAAGATGGTTATCAGTTAGGTAAGTTACTTCATCATCAAAGGTAAGTCACCGTATATACTTTCACAAAATGATAGCATATGCATGTAAAACAAATAAACCAATAAATGATGGGAAGGGGAGGGACCACCCAATTGAAGCGATTTGAATGGGGAGAGTGAAATTGTCAACTCCCTGTTGTTAACATCTCGTGGAAAAAGGGCGGGCTCTTCTCCAAAACTCATTGGGGCTGGAAGGAGATTCTCCATCATCCCATGTTGGCGTGTAGGTGAATCACCTATCGATCCACCAAAAGCGTTTTTGGCCCTTCATACAGTGTCATGTTGAGGACAATCAGAGGTTATTAAGCTTTATCAAATCAAACAGTGAGGAGCGCCTACTGCTATCGGACTTAGTTTCCGTGCTACAATGACTGGTAGATTATTATACATCATATCATACATTGGTAGAGCAATTCGCTACACTAACACATTGATCACGACTGCAGCCAAATTTTTGCATGGGTTGCAGTGACCGCCACCTTGAAACAATATTAAAGCAAATTACAGTTGAGTCGGTTACCTTTTTAAAAAATTACAGATCTCTCGGTAATTTTCTATTTGGATATCGTCCTCAAAATTACAGTTCTCCGGTAAAGTCCACTACAAATCAAGCAATGCACATCGCAACGTTACCGATCGTTCGGTAACTTTGGCAGCTAATTTTGCTGATCTAGTTTACAGATTTTTCGGTAATGTTTTCGATTACCGAGAACATTACCGACCGTTCAGCTGTTGAAAATTCAGTAAATGAATTACCGAAGTCGATGATTTCTTCTAAGTCGCGCCAAATGCTTCGAAATTCGCAAAGCTAAATTATATTATTAATTTCTGCACTTCTACGATTCTCGTTGATTTTACACGAAGTTTCCTAAACTTGTATGTAATTAAAATAAGGTTGTAGAATATTCACGAGGATTCATGAAATTAAGCAATGTTCCCTTAACTTCCACGACATTCTCCAAACTTGTACAAAGTTCCCAGAATTTCGAGTAAGACGTCTCTCAATAAGGGGCCTCCCTTAGCTCAGTCGGTAGAGGCGAAGCAAGACCATGCTGGAGGTGAGTAGGCTCGATTCCCGGTTCGGTATAGACATTTTTCGGGTTGGAAAATTTCTCGACTTCCCTGAGCATAGAAGTATGATTGGACTTGCCACACAGTGGCCTGTACCATTTTTGCAGTGGTATATTTGTGTGGAAAGTCCAATCTTACTTCTATGCTCAGGGAAGTCATGAAATTTTCCAACCCGAACCGGAAATAGAAATAACTTTTCGGTCATCAAAACAAAACTTTATTTTTCTCGGATCGGTGCGAATGTTACTTATCAATTTTGAGTTATATTTGTTGATAGAAAATGTTGGAAAAAATAAGTTTGGCCATTTTCAAATGGTGGTCTTGATTTTTTTTAAATAGAATAATTATGCAAAGTTTCTTAAGTAGAAGATATCTTTAAACCAACCCCATAGTCGAGAGTTGGCGTGAAATTCGTCAAATGTAATGACAGTTCTTGCAATGGACTGCAGCGCACAACCAAGTTTTTCCAGAATGCATATTTTTGTAAAAACCTTCACGTGATGATTTTAATTTGAGGAAACCAACTTTGTAAAAAAAAAGGTTACATTAACACACAGCATAGCATAGCATAAACCAGGTTCCACAATGTCGTAGTTGGCACGAGCTCCAAACTGTTGTTAAGAAGGAGACTCGCCTTTATCCGTTGCTGTTAGATAGTAATTTGTGATTAATTACTACCTCTTAGATAAAGGATATGTCTCCCTCCAACAAACCAGAGCTGTCCTGGCCACGTCCTTGTATCTGGTGGGGAAAGGGGAGGAATGTTAGTCCGACACTTACTTAAGAGAGATGCAGAGAACTCTACGACCCCTCATAAGTGTCACGGGAAGTGTGGATTTTTATTAGGAGGGTAAGCCATAGGATACGCCCAGCCGGCGTTGCTGGCAATCGTTATATCAAGCATTTAATAAATAGAAGCTGTAAGTAGTTTATCTGTCCGTTGTTGCTGCCCATTACCTAACCGTATTATTCAAAACAGTCTTCAGATTTTGGAATTAAGAAACGTTATCAGCTCGATCCTGTTGTTCCTTTGCGCCTGAAAATGTTTGTTGATCCTAAACATACCTATGCACAATTCATTCTGATGTGTAAAAGGTTATTATTAGTATGTGGAATCGTAGATTAGAATGAAGATTCACCCTTGGCCTAACTCCCACTGTCTGGCTGTGGTATTATGGATAAAATCTGCCTGCAATCATTTCTTATGAATGCAAAGAAGCTTGAACCCGGGAGTTAGAAGGTGACAGCTCTACCACAGCTACAATAGCCCATTTCAAGAACGCAAGCATTCCGAAGCTATTTTCACAGATGATAAGCCCCGCTCCAATACGTTATCGATGCAAATATACACCATTGATAATGTTCTGAAACTTTCAATCAAGCAGTAGTGCAATACTTGATTGACACGTATTTAGTAAGTTTTTAAATAATCGTCTTGAATTAGATGCATATTTCCTATTGAGGACAGAGGAACGAGAAGGTAAATAAACTTAGCTGAACGTAGCTACGCGTAGGTTAGAACAGTCGGCACCACATGCAACGGATAGGAATTTGAAAATTTTCACTTAATGCACTTTTCAACATCACTTCTGTAATTAACACTTATTGAAATGAAATTGTAAATTTGTAACATTTTCACTAGAACGCAAACGACGCAGCAATACAAAAACACGTCATTTTCGCAGCGCGGCCTTCTTCGATCTCCTTGTTAAAAAAGGTTACATTAAAATCACAAAAATATTTTTAAAACCTTCCGAAGACCACATTACTTGATTGATTTTAGAATAGGTCCTATGTCCATTTTTCAATCAAAGAATCGCTTTCTACTGCGACCTGTGCTGTGTGTTTGCAATATGCATGCAGATGCATGCAATCAAAAGTTCAAAGTTTGAACTTTTAATTGCATCTATCAATATTGCAAATCCCCCGCTCAGGTAGCGGTAGCGAATCAGGTTAATCGATTTTTTTTATCGACAAATGGACATAGGACCTATTTTAAAATCAATCCAGATTACAGAATCTGTTCACGTTGCCAAACATTATTACCTTTGAAATTAATTAATCAGAAACTTTTTAAAAGCAAGGAGTTAGAGAGAAATGTTATTTTTTAGGCCGAGACTACTTTTAAACTTTCCGAGCTGACCAAGACTACCTACTTATTTATAAGGGGTGGTACATTAATTATGTCACGCAAATTTGACCCATTTTCAATCCCAAACCCCCACCCCCCTTTGTCACATTTTTTGTATTGACCTTAATTTTTTTTTTGTATGGCTCGTCACAGTTTTCAAAACTCCCCTCCCCCTAAATGTGTGACATAATTAATGGACGACCCCTAAAAGCAAGAAACGTAATCATCCTAAGCAACATATAACATATCAAGAGCAAATTTTCATTATGTCGTAAGTAACATTCACTCCAATCCGAGAAAAATAAAGTTTTGTTTTGATGACCGAAAAGTTATTCCTATTTCCAAGTAAACACATATAATCTCATAGTGATAGCAATGTTTAACATATTTAGCAGGGTTTTAATCATACAAATGCAAATCGCTAGCTTTCATGCTAAAAAATACTGGTTTTTGAGTCAGGCCCCTATTGTTACTTAAGTCAAAGTGTATTTACCAGGATATTCGGGAGAATTATCAATTACGTCTCCTTACGTGCAGCCCATTCATCATTTTAGGATCACCGAAATCATCTTAGCAACAAACAGTTCGATTTATTCACTTTAATAATGAAAAAGCGAAACGACGAACGTACACTTTTCAAGGGTTTCTCAGCGCTGTTACTTAAGTCAAACGGCATCTCCATAGAAATTGGGTGACTTAAGTAACATCGAAAACTATTTTGATCGGAAGGTGATTACGTCAAAAAGCAATTTGACTGGTAAATAAATTTAAAAATGGGATTTGATCCTATATTCGGACAGTATATAGTGTAATAGCAGGAGAATCGATTGACACTGATAGCTCGACTTTGTTTACCTTTGTTACATTCGACGTAATGAAAATTTGCTCTTGATATAACAGTTCAACAGCCGGCATCTAGAAATATCCACCGCCCACTGTCTCAAACACATGCAACGGCATCCATCAACATACAAAACAGTGAGCAATTTTCGCAAATTACAGATCGTACTGAATTCCTCACCCCTTCAACCTCATGGATGGCCGGCAAGAGGAAAACAACGAAAACAAACGCAGGGAAAAGTCTCTCCAGTTATCCTCTTTTTATGAATTCTCCCACTCTCGCATCAGATTCCTGTTCAACGCAATGCTCTTCTCTCCAGTGTGGCTAACCTACGGAATTTTGCACACCAAACAAAGTGGACACCCTCTTGGGGATTTCCTTATAGCTTTAATAATAGGATCACTTTTAAACTTTGTTTAGTTCAAAATATACTTCAAAAGATTTGCTATTTTTTCATCAAGCACTATCTGATTTGAAGTTGTATTGAAAAAGTTTAAAGAGGGTATCCACTTTTTTCGTGAACAGATCTACGGATAGTTAACAACACTGTTTCTCTCCGGTTGTCGTTTACCTGCTAAAAACCGGCCGGAAGGGTTTCCCCGGTGGCACGTACATAGATCACCTACTTCCAAGCATAAACTCTCATTAAATGTATTATCCTCTTTTGGGGTGTTTTTTTTTTTTTTTTTTTTTTTTGTAGTCGTTTGAAAGGACACACAGTCTGCATCTGCCCGTCTGTCGACGAAAACAACCATCCTGATGGAGGATAAAAGTTTTCTCCTCTCGCACGTGTACCCTAGATACGAACAGTGATTCCAGATGTGATGAAACCGTCTTTACAAAGATTATAATTTTAACTTGTTTATTTATATGACTTACCGTTACATTTTTAGAAAATTGTTGAACTAGTAGTATACATACCAAATGGTGCATCCTATATCTATATGCTAGTTGGCTTTTCTGTATCCTAACTACTGAACCCTGCAGCTTACAAATTTCCCGAATTTCAACAATCCGGGAGACAGGGAATAGTGACAACATCCCACCCAGACAACCAGAAGTCGTATAACAATGTACAGACAGTATCGTAAATTGCTACAGTTTAAGTCAAAATCGCATATTAGAATGGCATACCTCGCATTATGTTTAAGTTAAATCGTATAGAATGCAAATTTCCGACTTATATGCGATGACTCATTTTTCCGTCGTACTGTATCACAAATTTAATCGGATTACATCGTAAGACTTTTCAAAATGGATTTGTTATTACAGATCAAATTGCATATGATGTTAAATCAACTCGTTTAAAATTGAACGAAAATATGCACGTATATGGCCTCCACTTTTGTACGTATAAGCCATTTCTTTGCATTCTATACGACTTGTTTGTTTGTATATATGTTTGTATATCACGAAAACATGTTTGAATATACGTGCATTCTGGTTGTCTGGGCAGGAAAAACATGTGCTTGATTAACGTTTTCTTGAAGGGTTTAATATATTTTAAAATGCCTATATAATTTTCCACTTGTTATGATGTTGCTAGTGCCATCAGAAACGTAAAAGGATGCATAATTTTTCATATTTCCAAAAATAGTAAACATAAGAATGGCCCAAATTAGTTCAATCGGGAATTTCTAACGCATCACCCTGGAATGATTATTTGATGGGCCAGAATCAAACAAAGCTTTTATTATTTTGATCGATGATTCTACAGGGGATACAAACACATGGGGGGGATTTTATTACTACCGGGCAACATAGGCGGAAGGTTCTCAAAATACTTTGAAATTTCGCCGACAAGTTGAGTTTATGATCATATTCTTCTTCTTCTTCGCTTTTTAAGCTTATTGTATATGGCATATTAGCTTATTGCGTGCTCTCAACTTAGTGTTCTAGATGCACTTCCACAGTTATTAATTGAGAGCTTTCGATGCCTGTACCATTTTTGCATTGGTATAATTGTGTG
Organism: Ochlerotatus camptorhynchus; assembly: GCF_037179485.1. Lineage (NCBI taxonomy): Eukaryota > Metazoa > Arthropoda > Insecta > Diptera > Culicidae > Ochlerotatus > Ochlerotatus camptorhynchus. Next base: position 1,395,222 of record NW_027040773.1, read on the forward strand.
GCAAGTCCAATCATACTTATATGCCCAGGGAAGTCGAGAAATTTTCCAACCCGAAAAATTCCTAGACCGGACCGGGAATTGAACCCAGCCACCTCCAGCATGGTCTTGCTTTGTAGCTGCGCCTTTACCGACTGAGCTAAGGGAGGCCCTTTTATCATATGAATAAAACTAATATGGTGGCCGATTTTCCCGGAAAACTTTAGGTAAAGTTTTCAGATTTTCCCGGACATCACATACTTTGAAAATGCATTACTTATGCACCAAACATTGTAGAAGAAGTTTTGTTTAGTGAAATGCAGTGATGGCATAATGCTCACCCAAATGATTTTTTGTTTTCGTTCTCAAGGGCTCCCAATATCACGCGTGATATTGGATTTTATTCCAATGATATTGATTTTACAGGCTCCTTCGATATTGCGAGACTATTCACAACATATAAAATTGTAGATGACGCACAGCTGAAAAAAAGTAGTGTAAATTTCCGTTACTATGATGCACATACATGGAGCGTCATATATCATACCATTTTAGATTATAGATCGTGTAAATTTATGAGACAAAATCACTACTTTTACACGAGGCGTAATCCATATTGGACGTAAATCATAGAACATAAACAAACATTTCTGGTAAAATTAAGTGTTCTCCAACCGAAACATCAGCTAGTCGACTAAAAGAACGTTTGATTGAATTTATTTTCACGTTTCTTTTAACTGATTCTTATGTCAAAAGGCCCACTTACATGTGTCGGTCTCAGGGAACCGAAATTTACATGACTTTTTAGTAGTGTGTACTTGAGCGGTCGGTTTTCATCTCTTTTTGCCAGTGGTGGCGGGGGGGGGGGACACCCCTCACCATCCCTCTTCAAAGGGGGAGTTTGGTAAAGAGAGAGATGAAAAACCGATTTGTACCTTCCTTAAAAGTTGTCCTAGCTCGCTATTCTTAAAAGTTGTCCTAGCTCGCTATTCTACTATCTATATGCAATTTTCACACTGCCGTACTCTAACGGAACTATCAACTCTATACTTTCATCTACTCCATCTATCGTATAAAAATTACCACTACCGTCTGTTATTTGAAATTAGCATCATCAACTATGTAAATCGTTGACTTCACGCAGAAGTAATACTAAACATATAGTCAAAGTGATAAAAGCTGTTCCAATCGAGCAAAGCGGTGCATTTTGACGGTTCGATTGGAACAACTTTTGACAGACGTTCATACTTTTACTGTAGGGCTTTAGAAGTTACTGCTACCAGCAGCGATGAAAGTTTCGGTTCGTGTTTGGGTAATCAGCAAATATTGTAAAGCTCAAACTCGCCTCAGTTTGGCGAGAATTGTAGTTGGTGAGTTTTGTAAGCATGATATCAGAGTTACCGAATCACAGCCAGTGCTGAAAATTGTCACCGTCACTGCAAAAATTTGGGCTACTATGACGACCATTGCAACATCCTTTACATCCTGGAAAGACGAGTATTTTCGGTCTTTTGTGAGGAATAGTTCAGATGGTTATTATTTAAATATTATTAAATTTATCAGGATTACGGTCTATTTTTTATTAGAATATTCCTCGTTGAGTTCATACTCATCATTAATTCTGAGAACATGACATCCATGTCGTGATGCAAAACCTAGAATGTTTTTTTTTTAAGCTTTATTAAGGAGATTTTTAGCCGACAGGCTACTGCATCTCCGAAACCTACACAGCAAAAAAATAATTTTGATATCACATCAAAGTGGATGCACTACAATCATGTCGAAAATTTCATGTAATTTTTATGACCACATAAATAAACAAATGCAGTAAAAGCAGCGTGATGTCAGTTCATGCATTGTATTAATGATAATTTTGTCCTTTTTAGCAAGTAATATTACACCATATTTTCGACATGATTGTAGTGCATCCACTTTGACAAGATATCAAAATTATTTTTTTGCTGTGTAGAAAGGATACAACAAGCTTGTGTTTCACCTCGACTGTGATTATTTTTCAGAGTTTGCGTTAGAAATAGTTAGAAATGTGAATTTTCAATATGGACATTTTAATATTCACAGCTTTTGGTTGATCCAACCAGCATTTTTTTACCTTCCCATTCAAAGTAGATCAGCGGGTTGTGTTGCGTGTCACGTTTCATGAATTATTTGATGTGCTGGAAATATGCACGTATACACAGAAAAAAAAGCTGTTGAATATTACATCCAAACTGCTGCAACCAGGTCAATCCATCGGTTGTGTAATATAACGAACAAAATTACATCCATTGATGTAATATTGTATCTGCTTTTTGCTATTACATCATTATTTCATACATCAGCTTGAATTACATTGATCGATATTACATTTTTGTTTTTTTTTTTGCTGTGTATGCAATTGTCGGCTGCAACGAGACGCTTAGTAATGATTCGCGACTTTTTGGCAGAATTTCCATTGAAAAAGAGCTGTTTACCTCCCGCAGCCGTTGAATGTTTTGTTTAGCAGCGTCGCATCAAATTCCAATTATCTGAAAAAATGCTCAACCGCTGTTGGGATCAATGGCACAATAATATTCACAGCCGGTGATCCTGCAGCACTCCTGCGCTATGACCGCAAAACTTTTAAGTCTCTTCCTTTGCGCAGAAGGATACTCGGAACCACTACTTTCGTCGTATGATACCCACTAAGCACAACAAAACGACAACCGACACGATGAGGAAAAACATGTTGCTCAATGAAGAAAAATAACAGTCTGCGACAATCTCAACCTCAAAGAGCCTGAATTTATAAAGAGAAGACATGTCAAAATTAGAATAACCGATTATCTGTCAAAGTCATAGGAAAAGTTATTCCAATCGAGCAGAAGACCTGTCAAATTGATAAGATGTCGCCTCTTTACACAATTCAGTCTCCTTATGTCGTTTGCAATGCTGAGTTTCAAAATTGTTTTAAACTACTCGACAATTCTATAATTTGAAACTGTCAAAAATAAAACTGCAACACGATCAGCGCAACGCACAGTTCTAAAAGATGTTTGTAATCATCATGTTCTATAAACTTTACTATTCTCTATGCAGTTCTCCGTTTTTTTTGTGAAGCTCTTCGAAACATCTTTAAATACATCTAAATAAATTTGAAACAGAGTTTCATTCGTGTTTCAAACTCGCTCAGAAATAAAACAGAATATTCGAGCAGTTGCAAATCTGGTGCAAAATAGTGCTCGATTAATGAAACTGCAACTCAGCATTGCGAGAGGTGCGTTTCTGTTCTAGTTTCAAATTGAAACAGTCCTTATAAAAAACAATAGCATTGCGAACGGCCTTACTCAACCTATCCAGCTTTCCATGCTCGGTAATGGCGGCCTGTTTGCATGAATAAATGTATCCTTCACTGTGCTTTTTGACACTATCTGGATGTTCGGATTTTTATCCCTCCCTTTCCCTCTCCCAGGAACAGCAGAAAATGGAACAACATACGCCCTCCAGTTAGTGTCAAAAAGTACAGTGAAGGATACATTTATTCATACAAACAGGCCGCCATTACCGAGCATGGAAAGCTGGATAACAAACAATTTGCCGGACTACTTTGTCTGTCAAAGTGTATTGATGAAGCAAAGCAACGCACGTCGTGTCGCATCTTATTTTTTTAGTTAGCATTCCAAAAGAGATTTCCTAGCGCAATCTCACGAACACTAAAATCCAACATTCATATATAAAAATGAAGAAGAAGAAGAAATAAAAAGGTATAGCAATATCACAACTACATACTTAAAAAGGTAGCACGCGACCAACCCAAGAAACAATTTCCAGTTGAAGAAACGCTTTCGTTTTGATTTTGTTCAGCTGCATGTTGAATAATAATTGCACAATGTGTTCACCACAACTTTTATAAAACCCTTGTTTACACTGGTTTGGAGAACCTATACAACTGCAACACAAAAGTGTTGTCTAACGTATTCAGTAAAACGTTTACCCAAAATCAATTTCTTGTTGAAGAAACGCTTCCATTGTGATTTTATTCAACTGCATGCTGAATAATAACTGTACAATTTGTTTATTACAACTTCTGTAAAACTCTTGTTTACACTGGTTTGGAGAACCTGTTCAACTACAGCATTATATGTATACGCGGTATAGGAGTAGAAGCAACTTTTATACAACGTTTATAGATACATATTTAAACTCAATCTTTATTATTTTGGTGAAAGCTCTTATACAACGTTTGTAGACACTTCTTGACAGCTGCTTTTAAATTTAGTAGAGAGTAAACCTGAGAGGCGTTTGTTGCACTCTTTTATGAGTCCTAAATAATCATTGTACAGCAAGCGGTGAAAAGCGTTTATAGCACTTTTCAATGACTCCTTAACAACCGGATAGAAGCAACTATTATACAACGTTTATAGATACATATTTAAACTCAAGCTTTATTATTTTGGTGAAAGCTCTTATACAACGTTTGTAGACACTTCTTGACAGCTGCTTTGAAATTTAGTAGAGAGTAAACCTGAGAGGCGTTTGTTGCACTCTTTTATGACTCTTAAATAATCATTGTACAGCAAGCGGTGAAAAGCGTTTATAGCACTTTTCAATGACTCCTTAACAACCGGATAGAAGCAACTTTTATACAACGTTTATAGATACATATTTAAACTCAAGCTTTATTGTTTTGGTGAAAGCGCTCATACAACGTTTGTAGACACCTCCTAACAGCTGCTTCGAAAAGTATTAGAGATTGAACCTGAGAGGCGTTTGTTACACTCTTTTATGACTCCTAAATAATCACTATACAGCAAGCGGTGAAAAGCGTTTATAGCACTTTTTAATGACTCCTTAATAACCGTTGTGTAAGTACTCACAATATTCACAGATTAAAATTAGTTTAACAATTGTCGTGGTACGCCAAAATAATTGCTTGTACAGTTTTTAATAATTTAATTTATTTGTGCACATTGAAAAAATATGTAATTATGCCATAATTCACATTCTGTGATCATGGAGGAAGTAGTAACAAGCATCTGTTTAATCTTTGATTGATATTCTTTCAATTAATCTCTCTAATCATTAATTGAGAGAATTTATCTAGAAATGTTATCGTTGATTATATGATATATGTCTTAAATTAATGTTTACATTTATTAATAACACCTACTCCACCAAGGGTTTCTCGAAGCAAGATTCGAACTCATGATCCCGGATTGCCAGCCGCTTCTGTTTCCATCTGCTCTATTCTTGAATACTTATTTTGATCATATGAGAGAAGTATATGAAGCTTATCTTGAGTGACTTCTCTTGCAGTCGAATAATCATTGCCTTATGGTCATATAAACGTGCCTATCACTTGTGCTATTTTTAGCAACAAAATTGTGGTTGGTGGTTGGTCGAACGTAAACAATCATTTAAGAGTGCTCCAAGCAGCTTTTGAAGCGTTTAACCAAATGGCAATACAACTACATTTTTGTACAACTCTGGAAGCTATTATTCAATGTTTGATCAACTCAGGTGTTTTATAAGAGCTTCCAATGGTTTGTTTTGATGCGTTTATTTCACGTTCTATATAGCTCTTGTCAATCGGTTTAACTAAGGTGCTATAAAAGTTATCGTAGGTCTTATAAAGCATATAGGTAAACCGAACGTAAACAATCATTTAAGCGTGCTCCAAGCAGCTTTTGAAGCTTTTAACCAAATGGCAATACAACTACATTCTTGTACAACTCTGGAAGCTATTATTCAATGTTTGATCAACTCAGGTGTTTTATGTTTGTTTTGATGCGTTTATTTCACGTTCTATATAGCTCTTGTCAATCAGTTTAACAAAAGTGCTATAAAAGTTATCGTAGGTCTTATAAAGCATATAGTTAAACCGAACGTAAACAATCATTTAAGAGTGCTCCAACAGCTTTTAAAACTTTTAATCAAATTGCAATACAACTACATTCTTGTTCAACTCTGGAAGCTATTATTCAACGTTTGATCAACTCAGGTGTTTCATAAGAGCTCTCAATTGTTTGTTGGGAAGTAACCAAAAGTTCTGATAAAAGGCTATTTGTGGCTTAAGCAGCTTGGTTGGTGTTGGTCTATAGAATTCTAAGCAGCCTCATTTTTAAGTCGTTATAAGAACTTGAAAGTTCCGGTATCATAATTGAAGAGCATTCTAAGCAGCTTCTGGTGGAACTTGAACGGAACTTTTAGAAAATATTAAAAAAGGTTTTTGTCCTCTACACCAAATCTATATTTAGTTCGCACTTTTAAGAAAGTTATTTCTAAAGGCAGGTAAATAATGTGTATTGATTTATCAGCATTAGTAGTAGAAAATTGGACCTGTTTGAATTGAAGAATTAAAACCCAGTCCTTCTGCGTGAGAGTTCCAGCACGAACCGCTGCGTCATCTGAGATATAATAAAGTGAGGTTGTCCCGCCTACTGTTGGAGTTTTCAATCCAGCTGACTGACTTGAATGCGAAGCACACTTTAATGAATTTTAAATTGGTGTTTGCCCGCATGGTATTCCAACACATTTGTGGCGCGATGGTTAGCGTTCGTAGATCGCATACCGAAAACACGGGTTCGAATCCAGGAAATAACTTTTTTTATGTTTGGATAGAATGTTGATGCACTGCATAAATATAAGAATTATGATTTATTCGGGCCACTGATCATTCCATAATTACGTACATTAAATTTTGTTACTAATAAAGACTTGTGTGGATTGCTTCATGTGGCTTGTTCTGTCAGAACTTTATTTGAACTTTATGGAACTTGAAAGTTCTGTCGGAACTTTATTCGAACTTTATGGAACTTGAAAGTTCTGTCGGAACTTTATTTGAACTTTATGGAACTTGAAAGTTCTGTCGGAACTTTATTCGAACTGTATGGAACTTGAAAGTTCGGTCGGAACTTTATTTGAACTTTACGGAACTTGGAAGTGATTTTAATCGTTGAATGCGGAACTTTTGGTTACTTGGGCGGTCTCACGCACACATTTGTGCATCTCGAGAACTCTAATAGGGGTTTCGTCAGAGAAAATCGAGAAATGTAGCACGTCAGTTGTCACGTAATATTGATTTTTTATGTTTTATTATAAAGGGTGTCCCACATAAAATTGCATCTCGGAAAAAAAAACTCTGTAGAAAATTATCTAATTGACCGATCCTTTTCAAACACTCAGTCAATAAAGAAAAACTATTATTAAGCTTTTGGCATATCTATTTCATTCAACATCAATACCGTAACCGTACGCTCGCACCTTACGCTTAACTCCACTCATTAGGTTCTGTACAACATCTGGCTGCAGCTTCTTCTGTACGGAAACCCACTTTTTCTTCATGTCTTCCTCAGATTTGACCTCCTTGGGACGCCTCCGTAGTGCCTGCTTCATACTAGCCTAGTATTTTTCTATGCATTCTCAAGTATGGGCCGAACTAAAGAGCAATACAGTGCCTTCAAAAATCAGTGCCTTTGAAAAATCCCAGTTGACGATTTGCCTTAGAGATGATTGAAGCTCATTTTCGGATCCAAAAGAACACCAAGATCAGTCATACGTTCTACTCTGCGAAGCGAAACGTTATCAATGAGGTAGTCGTATATGTTCGGGTTTTTAGAGCGGTGGAATGTCATTACTGCACACTTGGGAATGCTGATGATGAGCTTATTGCGACGGCAACAATCCACAAACAAATCTAGCAGAGCTTGAAGACGATGACCGAGTGAACTATGACGTATGGTTTAAGGTCATCTGCATAAATGAGCTTGCTTTTTTCTCCCAACAATGCTGCTACAACGAAAAAAATTCGAGCGGCGCCGGTGGTGTAGTGGTAAGCGTGATTACCTCTCACCCCAGCAGGCCTGGGTTCAATCCCAGTCGGCGCCGTCGGGATGTTCTGAGGCATAACATTTCTAATCACGCCTTCCTTCGGAAGGGAAGTAAAGCCGTTGGTCCCCGGTTCATGAATTGATGAGTCGATAGGTAGGGTCCAGGTGTGGGAGCTGCCTTCCTGGCGTCGGTAGCATTGGTGCTCAGCACGGAAAACAAGATCGACGGAAAACAAATCAAAGGAAAAAAAAAAAAAGAAAAAAATTCTGAATTTTAACTATCGCGTAAAATCTCCCTTCGTTTAATTTTGAGCTATACTTGGCATAAACAGCGAAATCGTTTACAAGCTTGCATACAATATTGTAAATTTATGCGATATTGCGCTTAAATTTACAAGAAATATCGCGTAAATGTATGCCAAATCTAGGGTTAATTTTATGTGCGCTATATCTCGCAGAAATTTACATGAATTTTTCGAACGGTGTACATCGTTGAAGAATAACCTAAACAAAAGTGGACCCAGGTTACTTCCCTGAGGTACTCCAGAGATGCTGGTAAACGTAGAAGTGATACAAGATCCTAGTCGTACTCGAAGAGTTCGTCCGGTCAAGTACGAATCTAACCATGACCTAAGCTGTTCAGACGCTCCTAATCGGGAAAGCAGAGTCCGGCCGAATGCCGTTTGGCCGAATGGCGTTTGGCCAAATACTTGAAAAGAGATTTCCAATTCGTGAACACTACTAGATTCCTAAATGGCATCTCTGTGCATATTTTTTTTTACATTCCACAATTCTGGTGTTTTGACAATATAAATATGGGATTTTTTGTTAAATTGAACATTGTATAAAACTGAAATTTTATACTGCCGATGTATTCATTATTCTTTTAAGGATAAGCTTTTAGTTATGTAATTGGTATTTTTAGCCACCCTTTTTAAAAGGAAATTTACCGGCCCGAAAATAGAAAAAACTATTTTCGGTACATTTTTATTTTTCTAAAAATATTGGGAAAAATTATCAAAAATCACAGAAAATCAGTTCCATCCTTAGATTTTTGTCAATAATTACATGTAAAAATATTTTTTCTATCTCATAATGAAAGCAAATTGGACTCTCAGCAAAACCAAAAAGTCGATGTTTAGTGGTTTTTTGTGTCCAACTTTATGCCATAATGACTTATAAAAAAGGTTTTTGCACGTGGATTTTCTTTGAATAATTAGAAAAAATGTGAGTTTTTAGATTTTTGATAGTGGCGGAGACGAGCCAGCCAACGGCTGAAAGTCTCCTTAATAAAGATATAAAAAAAAAAAAAAAAAAAGATTTTTGATAGGTATCTTTTCCCTATAATTTTAGAAAAATCGAAACTCATTTTTTTTTCGGAGTGGTATGCTTCCCCTTAACATGAGCAGTTCTTTGGAGTTTTGCTGATCTTATTATTTTTGCACAGTAAACGCAGCTTGTTCAAAAATTTCATAAAAAAGAGATTTTAGCAATTTTAAGAGACTTTTCCTTCCTTCAAACATGAGCAGTTCTTTTGAGATTTGGACCCATTCGGACAAATGACATGCGGCCTAAAGGCATTCAGCCAAATTACCTGGAACAAGGAAAGCTTACATAACAATACCTTCTGGTCGATCTTATCGAATGCGGCTTTCAGATCAGTATATGTGACGTCGACTTGTGCCTCATCCTCCATCGCGGTGATGCATACACTGGTGTAATCCAAAAGGTTAGTAGCTACCAATGCACCGGAAATGAATCCATGCTGGTCAGTTGAAATGTAGTTTTTCGAGCAATTCAAGGCAAATTCGCTCAAGATGATCTCAAACAGTTTGGACGCTACTGAAAGACTGGTGATACCTTGATAGTTCTTGATATCTCGTTTATTGCCAGCCTTGAAAACAGGAAACATATACGACTGCTTCCACAATGCTGGGCATTTTCCTTGCTCAAAGGACGCACTAAATATGGCAGCTAAAGGTTCTGCTGGATTTCTATCTGGACCCGGAGCGAGTAACATTTTCAGTCTCCTAGCTGCTGAAAGTACCATATCCCGAGTTACTTCGAATGAATAGTTTCAGTTTCAACGTCACTTGTCATATTTTTATCGAAGATGGAAAGATGGAAGGTGCCTCGGGTGGGGTGAATTCCAGTAGTGGTTAGAAATTTTGGACTTACCCAGGACTTGGAGATGACCAATTTCTCTGAAATGGTGACCAGCATTGAATCGGTTTCGCCACAGCCTTATTTCTCTCGCCTTAGCCACGGTTGACCGGTGCAATGTTGGAATGCTGGTTAATTGGCCAATTTCCGTAAGACCGACGCTTAAGTCAGAATTTTCATGGCAACTAGTGGTGAAGCTCATTAATTCCCATGATAGCAGCTACCTGGTGGCACTATCTTGACGATATTTCACCATTCTTAAACGCAATCAGTGTTACCAATCGCGGCTCGTTTAGCCTGGACTCGCTATTTTCCATGCTAGTACCTTAACTTAACTTACATTTTTGTAATTATTGTTTATGTTATACTGTGTAAGTCACATCAACACATGTGTAACTTATAGTGCGATGAGATTTGAACTCATGACCTTCAACGTGAGAGGCATGGATGTTAACCACTATACCGGGAACTAGATAAGAGGTGGGTCGGCTGCCATAAACTACGAACGTGCTGGATGGGAACCCGGCAGGATATCCCGACAGAAGCAGATGTTCTGGAGCCCATGGCGACGGAGCTTCAAGTCCAGATCAAAGCGAAAGCAATCAGCCTCCCAGGATGGAAATCTTTCACGTTGACCCTTTGCACCACTGAAAGTGCTCCGATCGATTGATTGATTGAAAACAAAAATCTTGATAGCTCTACAGGAGCACTTTATCGAACAAACGATATATGTATAGCTTGAGTGCTACATGGTACAAACCTTAAATCATATCAGTGAATCATATCCTCCACCAATCATTCCAGTTCAGCAACACTGCAATATTTTCATGTCCCGCAGCATCCCACAGTCGAACGATAAGTCTACCGAACAAGTAAAACACCACTGCCGACATAAGCTTCTTTTCAACTTGAAACGCACATAGACTGCCACCCACCACCCACACGGCTAATTCTCTCACTTTGCTCCACCGTCGTCGTCGTCGTCGACGACGGTCGGTCGGTCGGTCTGTAGGTCGCTTATGGGTCGCTCACAAGACCTACCCACATTAGCTTCCTATACACGCACATAAACGCACGAAAGGATATGAGCACCTTTCACCGAACAACACATCAAGGCACCCATCAACAAGACAAACAGATGTCCATTTCACACACTTGCTCCAAGGAAGTATTCACAAAAAATTACCACAATATTCACATTTCACACGAATTTGCAAGGACTTGTTATGATCAACCGCACGAACCAATCGCGAAACATACACTTTCCAAATAGTATATTAGAAACAGCTGACAGGGAAGACGAGATTCGCGTCGGGTGACCGTATTTGTGCGCTACGTGTTCAGAGTAGGTCGAGATATACTCCTCCAGCCGGCGACACGAAGACTTCACTCCCGTTGTTGGCGGTACCATTCAGCTTCGAGACTGAAGTTCTACTGTTCGCTGCTCAGCTGCATACCGATACAGACTCTTGCTCTCCCTCTCTCTGCCTCTCTCCCTCTCTCACTCTCACTCCGGTATCAGTGTATCAACATAGCTTTTCCCCGGCCAGGACTCTGAAGGATTTCTTCTTTCAATACCAATTCATGGTACGAATATCCTGCGTGAAAATGAGTTAACGTAGTGGAACAGTGCTGCCAGTAATGGGCTTGGTATACTACACAAGGTAAGCTAAATCAGAGGATACATTATATTATATTAAGTAGTCGACCCTATTTTGGCCCAAATAGACGATTAAAAAAAAAACTCATCTATTTGCATGCCAACGTAGACTATAAAGCTCAATTTCCGCAAGATCAGAAGAGGGACCATAAATCTGACCATAAGCAAATGGACTGACGCACGCATTATAATTATGCACGAATAATGATTTCTGGATAAACAGATACAATGATCCATTAAGTCGAAACTATAGCGCCACCTTGTGAGCTAATTCTGAACTAAACTCTTTACCTTAGGATACGTCTTGTCCATCTGAACAACTTTGCTCACGACGGAAACCATCTATCTAGTCAAGATGTTTAGATAGGGCAAGTAATTCAAAATTTATGTCACACTAGCGCCACCTGGTGAGTAATTTTTTTATTGAACTCTTTACCTTAAGATTGGTCATTTCCTTCTGACCAACTTTAACCAAGACGGAAATCTTCTATCTAGTCAAGATGTTAAGTTAGAGCAAACAATTCAAAATGAATGTCATATTAGCGCCGCCTTGTGAGATTATTTTGAATTAAACTCTTTACATTAAGATAAGTTTTGCCCATCTGAACAACTTTGCTCAAGACGGGAACCATCTATATGAGCAGGATCTGTAGATAGCGTCTGTCTGTAGATGTGTATGGTGCAACTTGCTCATTTTTGTTTAAGCGTCATCTAGTAAGTATATTCTGTCATACACTCCATAGTTTTAAAGAGCTTGTATTCTTGAATATCTTTGCAGAAGGATGCAACATCCTATTTGGTTGGGATCTCGTGATATAAACATGTCTATCATCAAAATATGCCATACCATGGGAATATTTTTACAATGACTCCTCCCTATGAGAGATCCGCTCCTTAAAATAAACTTTGATAATGTAAACTGAAAGTACATAAAATTTACCCTCTAAAGGTGCGCCCCTTTGTCAGTCAAAATTTGATTTCTTGGCTACAAAATTAAGCAATGACACCGATAATGACCATGCATCAGAACCTTAATCTTAACCACTTCAAACTAGAGAACAACGAATAGAAGATTTGGAATCCCATACACAGATAAAAATTCTGAATTTTAATAGTGATGTAAACATTCATTAACGTAAACTTGTATTTAATTTCACGCACAACCGAGCCACTTGTATACAATGTTGTTTACAACAATGGGCTTTTGTATACAATATTTGCTACATTGCATGAAATGTCTCAAAACTTTACATGATATATAATGTAAACTTATATGATTTGTGACGCTCCATTTATGTGCATCATACTGAATAGAAATTTACACTACTTTTTCGAGCTGTGTATAATCAAGTTTACTACCATTCTGCCAAAACTACTATGCTTACTCAAACGGCATAGTAGTTTTGATAGAAAAAATAGTAAAATTCATTTATTTCGTTTCTGCCAAAATCTATTGGTGGGAGTATTTAATTTAAACCATCAATATAGTATGTTTGCCAATGGCTTTTGTTTCTGTGTATAGATAGAGATAGAGATAAAAGAGTAAGAAGCCAGTTGTCTCCTCTTCCTCTTAGATACAACGTACCACCGAGAAGCGCTAAGATTGTGATTTTTTCTAATGTAAACGAACTTATTCAAAATTGTTCCAGTGCACCTCCAGCTTCCAGCTATCCTTGTGTTTGTAAGTTCTCATTGTCATGACCGGACCGAGGTTTCCAGCCTCGGCTGCTCTCTTGACTGCTGTGTAGCAGTTCCTGCTGCTACTGCTGCTGCTGCTTCTCCACCAAAATTCGTCACAAGAATGTCTTCAACGAGACTTATTTTTTACTTTTTTTTTTACGTTAAATGATGTATATTTCTTAAATTTGTGTGGTATGTATTACCTACTTATCAAGTGACACAAACGCGTCTTTTCAACTTTAGTTTCATTGAAATTTCAATTATTATTAATTGCAGTTCCTAGTCCTATCAGGCCTGTTTTAAGAATGACCACATTGGTGGGATTGGTTTGTTTTAAATTTGAAAAAAACTTATAACTACTATTTACAACTATAACTAACCTACAACTACTATATACACCTAATCTACTATATACAAATTGCTTATCGAAGCATGTTCTGATAAATTACATTTTTGTGCAAATTCAGTCTTAATTTCGTTAATTCTGGTATCTATTTTGGCAATGCCTGCCTCTTCGTGTAAATTTGTTATTCTAGTGTCGAAAGGACGATCAAGTACCATCCTCAGCACTCTATTCTGAGCGACCTGAATGTTGTTCCTGTGAGTCTGTGCACATGATTCCCACACCGGAGCTGCGTAGAGGATCGCAGGTGCTATGATTTGTTTGTAAACAGCCAGTTTGTTCACCCTTGAGAATGTTATTTTCCTCGACAAACTTGTGCAAACGATTGAGAATGAGTTTCTCGAACAATTTTCTCAGCGCTGAAAGGAGGCTGATTGGTCTGTAGCTTGAAGACAATGTTGGATCCCTACCGGGTTTGCGGATTGGTATGATTTTTGCTACTTTCCAGATGCTTGGAAAGTACTGCAGTTCCAAACATCTGTTGAAGATAGCGGTTAGAAGAGACTGCACTTTCATGCTGAGTCTCTTCAAGATCAAGTTGAATATACCGTCCAACACGGGAGCCTTCATGTTCTTGGTGCATTTCAGCGCTGAGCAAATCTGTTGTACTGTAATCATATTCGCCGGAGGCACTAAACAAGGGGAGGCATCTAGGTTTTGAACGCATTGCGCAACCTGATCATCGGGCGGACTTTGGATAGTCGAGCCAAGCAAATGCGATGAAGCGACATGCTTGCCGATCGCATTTGCTTTCCGATCGTCATCATTTTCGACTCTGAGAGGTGGAACGGGTTTGGGATGAGTTTTCAGGACCTTGGCTACCTTCCAGAATGGTCTGGAGCGGTCGTCCAGATTCTGGACAACACGCCCGAAACTTTCATTTCGGAGTGACTCCATTCTGGAAGCAATCTGTCTGTTCAGATCGGCCATTTCACGTATTTTGCCCAGATCTCCAGTCTTCTGAAACTGGCGTCTACGAAAATTTCTCAACCGAATCAGTAATTCGGTGTGGGAATCAATAGCAACAAGGAACTTGTCGAGCGTTTGACAGGAAGAAGTCCAGGGTGGAGGGATTTCCCGTCGTAGAGATGAAAGTTGGTTCGTCCTGAAATTGCACAGTGTACAGTCCATGTTGTGCGTGGTCGAACAATAGACATCCATTCCGGTTCCTCTGGTAGTTCCGCCAAGCTTCATGGCGGGCGTTCAGGTCGCCCCTAACGATGAATCGGTAGCTAGTACGGGTGATGGCTGTCAGGTCCTTCTTGAATTGGATTCCTAACCGTTGCTTGCGGTACACTGGCGTGGACAGTAAACAGCGATAAACCGGACGTTTCCAGTTGGTGATTCCACCTCCACACTAATGGCCTCGATGATAGAAGTGCGGATATGGGGCAGAGTGCAAAACTTGATTCCCTTTCTGACGATGACCGCTACACCACACCCCCTAGAGCTGGTGCGATGAAGCCGGATAATGTTGTGGTCAGGCAACAAGAAGCTGTCGCCGAACTTTAGATGGGTGTCGGTTAGTAGGCCCACGTCGATGCTATGCTTGCGGAGGAAGTCGGCAAGCTCAATCTGTTTTGCTTTTACAGAGCAAGCGTTCCAGGTAGCGATGGTTAGCGGTTTAGACACCATACTGGATGATGAACTTACCGAGCACTGTACGGGTTTAATGCGGCACTTACGTAGAGCACCGGTCATGTTGAAGAAAATTTCCATCAGTTTATCTGACAACAGATCGGTATTATTTGTTTGAGCTGTTGGTTGTCTCCAGAATCCAGGCGGGGATGGAGAGCTTTGTCCAGCAGAAGATCCAGACGTTTCTTGAGGAGGGGCGGATCGCACCCTTGGATTCGCTTGTCCATGAAGAGGCGGAAAGTCCTCCGCCCTGAAAGCCGGGGCCTTATCCTTCCTTTGTACTGGTTGCTTGTTGGTGGATGCCTGATTTCGGATGCGCTTGAAATCCTTGCGTTTAGGGCACTGCTTGTTGGATCCTTGGTGAGCACCACCACAGTTGGCGCATTTTAACGCCACGGCTCCATCCGCAGGGCAGTCGGAAGTGGCGTGGTCTTGAGCGGAATTACCGCAGCGTGGCTTAATGTTGCAGTTGCGGGTGCCGTGTCCAAAGTTCAGACACCGTGGCTCCCAGCGGACGATGATGGAATTGATCGAGCGGATGGCTTTCAGCGTGTTGAGCGTCACCATCCCTTCTGGAAGTGTACCAGGAACAGGCAATCCGGATACGCCTTCACATTCTTGTCTCTTCTTGTCATCCGATAGACGGCACTTAGGGCCAGCTTGTACCGGTCCCTGATTTCAGCTTCGATAAACTTCGGGTCGAAGTTTGGTAGGCCCCTGTAACCGTTTGGTCACAAATTCATAGGTTTTTGTCATTTATGGTATATATTCAGAACCTTCACGTTTCTTGTGCAATAACAGCAGTATACCACATAAGTGATAGGGTTCTGTACCGCTGTGAAAATGTTGTGCCGTTACGTTATGTCCACAATAGAACTACAAACAACCATAGAAAACTAGGATGACGGGATGAAAGAAAATTGGGGAGAAGAACGGCCATTGCCCAAAATCGGCCGTTTTCAATATCAGGCGTCCGTGTGCTAAGACGCATTTAATTAGCTAAGTGCAGTGGTTGGTGTTTTAGAACGTGAATCAGGACCCCCCCCCCTAGCAGCAGCTAGGTGCGCTAGGGCAAGCTAACGTTCAGGACCTCTTTTTTATATTGGACCTTAAAAAGGTCATCCGTCAGCACACGGCCGACTCGTGAAATTGGAGCCTAATTGTCAAGGACCAAACAATATTGTCTGGCCAAACGCAGGCCATAATCGTAAAGGAGTTTTCCCTTCTCGGCTTGACCAACAATCAATACGAAACTAACAATTTCAAATTTGGCTCACTACTTGACTACCCAAGTAACAATTTCTAGTTGAAGAAACGCTTTCGTTTTGATTTTGTTCAGCTGCATGTTGAATAATAATTGCACAATGTGTTCACCACAACTTTTATAAAACCCTTGTTTACACTGGTTTGGAGAACCTATACAACTGCAACACAAAGGTGTTGTCTAACGTATTCAGTAAAACGTTTAGCCAAAATCAATTTCTTGTTGAAGAAACGCTTCCATTGTGATTTTATTCAACTGCATGCTGAATAATAACTGTACAATTTGTTTATTACAACTTCTGTAAAACTCTTGTTTACACTGGTTTGGAGAACCTGTTCAACTACAGCATTATATGTATACGCGGTATAGGAGTAGAAGCAACTTTTATACAACGTTTATAGATACATATTTAAACTCAATCTTTATTATTTTGGTGAAAGCTCTTATACAACGTTTGTAGACACTTCTTGACAGCTGCTTTTAAATTTAGTAGAGAGTAAACCTGAGAGGCGTTTGTTGCACTCTTTTATGAGTCCTAAATAATCATTGTACAGCAAGCGGTGAAAAGCGTTTATAGCACTTTTCAATGACTCCTTAACAACCGGATAGAAGCAACTATTATACAACGTTTATAGATACATATTTAAACTCAAGCTTTATTATTTTGGTGAAAGCTCTTATACAACGTTTGTAGACACTTCTTGACAGCTGCTTTGAAATTTAGTAGAGAGTAAACCTGAGAGGCGTTTGTTGCACTCTTTTATGACTCTTAAATAATCATTGTACAGCAAGCGGTGAAAAGCGTTTATAGCACTTTTTAATGACTCCTTAATAACCGTTGTGTAAGTACTCACAATATTCACAGATTAAAATTAGTTTAACAATTGTCGTGGTACGCCAAAATAATTGCTTGTACAGTTTTTATTAATTTAATTTATTTGTGCACATTGAAAAAATATGTAATTATGCCATAATTCACATTCTGTGATCATGGAGGAAGTAGTAACAAGCATCTGTTTAATCTTTGATTGATATTCTTTCAATTAATCTCTCTAATCATTAATTGAGAGAATTTATCTAGAAATGTTATCGTTGATTATATGTTATATGTCTTAAATTAATGTTTGCATTTATTAATAACACCTACTCCACCAAGGGTTTCTCGAAGCAAGATTCGAACTCATGATCCCGGATTGCCAGCCGCTTCTGCTCTATTCTTGAATACATATTTTGATCATATGAGAGAAGTATATGAAGCTCATCTTGAGTGACTTCTCTTGCAGTCGAATAATCATTGCCTTATGGTCATATAAACGTGCCTATCACTTGTGCTATTTTTAGCAACAAAATTGTGGTTGGTGGTTGGTCGAACGTAAACAATCATTTAAGAGTGCTCCAACAGCTTTTAAAACTTTTAATCAAATGGCAATACAACTACATTCTTGTTCAACTCTGGAAGCTATTATTCAACGTTTGATCAACTCAGGTGTTTTATAAGAGCTCTCAATTGTTTGTTGGGTAGCCTATTGGTCCCAAGCAAATCGATTAACGTACCCCATTCTAGTCTAAATTCTAGTACTACACTATGTTTGGTTTGATTCGCTATGAAAGTTTGGCAGATAAAATGGGGGGTTAGTGGATTTTCCTATGTTTCGAGGGGTGCATCGATTAACTTGGGACCGAAGATAGTACCAGAGCTGAGCCAAAAAGTTGAGCTCGTTTCTTCGGGACCTTCTGGTCTTAGAGTTACCTCTATGGCTTGACCAAGGTGGCCTTGCCACGGTCGGCCGATCGTGCCAACGAAGGACGACGCCTGCCATCCCACCGTCCAGCAACGCCCGCTGGCCCGTCATCCGCTCGCTTCGCCAATCTGGCGAGAGTTCCGGCCGCACAGTAGGACAGGAGTCACTGTGTCGGCCATCCCGATTCACCATCAACGGCAGCAGCGTTATGTACCGGTACAGTAAACAAGGCGATTAGGCTACACGACACATATTACACGAAATTATGAACACAGAACAGTCCGCATCGTGCTCTCTTGCCGTGCGGATCTATTTGCTTTTTGCTGAAGGAAGTGTTACTACTACCTAAAGCTACAACAAATTTAAACAGCACTTTTCAGTGCTCAACCTGTAAAAATTTTCTACCTTGTTCAACTCCTCTTATTCCTCTTCGATCCTTGTTTGGACCCTACCCGAGGTAATCCTTCTTGGATATCGATTTGGAAAATTCCTCTTCGATCCTTCAGATTCTTATAGTAATCTGCTTGGAAGTCGATTTGGATAATCGCATAATCGCACTTTTCAGTGCTCAACCTGTAAAAATTTTCTACCTTGTTCAACTCTTATTCCTCTTCGATCCTTGTTTGGACCCTACCCGAGGTAATCCTTCTTGGATATCGATTTGGAAAATTCCTCTTCGATCCTTCAGATTCTTATAGTAATCTGCTTGGAAGTCGATTTGGATAAAAATTTACTGCCGCCATGGCGCCTAAACGCAAAAGAAAGGGGCAAACACTTGACCCCCCTTCTGATGAAATTAATTTGAGTAATCAATTTGATTTGCTCACGGATGATGAGAATGATCCATCATCCAAGAAAAATTCTAGTAAACTTTCCCGGCTTAATGCCAAGAAGGAAAAGATTCCCCCTATTGTGATAACCACTACCGATTTCCATGCTCTTCGCATGGAACTTTTGAATTTCGTGAAAGTTAAGTTTTCACTACAAATTGGACGTCGGGGTGAATGCCGTGTATTGGCTGAAACCTTGGACGGATTTAAATGTCTTCTCAAGTATCTTACTGAGAAGAAGCACAAATTTTTTACTTACGACACCAAAACTGAACGTGTGTTCAAGGTTGTCATGAAAGGACTGCCCAGTGGTGAATCCCTGGATCAGATCAAAGATGAACTGGCAAAATTACTTGGAGTTGTGCCACTCCAAGTAATCAAAATGAAAATGAAATCCCGTCCTGGCGATTCGCGCAACGGGATTTCTAATGATTTTTATTTAGTTCACTTCAAGTCTAGTGAACTAAACAACCTTAAGGCCTTAGAAAAAGCTAGCCTTATGCTCCATGTCCGAGTGAAGTGGGAACACTTCAGGAAGACTGGAGGAAATTTCCAAAACCTCACTCAGTGCCGTAAGTGCCAGGGATGGGGTCACGGAACTAAAAATTGCTACATGCCAGCTAAATGCATGAATTGTGGTGATTCCTCTCACGCAAAGGACGACTGTCCTGTGAAGGAAGATCCTAAGAAATTTAAATGTTCAAATTGTGGTGAAAACCACAAATCCAATTTTTGGGAATGTAAGACTCGCAAAGCGATCCTACAATCTCGTTCTAACCGTCAGGTAGGAAACGCTCCACGTTTCCGAACAGGTACAAATTCCTCTGCTGTTAACAACGGTCAGCGAGGAACAAATTCTACATTCGTACCCGTAGGTACAAATATATCCCCTGCTTCAAATGTTTCATCTGTACCTACTCCCCTCGCTGCTAACAATGTTCAGCGAGTTAATGGAGCTACCTATGCTGCTATTGCAGCGGGTAGAAATCAAAATACTAACCAACGTTCTAACGGAAATTTTGACAATTTTGACTTAGGAAGCATTACTGCCCCCAAAATGGAATTTTTACAGAATTCATTAATTGACATGATTTCTGATATGCTTAAATCTAACTCCATGTTTGATGCTATTCAAACTGGAGTAAAATTTGCAAATAATATTGTCATGACTTTAAAATTCAGTAATGGATTTTAAAGCATTAAATATTGTAAATTGGAATGCTCGATCTCTTAAAGATAATGAAGACGAGCTATTTAATTTTTTGAGAGTTCATAACGTGCATATTGCCGTTATAACTGAAACGTTCCTTAAACCTGACCATAAGGTTAAGAAGGACGCAAATTACTTGATTTATAGAAATGATCGTCTTGATGGACCCTGTGGTGGCGTTGCCATCATTATTCATAGACGAATCAAACATAAAATTCTTTCTTCATTTGAAACCAAAGTTTTTGAAACTTTGGGAGTTTCTGTTGAAACAAAATTTGGACAACTTACGTTTATAGCTGCCTATTTGCCATTCCAATGCGTAGGCCAGCAAAAGAATTTTCTCAAGGGTGACCTCCAGAAACTTACCCGTCATAGGTCTAAATTCTTCATTATTGGTGATTTTAATGCAAAACACCGCTCATGGAATAATGCTCAAAGCAATTCCAATGGTAATATTCTGTTTGATGATTGTTCTGCAGGTTATTACACTATTCAATATCCAAACAGCCCAACATGCTTTTCTTCTGCAAGAAATCCCTCCACTATTGATTTGGTCTTAACTGATTCATGTCAACTTTGTAGCCAATTGGTTACCCATGCTGACTTCGGTTCTGATCACCTTCCAGTAACTTTTGAAATATCCCAAGAAATAATTTCTAATCCCAACAGCTCTACTTTCAATTACCATAGAGCTGATTGGGAGCAGTATCGAACATTTATGGAACATAACTTCGATCCAAACATTCCTTTGCAAACCAAAGATGAAATTAATTATGCTCTTGAATCTCTGACTACTTCTATAGTTGAAGCAAGAGCTGCCTCAGTACCAAAATGCGAGGTTAAATTCGATTCAATTATAATAGACGATGATCTTCAGCTCTTGATCCGTCTTAAAAATGTCCGTAGGAGACAATATCAAAGAACACGCGATCCTGCCATGAAAGTTATCTGGCGGGATTTGCAAAAACAAATTAAAAAGCGATTCTCTGCCCTGAGGAACAAAACTTTTGAAAATAATATTTCTAAATTAGACCCGAGTTCCAAACCCTTTTGGAAACTCACAAAAATTTTGAAAAAACCTCAAAAGCCAATTCCAGCGCTTAAAGAAGGTGGTAAAATTTTGATCACAAATTTGGAAAAAGCTCAGAAACTTGCTAAGCAATTTGAGAGTTCCCATAATTTCAGTTTGGGTCTTACTAGTCCTATTGAGAATCAGGTTGCTCGGGAATATCTGAATATTTGCTCTCGGGAAAATATTTTTGATGATTCCTGGGGGACTGATTTGGACGAAGTAAGGTCTATAACTAAAAAGTTTCAAAATATGAAAGCTCCAGGTGATGATGGAATTTTCTATATCCTCATCAAAAAACTCCCAGAGAGTACCTTGTCTTTCTTGGTAAAATTATTTAACAGATGTTTCCATTTGGCATACTTTCCTGATAAATGGAAAAATGCAAAAGTTGTTCCAATTTTGAAGCCGGATAAAAATCCAGCTGAAGCTTCTAGCTACCGTCCAATAAGTTTGCTTTCTTCAATAAGTAAACTTTTTGAAAAGATAATTTTGAATAGCTTTGAATTGCTTCACATCAATACGAACTCAATTTTTGCAGATGAGCAGTTTGGATTTCGCCATGGGCATTCAACTACTCATCAACTCTTAAGAGTTAACAATTTAATTCGTTCAAACAAATCTGAAGGCCACTCAACTGGAGTTGCTCTTCTAGACATAGAAAAAGCATTCGACAGTGTTTGGCATAAAGGTTTGATTGCTAAATTGAAAAAGTTTAATTTTCCACTTTATATTATGAAATTAGTTCAAAATTATTTAACTGACAGAACTCTTCAAGTAAATTATCAAAATTCCAAATCTAATCGACTACCTGTTAGGGCAGGAGTTCCTCAGGGTAGCATTCTTGGGCCTATATTGTATAACATTTTCACTTCGGACCTCCCTGATTTGCCTCAGGGTTGCCACAAATCTTTGTTCGCTGATGACACAGGCATTTCCGCTAAAGGAAGAAGTCTTCGTGTTATTTGCAGCAGACTGCAGAAAAGTTTAGATATTTTCTCTTCTTATTTACAAAAATGGAAGATTTCTCCCAACGCTTCCAAAACTCAACTTATAATATTTCCACATAAGCCTAGAGCTTCGTTTTTGAAACCTAGTAGTAGTCACATATGTAGTCACTATGAACGGAGTTCCAATTTCCTGGTCAAACCAAGTGAAATATCTTGGATTAATACTTGACCAAAAATTAACTTTTAAAGATCACATTGAGGGCATTCAAGCCAAATGTAACAAATATATAAAATGTTTGTATCCTCTTATAAACAGGAAATCCAAACTTTGCCTGACGAATAAACTTCTAATATTTAAACAAGTTTTTAGACCGGCCATGCTTTACGCTGTGCCAATATGGTCTAGTTGTTGCACTACCAGGAAAAAAGCACTTCAAAGGATTCAGAACAAAATTCTGAAAATGATTTTGAAGTTGCCTCCCTGGTACAGTACTACCGAAGTACATAGAATTTCGAATGTTGAGACTTTAGCACAAATGTCCAACAAAATAATTAATAATTTCAGGCAAAAATCGTTGCAATCCTCAATTGCAACGATTAATTCCCTTTATACTTAGATAAGATTTAGTTTTAGTTTTTAGTTTTAAGATATCAATTGTTATACTGACATGCAGGTTAAAAAACCTGTTTAAAATACTGAATTGCCAAGACATGAAAAATGTAAAAACACTTAGATATATATCATAACAATTAAGGCTGGTACGTTACTGCAGTAACTGGAGCACCTAGGTTAAAATGAAATGTAATTTATTTTGAATTTGGAACAAATAAAGAGTTAAAAAAAAAAAAAAAAAAAAAAAAAAAAAAAAAAAAAATGAACACAGAACAACACGCACATAATACAGAAAGTGGCAAATAAATGCGTTTAAAGAAAAGTGAAAGTTCTTCGTTTTTGTATGGCGAAACCCTCTGATTACCCAGTAGCTAGCCGACCCTGGGTGTTCCGGAGCTTGCTCTTGTCGCCTGAGTCGACCGGGTGCTGTATGTTTGATCTCCGAGTAGGTAGTAGGTGAGTGCTAAGTTCTTACATCAGTTATACCCCTGATGACGACCTTGAATGGTTTCTCACCGAGAATGTCGTGGATGAAGAATTCCGCCTTGGAAGTCCTCAGGTGGGCGATGTCCAAGTCATACTCCGCTTTGGTGGGGAGCACCACCTTGGTGCCGACTCTGCCCAACTTGTATTCGGCTTTAACGCCCAGCGTCGTTAGATCCGCTATGAGCTCATTTAGATGAGCATTTTTCACTACCAATGGAGGTAGCTTCACTTTTGCCCCACTCGGGCCGGTAGAATTTTCGTTGTCGATGGTGTTACCGAAATCACCGATGTCGCTGGTGTTCGTTGCTGTGACGTCTTCACGTCCACTCGCACCACCGGACTGGCCTTGGTTTTTCTTCCTCTTCTTGGATCGCTTCACCGTGGCAGAGGTAGTATCCCCAACATCGGTGGGAAGAGTAGCGTACCTATTTGAAATAGGTACACTCGTGCTACACTCACCACTGTTCTTCTCCGCTTTCTCACGGAGCCTGCTCCGGGAGCGCTGTCTTCCCATCACACGATGCGACCGACACTACTGACAACGCGAATAAACGTTTGGAATAAACTATCGTCTTCAACGAGCTTAGGTACCTCATATTTATACCTGCTAACCTATCAAAATTCTCTAACCAATGAGATTCCGTTTACATACGGACTATCACCACAAACGAAGTGACAGACGACTAACTGGCGAAGAAATCCATTTAAATAATGTGGTACACTGTAATAGAATTTTCTTGGAAGCTTGTGCCATCATCCACCAGATGGATTAGTTTTTTTGTTTTGATTTGAACAAAGTTGATTTTGTGTACAATGATTCTTTGACAGTGTGCAAAGAGTGCGTATCATTTTTTCATTTTTTTTTATGCATTTCAGTTTTGAGTAGAGTGAAAGAGATAGAACCAAAACATTCTAGTACATTTGGTGAAAATGCTAGTTCAATCTAGTAGTAGTGTTGCCATGTGGTACAATCCAATAGTACCGGTTTTAGGGCAAATTGTAAGCAAACTCGGTCGCTCATCCATACAAAAATCGAACATGGCTGAATCATAAATTTGACACATTAGAACACCTATATGTACTCGCCTTGGTTTATACTATGAATAATTAATTTCCTTTAATTATTCCTGTATCGATTGAAAACTGTTTCTTAAAAATCGGGTACGAACTGACGCAGTGGGAGCTATGTCATTTTTTGCTAGAAGAGGCTTAAAAAGATTCTACAACTGCAATAAAAATCGAAACGTTCGTTGATATCTATAAGTCTTTTTTTTTTATTTTTCAAATCAAAGTATCATATTTTCGAACACTATTTAATGTTTTCAAATGAGCCTAGTCCTTTTATTGGAATTTGGTATATTTTGCTGCTCCATTTCACCAATCTTAACACAAATACATTCTTCTTCTTATTTTTCTTCTTTTGCATTATTATAGACTTTCAGCCTTTTGCTGGTTCGTCTCTTGACACAAAAACACAAAAACACAAATACATGAAAATAGGTACAAAAGGATGATGATGAACTGGCAGTTAAAATCCTCGAAATTAAACGTCTAGTGAATGAAAATTAAATCAGGTGCACTTAACTAAGGTCTATCATACATTAAGCAAGTTGCGCCTCCCTATTTTTGCTACAACCTTTCACATGTTACGATCCGCACATCATACAATCTTCCTTATTCTCCAGCGAACAAACCATCTCGGCCATCCTTCTGTTGCGCTCCGCTTCGGAACCATTCGCCTGTTGCTGGGCGTTGTCCGCCGCCAAATCTGGTGACACACTTCCCTTGGCCACAGCACCGCTCATCTTACTCGGAGTGCTGGTGCTGCCATTCATCTTCGACGGGGATCCTCCGACCGAGCTACTGTTCATTCGGTTCGATTGATTCAGTCTGGTCTTGTCAACGGTGAACTGAATGGCATTAACTGCTGGTTTCGTACGCAGATAGTACATGCCCGTTTTCAGACCCATCTTCCAACCGTAGAAGTGAATCGACGTCAGTTTACCATAGTTTGGCTCGGCAACGTGAATGTTAAACGACTGCGACTGATCAATGAACGCGCCACGATCAGCAGCCATCTTGATACAGTTCTTGACGGAAATCTCCCAGACAGTCTTGTAAAGATCGCGGATTTCTTGCGGGATTTGTTCGATATTCTGAATTGATCCGTTCGACGCGATGATCGTGTTCTTCATATCGTCATCCCACAACTCCAGCTCGGTAAGATCCTTGAGCAAATGATGGTTAACGATCTAAAGGGGAGGGATACATATTGTTAGATCTCTACATCTAAACCATGTGGAGTGTTGCAACTTACCTGGAATTCACCGGATAGCACTCGCCGATTGTAAACATTGGAAGTGTACGGTTCAAAGGATTCGTTGTTTCCGAGAATTTGAGCAGTAGAAGCTGTTGGCATTGGCGCTAGGAGCAGTGAATTTCGGACTCCATGTTTGGCAATCTTCTCCTTCAAGGCAGCCCAGTCCCACAAATCGGTCGGTTCTTTGTTCCACATGTCGTACTGGAGGATTCCCTTGCTCACCGGACATCCCGGATACGTTTCGTATACTCCTTCCTTTTCTGCCAATTCGCAGCTTGCTTCCAAGGCACCGTAGTAAATGGTTTCAAAAATTTGCTGATTCAACTTCTGGGCTTTGTCGCTGTCGTAAGGATAGCGCATCAGAATAAATGCATCTGCCATTCCCTGGACACCGATTCCAATTGGTCGATGACGCATATTTGAGCGCTTAGCTTCTGGCACCGGGTAGTAATTGATGTCAATTATTTTGTTGAGATTTTTGGCTGCGATTTTGGATACTTCTTTCAATTTCTGGAAGTCATATGTTTTGTCTGGTTTCACGAACATGTTCAACGCGATGGAAGCAAGATTACAAACAGCAATTTCATCCTTGGAAGAGTATTCAACTATTTCAGTGCACAAATTTGAACACTTGATCGTTCCGATGTTCTGCTGGTTGCTCTTCCTGTTACAAGCATCTTTGTAGAGCATGTACGGAACACCGGTTTCGACTTGCGACTCAATAATGGCAAACCACAAATCTTGAGCCTTCAATTTGCGAATAAATCTACCTTCCTTTTCATATGAAGTGTACAGCTTTTCAAATTCTTCGCCCCATGTATCCGACAACCCGGGACATTCATGGGGACACATTAAACACCAGTCTTCGTTAGCCTCAACTCGCTTCATAAACAGATCCGGAATCCACAGCGCGTAAAACATGTCCCTTGCTCGGACGTCTTCAGCACCGGTGTTCTTCTTAAGGTCCAAGAACTCGAAAACATCACCGTGCCACGGTTCCAAGTAAATAGCAAAAGCGCCTGGACGCTTGTTGCCTCCCTGATCTACGTACTTTGCAGTATTGTTGTACACCCTCAGCATCGGGATCAAACCGTTGGAAATTCCGTTCGTGCCGGCAATGTACGTTCCCTTTGACCGAATGCAATGCACGTTTAAGCCGATACCTCCGGCCGACTTGGAAATTAAGGCACACTGTTTCAATGTTTCGTAGATTCCTTCAATACTATCGTCGCTCATAGTCAACAGAAAGCACGACGACAATTGCGGTCTACAGGTAGCCGCGGCAAACATCGTTGGCGAAGCGTGCGTGAAGTACCTTTCCGAGAGCAAATTGTACGTCTCAATGGCAGAGTCGATGTCCTCACCGTGGATTCCGATAGCCACTCGCATCAGCATGTGCTGTGGGCGTTCCACGATCTTTCCCTTGATCTTCAGCAGGTAGGATCGTTCCAGGGTCTTGAATCCGAAATAGTTGTAGCCAAAATCCCGATCGTAGATGATGGTCGAGTTTAAACGATCCGCATTGTCCTGGATAATCTTGTAGTGATAGTCCGAGATCATCGGCGTACGCTTCTTCAGGTGCTCATTCTCCATCATGTACAGATCGTGCATCACATCTGGGAAAGGACAAATATTATCATTAGTGGGACCGAGTAAAACAACACTTGAAACTTTCTGCGATTTTTCATACAGTCATTTGCAATATAATATATTATCAGATCTCATGTATCCGTTAGCAGCTGCTAAACAAATTTCAAAACATGAACCGATGCACGTTACTGACCCTTATCTACTTATTACCATATTTCACTGAATAAACAGTTAACGGCAGTCATAACATGAAGTTTCCTGAACGGCAGCGACACATGTTCCTTGTACAAAACATTGCATGCAACATACCATTGTGGGTACTTCCAACTGGATCACTCTCAATCTGAATAGATATTCGAATGATTTCAATCAATTATTGCACTTACCGGAAAAATGTTTCTTCGTTTCCTTGTGCAAATTGGACACGGCCAACCGGGCGGCCAGGATGGCATAATCGGCGTGTTCCGTTGTCAACGTAGCTGAGGTTTCCGCAGCTAGATTGTCCAACTCCTGAGTCGTCACACCCGAGTAAAGGCCATTGATTACTTTCAAGGTGATGGCAACCTATAGTTGAAAATTACATTTCCGTTAAGAGACATCGAGTTCTAAATACATCCCACAAAGCTATTGTCATTAGATCAAGAAGACGTAAAAAATTAACATACCGGATCGACAAAGTCCATGTTCAATCCATAGCACAATTTTTGAATTCGGGATGTAATCTTGTCCAGGTGTACTTCTTCCTTGCGACCGTCTAACGATGAAAAGACCACAAATTAGCAATGTTTCAGCTGCTACATCCGGAAGTTTATTGCTTCACTTACCTCGCTTGAAGACGTACATCTTGTTCGATTTTAGCACCATTTTCCACACCTAACGAATGCTCTCCTGTGCCAAAGATAACGGGAAACACTAGTTAAGAACAAGAATGGAAGGTTCAATGGAAGAAATGCTCAATTTAAAGTGAATTTCAATAGATGTTCACGATCAAAGTGACAAGCAGGTCCACACTCCTGGACGTACAAATAAGAATAGAAACAGCGATGCAAGCTTTCCCGCAATTTTTGTCTGTTGACACACGAAGCGTCGTCCCACTGACAGAGGGAATGGTGCAAAACGGAACAGAGTGGTGCGTTTAGATCGTGCGTTTTACATGAGAACGCTTCACACAAAGTTGAAATGTTTGGAAAAATTCAAATTTTGAATTGGGTTCTTGACGAGGTTCTTGATGATGATGATGATGATGAAATTTTGCACGGTGAGGTGCAATCACACTTAGAAAATAATACCGACCTCGGTTTGATTTCAATCGAGTTTTTATCTGCTGAACGGTCGGTAGTCTGTTCGGTTCAAAGAGGACTAACCGAGCTGTCTTTGGAACTAGGGGGTACCAACAATCAATACGAAACTAACGATTTTAAATTGGCTCACCACTTTAGTAGCCTATTGGTCCCAAGCAAACGATTAACGTACCCTATTCTAGTCGAAATTCTAGTACTACGCAATGTTTGTTTTGATTCACTATGAAAGTTTGACCACAAACGAAGTGACAGACGACTTACTGGCGAAGAAATCCATTAAAATAATGTGGTTTACTGTAATAGAATTTTCTTGGAAGCTTGTGCCATCATCCACCAGATGGGTTAGTTTTTTTGTTTTGATTTGAACAAAGTTGATTTTGTGTACAATGATTCTTTGACAGTGTGCAAAGAGTGAGTACAATTTTGTCATTTTTTTATGCATTTCAGTTTTGAGTAGAGTGAAAGAGATAGAACCAAAATATTCTAGTACATTTGGTGAAAATGCTAGTTCAATCCAATAGTAGTGTTGCCATGTGGTACAATCCAGTAGTAGTGGCACAGACAAGCAGACATAACACATTGAATATTTCTCACTGTAAAACATCATCACTAAAACATTACCGCCATCTGTTGAGTACACTGTGGTGGGTAGTACGCTGAACAGATGGCGGTAGTGTGTAAACGTCAAACGCAAGGGAATTGACTATGCGCGCCACAAGTGGCGGTACTACCAACTACGATACTTTCAAATTGACCGTTAAATGCTTGTTCGATGAACAACTTGCGAGTGTTATGTCTGTTTGTCTGTGGTAGTGGTGTTGCCATGTGGTACACTGAAAAATTGCAATAGCAGGTTAGTCACCAAAGTTTTTGAGCCGCTCCGTCTGTCACTTCGTTTGTGGTTTGACAGATAAAATGAGGGGTTATTGGTTTTTCCTATGCTTCGAGGGGTGAATCGATTAGCTTGGGACCGAAGAGAGTACCAGAGCTGAGCCAAAAAGTTGAGCACGTTATTTCGGGACCTTCTAGCACAAACGAAGTGACAGACGGAGCGGCTCAAAAACTTTGGTGACTAACCTGCTATTGCAATTTTTCAGTGTACCACATGGCAACACCACTACTACTGGATTGTACCACATGGCAACACTACTATTGGATTGAACTAGCATTTTCACCAAATGTACTAGAATATTTTGGTTCTATCTCTTTCACTCTACTCAAAACTGAAATGCATAAAAAAATGACAAAATTGTACGCACTCTTTGCACACTGTCAAAGAATCATTGTACACAAAATCAACTTTGTTCAAATCAAAACAAAAAAACTAACCCATCTGGTGGATGATGGCACAAGCTTCCAAGAAAATTCTATTACAGTAAACCACATTATTTTAATGGATTTCTTCGCCAGTAAGTCGTCTGTCACTTCGTTTGTGCTTCTAGTCTTAGAGTTACCTCTATGGGGGTACTCCAGCTCAACGCTACAAAACATTATTAACCGGGACTAAAATGGGCGATATAGCTTGGACAATGTTGTCGACTAAATAATAGCAAAGGAGACGAACCAGCCCAGGGCTGAAAGTATCCTTAATAAAGATATAAAAAATAATAATAGCAAACTAAAAAGAAGACTGCCGAAACATCTTTAATACACCGATAATGGAAACGCTGGCATCAAGCGATAGAATAAGCGGTTCCTAAGATGGTAGCCCTATAATGGCGGATAAGTGAGAAAAAAAAATTACAACCATCTATAAACCAACAAAAAAAGACAATGAACTGACATCAAGGATTAGTTTTTCGTTTTGTACATGAAAAATAAAATTGATAAGTTAATGACTATAACCTAATTTAATTTAAAACGTCAAGAGAGTAATAATCATAAAAATGCAGATCTTTCATTGCTTCTTTTCCGCAGCTTTTATTCTGCTTCTTCTCCATTGTTGCCATTGCCTTTTCAAGTTATAATGCTTTCTTGCTTCCAACTTTATTTCCTCATCTTCCTCCTCTTCCTCTCTCGCTCAACCTTTTTCTTTTGTCGTTTCTCAAGTGAACCCTACACGATTGCTTTTATTGACAATAATCGTATTGTCAATACATGCTATATTGACGTCAATATATCGAGATTGACAATATTTCTGAATTCACATCATCAATATTATAGTCAATAATTCCCCTTCGCGTCAATATATTGATGCGTGTGGGGTTTGCTTCAATCCTTTGTTTCTTTGCGTTCTCTTTATCAATTTTCTCCCGCTCTACTTGCATGTATATTTCCGGCCATTCCTCGCTGGTGGCTACTGCTGGGAATGCTCTCTTGCCCATTTCTGTCTGCTATCTGTAATTTGTATATGCGTGTTGGTGATATCCTGTAGGGGAGCTGCGTTGTTTTCCTTTTCGGCTGGTTCTAGACGCTCTTCATTAAAAGATATTAATAAAAAAACATTTACAATACGAATAAAATAAGAGAGTAGCGATTCAATACGGCATCTCTTATGGTGGTGAATGGAACGGCAAAATCCCTGGATGCTTCTCGGTAAGATTTCCCCGCACGCATCATTACCACAGTCTTCTCCAAATCCTCCGGCGTGTATTTAGCTTCCATGATCTGCTGAAAAACATAGGATAAAGTAGAATCGTCATTGTGGTGCAAATCAGATTGGATTCACCCTTTGTATATATTAGTATGTTTTAGCGATTTGAGCTTATGTATTGGTTATGGTGCAAGGATACTAATACATATACTAAACTCGTGTTTATTTTCTAAAAGGTGGGAGGTATTGTAATCTCGTAGATTTAAATTTAACTATAAGATTATCTGAGAATGTAATGGCATGCGTTAAGTTCAGTTTCAAAACAAACTGATTCATGTCAGAGGTCTTTCACTTATTATGTAAGGGTTTATAGGGGGAGGGAAGTCTAGGATTTTCTTATTTTTAGGATTTGTTTTGTTATTTCTCGGATTTGTTAGGAAAAAATCAGGAGGGTTGAAAAATACTGAAATAGTCTTACGTAATTAATGGACGGCCCCTAAATAATAGAAATAAGCATGTTGACGGAGGTTGCAATATTCCCAAACAATGGTCTAAGACTTGTAAGACCTACGAATTTGTGAAACCTTTATTCTTTCGGGACACTATGGAGGAAAAAAAATATAAATTTATTTTGAAGAGCAACACTCCTGATTTTTTTTCTCATTTAGGGTTTTGACAGGAACTTTTTTTTAGGAAAACAGACTATTTTGGAAAACGGCATTCGTTATGGTTTCTTCCTTAATTGAAATTTTGCTATACAGGGAAATCATATGAATGATCCATTGCTTAGAATTGAGATATAAAACGATAAACACTTACCTTTCCGATCGATCTTCAGGAAACTACTTGCAAAAATCACTTAAATACGCTTAACAACTGGTAGTACATCCGAGAGATTTTCTTAGAAAATAGTTAAGAACGCAACCGATTGACAGAAATGCTCGACACGTGATAAGGTTTTTATTTTTCTTATTTTAATTGCATGACATACTGCTTAATTGTTGACGTAAACATCAAGCTAATGCATTAAGGAACATGAATATGTATTCATGTTTAATATTTACATTGTTATGATGCATATAAATAAACAAATTCAACAGGGTGTACGAATTTCGGTCCCGCACGGTACATACATATGTATCGAGAAGGAGAAAAAAAAACTATTTTATTTGCTTTATTACTACATATTTACATTTGAAAACATAGGAATTATAATAAAATCCGAAATCCGACACGAACAAACCGTATAAGGGAATATGATAATCATGCGTTATAACTCCAATTCAAAACCTTCGTACACCTTGTCGTCCATTGTTCAACTAAACTATAAAGGAGCATACATTTAATTATTGTAAATGAAAAATCTCAATCCTATCTACTTACAATTTGTAGTAAAGCCAACAAAATAACAAACAAAATTATCATTGACATGTAAACATACTAAATGCGCGAGTGGGTCACTCATTTTTGTCACACTAGAAAATCACTTAAGGTTTACGTGAAACGCACATAGAATTTATGTATGTGGAAATCACGTAAGTTTCAATGAAAATCTTAGTGGCTTCGAATGGAATATCCTTTGATATATAAGTGATAGAATGTAAATTCTATTTACGCCACGTACAATTGACAGGAAAGGGAAATGTGAGACTCTACGTGATTTTTCACGTAACAATAACGTGTCAATTATTTTGAGTGTAGCTATAAAACTAGGTATGATCGAATAGATTTATTCAGTCAAAACAAGAGATGAACCATACGATCCACATTCATCGTCATCAGATGAGCTCATTTCTGATACATCCGATTCATCCACTGGTAATGGGAGTGGTTCCAGCGGTAGCTTCGAGTATTCGTACTTTTCGATCGCTTCCGGTTGCCACATCAAAACCTTTAAATCACTACCCTCCTTTTCTTCGACATAAAATTTTCCCTTGACCATAGCTTTTGCATCGAAAGTAAAACAACCGGGTCCCCTTGGATGATCTCCGTCCCAGTATCCATGGAATCGGCAATCTTCGAAAATCACTTCAGCAGGACCTTTGGCAACGCTAGCAATCCAGCTGCCTTTCAAGATCACATTACTCCCGCTAAAAATGTAGCATCCAACACCATGTCGATGATCCTTGAACCAATTCCCTTCGTAGCGTGCCCCGTTCGGATAGAGATACTTCCCGAAACCGTGTCGTTGATCCTTTCGAAATTCTCCTTCATACTGGGAACAATCCGGGTAATACATTCGTCCCATACCATGTTTCAGACCTTTATACCAATGGCCATCGTAACGGTAGCAGTCTTGCAGTACCAAACGTCCTTTTCCATGCAGTATACCCTTGCGGAAACAACCATCATAGCGGCCTCCATTTGCAAATTTTGCTCTACCTTCACCATGGGGCTCAAGACGACTGTTTCTTGGACCGTTGTATTTCTGAAAGTAAAGTGAAGGATGATTCAAAGAAATGTTGAGCCATCTTGAAATCCTACTTGAATGTCATATACCACGGCTTTTTCGTCTTCGGAAGGTTGAAACTCGTAAAGTATTTTCTCATCAGTCAATTTGTGTGCCATGGCTGAGGACATATAAGCATGCAGAGCCTGCTACTAGCCTAGTTATTGTACCTACGACTGAAAGCCGGGGTGAAGTTTTCACCAGCAGCATCATTCGAGCACAATAAAACAAGGGGGGTTATTCCGAGAGTCGTTAAGTTAAGATACCAATACTAATAGTTACTTTCACATGGAAAAATATTGTTGTTTGAAAGAAACCTATAGTTATTCCAGCATTAATTCGACCGTCAACTCAAGCATATCTACCTAATAGATTCAACTGTTCATCTTATACTCAATTCAACTATAACTTTGATCAATTATAACAACCGTCAAATGTAATTTATTTATATAATTTGGTTTCAAGTGATCATCATAAATCTACATACTTTTAACTTGTGATGCGTAGAGCAGGCGATAAGATAGCTGGCTCTCACGCAGATGAACACGGTTCAAATCTAAGCTGAATGTTCTTGTTCACTTTTTTATGATTTTGCAGTTGTGTTTTTGGATCGATAAAAAAGTAAAACAAACTTCCTTAAAATGTCGATAATGAAGAGCAGTTCGTTTAATAAACATTGTTAAATTGTGCTTTCCTAACAATAGTTTTCTTGAATCAACTAAAGCATAGTTGTATTTTGAAGTTTGACGTTTGTTCATCTACTGAAAAATATAGTTGAGCCAACCGAGGAGCCAACTATGGACTATAGTTGATGCCCTCTATATATAGTCAAATCAACTACAGTTTCGGGTTATCTCTAAAACAATTGAACAATATAGTTATTTTGACCGGAAAAATAATTGCGTCTGCTATAATTTGTTCTCCGTGCGGGCACATAAAAACAATCTGCAATTTTCAAAGTGTAGAATGTCCGTCTTACCCCAAGGGGTGGTCACTCTACATACTTATTTTGCGCCTACATTTGTCTCAGTGTGTCGCGCTGCGCCAACTGTACCGACAGTGCCTACAGTGCCGAACATCGGGCTGACTTTGTTGGTGATTAATTGTATGATTGGCAGTTTTTTACAGTTGCAATGTTACAAAGCGAAAGCTAGCGTAATATCCCTAATAAAAATAACCATAAAAGATAGCTTAAAGGCCCAACGCAATGTGGACAGAAGCGGAACGGAAACGGAAAGTTTGACAGTTGTCCCAAAAGACATCAAGATGCCTAACCGAAGTCGATTTGGTTCTAACTAGTTTTCAATCCGACAAGTAGGCTTACTCATATCGGGCTTTTCCGGTGCCGCCGCCGTTCCGCTTCCGCTGTCATTGCGCTTGGGCCTTAAGGGGAAGATTACCACCCCGAAAATAAAAAAAAATATATTTTCGGCTCGTTTTTATTTCTCCAAAAACATTGGAAAAAAATTATCTAAAATCCAAGAAAAACAGGTTTTCCATAGATTCTTGAGAAAATTTACATGTTAAAATAGTTTTTCTATCTCATCATGAAAAAATATTGGACTCTCAGCAAAACCGAAAAGTTGATGTTTTGAGGTTTTTGAGTCCAACTTTATGCCATGATAAATAACAAAACATATTTTTGCACGTGAATTTTATTTAAAAAACACGAAAAAATGTTTTTTCTTTAGATTTTTGATATCTGTTCCCAATAATTTTAGAAAAATCGAAACTCATTTTCGGAGCGGTATGCTTCCCCTTAACGACGTGTTCGGGGTAGCATCCAAACCATTTGTGGGACAGTTTACCCATCCGCGATACAGTTCTTTTATGGTAAGTGTTTATTAGGGATAATTTCGGCAGTACACCGATTGGAACTGGTATGATTTTCTTATGCTGATGGATGTTAGAATGGCCGGTGTGGTAGCAGCAGCTGCCGTCGTAGAACGAAAAATTATCCTAGGAATCACGACAAGCAGCTTCGTTCCGATCGTATTTCTGGATGGTACTTGACATTAGTCCGCTGATCCCTTACAGGGAAACGGATAGATCCCAGACGAGAGGAACTGTGGAGGGTATGCCGGAGCAGAAGCAGCATTGTTTACATATATGAAAAACGTTGCTTTTTACAGTGTGGTATTGTTTGAGTGGCCTTGGCCAGTTCCGGAAAAAATGAATAATTTAAGTTTAATAATGAGTATTTATTTTAATGTAAAAATTTACTTCAATTTAACACATAATAGTAAATTAAATTCAGTAAGTTTTGTTCCTTAGAAGTGTGGGAATGATTCTGGCCTAGGAAAATGCCGGAAGCACACGCGAGATATTGCTATGGGGTATTGAAATTGAGAAGTCATTTTTAAATGTATTAAAATATTTCTTTTATTGATATCGTCACTGACTCTGAATCTATGGTCAGTACTCTGTGAAGGCCAGAGTGATCGTCTCGACATTCAGAAAAAAAAGGTGGTTGATCCCGGGAATCCACTACCATTGCATTGGGCTGCGGATTCAGCGTATACCTCGGCGTAGACGAAGTTATGTGGCATGTTGAAGTTCGAATATCTATTCAAATTCAACTAACTGAATGACACCTATTCCCTGAGGGTGCACCGAAGCTTTCGTTTGTGGATCCCTAGGGAGGTGTTCGCGGTGCTGTGAGGTGAAATAAAGCGTCGTGTAAACTCTACATACCACTTCGGCCGAGGAAGGTTGATCTCACGGAGCCGGGACTTCCTTGAGTGTCTTCCATGGTGATGAGCAATAGTAGAATTACGTCTTTCGATTGTACCTTCGCCGGTAGAGAATACCGAATCCGATTTTTGGGGATCGAGGTCGGTGTTGCAATTAACAAAAACTGTTTGTGTCAACAATCAAATTTTAACGCACGTGCAGAAATAGTGCAGTGTTGCCAGTTACTTTAAACATCATAAAACATGTGTACCATGGGTGCAAAACAGTGCCAATTAGTGTGCCCAGGTGTGCCCATATTTGTTTTTCGCACACTGTGCTGTGTGGCCAACCCCTTAAATTACTTAATACCAATGGAGCAGCGCCATCTGTTTGGAAAATAGCCTTGACTTAGGCCGTTAGCAATGCTGTTGTATTTTATAAGGACTGTTTCAATTTGAAACTAGAACAGAAACGCACCTTTCGCAATGCTGAGTTGCAGTTTCATTATTCGAGCACTATTTTGCACCAGATTTGCAACTGCTCGACAATTCTGTTTTATTTTTGAACGAGTTTGAAACACGAATGGAACTCTGTTTCAAATTTCTTAGGATGTAGTTAAAGATGTTTCGAAGAGCTTCACAAAAAAAAAACGGAGAACTTCATAGAAAATAGTAAAGTTTATGGAGCATGATGATTACAAACATCTTTTAGAACTGTGCGTTGCGCTGATCGTGTTGCAGTTTTATTTTTGACAGTTTCAAATTATAGAATTGTCGAGTAGTTTAAAACAATTTTGAAACTCAGCATTGCGAACGGCCTTAATGGTTCATTGTTATACTGACACGCAGGTCAAAAATAAAATAAAAG
This sequence comes from Ochlerotatus camptorhynchus, assembly GCF_037179485.1. Taxonomy (NCBI): domain Eukaryota; kingdom Metazoa; phylum Arthropoda; class Insecta; order Diptera; family Culicidae; genus Ochlerotatus; species Ochlerotatus camptorhynchus. The sequence goes on from NW_027040773.1 coordinate 1,432,444, forward strand.
TAGGCCGCAGAAAAACTGACGTGGTTTGGTTTAACTGCAGTTTTTCTTTAGTGATTTTGATAAATTGTTATTATTTTCTAAATTCTTAATTCTAAATTTTTGATTGAATCGAATTTGGCAAGTGTTGACACGGTAAGATAAGAAGAAACTAGAAGATATCCGTGCACTGCGTATGTCGTGAAACGGTTTTTCTTCAAAGAGACGGTGCTGAATATTGACTAAAAGTCGTCAATTCCAAGCTCAGGTGCTGCATTTGGGAGAAGCATTTTGATCCAACTTAGGAAACACGAGAAGACGGGCTAACTATAGACTATTAGCATAGAGGTAACTCTAAGACCAGAAGGTCCCGAAGAAACGTGCTCAACTTTTTGGCTCAGCTCTGGTACTCTCTGCGATCCCAAGCTAATCGATGCAATCCTCGAAACATAGGAAAATCCAAGAACCCCTCATTTTATCTGTCAAACTTTCATAGCTAATCAAAACAAACATAGTGTAGTACTAGAATTTCGACTAGAATGGGGTACGTTAATCGATTTGCTTGGGATCAATAGGCTAGTCAAGTATTGAGACAATTTAAAATCGTTAGTTTTCAACCGGTGCTATTAGGGTGAGACCCATCCTTTTTATTGGTTTATATTATATTTCAATCAGTATTTGTGAAAACTTTAGCTTGGTGGCAGCCGCTTTTGCTTACTGAGTAGAAGATTGTGGGTTTACTTCCAAGCTCCTCCAAAAACAAAGCAATTACTATGGTCGCATCGCTTGCTTAAGCGAATCCTGACTCATCTCCTACCCAACTATCCAACTCCGTAGCATCTATGGGAGCGTTGGTGAGTCGCTGGCTTCCCGTTAAGTAGGTGTTACATCAACAATATCCTTCCTTTCTCCTAAAGAGCCTGAATTTAAAAATTGGAACAATCGATTGTCTGTCAATGTCATAGGAAAAGTCATTCCAATTGAGCAGAAGACCTGTCAAATTGATAAGATTGACCTCTTTATAAATTCAGGCTCTTTACTTTCTCCGTAACGGCGAAGATAAGCGTGGCAGGCAATGGTGATTGTCATGCTTTTCCTGTTCTGAATTTTAGTATACATAGGGGAAATTTCTCTAATGTTGGCCTATGGATCTAAGATTGGGCCCATCGCTAAAAATCTGCTATTTATCAATTGTATCCAGATGAACGCGTCATTGTGACGGATATTTTTGGTTGCTATTGAAAATTTAGTCGATTGCTGAATTTATGTATGGGCCCAAATTAGGGACACTTAGGCCGACATTACATACATTTCCCCTATATATTTCATAACAAATAAGGTTGGGTTAAAACATGTATATAAATTGATTCCAATTTTGAACAACTAAAGAGTTGAAAAAATAGTTGTGGTTTTCATTTAGATCTTATTCTGAAATTACAGTACTGACCCGATTTAGTCAGCCCCTCCGCGCCTTTTATCTCTCAATAGTTTCACATAACAGTAATTCCAAATCTTTCTCAATCATCTTCAATATGGATGTTTAATGTATACTTAGGTACAATAAGACCACTGAAAATACGCATAGATTTCGTGGAACAATAGAAAAGATTTTCAAAAAGGGGCTGACAAAATCGGGTCTCAGTTATAAAAATATAATTCTAAAGGTTAATACGTTATCCCGCAAATGTTAACATAAAGTTGACATGTTCATAACAGCTGGAAGGTAAATCATGTTTAGCTAAGGGCAAGTTTTTGGTTTGCGCTTATGTCTCAGACTAACAGTTTGCAACAACAATAAGCAACAAATTTTACATCAGAACCTGTAGACGGTTGCTGTTATATTTCTAATGTCTCTCATCCAGTGATGCAAAATATCATGACACTCACGTGACACTCGTCTTCGCATCAACCGACTATCGCTGACAGATCGTTTTGTCACGCAGTGAGAGTTAGAGCCATGGCAAACAACAATCACCAGTAATGGTCGCTGCTCACAAGTAAGGCCACGGCCAGGGTAGACGCGACACGCGACGCGACGCGATGCGACTCACGCAAGGAATAATAATAAATAATAAGATTCTTTTGAATTGGTCGCGTCGCGTCGCGAATCGCGTCTACCCTGGCCGTACCCTAAAACGGTACACTCGCTGCTGATGATGAAAAGCAGAACGAAAACAGTGAAGACTTCTGCAGTACGATCGTGAGAAACAGCGTAACGACAGAAGAAAATGAAAACAATGCCTACGCATTCCAAGTTCGTCTCGGCAGGCGCGACTGTGTGAGTTACAAACAAAGCAGGCAACATGAAACGGAAGCTGTTTGGCTCACTCACCAACACACTCACATAAGCAAGCAAAGCAGCAACTGCTTCAAAACGAGCACAGATGAGTGTCGTGATTGTCGGGAATGACCAGATCGGTGATGGATCACAACAGAAGACGACATTCACCAGTTGCTTTTTACTTCTTTCGTCAACTTGATGGATGGTCATGGGAGCTTCGACGAGCACATTGATAGGAATGTACAAAGGGTTACTGTTACTACCATCAGCTGTTTGGCGATCGTGATTGTGATAGGTTGCAACTCTGCTCTCATCAAGACAAGTTTAAGTTCAACATGTATTTCTGTCATTCAATTACATATTCATTAAAATGGTATGGATTTCTTTCCTATCTTAAATTAATAACCGTCAATGACATAATACTCTAGAAAATTTATTATCTACATACAATCATAGTACATAGTACCATAGTATAGTACATAGAGTCTTGCACTGAAGCTGGAGGGTGTTTTATATTCAAGAGAATGGGTAGAACTGTTAATTAAAAATGGTATAAAAAACTAGCGCATTGTTATATTGAAAAAATGAATACAAGTAGTGAGAAAATGAAATGCTAAATTGTTAACCATTGGTTGATACTTACCTACTACTGATTCATAGGAAAAGACACACCTCCAAACCACATTGAATTACCTTAAGAAGAACTAGTTTTGAGTGAATAGACTAAGCATGGCTTGTTTCTCTTTGTCCTTCTTCCGAACCGCTTCGATGCTCCGATTTTTCCAAGTGCTTTTACGTAGCTTGATGGGACGGCTTCCGACGTAACGACCTGCGAAAAAGGAAACGCATCTTGAATGGAATGTGTTCACAACGTCTATAAACTGTAGCTTTTTCAAGCTTGCTTTTTATTGCATACAGTAATATTCGGCTGTATAAGCTCCCGAGCAAAGTCTGAGATCAAATTGAAATCTAAATTTGATGTGATTTCGCTGATAATGATTACTCATGTTGCTGTCGTTTTTGGTCGTTTTATTGATTAAAATATCAAAATTGTGAGCAAAAAAATCTTCCTGTGACATCACATTGAAAACTATTTCTGCTATCAAGTGAGAGCAAACTGAAAACTAAAATTGATATAAATTTTTCCTGTTGATAACAAAACAAGTCTTCAATTTGATGTTATGTTAAGGCAATGAAAACAAACCCGCAACAACATATTTTTGAAGAGCAAATGTACAGCAAAATGAAAAAAAAAAAAATTGGTATCACATTTGTGAATTACAAATTATGATTTCAGTATGATGTTGATATCAAAACTTGATTTCAATTTGCTGTCATTTTGATGCTGGACTTTGCTCGGGCTGTTTTTCAGTAAAAATGTATTGTTTAGAGGCTCTGTTCGATATATTTTAATACTTTCCTATTGATGTAATTAACGATAGTAGGGTTTTTGATCTAATTTCCGTCATACTAAGCACAACCCGCGGCTTACCTCTCTTTTCTGAACGAGTTTAAACAAAAAAGGAATATTTTTGTCAAAGATGACTTGCAAATTTGTTCACCTTTCCATACGTACCGTTGGATTTGATAAAGAGTCACAAATTGTTGAGATATTGTCTAAAATCTAACACTGCTTCTTGATTCTAAATTCGTTCTACGAGTTTCAATTCCATCCTAATGCATTGAAACGCCATTAGATTTTCTTCGTCCTACGGCTAAACGTAGAAAAAGGGGATTCGCTAGGAGCGCTTCTTTTGTTTAGAGAACAATGAGCGTAAATATTTGTACAATTCGCTCTAACAGGATTTATGTTGTAGCTAATGAACTAACGCATCGGAACAATCCTATTATTGATTTGTGCACGGTGAAATCATTGATATTAGTGATCTTTTCTGATCGATAGAACGGAAATGGGCGATTACGACGAAGTAGCGCTCTACCCTACATAGATCTCGATTACTTTTTCGAAGCTGATACGTCCCAGGTTTTGAAAGCAATGCATTTCATCGTCGGTTTGGCATAACTGGTAGCCCGAAAATTTCCCCTATCTGATGGTAGTGTTAGCATGCGTGGGCGAGCTACCAGTTACACCAAATCGTTGATCGTCGATTAATGCATGATACTATGTGGTAACCCAATTGAGGTAATCCTATGACCAATTGACAAATTAAATTTATTTATTATTGAGTTAACTGTCAACAATAGAATCTACGGTAATTTCACTATCATTTAATGGTTATATTTCAGCATGGACTGAACTACCCACCGTGTTCATCGGGGGAAACATTTCATTTTTTTTTGGTTGTCCGAAATTTTTATTTTTCTGCTGTAAAGTTACTCTATGGCCTTGCATTACTTCGTACAAGCTTTTTACGATTATATCCATCAAATCAATACAGTTCAAGCCAATCAATTACAAAATCAGTAAATAAAAGCCTTGTTTATCTTGGACATACATAGTTCCGGGTCGTAATAATTATTTGTTGACATACTTAAAACGAAAATCCTAAGCTTACATCCATCAAGGAAAACGTTCAGCCCCATTCGATTTGTAACGGAGAAAAAAAAGTAGGGAAATTGAACTCGTGCGAGTTACTCCGCCGAATCGGATAATTGCCAGATCAGACGCTCCTCGTAAAAGTCTATGACAAGCTGGGGACAGTGCTTGCGCGCTTCCTTGGACGACACAAGCTGGGCCTTGTCCTTGTCCTTCCATTGGATCAGGAATAAAAGCTCATTGTTTGCTTCGGTGGCTCCGAGAATCTTCTCCGGGGCGTAACCTTTTTCGAATCCATTCATTCCATCATCGCTGGCAGCAGCATCATTATCGACTGCAGCAGTCTTCGACTTGCTTGACTTGGTCGACGCAGAGCCATCCTTATCATCGTCTGATCCATCATTCTCGGCATCCGAATCGGCCTTTCTTTTCGAGCTACTCGTGGAGGACGGTTTGGCAGGTTTCTTTTTCTCCTTTTCCTTCTCTTTTTCCTTGGGGCGGCTTCTTTCTTTGCCGCAGTGCGAGTATCTTCAAATGCCTTGATCAACTCCGGGCACTCCAAATTCTCTCTCGGTTCCCAGGTGTTTGCTGACGAATCGTATCCCTTCCATTTCAGGAAATATTCGACCTTACCCTTTCGTTCTCGTCGATCGACGATTTTCTCTACGACATACTCCTCCTCCTCGCTGGACTCGCTATCAGAATTCGGTTTATTTTCCTTAACCTTGCCCATCCTCCAAAGCGTCAGTGGTGTTGTGGAAAATAAAATCGATGGTGGCGCTACTGACACAGGCTGAACTGTCGTTCAGTCACTTCCGGCTCAAAATACCAAATTCACAACTGGAAGTCTTTCCAGCAATCGGGAAGCTACGTTTTGTGCGGAAAAAGAGTGCAATTATAGCAAAAATTTTCACTTTAACAAGCCAGTACGACCTCGTTCGGCAAACAAAAAAAAATGTCAAAAAAAAAATTAAAAATAAATGAAAAAAAAAATAAAAAAAAATAAAAAAAAATAAAAAAAATAGGGGAAATGACGGCTTCGGCATGCCAGACTATTTTCGGCCACCCCAATTGAAACACTATTTTCACTGGATTTTCTTACGAAAACACTTCGCTGAATGCATGCAAACGATTCTTTATGCTTTCAGCTTCAATTTGACTATACTTTTACCACTGAGAAAAAGCAATCTAGCAAGGTTTTCTGAAATGAAACACACGCACTACAAATTGTAGCTGATTTCGAGTTGCCGATAATAGAACAGCAGATTTACATGCAATTTAAATGGAACGGTTGCCGAAGAAAAACTGGTTGCCGACAATACTCGCTCTCACTAGAGAAGATTGGAACTTTGTAAAAGCGTTTCAAAACAGTTTTTGACAATTCTTTCGACTGAAATTGTTAGAGCAGCTGGCAGCAAAAGATTGTAAACAAACCAATACTGCATATGTGTGCGTTCCTTAGAGAAAAAGGCTATAGAACGAAGGTCGCTGCTTAGGTTGCCGAGAATACGTAAATTCTCCTATATAAAAAAAATGAAAAAAAATGAAAAAAAAAATAAAAAATATAAAAAATAAAAAATTTCTAGGGTTTTTGATCTAATTTCCGTCCTACTAAGCACAACCCGCACTTTACCTCTCTTTTCTTAACGGATTTGAATAAAAAATGGAATATTTCTATCAAAGATGACTTCTACATTTATTCACCTTTCCGTACGTACCGTCGGATTTGATAAAGAGTCACAAATTGTTGAGATATTGTTTAAAATCTAACACTGCTTCTTGATTCTAAATTCGTTCTACGAGTTTCAATTCCGTCGTAACGCATTGAAACGCCATTAGATTTTCTTCGTCGTACGGATAAACGTAGAAAAAGGGGATTCGCTTGGAGCGCTTCTTTTGTTTTGAGAACAATGAGCGTAAATATTCATACAATGCGCTCTAATAGGATTTATATTGTAGCTAATGAACTTACGCATCAGAACAAATCTATTTTTGATTTGTGCATGGTGAAATCATTGATATTATTGATCTTTTCTGATCGATAGAACGGAAATGGGCGATTACGACGAAGTAGTGCTCTACCCTATTCATGTTTTTAGATGGAAAATTAATCTTAAAATTTGATAACACTGTAAACAATTTATTCTTGATTTTGTTTTCTTGTTTCAAAAAATATTTGATACAGTAGGCGAGAAAAATAAATTCTTTTACTTATAAAAAGCAAACGAACAAATTTGAAAAGAATGGTATTTCTCGTCATTTTTGGCATTCTTTGCTTTAAAATCACTTTTTGCTGATAAGTGTTTCTTGTGTAAAAAAAAAAGGATGTGGAACACGATGGTGCTGTCAGAATGAAAATCTAAATATACTCATTCTGGGACAATTCCGTTCTAAGTTTTTAAACGCAAATATAAACTATTTTGCAACACTGTACAAACATATATATATATTTGGAAAATTCATCTTTGGTCCTTCGGATTCTTATAGTAATCTGCTTGGAAGTCGATTTGGAGAAAGAAAAGGGTAATCACTTGATACCCTTTTGATGAAATTCAATTGAGCAATCAATTTAATACGCTTACAGATGATGCGAATGATCTATCATCCAGGCAAAATTGCATTAAACATTCCCGGCTTAATGCCAAAAAGGAAAAGGTTCCCCCTAGTCCCCCTAGTCCTATTGAGAATCAGGTTGCTCGGGACTACCTGAATATTTTCTCTCGGGAAAATATGTTTGATGATTGCTGGGGGACAGATTAAGACGAAGTAAGATCTATAACTAAAAAGTTTCATAATATGAAAGCTAGAGGTGATGATGGAATTTTCTATATCCTCATAAAAAAACTCCCAGAGAGTACCTTGTTTTTCTTGGTAAAATTATTTAACAGATGAATCCTGATTAATTTGGGGTCTTAGTGGAATACCTGTATAATGAGAGAGAGAAGGATTAGTAATTTCCATTTATTCCCACTACCTTATTTGCTTATCCTTGACAGATACGCGTATTTCGTCTACAATGTGCAGACTTCTTCAGTGTCTTGTACTAATACTCGACTAGAAGTCTGCACATTGTAGACGAAATACGCGTATCTGTCAAGGATAAGCAAATAAGGTAGTGGAATTATGTGGAAATTACTAATCCTTCTCTCTCTCTCTCTCTCATTATATTTAACAGATGTTTCCATTTGACATACTTTCCTGATAAATGGAAAAATGCAAAATTGTTTTATTTTTGAAGCCGGATAAAAATCCAGCTGAAGCTTCTAGCTACCGTTCAATAACTTTGCTTTCTTCAATAAGTAAACTTTTTGAAAAAAATAATTTTGAATAGAACAATGCTTCACATTAATACGAACTCGATTTTTGCAGATAAGCAGTTCGGATTTCGCCATGAACATTCATCTACTCATGAACTCCTAAGAGCTACCAATTTAATTCGCTCAAACACATCTGAAGGCTGCTCAACTGGAGATGCTCTGCTAGGCATAGAAAAAGTATTCGACAGTGTGTTTGATTAATAGATTAAAAAGTTTTATTTTCCACTCTATATTATGAAATTAGTTCAAAATTATTTAACTGACAGAACTCTGCTGGTAAATTATCAAAATTCTAAATCTGATCGACTACCTATTAGAACTGGAGTTCCTGAGGGTAGCATTCTTGGGCCTATATAGTATAACATTTTCACTTCGGACCTCCCTGATTTGCCTCATGGTTGCCACTAATCTTTGTTCGCCGATGACACAGGCTTTTCCGCTAAAGGAAGAAGTCTTCGTGTTATTTGCAGCAAACTGCAGAAAAGTTTAGATCTTTTCTCTTCTTATTTGGAAAAATGGCAGATTTCTCCCAACGCTTCCAAAACTTAACTTATAATATTTCTACATGAAACCTAGTAGTAGTCACATAGTCACTATGATCGGAGTTCCAATTTCTTGATCAAGTCAAGTGAAATATCTTGGATTAAAACTTGACCAAAAATTAACTTTCAAGTACCCATTAAGGGCATTCAAGCCAAATGTAACAAATATATAAAATGTTTGTATCCTCTTATAAACAGGAAATCCAAACTTTGCCTGAAGAATAAACTTCTAATATTTAAACAAGTTTTTAGACCGGCCATGTTTTACGCTGTGGTCGCATATTGACCTAGTTGTTGCACTTCAAGGATTCAGGATGGAACATTCTGATCAATAAATAAATTACATTTACAATGTTGAAGATGCTAAGCGTCAAATGACAGACTTAAAGTGGTCATTTTTATACGGTAAATGAGAAAATGAAAGCATAGAGTTGATAGTTCCGTTAGAGTACGGCAGTGTGAAGATTGTATATAGAGAGTAGAAAGCGAGCAAGGACAACTTTGAGGAAGGTACGAATTGTGTTGATCATCTCTTTTTACGATTCGTATGTCTTGACATTTTTACCTAGGGGATGGGTACTTAAGGGGGTTAGTCTTTAGTGGGAATGACACTGTTAAAGACAGCAAATTGCAGTCGAAATACGTATCTGTCATGGATACCAAGATTAATTAAGTAAAATTAAATGGAAGATAACTTTTTTTACTGGTTCATGCAAATCTACTTTATTTTAGGAGAGCTACCGACAAAAAATAAATACATCGAGTTTTCCACCCTTATACGACTATAGGAACACCACTATTACTGGAAAACTTACCCTATGCACTTGATGTCTTCATAAAAATACTAAAATATTAAACTAAAAGACTAAATCTAGACACGCACACACAATTCATAAAACCTTACTCATTTAATTATTCAATCTATGTCTTTAGGCTGAAAACCTCATAAATAATTTAACAAAAATTGTGTATCTACGAACTGGGACGGTCCCATGCAAATATTTGAGTTGTATCGTGGTTTTATTACACCTTCTCGGAAAAAAAGGTCGTAGGTAATAATGAATGCAATTTCACACGAAGTCAATCGACAATCAAGAAATGGATTCTACCGAAACTGATTGTTGCATGGCAACTCTCCGGTCGGCCGAAACTAAAAGTGTTGTTCTTCTAAACGCTCCTGATTGTGTCTGCGCCTCAGTAGGAAGGATTTTCCCACATCCAGCATCAGCAGCAGCAGCACAGTCATCTACTGTCTATAGTACAGACAGCCTTGCTGCGGTGGCACTTCATCTCCTGTGTTTCTCGTTGATAAAAAGCGCGCGCGTTCACTAGACGACTAACATTTAACTCGCAAATCTCGTACGGGACGGTTCTGTGTAGCACGGTGGAAACGCGGAGTGTTTTTTACGTATTGTAGATCGCTTTGAATTTTTTTTCTGGAGATTGGGCAATCGAATGTGAATCGAAAAATCAATAGAATGAATAACGTGTGAAAGTTGATAGAAGGATAATGAACGAGTGAAGTGGATTGCAAAAGCTTAGCTGTCACCAGAGAAGTAAGGAACAAGTATCGTTGGATGCGTATCGACGGTCGGCTGTGAATAGTTTAAGGAAACGTATTTATCTATTTATTTTAACTAAACGTCGCAATAACTCTGTGGTGCATAAAAATCGGATAACAGCCGGAAATGACTATGGATAAGGTAATTACGGATGCTGCAAGTAGAACAGCCAACGGCAAGTTTAGTTTTGACTTGTAAATCATAATCTTCATCATCATCATAATCATCCAAACGGTGGTGCGACACACTAGTCGAGAGTCCTTCAGTTCATTTAAAAATAACTCATGTATAGTTAAATAGCCAACTCGGAGTAAACATGTTTTGTTAGTTAAATTAGAATAGGTGCTTGGGAAACGTAGTAAGCCCTCTCAGGTGTTTCATGTATATGCAATTAGATTATCATTCGACGGTACACAGGATGAATATTCCTTTTAGCAGAAATGATCTAACCTTCATTTAAGATTTCGAAAAACAAAAGTGATTTTTTGGAAATATTTTTTGTTTGTATATATGCATTGGCGAAAAAAAAGATATAATATAATTTTCTGAAGGAGGCGAAGGAAAAATGATTATCAGAAATATATAAGATTTTTTTAGACGGACATTAACGATAAACAGATAAGGTTGCGTTGAGAAGAAAGATAACTACCAGGATGATTGGAAGGAGTGAATTAAATTAGCTCAGATGGTAAATAAGCAAGGCAAGACCATGCCGGAGGCGGTGGGTTCCGATTCCCGATCTGGTGTAGACATTTTTCGACTTTGAAGCTGTTCATAAACTACGTAAACAGTTTAGGGGGAGGTGGACAATTATCCACGGTCCATACAAACTTTAATTTTTTTGTATGGACAATTGTCTACGCAGGGGGAGGGGGGTCAAGAATCCAAAAAAAAAATTGTCTATGTAGTTTATGAACAGCCCCTTTCCTATGAATATAGAGTATCATTTTACTTATCACTCAATGTACCTACGAATATAAAAATCGTACCGGCTTAGAAACATCTCAATTAGCCACTGTGAAACACTAAGCTCAGGGCAAGTTTTTTTTTCGAATACGTTCGTCCCAACTGGAACATAGTGCTCCATGTACATTTTGTCTGTTGAAAAAAAGCACAATTATAGCCTAAATGATTTTGGTTGGAACGGAACAAAACTGATCCAAAAATTAAATTTACCGGCACGAAAATAAAAAAAAAATATTTTATGAAATCCAAGAAAACTCGGCCTACTAACCGATCAGCCCAATACAATATGACCCGAAACGACAATTTAGCAGCAAAAAAAAAATAGTTAAACTGTTACATTTGGCGGTTTTGGATTGTCATGAAACTTTTGTTCCAAAAGATGAATAGGGTGGTCCTCATTTAAAATAAAGGTAATTGTAAAAAAACATGGTTTCAAGCAACTCGGCTGTGGATTCCATTCGTCTGGCTTTTCATTTGACCGTGTTACAGCAATTGTTCAGTTATCAAATAATCATATTGTCGAGCAGTTTGGGGACGAGCATCTATCAGCGATTTTAAGAAAATGAAGCAATAAAATCCAGATTTTTCAAGCTTAGCATAAGAAAAACCCTATTGCCTCATGCTTCTTAGGAGAAAAATATGAAAATTTTGTTCCACTGCAAAGTTAGAGTTGTAGGTAAACGGTAAACGTCATTTTAAGCTGCTCGAATGATGTGATCTATGAAGGTACTTTAAAAATAGTAGTTTTTAGTTCTAATTTTTCGAGAAGATGGTCTTTTGAAGACAATGATGCAAAGCTTAACTCTTTAGATTGACTGATCCATAATGGTGGGGTGAGTTTGTCTCGACAATAAAAACTTATGGGTATGTTTTACCAAAAAAAAAACATACAGTAACCAAATATGAAGGGTATAAATAGCGGAACCTATCAATTAGAATCGATTCCTTGCGATGAAGGCAAGAATGACAACTGTATCAAAACCGAATACTTCATAATTTTTCAATAGTGATGAAGTAATACGACATGCACTAAACTAAGGACACGGGATATACTACAATAGATCAAATTACTGGTCGCAGTAGTTTTATGTCCCGGAAAAAAAAAATATGAATATCTTAAGACATTGCCATATTAGAAATATCACTGATATGAGGGGTAAAATATCGTGAGAGCGTAATTTCCAGCAAAAAAAAACTCGCTTACAGTAGCAAGACCACATGTTTCGGCTTGATAGTATACCTCCGAGACCGTGCAAACGTGCCAAGCAGTGTGGTTAACATTTCATGGAGTACGATCCATAAATAGGGAACATCTGTAAATTACGTCACGCATCTAAGGGAGGAGGGGTTTAAGAAAACGTGACCAAATGCGACAACTGGGGAAGGGGTTTGTTTAACCGTGACATCATATTACCATATTTATAATTTTTATTTGTGAGATCTTATAGCATGAGATCATTGAAATGAGTAGAATTTACAAAAAATCACAACATTTCAACATCTATGCTATGTGAAACATTTATTTACTTTCAAAATGAGTTGAAAGCTCATTTGGTTTAAAATTGCTATTTTTTTTTATTTAAGAGGTTTGCCTCTTAAAATTGCTATGTAGTAATTATCCCGAGATTTCGACAATTTGGAATAGCAAAGAGGGAAGTTCCTTGAACTAGTTGAAAAAAAAACCTTAGAAACATTGAGTGTTTCGTTAACTAGTAATTAGTAAAAAAAATCCGCAAAACTATCGTAAGATCCTTTAATTAATCAGAACTTCCATTGAACTTTTTGGAGGTTCCGTGTACTTGTCTATGAAATTTTGAAGATCTATGAAATTTTAAGAAGTTCTCTGAACAATAGGGTTAATCAATCTTGTCATATGTTTCTAGTTGTTCTAGTTGTAGGGAAATTGCGGTGATGTTATTCGAGCTGTCGAAAATGGAAGTTGTATGAAATTTTCTTTTGATACTTGAGAAGTTCGAAAACTATAATATACCAAAAATCAAGGATTTTCGAGAAGGCCGTAGTTTTTCCGTAACATTTCTGAGAAGTCTGTAGAATATCCGAAATGTCCGTAGAATATCCGAGACGTCTATAGAACTTCCGGAAAGTCTATAGAGCATCCGAGAAGTCCATACAATACCCGATAAGTCCGTATAACATCCAAAAAGACCGTATAACTTCCGAAAAGACTGTAATATTTCCAAGAAGCCCATAGAAGTTCCAAGAAGTATGTAGAACTTCCGAGAAGTCTGTAGAGCTTTTAAGAAGTCCGTAGAGCTTTTGAGAAGATCATAGAATTTCAAAAGTCAGTAGAATATAATAAAATAGAAGGCCGTAGATCTTCCGAGAAGTCCGTAGATCTTCCGAAAAGTTCTGATAACTACCTAAATCCGTAGAACTTTCGAGAAGTCCGTAGAATATCCGAGAAGCGTATAGAACTTTAAAGAAGTTCTATGAAATTCCGAGAAGTCCATAGAACTTCCGAGAGATCCACGGATCTTTCGAAAAAAAAACAGCCTTGAACTTCCGAGAAGTCCGTAAAACATCAAAGAAATCCATAGAACTTTAGTCGCGTTGTTTGGTTAAATTGGCTTGTTTACTTTCGAAAAAAAAAAAAACATACCGAATTTATATATCATCTGAAAGAGCGTCGTTTTCTGAGCACAACGATATTTTTATCGGTCCCATAGACATCCCAAGTAATAATTATGGTTTTATGAGGGTTCTGTAGACCATGATTTAGACTTGTAGAATGCTTTAAAACCACGATAAAACTAACAAAGTTACATGGGATTCATCTTGATTTTTAAATCAAGATTTAAACTGTTAACACCTCGCTCCCATAAAAGTCTCACCTAGGGGTGTTAAGATGGTGATTTTTGCTAATGTAATCACAGTTATAAAAAAACAAATAGTGCACCAAAATTGATGACATTTTGGATTTTGATACCATTTTTAATGCAGATTACAAATATGTATTTAACTCAATACCCCTAATCTACCCAATTCAAGATTTTTTTATCGTTCATTAAGGGGGGGGGGGGGACAATGATTGAATTACGTAACGGTGTAAAGGGGGGTCGAGGAAAATGTGACAATCTGTGGCAAGGGGAGAAGGAAGTATTAATTTTGGACAATTTTCCCGTGACGTAATTAGTGGATGCTCCCATAGCACATAGGAGTATTTGACTCAAAAAGTTTGCCAAAACTACAAATCGATGATTTTTTTGTTACATTTGATTCAATGAATGCTAGTAATGTTAAATTGTACATAGCAAAAAATTAATTTTAATATTACATGCAAGAGGATGCATTTCAATCATGTCGAAAATCTCATTTTAAACATTACATTTTTATGGCCACGAAAATAAATATAATATTTTGCAACATTATTTCATCACCAACTATAACAATACTCTTAATATACTCAAATACGACGTTCTAGACTCTAAGAAAATGAATACAATGGACATAACTTTCAAAAATTGCATGCAAGCATATGCAGAATGAAATATATTCCTTGGCAAAAAATACCAACATATCGAAAATTCGCAAAAATTCATAAAATGTTCTGCCGTAGATCATTTGTTAGAACCCTAATGTACCGAACAGTATCAAACATTCTGCATGGAAATGCCCGGAACATTAACAAAAATACCTTTCAAACATAAAAACATAAGCAAAAATCGTTACTTGCTTCAACCTTGATAATTACTTACTATATTCATTGCTCCTTGGGTTCAGCATACACACTTAGAAAAAAACATGTAAATTTAGGTGCTGACTGAGACTGACATATACGAGCGTCAATTTTAACATACAATTGAATCATAACAGACGAAAAACATTCAGCTCAATCATAGGTGTTTTTTGTCGAGTTACAAATTTTTAGGTCTCGGAGCACTTAATTTTACATGATGCTTGATAGGGATGCTTGAAATTTGCCTATTTTTGAACTGATATTGCCTATAACTTTTTCTGTTTTGCATATTGAACCTTCTTTTCTTGAGTAAAGTTGTGTGAACATTATAGTCATAAAAAAACAAATAATTTTGGAAATATTTACAAAAAAACTGATTTTTTAGGCCTTTCTATAAAAAAACGCTTCATTACTCAAAATCGCAAGTAGATACAGACATAGCGTCTTCTACAAAGTTTTAAGTTATGAAACAACCTATTTTTTTATTGCAGAAGACTCTGCCCAAACTAAAAAGTTAAATTTTGCAGCGCCACCTGTGGTGAAGTTTCGAACTAAAAATTAACTTCATTAAATGGGTCTTGTCATTTACAAAAACTCTTCTGTAGACACCCTATTTTTTAATCTTTATTTTAGAGATTTTTAGCCGAAGGCTAGTTCATCTCTAGACACCCTATTTGAAAAACCACTGTGAAAGGTGCTAATGAAAAACGTTCATGGATTTGGCCTTTCGCACCATTGGTGTGCAAAATGATCTGCTAGGCAGCTTTTTGAGTTTTGCCATTTTGGCCAGCTTTCTTACCCAAATACTCCACTGTGCATAAGTGGAAACAAATGTACCTATGAGAGTATCGTAATTAAGTCACGCGAAAATTGGCCAAAGCTAGCACCCTTTTCCTTGTCACAGATTGATTATTGCCAAATTTAATGACCATTTTCCATGAACAGTCATTCAAAAACATAAAATTTCAAAAAGTGATGAGTGAGTGATTGAAACACAAGCCACACTGACTGCGGTAGCTCGGTCAATAGAGCCAGTCTCGCCGCCGCAGTTAATAGTCTAGCGAACGAAGCAGGCCGAACCGAAGGAGCGTTCGCCTGGGTAGTGCACTGCGGTGACTACTGGGACCATCTACGGTGAGTATTTAGTTGGTCCGGTGCTTCGTCACCACCAGACAAGCCCCACTCGTCCCCCTCGCTAAAAGCTAAGGACCACTGCTAGGCAGCAAAAAGCGAAGTAGGAGAAAACGCTCGGCACAGACCGTGTCTCGAGTCGACGTGAACCAGCAGAAAAGCAACCGCCGCCGCAACCGCCGCCGCAATCGTCGAAAGGCCCCATCGTGCGACACCGAGGACAGCGAGGAGAAAAAGGAAAAGGTCAAATTAGTAGAATAGACGTCTCAAATTTCATTTTCTTTCCTTTTCTTAAATTTCAATCCATCCTAATCCGAACGTCTTTGGGGAGAGTACCCTGCTCGTATCGGGCCACCTATATGCTGGTAGGTAAGCCGCAACTTACAAAGTATTGTCTAGAGTATTTTGATGATAATTTCAAATGAGGTTTGAGGAAAATTGTAGAGGAATAATTCTAAGGATTTTGTGATGAGAATTCCAAAGGCATTTGACTAGAAATTCCAGGTAATTTAAGAAGTAGACGAAGTATTGGAAGACAATTTTAAGGCAAACTTAAAGTGAAATCTATAATTTCAAGGTAGATCAGGAATTCCAAAGCAAATGAGAAGGATTTTCAGCATTTAAGGGGAATTCGAAGGAGAATTCTAAGTGAATTAAACCTACGACAAACTTAATGATGATATGACTACAATCTTGGCAGCAAGCTTAAAATGATCTCATGCGGCTGAACATATATAAATGTTAATCAATCAAGATCATTCAAATATTTAAAAGAGAGGCACTCTGAGGAGAGCTCCAACATCGGTAATAATTCCAAGGGATTCTTATTTTGAATATAGCTACACTTTTGCTATATAGCTATACATTGGACATAAGTAGCATTGTAGCATGATTTGTTGTGGATGCATTTTGTTTACAAACAACAAATGCCCATTGGCTGAGTAAATAAAACACTGTTAATATCATATCATAAGTCGGCATTATGTGAATGATACGTTTTTCAAAGTGTTGATATTAAAATTCCCAAAAAAATTGGGGGCCATGATCCCCCAGCCCCTAAATCAAACCCTGAAAAATTTTGCTCCGTTAGGATGAAGATTCTACACCCAACCGGTGGATGTAAGATTCGCTTACAATTATGTGGGATTCATCATCAGAGGATGTAAGTGGAGACCGCATGAACCGAGGATGCGATATACCTAGCTGCGGTCCGATGTAAGAAAATTGGAGACCGAAAAATGTGGAGTTGTATTAGTGAGTGAAATTAATTATGTCGAAAAAAATAGAAAAAAGGTTGGCGACTGGACTCGAACCACGGACGTTGCGACTATCAGACCAGTGCTTTCTCCACTGCTCTCTCTATGCTTCTGAATATGGTCAGCCTAAAAGCAAACATGAAGCGCTCATTTTCTCGCATGCTCGACTTCGTATGCTTTTTCTGCTGGAGAGATTCGAGTTAAGTGTGTGCGTCGTTCTACAATGTTCTACAATGTGCGTCGTTCTACAAGCTTACTGGTATCGTCGAAAGCGTAGATTGAACCCGAAATAAAAATGCTCGACTTCGTATGCTTTTTCTGCTGGAGAGATTCGAGACAAGTGTGTGCGTCGTTCTACAATGTTCTACAATGTGCGTCGTTCTACAAGCTTACTGGTATCGTCGAAAGCGTAGATTGAACCCGAAATAAAAATGCTCGACTTCGTATGCTTTTTCTGCTGGAGAGATTCGAGACAAGTGTGTGCGTCGTTCTACAATGTTCTACAATGTACGTCGTTCTACAAGCTTACTGGTATAGTCGAAACCGTAGATGGAACACGAAATAAAAAAAGACAAAAAACCATTACATCGCCTGCATGGTCAATTTCTAACATTCGTTGCGATGTTCATGAACAGAGGATGATAGGAAACGGAACTAACATTCATTGTAATAGATTTTTGGTTTGCGTGTATAAAAATCGATTACATACATATAAGGGTTTAAGCCACTCGTATTTCCAATACAGATTAAAAACAAAAAAATCTGTTGACACTTGCTGACCTGACGATTGGTGTTATAGAACATACATCTCTCATCACACAGTTCATCCCACCTTTTAGCGTGCTGCCACTGAATTAATGTTATGGCTCTCACCATTAAAACAACTTCGACGCTAAAAGATTCTTAACAAAAGGAGATCCTAAAGACTCTAATGCAATTTGGTCGGAAGCAAAACAGAAACGACAAGTTTGACAGCTGTCAAAAAATACATCAAAATATCTAACCGAAGTCGATTTGGTTTTAACTAAGAGAGGAGCGGATTGGCTGGTTTTGAGCTAAACGAACTATCAAAACCAGAGCAAATCGAGCAGCACCTATCTTGATTGCATTGGCAGTGTTGCTAGAAATCACCTTGACATAGGTTGTTTTGAATCCGCTTCTCTCTTATACTAGACCCTCTCTAGTTCGACAAGTAGGCTAACTCAGATCGGGCCTTTCCGCTGCCCAGGGTGGTCATACCTACCGATTTTCGGGATGCCTACCGATTCACAGACGAAAGGTTCAAAACTACCGATTTTTCACTTTTCCTACCGAGAATCACAGATGTTAAGTAATCTTGAATAATGTTCAATACCTATGTTTTGTTTTCCGTGTAATCAGTCAATTTGATCGAACGCGATGCGTTTTGCAACTTCATTCCAAACGACCGAGTTTTTTTTTTTTAACGTTTAATTAACTGCCTCTGTCTGTCTCCGAGATGCTATTTTCTGTTTCTCCCTTTTTTGGTTCCGTATTCCGTTCGTCCTACTCACACTTACTTGTTATAATTAGACTAGAGTCGGTGTATAATGAGTCACGCCAAGAGGGGAAAAAAGATGTACGCGCATCACGGTTTTCGAAAGATTCCCTTTCTTTTCACTTGACAACAGAGGACTTCTACATCAACTTCAAATGACTTCTAGCGAGAAAAAAATAGTAGCTGTAGTAAATCATTATATCAGTGATTTTGTAAAGATGTAGGTCACTCCACACACCAATCTTGGGTCATCTTTTTTGACAGTGTGCGTAGGTGTGCCAATTGTGCCGGTCATGACACCTGGAATGTTTTGGTTTGAAATCGCAAGGATAAATCGGATTGAGGCTGACGCGGGAAGTGACGGGTGTGCGAAATTTGTTTGTGTTATGTTCATAGGATAATAAAAGTCCTGTGTTTTAGGAATTTATAATATCCTCAAAGGTACACCAGAAACCTAGCCTTCGTGATGTGAAAAGCAACGGTCTATCAGCGGCCGCAACAAGTGGGGAACATTGCTGGAGACCGTCTATAGAGGATGATGAATAGGCTTCTGTAGTTTATTTTGTGTGAGTTGCAGCATTATTTGAATTAAGGCTACTAATGGGATCTGATTAACTGCCTCTTCCTCTTGAGCTCACCTACATTTCGTATTTAGATCTATAAGTCTAAGTGAACTGCTGGTCTGAGTTCCTCTGGTATATTCAATTAGAGAATGTTCCTGAATATGCAGTCAAACAGCACGTAATGTTGTGAACAACTTCAATGACAGCTGCCCAACAGTGCTCCCATTTTATTTACAACAATCCAATGCCTACGAGATTGTTCCCAAACTGTGCCAAATCTAATTTCGTGCTGAGTGACTTACCCCTAGGATTTTGTCAAATTATCTTAACAAAAAGTAGTAGAAATTCTCATTACTGATCATTACCAAACGTATTCCATTACAAATTAATGCTCATTGCATGTTTATGACCATTTCTTCAATTATATTTCATATTTTATTGCAATACCCTCACTGCAAAAAAATAATTTTAATATTACATCCAAGAGGATGCACTTCAATCATGTCGAAAATCTCATGTAATTTTTATGGCCACAAAAACAAACAAATGCATAGTTGAAGATGCTAATTTCAAATAACAGATTGTAGTGGTAATTTTTATACGATAGATGGAGTAGATGAAAGCATAGAGTTGATAGTTCCGTTAGAGTATGGCAGTGTGAAGATTGTATATAGATATTAGAATAGCGAACTAGGACAACTTTTAAGGAAGGTCGGTTTTCATCTCTTTTTGTCAGTGGTGGCGGGGGGGGGGGGACACCCCTCACCATCCCTCTCCAAAGGGGGAGTTTGGTAAAGAGAGATGAAAAAACCGATTTGTACCTTCCTTAAAAGTTGTCCTAGTTCGCTATTCTAATATCTATATACAATCTTCACACTGCCATACTCTAACGGAACTATCAACTCTATGCTTTCATCTACTCCATCTATCGTATAAAAATTACCACTACAATCTGTTATTTGAAATTAGCATCTTCAACTATGTAAATCGTTGACTTCACGTAGAAGTAATACTAAAAACATATAGTCAAAAAAAAAAACAAATGCAGTACATCACATTTTGGATACGATTGAAGTGCATCAACTTTGATGTGATATAAAAATTAATTTTTTGCTGTGTTTCGTGGACCTTTCATAGCGTCGTTATGCTTGTTTACTGTGCACGATTGGTAGCCGGTTTGACAGTTCAATAGATAGACTTGACTTCACTCTTGGCGTGACTCATTATACACCGACTCTAGTTGATGGCTCGGTTCGAAAGTTCAAAATTGCGTGGGATTTGATTTTATCCTTCCTTCGCTCACAAAGGTTTTAAGTTTCGGGAAGCCTTCTTAAGACGGCCTACCGATAACTACCGATAAAAGTTTTGAGAAGCTATCGATAATGAAAAAAATAATCTGGCCACCCTGCCGCTGCCGCTATCATTCCACTTTCGTTGTCACTGCTTTTGGGCCTTTAGTGTTCACAGTCGTAGGTTAAGGTGATTCCTTGTAGAGTTCACAATAGACTGCCCAAGCCCAGTCGGCGCCGCCGGGATGTTCTGAGGCATAACATCTCTGATTACGCCTTCCTTCGGTTCATTATTTGGATTACGTTGGTCCCCGGTTCATGAGTTGATGGGTCCATAGGTTGGATCCAAGTGTGGGAGCTGCCTCGCTGGCGTCGGTAGCATTAGTACTCAGTACGGAAAACAAGATCGACGGAAAACAAATCAAGAAATCTCCTGAAATAAGTGGTCAATTTCAAAAAGAAAATTTGAAGAATTTCGGGATTTTTTTGTCAATGTTAGAATAATCGGTCAACAAACGACGAATGTATGATTACTTTCTAGGGGTACGACACATCTAAATCCTTATCTACGAAAAAATATCATTACACGCACCTAAATCATTGCAGGAAATCTACAGAATCTTCATCAATCATCTTTCCATCTACTAATCGCGAGCGAATATGACGACAGCAAAACAAAATCTTTCCTGCCTTTTCGAGTACCCACTTTGATTTGTGTGTGTCATTTTTCGACATTAAACATCAGACGTCACTGGCTTGCGAGATAGCTTTATCAGCTTTTACCTCATTTAAATTCGTATATTGTGTGGTGTAAGCATGCCTAATATATATGCTATGTTTTAATATTTATGACCACATAAAATATGATATGTGGATTTTGCCAAACAGTTCACCAGTTCAAATTTCAGCAAAAATGAAGTATCGAAGTGGGTTTAATATGTATATGAACAATAATCTCATACAGCATCCAACGGAAAGGGTTCAGATGCCATAAGAAGGATTCATTTGTCTCACACACGAAATTTTCTATCGAAATAGCTGCAACCTAAAATAAACTCATCAATGTTTATTAAATTAGGGTTTCAGGTTTAGACATTTTATCCCAAGATATATGAACTTTGATATTGATGGTGAAGAAACAGAAGACACCAACAAATTCAATCAATCACTCAGCCTGCCCGCAATGCAACATTATGACGAACTCCAGTATTATACCAACGCTAACTGAGTAGCTGAGCAACGTGGAATCGGTTCCTCTTCATTTTTTCCACGTCATGTTCGCTCACCAGACGATTAACATCGAAACCAAAATTTAACAGGATAATCGCAAGTTACACGTGCTGAGTCGCTGAAATTAATTATGTCACTCATTGCCCAGCCAGCTGACGGATATTAACGGTAACCGTTCGCGGTATGGGACAGCAATATTGCACCGCACATGTCCTTCCAAAATTAGCTACCACGGATGGGGGCATCCTATTACCAACCTTCCCTCAGCAGAATACATTAATTACACCTGACGGAATGTGATTGAATAAATATTGGACGATCACTTTAATTAACCTAAATGAATTTGCAAATGCCCAATGGAACTTTTTATTTTCGGATGAATTAACTCATGCCGCTAGAGGCAGGAAGGAAAAATTAAAGTGAATGAGGCATAACAGCAACGAATGGACTTGTCCAACGAACAGTGGAGTACCATTTTTTTCCGGCAATGTTCAACTTGAACAACATTCGAAACTTTTAAGGTGATTCCTTCAAACGTTCTTTTCTATTTTTTTTCTACCTTAATTTGTTTTCCGTCGATCTTGTTTTCCGTGCTGAGCACCAATGCTACCGACGCCAGGGAGGCAAGCTCCCACACCTGGACCTATCGACCCATCAACTCATGTACCGGGGACCAACGGCTTTACTTCCGTCAGAACATACCGGCGAACATACAGCACGACTGGGATTGAACCCAGGCCTGCTGGGGTAAGAGGTAATCACGCTTACCACTATACCACCGGCACAGCTAAACGTCCTTTTTAAAAATATTAAGGTTTTTGTAAATGCACGTAGCTGAAACTACTCTTGTTGTTTGCTGCGAAGAAGCAAGCAATGTCTTAAATTTACCGATTTATAAACCTCGTAAATCCGGAGTTGTGCGCTCTTGAAATTGCGAACCGTGAGAAGAAAAATTACTCTACAAAGAAACACAAAAAAGTCGAACCTTAACAGTTTAACCTGAAATTTCTATGGCTAAATAAAATTTAGGATCCAGAAATTTCAAGCAACTTCATAATCACGTAGGCAGTAATCACGTGGGCATGTGGGACACCTAGATAGAGCGGACACGGAGAAGGATGTCAAAAGTTTGTTGACTTTGTTTTGGGAAAAGAAATGATGATGTGGAAAGGAAGGAGGGCCTTTGTCTCCTCTCGTTTCGTAAGAAATTAACAACATATTGTTCATCACTTCCGTAAATGATCGACAAATGTTGACTTCCTTCCAAGCGTGCATACGCTGCAAGTGTATTGCGAAATTAATTCGTGAAATTTTATTTTTAGGATTTTTGGAAGACATATGATTCAGCGAGAACCATTCAACTAGAAAGTTATATTTATCTCTTGCATGGAAGAGTATGATATATTAGATTAGATTAGATTACCCACACCCAATCTATTACCCATATAAAAAAATAACCCACATTTAGGTTAACTCGACGATATTTTATAAGAGACGCGCGGAGAGAATAAAAGTAAATCTGGTTGAGCGGCCAACTAAAGGGCTATTCATGAACTACGTAGATTGATTTTTAGATGTTTTAGACACCCCCCCCCCCTTCCCCGCGTAGACAATCATCCATACCTTTTTTGGAAATTTGTATGGACCGTAGACATTTATCAACCCCCCTTAAAGAGTCTACGTAGTTTATGAACAGTCCCAAAGTTATTTTGTCTGCAAGGTTTGGCAACCCGCAATTTTGTGGTTACTTACACGGTAAGAAAAAAGAACCCAATCACTTTTACCTACTTTTGACCAGTTTGTCTCTTTTTCTCTTTCTAAAGTTGTCAAAAACTGAGGAGCAAAACCACCCAACAGGGGTAGTAAAGTGTGGGAGCTCAACGTTGAGTATTATCATATTTACCTACTTTTAGGTACAACTAACTTACTTTTGGGTAGAAAGCGAGTGGAAAATTCCAAACGAATTGCAAACGAGTAAATGAAAAACTGAAGTAGTTTTCAAAACTACTTTGACCCGCTTTACCTACTTTTGGGTTCCTGGAGTATAGTGTCGAGATGAGTGAAAAGAACTTACTTTTGGGTACTTTTTTCTTACCGTGTAGAGAGACTTTTAATTAGAGCTGCAGCGCCACGATAAAACGAATACTTGTTTGACCGTATCGGTAGTCATTATTTGAAAAATTCAATTGAAATGCACGGCATCCATCTGTAAAAAAATACAACGAATAAAACGTGACAAAATACAGCGTCGTCAGAGAAAAGTGGTTTCAATTCAGTCGGTTTCCTCCCGGTCAAAGCGTAACGGAAAACTTCGATTATGTAGCGGAATTAGTCTATCATATTGATAGTCGAATTGTCGTTTAAATGAAAGTCGACTTTAAACTGATTTATTATTTTAGGGGAGCCAGTGACTTTTCATTTTGAAATTCACGGTTCTTTCCCCGGTTTTCCCGGTTCAAATTATAGAAATTTCCCGGTTGTTAATATTCAACAAAAAACCAAATTGTACGCATTTTTTAAAACGTGGCCAACTGTTAAATTTAGGAGTTTTTTTTTGTGGGAAAAATAAAAGAAAAAGTTACAGAAAGTGTTTTCAAAAATCGAAGAAAAAATTCAACTCTATGAGTCACTTTATGAATTCAAAACAGTTTATTGATTTTTCAAGATATTTTAAAAAATCAAATTCTACCACTTTTATGCTCGATACATCTTTTGATTTCAAAGCCCTAGAATTTATTGAGTAACAGAGATTAACGTCACTAGGCCAAATGCTATATGGATGAATAGGTTATAAGACAGAATTGTGAAGAATAAGAGAGTTAATTAAAAAAATATTTCAGAAAAAATGAACTTGATACAAATGAGGATTAGAGCAAATTGTTAGGGATATCGGTGAAAGAAAATGTGACTTCACTCCGTTGTCTATACTAACATAAATATTAATCTTACTGCACTCGCGCTGTTGTACAAAGTTAAACAAGGAAAAATATGTAAAACCTACTGACGTTGGAAGTCGCTCAACGTGAAAGTAAACATGGTTCATGAAATTTAATAGCCACGACTAATTGAAAAAAAAATGCTGAAAGGTTATTTACAAAAATGATACAAATTGATTTAAGTAGATTCACAAGATTCTGGGGCTTTGAAATTTGTGTACAGTCTTAAACTAACGGGTGTTCAAAAAAAATGAGAATTTTTTTTTTCAACGAATTTAGTATTTTTTATTAAAAATATAATGTTTATTCTTCAAAAAAACGTCAATGAATATTGGAGGAGGGGCCCTGGTCAGCCGTACGACACAACTTAGTCGCGGTGCTCTCGCAAGAGCGTTGGACGGCACTGAAATCATTCTCATTTTTTATTGAACACCCGTTAGTACTTTTCTTTTCTTTTTTTTTCGGGTATCAAGCTGGAGCTGCGTGACAGCTTAGTTTTCAAGACTTGACCCATTTGAATAAATTTTGCTTCTATCTTTGACAATATGTACAGCAGAAGGACTAGCCTATGTTGGTCGCTTGAACACTGGATTCCGTATGTATTGTTTCAAGATAGTTATGGAAAAAAATGCTGTGACGTGTGCGCGTAGAAACATCCGCGTAGTAATCCGATTGAAGAAGTAAATCCGTGTCGAACGAAGTATCTAAATTATGTATGTTACGAAAACCACGCGAATTCCGAAAGCCGTGCGAGACAACCGAAGCGAGAAAAAGGCTTATTATCATTTAAAGAGTGCCACCAAAATAAATGTGATAGCCTATGTCGGCAGGTTGATTAATTTTGGTTTCCTCCCTAGATATTCTACTTATTTACTACTGAGCTTTGTATCAAATTAGTTAATTTAAAAAACGTATCAATCATTTGAAGATTTCGCGACCACACCGAACAAATTCTATACTACATAAGCTCAAAAGCGTTTGACAAGCTCTACCGAATTGCGTATCACTTCTGCGTAAGCTCCGTAGACGTAGGCGCGTTGAATCCGATAGTCGGCAAAGGTTTAACCTGTACCAACACCGCTTAAGGAACAACCTCGAGTCAGTAAAACCGTTTAGAGCTAAACATCTAAATTACGTAAGATACCTGGACAACGTTCGCATTCGCGGAGATAACAATGTTTAATTCTGGATGATGTCGCTTTTGAATATGAATCTTCTTACCTTCCTTCTTCACTGAAACGTAATCGTTTTGTACTGGCGTGGCTCTGCTTATCTGGTCGCTTTCGAAGAACTGCAATACCTCGTTTTTAATTTCGGGATCCAAACCGTGCCCTAACCTTTAGTTGGGGGTGGCCAATACTCCTTTCCCGTTTGCCAAGCATCGAGCTTGCAATACAATGTATTTATTTGTTACAAACTCGTCCATTACCGTTTGCGTTGACCAAAATTTCGGCAAAATCGTCAGAATCCTTATTTGATCGTCTCTCGATAAACCTGGATCAGCAAATCTCTCCTTCAGTTGTCCGATCATCTCATTGTGTTTCGCAGCTTTCAATTTTAGTTGCTTCAGGTCATCTTCTTCCGCTTGAAAACCGAAGATGCGTTTCTTAATGCCATTGGTAATGTCCATATACTTTCTCCGGGGATAAAGGGTGTCCACGATGAAATTGCTCTAACTTTTTAACCGTTGGGTAGAATTTAATGAAAATTTGGGTGGATTTAGTTCATAGTGCATTATTTACATCCTGCAAGTTTTAAAGTCCTGTGATCAAAACTCGCGGAAATGGAGTCGAAAGAACAGCTCGTGCGTGATAAAATCTTGCGCATTCATCACGAGAACAAGGATCTCTCGCATCGTTCCATCGCTAAAACGTTGGGAATCGCGAATTCCACGGTGTCGCGAGTGATTAAGCGGTTCGAGGAACGGTTGACCACCGATCGGAAGCCCAGAAGTGAAGGAAAAAGTATTCCGTACAACACCTAAAATCACAACCGCGTAGTTGGGGCCTTCAACCGAAATCCGAACGCCTCCGTTAGGGATGTGGCTAAGAAGCTGCACCTAAGCCGAAGTTTTGTCCAGAAGACCAAAACTAAGGCTGGGCTTCGAACGTTCAAGGTACAAAAGGCCCCTAATCGCGACGAGAAGCAGAACAAGTCCGCCAAAACCCGTGCCAGGAAGTTGTACCTCAACATGCTGACGAAAGTTGAATGCTGCATTATGGACGACGAAACATATGTGAAGGCCGACTTCAAACAGATCCCCGGCAACCTGTTTTTCACGGCCAAGGATAAGGTCAGCGTTCCGGAGCATGTCCGCACTCAGAAGATGTCCAAATTTGCGAAGAAATTCCTGGTTTGGCAAGCCATCTGCACGTGCGGGAAGCGGAGTGCACCTTTCGTGACCCAGGACACGATGAACGGACAGGTGTACATAAAAGAGTGCCTCCAGAAGCGGCTGCTTCCTCTCCTGAAGGCCCACAACGTCCCAACAATCTTCTGGCCGGATTTGGCCTCATGCCACTACTCCAAGGACGTGCTGAAGTGGTATGCGGACAATAAGGTCAATTTCGTGCCGAAAATGTTCAACCCTCCCGACACTCCGGAGCTCCGCCCCATCGAGAAGTACTGGGCGATTATGAAGCAGCACCTTCTTAAACGACCTAAGGTAGTGAAGACAGTCGAGGAACTGAAGAAAGTATGGGTTTACATGCAAAAAACGGTTGATTCACAGGTTGTGCAGAATCTTATGGCCGGGGTAAAGGCCAAGGTGCGGGCATTTGCGTATGGACTGTAAATAAAATACGAGTAAAATGGTAAAATGAAGTTTAATAGTTATTTCTCAATCCCTGAAAATTTGATGGCAATCGGATGAAAACTCGAATTTTGCGAATCAATTTTGTGTGTGGCAATTTCATCGTGGACACCCTTTAGTTAACATTCTGGAATTTTTTTGTCGATATTGGCGATACGTTGATACCAGCTATGCCCTTGTTGAATAGCTCAATATTATGCGTCCAGGAAAATTGTTGCTCTCCACTATCCTGAGATGATGCTGTTGTTATTGACGTAGTTGATGGTATTTCTTCGAGGCCATGTCAATGAATGTATGTATGTATGTATGTATGTATGTATGTATGATGATGTATCACAGATTGATAGAGATGTATCCAAATTAAATTTTCACTCTAGGAACTTATGTTTTTCAATCAAATTTTCGGATAATTTAAGAAGCTTTGACGAACACCGTTTATTAGGAAACGGCTTGCAACACTCGACCTTCTTGAATTCCATATATAAATTATACTTGTTCACTCAAAAAGATTTTTTAAAGTGATGTCTGTTTTCAAAAGCATGGTCATACTTATATACAAACGTAGGTACCATTTGAATATTTAGGTATAAATATTGTTTTGGTATTGAAGCTACTCTACCAGAGAAGCTCTTTTTTTCATGAAAAATACCATGGAAGACATTATAATGTACCTAAAATAATAGGACGGATAGGTACATCAATATTAACAACTTAAATAGGATGAAACTACGCCTGATAATGAAAATAAGTGCAACTTAACTTGTGTTGGTTTCTATATTTAAAATAATAGTGTTTTCATTTCCCCTGTAAATTCTAAACGGGTTGTCTGATTGTTCAATCGTCAAAAGACAAATTGAAGGTAAATATATGTGTATCTTGCTAAACTTATCAAGGCTGATGGAGAATCACGATTAACTTATGAAAATGGCATATTTTCTACAAAAAAAAAATGATTTTTATGAAAGTAAATTTGAAATATCTCGAAAACGGTTATATTTAGGAAGTTTATTGATATGACCACTATCGTTTGAAATGATCGTGGTACGTTACGGGATGTAAGATCTACCACCGATTCCTAGTCATGACTACTTCATACTAGGGGAACAGGATTTTTCAGTAATCCAAGGAACACATCTTAGTCCTTGTTACTTTTTATGCCTTGTTGATAGTGACAAAACTCGGCTTTGTCTACCGAGGATGATCTTGAAACAAGGAAAAAAAATTAGTTAGTTGTCTTCATCTATGTGATTCCTAATCTTCTATTCGTTGTTCCCTAGTTTGAAGTGGTTAAGACTAGGGTTCTGATGCATGGTCATTATCGGTGTCATACCTTAATTTTGTTACTAAGGAATCCAATTTTGACTGACAAAGGGGCGCGCCTTTGGAGGGTGTTTTAACACTCCGAAGGGTATAAATAGCGGGACCTTTCAATTAGAGTCGGATCCTTGCGATAAATGCAAGAGTGGCAACTGTAAAAAAATCTAATACTTCATCATTTCTCAATAGTGATGGAGTAATACGGCATGCACTAAATTAAGGACACGGGATATACTCCCAAGCAACAATTTTTGTTTTATTGAAGTTCTATAGCAGTTGATACAACCAAATTATAAAACCTTCACTGACGACCACATTGCTTTAACAACCTCCTGAGAACCGCTATACAGCCATGTCATGGCCAATTGGCCCAGTTTTAATGCATTCATTATAACTTGATATGCGAACTACCTTAGGAGCAAAGGTTTTATGTTAGTTTTATCACACTCTACACGTGGTTGTCGAAAATGCAAACATAAAACCTCCTCCAGGTCAGAAAGCTTTAACAACCTTTTGATGACTACCATAAAACTATATTACAACCGCATAAATCGCTCCTGAAGAAGTTGATAAAACATGATACGCAAAACATTTTGACAACCTTGAAGGTTTTAAGTTGGGGTTTTTGGATGATAGTTAATATTGAGAAATATTTTATTATGGTTTTATTCTTTCGATGTTTGATGTGGAATCATGATCCTTGTCAGTTGATTACCTGATATTATTGTATATTGAAAATAAAACGACTTTATTACAATTTTAAACCAATCTGTATATGCTTCACAGCATGCCGTGCAATATTTATGGTGATTATTATACCAAATAGGAGCATAAATTCAGTGCGCCATATGAATACTAAAAAATAGGGATATTTTTAATTTGTCTGCATTTGCACCATGCATTAAAGAGTCATTAAAAGATTATCTATTTAGTACAAAACTGTTACTACTGTTGAGCAATAACCAGTCATTTATTATTTAATTATACATAGATGTGTGAAAGTGTTTTATCGCCTATCAATTAAAGCGTAATTATTCATACTGTGTTAAATTTGTTCATACGGCGACATTTTTTTCGTTATAACTTGCTACTCCTTAAAAATACCTCAATATAACATATTCTCCTAGATTGGAATTCTATAGCATAACATAAACCTAATGGTTGTATCTTAGCATTTCGTAGTCCGAATTGAGAACGTTAAGTTATATCTAAGCTCTATAATAGCTTGCTGGTTTTATTCGGTACAGCTAATCAAAACAAAACAAAAACCATGGCAACCTGTCAAAAAGTCAACATTCCAAGCGATCCTCCTATTTTCTCTTGTAATCAAGATGTAAGAAATGCTTATTGGATCTTTTAAAAACTTTTACAATACAAGGTGTGAAGCCGTGATGCAAATACTGATCATCTCCAACCGGATTTAGTGAAACTGTCTGCGTTGTTTTAAGAAGGGTTCGTGGATCTGTCGGAAGTGTATCGGAAAGCCGCTTATTCAATATTTTTAAAAGCTCATTCACCACACTGTGCCTTATGTTGAATGAGGGAGCCCATAACTGTAGATACTCCAGGAGTTTCATAATGGCGATTGTCTCATTTTCATCGTGTTTAAAAACACTGAAGGGGTTTTCATTTCATGTATCTCAATAAATTTGTTTTTTTTTTATATTGGTAACAATTTTCAGAGTATTTTTTGTTATTGTTGTAGTATATTTCTTATCTGTAAATCTTAGGCCTCTGATAAAGATGATGGTTGTAATGAGGTTTTGATGAAGGTCTAAGACTGCTTCAAGTTTTATATCGGTCATAAAAAGTATGCCATAAAACATAATTGTATGTTTTGTTTTGGTTTTATTCTGCAGTTATAAGCAGTGATATAGAGCCACCTTACAGCTACCATTAAAACTATGAAGTCTGAGTTTTAATTTAGTAGTCATAAAACAGTTTTATATTCGACTTGACGGCCTGATTTTATGACAAGCACACAAAACCGTAATACAACCACAGGCTGCAAGGGATGCTATGATAAAACAATGATAAAATAAGAATAAATCTTCCAAGCATTTAGATTGTTACTTGGGACTACAATAGATCAATTTACTGGTCGCAGTAGTGTTAGGTCCCGAACAGAGGGAAAAAAAACATATACTAACATCAAACTGAACATTTTGCCGTAAATAATGAAATTTTCAAAAATGCCTCAAAAGTTGCTCTTAGAAAAACTTTTTTATTGAAAGTTTGTCCATCCTGGAGTTGTTTTCAAAACTTTTGCTTTCTATTCAAGTTTTTATAAAAAAAATATAAAAAAAAAAACAAAAATATGTTTTTTTTTTGTTATTTGAATTTTGAGGTTTATTTTTAATTTTTTTTGTAAAAAACGAAAAAAAATTCCGTGTATATTTTTTTTATAAAGCCTTATTAGTTTCCTACAACTTCGTCTTAGTAAAAAAAAATTCTACAACCAACTGTTTTCGAACTACATTTTTTTTTTAAAGCATGTGTGCAAAACACATAGGCCTTTTTCAAAAATTACCCTTGAGTCAAAAGGGTCTCCTCTCCTGCGGAAAATACTTGGTCTATCATACTGAAAAATTGGGCAAAGTATCATCCAAATCGAAGATGGTCGAGCACGATTTCAGGTTTTTTCAGCTCATTCTGGATGGAATCCCTCAGCTCCTATTTTCGCACTACAAAGCAAACCCGAATACGATTTTCTAAAGTCATGTACCTATAGACGAGTGCACGGATGGATTTGAGTTCACTCACTCGACAAAAAGTGACACAACAGCGGGGCCCTTTTTTCTAAAAAAAATAAACACATGAATAATACTCACGTAACATTTGAAACGGGTCTATCAACTTATGTACACAAAACTTGTTAAGCCTTTTTCGCGCGAACCGAATACGCTCACGCAAACTAACAACACCATCGGGCAGAGGAAATTCTCCTCTTCCCGATAGTGCTCTTGGTTTGCGTGGGCGTTCTTCGGTTCTCGTGAAAAGGACCTAGCAAATTATTTACAAAAGTTGATAGGCCCTTTGCAAATGTTACGCAAGCATTATTCATGGGTTCATTTTTAGTAAACAGGGCCCCATCGCCATCGATGCCTCACGACCAGGCCATGCACTTCTAGTTAGCGGTTATCATTCAAATCATGCAAAAAGCATCAAAACCCCAGCCACCCACGCCAATGATCACTCTACTAGCATCATTCCTCCCGGATATGTGGCAGCCGCCGGTAGTTCAACAGTTAAATCAACTGACCTATCTGTCTGGCTGCTATACCTAGATCAGCGATTGGAGCAATGATAATCGCATTACCTTCCACAGCTTTTCCCAGTGACAGAGACAAGCAGTTCATCCTCCCGGCACCTGATAACGGCGTGGATGATGCGGCTAATTTGTCAATCCAGCAATCAGTCATCAATCCACGCCGGTTTTTAGATTTGCTTTGCATGCCAACGAAAACATACCTCGGATGGACGAAATTTGGTCAAGCTTCGATTGTTGTTTCTTTCGAGCATGACTGTAATAGATAGGATTTGGCTCTCAGGTGCCATAGGGGCGCTTGGGAACTACCATAGGAAAGAGTAATTAAACCGGTGATAGCCACAATTGTTTTCCTCGTTTTTTGCCCCCACCGTCGTTGTATAAATCAATTTGCCCCTTAATCAGCACATTCTCAATTGCCAACAAATTATCATTTTGCTCATTTTCTTGTTTTGTAAACAACTGAGCGTTCCCATAATAACAGTAAACATCAGTGGATGGAACGCAGAATCTAGCGTGGATCCTCCATCAGAGCCAACAGAGAAGAGTTCTTCACCGCGGCGCTCCTGAGTGTCGCCCAGAATACAACGCTTTTCTCCTCCGGATAGATTACTGAATCGTTTGGTTCAATGGAGGATTATTTGCGGATCGAGGCGTCTGTTTTGTAAACACGGTTTTATTTATTCCCATATTTACATGCGGTGGAGGCCGAAGTCTATCAAATGTGACGTTTGGCCACCGTCTCGAGGCGTGATGTAGGTGATGTCATGATGATGGGAAGCCGTTGGCCCAGGATTAGAAAAGGGGGCATGGTCCGTGGCGATCTGTGTTACAACAGTTTCGTTGATGTACATTTGACAGTTGGTTGGAGAGGTCGTTCTTGAAAACAGCCGCCGCACTCTTGTCTACTGATACCGGGGGGTAGTTTAAATCAGCAGTAGCATTTTGATGATTCTAATTGGGTGCCTTTTTGTGGCATTGAGCCCGGTCTGGGTCTGGGTTCAATCTTTGCCGAAATCGTTGGGATTTTGTCAGGAGAAGAAAGCTTTTGATCCCGACCCGTGTGTTTAATGGGTTTGATATGTACAATCTAAGTGAAGCCGGTATTGGTGATTGGCATATATGTGACGGAGCCGATAATGACGGGAAGTAAACAAGAAAAACATGTTTATTTGGGTTAATTTCTTTTACAGCCAATCCTCTCAAGGATGAAATTTCAAAAGGACTTTGTAAACACGGATGAATTTGTGAAAACACTAGGCTCACCCACGCAAAACAACACCACTATCAGGAAGGGTGAAGTTAGTGTTAGTTTGCGTGATCTAGCTAAGAGTTTCGACAAATTGAAGTTTGAATATTTGTTTAGAATAGCAAGAAGGTCGTTTTAAAAATGCATCCTTGAAATAATGTAACGTGCAATTGGTGTCCGACCATTGGACCCGGAGGACATTAGGCCAAAGAAAAGTAGGCCGAAGGTCGTTATATCGAATGACCATTACGCCGAAATTATAAGTTTACATTTTCCTTGTCAGAACTTTCTTCGAAGAACAAATACATACAAAAGCCACCAGAAAACGGACAACATTGTCAGACGGTGGTGAACCAGGGAGAAAAAACGGATTGCATGACTGCATATGTTGTTATTCAACAGGGCCCTCCCAGAATTATCTAAATCTGTTAAACAATCGGTCATGAAGCAGATTTATTTAGGCCGACGGTTTCGATCCCGGATCCGTTGAGGATATTTTTGGGTTGAAAATTTTCTAGACTTTCCTGGATTAGGTGTTAATACACCCAACCGGGGGATGTAAGATTCGTTTACAATTATGTGGGATTCATCATCACTGAACTCGAACCACGCAAGTTTAGATTATCAGAACTGTGCTTTATCCACTGCTCTCTCCATGTTTCTGTACATGGGTAGCCTAAAAGCAAACACGAAGCGCTCATTTCCTCTCATACTCGACTCCGTATACTTCGGAGAGATTCGAGGGAAGTGTGTGCGTCGTTTTACAATGTTATAAATAAAAAGCTTACTGGTATAGTCGAAAGCGAACGAAATAAAAAAGACAAAAACCATTACATCGCCTGCAAGGTCAACTGCTAACATTCGCTGTAATGTTCATGAACAGATGATGATAGGAAATGGTTTACGTGTACGATTTATACCACATGATATTTCAAGCAATGCAATAATAGTAGGCATTAAAAGCTCTCTATTATTTAACAGTTAGTAGAGAAGTGTTTGAAAGCTGAAACCAGGGTTGCTGCCATTTATTTGCTATACAAAAATGTTTTTCGAAATTATGAAATCTTTAGATGTATGATGATATTTTGTACTTGTAAGATACCAGAAGAGGTTGTAAAGGTATGTGTTTGGCACATGATTCACTAATCATAAAATTGTTACTCTCTGAAATTGAAATTTAAAGGTTTTATGTGTCAAACACATATTTTACAACCTCATATTGTATCTTACAAGAACAAAATATCATCATAACATCTAATGATGTCATAATTTAAAAAAAAATCATATGAATGGCAGCAACCTTGGCTGGAACGTCTCAAGTCAAGAAGTAGAAAACGGAAAATGTAGTTCAACATTTAAAATTTGATTGTTTACTCACACACTCACAGCTTTTTAGCTGTCAGGTCAACTGTAAAATGTTTCATCGATCACCTTATAGAAGACTTCGAAAAGGTCAATTTTTGGTACTAGAGAATTATTTCGAAGGCTATATCATTTTATAGCTATGAAATTTTCTTCGCCTTACTTCCCATTGAGCTGTTTTATTTGCGGCCAGTATTTACTCAACAGAATGAAATCCTCATCCTCATAATTCGTGATCATGAAAGCGTCATGCAAGAAGGGAAAAAGCATATTTTAAACATCAACAACTCTATCATGTACAACGCCACTGTCTACCACATTTCTTTTCACAAGAATGCTATATTACTGCTTCTACTGGACTAGTATACATTCAGCACAAACAAACCTATCCGACCAGTAGTCGTGACGTGCGTATTTATGCGTGCTCTGTTTACACTCGATTCACTCGATTGCCTATTCACCCCATAGAACTAAACCCACATGAAGGATGAAATCCCTAGAGATAATAGAGACATAATACACCAGATACCATACTGTATCCATTGCTACCAAAACAGCATCCTCCGGTCGTGAAAACCCACTTGAAACTAGATTAACATCTATTTCTATGCTGTTCGAAAGAAATGAAACGATGCTTTTTAGCTTTCTGAATGCGACAAAAGCCGTTATAAGTAAAGCTCAAGTAGGAACAGTAGATTCGGTGCATTCGAATTATGATTCTGGTAGCGGCGCAGCTACTGACATCCTGGGAATCAATTTCCACTAATTTTATCACATTCTATGGAAGCTATCTTGATTAAATTAAACATTATTTACGGAAAAATGCTAGACATAACATTCCCGTGAAATTAACTCTATTAAGAACTATACGGAATATTGATTGATTGGTTTCTTTATTATAGAGACTTTCAGCTGTTGGCTCAACTTGGAATAAGCGTTCAAGATAAATCGTTAGAATTGGCAAACGTCAGTTCCAAATCAAGTCTGGAATTAAAGAATTAACTTCCAGGAGAATGTAAATCGTTAACTTCTGGCATGAAGTAATACAAACATGATTTGTTAAAATTCCAGGAGAAGTTGCAGGGCTCTTCCGGTGGAAGTCGTAAAAAACATCCTAATAAGGCTGGAACAAGCTTACGCGGAAAGATGGAATAAAGTCGCGGTAATTATTCCAAGAAAACTAGAATACACTTCCAGGAGTGGCCTTAAGATTATTTTAGGGGAATATAGAAAATAAACTATCAGAACAAGTTGGAAGAATCATCCGGAGAAAGTTAAAAAAAAACTTCCGAGGGATGACTGAAGAATATTTCAAAGGAGACAGATGTTAAACAGCGGTAATTATGAGTCTTTGGATTTTTTATTTGTTTTCACATAAATCAGTTGGCGAATGAATTTTAATCGTATAAAAATATATTGGAAATATTTACCGGACTAAGATATTTGTCCGCCCAATGTTTTGAAATCCAAAACTGCAAGAGTTAGAACATAACGTGTGCCATACTGCCTAAATGTATCAAGTTGGGTGTTGTCCTAATCTAATCATAAATCCTAATCTTCAAAGGGTTCTGCGAAAAATGTCGCTGTTTATTATTTCGAGAGGATATTTCACTATTCATAAAAGTAAAATTTCCCGATATACATACACAATCAAGCTAATATGGTTATGCTTTTATGGGCAGTGACTAAACAAATATACACTAATCTAATATCAGAATATATGCCTTTAAAACGACGACAAAAAGAGACACAAATATTTCACTTAAAACATTGACCTTTTCATACATGCATGAGTCTGTATCCTCATCATCAAGATGATTGACTTTCCTCTCCTTCTATCTTTACAGGGTCAACTTTCACTTTGTGTCCATTTGTGCTTCGCCGTAATGATTATTTCGTCGCACGGTCATCCAGCGCGACCCCAACAACAATCCGGGGTCAATGGCAACGACATCAGCACCGGATTAATGCCACCTATCAAAAAAGACGTTTTCATGTCTCGGGGCTGGGGCGCCTCAGGCATGCCATTTACAATGTTCTATCTCAACCACTTTACAAAAACACAGAAGGCTTATGCGCAAAACCAGCAGCAACAGTTGCAGAAACTTCGTCAACAAGAGGCCGACGCAGCTCAATTACAAGCCAGTGAGGATGAGTTCGAGCAGCCCAGAACGCTGCCATACGGCTCTAGATATTCCAACCCGATGGCCAATGCTCAGCAGAGCGAAATCAGCCACGGCAGCGGTTTCAAGGAGGCGGAAGAATATTCCGATGGTGCAGTTTATCTGCCGTCCAAACCAAGTTCACCGCGAAGGCAATATAACGTTCCTCAACTTTTCGTCTCATATGGCTGGGGCCCGATGGGCTAAACTAATGCCATCATTCCCAAAGTAGGGGTTAGCATTTAAATCTATTTATTTTTCACTATTAATATTAAAATTATGTGTTTATGTGTTTCTGTCATCTGCGCTAATCATTCAGAATGATCTATATGTGATGTCTTGATGTGTGTATAAAAACAAACAGCCAAATAAAACGATTTCAAATGTACTCACCATCCATCTCCTTCATTGCCCGAATGAAATCCTGGGGATCTTTAAAGCTAACAAATCCATAGCCTTTGCTTTTGCTCGTACGCTTGTCGCGAATCACTTTGGCCCGCTGGAACGAGGGAAACTTGTTGAAGGTACGTGTCAACAGTTCATCATTCACATCGTTGCCCAAATCACCGCAGAAGATCCGGAAATCGTCATCCGGCCAGTCCCCAAGAGATTGATCCTCCCACGTCTGACCGCCAGCCACGCGCACCGTCTGAAAAAAAGCAGGGAAGAGAAAAAGAGAACACATGTAAGGGTGCAATAAAATTAATTACGCCTGTGACTGTATCACACAGCACAAACCAACAAAAAAGATCAAACGAGGCACCTGAGTGGGCAGAGAAAGGATATATAGAGTTTTAGTTACAGAATATAAATAGCAGGATTAGCAACAAACCCTACAGAAAGAGAATCATCAGTGATGTGATATAATGAATGGGAAATTACAGTGCTTTGCAATTATATGCACATACAATGAGATTTTGTGATAATCATGAAGCATTTAGATCAGTGGTCCTCAACCTATCCGACATTATGGGCTGCAATAATTTGCTATAATACTGCGGACCCCAACAAGCTTCTTTTTTTAGTAATCGCAATTTTTAATCACATTACACTTGTGTATTTCATTAGTATAACTGTTCTTATATATTAAAATGGAAACAAAAACAATTGAATGTCACTGAAATGAATCATATTCATGTATGTATGTATGTAAGGTAGCCACCATCCCTTCGAAGATCTTGTCTTGTATGCAGCTCCACTTAATAGCAAGATCAATTTGAGCTACCGATCTGAATTCACAATATCGCTGTATGAAGGGCCAAAAACGGTGGGGTGGACCCGTAAGCAGAGGCACTTACGCGAAATCCACGGGAATTTAAGAATCTCCTTCCAACGATAGGATCCAACAAATCGAATAACGCAATTCGCAATACTTATTAAGCTTCCTACAGGATGGTTTGTTAAGAAGGGCGCGTCAATCTCCATGAACTGTTGGAGTAGAATTCACACCATCACAATCGAATCGGTAGGATAAAGAAAATGATAGTGTTTATTGCCTCCTAGACTCCGGTTGTCATACCACTCCAATCGTCCAGTTTCAGGACAAATGATACCCTGATGCTCCCTCCCAACCCAGTATTTATTTATATATATAGTAAACATATCAGGCATAACATTTGATAACGGCACAAAAGCATTTGTAAACAAACTTTCTAAGGCCCTCCACACGCGAACCAAAGTACGCCCACGCAAACCAACAACATCATCGGATAGGGGCAACTATCACCTTTCCGAAAGAGGTATTGGTTTGCGTGGGCGTACCCTGGTTCGCGTATAAAGGGCCTTTGAAAGTTTGTTTACAAATGCTTTTGTGCCGTTATCAAATGTTATGCCTGATATGTTATGGAGAAATGAAATATATCAGAACATTAAAATACGTTATAATGAAAATACATTTATATGGATAAAAAAACTGGTATTCCGCAATGAAAATAATAATTATTTTACATACAATATGATGCAGCTCTATGTCTCCTCAGCTTTCAATAAGGAAGATGTAACCCTGAAATTTCCAGGTTATATTATGCAAATAAATATTTTTAGCTAGAATGATACTTGATATGTTTGTGTTGTGTTATGTTGTGGGAGAGCTTGGGATTAAACCCATGATATTCTGCTCAATAAGCAAAACCGATCCCTCTAAGGTTATCGAGCATCTCAAAACCAAAACACTCCACGGCAAAATATGATTAAGCCACAGCCAAACAGACGTAACTCTTTGAAAAAGTTTTTCTTGAAAACATAGTATCTCCAAACATAGGACCTCAGTAACGACATCTCTCGGGCTTCTCGCGGAAAACAAGCTTGCTCGCTAACTCGCAAACAATACCGTGCGGGACCGAAATCCGTACAGCACCGAAATCCGTACACCCTGTTGAATTTGTTTGTTTATATGCATCATAACAATGTAAATATTATACATGAATACATATTCATGTTCATTCATGCATCAGCTTGATGTTTACTTCAACAATTAAGCAGTATAACATGCAATTAAAATAAGAAAAATAAAAACCTTATCACGTGTCGGGCATTTCTGTCAATCGGTTGAGTTCTTAACGATTTTCTAAGAAAATGTCTCGGATTTACTTCCAGTTGTTAAGCGTATTTAAGTGATTTTTGCAAGTAGTTTCCTGAAGGTCGATCGGAAAGGTAAGTGTTTATCGTTTTATATCTCAATTCTAAGCAATGGATCGTTCATATGGTATTTATTTATCAAAATTAGTACTGTACGGATTTCGATCCATATATAACAGCTGATTCTAAATCCGTACACTTGTGCATCACTAATGACGATTCTACTTTATCTAATGTTTTTCAGCAGATCATGGAAACTAAATACACGCCGGAGGATTTGGAGAAGACTGTGGCAATGATGCGTGCGGAGAAATCTTACCGAGAAGCATCCAGGGATTTTGCCGTTCAATTCACCACCATAAGAGATGCCGTATTGAATCGCTACTCTCTTATTTTATTCGTATTGTAAACGTTATATTATTAATATCTTTTAATGAAGAGCGTCAAGAACCAGCCGAAAAGTAAAACAACGCAGCTCCCCTACAGGATATCACCAACACGCATATACAAATTAGGGACCATGCATAAATGACGTAGCATTTGAGGGGGGAGGTGAGGGTTTCAGAATTTGTGACCGGCCATGTATTGGATATAGCCAAATACGCTACGAGGGGGGGGGGAGGAGTATAAAATTGATCAAAAATATGCTACGTCATTTTTGGATGCTCCCTTACAGAGAGCAGACAGAAATGGGCCAGAGAGCATTCCCAGCTACCAGCGAGGAATGACCGGAAATACACATGAAAGTAGTGCGGGCGAAAATTGATAAAGAGAACGCAAAGAAACAAAGGATTGAGGAACGACAAAAGAAAAAGGTTGAGCGAGAGAGGAAGAGGAGGAAGAAAAGGAAGAAGAGCAAAGAAAGTTCCCTAATAAACGATACCATGAACGAACTTTATCCCGGATGGGTAAACTTTCCCACAAATGGTTTGGATGATACCCCGAACACGTCGTTAAGCTCTCTATTATGGTTATTTTTATTAGGGTTGGAAGCAAGAAAGCATTATAACTTGAAAAGGCAATGGTAACAATGGAGAAGAAGCAGAAGAAAGCTGTGGAAAAGAAGCAATGAAAGATCTGTATTTTTATGATTATTACTCTCTTGACGTATTAAATTAAATTAAGTTATAGTCGTTATTTTACCATTTTTAATTTTCATGCACAAAACGAAAACTAATCCTTGATGTCAGTTCATTGTCTTTTTTTGTTGGTTTCTAAGATGGTTGTATTTTTCTTTTACTTATCCGCCATTATAGGGCTACCATCTTAGGAACCGGTTAATTTATCGCTTGATACCAGTGGGTTGGTGGAGTTCCAAAGTATGGCGCATCTTGCACGTTATCACATGTCAAATTTCAAAAACCTCGAAGTTTTGATCGGAGGAAAACTCCAGTAAGAATATTTAACCCAAAGCACTGGTATAGAATAAAATTTGGAAGAAATTAATCCTTAAACATGATATTAGTTAGCATAAAAATCCAGAACAGTTACCTTCTTAAATACAAAGAATTCAGTTACCTCTCCTTTGAATCGATTGGAGCATCAATTAATCTAACGCTGATATCATTAGTAAAAAAAGTAAAAGTAAAAAAAATGAACTTGAACCTTTGAAGAATGATTCTTATGTAAAATCGTGCACTGAATTCAACAATGTAGTCGAAAAAATGTCAGTAGGATAGTTTTTGAGATACAGCTAAAAATGAAAATTCACTTTAAACAAGTTTGATTACTATAATACAAATATCTCCGGTTGTAATGAGATTATATCAATTATTTTAACGCTAAATTAGAGGTAAGAAATTTTTTCGTTCGATCAATTGAACATCAATTGTCAGTGAGATTGATGGTATTGTTGTTAGTTAATAGTTTGTTTTTTAAGTTTTCCTAAGAAAAATTGAATTTCTGCTAAGTCTTTAAGCAATGTTAATTAAAATGTTTATGGTGGTTCTACCATTACTCTCACGGAAAAATAGTGTTATAACGATCGAAATAAAATTTTATCACGTTTAATTTGGCGTTAAAATAATTAATATTACTTCATTGCAGCCAGAGATATTTGTGTTTTAGTTTTTTTAACGTGAGATTTCATTTTTTAGCCATGGGAAGGAGGGGCATAGTGAACAGGCGGGGCATAGTGAGCATCCCGTACTTTGGCTCTGGATCTCCAACTGCATGAAACAAATCAACTGGTAGTAGGATCAATATCCTTAAGATATTGATCCTACAGCCAACAAATTTGTTCTGAACGGCCGGAAGTCCAAGCTGGAGCACGCGTGATGCTCACTATGCCCCACCTGTTCACTATGCCTCTCTTACCCCTATATCTCCAAAACTATCCTACCGAGATTTTTTTTGACTATAT
The DNA here is from genome assembly GCF_037179485.1 of Ochlerotatus camptorhynchus. NCBI lineage: Eukaryota > Metazoa > Arthropoda > Insecta > Diptera > Culicidae > Ochlerotatus > Ochlerotatus camptorhynchus. The sequence goes on from NW_027040773.1 coordinate 1,474,312, forward strand.
TTTTAGATTCAGCGCACGATTTTACATGGGAAATGACCATCAGCGTACAAAGTTCAAATATGCTGTAAACTAGTGTATTTAAACGAATATAGCTGTTTTGGACTCTTAGCCAAGCAACTACAAAAAAAAATACTTTATTCAAGATAGCAACACGTTTTTTTTTCATTGAGTTGGATCGATTTACATTCATGTACGGATTTTGATTCATGACTGTACGGATTTTGATTCATCCTCAACACAGTGTACGGATTTCGATTCAACACTGTACGGATTTTGATTCAATCGTAAAACGCTGTACGGATTTTGATTCAAGATATGTGCAATTTAAATCCTTTTTTCTAATAATTGAAGGTAATTTTAAGACCTGGTGTTTGCAAATATTGGAAAAATAAAGATAAATGTAAAGGAAAAAGATGTGATACAGAGCATAATGTGATAGCATTATTTAGTATTGACCGTTAATGATTCTCTCGTGCTTAGGTGTACGGATTTCGGTCCCGCACGGTATTGCATTAAAGTTCTATAGTGATCCGATGCCAGCGCTGCGACGAGTAGTTCGCGGAACTGATAATAATCAAATCAACCGTTAAATGCGTGAACGAAGATACCTAATGAAGAGTTACGTCTGTTTGTCTGTGATTAAGCCCTCACCTGGTATGTAATGAAAAACATAAATACGCGATAATTCATATATTTTCAGCATATGATGCAATATCACAACTGTTGATAAAAGGAACGGATCTCATCTTATTTAAGACCTGGATGACCTGAAATGTGTGAAACCGGGTTAATACTTATTTAAATGTAATGTAATATTGAAAATGCGTTATAATGCCATGTAACAAGATACAATAAACACAATATTTTTACAAAACAGATAATGAACGATTCAGATTTCTTTTCAAGCTGGCACTATGCTTCCCTGGAGCCGCTCATAATAGCTAACATTAAGAATTAAGTATAATAAAATGTAATTTACAATAATATTAAATGATGTAAAGTCAATAATGAAAGATATGTAGTACTATAAACACTATACATATACGATAACCAATAGCTAGCTTAGCTTAGCTTAGATTGGTTGCTACTCCGTGATTGATCAGAATCAGTGAAATTGTACAATGAATCAACTGAATGGGCTGGGAGTGACCGTCCATTCTCATTGTACAAGTTTCAGTGACTCTATATGTTGTAGATCAATAACGGCGCCGGCCACGTCCTTGCAATCAGGTGGGAGTAGGGAAGGAATATTAGAGTGACCTTTGTTGTTTGTGGGCCGTGTATACCTCTGCACTCCAACAAAAAACACAGAAAAGGAGATTTTGTTAGTAAGTTGGGTTCGTTGGATCAGGATTCACCTTGATAAGTGATGCGACCATGGTTTTAAATGTATCAGTGTTATCATGCATTATACTTGGATTTGCCCGAAGCCAAAACCAAATGGTGTATCCTTGGGCCTTATTTCGGGTGTCACTACACGGTGATAAGCAAGTGATACTCAGAATAAGAGCCGTGATTACCGTTCAAATCAAATGGGAATCACTTCACCGTGACGACAAGTGACAACTTTTCACCGTGATGTGACACCCGTAATAAGCCCCATTATAATATAAATCTGAAGACGTTCCATCATCGAAATGCTGAAAATAAACTTAGAGCATGAACATGAGCAAAATTGATCGCCCGCGACTGCCAACACCAAAGAGCTGAAAACCAATTCAAACAAATCAAATAAACAGACAAAACTAGGGTGAAAGCTGTAAGAGTGAATCATTACAGTATAAATCTAATGATGTTCCGTCATCAAAGAGCTGGAAGAAAACTCAAATAATTTAAATCAATAGATCCAGTCTGAATGAAGGCTGCAAAAAGAGAATAATTATACAGCAATGACCCCATTTTGCCAGCTAGCAAAGAATGTGTATCTTAAACATTCATCTTGAAGGAGGAAGGTATGAAATTACAATTATGTGGAATTATTGAAAAATAACAGTCTGATGCGCGGAGAGGTTGACAGAATCAGGTCATAACTGTAATGTGAATATTAGAAAGATTTATCATCATCAAACTATTCTTGAATTGACCTGGAAGAATGCTTGTGAATAATTGTTATACAGATAAATTAAATTGATAAACTAAATGGTTCAAACAACAACTCCAGCCTGTAAAAAAGCTGAAAATAGGGAATCTTTACAATGTGGATCCCCCACGGTCTTCTACTCAGTAAGCAAAAGTGGCAGCCACCAGACTAGTCGAGCTGCTCAATTTAAATATTGAAACCTTATTTTGCGAAGTTCTTAAGAATACCGATTAAAACACAATGTAAACAAATAAAAGTTAAGAGTCTCATCCGAATCAAATGATTCCAAACGAATTCATAGAAATTAAGTTTAAATAGACAAAAGTAGAAAAAAGGAAAAATCTCACCAAATCAGTCCAACTGAATCCCTTGCAAGCAGCTATGTCACGCTTGGTGTAGTAGCTTCGATCATAGACCCGCCCTACGGGGATCAATCCTCTGGTCGAATGTAGTCGATTGCTCCATGACGCGAACACGAAGCGACCGCTCACAAAATCATACAACGCGTAAACAAACTGAAATCAAAAACTATCACTCGCGACGCCACAAATTTCTGTACCGGGAGCACAAGCGAAGAAAAAAAACAAACTGGAGGTCGATTTCATCACTATTGTTTAATTATTCTATTGATATTATATTTATTTTTGTAGTTGCCATGAAAAATCATTTTTGTTTTTCGCTTTTTCCGTCCAATGCACAGTGTTGCTTTTTGACGTTTGCTTCTCAAACATTGATTTTAGGGGTATAGTTTGTTTAAACATGTTTTAACAATCTAAAGAGATAATTAGTTACAATGTTCAGCAAAAGCATGTGTTTAAACATGCAAAATATACTTGTAGAAGAAACCAAAATTGTAGGATGCCTAAAAAATCAGTTATACTAAAAAACATGATTTAAAGGGGCCTTTCACGAAAAATGAAACATATCTCGCAATTTATAAGAGCTACAAATTTTGGGTGTTCGGTAAAGTTGCTTATAATAACATTTGCTACAATTTTATTGAAGACGTTAAGTCTCTATCTGCATCAGATAAAAAAATATTTTTTTGATCTCACTTTTACGTAGATTAATCTACATCAAATGAAGCGGATTAACATATGCAAAAACATGTTTAAGCAATCTATACCCCTAAAATCAATGTTTGAGAAGCTATTAAAAAAGCGCACGAAAACGGTAAAAAGCAACACTGTGCAATGGATGCTTCGTGTATAACACTGGTGAAAACCCGTAGCTTGTCAACAATATTCTCAATAGGTTACGGTTTGCTTGCGTAAGAGACGTAGCATTCTACGAAGGAGGAGGGTCTGAATTTAATCAAAAATATGCTACGTCATAAGGGTTCATAAGTATGTCCCTTAAGCAGGTTTGGTGGTACACAATGTATGTACAACGGTAATGTTTTGCTATTGAGAAGCTCGAGAGGCTACAACAATTTTTCAATAAACTTCACTGATTTATGCATATGTCAAAAGTATAGAGACTCATGCTCATAGAAGTGCGGATATGTATTGATTGATTTATCTTTATTTAGGAGGCTTTCAGCCTTTCGCCTCCACGTATCCAAACGAGCATTTCCATACAATTTGACAGCCCGTTTGGATACATCAGTCAGTTGTGACATCAGCGATGTTGCCTCCCTGGTACAGTACTACTGAGGTACATAAAATTTCGAATGTTGAGACTTTAGAACAAATATCCAATAAAATAATTGATAATTTCAGGCAAAAATCTTTGAAATCCTTAATTGCAACAATTAATTCCCCTTATATTTAGAAAAGATTTAGTTTTAGTTTCTAATTTTAAGATGACAATTGTAATACTGACATACAGGTAAATAAAACCTGTTCAAAATACTGAATTGTTAGAGCAGGAACAATGTAAGCACACTTAGATATATATCATAACAATTAAAGCTGGTAAGTTAATGTAGTAGCTGGATCACCTAAGTTAAAATGAAATGTAATTTAATTTGAACTTGAAACAAATGAAGAGTTACAAAAAACGGGCATCCGCACATCTAATACATGAGTATCTAAAATCAGAATTAGGTGGCGGTCCACATGTTGAGCACCACTGATTTAGGCGAAGCACATAAAATATGTCTAGCAGTTTGCAACGGTCCCAACAAGAACCGGAAATAACACAAAATCTACAACCAACATAATAATACCAACTACCAACTGCGTAGGATAATTCCTGATTTAGAGATTCCTAGAATGGGCAATTTTGTTCTGTGCGCACTGTGTGCTGTTTATTACCGAGTTCAACGCCATTCACGTCTATAATCGAACCGCACCCATACGCGAGAAGGTGGAAATAATTAAATGGAACGAGTTTGGCGAATTTCCATTGTAGTTGCGATTGATTGTAAGGGCTATACGAATTCTATATTGGGACTTGTTGCTGGAAGTTGAGGTTACGTTGACACTTTTTGTTTGAAGCCAGTTTTCGCGAATCAAGCATTGTTGAAACAAAATTAAAAAAATTAAAGTGATATGATGTCTACACGCAAACCAAAAATCTATTACAATGAATGTTAGTTCCGTTTCCTATCATCCTCTGTTCATCAACATCTCAACGAATGTTAGAGATTGACCATTAGACTGATGCAAATTTTGACTTTTTCGCTCCACAGTGCTTAAATGGTTTCAAATCGGGTCCTGATTAGCCTCCCAAAGTTACAACTCATTTGGTTAGAAACAGACTTCGCACAAGCCATTTGAAGTTTACATGTAAATTACTATGGGAAATCTCAACTTTTTGTTCATTGCCTTCTAGTCTTTTTCCATATTGAGCTGCAGTTTGATAGCCATTCTTATAGAAAATTTTCTCAGCTACAACTTTGCAGAAGATCGTTTCTATGTAAAACGAGACAGGAAAAAGTTATTAATTATTTAAAAGATTGGTAAACTTATGACATGATCAAGCAGCTGCTCTGTAGGCAACACTGTATTTTGCAGTGTGACATAGTAGCCATGATTTTTGTGTTCTATTCAACGCCCCAGAAACACCAATGTTGCCTGCTGAGCAGTTGATTGAGCATGATCATAAGACATCAGCGCATTGAACCATTGATAACTTTCGATCCTTGCATTTAATCAAAAAGTGGTCTTGAGCAAAGTTGTAGCTGGGAAAATTTCCTACAAGCACAATTGAAAGTTTTTGAAGCAGACATGAACAAAAATCTTGGTTTCACCATAGTAATTCCCATACAAACTTCAAATGGTTTGTGCCATTTCAGTTTCTCACCAAATGGGTTCAAATTTTGAGAGGTTAGTCAGGATCCGATTTGGAATCGTTTAAGTATTGTGGAGTGAAAATTTCAAATTTTGCATCACTCTATTGACCATGCAAGCGATGTAATGGTTTTTTGTCTTTTTTTATTTCGTGTTCTATCTACGCTTTCGACTATACCAGTAAGCTTGTAGAACGACGCACATTGTAGAACATTGTAGAACGACACACACACTTGCCTCGAATCTCTCCAGCAGAAAAAGCATACGAATTCGAGTTTGCGAGAAAATGAGCGCTTCATGTTTGCTTTTAAGCTATCCATATTCAGAAGCATGGAGAGACCAGTAGAGAAACCACAGGTCTGATAATCGCAACGTTCGTGGTTCGAGTCCAGTCGGCAATCTGATTCCTATTTTTTTTCGACATAACTAATTTACCTCACTAATACACTCTACATTTTTCGGTCTCCAATTTTCTTGCATTGGACCGCTGCTAGGTATATCGCATTCTCGGTTCATGCGGTCTCCACTTACATCCTCTGATGATGAATCCCACATAATTGTTAGCGAATCTTACATCCACCGGTTGGGTGTAGCCATCACCAGCCACTATAAGTACAGGACGTATACAGTTTCTATTAAAAGGAATACATTAGCAGCCAGTCCAAAGGGGATAACTCGAAACGTAACCATTGACTGTAAACGTCTTGGATTTTGATCGTATACTGCCAAATCTCACCATGTGGTGTTGTTGCTCAATAGCGCGGGTTTCCTGGAAAATTTGGCCATATTTGGCTTGCATGTGGCCTCCTCGGTACCACCCTCTTTGTGAATTGGGATATTTTCCTCAATTTCAGTAGTAATACCACCGACAACAGATGTTCTGCTTCGCCAAGTGCACGTCACGCGAAAATTGACAGAAGCGGTTACTCTCACTTGAAATCCAACTTTATACGATTTTCGCTAAAATTGGAAACAGAGTGACATGTTGTTGGTGATAATATTGCCTAATTTAAGCATATGTCCTCAAAAAAACGAGTAAAGTATCTAGGGTATGTGTCTCTAACCGCAGTCTAATATGAAGCCTTCAATGATATTTTATGTTGTACCTTATGTAATAATTGAGCTGCGGTCGATATTTAACTGTCAACATGCAAGTTTGGATGTTCTTGTTATTTGGATATTAATTAGGCACGACTGAAAAGAAGATTACCGGCTATTATAATTGAATCGAATTTAACCTCGCATTTTGGTACTGAGGCAGCTCTTGCTTCAACTATAGAAGTAGTCAGAGATTCAAGAGCATATAATTAACTTCATCTTTGGTTTACAAAGGAATGTTTGGATCGAAGTTATATTCCATAAATGTTTGATATTGCTCCCAATCAGCTCTATGGGTATTGAAAAAAGAGCTGTTGGGATTAGAAATTATTTCTTAGGATATTTCAAAAGTTACTGGAAGGTGATCAGAACCGAAGTCAGCATGGGTAACCAATTGGCTACAAAGTTGACATGAATCAGTTAAGACCAAATCAATAGTTGAGGGATTTCTTGCTGAAGAAAAGCATGTTCGGCTGTTTGGATATTGAATAGTGTAATAACCTGAAGAAAAATCATCACTCAGAATATTACCTTTGTAATTGCTTTGAATATTCCATGAGCGGTGTTTTCCATTACAATCACCAATAATGAAGAATTTAGACCTATGACGGGTAAGTTTCTTAAGGTCACCCTTGAGAAAATTCTGTTGCTGGCCTACGCATTGGATTGGCAAATTGGCAGCTATAAATGTAAGTTGTCCAAATTTTGTTTCAACAAAAACATCCAATGTTTTAAAAACTTTGGTTTCAAATGAAAAAAAAATGTATGTTTGATTCGTCTATGAACATTGAACAATGATGGCAACGCCACCACAGGCTCCATAAGACAATCATTTCTATAAATGAAATAATTTGTGTCCCTTTTAACCTTATGGTCAGACTTAAGGGTTTCAGTTATAACGGCAATATGCACGTTATGAAGTCTCAAAAAGTTAAATAGCTCGTCTTCATTATCTTTAAGAGATCGAGTATTCCAATTCAAAATATTTAATGATTTAAAATCCATTACTAAATTTCAAAGTCATTACGAATTGTTCGCAAATTTTACTCCAGTTTGAATAGCATCATAGCTCCATTTACTCGCTGAATATTGTTAGCAGCGAGGGGAGCAGGTATAGATGAAGAATTTGATGCAGGGGTGTTATTTGTACCTACGGGTTGTTTAGTTCACTAGACTTGAAGTGAGCTAAATAAAAATCACTAGAAATCCCGTTGCACGAATCGCCAGGACGGGATTTCATTTTCATTTTGATTACTTGAATTGGCACAATTCCAAGTAATTTTGCCAGTTCATCTTTGATCTGATCCAGGGATTTACCACTGCCCAGACAACCAGAAGTCGGATAACAATGTACAGACAGTATCGTAAATTGCTACAGTTTAAGTTTTAATCGCATATAAGTATGGCATGCTTCGCATTATGTTTAAGTTAAATCGTATAGAATGCATATTTCCGACTTATATGCGATGACTCATTTTTCCGTCGTACTGTATCACAAATTAAATCAGATTACGTCGTAAGACTTTTCAAAATGAATTTGTTATTACAGATCAAATCGTATATGATGTTAAATCAACTCGTTTAAAATTAAATTAAAATATGCACGTATATGGCCTCCACTTTTGTACGTATATGCCATTTCTTTGCATTATATACGATTTTTTTGTTTGTATATATGTTTGTATATCACGAAAACAACTTTGAATATACGTGCATTCTGGTTGTCTGGGTGGGCAGTCCTTTCATGCCAACCTTGAACACACGTTCAGTTTTGGTGTCGTAAGTAAAAAAATATGCTGCTTCTCAGTAAAATACTTTGGATGCGTCCAAGGTTTCACCCAATACAAGGCATTCACCCCGACGACCAATTTACAGTGAAAACTTGAATTTTACGAAGTTCAAAAGTTCCGTGCGAAGAGCATGGAAATCGGAAGTGGTTATCACAATAGGGGGAGTCTTTTCCTTTTTGGCATTAAGTCGGGAAAGTTTATTAGAATTTTTCCTGAATGATGGATCATTCCCATCATCCGCGAGTAAATCAAATTGATTGCTCAAATTAATTTCATCAGAAGAGGGATCCAGAGATTACCCCTTTCTTTTGCGCTCAGGCGCCATGGCGACAGTAAAACCATAGAGGTAACTCTAAGACTAGAAGGTCCCGAAGAAACGTGCTCAACTTTTTGGCTCAGCTCTGGTACTCTCTTCGGTCCCAAGCTAATCGATTCACCCCTCGAAACAAAGGAAAATCCAATAACCCCTCATTTTATCTGTCAAACTTTCATAGCGAATCAAAACAAACATTGTGTAGTACTAGAATTTCGACTAAAATGGGGTGTGTTAATCGATTTGCTTGGGACCAAAAGGCTAGTCCAGTAGTGAGCCAATTTAAAATCATTAGTTTCCACCGGTTGATAAAACCGGGCTACAAAATGGTGAGTGACAACCTGGAAGGAGCGATATACCTAAATCCGGTCCTCACAAGTTCCTACCTCACACACTTAGAAATTTTTACAGAAATCTGTAAATTTTTACCGAAATCTCAACAGCTGAACGTTCGGTAAACAGTTTCACAGATTTCTTGTACTTTTTCACAAATATCTGTGATTTTTTCACAGATATCTGTAAAAAATTACAGGAAAACTGTAAAACTGTTTACCGAACGTTCAGCTGTTGAGATTTCGGTAAAATTTTACAGAAATCTGTGAAATAATCTTAGTGTGCACGCCTCCACGAGTCATATGATCACAAAAGACTGCCAGCTGAAACATGGACACAGCTGGTTGGCGTAGCCTGGGTAATGTTGTCAATCCGACAATAGCAGAGTGAAGAGATGCGACGCGAACACTGGCGCGGTAACCATAGCACGGTGATAGAGGAAATGCTTCGCCAACCCGAGCGTCTGTTCACCATGGAGGTGCGGCTCAAACAGCGTCTGACTGGCATCCAGCGGCTGAATAAGAAATGCTCTTCCCCGGAAGCTACACCTAAGATGGCAGCCCCATCACGGCGGATAGGAGACCTTAGGCCAACCACCTACTGTCTCTGAAACCTTTACAATTGTTACAGAAACCAACAGAGAAAGACATCGAACTGATTTAACGGCAATGACTTTAAGCGCAAAACAACGGATCATGGAATGTATTGACGTTAGCCCAGCAGGTTAAACTGGCACAACTCGCCAACGAGGCGACGCATGAAGCTAGAAATCCTGGGACTGAGTGAAGTTCGTTGGCCAAACTTTGGAGAACACAAACTGCCGTCGGGACAGGTACTACTATACTCTGGTATTCGAGGTGAAAACGCTCCCCGCCATCGTGGAGTTGGTCTCGTACTTAGCGTCCAGGCAAGTGCTGCGCTCATCAAGTGGGAGCCTGTCAATGAGAGGATAATCGTTGCCAGATTTAGAACACGGGTTCGTAACCTTACCATAATCCAATGTTATGCGCCAACCGATGCTGCCGAGCTACAGGACAAGGAAAATTTTTACAGTCAAATGAATGCCGTCGTGGGTAAGGTTCCGAAGGGTGACATCAAGATCTACACTGGCGACTTCAATGCGAAGATCGGCTCCGACAACACGGACTATGAGCGTGTCATGGGACGCCATGGTCTCGGCGAAATGAGCGAGAACGGTGAGCTGTTTGCAGAATTTTGTGGCAATAACGACATGGTGATCGGGGGCTCGCTCTTCCCTCATCGGCCAGTGCACAAAGTCACGTGGGTTTCCCGTGATGGACATACCGAGAATCAGATCGACCACATCTGCATCAGCCGAAAATGGAGACGGAGCCTTCTTGATGTCCGGAATAAACGCAGCGCCGACATCGCGTCTGACCATCACCACACGCCGACTTGAAGATCCAGCGGTAAAAAGGTCTTTTGTTCATGAACTTGAGACTCGAGCTGCGGACGTTCCAGAAGGTTGCAGCGTAGAAGAACAATGGACGGCTATCAAGAATGCCTTTATAGAAACAAGCGAGAACAACTTGGGTGAGCTGCGCACCCAGAGGAAAGAGTGGATCACAGATGAAACCTGGCGGAAGATTGAGGAGCGTAGAGAAGCAAAAGCCGCGATAGAATGGGCGAGAAGCATAGGAGCCAAGAACGAAGAGCCCGTCAGTGGTACTCGGCTCTAGAGAAGGAAGTCAAGCGCTCTTGCAGACGGGACAAGCGAGCGTGGGTGAACTCCCTGGCCGACGAAGGGGAGAAAGCCGCAAACACTGGCGATATACGCCTTCTCTACGATACCTCACGACGCCTGAGTGGAGCAAGGATGAACCCGAGGATGCCAGTGAAGGACACGACTGGACAATTGCTTACCGACCCCACTGACCAGCTGAAACGCTGGTTTGAGCACTTCGAACAACTTCTTCAAGTTTCGACGGCCAACCAGCCATCAACATCTCGGCATGATCCGCCTAGGGTGCGGCGCATCACTCGCGTCAATTCCGAGGCCCCATCACTGCAGGAGATTGAAGCAGCTATCCGAAGCATGAAATCCAACAAGGCTCCAGGGGTCGATCGCATATCAGCAGAGATGCTCAAAGCTGACCCCATGCTATCCGCACAAATGTTGCATCAACTATTCTGTAATATCTGGGACACCGCGACTTTTCCGGCCGACTGGATGCAGGGCATCTTAGTGAAGGTCCCAAAGAAGGGGGATCTGACTGTGTGCGAAAATTGGCGAGGCATCATGTTACTGTGTATTGTTCTCAAAGTTCTGTGCAAAGTTATCCTGAATCGGATACAGGAGAAGATCGACGCGACTCTCCGACGGCAGCAGGCAGGATTCCGTGCCGGAAGATCTTCTGTGGACCATATTGTCACGCTCCGCATCATCCTGGAGCAGGTCAATGAATTCCAAGAGTCTTTTTATTTGGTATTCATTGACTACGAAAAAGCTTTCGACCGTCTCAATCACGAGAATCTGTGGGGCGCTCTGAGACGCAAGGGAGTCCGGGATAAAGTCGTCAACCTCATCGAAGCGCAGTATGAAGCTTGCACGTGCAGAGTTCTGCATAACGGAGCCTTGTCCGACCCTATCCGGGTAGTCGCTGGTGTGAGACAAGGATGTATACTATCACCGCTACTGTTTCTCATCGTAATCGACGAGATCATGGTAGGTGCAATTGACCGTGTACCGAACCGTGGGCTGCTTTGGCAACCTATCACCATGGAGCATCTCAACGACTTCGATTTGGCTGATGATGTTGCTCTACTAGCACAACGGCGCACAGAGGAGTAACTGGAACAAAAACCTGGCCAAAATAAGAAAACAAGATTTTCTTGATTTTTCATGCGTCTTTATTTTTTTTATATCTTTCAATATATGTAGCATAAAGTAACAACGGAATAAAAACGTTACATTTTGTTTACAAATTTTGAGACGTGTTCAAAAACTGAAGAAATTCGAAGCTTCTTGTTTTCCAAAAAGTAACCATGTAATAATTACGCCTACCAGATATAAACAATTTGATCAAGAGACAAGTATTATAATAAAATGGGTACTTTGGGCTCTCTTATAACAAGTTATGAGATAAAAACCTTTAAATTTAAATAATGTCTTATTTTTTCAACAATATGAAAAAAATGTATTTTTTATGTTTTTTTGTGCTGTTTCAGACTTGAAAAAGTTGTAGAATCTTGCGCGATCAGATCATATAATCTATGGACGAATGAAAGTTCACGTTATTATGAATACATTGGCATTAAAATCTCGTCCGGAGTCGTCCGGATTGGCGATTGAGAGCCATTTGAAAATGGCATGTTTTGCATCATTTCGTGGCAAAATTTTATCCCTTTATAAGGTCATACTTCCAGAAAACTTCCGTAACACAACGGTTTTCTGCAGATACTTATTACAAACTTATCGAGTACTACTTCTTTAATCTAGTACATCAATTGTGGTACTAGATTAAAATTACACTTCAGTAAACTACTCCCGGTTGATACCCATGGTCAGTATTATTTTACTAATGTTGCTAAGGTTTTTAATCTAGTACCTCAATTGATGTACTAGCATAAAGGAGTGTAACGCTAGAAAAACCATGTGACATTAGTTTATCTTTATAATTCGTGTGTGTAGCAAGAGTAAGGTTTCTTTGCCTTGTAATTCAATGTTTATCACAGACCGTTTACCCCATAAAGTATTTCACTTTTGAGGTAGATACTGTAAATTTTGAAAATTAGCGAGTGCCATTTGGTTGTAATACTCTCTCATACACACACACACACATTTACATATTCGATTTTACATACACATAGGTTCGTTCAAGCTAAACTAGCAGAGCGTCATATCTGGCGATAACGAATGAAAATAAAGCAGAATCTGTGCACGGTAACCGCAAACTACTCAATATTGAATACAAAGATTATAACTTAACGAACGTAAGAAATCGCAAATTGTGTGATTAAAACTTTCGTTATTTTTTATTATTTTTTTATTACAGGGCAATGATTCTTGGATAGTTTCTTTACTCTTTTTTGTTAAATAATCCTTATATTAAGCAGAAGAATAAAAAAATCCTATTTTCAAAACCAATTACTTTTTTTATTCGTATGGATGATGAAAGGCCAGATATGCACTGCTAAGTAGATGGATTTTAAAAGTTAAAGTTAACAGAAGTCTTAAAACCTATTAATATTAAATATTTTAATATATATTAGCAGAAAATTGCTCAAAACCAGTGAATATAATTTTGGCCAGGTTTTTGTTCCAGTTACTCCTCTGTGCGGCGCTCTGATATGCAGAGTAAGCTCAATGACCTAGCCGAACGCTCCTCTGCGGCGGGTCTCACCATCAACGTCAACAAGACCAAATCGTTGGATATCAACACGGGCAACCCTTCCAACTTTACGGTAGCAGGGCAAGCAGTGGAGAAGGTCGAAAGTTTCCAATATCTTGGCAGCCAAATAGCGTCGGACGGCGGGACCAAGACCGACATAGGTGCACGAATAAAGAAGGCTAGGGCTGCCTTTGCGAGTTTACGAAACGTATGGAGATCCAACCAGATAAGTCAACGCACCAAAATCCGAATTTTCAATTCGAACGTGAAATCTGTGTTGTTATACGCCAGCGAGACGTGGTGTGTATCAGCGGAGAACACTCAAAAGCTGCAGGTCTTCATCAACCGATGCCTGCGGTATATAATTCGTGCCTGGTGGCCTCACAACTGGATCTCGAATGCCGAGCTCCATCGTCGATGTCATCAGAAGCCGATAGCAACAGAAATTCGAGAGCGAAAGTGGAGGTGGGTCGGCCACACACTTCGACGGGGCGGAAACGAAATCTGCAAGCAAGCGCTGGATTGGAATCCAGCAGGACATCGCAGCAGAGGCAGACCCAAGGCAAGTCGATAGAAATCTGACCTGGGCCCAGGTCAAGGCAAAAGCGAGCAGCCGCCCAGGATGGAAGTCTTTCACGTTGGCCCTTTGCACCGCTGGCGGTGCACAGGACCCTTAAGGTGAGGTTGATAAAACCACCGACGAAGTAAAACGTTTATCCAAACCGACTTCCAAGCAGATTACTATAAGAATCCGAAGGATCGATGTCCAAGCAGGATTTCCTCAGGTAGGGTTCAAACAAGTATCGAAAGGAATAAGAGTCGAACAAGATAGAAATTTTACAGGTTGAGCACTGAAAAGTGCTGGTTAAATTTGTTGTAGCGTTAGTTAGCAAAAAGCAAACAAATCCACACGGCAAGAGAGCACGATGCGGACTTGAATACGACCCGCCGTGACTAACGTCAGTCTTCAACCACGGCCCTTATGATTGTGTTAAGGATAAACCGGTGGTGTAGTGGTAAGCTTTTTTTTTTAAACTTTATTTAAGAGATTTTTAGCCTTAGGCTAGTTCATCTCTTAGTAGTGGTAAGCGTGACCTCACCCCAAAAGGCCTGGGTTCAATCCCAATCGGCGCCGCCGGGATTTTCTGAGGCATACAATTTCTGATCACGGGCACCAATGCTACCGACGCCAGGGAACAAGATCGACGAAAAACAAATCAAGGAAGAAGGGCCAAGTTTGCATGTTCGATCGCGACATTTATTTTCTTAAAGAATCATGCTTCTTCTTCTTCTTCTTCTTCTTCTTCTTCTTCTTCTTCTTATTCTTCTTCTTCTTCTTCTTCTTCTTCTTCGCATTTCAAGATTATTGCGTGCTCTCAACTTAGTGTTATAGATGCACTTCCACAGTTATTAATTGAGAGCTTTCGATGTCTGTACCATTTTTGCATTGGTATAATTGTGTGGCAAGTCCAATCATACTTCAATGCCCAGGGAAGTCGAGAAAATTTCCAACCCGAAAAATTCCTAGGCTGGAACGGGAATCGAACCCAGCCACCTCCAGCATGGTCTTGCTTTGTAGCTGCGCCTTTACCAACTGAGCTAAGGGAGGCCCCTAATATGAATCATGCTTCAACATAAAAAAAAAAAATCATAATGCATTCGTAGGCACCTAACCGTAAAAAGCGAGGAACATGCCTCATGCGAACGACGTCATCCCTCTGGCAAACGCTTTCTCATCCGATGATAGTGTAGTTACAGAAGTATCGCTGTAAAAATTCTGTAAATATCTTTCATCGAAAATTACATTTATAAGCCCTGAGGCAAGTAAAAACAATTGGCTTTATGGGGGTTCTGCAGACCATGATTTAGACGTGTAGAATGTTTTAAAACCTTGATAAAACTTGCAGTGATATTTGGGCTAGGATGGCTGGTTTTGAGCCAATCGAACTGTCAAAGCCCGACCCAATCGAGTAGCTTCTATCTAATTTGATTGCATTGGCAGTGCTGCTAGAAACCCCCTAGGCATAGGTTGCCAAGGCAGAGTTACTCATGTCTCGATGGATGGATGGATGGATTTCAATATTTGGGAGATCGTGACCGTCGGACAAAAATAAGCTAGTAAAGGTGCTGTATCCTAGGCGGTGAAGTCATAACACAAGGGTGAAAAACCTATGTAACCACTAGCATGCGTAGCAGGGGTGGCAAACAAACCGTCATGCTGATCCCGTTAGTTATGTTGTTTATTTGAGAGCTGTCAACATTAACAGACTAAATGTAGCCCCAACGATGGATTAACTTAAAATTAAAAGTAAAGGTCACACATTAATAAAAAAAATATAAATTAAAACACTGATACACATACGTTTCATAAAGCCAGACAAAAATGAAGAGAAACGTCTTCGTAACATCTGTCGAAAAAAAAACAGCGGTGCCGGTGGTGTAGTGGTAAGCGTGATTACCTCTCACCCCATGAGGCCTGGGTTCAATCCCAGTCGGCGTCGCCGGGATGTTCTGAGGCATAACATCTCTGATCACGCCTTCCTTCGGAAGGGAAGTAAAGCCGTTGGTCCCCGATTCATGAATTGATGGGTCGATAGGTAGGGTCCAGGTGTGGGAGCTGCCTCCCTGGCGTCGGTAGCATTGGTGCTCAGCACGGAAAACAAGATCCACGGAAAACAAATCAAGGAAAAAAAAATTGTCGAAAATATCGAAGAGAGTTGATTGAACAATCGCTGCAACCCACCTACATATAGTACCGTTCATGTTTTAGTTTGTGCGAAGTGGCAATCTCAGTACAATGTTGAAGGTATTTTGTCTACGCATCATAGAAGTAACAATGTTTTTGTTTTGATTATTTCGATCATCGAAGAACATAAGTAAAATAATTGATCAGGCTTCACTTCATCAGGGTCTGTCCATAAACTACGTAGACAGTTTAGGGGGGGTTGACAATTATCCACGGCCCATACAAATTTTAAATTTTTTGTATGGACAATTGTCTACGCAGGGGGAGGGGGGGTCAAGAATCCCAAAAAACTGTCTACGTAGTTTATGAACAGGCCCTCAGTGTATTGTGCCTTATGATTTATCATTGCCAATGTACCAAAATCAATGTGAGGTGGATTTCACAGCCACAGCATACCCCTGAGTAGGACGTTGATGTTGAAACGGGTCTCTCCAAGAGCTTCACCAGAGCGAATCGAAGAAAACATCGCTGAACGGTAAGAGATGAACTAGCCTATGGCTAAAAATCTCTATAATAAAGGATAAAAAAAAAATCGCTGAACGGACTCAACTATCTCAACACAATTGTTGTTGTTTGGAATCCAGACCACCTGGCGTGACTAGAAAAAACATCAGACCGGCAGTCATCAATAAACCCAAAGCTGGTACACACAATTCGTCATAAATAGGGGCAAGAAGGTCACCCGGGGCAAGAGTGCCATCTTCAATATATTTTGAAAATGAAATCATTTCAATCCTATCTCACGATGAACCTATGCATTGGTGAATCGCTATGTACATGTCAAGATTGGCGCGTCGGAATCGGATGTTTTCTCAACCAACTCGGGAGTCCCGCAAGGCAGTAACCTAGGACCGCTACTATTTTCGGTCTTTTTAAACGACGTCGCCTTGCTGGTGGGCGTTGGCCAAATTTGGATTTTTCAGATATAATCCTAAATAGGACCTAGATTATTTAATACTCTAGTAACCTCAAGTCCGTGCTCTGTCACAATGTTTCATTGTGATTAATCAACACTCAAAGGGGTAAAATATCAAATTTGGGGTGAATTTGAAAGAAAGGGAACTTGGAGTGTAGAGCGCACTGCCCACTGGACGATTCTGAAGCCTGGCCAAGTGAGTGGGGTATGGGTTTATTTGATTGAACGTCATTTCCAATGTATATATTGATACATTCAAACCATTGGCATTTGAGATAAGACAGAGATAGGATGCGGAGGGCCCGCTTAGGGGAAGCGTAACCCATGTTATGGTTTCCATTTATTAAATAGTTCAGATAGGCTGGAAATGACAGGTTCATGGTGAGAAAATGTACCATATGGGGCCCGTTCACTGATCAAAATCAGATTCACATCGTCAGACCCTGCCCAAGAATAAGGGGATTGACGATGTCTTGTCAAGTTTTATTTTGAATTTGCGTTTTGTATTTAATACTCTAGTAAATCTCGCGTCTGTGCTCATTCACAACAGTGTGAGGTGTCAATGCTCACTGGGTCATATGTCTTAGACCAGTTCCAGATTAGTTTGCTATTAATATCTTCTGCATCGCAGTTCGCGATAGATTTCTAAATATGGGTTCTCTTTTCCGACCATACTAGTGTGAGGGAAGGGGGTGAGTTCTGGATCAACAATGGAAGGGGGCCCATCGGTTTTTGTGGGCAGACCGTCCAGAACCCGTTCCTCACAGATCGGGGGCTGCTCGCGCGGGCCAACACCGTCTTCGTGTAGGTGGAAGTTTTCCCTATCCGATGATGGTGTTGGTTTGCGTGGGTGGCCTTCGCTTTGTGAGTGGGGGGCTTTGGAGCGGTTTGTTTACGAATGCTGATGGGCCCTTTTCTATTGTTGATCCAGCGTTAAACGTTCGATAGGAGAGCGACTAGGGCAAATAAATAGGGAAGACAACACCATGACCCAAATAAGTAACCAATGCATGCGGCTCACACTTAACTTGTTCTATTTCTTTCTTTCTTCCTATCATGTACTAATATTAACTGCCTGAGGACAAATGGGAACACGACCAGAAACCAGAAACGAACAAGAAAAGAAGAATTAAACTTGCACCGGCAAGAGGAAACAGACAGAAAGGATCATGCCGGTTGGAGACAGCCAATGTATACTGGACGAAGCTTGTATCTAGGAAAAGTCGTATGTGCAGGAAACCGTAAGTAGGATAAGAATCGTAAAAGGTGTGTGCTTGCTTGATAAGATCCTAACTTTACTTTAAATACACGGTAGGAATCGAATATCGATTTATGATTAAGGTTTTGCCCATTTTTCAGTGGGAGTGGCAATACTCATTGATGAGTGATTTATCGTACCCATTTATTAGTAACTGTTAGCAGCTAATGATTAATTGATTTACCTATTTTAGAATTACCTATACTTCACATCAGAACCTCATTTCCTTCAATTACTACTCCGTCGCAGCACACACCTTATATGGATCGCTAACCTTTATTTAGTTTCAGCAATTTCGACATTATAATCAAAAGGTGAGTTTTAAAAGTATAATTACCATGCATAAGTTAATGTACCAGAACCTGGACGGACACGAGCCTACCCAGGGGAGGACCCGGATACGACCACCCATGTGTGTCTAGAGTATCGCACGAGCTGACGAGTGCAACGGGAAGGACAGTAGGTGTATAGACTAGGGGGTTGGTCCCTAGATAAGCCTTCTTAGCGGAAGGCACAGCCTATGCACTGAACAATTACAATTACAATTACAATTTTAAACGACGTCGCCTTGCTGATACCATCAGGATGCCACGTTTTCTATGCAGACGATACGAAAATCTACAAAATTATTAAAAGCCTCTCGGACTGCTGGGATCTCCAGAATATGTTAGGTATTTTTGCTGACTGGTGCTCAAGAAATTTGATGAGTCTAAGCATATAAAAATGTAACATTATTTCTTATCACCGAAAAATCGAACTTTGTTTGTTTGACTATGTTCTCTACGGAAGTTTGTGAGATATGCTCTTCGTTTCCTCAACTGGCGTGACCCAACGAACCTGCCTCCGTACGAGGAGCGTTGCCGTCTCCTGGGAATCGAGCCATTAGAGGTGAGACGGACGGTCGCTCAAGCTATGTTCGCTGGAAAGCTTCTTACAGGTGACATTGCCTGTCCAACACTGCTGTCACAGCTAAATATGTATGCCCCTAAGAGGTCTCTTCGTCAACGCTACTTTCTGTTTTTGAAACCACGGTGCCGGAATTATACACAACACGAGCCAATTCGAGCAATCAGCCGGCAATTCAACAACTTGTTTTATATGTTCGACTTCAATGTATCAGCTGACGTGTTTCGTCATCGGCTACTTGGCCTTTTCCGTACCGTTGACCCTAACTATTTAGTTTAAGTTTTATTCATTTAGACAATAATTGTCAGTTGAATTTTTAAATAAATAAACAAATAAACAAATCTGTTTAGAGCTTATTTTTACAGAAAAAAATGTCCTTCCCTGCATTAAAACGGGAATTGGTAAAAAAGCTCAAGTTCTCCATTAAATAATCAATAATCATGTAAAATCTTACCTTGCGGTCCTTCTTTCCCCTGCGATCAGAATTTCCAAACGACTGCAAAGCCGATGATGCTCGGGCCGCCTTGATAGCTTCTTCAGCAATCGGATTCGGGCCCGACTTTTCCGTTTTCTGTTTCTTAATTTTAGTGGTCACTTCAAACTGTATGTTTGCAATGTCATACTGAAAAGGGCACAAGAAAATCCAATCAATTAACACGGAGGCGTTTTCATTTGCCAAGCAATGACTAACCGATTGTACCGGAGTGGAGGAAATGGTGGGACCTATGGAACTACTGGCTGCCGGAGTATCCACCTTTGGCAACGTGCCAACCGTTGGTCGTGCATTGTATAACTTTGGGGCGCTGCTCACGACCGCCGGCGTAGGCTCAGTGGAGTAGGACTTCTCCGGGGCGGCATGCTGCTGGGGCATGGGTGTCGAGTATGTTGGTAGGAACGGCGGTACCGGAGGAGGCGGTATACGGTTCGGAACGGTGGCCAGCTTTTGCTGCACCTGATTGTAGGTTTGTGAGCCAATAACGGTGCGTACTTGCGAAGGGATAAATGGATTTGAGGACGCGCTGCTGGAGGGACCAGTTGCTTTTGAGATTTCCGCCTCGAATCTGGGGGGTGGACGTTAGAAAAGGATTATTAGATTCCATACATGTTTATTTACAAACCCATTGCTTACCTGGACATTTCGTCTTCCATATTTTTGCGTTTTGTGCCCATTATATACCCAAGCAAGTGGCTCCTATTCAAATATCAGTAAAACGTTTTCACAAGAAGTTAATGCGAGCGCGAGCAAACCAAAACACTCGAATGTTTATTTACCTATCGCCGCTCTCGATGATACAAACGCTTGGAGAAACGTCAAACTCCATTTTCAACCGGTGCGGAACACACAGGTCACAGGGTGGAACGTTTGGAAACGAACGGAGCGTGTGGCTAAAAACCGGAATCAGTTCCGGAGTGATTCGAAATTTGAGCGTAATTGCTTTTGTAAACAAACACGTCAATCGCTGACTTCTTGCGAATAAAAGCTCAATCTCAAAACTAATAACACAATCAGGCAGTTGAATCATTCCTCCATCATTTGGTATATTTTTTTTTAACAAGATTGAGCTTTTATTCACGAGACATTGCAGATTGACGTGCAATTACGCCCAAATCTCAAATCACTCTGGAGTTTTTGTATTTATAACAGATAAATAATAATATAAAATTTTGGCCGATCGGTGTTTATCGGTTTGGTACAAAACGTAACCTTGAGTAAAAGTTTATTAATCGGCGAGATGGGCCGACATCGGCCTTAGCCTTGTTAACAGTGATAACGTCAAGCAAACAAAGTTTATTAATCAGTGTTTTTTTTTTAATTTCCTGATGGAATACTGCCGAATATGTGCTGCTTCCACTGCAGTACACTCACAAAATGTCAACAGAATATTCGAAGGTATTGATCCACTTGCTGGCATGATTAATGAGTTGTGTGGATTGGAGGTAAGATATAGTGAGATAATACCAAGTATCACCGACTTCGATAACATTTTCAACAACCTAATGCACGGTAAAATTTTGCGTGAAAATAGCTACTTTAGAATTACCTTACCGATATATTTCTCAAAATTAAAGAACCCAATGTAGAAGTTTTTTTTATGCATTTGCTCAAGTTCTTAAAATTATAGTACCTAGGTATGTATTATAAGGTCATAAGTTCTTTGGCCTAAAGTCGTAAATAAATCGAAAATGTATCTTTCTTTTCAACATGAGCAGTTCTTTCGAGTTTTACTGTTCATGATTTTGTGAGTCAATATATATGTTAATAGGTTATCCTGTTATGAAAAAAAAAAACTCCGAGGTACAGCCTTATGGGGTTGTACGCAATGGTGACGTTGGACTACGTGGTCTTATACAATAAATCTGATTTGTTAACTGCAGCAGGAGCTTGTGTTTTGTGTAGAAATAGGAATTTGAGCGCGGTTCTCTCTGTTTATACTCTTTAGTATGACGCACTTGGCATAGGCCCACAGCAACTCACGAAGAGCTACTGATTCCGATCAATAGCGGTGCTGTTTCTTCCTCTTTCTATGGATGCTCATGTGGGTTGCAGCTCGCTGCTTGCAGGCAGCCTTTCATTGTGTACTGGAGAACACTACCACTCACCACGCAATTTTAATTATCATAGCAACAGTTGCACATCCGTTAAATTTTTAATAGTGACATTTTCTTAAATGATAAAGTCTTAATTTTAACAGATTCGTAGAAAAAATTCCTATCAAACAATATTATTTTACAAATTTATGGTGGTCCTGAAAAGGATCGTTTTGTCGTGATGGTTGAGTAATGCTGAGCTATTAGGGTTTTAAACACAGATGATGTTGTTTAGAATGAGGGTGACGCGCTTGGCATAGATGGCCCACAGCGACTCACACAGAGCTACTGATTCCGATCAATAGCGCTGCGGCTTCTTCCTCCTTCTATGGATGCTCATGTGGGCTGCTGTTCACTGCATGCAGGAAGCCTTTCGTTGTGTACTGGAGAACAATGTTCAACGCCACGCGCCGAAAGCACTGCTGCTGCTACATCTGATGCCGACGACCGGATATCAGCACACACGGTGATTGGAACTGAATCAATCAGCAGTTGAGGCCAGCCTTGGTAGCTAGCTGCTTGCGGGGAGCCTTTCGTTGTGTACTGGAGAACACCACCACTCACCACGCGGTGATTGAATAAACACCGTTTGGTGAGACCGGATGGAATTCAACTTTGAAATCTGTTTTAGGGAAATCGCTTTTCACCGGCAATCGGTGATAATTTTAATTATTAAAGCAACAGTTGCACATTCGTGCAATTTTCAATAGTTACATTTTGAAAAATGATAAAAAGTCTTAAATTGCGATGCGTAGAAATATATCTGATCGATTGGTGCTAAAATTATTGAAATTGGTCCAGGGGCAGCTGAGTTATTAACGTTCAAAATCTTTCATAATTGTGTTACATGTTCCATTTTTGGTTTTCACAGAGTGTACCCCTATATAGAAATCACAGACCTAACGGCGCCGGTGGTGTAGTGGTAAGCATGATTACCTCTCACCCCAGCAGGCCTGGGTTCAATCCCAGTCGGCGCCGCCGGGATGTTCTGAGGCATAACATCTCTGATCACGCCTTCCTTCGGATGGGAAGTAAAGCCGTTGGTCCCCGGTTCATGAGTTGATGGGTCGATAGGTAGGGTCCACGAGCTGCCTTACTGGCACGTCGGTAGCATTGGTGCTCAGCACGGAAAACAAGATCGACGGAAAAAACAAACCAAAGGAAAAAAAAAAAAGAAATCACAGACGTAGTCCTACGTCAAAAAGACCATTATGTCCAACAATGTTAGGCCAAACGTGGTACAATATTATTATAAAATGTTCGATGTAGGTGCCTGGCTATAACATGGAGTGCTTGAGTAGCCTGTGCGTTCATGGACAATATTACGAAAAAGGAAATATGACAGATGCTACACCGAAGATTTGCTTCGTTTTGCGCTGGTACTGTAAACCGTGAATGACTATGTTTTTAGTATAGGTATGTAATTTTTTTATTCATTTGACATTTATATGTTACTCTTTTATACCGTCATTGGAGCCATATTGAGCGTGTCGATGTTAACAAAATAAAAGACACAAGAAGGAGATGCTATAATTGCCAAAATTTATCTAGACCAACGTGATCGCCAGTATGTGACATGACCATGGATTCAGAGCCAATCTTCATACCAAGTTAAAAAATAAAGAACGTACACAGAAGAAACAAATATTGTAACCCATAGTAATATTTAACATATGTAGGTATTAAAGCTTGTATGCTCTTATCTCAAATTTCGAATAAATCGCTATTAAACACGAAAAACCCGCGATGTCTCTTCTTGACAAAAATTATTAAAGCAGTTTTTTTTTCCCTAACAGGTGCTGGAAAATGATGGATTACCAGATATTGTATGCGCTACATGCGAAAAAGATTTGAAGTCAGCACTGGGTCTAAAGCAAAAATGTTTGGAGTCAGACGTAAAATTAAGGTCAATTATCAAAACGGAAAAGTAATGTATTGAAAAGATCATTTTACCTGTGCATATATTTAACGTGCAAATTTACTATTTCAGTCTACTTAAAACAATTTATGATGCTCCGGTTATTAGCTACAAAATACTATATGAAGAAGTGATAGAACACACTCCGCCAGAAATCGAAACCACCTACATAGTCGAGTCACAGCCTACTCTAATTGAAGAGCCAAATACTGCTGAAGTCGATCAGTCAAAGCCTACACAAATTAGAGATCTACTGCCTACTAAAACCGAACAACCAGAGCATACTAAAATTGAAGAGCCACAGGTTAGCCAAGTTGAAGACTTAAAGCTTTTTCAAATCGAAGAGTCTGAGCCCACCCGAATCTCAGAACCAGATTTTGCTCCGATTGAACACCCTTTGAAACAAGTAGAACAAACGGAAGTGAACCAAACCCAGAACAAGGAAGATGGCAAAGAAGGTAATCAATCCTTCCGTTGTTGTGGCTGTGAACAAATATTCCAAGCCAAAACAAAGTTATTGCAACATTCAAAGGAAGCACACGAGCGCCAAAGAACCTCCAACAGCGAAAAACCATTCGAATGCTCCGTATGCTACAAGCGATACACTACCGAGCGGGGATACAAATTGCACCGGAAGAGTGTCTACCAACTGAAAAATCACCAGTGTCCTTCGTGCGGCAAACGATTCAGTAATCGAAGGGTTCTGGACAATCACGAAAGGACCCACACAACGCTGAAACCTTTCCCGTGCAGTTCCTGTTCCAAAAGCTTCAGATCGAAATCTAATCTGCTGTCGCATCTAAAACTACATTCCGCAATTCAAGAACGCAAGAAACATGTTTGCGACATATGCGACAAAGGATTCAGTCGGAAAAGTTATCTGAAGTACCACAAAAATTTATTGCACAGCGAAGAAACGCCTTTCCTTTGTTCATTTTGCCCGAGTAAGTTCAAGGCAAACGCCAACCTACGCCTGCACCTGAGAACACATACCCAGGAGCGACCGTATTCTTGTGATCTATGCGACAAAACCTTCATGTATCCCACCGACAAGAAGCGACACGTCCTGCAGCATTCCGGTATGAAACCGTTCAAATGCCAGGACTGCGATAAAGGATTCACGCGGAAGACGTTGCTGCAGAAACATCGTACCAATTGTCATGAAGATGTGCCGACGGGACAAGCAAGTAAGTAAAGTATTAAAATCAAACGAAAAACTTTAGTTGCTTGACTTGATATCACAGCCATTTGGAAAAAAAATACATGGGGTCGACTGATTTGAAGGGAAGTGGGGCAATGAAGCCACCCGATTAAAAATCAACTTATTGAAAATATGTTACGAAAAATCTGTTGCAGGCTTGCAGGCTTGCTTCCACTCACTTGCTATAAAAATTGTTTTTCGGAATTATGAAATCATTACACAGCAAAAAAAAGTTGTTGAATATTACATCGAAACTGCTGCAACCAGGTCAATCCATCGGTTGTGTAATATCACATTGTACGATATACATCGATTTTGCGAACAAGATTACATCCATTGATGTAATATTGTATCTGCTTTTTGCTATTACATCATTATTTCATACATCAGCTTGAATTACGTTGATCGATATTACATTTTTTATTTTGCTGTGTAGATATTATAATCATAGTTAGTAGTTGTAAGTCACACGATAAGGTTGTAAACTAGGTGTTTGACACACAAAACCTGTAATTATTGCGTTCAGTGCGTCACAATCAGCGATTTTACGATTCGTGAGCGCTCACTCTGAGTGAATTAACGCTCACGAGTCATAAATTCGCTGATTGTGACGCACTGAAAGCAAAATTGACAGGTTTTATGTGTCAAATACATACCTTCCAACCTCTTCTTGTTCTTGACAAGTACAAACTTTCATAATAGCATCCAATGAATTCCGAAAAACACTTTTTATAGCGACGTGAGTGGAAGTAACCCTGCAGGCTTGAAACCTACTTGTACTATTAATTTCATTTTAGTCTAAAAAATTAACTTTATCTAGTGCCCTGGGCATTGGCATAACCTTGAAGATTGCTTAACTGCAACCAGGTTCCAGTATAGTCGCTATATTCATAGTCTGGCGTATAGAATATCGATCCATCAAAAAGCGGAACCGATTCAATATATTGTAGACCAACAATTGAAAAGGTCCTATCAACTTTTGTAAACCAAAAGTTGATTATTCTTTCCTCGACAATCGAACGCAAATTACCGGCATCATCGGATAAGGGAATCTTTCCCCAACCCAAAGATAGTGTTAGTTTGCGTAGGCGAGCCTTGAATCACGAGAAAACGGTTTTCGAAGTTTTGTTCGCAATAGCTGATGTGCTCTTTTCTATTGTTGGTCATGATTTGCTCGATTGGTTCCGCTATTTGACAGCTCAATTGGTTCCCGAGATTCTATCCGCCAGACTATGAATATAGCAACTATAGGTTCCAGGGCTTGTATGTATCTTTATATTTTGAAAGATGCACACTAGTGTTGCCAATTGTGATGTAGCAGACTAAAAGTATGTTAGAATTTAACTAATAGCCAAAATTAAATAATTGAGTACTTTGGAATTATGATTTTAACTATGAATTGTTTTTTCTAAATAATTGAGGCTATTGGATGCAAAAATTATTTGGTTCAAAACTTTTGGCATGCGACATCACACAAGTACTACCATTGAATTTGGCTTTCAATTTTCTTTTCTTTAGATCAAGACGATGAAGTTTTGAAGAAGACAACGATATTAACTATCTGCACGCTGGATCAACATATAGCCATGCTAGAGGCATTTTATTTTCATAAAAACAAAACCATCATAACAGACTATCAGGAAAGCCCTTCTCGGAGGATCTCGGTGAAGAAGTAAATTGGAAGACTATGATCCACTCACATTCTGGAACAATCATCACGAAGAGCTTCCACAAGAGAGAAGTACTAGTGTCCACATTGTCCCCGAGTGGCTGGGTGGATATACGATAAACAACAAGATAAGACAATCAAGGCTCAACCGCTCAACTACTACGGGCACATCCTTAGGAGCGATCCAGGCGGATTTTTGAAAACGGCACTCAACCTAAAACGAATAGAAAACCTGTATTTGACAGGACGTGGAGAGGAGCTAAATTCTTATTGAAGTATGGCAGGATATAACACAAGAAAGGAGCAAGTTCAAACAAACCATTAAAAATCTGTTTAGTAGCATGGTGGAGTCGGAATTTGAGACTAGCAGCGACTCTGACTTCTCCGGATTCAGTGATGAGGATTCCATCATGAGAGGAACCAATTCTGACGAAGAAGTCGGTCCGAGGCAACGACTATAACAACCCACAAAGCACCCCCAGTCAACCGATGATTTAGCAACACAATTAAGCCCAGAATTTCATAGGTATGTTCATACAATCGTTATATTAACACGCAACCCCAATAGATCCCCATTCAAATGTGTTAGCAGTGCATTTTTAACTACCATTGCTTGATAGAGCAGGAATAAGGGCGTAACAGCTTTTGTAAACAATGACTTCTTGCGATGCAAAAAATGCATTCAT
Source organism: Ochlerotatus camptorhynchus (assembly GCF_037179485.1). Classification (NCBI taxonomy): domain Eukaryota; kingdom Metazoa; phylum Arthropoda; class Insecta; order Diptera; family Culicidae; genus Ochlerotatus; species Ochlerotatus camptorhynchus. Next base: position 1,501,403 of record NW_027040773.1, read on the forward strand.
GATGTAAATAGGGCTAGAAACTATCCATTTTGTTAAGGTGTTCACTGTCCACTTTTCCCTATTCAAACTCACTGATGCATTCTGGAGTGACTCTAATGATATTACCCAGAATCCATTCCAAAAAGTTGTTTTTCCTTACTACATTATACATATAATAGGTACTTAGTATATTAAAAATACGGACGAAATAAAATCGCGTAGAAAGTAGAAGAGTCTGTGCCTAGGGGCACGAACGGAAGGTTGGCATAGGTAGAATCGCGATTGGTCGGTACAATTGTTTTTTCGCTTAGTTCTTTTAGTTGTTTAAAATCCTCTGCGTTATATTCATAGTCTGGCGGATAGAATCTCGGGAACAAATTGAGCTGTCAAATAGCGGAACCAACCGAGCAAATCACGACCAACAACAGAAAAGAGCTCATCAGCTATTGTGAACAAAACTTCGAAAACCGTGATTCAAAGCTCGCCTACGCAAACTAACACCATCTTTGGATTGAGGAAAGTTTCCCCTATCCGATGATGCTGGTAATTTGCGTTCGATTGGCGAGGAAAGAATAGCCAAAGTTTTGTTTATAAAAGTTGATAGTACCTTTTCAATTGTTGGTCTACAATATATTGAATTGGTCCCGCTTTTTGATTGATCGAAATTCTATTCGCCAGACTATGAATATAGCGACTATACCAGCCCAGTGGCAGGCGCGTAGGCAACATGTTATATCGTGAAAGCGGGCCCAGCACAGCAAAATAAACGATTTGAGCCCGGGACATGCTGCCTACTGTCAAACGCTGCTATTGGTATACTGCCTATAATCAACAATCAATACGAAACTAACGATTTTAAATTGGCTCACCACTTTAGTAGCCTATTGGTCCCAAGCAAACGATTAACGTACCCTATTCTAGTTGAAATTCTATTACTACACTATGTTTGTTTTGATTCGCTATGAAAGTTTGACAGATAACATCAGGGGTGTGTGGATTCATGCAGAACATGCAGGGGTGAGTGAAATAGCTTGGGACTGCTTGGGACCGTTGTTCTGGTACTGAGTGAGCCAAAAATAATAATGATTTTCTTCGGGACCCAGTGGTCTTAGAGTTACCTCTATGCTATAATCGCATATCAGTCCCATATGAATTTTCGTCAATTTTGAGATAACAACGCTATCCACTATCAATTGGCATCTACTTTCATATTATGTGATAAAACTATGGACTTTGATCTTGAAAAATGTGAAAACAACATCAGGTCAGTTTGTCCCATCAAGCAAAATAATCGCATATCAGTCCCATCCTGAAATTCAATCGCCTATAGTTCAAGTTAAGGTGATACTCTAAGGAAGCCTTACAGTGAAACTTCAAAGGCACAAATGTCAGCTTCAACAAAACATACACATTTGAAATTGCTACTCTCTGTTTGTAGTAGCACAGCAAACAAGCAGTAGCAATTTCAAATTTGTATGTTTTGTGGAAGCTGACATTTGTGCCTTTAAAGTTTCACGCTGGTCTGATTTTTGAATTGCCATATTTTTCGTTGATATAACAAAACATGCAAGCTTCATTGCAACAGATTTTAACCTGAAAAAATGTTCAATTAATTTACTATCATTTATCACATATTTACATGGGAATTGCACTTTGTAACTTCGACTGCCATTTTCTCAATGCCTACTTTTTCCATATGGGACTGATATGGGATTATAGGCAGTATATGCCTTGTCACTGGCGTGCACTATATACCATATAGGTACACTCCCGATCATAAGTTTAAGGACACCCCAAAAAAACATGAAGAATTTGTTATGTTCATATCTCTGTCATGTTACGTCCAATTTTCGTTCTCTTTGGATCATTTGAAAGGTATTGAATGGAACTTTCCTCGTAGGCAAATTTTCAATATAATTTTCAAATTTTGTGTGCTAAAAGTTCACCCAAAGTTACAATATTTTTCAAAATTTACTCTGAAGAATCGTGACTGATTTTCTTAGAATTGGGTTGGCCAAATTTTGAAATAAAAGTAATAGTAGAACACTTATGCTATACCATTCAAACCATTCAAATAACCTTTGGAGATCGAAAATTGAACGTTAAATGAGAGATCATTGAACAAAACATATTTGCATGGTTTTTTTTGTGAGTGTCCTTAAACTTATGATCGGTAGTGTTAACTCTAAAGCGCTGTCCAGACTGAGCAGTTATAACATGTTATAACGGTTGTCAAATAATTGCAACACAGAAACCACCATCAAGATAGCGCTATAACATGTTATAACTCTGTAGTCTGAACGTACTATAAGACTAGTAGGTCCCGATGAAACCTGCTCAACTTTTTGGCTCAGCTCTGGTACTATCTTCGGTCCCAAGCTCGGTTAAATAACAATCAATACGAAACTATCGATTTTAAATTGGCTCACTACTTGACTAGCCTATTGGTCCCAAGCAAATCGATTAACGTACCCCATTCTATTCGAAATTCTAGTACTACACTATGTTTGTTTTGAATTGCCATGAAAGTTTGACAGATAAAATGAGGGGTTCGTGGATTTTCCTATGTTACGAGGGGTGCATCGATTAGCTTGGGACCGAAGATAGTACCAGAGCTGAACCAAAAAGTTGAGCACTTTTTTTCGGGACCTACTAGGCTTAGAGTTACCTGTATGGTTCAATTGTGAACGCATGTTGAAAATTGAAAATGTTCTATTTTTTCTCGATCCGGATTTGACTCCCATGAACTTCTTTTTATGGGGGTACATAAAGGAAGAGGTGTATTCGGTGACAATCAACACGCTAGTTGGTCGAATTTGTCTTGCTGCTCGAAAGATACAAGAGAAAATGAATAATATTAACCTTGTGAAAGAGAGCGGCGCCGGTGGTGTAGTGGTAAGCGTGATTACCTCTCACCCCAGCAGGCCTGGGTTCAATCCCAGTCGGCGCCGCCGGGATGTTCTGAGGCATAGTATCTCTGATCACGCCTTCCTTCGGAAGGGAAGTAAAGCCAGCCGTTGGTCCCCGGTTCATGAGTTGATGGGTCGATAGGTAGGGTCCAGGTGTGGGGGCTGCCTTCCTGGCGTCGGTAGCATTGGTGCTCAGCACGGAAAACAAGATCGATGGAAAACAAACCAAGGAAAAAAAAAACCTTGTGAAAGAGACCGAAAATGGAGGACACATAGAGCAACTATTGAAATAAATTTATGAAAGAAACGAAGATCAGTGTTTCAATTTGATTAATCATTGAAAAATACCCAATCAGTTCAATGAACCGATCCACATTGGTATCGAGAAAAAAAAAAATAGAACATTTTCAATTTTATCATGCGTTCAATTGTTTGTTTTTCTTGTTGACGAGGTTCGGTAGCTCAGTGGTTACCGTTTCTGCTTACTGAGCAGAAGGTCGGGAGTTCAATCCCAGGCCCGTCCCCTTCCTTGCAATTTTTCACTTTGCCTTATTCTGTACCCACTAAATTTTAATGAAAACAAATTCTTCTTTAACACCGATCGCATCACTTACCACAGTGTGGGTCCTGATCTAAAAATAGAAATTGGATGAGTGCGCTCGCGTGTGTGTGTGTGTGTGTGTTTGTGTATTATAATCGCTCTACTAAAAAACGATCCCTGCGTGTGCGTGCAACCTTTCCCCCACATCCAACATCCCAGTGATTTCTCGTGGAAGCGCAGAGGATTTCTCGGTTTCCTTCACAGCGAGTACCACGTCAACACATTCCTTCCCATTCCCTAGTTGACCTGCATTCGGACACGGCCGGCGCTGGTATTGCTAAAATATTAGATCTCCAGTTCTTACACATTGAGGATGAATGTTAGTCCCAAACATCATCTGTTGGTTCTCTGTGTAATTGCAGCTGATCTGGTAATAACAGAGCAGCAACCGTGGGCGGTCAATCTGATTTTTTTTTCAATTGTTTGTTTTTCTTGTCATACTTTTCATACTGTCACTCCGCGTGGCGATCAAGTGTGCACTGCGTATTATCAGATTATCATGTTGTTGTACGTTGATTCAAAGAGTAAATGGTATTAACATTGAGCTGTCCGTAGTTGGGCGTTGTTGAACTTGTGGTACTTGTACAACATTTCATGTGAGTACCAAAGTAACCATAAATCACAAAGTAGCTGGTCCTGGTTGTATCTCTTTTTCGTTTGCATGTAACACTATTTGATATTACTAATCATATCAAATCTATGATGCACCGAGCGTTCATTCCGGGTGGTGGGCGAACTCGGGCGAACCTAAAAATGAAATAGCCCCTTCTCGGACCAAGTGTATTGTTAATGATGCTTCAAAGTCGATTTCTGTGATGGTTGGTATCGCAATAAAAAGAGGTAAAATAGGTAGTACCATCTTCATCAAAATGTACCTGGTTCAACGATATTTAAACATACGCATTCAATCTCGACGACATCTAATTCTGCATTTCAACACCTTGGCCTCTCCTTTAAGTTGCATTTTTTACATTGAATTCAAGTTGACTTTTTTTACACCATACGTAGAATATGTGTTTTTCATTCAACTTTAATGTTTTTGAGAATGAAAGAAATGTCGTTTACGTATAGAATAAAAAGAAGAAGTCCCAAGGAGCATGAGCATGATTGACCGCCCACGGTTGCTGCTCTGTTATTACCAGATCAGCTGCAATTACACAGAGAACCAACAGATGATGTTTGGGACTAACATTCATCCTCAATGTGTAAGATTTGGAGATCTAATATTTAGCAATACCAGCGCCGGCCGTGTCCGAAAGCAGGTCAACTAGGGAATGGGAAGGAATGTGTTGACGTGGTACTCGCTGTGAAGGAAACTGAGAAATCCTCTGCGCTTCCACGAGAAATCACTGGGATGTTGGATGTGGGGAAAGGTTGCACACGCACACGCAGGGATCGTTTTTGGTAGAGCGATTATAATACACAAACACACACACACACACACACGCGAGCGCACTCATCCAATTTCTATTTTTAGATCAGGACCCACACTGTGGTAAGTGATGCGATCGGTGTTAAAGAAGAATTTGTTTTCATTAAAATTTAGTGGGTACAGAATAAGGCAAAGTGAAAAATTGCAAGGAAGGGGACGGGCCTGGGATTGAACTCCCGACCTTCTGCTCAGTAAGCAGAAACGGTAACCACTGAGCTACCGAGCCTCGACAAAAAAAAAGAAGAAGTCCCAAGGAGGACGGCTGAAGTGACTTGATTGGGGTCGATTTCTTTCCGTTGAATTTAATTATTTGTTATCGGTTAGTTAAATATAATTCATTTTTGACGTAGGACTACGTCTGTTATTTCTATATGGGGGTACACTTTGTGAAAACCGAAAATGGAACATGTAACAAAATTATGAAAGATTTTGAACGTTAATAACCCAGCTGCCCCTGGACCAATTTCAATCATTTTATCACCAATCGATCAGAAATATTTCTACGCAGTTTTAGACTTTATCATTTTTCAAAATGTCACTATTGAAAATTGCACGAATGTGCAACTTTTGCTATCATAATTAAAATTATCACCGATTGCCTTCAAAAATCGATTTCTCTAACACAGATTTCAAAGTTGAATTTTATCCGGTCTCACCAAACGCGTGGTGAGTGGTAGTGTTCTCCAGTACACAACGAAAGGCGGCCTGCAAGCAGCGAGCTGCTGCCCACATGAGCATCCATAGAAGGAGGAAATAGCCGCACCGCTATTGATCGGAATCAGTAGCTCTTCGCGAGTCACTATGGGCCATCTATGTCAAGCACGTCATACTAAAGAGTATAAACAGAGAGAGAACCCCGCTCAAATTCCTATTCCTACACAAAACCCAAGCTCCTGCTGCAGTTAACAAATAAGATTTATTATATAAGACCACGTAGTCCTTCGTCACCATTGCGTACAACCCCTTAGGGCTGTCCCTTGTAGTTTTTTTTTTTGCAATTTAAAGAGTAGCATTGCGGTCAAATGCATTACTAAAGTCTGTAGAGAGGGTTTCTACGTGGTTTCCATTATCCATTGTACTCAAGTAAATTTGTCGAAGTCGAACGACCCTTGAAGAAGCCGTGTTGTATGTCAGAAATTCTATTTTTGATTTGGAGAAATAATTTTTCGTTGACAATGGATGATTGAAGATGCTGAGGTTTTGACAGCACCGTACTGTGGCTACCACAGTATTTTACATTGGTTCGTCCGTATACAGTAGCGCCAAATGAAAGCTGTGGTGGGTTCAAAACTCAGCCATCTAAAATGATCCATTGCCTCGAAAATTTTAGGAATGCAAGAGATGATTTTCGTCCCGGCTTTCCCTGCACTAAAAATTAGCTTTCCAAATTTTTGGGAAGGATCCGGATTCCAGTGACAGTGAGTTACATTGCTAGACTTTCATTAATACTGGAGAAATTCCGTCAGGTCCAGGACCTTTTGAGGCGTCTAAATTTTTTAAAGCGTGCAAAATATCCTGCACTTGAAAAGTTGATTGAATGCTGGATCGAATACAAATTAATCGCGGTCGCGATCTCCTTCAGAATGTTATAATTTGAAGAAAAAAAATGCAAATAGATTATAGTTTTTTTCCGAGCTATCACCGACATGTCAATGTATGTTTTTTTAAAAAATCTTCATTCCTTTATTTAACGTCGGTCTCTGTTCCGCAATCTAGTGCCAATCACCCACGGACATCGAATGTGCAGAAAGGCAGCTTCCACATCTGCGTAGGATATCGCACCCATTCAAACACACATGGGCCGGGACCAATGGCTTTACTTCCTTTCCGAAGGAAGACGTGACCAGAGATTTTTATGCTTCAGAAAAATCCCACTGACCTCGGCTGGGATTGAACCCAGACCCACTTGGGTGAGAAAGTACACTCTAAAAAATCTTCCCGTCCGATTTACGTGAAATATCACGTACCTGATCTGTATTTAGAAAATCTCAAATGTTACGTGACGTTAGTAACTTTGACCTGAATTACACACCATGTCTACTAAAAATGTTGGTGAAATTGACCGTATATTCACGTAAACAGATCTAGTGTATTTGTGTTTGTGTGTTTGGGACTTCGATATTTCCGGGAAACGAGATTTACGTGATTTTCAAGTACGCAAGAATAAAATCAATATGGCGTCACCGAGCGTGTTGGAAGAACTTCTTAAAGATTCAAAGTTCCTCAGCGCTTGCTGCAAATGTTGGACGGTAGTTAGATTCTTTTACATGAATTTATTTATGATTATATGTATATATCCTTTTTCTAGTTTTATAATTTCAGACGGTGACATCACCATTTTGAGTCTGCAAACAAGTGTTAATATTTTGTCAGAAATAAAAAAAAAAACTCATACACGTTTCTACCTTACAATAATCATTTAGTCAATATTTTACAATTTTAAGAGTAGATATAAAGCAGAGCTTAAAATTATTGACTGCCTAGGCTGAGTGTGAAAGCACTGCACTATTCAATACATTGCTCTGTGCAGACCGTTTGTACCAAACGGTAAAGGACGAGGCAATGAAAGAGCCAACAAAAACATTCAGTCACTCACGAGTAGTACCATCACGGCAGAATAAACGTGTTGACTGAGCTACTGACTGAGTGCTCGGCTGTCAGTGACTCGTTTACCTCTGAATCATTCAGACTCTCACGAGGCAGTGAATGATGAGGCAGATGGCAGTTCATATTCATATCAAAATAACTCAATGAACCTGACTGTTTCGCGCACTGGATATAAGTATTAATTTAAACACGTGAAATTTATATCTTCCCGATAAAATTGCATAATATTGACTGCTTCTAAATATACTTCCCATTATTCTCATTAAAAAAAATCACGTACAAATTACATGAGAAGCATTTTAAACAAAACGGAATGTCACGTAAAAGTCACCATATGTCCAGTAGTTTTCAACCCGATTTCACGTAAGCAGTACGTGAAAATCAGGTCTTATTTACCTGACTAATCACGTAGATAATTGAAGCTGAATTTTGATCGACTACGTGCAATTCCGGTAAAAGTTACGTGAAGAATAGGGTGGACGAAAACTACCTATGTTTTCACGTCAATTGGACGTGAAGATTTTTCAGAGTGTAGTCACGCTTACCACTAGACCACCGACGCCGGCGTTTTTTGAATATCAGCCAACTTTATGTGGAATATATCACGAATTGGTTGCCTTTAACTTAACGATAACCAATTCACGATATATTCATATAAGGCATAGAAAGCTCTCAATTAGCAACTGTGAAAGTGCATCTAAAACATTAAGTTGAGGGCCGGCGCAAAAAATGAATAAGCCATGGTGCGGTTGTCAGTTGTGTTGAAATGTTTTCCCTGAAATGGCAATAGGGGAATTTACGTATTCTCGGCAACCTAAGCAGCGACGTTCTTTCTATAGCCTTTTTCTCTAAGGAACGCACACATATGCAGTATTGGTTTGTTTACAATATTTTACTGCCAGCTGCTCTAACAATTTCAGTCGAAAGAATTGTCAAAAACTGTTTTGAAACGCTTTTACAAAGCTCCAATCTTCTCTAGTGAGAGCGAGTATTGTCGGCAACCAGTTTTTCTTCGGCACCCGTTCCATTTGAACTGCATGTAAATCTGCTGTTCTATTATCGGCAACTCGAAATCAGCTACAATTTGTAGTGCGTGTGTTGCATTTCAAGAAAACCTTGCTAGATTGCTTTTTCTCAGTGGTAAAAATATAGTCAAATTGAAGCTGAAAGCATAAAGAATCGTTTGTATGCATTCAGCGAAGTGTTTTCGTAAGAAAATCCAGTGAAAATAGTGTTTCAATTTGGATTGCCGAAAATAGTCTGTCATGCCGAAGCCGTCATTTCCCCAACCTGTTTTCCAATTTTATCGTCGCCACAAATTGTTTCGGAGTCTAGTTCGTAGTACAAATGAAACACGTCTAGTTTGTTCTGCGATGGGTTGAATGATTATATTTTCAGTTGTTACAAAACATAAATAGAAACCAATCGTGCCTGAAAATAAAAAAAAAATCGGAAAGGCTTGCAGAAGATCCGATGGAATGATCCAGTATTGATTCGTGAGCAATTCTCGCTGAAACCAGTCCACTTTTTGCACGAGGTTCTCAAAAATCAATTTTGTTTTACTCATTCAAAAGTTCTAGTTATGAAACTAGAAAAATCTATCGGAAAATGTAAAAATTATGGTAACTAGACGCTCTAACAGTTATTAAAAGTTTTTTTTTTTTAATTTTTGCATTTTCTTGAAAACCCCTAATATTTATACACTATAGTAAAGGGGAAAGTTAGAGCATTCATTTGGTATGTTTAGAAATTTTAGCGACCATATTGAACTCGGCCGCCATATTGGATTTATTCTTAAAAATGCGTTTTCACGAGTTACCTCCCACCGATTTTAAAAATCGGTGGTAGGTAAGCTCGTAAAAAACGCATTTTTTATTAATAAATCCAATATGACCGCCAAAATTTCTGAACATGCCAAATGAAAGCCCTTTCCTCTTTACTATGGTGTATAAAAATTAGGGGTTTGCTTGAGAAAGATAATATCTATATTAGTTTAATGAATCAAGAATACGCAAAAATAAAGCTCTTTTGAAAAGAGTTACAGCCCCTGATTACCTTAAATTTTACCTTTGTCGATGTTTCATAACCAGAACTACTGAATGAGTACAAAAAAATGGTTTTTGAGAACCTAGTGAAATGGTTTCAGCGAGAATTGCTCTCGTATAAGACTTAAACAACTTTTAAACTTACCTACAACATTACAGTTCGTCGCATTTCAGAGTATCATCGCTGTCCATTGGCACCTCAACAAATGCTATCTGATTGTCGCATTCACTGTCTTCTTCGTGTTCTTCGTCCGCTGCACCCCCTCCGTAGATCCGAATCCATGTCGCTATCTTTTCCTCCGACGGAGATTCATGGTTATGCGGGCTGCCGGTGGCAGCTATTGATTCGAACAACATCGTTACGGTCAGTGTTGCCGTACAGTATTGCCCTGATTGCCCTGCGCACCGAAACTTGCAACTGTCTCCGTGTTCGTTTATAAAAGTCATGTGGAATTTGTTCTGGTCATATATTAGTATGGGGTAAGATCGCAGAAAGTCAGACTGCATTAGGTACCAGAAGGGTTTCATGGTTTTCGTGTTGCTATCCATGATGCTGTTTTTCCCCAGAGGATAGCGGAAAATGTCCCACAGTTCGACGGGGTGGTTGTGTTTGGGGATCTTTGGTAGGAATCCTTGTTTGCACTGGTTGTCAACATAAAGCACAGCACGGCAACGACGGATGAAGCTGTAGATACACTTCCAAAGGGAGTGAGCTGAATTGGAAGATTGATAGTAATATTCGTAACCATTCTGGAGAATTTTCATCTTCTCTTTGTCGATCGATACCTGGAAGTTGCGATCCGAATCGTTTCTTGAGAGAAGCCTCAACAAGGTAAATGGGCGAAGTGGACCTTCGTTTGCCGGAGCGCCATCGGATGCAAGGATACTGGGATCCGGCAGCAAATCTTTATCCACTTCGGTTGAACCGGTGATGGCGAGAATTTCCCCGTCCGGGAGAGGATCATGGGTGTGGTGGTTCTTGCAGGTGATTACCTTGAGGCAGTCTTCGACGCGAGCAAATGCTTTGCACTTTTTTACGCGACACTTCCAGGAACTCATTCTGTTGTTTCCAATTGTGTGAAGGTAGTATTTGTAGCCTTGGTAGATAATGGCTCGATTTGTGCGGTACTCGGATTGGCAACTGAACAACCAGTAGTACCGACTGGCTCCAATATATTCATCGTAGACGAGTGCTTTGCCGCATGCCAAATAGAAGAGAGCAATTTGCTCTTCGGAATGGTTATGTTTCTTTTCCGGATCAACGGTGGTGACTTGTTTACCATCAGCACTTAAATGGAGAACGACTGGACACTTTCGTACATGTAGCCAGGTACAACTCCATAAACTTGTCCCATCTGATTCTCGAAGGTTTATACGGAAATCTTCTTCATCGAAATGAATGAGTAGCTTGGCTTTCATTCTACTGACCGAAAAGTTCCTATCGGGATCCTGGCGAGCAAGTATAGATAGTATGTTGTTCGAATCATAGTCATTCGCCAAATGTTCAACTAAACCACTGCCTTCTGCGGCATCAGATAGAGTATTGTTCGCACTTCGTTGGATCATTAGATCCATTTCGGAATCCAACATAACTTCGTGAGTGTGCTCTTCTTTTATATAGATAGACTCGTAAATCCCCTCCACAACGGCTGCCACACGACACCCTTCCTGTTTCATACACAGCCATCGACTAGTTCCATACTGGTCCTGCGAAGTGAACGAATATCGGAAGCCTCGGAATATCAAGCCGTAGCCAACTCTATCTCCAGTTTTTACTTCATTCAGAACGTAGAAGGTTTCGTGTTCGTTTCGAACTTCGTCCCAGATTTTCCCAGTCATCGAAGGAACCGACAGAAGTCGTTCCTTGAAGGAGATATTTTCTGCTGGACTCAACGGATTTGAACGACCTTCTATTAATCTTGTAATGATTTTTTGTGGTGTCTTCTCATGAGAATGATCTTTGCGCAAGCAAACGTCCTTAAAGTCTCCTTTGACGATTAGCAAAGCATGACAACTTTGCTTTCTTAAGCATTTCCAGCGTATGACGCCTTTCTTATTTACTTCCTGCAATATGAATACATTATCCCGATATATAACGTACCGGCTTTCGTAGTAGATGGAGAACCGCTTTAACATCCACAATGGTTCATCTCCAATCATCCGCTTCCCTAAAGGATAACCGAACATCTCTGCAGGTTCCACTGGATGGCTGTGGCGTGAGCCTTTGTAAATTTCCAAATGTTTACCATTCCCACTGACCTTTGCCATCATTAAACAATGATGTAACGAATCCATTATACACTTCCAAAGCGTTGATTCATCCTCTTGAGTCCCATAATATCGGTATTCAAAGCCTTCCGTCTTAATCTTTAGCTTAGAACCAGCATTCACACATTCAAAATTTCGCTCCGGATCGTCCTCCTGGAGAACTTGGAATATATCAGGACTTTTCTCTTTCATAACCGATTTTATAGCACGCCGTTGCTGCTCTTTGGAAATCCCGGCTGTTCGCTTAACTGCCTTTACCTGATTATTTTTTTGGAATGCATCTATTGCTTCCGTGGTTTCTAAATCAATCGCAGATCCCTTCAAAACCACATCAATAATTTCCTGTTTCAAGGCTGCATGATTATGGGCACCTATGATTTGAACGTGCTGAAATATTCCTCCTACCTCCAGAATAGCCATGCAAAGCCCTTTCCCTCGTCTGCCACAGTGCCAAATACTTATCGGGTTACTGTTATTGCAGCAATGTAAAAAATATCGGAATCCCGCAAATATCAAGCTTCTTGACTGGTTGTTATACATTTGCCGAGAGTTGAACAACCAGAACGGTTCATTATTGTCGCTGGATTGTACGAATCCTTTCCCTATGGGACATTCCATAATTTTAGGCGGCAGAACTGGGTGAACATGTCTGCTGCGTTTGCTTGTTATAGAAGCTATTTCCCCCTTGGAATCAATCTCCAACTGTACACAACATCTTCGAAGTTTTGATTCTACACAATACCACAAGGTGCCACCTCTACCTGTCGTCGAATGGAATCGAAATTGATAGCCCTCAAAGGCTACCTTCAATTGCTCGCCATTCTTTAACACAACGCTAAAATTCCTTGCATCCGAATCGGCTCCAAGCAGCTCCACGATCTCCGGCCGGATCGCTTCCGGCTTCGGCTTAACCCCGGTCAATTGATCTATTCGTTTGTTTTCATCCTCTATCGAACTATTTGAACCGAGCACGCTAAGTTCCAAACCCAAACCTTCGCTTTGGGTCTCTTCCTGCAGCATCCCATTAGACGGGTATGATGAACTTGCAGCGTTTTCTTGCTGAAATATCGATACCGGTACGTGCTTTGTTTGAAAATCCAGGAATTTTTGAATCCGTTGAATACAGGCTCGGCAAATCTTCGTCACAGGATCCCAAGAATTCATCTGCAATCAGGAAATTAAACAGAACTAACCATCACGATTTTACCATACTGTAATAATACAAATTTACCTGAACTGCTAAACACTCCCGAATTTTGTCCAGCTGATGCTCATTTGAAGCTGCTCCTTCCGGAAATAGATCCAGTAATTTACCACCAATCTTCAGGCAAAATCGGCAGACCCGAATCTCAGTTGGAGCGTCGACCACTTCGGCTTCATCTGCGGCCATTTGATTCTGAGCATAATCATTGCACTGCAAAGCCTGCTTCCAGAAACCGTGGTGCGCATCCAACTCTTGGAGACAAAGGCAGCAAATTCTCGCTGCCGGATCCGTCTCGGGTGACATCTACAAATAGCAAAAATAGTGTAAGAGAATAATCAGTACCCAATGTCGTAATTGTAATTTATTGCTAACAAACGAGAACCTGCCAGTTATACAACTATACATCAAGCCAAGGGAAAAAAAAAACATTCAATTTAGTTTCTATCAATATACCTCCCGTCCGATGCAAATCTTTATTTTGTCCACCGTTGTTGGATCTGCCCGCTTGGAACCTTCCTCGAACAGTGCCGATAGCTGTACTCCGGCGGAAGCCTTGCACAAACAGCAGACTCCAGACGCTGGAAGATCGTCCTCGGGTTCAGTCTTGATTTTTGTTTCCCTTTCGCATCGATCCTGTTCCGGACAATCATTCAACTTTCCTGAAAGCTTGCGTTTTCGACGAGTTCGCGGCATCTTGCATATAATTTTAGGTATAACAGGGCGCAGAAAATAATAAATTAAAATGTGATGATCAAATTTTTGTGAAGTTTTGTACACGTCCCTTCACTTTTCTTGAATGTACACAAAAACCTAAGAGGAAGAGGAGACAACTGGCTTATTTTTGTTGTGACGTGTTCTTCTTCATTTTTGGAAAGGAATTATATCTAGATCAATAATTGAAATAGACGGAACAACCAAACGTAAACAATGGCTTTAAACGCAAATTCTTCGAGAATCAAAGCATATCCAAGCAATCTAACACCGTCATCTGATAGAGCAAACTTGCTTTATCGAATGGCATTGTTAGTTTGCGTGGGAGCGTTTTGATTCTCAAGTATTTTGTTTTTAAAGCCATTGTTTAAGTTTGGCTGTTCCGCCTATTTCAATTGTTGGTCTAGATATTATTAGGTGATCCAAGCGAGGATCCAAGAGACGTTTCTCATAAAGAGCCTGAATTTATAAAGAGACGACATCTTATCCATTTGACAGGTCTTCTGCTCGATTGGAATGACTTTTCCTATCCCTAATAAAAATGGTATGGTTAATTTGCTTAACGACGTGTTCGGGGTATCATCCAAACCATTTGTGGAATTGTTCAATGATTTGGGTTATCGTTCGTTTGTGGTAATTTTTTATTAGGGATGACTTTGACGGACAATCGATTGTTCCAATTTTGACATGTCGCCTCTTTATAAATTTAGGCTCTTTAGTTTCTCAGTGGAACTGACAGCTAGAAATCTAGAGTGTGTGAGTGATCTGGTAAACAAAGCAGAAATTCATATTACACGGCAAAAAAAGTTGTTGAATATTACATCGAAACTGATGCAACCAGGTCAATCCATCGGTTGTGTAATATCCCGAAAAAAAATAACAACAAAAATACATTAAAAAACAATGTAACAATAAGAAGAAAATTATTGTCTTAACAATGATTTATATTGTTACGTCTACAATAAATTTACCTTGATTTATGTTGTACAAAACAATAAATTTCATGGTAAATGGAAAATTTACAATAAAAAAGGGGGGTTGTTAAGTATCTTAACAATGAAATTTTCGTGATTTTCCCATATAATTTTGTTTTTCAATAACATAATATATTATTGTTATTTTACTGTTGGTTGGCGAATTTATTGATTAAAAAAAAATAACAGTGTACTTTAGAGTGTATGTGTTGGCTTGACAGATCTACTTTATCGACTTTAAAAATAAATCGAAAAAATAAAACATTGCCCCGGGAAGGGAAGGGGGTGGTATTTCTGTTACGGGTGGTCCTTTTTTTTACTGGTTATGGATCGAGATTCCATCCGGAACTTGTGAGAAATGCAGGCCAACTCCCCTGCGCTCGATATCCCTAGGTCACGTCTCCTTGGTGGTTGAGCGTCGTTGATAAGTTAATGCATTCGACTGGAGAGAATCGCCCATGAAATATTCTTCCACCTGAGAGTTACTTCCTGACATCTTCAAGTGGTGGAATTTTTTATTATTATTGTATGATTATTGACTGCACGGAAAAGGTCTCCATTAAGCTTTAGAGAGGGTCTAGGATAAGATATGAGCGGACGCGGACTGCCTGATTTTGAGCCAAACGAACTGTCAAAGCCAGAGCCATACGAGCAGCGCCTATCTTAATTACATTAGCAGTGTTGCTGACCCTTTCGATGCTCGGTAATGGCGGCCTGTTTGTATGAGTAAATGTATCCTTCACTGTGCTTTTTGACACTAACTGTAGGGCGTATGTTGTTTCATTTTCTGCTGTTCCTGGAAGAGGGAAAGAGAGGGGTAAAAAACCGAACGTCCAGATAGCACAGTGAAAGATACATTTATTCATACAAATAGGCCGCCATTACCGAGCATGGAAAGCTGGATACCTTTTGGCAAATTTCTATTGCTGATTATTTATAAAATGTACACAGCAAAAAAAAAATATAATATCGATCAATGTAATTCAAGCTGATGTATGAAATAATGATGTAATAGCAAAAAGCAGATGCAATATTACATCAATGGATGTAATTTTGTTCGCAAAATCGATGTACATCGTACAACGTTATACACGGATACGAATTTTGTTCATTTAAAACAAAAATATAAATGTTTATACTCTAAACATATGAATTATTCAAAGTAAATTGAAAGCATGTTTAAAACTAAAATATTTATGTTTGAATTAAATTCAAAAGCATGTTTATTTCAACAATATAGGATTTGGGTAAACGGTTTTAAACGT
Organism: Ochlerotatus camptorhynchus; assembly: GCF_037179485.1. Lineage (NCBI taxonomy): Eukaryota > Metazoa > Arthropoda > Insecta > Diptera > Culicidae > Ochlerotatus > Ochlerotatus camptorhynchus. The sequence continues at coordinate 1,517,398 of NW_027040773.1, forward strand.
GTCATGCCTTTTTATTTCCTTCTTATTACATTCGGAAAAGTTGCCCCAGCTTTGCTCAACCTCAACAGAAAACGGTCATCCATTCCGAATCCATTCCGGATCCTCCTCCGATATCGAACACGGAAAGAAACCGGTATGAGGACCAGTAGCAGAAACCGAGGCAGAAACGGCAAAACGACGCTAATAACACAAATTTGCACCGGTTCCACTGAACTGGAACCCCCGGACACCCACCCCGACGGGTCCTCGCATCCCGGACCTGGTCCCCAATACCCACAGGTCACCTTTAATCGCACCCGAAAAGAGCAGGAATTAAGATGCCCTGCCCGAAGATCTTTTTTTTTCATTTCTTTCCGTTTTATTTTGCTCTACCCTGCAACTATACTCAAATAATTCCAAAATATGTATGTATGAGAAGCATGTTTAAAATAAACATATTTATTATTGTTCGCACAGCTGTCAAACCAAACAAAAATAAATACGTTTATTTTCAACACGAATATTTTTGAAATAAACGCAGCAGTTTGGATGTAATATTCAACAACTTTTTTTTTTCTATGTATAAGTCAACTAATAAGTCAACGCCTTGCAAAAAGTTAATGAAGATCATGTGTCAAATGAAATGTATAATATATAGAGAGAAGATTGATGACAATTTTGAAGATTTCCTGCAAAAGGTGGTAAGCGATGTGAGTAGATGGATTTAGATGAAAGAGATGAAAAACAGATTTTTCGTAGATTGATTCGCTAGCATGACCCGCATAAACGCGAACCATCACATGACCTTACCGATAATGGTTATAAATTGTTTATAATCCCTGCTAAACTTCAACTGAAATGGTTATGGAACTTTACATGAACGTTTGTGTGATAAAGTTTTAACCTTATGTGTTATGGTTTTTTGAAAGCGGACCTTACAAATAATGGGTTGTTAAGAACCATTACCATTCCAAATTCTTGTTTTCTCCATACATTTTTGGAAAGAGAACTATATTAGAACGTTTTTACTTATGGTTTGAGAACATTAATGGTTATGGTTATGGTAGTCAGTAAGGTCCATTAATGGTTTTGTATTATCACTCAACTTTACGTGAAATATATCGTGAATTGGTAATCAGTAATTTACAGGCAACCAATTCGCGATATATTCCACATAAAGTTGATCGATGTTACAAAACCATTCATGGACCTTACTGGTTACCATAACCATTACCATTAATGTTCTCAAACCATAAGTTAAAATGTTTTAGTATAGTTTTCTTTCCGAAAATGTATGGAGAAAACAAGAATTTTGAATGGTAATGGTTCTTAACAACCCATTATTTGTAAGGTCCACTTCCAAAAAACTATAATACTTAAGGTTAAAACTTTATCATTAAACGTTCATGTAAAGTTCCATAACCATTTCAGTTGAAGTTTAGCAGGGATTATAAACAATTTATAACCATTATCGGTAAGGTCAATTTATGGTTCGCGCTTATGCGGGGAGCTCTCGCGTGAGCTTTTTCACCATCTTAAATTGAGATTTGGATGTGTCGTACCCCTCGATTATGGTATGTTTCACTTACACGCTTATTCTGGTCAACTCAAAATTGAGTCGAATGTACTCATCTCAGCGGCAAGTATGGCTACTCAAAATTGAGTAGCCTTATGTTGACTCACTTTTGAGTAAACTACGTTCTCACGTAGACTGAGTCAAATCCACTCGCCGGTATTTTCAGTTGCGAGGAGGGTTTTGTATTTTGATTTTCATTCAAGGAAATGTAAATTGCCTGTTCCGGATTCATTCTACCGGAGCAAAAAACGGTTCAACCTCTATAGTTCAACACCGTTTCCCTAAGCAATTCGTACTTACCTGAAGGCATTCCAGCCGGTTTTGAGTAACATTTTCTATGAGCTTTCCTCCGACATGACTGGCATTTTTTCCAAGTCCAGGATTTTGCTGACTGAGTGGCTTTTACTCAGTTTGACATTTCTCGTTTACTCAATTTTTGACAACTCGATACATCGGACGAAAGTGAGTACGATCGACTCACCTGGTGAGTAAGCAGAAGTTAGCGTGTATCCTACTCAAATTTAGGGAGTTTGAAATAGCGTGTACTCTCTGCGTCGCTGCAAAAACTGTCAGACAAAAGAGAAAAATTTTGATTGTTTGCAAGCCGCTTTCTCTTGATGGTGGAACGTTAATCACCGCTCAACGCAAAATATTTTGCAAAAAATAACTGCAATTCCGCACTAAACTACACAAATTAACGTAGCAGTCGTGACCTTTAAGGTTCCTGTGTTGAAGTATATTGCAGGTAAGATGATGTTTGATTTTCACGGGACGAAAAAATGATGTGTTTATTGCTCTCTCCGCAGCAGACGAAAAGAGTGATAAGCATCAAAACATGGCGGCTCAAGTTGCGGGTGTTTTTGAACCGGAGCTACAGGGTAAGATTGCCAAATCAAAGCTCCTGGTTGTCGGTGCTGGCGGAATCGGTTGTGAAATTCTGAAAAATTTGGTCCTATCCGGATTTCAGGACATCGAAATCGTAAGTTTGTTGTTTGTTTTGAGCGTCTTTTATAGAGCAGGATCATAACCTCAACCCCTGAAGAGGACAGTGATGCCAACTCAGGTGTTAAATGTTTTCCGTTGACTGAGATGTTTATTTTTCAGATTGATTTAGACACGATCGATGTTAGTAACTTGAACCGTCAATTCCTGTTCCATAAGGAGCACGTAGGTAAATCTAAAGCCAATGTAGCGCGGGAGAGTGCGCTTAGCTTCAATCCCAACGTGAAGATCAAGGCGTACCATGACAGTATTACGACGTGAGTGGAATATAGCTGTTATATTTTTTTACATATGTAGCAACGTAATCGATATGTTTGCAGTTCCAACTACGGAGTCAACTTTTTCCAGCAGTTCAAGCTGGTATTGAACGCGCTTGATAACCGAGCCGCACGGAACCACGTTAATCGCCTCTGTCTGACTGCCGATGTTCCGTTGATCGAATCGGGCACCGCGGGTTACAATGGTCAAGTAGAATTGATCAAACGTGGGTTAACTCAGTGTTACGAGTGTACTCCGAAGGCAGCGCAAAAAACATTCCCTGGGTGTACAATCAGGAACACGCCTTCGGAACCGATCCATTGCATCGTCTGGGCGAAGCACCTTTTCAAGTATGTTTTAAATGAACACTAAGATATGTTGTTTAGTATTAGTAACTGTTTAATTTTTACGCTATTGCAGTCAATTGTTCGGCGAGAGCAACGAGGATGAGGATGTGTCACCGGACACAGCTGATCCAGAAGCAGGAGCCAAGGCGGGTGAGAGTGCCCTAGCAGCTGAAGCCAATGAGAAGGGCAATGTTGATCGGATAAACACTCGAACCTGGGCTCAGCAGAGCGGATATGATGCGGAAAAGATATTCAACAAGTTGTTCTACGATGATATCAACTACCTGTTGAGTATGTCGAACTTGTGGAAGAATCGTACCCCTCCGAATCCTGCCAAGTGGGATGCTCTCGAGGAGGAGGGTGAAGCTGCACCAACGGATACGGTTTTGCGTGATCAAAAGGTGCTTAGTTTGACCGAGTCTGCGAAAGTGTTTGCCGAAAGTATTTCCGCCTTGAAGGGCGAATTCGAGAAACTGGCCGATGGCGACCATCTCGTGTGGGATAAGGACGACAAGCATGCGATGGATTTTGTGGCGGCTTGCGCCAATATTCGATCGCAAATTTTCAACATCCCTAGAAAGAGTCGGTTCGAGATTAAGTCTATGGCAGGAAATATCATTCCGGCGATTGCAACGACTAACGCTATCACCGCCGGAGTCGTTGTCATGCACGCCTTCCGCGTGCTGCAAGGCGAACTGGATAAGTGCAAGTCAGTGTATATGCGACTGAGACCGAATGCTCGCAATCAGCTGTTCGTTCCGGATCGAGCTTTGAATCCACCGAATCCAAAGTGTTACGTTTGTGCAGCTAAACCGGAAGTTACACTCAAAGTGGACACTAAAAATGTAACCGTCAAGGAGTTACGGGATGACATTCTGATTAAGGCGTTGAACATGATCAATCCAGATGTGATTCTTGATGGCAAGGGAACAATTGTGATTTCATCCGAGGAAGGTGAAACCGACTGCAATAATGATAAGAAACTGGATCAACTGCAAATCGTCGATGGATGCATCTTGAAAGTGGATGATTTCGTACAGAATTACGAACTCACGGTTACCGTCATCCACAAGGATCCTGGTCGGGACGAGTCTAGCTTCGACATTGTTGCCGATATGGATACGCTAAAACCGAAAGAAGATGAAGAAAAGAAAACAGACGATGCTCAGCCATCAACTTCCGGCCAGAATGGTAATTCGAAAGCTTCTGCACCGTCAACGGCTGCTGACGATGATGACGATATGTGCATTATCGAGGAGGAATCCGATAAGCCTAGTACCTCAGCTGCCGTTGCAGGTCCCAGCAGTTCCGGTTCTGAAAAACGTAAGATAGCTGAAAGTGAGGGACCTTCGTCGAAGAAGGCACGCGTTTCGAATACCGATGATGATGATGATGATGACGACGATTTGATCGTTATCAACTGAACGAACACCGTTTGCGTTGAAGTGTCGGGTACGAAGTTTTTATCCGTAGATTTGCGTAATAGTTGCCCCTTGTAAGCGGCTATTTTGCAATGAACTCCTATAATAAATGTATCTCTTAAAATTAACTGCGGGAGAATGGAACGATGTGTCCGAAATTGCCATGATAATCATAAGTGCCTAGGTACCTAGATATTAATACAACATTCTTTTCATTATGCCAATCCTTCCCATTGGTCATTTTTGTCACCTTGCCGAAGGTGGTATGATGATAACGATGATGACAACCGCTCAAAAAACAGGCCGAAAGGAGCACCAATGGGTAACCCTCTATCTCCTTTCTTGTGTGAACCATGACTAAACTAGAGAGTGATTTTAAGGAGAAGGGATTGCTTCCAAAACGATGGTGGAGACATGTAGGCGATATCTTAAGCGAGAATCTTTGCCAATCATTCTAGATGCCATTAACATCAGTGCACATAGGAATATCAAGTTCACTTGTGAACAAGAGAGGGATGGAGTGTTACCGCTCTTCTTATTCTTCGCCTTTCAAGCTTATTGCTTATCGCATACTAGCTGCTCTCAACTTAGTGTTCTATAGATGCACTTCCACAGTTATTAAGCGGAAGTTTACCGCACCGAAAATATTTTGTTTTTAAATTTTGGGAAAATTTATAAATATTATCTATATCATCACCAGTGTGTTCACTCGGCTGTCGACAAAAGCAGACCACTCTCGATGTGTACCACTCGATCGTCTGTTTTCTCGGCAGCAACCATTGTGTGGTCCTCCTCATTGTTCTTCATCAGCAGTTCTTTCGGTCGGTGTGTCGTCGACTTTCGAAAGCAACCGTTTCGTGATGAGTGTGTGAGTGCTGACCACGTTTTGCGCCCATTGCTGCAATGGACGTGCTCTGACCCTCGTTGGCGTAACCGCCATACAATGAAACTACTGGAAGCAGCTCCAGTTCTGATGGAGGAGGCTTTTTGGATAGCGGAAGATAAAGTGTTTATTGTGTTGTATCTTTTGATTATAGTTTTAAGATGTATTGTATATTGTCCAACCCTCCCCTTGGCTAGTTTTTGCACCTTGCTGTTATTGTTGTTATTATTATTGTTTACGTATAGGCACTGACGTTGGGTGTGATACTGGCGGGTTTTGCCGCAAATCACTCTTATTTTATTTATTTTTACGGAGATAGATTTATTTGGGTTTGCAAGGGAATTATACTATTGAAATATTTCAGAAAGTGCCCAACAGTGCTCCTTCTATTTGCGTGACAAGCTTTCATTGTTGTTTTCATTGAAGTATTACTCAGGAAACAATGTTAAACATCATTTTTGTACATGGTATTGTAACTAATCTTATATGTGCTTCATTTTGATTTGGGATAAGTGTTTGAACTATGACTCGGGATTTCCACTGTGGTGTGCTTCTATTGTGACATACCCATGTGTATTTTTGTGGTGCCACATAGTGGAAGCGTGAGAGCGTAGTTGGAACATTTACCCTATACAATATACAATTTAAAATTAGCTTGGAAACTAACTTCAAAGTGAAGCATTTTAGTCACTTGAAGGTGTCATCTGGGACGAACAAAGATATAATTAATATATGTAAAAGCCAGAAGTACATGAAACACGTTAAATTGTAGTTTAAAAGCATGGGTTATGATTGTGTAGGTAGATTAGAGATTTCAGTTATTTATTAAATAAACTTCAATTATAGAATTCAGAAAGTTAATTAACATAAAAGATAGGACGCGGGGGGTCCGCTTAGGGAGGCGACTAGCCTATGAACTTGTATAACAAATCTTCCTATTTAGTGTATTTGTTAATTACAGACAATGTCAATAGCGAAAGTCATATCTTCAACCAGGCGCTTACGAACAAGTGAAGTTTTAGGAAAGATATGTTAAATATGTTGATAGGTTTGAAATAAGAATTAGGATTGTTGTGCTTTAGTTTTCGGTAAGGTATGATGTGTCAACAAAGCCCTTTTGAGCAAATTTTCAAACATCAAATTGATTGAGTGATTTATTGAAAGACATTGCGTTGCGAAAATTGACAAGTCATACATCTAACATAGTAGTAGTAGCAGTGTCGCATAATCTTATCACAATTGCTGCAAATAGTGCTGGAGGGGCCGGCAGGGCTGAATACGGATCAAACTAACATAACTACTAACACTAAAATGATCCCGGAACTAACACTTATCCATTGCACTTTTAGTTATATATTAGTTCATCTATGCTTCTTTCTATTGTTTGGATCAAGTACAACTAATACTAATCTACCTTTATGTATGTTTTACTCTCTTTTAACCCATTATCTTTATGAATGGCGAATCATATGACGTGAGACACGTACAAGCTGGAACTCAAAGAATTACTTCGAACAGGATGTCAAACAAATTCAGGACCAATCCAAATGAGACCAGAAACCAACAAGGCATCGGGGAGTTATATATTCTGGGAGAGGTATTTGATAAATAATCAAAAAGTGGTAAGTTAAAATCAGAGCCAAGGATCATGAGAGGTAATTGTCAATAATTCATTAATTAGTAGAAATATCGATAACTTTTTCAAGGGAGCGTATCGGCTTTTGTAGGCGGTGCGTTTGGTCGTTGATTTGGCTTAACTGGTGGCTCGCCCACGCGGGCTGGCACTATCATCAGATAGGGGAAAATTTCCTCTACCTGCTGGTGGTGTTGATAAGCGTGTGCGAGCTGCCGGTTGCGCCGGATCACCGATCGGATGCATTATTTGCAGGAGCTGGTGCTTCCCTTTGAAAAAGTAAAGGGTGATACGGTCAAAATTTGGTCAAGGGAAAACGCGTGTAAATCGGTGAAATCGTTTATTTAAAAAATCAAATTAAATTTCTTTTTCAAGTTCAATTAGTATAAAATTCAGGAAAAATAATCAGTTAGGCTTCCGCTTTTCCAAATCCGAATTGCCGGGCCTTACGCTTGACCCCTGCCATCAGATTTTGTACAGCCACCTTGTCCACCTTCTTCGCCGCAGAAAGCCAGTTTGCCTTGAACTGCTGCTCGCCCTTAGCAGTTTTTTTTGTCTTCTTTAGGTTCCGCTTGACAATAGCCCAGTATTTCTCAATTGGGCGGAGCTCTGGCGTGTTGGGAGGGTTCTTGTCCTTGGGAACCACCTGCACGTTGTTGGCGGCGTACCACTCCATGGCCTTTTTACCGTAATGGCAAGATGCCAAATCCGGCCAAAACAGTACGGAACAACCGTGTTTCTTCAGGAAAGGCAGCAGACGTTTATTCCTCGGTTTATTCAAACACTCTTTCACGTAAATTTCTTGGTTGACCGTCCCGGAAGCTATGAAAATGCTGCTTTTCAAGCCACAGGTACAGATGGCTTGCCAAACCAGATATTTCTTTGCAAACTTTGACAGTTTCATGTGCTTGAAAACATCTGCAACCTTTCCCCTTCCTTTTGCCGTATAAAACTCCTGTCCCGGAAGCTGCTTGTAGTCGGCTTTGACGTAGGTTTCGTCGTCCATTACCACGCAGTCAAACTTCGTCAGCATCGTCGTGTACAGCCTCCGGGATCGCGCTTTGGCCGTCGTATTTTGTTTATCATCGCGATTTGGAGTCACTACCTTCTTGTAAGTCGATAGTCCGGCTCGTTTTTTGGCTCGATGCACGGTTGTAGACGATACACCCAGCTTATTTGCGGCATCTCGGAGAGAGAGGTTAGGGTTTCGCTTGAAACTACCGGCAACTCTCTTTGTCGTCTCAGCGGTTTCCGGTTTTCGATTTCCCCCCAATCCAGACTTCCTGGCTGTCGACAAACGTTCCCCAAACACTTTAATTACATTTGTAACGGTTGATTTGGCAACTTTTAGCGATTTTGCCAACTTTGCGTGCGAGTAGCTCGGATTTTCGCGATGCGCGAGCAAAATTTTGATACGCTGCTCTTCTTGCTTGGACGGCATTTTGACAACTGAAGAGTGAATTCCAAAATCAAAATAGGAGCAACATTCTACACACACATACCTTCAAAATGAGGGGTGTTCAGGTTTTTTAAATGCAAAATTGAAAGAAATACGTCAAGTTGATATTGACCAAATTTTGACCGTATCACCCTTTAATCGAGAAATAACCATATTATCCTGTAATGAAATTAGTCATGACAGAGTAACAGATGGGGAAGGACAATAGACACAAGTTGACACAATAAACAAGACAAGTGGGGGTTAATACACAAGACAAAATGACAAAATAAGTGACGACAGAAGACAAGACTGGGACGAAAATCAACCTTTTAAAAAAACAAGAATGCGCAATTATATTATCAAAACTATTTGGATCAGCACAAAAACAACAGTGACCAAACGGGCACCATAGCCTAGGAACGTCTGTGTGTTGATTTGAAATAGAGGCTCATAGAAGCCAAATTTATCAATAAAAGGGGTCCAGTGTAGAGTTTTAGCAAGTTGCTGCCAAAGATGTATTGTATATTGTCCAAGAATCCTCGGCTCTGTAAACTTAATTCGTTTGAGCCTTATCAAATAAATTAATAAACAAAAAAAAATCTATCTCATCATAAAAATAATTAAACTCTCAGCAAAACCGAAAGCTCGATGATTTGTGATTTTTTGAGTCCAACTTTGTGCCATGAAAACTTACAAAAAATATTTTTGCACGTGAATTTTCTTTAAAGAATTAGAAAAAAATGTGATTTTTTAGATTTTTTCAATATTTCAGTGCCAACATTTTAAAGGGGCGTAATTGATTTTGTAAACAATGGCTTTAGCCGTCGATTTCTCGCAAATAAAAGTTCACCTCTCCAAATTAACAATGCTAGCTGGTAAAGGTAACATTATTCTATCCGCTGGTGTCATTAATCTTCATGATTGAGCTTTTATTCACGAGAAATCGAAGGCTAAAGCCATTGTTTACAAATGCAATTACGCCCCTTTGAAATGTTGACACTGATTTTATGATAAATCAAGACGTAATTATTTTTTCGGAACGGTGAACTTCACACCTTAATGGAGAGCTTTCGATGTCTGTAGGTATCATTTTTGCATTAGTATAATTGTGTGGTAAGTTCAATCCTACTCTATGCCCAGCGAAGTCGTGAAATTTCACAACCCGAAAAATTCCTAGACCGGACCGGGAATCGAACACAGTAGCCTATAGCATGGTCTTGCTTTGTAGCTGCGCCTTTACCGACTGAGCTAGGGAAGTGTGTATGTCAGGCATAACATTTGATAACGGCACAAAAGCATTTGTAAATGAACTTTCTAAGGCCCTTTACACGCGAACCAAAGTACGCCCACGCAAACCAATACCACTTTCGGAAAGGTGATAGTTGCCCCTATCCGATGATGTTGTTGATTTGCGTGGGCGTACTTTGGTTCGCGTGTTAAGGGCCTTAGAAAGTTCATTTACAAATGCTTTTGTGCCGTTATGACATTTGAAATCTATAGAAAACCGACAAATACTAGACGAGTTAAACCAAACACTTCCAACCATTCTCATGAACATAAAGTGGCTGCTTTTCATCACATGATCCATAGACTAGAGACTTTAGCACTTAGTGTAACAGGAAAGAAAAAAAGTGTTAGACTATATATTTGAGAAAGCTAGACTAAACGGATACCCAAGAAAAACCATCCAGGCTAATTGAAAACACAGAAACAACGAATACAAAAGATCATTGACTACATTAACACCAATAACAGCATACGCCGACTGTCTGTAGATTAAGACCATAACGTAACCAGACCATTACGAACTGAATTGAGAAAATTTTAAATTTTAGAAAAACCAGCTAAAGACAAGATTAGGAAACACCCAGTTAACGATTTAGCAAAAACTGGAGTTTACCAAGTATCCTGTTCCCAGTATGACAAAATATACATAGGACAGACAAAAAGAACTTTAGACACAATATTTAAAGAACATTCAAGCAGAAGTGACAAAAGCTACTACGGCCACGAAAAAAGGTACTCATTGCCATTTCAAATCCAAAATGGCTGAACATAACAATTGTACGACATATTACAAACACTTGGAAAGTTTAAGTAGCTGAGTTTAGAATTCGTGCTGAATTTATGTATGGGCCCAAATTAGGGGCGACATTACATCCATGTCCCTTACATGTATACATCCAACGACCATTGGCATAGCTAGAAAATTAATCTGGAGGGGCCTAGAGGGCCTGTTGCATTTATTTTATTTTGCTAAATTACGGTTAAATAAAAACTCGTAAATATGTTATTCAAACAAATTGCGTCAAGGCAACTTTTTGTTGAGTGCGACCAATAATATGACATTGAGCCTTACTATTATTTTATGGGAACCAATAAATTTGATTATATTTATTTCATAACAACGATTGGGACCTCGATTGGGGGAGCCTTAAAAGTTTATTGATTTTGCACAAGCAATGATCTTTTGTTGATGCTTTCTGTAATGAAATCACATAGCGTCCGTATGTCATAAAACTAAGCATCTCAAACTTAAGAAAATTCTAAGAGTTCGGTAATTCCATGCATTTTGGTATAAGATTTTATTTAGATTTTGAATATTTCATTATCAATGAAATCTCAGACATACACACCAAATTTAAATCACTGGAAATCAGCAAAATTTTGCTGATTTTGGACTTGACGAAAGATCAGCAAACCTTCCAGCAAAATAATGTTGCTGAAACTTCCAGCAATTCGAACTTCTGTCAAAATGACAACGTTTTACTGAATTTTCAGTAAATCTGTTATGCATTGCTGAAGCTGCCGCATAAATGTAAATGACAGCGTTTAACTGATTTTCCAGAAAATTTCAACGAAATATTACTGAAACAACAGTAAATTTAATTATATCCGTTTCTACTGATTCTTCAGCAAGTTTCAGCTTCATAGTTCGGAACCAGCTGTCAAATTATTGTATTTTCTTTTTTTAATCACAATCACATAAAAAACACATTTAAAAGTACGATACAGCAAATCACAATTTTATTCATTGGCAATTAGTAAATTTCAGAGTACTTTTTTATCCGCGGGGCCCGTGGGGCAATTTTACATGTGCAAGAAAATCAACTTTCCTGCTATCCTCCAATTATATGCTTGCAAAAAAAACACTGGAGCCTGCAAAAACATAATTTATAACTAAAAAATCAACTTACAAAACAATTTCTCGGCATCCCAGTTGTCTATCGCTTTCGACAACAATTTTCATTGCTCCATGTATACACGAAACTTTATAATATCTCATAGTAAAAAAAAAACAAAAACGTACCGTGCCTGGAAGCACGGCAACGAAAAAACGTCAATGAAAAATAAAATTTGAAGTAGATAGTGTAGCCAAGCTTTTCCCGACTGTCATTAAGAAGTTCAATTTACTGATTATCAGCAAATACTCTGACATTCGTCTGTTTGCTGGGTGTCGGCAATGCCAAAAATGTTAATTCTGAATTCCAGTAAAATATTATGCTGAACCCATTTCAGCAAACTGTTTTGCTGAAACCCAAAATATAAATTTGGTGTCACACCAAACTTCTTAAATTATGTTCGGTACTTTTTTTGCTGAACTTAGTCTGTAAAATACAATTTTTACCGATTGTTCTGTAAAATACGGTGTTTTTCCGCTTTTCAGCATTTAAAAGTGACGAATTTCTGTAATTTACAGAAAATTACCGTAAACTGTAAATAAAATTACGGATTGAACCTGTAAATGGCTGCAATTCCGTAATACTGTAAAAAACTATTACGTGTGTACAGTAAAAAAAATGTTTTACAAAACAAACTGTACAGTTAAGTACGATATTTTTGAAAAAGTACCGAACGATTTGTGAATTACGTGCTGTCAAACTTATTTATTGCCCACCTTTTTAAAGTTGGTTATGACTCGTTTCTCCGGTGTTATAAAGTGCGCAATTGGAAAGTGTTTGAAAAATGTGTAAATACTCCAACAAATTTAAGCTCTCGATGGAGGAACAGAAGATCTCTTTCGTTAGTAAGTAAAATTAAAACTATTATTACTATTATTATTGTTTTTATTATTAATTTCGATTATATTTTTTAGATGGTTCTCAAGATGAATGAAGATCCCATCATGTGTTTTTCCTACGGTCAGCTCGGGCACCACCTCCATCACTATCCATGCGCTATCAGCATTTGTGTTCCCTGCAGAAGTGAAAAGATGCATCGGGAAAATGCATCCACCGAATTCAGAGAATGAAGGAATATGAACTCTATGGGTACCTTCATGTTCCAAATCACAATGCTGTTAACAGTTTTCCGACACAGACGGAAAATGCATGCATATTAAAGACATTGTAGCTAATAACATTCGTAGAAAAAAAATATACCAAATAACCTATTTATCTTATTGTTAACTTCAAATTTGAAAAAAGAAAGAATAATCCATGCATCCATAAAAAATGCAGTAACAAAACAATCGGTAATTTTTACCGAACAAATTTTAGATCGACCGGTAAACATTTTACAGCATTTTCGGTAAAAATTTACAGAGCGGTATATGCAAAATTTACAGTATGTATCGGTAAATTTTGACAGCTCAGCTGAATATAAATTTACTGAATGTACTGTAAAACATAAAAATTACCGAATCGATTACCGAATGTTCAGCTGTTCCATATTCGGTAAAAAATTACAATGTTCTGTAAAAAAAATCTTAGTGTGTATACGTTAATCGTTTGCTTCACGCTATTTCAAAACTACCCAAATTTGGGTAGGATCTACCCAGATCCGTCAAAACTAAACCTACCCAAAAATGGGTAAACTGTGTTGGGAGTGGCAAGTTGACAAATGAACAACGTCGATCGGATTGATGTCAATGTTGTTCATTTGTCAACTTGTCACTCCCAACACAGTTTACCCATTTTTGGGTAGGTTTAGTTTTGACAGATATGGGTGGATTCTACCCAAATTTGGGTAGTTTTGAAATAGCGTGTTGGGACCAATAGGCTACACGCAAAGAAATTTCATGTAGTTGAAACAAAAAAAAAAACTTTTTTGAACTGAACAATTCGATATTTTTGTTTTAAAAATTGGTTATGGTTGAACCAACAATATTTTATTTTAAATTCAAAGCAACATATTTTTTAATTTAAAAAAATATCGTTTATTCAACAACAAAAATTGTTGATGCATTTTGTCAATGTAATCAAACGCAATCAGTAAATTGACCGCCATTCTGTGAGCCAATTTTAAATCGTTGGAGGCGAACCAGCCCCAGGCTGAAAGCCTCCCTCTTCTTCTTCTTCTTCTTCTTCGCATTTCAAGCTTATTGCATATCGCATATTAGCTTATTGCGTGCTCTCAACTTAGTGTTCTAGACGCACTTCCACAGTTATTAATTAAGAGCTTTCGATGCCTGTACCATTTTTGCATTGGTATAATTGTGTGGCAAGTCCAATCATACTTCTATGCCCAGGGAAGTCGAGAAATTTTCCAACCCGAAAAATTCCTAGACCGGACTGGGAATTGAACCCAGCCACCTCCAGCATGGTCTTGCTTTGTAGCTGCGTCTCTACCGACTGAGCTACACAGCAAAAAAAGTTGTTGAATATTACATCGAAACTGCTGCAACCAGGTCAATCCATCGGTTGTGTAATATCACATTGTACGATGTACATCGATTTTGCGAACAAAATTACATCCATTGATGTAATATTGCATCTGCTTTTTGCTATTACATCATTATTTCATACATCAGCTTGAATTACGTTGATCGATATTACATTTTTTTTTGCTGTGTAAGGGAGGCCTCCCTAATAAAGATAAATTCTAGATAGAGCTGGAATTAGGACCTAACAGCTTTTGTAAACAATGACTTCTATCGATGATTTCTAGAAATTCAAGGCTCGCCCATGCAAACCAACATCCTCATCGGATAGAAGAAGACTTCTTCTACCCGATGGTTATGTTGGTTATACCCCGTTCACATTACAGCCTATATCACGTAATATAGGCTGTCTTGCAATGAACACTCATACTAAGGATTTCCAGTGAAAACTAGATGTATGAGTGCTCATTGCAATACAGCGTATATCACGTGATATACGCTATAATGTGAACGGGGTATTAGCGTGGGCGTGCCTTGAATTTCTAGAAAACATCGAGAGAAGTCATTGTTTACAAAAGCTGTTACGCCCTAATTCCAGCTCTATCTAGAATTAATTAATTAATTAATTTTAAATCGTTAATAGTACGTTCAGACTACAGAGTTATAACATGTTATAGCGCTATCTTGATGTTGGTTTCTGTGTTGCAATTATTTGACAACCGTTATAACATGTTTTAACTCTCCAGTCTGGACAGAGAATAACTTTTCGGTTATTCATTGCGAATGTTACTTACGACATAATGAAAATTTGCTCTTGAAGTATTTATTGAAGATAGTATATACTTTATTTATCACCGTTAGCTTTTGTGGTTTTTATCACAATGTCATGTGCTTTTATGTAGAACAAAGTGTGGTATGTCATACCTTTTCAGGTCCTAAAATTGTGAGTAATGTTTGACAAATTACTTTCTTGTACAGTTTTAAATCACCAAAGATGAGCTCTTCGGACGAAAAAACCGTAGATACTGAGTCTCCGCCCTCGATCAAATCAGGGTTAGTTCCCCGGAAGGAAAGCTCATCGGAATCCGAAGAAAATGACTCGGAACCGGAAGGAACTGCTGATGAAAGTGAAGAGGAAACAGGTAATAACAGTGAGGAAACTGATGAAACTGAGAAATCCCCACAACTCGTTCCCGTAGATCCCAAACCATCATCAGTACCGAAGGCTAAGCTTGCTCCCCGTAATGCTGTCAAATCGAAAACGTATGACAAAATGGTTTATGAAGCAATGGAAAAGCTGAACGAAAATAGACGGTTAGGTGTGTCCATCCAGCGGATTGTGAAATATGTCAGCGAGAATAACGATGCACCGTCCAAAAGGGTCAAATTATACTGCAAGAAAGCCATTGATAAAGGACTGAAAGAGAATACCTATATTCACACTTCCGGATCGGGTTTTTCGGGATCGATTGTCTTCTCAGTCGACCATTGGAATGTGCTGAAGAAAGAACAGAAAAAAGCATTGAAAGCTGCAGAGAGAGAAGAACAATCTAAAACTACGGCTAAACGTAAACCCATACCCAAGCAGAAAGTTGAGCCAAAACCAAAGGCACCGAAGAAGCCGGGAGCGGATTCAAAGTCGAAGAATCCTCAAGGCCAGAAGGACAAGAATAACAATCCCACTGTTGGTAAAGCTGCAGCAAAGAAAACGAAGAAGCCTATAATACTCTCCGTAGTCCTTCCGACGACCAAGGCAAGACCGAAACGTAAAGCGGCCCCAGGGGCCGAAACTAACAAAGACAAATGATCTGCTGAAACTCTACGGTATGTGGCCAAGGGTAGGCAACAAGCTGCAGCTACCACCAGGAATTAATCCATAGATGCGTAATAAAATAATTATTGGCAATAATAATAATAATAATTAATGGTTGAGAATGTTATTTGAATGTAATTTTGTAAGTTAACTGTTTAAGTTGATATGTTAATATACAGTACCGGACATAAGTAATAATAATGAACAGTCAAGATTCCTATATCACGGTTGTCACTGGATTTCTATAATACGGTCGGTCCGGCATTAACGAATACACGTACCAAATGGGATTTGACCTAATTGGGACCAAACACTGATTGTACGGTAATTTGAAGAGATAACTTCCTGATGTCTTTGAAGAAGTTGTTGCCGTCTCTGAATACATTAAAGGCATTTCCAAAGATTTCTTCACTTTTTACGCTTTCATCCCAGATGTTTCAGTTGCCAGATTTACCGAAGAGGATACGCATAATAAACTTTGATAGATTTCCTTCATTTTGGCTGCGCTTTTCATGCGATTGAAATTTTGACAGTAGATCAAAATTTCAGTCGCATTCTTTTTAAGTGAAGAAATTTTTGGAAGTACATCGGTTGATAAAATATGTTTAATAGTATTATTCCAAGTTGTCAGATGCCGCCTGTTTTGGTACACCATATTCTTCGTGCACCTCGAAAAAGATCTTTCCTCCGCTAAGGCCGGTACCCTAATAAAAAAATTATGGTTATTTTGCTTAACGACGTGTTCCGAGGTATCATCCAAACCATATATGGAAAAGTTAGGGGAAATGGATGTAATGTCGGTCTAAATGCTCCTAATTTGGGTCCATACATAAAATCAGCAATCGACGGTTGCTACTCTGTTATTGCCAGACCAGCTGTAATTACACAGAGAACCAATAGACGATGCTTGGGACTAGCAATCATCCTCAATGTGTAAAAACTTGTGATCTCGAATTAAGCAATACCAGCGCCAGCCGCGCCTGAACGCAGGTCAAGAAAGGAATGGGTAGGAATGTGTTGACGTGACACTCACTTTGATGGAAGCCGAGGAGCCCTCTGCACTTCCACGAGGAATCACAGGGATGTTGGGTAAGAGGGTTGGGTTTGCAGCAGGGTTCGTTTTGGTAAACGATAAGCTGAACTGATGTTCTAACGATCGTATAACGCGAAGGAGCTTGGGATTGAACCCACGGTCATCTGCTCAGTAAGCAAAAACGTTTGCTACTAGGCAAACGAGCTCCTTTTTAATCATCGAGTTGCTGTTATTACCATGTAGTCATATTAACAAATAAAACCAGGCTTGCAATTGCTCATCACAGCCAAAATGCCAATCCTCGGAATCATGAAACTATGAGATACCACAATGACAATTCTTACCCGCAAGAAGCAAGAATGATCTCTGATTGCTCGCTCATCACGTTGCTCATCGTTACAGCTAATCGCCATTGCGACCCTCTGAAAGCCAAACTAACATGTTTTATGTATCATACAGATACTTTACCTCCTCTTCCTGCATTCTGCCAACAGGAACCACCATCACCAAAATACCCCACAGCCCCGCAAATCCGAAAAACAGCATTCCATCGGTAACGAGCATTTGCCAGCTTGAATAAAACGATTGACGAATCTTGATGTGGATGGGCTTGAGATTAGACTCAGGATGTTCTGCTCAGTAAGCATAAACGGTTGCTCTAAGGCCACCGAGCCCCTCATACTTGCGGCATACTATTTTGGGCGCCCATATACCCTAATAAAAATATACCATAAACGAATGATAACCCAAATGATTGAACTATTCCACAAATGGTTTGGATTATACCCAGAACACGTCGTTAAGGAAAATAACCATAACAATTTTATTAGGGTAGGCGTGTACTATGTAGGGTAGCTCATCTCTCGTCGTGATGGTGGGATATAGCAGACAAATTAGAGACGAAACATTTGAGAGGAAACAAAGAGGTATTAGTATTAGTTATATCTGAACAAACAAAACAAAAGAAGAGCAGAACAATAAAAAGAGAATAAAGATAAAATGGAAAACAAAGAAAAAGAAACGTAGGCAGATTATTGAAAAAGTATAAAAACAATAAAAAGAAGCATAGATCAATAACTAGGAAAACAGAACTACTTTATAACTAAAAGTGCAATGAATGAGCGTTAGTGTTAGAGTTATGATCGTTTTGATCCGTAGTCAACCCTGCCAGCCTCTTAAACACTAGTTGCAGGCAGTGGTTGTTCAATCATGCGACACTGTAACTACTACTATGTTAGAGGTATGATTCGTCAAGTTTATACAACTCAATGTTTCAATTGACGTAAACTATTTATCGTGCAATTACAAAAGCAAACCTTAAATAACAATTATATGGTAATATTATATTTCTTATATAAATAACTTTGATGAAAACAAAAACAAATGCAAAATGAAACTTGACAAACCATCGTCAAACCCCCCATTCTAGGGCAGGGCAATAGGGAGGATTATTGTCACAAGAGACAAACACAGCAACAACGAGAGATAAAAAGGGGGAGAAACAAGATAAACAATTGAGCCATATGTGTTAACTCAAGGCAACGGAGGCTTAACAAAGTAATCAAACAAGTTGACATAAATCTAACCAGGGTCCAGGCCAAGGAAAAAGCAAGCAGCAACCCAGGATAGAAGTGTTTCACGTTGGCCCCATGCGTAACTTAAGGTGCACAAGATACCTGACTGTTTAAGTGAGGGAAGGTACATCGTTGGATAGCAATAAATAATAAATAAATAATACTAACGAAATAACTAACGAATGGAGGACTTTGACTACCCAGCCATGCAATAGTCTCATTTCGTGCCTTATGGCAACTTGATGAGTCTATTGCGCTCATCTTCTGGCACCACCCAGGGGAGACTTGGTCCTGTACCTAATGCTTAACTTATCTCCATTCCACTCAGCTACTCGGAATTTCTTGTGATATTTGAGATAATTCAATGCAGACGTCTTTCCAAACTTGGCAGATCGACAGGTAATCGGTGAGTTACCACGATGGTTGCTAATCAACAACTCGACAACATCTCATCGTCAACGCATGCTATGAGAATTTCTCATTGCAAACAATAACGAAATGACGCCATCGAGCTATCGATCAACTACCCTGTTACCACCTGGTACCTTATAGCACGCTGCTAGGAGGCGGACTGGAAGAATCGATGAGCAACCTCCCCCTAATCAACTAAATTTTCAATAGCGACCATAAATATCCATTAGTACCGTCCCAATGACGCGTTCATTTAGATAAAATAGATAAATAGCAGATTTTTAGCGATGGGCCCAATCTTAGATCCATAGGCCAACGTTAGAGCCATTTCCCCTATATGCTAAATAAAGGCGAGCGATTTTAATAATTTTTATGTCCCGTAGTCGCGCTTTCAGGTAACCATCAGCTGATTGCTGCGTCAAGCTTACGATGTGTTGGCGCATAGGGTCGAGTGATCATCCAGGTGTTGAATTTGATTGCAGAAGTGTTGACGGAGCGGTGTTTTCTGTTGGTTATTGCATATGGAATGCATGGTCGATTTCTTAAATGTTTTCGCTTAATAAAATTTGATTAATTATGTATACAGATTTATTTTATACCAGTACTTAGATGTTCAGTTTACACGTCTATGAGAAGAAATAATTCTTAAATAGAGCAAAATAGTTTTCATTCAGATTTTTTTACATTGATATCTTCTTAACCGTTCAGAATATGGTGCTTGCACGGCAGAACATAAGATATTCAATTGTCTAAAATTATCGAATCCATAAAAATAAATTTGCTCTAAATCTATAGTATTTTAATTGTTTTTCAACAGTTATTATGTTGAATTCTCAAGAATACATATTACGAGAACCATTTGGTTATGAGGCAGTATCGCATGTTTCCTCCCCGATCTTCCTAGCCAAGAATTAGCTCTGCATACTCACTGCAGTAAGCCATTTGATCTAATGGCATTCGGACTGATGTCATTTGGTATAAATAAACTTTAGGTAGGTATTTGTAGCAAAAAAATGTTATTTATTAACTCTGATCAACCTACTTATGATTCACCTTGGTTTCCACTTCATCGATGGACTCAATTGCTTCAACTTCAACCTGTTCATCTTCATACATTTCTATTTCCTCCTCCAGGGGCGATGTATTAGCGGAGTATTTGCCCCTGACTCCGGCCCATCTAATGCCTCCTTTCAGTCTGTTGGGGCCCTTTCGATTGAATTTATCATTCCAATGCTTATCCTGCGGTTCGATTCGGTGTTTGTACTTAATATGGTTGGACAGGAAATGATCCTGGCTGTATTTCAACGGGCACAAATTGCACTGGAACACTTTTTCCGCTTCCTCGACATGCGATTCATAGTGCTTAATGAAAACCTGACGAGTCGTAAGCTTTTTGTCGCAAATCTCACACTCATACGGGTACATCCCGGTATGGCGAATCTCGTGCTTGTACAGCTCAGTGGTCGAACAGAACTTTGATGAGCAGTACTTGCAAGGGTAGTTTTTCTCGCTGGTATGCGTGTTCATGTGCTTCCGTAAGTGAAAACTGCGCTTGAATGATTGGCCGCACACGTCGCACTTGTAGCGACGATCTTCGGAATGGGAAATCATGTGCGAGTAGAGATTGGATGCAGCTGGGAAGGTTACGTTACATATCTTGCACTTATGTTGCTTAGGACGCTCGTGACGTACCATACAGTTCCGCACGTTGGATCCGTGTTTGTACTTCTTCCCACAGATCGGACAAGGAAATTCCGCTTTCGTCTTATGGGTGGCCATATGCACGTCCAGACTGTTCTCTTGAGCGAAGCCTAAGAAATGATTAAGAATTAGCTCTCAACGAAAAATCCTTCGTTCCTCCTAAACAATTATACGACATTTACCTTTTCCACATGTGTCACAAACGTGAACCTTCTCGTAATACACAAATCGTTGATGACCGCGGAGGTCTCTGGCGGATTTGTACCTTCGGTAGCAAATCTTGCATTCAAATGGTCTTTCAGTATCCTGCTCGTCGTTATAGTAGACCTTCGGCCGATTTGCATGTTCTTCTATCGAATGTTGCTCCAAGGCATGTTGTGATTCGAATCGCTTCCGGCATCCACAGCAAATAAATGCGCTTTGTCCAGTGTGAGTCGCTTCATGTTCAATCAGCTCCTTGAGCGTACGACGCGCTACACTACATTTGCTACACGCATAAAGCTTCTTATCTGCAGCTCGCCGGAGATGCTTATTAAGGAAGGAATTATTTTTAAACCGTTTGTAGCATCCTCCGCATTCAATTGGCATTTCCTCTAGGCAATCAATTCTCTGCGGCAAATGGATCTCTTCCTGATGAGAGTTCAATTCACTCATCAACGAAAACACTTTAGCGCAACCGCAACACCTCAAAACTGTTACGGTTACTTCCTCGTCCTTTTCTTCCTGCCTTGCACTAAGCATCCTGTACGGAAAGCGCTCATGTGTTCGCCTCTCTTGTAGCGTTTGGAACCGCGACAAGCAAATCACGCACTGGTAAGGCCTGTCTTCGTAATTTTCAATAGATTCACTTCTATGATTGACGGAATGGCAGAGGAGCTCCTCCTTTTCGAAGCAAGAAAATCTACATCCACAGCATTT
This sequence comes from Ochlerotatus camptorhynchus, assembly GCF_037179485.1. NCBI lineage: Eukaryota > Metazoa > Arthropoda > Insecta > Diptera > Culicidae > Ochlerotatus > Ochlerotatus camptorhynchus. The sequence goes on from NW_027040773.1 coordinate 1,538,990, forward strand.
GTACATTCTGTCCTCATGAAAAGTCCTCTTATGCTGCAGCAGTCCATTCGATGAGAAAAAGTTACATCCACAGAACTTGCACTTCTTCAATGGCGGCACATTATGTTTCCCTGCTCTATGGATATCTAATTTGTATTCATTTGAGAATAGTGCATAACATACGTGGCAATGAACTTTTCCCTCTGATATATCCGTATCCCCTCGAGGACGGTGCTTACTAAAAGAATGCTTCCTCAATTGGCGTTCCGTTTCAAAGGCCGCATCACAACCACAGCAGAGCACCTTCTGATGGTTTGTGTGATCGATAACTTGCTCCGACAGTACGTCCTCGATCTTGACATCACTCTGATCGTCTACGTCTATTTCCAACAGCAATGATTCTTGTTCATCCAAATATTCTACTTCATACAATCTTCCGTCGTCCAGCTCTTCAACATTCACCTCGAAAGCCAGCTCAGAAGTGGCTGTCTTGGTAAACAGCATATCGTATAGAGCTTCCTGCGATTGTTGAGACTGCTGACGAAGTCTGTAAGCTTCTTCCAAGCGCGAAAGGCACATCGAGCAGATGTTTTTCGGATAGAAGTCATCCTCAGATAACTGAAATGAAAGAAACCCACATTTACACAATAGAACTTCTGCTTTAGGATTCTACAATAAGATAAATTCTGACCTCCAATCCACAGATAGTCTGCAGTAATTCGGCTATTGAGAATTCCGGGCTTGAAATGTCCTGTTAAAACGATTAAAATTTATAAAATTATTTAATAATGGTTATACCGTTATACCTATACGATCCAATCAATGACCTACTTCTAATATAGAACTTACATTCTGAGACTCAAAGATGTTAACCAGCAGAAAGTCGATATCCATGCTTCCACCACCCAAACAGATCCGGCAAATGTTTTCTATGTAATCCATGTCCAATTGAATTTGAGTGAAACAAAGATCCTAATTTTATATTTTGAATAAATTCACTCCGCTTGCGATCAACAATCAAATTCAATAAACTATTTCTGACACTTTCCGATTTGTTTATTTGTTGTACAGCGTTGCCAAAAATGTGATAAAATTGGTAAAAAACAATATTACGGCAGAATCCATCTCCATATTGATTGCGGTTTGCACTCAGAAAATATTCAACACGCTAACCCCGAAGTACCCATTAATGAGAAAAAAAAGTACCCATTTCAAAGAAATGTGGCTTAACTCATGAAATGAGTAAAACCAACTTTACTCATTAATGAGTATTTCACGAGTACTTCATAAAATTCATTTTTTAGAAAAAAAAAACAAGCCTTTAGGACTCATTACCATCAATAATAAATACGTCAAAATTCATCTTAAAATCATCACACAAAGCTCAAATTAAAATAATCAAACAAATCACTTTTTTTATTAGTTCAAATCAAGCAAAAATTAATTGAATATTTGATGTATAGATTATAGACAGCTGCCGATGCAAGTTCCCTGAGGTCTGCTTTTGTCGGTTTGCTGCGGTAATAGAAGGGATTTTTTATGCGATACTTGTCCATCCTATCCTCCTCCAGCACTTGCTTTACTTCCATCGGCTTAACATCCGGCAAGTGGTCATTAACTTGTCCAGCTTTCTGGGGGTGATACTACAGGATGTGGGCCTTCAAAGCTTTTAATAGAAGCTGTATTGAGCCACAACCAGCACCGTAATGGAACAGGATTCAGATAACCTGAAACTATAGTTATAGTTATAACGCAGTGCATCCGGAAACAAAATAAGATAATGCTGAACGAATTACAGAAAAATCAAAATAAACGAAAAATATTCTACCTTTCAGTTTTCCGTACTCTTCTGGGTTCAGTTGGTCTTTTAGGGCTTCCATTTTCTCTCTAATCCCGTCATATATAACTGATTTGCACTTGCAAAATGCCGTCACTTTTGCACTGAATCAATAATGAATCTCTTTTAGTCATTTTTATTCCAGAACAGGTTTTCAAAGAAGGGGAAAAAGTACCCATTTTTCAATATTAAGAAAATACTCTAAGGTAACTCTAAGACCACTGGGTCCCGAAGAAAATCATTATTATTTTTGGCTCACTCAGTACCAGAACAACGGGGCCAAGTAGTCCCAAGCTATATGTTCTTTCGGATTGCTCAGCGCGAAAGCGAATCAATGGACTGTATAAAAACGTGTTTACTGAACGATAACTTTATTGTAACTGAGTTTTGTTATTGAGGATTTCCGGTCTGACGAAATAGCAAGAAAATCAAGACAGTAAAACAGGGGTGGGTTAATTATGAATGTTTACAGTGGTTAGGGTGTAGGAAAGTATTTGCACTGATCCAAATTTCTTTGATTTTTCGATGAACATTCTCCCCCAGGTGAGGTGGATACCTCAATCCTCCTTCTGTGCCGTTCAACTGTTATCGACGATTGGCAATACAGCTATCTTGGTTGTCGGTCTACGGAAGGTGCCATTCTTCGTACGTACTGTGACTACCCGTGTAACGCCATCCTTTCCAGGGTGTGTTTCGATGATTCTGCCTAACTTCCAGGATTGGGGCGGCATATTATCTTCTTGCAGAATAACAAGCATTCCATTCCGCAGTAAGGCAGGTTCTTTCAACCATTTGCTTCGCTTTTGAAGAGATGTGATGTACTCGTTTGACCACCGGCGCCAGAATGATTGTTTTCTCTTCTGAACCAGTTGGTATCTCGATAGAACTCCATCCCTCAGATTTTCGTAGATCGGTTCTGCAACGGATGTCAGCTCTCGACCGATCAAAAAATGGCCCGGACTTAGAGCTTCGTAATCGATCGGATCGTCATTCATAGGAATCAATGGCCTTGAGTTTAATATAGCCTCAATTTGTATCAAAAGAGTATTCATTTCTTCGTATGTCAGGTGGCTTTCTGACAACGATTTGTAGAGATGGGTTTTCATGCTCTTCACGTTCGATTCCCATAGACCTCCTTGGTGAGGTGCTCTTGGAGCGATAAAGTGCCAATTGATTTCTCGCTGTTGGCAAAATTCGCTCACTTTCTGCTCAAGAGTTTGAGACTTCAAAAGTTGTCTCAGCTCAACTAGTTCCTTTGATGCTCCAGTAAAATTTGTGCCGTTATCTGAGTACAACTCTGATACATTTCCACGACGTCCGACAAATCGGTGCAGAGCAGCTATGAATCCATCGGTCGTCAACGATGACACCAACTCCAAATGAATCGCTTTTGTACTCATGCACACAAACAAGCTTACGTATGCTTTCAGTGCACTTTTACCTCGTCCTTGCTTAAGGTAAAATGGTCCTGCGTAATCAACTCCTGTTCGGCAAAACGGCTGGGCTGCGGTTACCCGAACGCTAGGAAGATCACCCATATACTGATCCAAAGTCTTTGGCTTCATTCTGTAACAGGTAACGCACTTTCGTAGTACACGATGAATCGTCCTTTTAGCATTGACTGGCCAAAATTTCTTTCGTACGACCGCTAGTAAACCATTCAAACCGAGATGGAGATGTTCCTTATGAAGAGCCGAGATCAAAGTTTCTGTGAAACGGTTGTTTTCTGGCAATATCATTGGATGCTTCTGGTCCTTGGGAAGGTCAGAGTGCCGGATTCGACCACCAACTCGCAGGATACACTTGTCCACCACAGGATTCAAGTTCTTTAACTTGCCCTTGATGGATTTACCCTTCAGAATATAATCAATTTCATCAGCATACACTTCCAGTTGTACACAAATCACCATCATCTTTAATCCATCTTCCAGGTCATGCAGAGTCAAATTGTGTCCAGTACGTTTCTCGCTCGTATTTTTCGTCCTGCAGTTAAATATAAAGCGGGCAACGTAGCCGAACACACGCTGCAGTCGCCGAAAATTGCTGCTTGCCATTAAAACTTCATATGGTCGATTTTCATGCACTGCTAGCAACATAACAACATCAGCATCTTCAACGTATTCCTTCTGCTCTGCTACTGGAACATTATCGTCGTGCTCGTTCACCCGAAGAAATAGTGGACCATGCCACCACAGCTCGCTTTTCATCAACTCCATTGGAAATAATCCCCGAGATACCACGTCCGCAGGGTTCGACTTCGATGACACATGATTCCAATTCGATCCAGGTTGTAAATTGTTTATTTTCGCAACATGATTTCTAACGAATACCGATGTTTCTTGCTTCAGTCTTTGTAACCAACAAAGTACAATGCTGGAGTCGGACCACAACACCACTTGATCTGGTGTAAAGTCCAAAGCTTCACAAACTGCCTTCATTTGTCGTGCCAAAAGCAACGCCGCACATAACTCAAGTCGTGGAATAGTCATCTCAGTAGGCTTTGCATCTGATTTGACACTTCTCTGCAGTTCTTTCATGGGAGCGACCCTCGATTTACCACACATAAGCTTCATATCAGCCGTTCCATCATCCTTAACACTTCGCATGTATATACAGCAGCCGTAAGCAACACCGGAAGCGTCCGCGAATCCATGCAGCTCCAACTTAACTGCATCGTCTGATGTCACCCTACGCTCGATCTTTTCCGATGCGATTCCACAAAGTTCGGATCTAAATCGGTTCCAAGTTTGCAGTAAATCATTCGGTATGTGCTCATCCCATCCTATTTTATTCATCCACAGTTGCTGCATAATCAATTTGGAAATTATCACGGTCGGCGCAAGAAGACCAAGCGGATTATAAATCTTTGCTGTCTCCGATAACACCTGGCGCTTCGTTGGTTTCTTCAGGGCTTCATTTATCGGTGATACTCGGAACATAAATTGGTCTTCGGTTGGATCCCAGAACAATCCAAGCGTCTTGATCACCCCATTAACTTCGCAATCTTCAAAATTCATCTGCTTTTCCTGAGCTTCCACAGGAATCTCTTTCAACAGCTTCGGATGATTGGCGCACCATTTATGAAGACCAAAACCACCTCTTTGTAGCAATGCAATCAAGTCCTTCTGCAGCTTAACAGCTTCAACCAGGGAGTTAGCTCCGGTCAAGACATCATCAATGTAGAACGACTTCTTTATTTCGGCGCTGGCTTCTGGAAAATCGTCCTTTTCGTCGTCGGCTAGCTGGTTCAACGATCGTGTTGCCAGAAACGGTGCAGCAGCCGTCCCATAGGTAACCGTATTCAGCTCTATCTCTTTCAATGGTTCGGAACTTTTCTTTCGAAATAGAATTTTCTGATACTTCCTATGTGATCTATGTATCAGAACTTGTCTGTACATTTTAGGTACATCTGCTGTAAAGGTGTACTTGAATGTTCTAAACCGAAGTGTGATGCCGAAGAGACTGCTCTGGACAGTTGGTCCAACTTTCATAACGTCGTTGAGTGACAGACCTGATTCGCTCTTTGCGGAGGCATCAAAAACAACTCTCAATTTTGTTGAGGAGCTGTCCGGTTTCATCACACAGTGGTGAGGAAGAAAATAAGCGAAGTCCGTATCATCTCCGTCACTGCATTCAACCTCTACACAGTGCCCGAGTGCTAGGTATTCCTCAATAAATTCCCTATACATTCGCTTCATCTCTGGATCCTTGTCTAATCTTCTTTCCAGGAGCTCAAAACGCCTTTCAGCTTGCCTTCGAGTCATCCCCAAATCACCGACGTTCTCTCGAAGAGGTAGCATAACAACATACCTTCCGTCATCTGTACGACTATGCGTCTCCATGAAATGAACTTCGCCACCGTCGTCTGGAGCAGCGGATTCCTCATCCTCCATTTGTTCGTCAACGGCCCAAAACCGTTTCAGCAGTTCATGTAGGTTTTCTTCTGGCTCTGCTACGGGGGCAACTTGGCAGACCCGCACGGTATTCACTGGTCTCGCATCGATGACTGAACCGGCCACTAGCCAACCCAGAACACTTTCTTGGAGCAATGGAAGATCATTAGACATTTTGACCTTACCTGATAGCAGCAGTTCATAGAAAACTTCCGCTCCGATGAGCATATCGATACGGCTTGGTTGGTGGAACTTCCTATCAGCCAATACCAAATCGTCAGGAATCGGCCAACTCGAAACATCAATCTTCTTCGCTGGTAGAGATCCCGTCACATGAGGCACTATCAAGTAATCCAAGTTGAACTCATAATCCATCGCCAACGATTTCACTGCAGTATGGACCTTGAACTTCACTTTTGACTTCATTCCGTTTACTCCAATCACAGGAATATCCACGCTCTTCTTTGGTAGGCACAACAAATCTGCTACTCGTTCCGAAATAAAACAAGCCATTGCTCCGGAATCAAGTAACGCGCGACATTTATGCATTACACCACACGAGTCAATCACTTCTACTACAGCCGTTGCCAACAAAACTTGCTTCGTCGTTCCATAGGGTAGTTCCGGAATCATACATTTAGCTGCAGTCAACGATTGTCCACTGGAATTATCCGATGCTCTTTCTCCACTGCGTGGTGCTTCACCAGGTGATGCTTGCGGTGGATTCAATGCTGGTTTTCGATCGTCTGGATACAAAAAACTGTGATGTTTCTTTGAACACGATGCGCAGACTTGACTGGTTTTGCAATTAACCGTTCGGTGTCCCTTCTTCAGGCAAGAAAAGCACAAGCCTACTTGCTTCGCCTTATTGTATCGAGCTTCGACATTCATGTTTTTGAAGACGTCGCATTTTGCCACCTCATGGCTTGATTCACATACTGGACAGTTGTCGCCAGACTTTTGCAGCACTACCGAGTGCGTCTTGCTCACTATCGCAGCACTCTTTGGAACCGAAATCACTGTTCTAATCTTCGGTGCATTTGTCATTTGCTCACAACGTTCTAACACGTAACTGCGTTTCCGTAGAAAAGCGATCGTATCCTTATAAGTTGGCATTTTACCGTGTTCAATAGTCGACTCCCAACACTTTCTGGTTTCAGGATCCAGCTTCGTCGTTAGCAATGTAATTACGATTACTTCCGACATTCCATCCATCTTAAGCTTATGGAATTCCAATGAACTCACCCGTTTTTCACAATCATCAATCAGGGTTTTCAATTCTTGTGACGTTTCCTTGACCATTTGCTTGAGGTTGAGAAGCTTCATCACATGACCGTGCAGTACCATAGGAAGGTTTTCAAAGCGTTCCGTCAAAATTTTCCATGCACCTTCGTAGTTGTTGTCATTTATGGTCTGCTGATAAATCGCACCCTGAGCCTTTCCTACCAAAGCTTTATCCAAATAATGTAGCTTGGTAGCAGGGGAATCACCAACGCACTTATCGACGATATCGCGAAACATTGATTTAAATTTAAACCAATTTTCGTAGCGTCCGTCAAATGTGGGTAGAGGGGTATTCTGCAGCAAAAGAGAAGGCACTCGTGTTGGCATGTTTACACCACTGCTACCTGGAACATCACTATGTATAGGCTTCAGTGCTAGCAATTGCTGCTGTCTCTCTACTGCTAAAGCAAGATCTTTTGCCTTCTGGTCTTCTTCGTGCTTTTCAAGCATCTCACACAACGATATGCGAACATATTCGTAAAGTTCTTCGAAGTCGATAAATCGTATCTCATTATCCTTTCGCTTCGATGGATCTGCCATGTATATCCGAGTTTGGAAATCGTTGAATTCGGCATAAGCAGCATCTACGGTCTTCACGTGTAGCTTCAAAGCATGAATACTGAACTTACCGTAATTGAAATTAGCAGTCTCTATCGATCGCCTGATCCGATCCACTTTGCCGCTCGTCGAAAGGCAACACTCAACTAGAGCTTCAATCGTCTCCGCCATCTTTGCTTCCGCTTCTCGAGCCAACTGCTCCTCCTTTTGCTTCTTGATAGATAATCCTGGGGAATGCACCACTTTTGGCTTATTCACAGGGATCGCTGGAGAAACCGCAAACAGCGATTTTTTCGCACCTGCAGACCGCAACAGCATACCACTTTCTTCTGTTTCTTCTTTTTTTATTACTTATTCAGTTTCGTGTCAACACCAGAAAAATCTTCTTCACTTCTTCTTGCCGTGACTCGTCAAGTCGTTGTCAGACGCCATCTTTTTCATCACGGTGAAATTCTTCAAGATGGCCGTTTTTGATCTACAAATCACTTCATCAGCGTTCGAACGCCTTTTTCTCTTGCACATCCGACGGTGTTATGCCCTTCGAAATCACTAATATCGTGGCACCGTATGCCACAACTGAATCACAAGCGGTTCAACAACGCCTTTTTCTGCAGCTACACCACACTGTTTCCACTACAGAATCAATTTCTTTTTATTCTTTCCGAATAATCGGAATCATTCTGGAGTTCTGCCCTTCGGAAACACTTCTGCTTTCGCAGCACCACGTGCCACGATCAAATCACTTTGCCATCGAGGCAATCAAATTCCCGGCGATTGCAACCACCGAAAATAAAAATCTTCCCGTTTCGCGCACGAACCGGAATCAAAGGTTCACTTTTCCGTCACTAATCCGACATCCGGATCGAAATGGACCAAAATGTTCTTTCGGATTGCTCAGCGCGAAAGCGAATCAATGGACTGTATAAAAACGTGTTTACTGAACGATAACTTTATTGTAACTGAGTTTTGTTATTGAGGATTTCCGGTCTGACGAAATAGCAAGAAAATCAAGACAGTAAAACAGGGGTGGGTTAATTATGAATGTTTACAGTGGTTAGGGTGTAGGAAAGTATTTGCACTGATCCAAATTTCTTTGATTTTTCGATGAACACTATATTTCACTCACCCCTGCATGTTCTGCATGAATCCACACACCCCTGATGTTATCTGTCAAACTTTCATAGCGAATCAAAACAAACATAGTGTAGTAATAGAATTTCAACTAGAATAGGGTACGTTAATCGTTTGCTTGGGACCAATAGGCTACTAAAGTGGTGAGCCAATTTAAAATCGTTAGTTTCGTATTGATTGTTGATATAACCACAGACAAACAGACATAACACATTGAATATTTCTCACTGTAAAACATCGTCGTTAAAACATTACCGCCATCTGTTGAGTACACTGTGGTGGGTAGTACGCTGAACAGATGGCGGTAGTGTGGAAACGTCAAACGCAAGGGAATTGACTATGCGCGCCACAGGTAGGCGGTACTACCAACTAAGTTACTTTTAAATTGACCGATAAATGCTTGTTCGATAAACATCTTGCGAGTGTTATGTCTGTTTGTCTGTGATATAACGTTGTACGATGTACATCGATTTTGCGAACAAAATTACATCCATTGATGTAATATGGTAATATTGTATCTGCTTTTTGCTATTACATCATTATTTCATACATCAGCTTGAATTACATTGATCGATATTACATTTTTTTTACTGTGTAGATCAAATTACTGGTCGCAGTGGTGTTCGATCCCGAACAGAGAAAAAAAAAAACACCAGCTAGCTGCCTGTTTTTTCAGACCTTGTAAATTGACATCGCTCCTGACCGACGCATAGCTCGGTATAGACTAAGAGGAAGAGGAGACAATTGGCTTTTTTTTTGTCTGTGACGCGTTCTTCTTCTCTCGCGGAAACGACCATGGTGGGTATATAAATGGTGATGCAGCTTTGTCACTATATAGGCGAGGAGGTCGCGGGGGGGGGGGGAGTGTGGTTTTAGAGCAAATTTGTAGACAAACTCGGTCGCTGTCCCATACAAAAATCCAACATGGCTGAATCATGAATTTGACACATTAGAACACCTATATGTAGTCACCTTGGAAACGACCGTACAAAAACTATCTAATTATAGGCGACGCAGTCGACTGTCAAAATACAAGAAAATAGATTCCCTGTTGTGAGAGATGAACTAGCCTATGGCTAAAAATATCTTAAATAAAGAAAAAAAAAATACCTGTTGTAAAAATTCTTGTGTTTCTATACGTTCACCCGACCAATCAGGCGCTGGTTCGTGTTTGACAGAAAATTTGTTCATAAAAGGCCCCCTATTATCTTCTCTTCCTTATAGGGTATAGAAACCAGAAATCGAAATTATCACTGATGTCAAAAGAGAAACGGCACTTTTCACCAACGTTGCAAATACTCATTTCAGCTTAAACATTTTTTTTTAAATTATGAAATAATTAGGTGCCATGATACTCGCTATGATCATATTTTGAATTGGTAAGATACAAGAAGAGGTTGCAAAGAATGTGTTTGACATATTGTGGCGCCTATGTTTGGTAACGGTCGAAACGCGCCGCTCATAAGTGCGATGCATAAGAATTATACACAGGTGTGTAACTTAGATAGTATTTTATGGTAGCGGCTTGAGGAGCGAATCCTCGATAAATAGCCGCCGTGTTTTAAATCAATGGGCGCAGTCGTACGGCCATAAACAGAAAGCAGATGGTATAATCCCATTTTGAGAAATTATCCTGCCACACACAATATTAAACCTGTTTATTTAACTTCATGAGAGTCACAATCAGTGATTTTTCACACACACACTCACTCACTCACTCACTCACTCACTCACTCACTCACTCACTCACTCACTCACTCACTCACTCAGCGATCAGCAAATCGCTGATTGTTACTCATAGAAAGCAAAATTTACAGGTTTTATGTTTCAAACGCATACTTTGTAACCTCTTCTTGTAAGTTAAGGCCCAAACGCAATGTGGGCGGAAGCGGAACGGAAACGGAAAGTTTGACAGTTGTCACAAATCACATCAAGATGCCTAACCGAAGTCAATTTGATTCTAACTAGTTTTCAATCCGACAAGTAGGCTTACTCAGATCGGGTTTGTTGTCATTGCGCTTGGGCCTTTACAAGTAAAACATGTCATCATACCATCTTTTGGTTTTATTATTCCGAAAAACATTATTTTAGCTGAAATGATAATTTTCAAACTTGCTTTTCACCCGTACAGAGAACTTTGTTCAAGTAAAGCAGTTCTCTCTAGAAAAGCAACCACGACAACACCGACATGAATGACTATACAAATTACAATGAAGTTTCTGATGAAAGCACAAAACTGGCATCTGCCGCAGTGTACACAGCAAAAAAAAAAAAATGTAATATCGAGATTTTAGTTGGTTGAGCTACTGAATGTTGTGTATATCTCGGTGTATATGTAAACACCCCAACAATGGGGCGTTTGCATTTGTGCTGATTCACGTGCTGGTGAGCCTGTTGTACGCAAACCCATGGTTATTAGCATGATGTAAATAGATTTTCTGTGCTGATTAACATTAGCACATTAATTTGTGCAAACTTGATCGGATTGCACCTATAGAGCTTGCTGGCGTTTATCGTATGCACACTACGTCACGTATACGTATATGCAAAATGTTTTCATCGGAAAAAAAAACTTCATAGCGAAAAATTTTCCAGCCATTCTGAGGCATAAAAATCTCAAGACCTGTTTGACGTTTAATCATCTTTCTCTATCTAGCACACATGGATCAATGGACGGTTTGTTTTCCCACTAATCTGCTTTCCTCTTGCTCGCACTCGTTCGATTTAAATGGTGCCGTAGTGTGTGCCGATTGAACGTCAAAAATCTCTCTGGTCACGTCTCCCTTCGGAAGGGCAGTAAAGCCGTTGGTCCCGGCCCAGGTGTGTAATATTCTACGCAGGTGTGTAAGCTGACTACGCCTACCTTCACATTCGATGTCCGTCGGTGATTGGCAATGAGGTACAGATAGCCCAAGTAACAATTTTGGTTTTATGAGGGTTCTGGAGACCATAATTTAGGCTTGTAGAATGCTATAAAACCACTATTAAGCTCGCAATGTTACTTGGGAGAGGTGAAGCAGATCGTGAAATATGGTTGTTTTAGTAATCCAAAAAATCAATGTAAACACAATTAGTGACGTCACTAATTGCTTGTATCGTACACAATGAGATATACATACAGGAGTGGCACATGAAAGTGTTTGTTTGTGTTTGAGAGCAATACTACGAAACATTTTCGGAGATGAAAAGTGGTGACGACACAAGAACCAACTCTCCGAACAAAAATCGTGATTGTGACGTCGTAACTTCATTGTCTCCGGTGCCTGTAGCTTCGGGTACACGGGACCACACAACCACCCATAAAGTTTGCCCCGCTTACCAATACATTCGTAAGAGGCACTGCCTCACCTATAGGTAAAGCACATAGTATCGTACAGGGGTTTTACTCACACAACTTAACCGACTGCTTTACCTCGGGGTTGAGCATTATCCACGGCCCATACACATTAAAAAAAAATGTATGAACAATTGTCTACGCAGGGGGGGGGGGGTCAAAAATCTGTCTACGTAGTTAATTAACAGCCCCTTACGAAAATCCGTTCCAAAGTCGATGAGCTTCAGTTCATCCGTCTTTTAGGAGTGAAGTTGTTGAACCCAGCTGTGAGCATGAGCATTAGCATGATCTTAATTCCTATAGACACTCATTGCTTGCGATTTAATAAAAAATCAATAGTTGTAGCGTTATGCATGCAATACCATTGTAAAAATCCTCACAGGACAAGAAGCGGATACTGAAAAAGATCGATAAACTACCTGAATTGTCCGTTCTATAGTACTGACCAGATAACGAAGCTGTCCTGAACACAGCTACGGCAGCTGGTACAAGCTTGCTTGAAGCTGTCGAAAACGTGGGCCGGAAGTTTGAACTTGTCGATAATTCCTTACAATTTGATTATTTGGGAATAGTTGAGAATGCTGTTTAGAGTTGAAATGGTAGAATGTACCTTAAAGAAACTCTCATTCTGTGCAACACTTCGGCGATGACTTCCCAGCTAGCGCCATTGAATGCTTTCTTGACGACTAGCGCTATCGCATTCTTCTTTGCTATCACGACGCAATATCAATTTCTACATCCTAAGAGATAAACTAGCCTATGGCTAAAAATCTCTCTAATAAAGAAAAAAAAAAAAAAAAATTCTGCACCCTTAACGACTAAAGGGTGATACGGTCAAAATTTGGTCAAGGGAAAACGCGTGTAAATCGGTGAAATCGTTTATTTAAAAAATCAAATTAAATTTTTTTTTCAAGTTCAATTAGTATAAAATTCAGGAAAAATATTCAGTTAGGCTTCCGCTTTTCCAAATCCGAATTGCCGGGCCTTACGCTTGACCCCTGCCATCAGATTTTGTACAGCCACCTTGTCCACCTTCTTCGCCGCAGAAAGCCAGTTTGCCTTGAACTGCTGCTCGCCCTTAGCAGTTTTTTTGGTCTTCTTTAGGTTCCGCTTGACAATAGCCCAGTATTTCTCAATTGGGCGGAGCTCTGGCGTGTTGGGAGGGTTCTTGTCCTTGGGAACCACCTGCACGTTGTTGGCGGCGTACCACTCCATGGCCTTTATACCGTAATGGCAAGATGCCAAATCCGGCCAAAACAGTACGGAACAACCGTGTTTCTTCAGGAAAGGCAGCAGACGTTTATTCAAACACTCTTTCACGTAAATTTCTTGGTTGACAGTCCCGGAAGCTATGAAAATGCTGCTTTTCAAGCCACAGGTACAGATGGCTTGCCAAACCAGATATTTCTTTGCGAACTTTGACAGTTTCATGTGCTTGAAAACATCTGCTACCTTTCCCCTTCCTTTTGCCGTCTAAAACTCCTGTCCCGGAAGCTGCTTGTAGTCGGCTTTGACGTAGGTTTCGTCGTCCATTACCACGCAGTCAAACTTCGTCAGCATCGTCGTGTACAGCCTCCGGGATCGCGCTTTGGCCGTCGTATTTTGTTTATCATCGCGATTTGGAGTCACTACCTTCTTGTAAGTCGATAGTCCGGCTCGTTTTTTGGCTCGATGCACGGTTGTAGACGATACACCCAGCTTATTTGCGGCATCTCGGAGAGAGAGGTTAGGGTTTCGCTTGAAACTACCGGCAACTCTCTTTGTCGTCTCAGCGGCTTCCGGTTTTCGATTTCCCCCCGATTCAGACTTCCTGGCTGTCGACAAACGTTCCCCAAACACTTTAATTACATTTGTAACGGTTGATTTGGCAACTTTTAGCGATTTTGCCAACTTTGCGTGCGAGTAGCTCGGATTTTTGCGATGCGCGAGCAAAATTTTGATACGCTGCTCTTCTTGCTTGGACGGCATTTTGACAACTGAAGAGTGAATTCCAAAATCAAAATAGGAGCAACATTCTACACACACACACCTTCAAAATGAGGGGTGTTCAGGTTTTTTAAATGCAAAATTGAAAGAAATACGTCAAGTTGATATTGACCAAATTTTGACCGTATCACCCTTTACTCGGCTCTCTTTATCGCTGTCCGGACTGTATTCAACGAAGATCTTTCTTTTCGGAATACGAACTTCATCATCGACCATTGGGTTCTTTAAGGGTATTGAGTTAAATGCATATTCGTAATCTGCATTACAGCTGGAACCCAAACCCAAAATTTCATCAATTTTGGTACACTGGAACTATTTTTAATAAGAACGATTACATTTGCAAAAATCACCTTATGAGCGCCCCTCGATATCACTTTGTATGGGAGCGAGCTGTCAGTTTGTCAGTTTAGTGTTAAACAGTGAAGTAATTATTTTGCTTTAAATCTTGATTTAAAAATCGAGATGAAAGTAAGTGGGCTCGAAAAAATATATCGCTGTGCTCAGAAAACGAAGTTCTTTCAGATAATATATAAAAACCGATATATTTTTCAAAATTAAAGAACCCAGTTATGTTTACTCTCCGTACATTTCGTCAGTCTGTTGAGGGTAATCTTTCAAACAGTTTTTCAAGTGTATGTGTGTGTAATGCGCCTCATAGCCTAGTCAGTAAAGGCACGGTATTACCAAGCCGGAGGCGGCGGCTTCGATTCCCAGTCCGGTCGAAAGAATCTTTCGGGTTGGAAATTTGCTCGACTTCCCTGGGCATAGAGTATCATTGTGCTTGCCACACAATATACAAATTCATGCATTGGTATTGTCATCGAAAGCTCTCAATTAATAACTGTGGAAGTGCATTTAGAACACTAAGTTGAGAGCACGCAATAAGCTAATATGCGCTAAGCAATAAGCTTGAAATGCGAAAAAGAAGAAGAAGAAGAAGTGTGTAATGCAGTATTGCAGCTCCGTGTTTTTCGACAACCATTGCACCAAATTGGACGCAGTAACAAATTAGACTTATCGCGGTACAAAAAAATCAATACTATAGAATATTTGTATTAATCGGTCCATTGGTTTTGGATGTCCCAACAAACAATTATCTAATGAAGAAACGACTTCTTGACGATTTTATTCAACTGTATGCTTAATAATACTTGTACATTTTTTAATAATAACTTTTGTTCAGGCTTTGTTCACACAAATCTGGAGAATTTATTCAACCACAACATGGTGTTGGTTGAGGTATGTCGAGAAGCTTTTATTCGACTTCCATGAGTTGTAACAGAGCTTATTCGAGACCAATTCCACCTTTTCACCTCTCCAATTTCCAAGGAAAGTATGCTGGGTTATTTATTAAACTAAATCAATGAATTCGTTGTCACGAATGATTTGATCGATGATTACGATTTATAAAACAAATGAAAAAAGGGTTGAGCTTGGGATTAAACTCTCGACCTTCTTCTTGGAAAGCGGAAACGGTAAACACTACTTTATTGATTTCGTCTTGTTGTTAGATAGGACCAGTGTTGTCGAATAATGAATCTAATACGTCGTTTATAAAGCATTTACAAGGCATGCGATTAAAACATGGACGCATAGTGGTATGAGAGCTATTATGCTGACTGTATCCACCTTTATTCAGCAATATTGTAAAGCAATGCAATGAAATCTAATAATAGAACTAGAAAACATTTATAAGACGTCTAATAAAGCATTTTATTCAATCAATTGAAAACAGTCGAATTGAAGCGTCAATGTATGTGCAAATTACACTTATTTAGTTTGTTATTAGATCAAACTTCTAGTTCTGAATCAGAAAGACAGTCTACGTTTATAAAGCTTTTAATAAGTAAATTAATCATATCAGAGCAAACATCTATCGATCTCAAGGAGCTTTTTTCAGCACATTATTCGACATCCTCCTTTATTCAGCATTGTACACTGTTTTACAGCATTTATTCAATATGTATGCTTATTTGTGATTTTGAATTGTTCCGATTATGCCGAGATATGACCAAAAAAGAGCCAAAACCCATCATATTCGAGACCATGACACATTGGCCACATCCAGGCATGATCTGGGTACCCACGAGGAAGTGGGCAAAATAATCTTGAATCAAATTCCATCATACATCAAATCACATGAAAAATGAGAACCAAAATGAAGATGAAGATGAGTGCCCAGGACATATTAATTAAATTTGGACATGGTCTGGATGCCTTCGGAGAGGTGGTCAGAATCTGACATGTGACACATGAAATCACATGAGAATCAAATAACAAGCCGATTGGCGATCATATTGAGTGCCAGTTACACATTTTACTGAAGGCGTCATGTTCGGAGTGTTAAGCGACGTAGTCGAGGACAAATGCATTCTTTTTAGATATTACCCAACTAACATTTTCAGCTTTGTAAGCCAACTTTTCCAGCGTTGTGCTGTAAAGTAGCTGAAAAGAAGCTGCAGATACAGCTACAAGCAAAAGCTAGCAAAATAGTGTTGGAGAGCGTTTACTCAACTTTCTCACAACCATTATTCAATTTGTCAGTCGCACTGAATAACATCAGCCAATAAACGCTAATGTCACTTCTATACACACACTAATCAACTTTCCACTTGTAGCTGCAAAACAAAGTTAACAAAGTGAATATATTACTCATTTGATGGCTTCTACACAACCAACCACTCTTGCTGAATAACATAAACATCAAAAGTGCTTTGTCAACAACTAAACAATCTGTACTCAGCTTATAAACTATGTTAGAGCTACTTCGGAAGCATTTTCACAGTCAACTAGGTTTATTTTTAGTCGTGTGCAGTTTTACAGCTTTTACTCTGCTCTTTTATAACTAGTCAAGAAAAGTGATTCATGTACACTATTATAAAGCCTCTACTCAGCGATTTTGTTGTAGAAGGGAATGTTGATTTGTTTACATCAGTTCAAAGTGTTTGCGTAGCACAGTTGGTAGTGTCAAGGTTTGCCAATGAGGTCGTCTCGAGTTCGATTCCAGGTTCCAGTGCAGGGTAAATACTTTGGTAATGATTTGTAACTAATTTCGATTAATTTGATTCTCACAGCAAAATAAACTCAATAAATTCCGTCATAAAAAAGCGTAAACAGTATTTAACCCGGCTTCAAGAGAAAGCTGTGTAGTGATTATTGGATAACCGGGAAAAGGTTGAATAAGCGCCTTTCAAGTTCACACACAACTAAACAGCAGGATAACAGCTGTATAGAAGCGTTAATGGATATGCATGCAATAAGAGCTTCTCCCGACCGTTTCAACAGCCATAAGTAGCTGACTAAGCTCGCCAGATTTGCTTGTATAGAGGTTGAGTAAAGGTTTCCTCATATCGTATAACGTTTGAATACAGCTTGAGACTGTATAAATGAAATGAGTAAAGCGTTTAAATTGTGAAAATTGTTAGTTGGGTAGCTTGAGTGCTTCTTCTTCTTCTTCTTAATTCCTTTATTTACCGTCGGTCTCTGTTCCACAATCTAGTGCCAATCCATTGACGGCAATCGAATCTGCAAGGAAGGCAGCTTCCACACCTGCGTAGGATATCGCACCCATTCAACACACATGGGCCGGGACCAACGACTTTACTTCCCTTCCGAAGGAAGACGTGACCAGAGATTCTTATGCCTCAGAAAAATCCCACCGACCTTGGCTGGGATTGAACCCAGACCCATTTTGATGTGAGAAAGCAGTCACGCTTACCACTACACCACCGCGCCGGCTAGTTTAGTGCTGCCAACATTTCAAAAGGCCAAAATTGCTTTTGTAAACAATGGCTGTAGCCGTCGATTACTCGCGAAAAAACAAAAACATCGCATATTTTCGAGAAATCGGCGGTTGTAGTAATTGTTTACAAAAGTGATCTAGCCATAATGAAATGTTGACACTGATATGTTGTTTAGCGAATGTCAGACTCGAAGTTAGTCAATTATCACAGATATTGAGTGTTAAATATGGATCAACAGGTCTGTGCCATAAAAAGGGAGATATTGGGTCTCAGTAGATTCCGTTAGCTTTTTTATAAAGAGAACCCATATCAATTATTCACAGGGATATAGGATGCTGCACGCTGACGTCACAATTGAACGCGATGAACCCTGTTAGCATAGAGGTGACTCTAAGACCAGAAGTTCCCGAAGAAACGTGCTCAACTTTTTGGCTCAGCTCTGGTACTTTTTTCGGTCCCAAGCTAACCCCTCAAAACATAGGAAAATCCACGAACCCCTCATTTTATCTGTCAAACTTTCATACGGAATCAAAACAAACATTATGTAGTACTAGAATTTCGACTTGAATGGGGTACGTTAATCGATTTGCTTGGGACCAATAGGCTAATCAAGTAATGAGCCAATTTTAAATCGTTAGTTTCCACTGGTTGCTGTTAGGCTCTTCCATTTGGTGAATTTTCACTTAAATTTGACAGATGGAAAATTTTCAAATAAACCTGCTATTCCAGCAGACTTATTTCTGACAGACAAGGAATCAATTTTGACATACACCTTCTCGAAAACCGACCGATAAACATCAGAGGGATTTTCGAACATTATATTTTTTTTTTCGAAGCATCAACTTTAAGTGAATATTTACCAAATGGAACACAAACTTAAGACCGGCGCACAATGTATACGTTTTCGGGTTTTTTGATAGATAATGGCATGGGCTAACTGTATCCATTGTGCGCTGGCCTTAAGTTTGTGTTCCATTTGCTAAATTAAATTTAACTCGTGGTTAAACGTGACATTTCGTAAGTTATTTTCCTTGTTCGAAAATCCCCGTGCTGTCGATCGGTTGGTTTTCGAGCCACGGTTGTCAAAATTTAACTTCTTGTCTGTCAGAAATAACCATGCTCGGATAGCAGGGTTAATCGATAACTTTCCATCTGTCAAATTTGAACCAAAAGTTTAAATAATCCACCAAATGTTTCAGAGCCTTAGTCAATTCAAATTGTTTCGAGTTTTTAAATAAAAAAGACTAAAAGGTATGTTATCCGAATATGTTCTATTAAAAAATATTCGTTTCTAAAAAACATTTAAACAACAATTCATTTTTTTCCTAACGGTTCGGTTAAATGGATTACTTATTCAAAAGTCTCCTCGCCATTAGGGTAAGGTGGGGTAATACGCACCACGGGGTACCAACCTTGACTTGTGTAATTTTTAACACCAATTCAAATTGTTTTCACCCAATCTTACTAGATGAAGAGCTGAATTATCGTTTGGAAAACTGTTCTTATCAATTGAAATTTGAAAAGTTTGAGGAATATTACCACGTGGTGCGTATAACACTCCGTTTTCCTAATTACCTTCTTATAATTTTAAATTCTTATTTAATCCTTTTAGGCTAACGCTTCAGATAATTTTGGGAATCATTAGCAACAGAAAGTGATTGGAATTCTTTTTTAATGAAACAAATGCAAAGATCACTTTCATGTTTATTTTTCTCAGAAATTTTGTTTTACTTTCTTCTTTTGTATAACAACTGTTTCATTTACTATCATACTTGTTCTTGATGCGGTCAGTTTTGATATTTTTGTTTTTTTTTACAACGATCACTTATGCTATTTTGGTGACTTTATTTACAGGAAAACCTTGTTATGAGTGTTTTTTTTTAATTGATGGCGCTTTTCAACATTTTAACACGTCCTAAAAAGCCGATTCTTTACTCTCCTTCAATTTTCAAAGGTAAACATGTATATTTTTTTAAAATAGGAAAAAAACTAGGTTTAGGATATGTGGATATATATATGTGAAGGTCGCAGTCCTTTGATGTAGAAGATACATTTATGTTTGTCCCATTCGAAAACATTTGTAGATTGGAGAATAATTAGTTTTCTGGAAGATTGTTTCGTTTCCATGTCTCGGATATGGTTGCTTCTTGTTGGCACGTAAGACGGCATGTCGACCTATTTCAAGGGGGGAAAAATGAGTTTAATATACTATTGTATCATAACAAATTTGTCTATCGTCGTCGAATCGTTTTCTCTACATCCAACATAGGCACCGAATTTCCATTATTCTCTCTAACCATTCGTCATCTTTCTTTCAACATAGCGATAGGAACACAAGCAAAACATAACTTATTCGACTATGTTTTCGTAAATTAATTCTTTCATGCTCCTTAATGACTTTCTTTATTTGACAGGAACACATTTTTCCTTATGATAACTTAATATTCAACACGCTGCTAACAGTTTCCGTTTTTCCCTCTGGTGTATGTACATACAACGTTTTCGTTTTTGCTAGGATGCAAGTTTTTGTCAGCTCTTTGCTCTGTGTCACTTTTGATTTTTTTTTCAGTTCGTATATACACAAGTAATCCACTCATTAAATTTCATAAAATGTTTGCTTTTTGCCATTGTCTTTCTCCAGCTATAGCATATTTTGTTTCAGTTTTCTCTTATTCAAAATCTGTCTTGCTGGATTTTGATACTTTGATGTTGTTGTTTTTTATTATTTTTTATTCAGGGTTTTAAAGAGCTAAGGCAGAATACAACTCTACCAGCACATGATTGGCGAAATGATGCTTATTCCGTTGAGTATGACGATTTGATTAGTAATAACTAAACTGAGGTGAATATAGGTAAATATGTACGGGGAAGTTAGATTCATTGGATAGATAACGTTTTAACTAGTGCTGAAGTTTGTAAAAAAAAAAAAAAAATCAAAATATTAGTGATTCCGTCAACATCAATTATTAACGATTTCGTTTGTCAGATTTTACACACTGATTTTTAACTAATCTTTCTGACACAAATTTGTTACCAAATCAAGCTATGATGTGATATGAGTTTTTAAAGGCAAATTTTTTACTCTCAACATTGGTCACAAAAAAGTGACTTTAGAAATAAAAATTGAAGAAAAAGTAACTTAAGTGACTGACTTGAAAATAGTGACCTAGCCACTAAAAAGGGACCTACTAAACCAGTCTGCTACATACAGTAGAGAAAAGTACGCCGGATTTTTTTTTGCTGCATACTAGCTTACACTGGCAAAAAATTGCTGTATAAGTGTATTAGTTGGGAAGTTCTTTCATCAGTCCGTCAAATGTCGATCATAACTTTTGTGTGACATTTGCATCGACTTAGATTTGGCAATCATCATATTCAAAATTTTCCATTTGCATCCTTTATATTTTTCTATATTTCATCCATAGACTTTTATCTTGATTTTTGAAGCGTGGGTGACATTAAGATCTACACTGGCAACACTGACGCCTTGGTTTCGGAGAAATTAGCGAAAACGGTGAGCTGTTCGCAGAATTTTGTGGCAATAACGACATGGTGATCGGGGACTCGCTCTTTCCCCATCGACCAGTGCACAAAGTCAAGTGGATTTCCCGTGATGGATATACCGAAAATCAAATCGAACACATCTGCATCAGCAAAAACTACAAGGGACAGCCCTATGGGGTTGTACGCAATGGTGACGTAGGACTACGTGGTCTTATATCATAAATCTTTTTTGTTAACTGCAGCAGGAGGTTGTGTTTTGTGTAGGAATAGGAGTTTGAGCGGGGTTCTCTCTGTTTGTACTCTTTAGTATGACGCGCTTGACATAGATGGCCAGGTTGCGACTCACGAAGAGCTACTGATCCCGATCTTTTGCGCGCAGCTTCTTCCTCCTTCTATGGATGGTCAATGTGGGCAGCAGCTCGCTGCTTGCAGGCAGCCTTTTGTTGTGTACTGGAGAACACCATCACTCACCACGCGGTAATTCAATAAACACCGTTTGGTGAGACCGGATGGAATTCAACTTTGAAATCTGTGTTAGGGAAATCGTTTTTCGCAGTCAGTAGGTGATAATTTTAATTATCATAGCAATAGTTGCACATTCGTGCAATTTTCAACAGTGATATTTTGGAAAATGATAAAGTCTTAGTTTTAACAGATCCGTAGAAAAAATCCTATCGATTGGCGTATTAAGAATTAAAATCCATCATCTCTGGATCAAAATCAGACCACTTTCATGCCGTTTGGTTTTGGAAATTGCACCCCCAATGTAGCCTTCAAGAACATGGTATGTAATATTTAAACATATCTAGATAGAGCTAGAATTAGGCGTAACAGCTTTTGTAAGCAATGACTTCTCTCGATGACTTTTTGGAATTGAAGGCACGCTCATGCAAACCAACATTACCGTCGGGTAGAAGAAGTCTTACCCTACCTGATGTTAATGTTGATTTACGTGGGCGAGCCTTGACTTTCAAGACATAATCGAAAGAAGTCATTGTGTTCAAAAGCTGTTACGCCCTAATTCCAGTTCTACCTTGATATGGGAACTTGCTTCCGATTGATGACCTTGATAAATGTCCAACAAATACTCTCTTTCAAATTTATGGTGGTCCTGAAAAGGACCGTTTTGTCGTGATGGTTGAGTAATGCTGAGCTATTAGGGTGTTAAACACAGATGAGGCTGGTAAGCTGTATGTTGTTTGGAATGAGGGTGAAGCGATGGGAGATGGCCCACAGCGACTCACGAAGAGCTACTGATTCCGATCAATAGCAGTGTGGCTTCTTTCTCCTTCTATGGATGCTCATGTGGGCTGCAACTCGCTGCTTGCAGGCAGCCTTTTGTTGTGTACTGGAGAACAATGTTCATCGCCACGCGCCGAAAGCACCAGACACCACCACACATGGTGATTGGAACTGAATCCGATCAGTGGTTGAGGTCAGCCTTGATAGCTAGCTGCTTGTGGGGAGCCTTTCGTTGTGTGGATGCAGAGCGTCTTATAGCGAATTTGTTTATTATCGGGGTTGGAACCAGTTCCAACCCAGTGCGAAACCGAACTTTTTGTCAGTGCGAACCTCAACCTGAGCTAGGTTTTAAAAACAAACGATCAAACTGACGTTTGCAAGAAAACAAATAGACCCGATCTTGATACCCGATCCAGGCTGGAACTGAATAATAAACAAATTCGCTATTAGTGAAGGTCCCTATGAAGGGAGATCTGACTGTGTGCGACAACTGGCGAGTCATCATGTTACCATAGAGGTGACTCTAAGACCAGAAGGTCCCGAAGAAATGTGCTCAACTTTTTGGCTCAGCTATGGTACTATCTTCGGTCCCAAGCTAATTGATGCACACCTCGAAACATAGGAAACTAACATAGTGTAGTACATATTAGACTTTAGACTAGAATGGGGTACGTTCATCGTTGTACTTGGGGCAGGAGAAGATCGACGAAACTCTCCGGCGGCAGAAGGTAGGATTCCGTGGCGGAAGATCTTGTGTGGACCATATTGTCACGATTTGTGGAACGCCCTGAGACACAAAGGAGACCCGAAAAAAATCGTTAACCTCATCGAAGCGCAGTACGAGGCATTCACATGTAGAGTCCTGCAAAACGGAGCCTTGTCTGACCCTATCCGGGTAGTCACCGGTGTGAGGCAAGGATGTATACTATCACCGTAATCGTAATCGACGAGATCACGGCAGGTGCAATTGACCGTGTGTCAAACCACGGCTTTGGCAGCATATTACCAACCGGTGGAAAATAACGATTTTAATTTGGCTCACTACTTGACTAGCATATTGGTCCCAAGCAAATCGATTAACGTAACCCATTTTAGTCTAAATGCTAGTACTACACTATGTTTGTTTTGATTCGCTATGAATGTTTGACAGATAAAATGAGGGGTAGATTTTCCTATGTTTCGAGGGGTGCATCGATTAGCTTGGGACCGAAGATAGTACCAGAGCTGAGCCAACAAGTTGAGTACGTTTCTTCGGGACCTTCTGGTCTTAGAGTTATCTCTATGCTATTACCATAGAGGTAACTCTAAGACAAGTAGGTCCCGAAGAAACGTGCTCAACTTTTTGGCTCACCTCTGGTACTATCTTCGGTCCCAAGCTTGTCGAATCACCCCTCGAAACATAGGTAAAACCAATAACCCCTCATTTTATCTGTCAAACTTTCATAGCGAATCAAAACAAACATTGCGTAGTACTAGAATTTCGACTAGAATAGGGTACGTTAATCGTTTGCTTGGGACCAATAGGCTACTAAAGTGGTGAGCCAATTTAAAATCGTTAGTTTCGTATTGATTGTTGCTATTACTATCGAGCACCTTAACGACTTCGATTTGGCTGATGATGTTGCGCTATTAGCACACAACCTAGCCAAACGCTCCTCTGCGGTGGGTCTCACCATCAACTTCAACAACACCAAATCGTTGGATGTCAACACGGTAGCGGAGCAAGCAGTGGAGAAAGTCGAAAGTTTCCAATATCTTGGTAGCCTGATAGCGTCAGACGGCGGGACCAAGAACGACATAGGTGCACGAATTAAGAAGGCTAGGGCTGCTTTTGCGAGTTTACGAAATGTATGGAGATCTGAGATCGAATTTTCAATTCAAACGTGAAATGTGTGTTGTTATACGCCAGCGAGACGTGGTGTGTAGCAGCGGCGTACACTGCCTGAAGTATATAATTCGTACCTAGTGGCCTCACAACTGGATCTCGAATGCCGAGCTCCATCTTCGTGCTGAGCTCCATCATCGTGCTGAGCTCCATTTAGAGAGCGCGCTCAAGTGCACCTTTAGTGGAAATACAGAGTTTTTTTGTCTTTATTGGCCCTTATTATGGGTGTCACTTCAAGATGAAAACGAAGTGAAGTGACCAGTTGTCACTCACGGTGAAGTGATTGCCGTGTAAATCAAATGGGAATCACTTCACCGTGAGTGACGAGTTGTCACTTCACCGTGAAGTGACATCGGTAATAAGGGCAATTATAGAGATTTTTAGCCATACACGCTATTTCAAAACTACTCAAATTTGGGTAGAATCCACCCAGATCTGTCAAAACTGAACCTACCCAAAAATGGGTAAACTGTGTTGGGATTGACAAGTTGACAAATGAACAACATTGATATGAATCCGATCGACGTTGTTCATTTGTCAACTTGTCACTTCCAACACAGTTTACCCATTTTTGGGTAGGTTCAGTTTTGACAGATCTGAGTGGATTCTACTCAAATTTGGGTAGTTTTGAAATAGCGTGTATGGCTAGTTCATCCCTTTAAAAAAGAGTGCGGCGCTGAAACTTACTATTTTGATAGGGAGATTAATAGCATTAAACTATCTATTTAAGATCTATTCTTTTGAGAAGTTTGGGTTCATGATTAGCTCGTTCTTTTGAACCTTACCAAATATCAAGACCTACAAATACTTCATACATCAGTTTACGGAATTCTGTTGATAAAACAAGTTAGACGCGGATTGAATGTACACGGTAGCCGGGAAATACCCAATAATGACTACAAAGTAAGCATTTTTGAGGGAAACTGGGATTACCCATTAAATGAGTAAAATGTTATCCATTTATGAGTAATTGCAACTACTAAAATAAGTAGTAATTATTCATTTATGAGTATAAAATACTCATAAATGGGTAATTTTGTTACTAATTTAATAGGTAGTCCCAGTCTCCCTCAAAAATGCTTACCTTGTAGTCAATATCGAATCTTTTATAGTCATTATTGGGTATTTTGAGGCTACCGTGCAAGTGATTTTCCATCCTTGTTTACCATACAAACTTTACCCACCATAGTGTACATACATATTGCGCGTTTCACACCAAATTGGACTAATAAGCGCGTTTTTACTTATTAAAAAGTGTGATAAAACTGCAAGTTTACGTCTAATCGTCTTGGTGTCTTCGGTGCACTTATTCTTTATGCAAGCAATAAGTGCTCCGAAGACACGATTTGACGAAAACGTGCACTTTTATCACACTATTTGCATTTTTGGGACAGTCCAGTTTCAGATACAATCAGCAATATAATGGATATACACCACCCCTGCTCCACAGTTCCGCCCCGTAAAGGATGCTAGGGACAACCAGAGCCCTAGCAACCTAGATCACATCATTTGAGCATTTTAAAATTACGTTTGCTGACGTTTAATATTATGATATTTCGATGCCAGCATTTCAAAAGGGCAAAAGTACTTTTGTAAACAATGACTTTAGCCGTCGATTTCTCGTGAATAAAAGTTCATTAATGCAAAGTAATGGCACCATCGGGTAGAGGAATGTTTCATCATTAATTTGCAGGAGTGAGCTTTTATTTGCGAGAAATCTGCGGTTGAATTCATTGCATACAAAAACAGTTTCGCTCTAATGAAATGTTGATTTTTTTCTTCTAGAACCTCACGGCAAATGAGAACGACCCAAATTTGAGTTTAATTCACTCATAATCGCCAAAAGTGCAGGAACTCAGCCATGAGTAAATTTGCCTCATGGTTTACTGTGGAAAACTTCAAAAATCTGCCGGAAAATGAGGAAAATTGACGATAATTCTACTGAGTCTTGGAGTAGTACCAATAGCCTGAATGAATCCAAAAGTTATCGAAGATGGAACGTGACAGGCGTGAAAAAATTCTGCACATTCACATTTTGATGGACGATGAAACTTATGCAAAAATGGACTTTAGGCAAACGCCCGAGCCAAAAATTTTACTCCGCAGTTGCGAAAAGAAAACAAAGGTTTTCATCACTGGAGCGACTATAAATGGACAACTTTACAAGGAGGAGTGTCTCCAGAACATAATTTTGCCGTTCATTCAATCACGAAGGTTCCGTAAAGTTCTGGTCTGACTTAGCCAGCTGCCATTACAGCTGTGATGTCATAGAATGGTATAAGCAGAATAATGTCGATTTTATTGAGAAAAGTCCAGATTTTCGTCCAATTGAAAAAATTTGGGCAATTATCAAGCGCAAAATGAAGAAATGTGGCAAAACAATCAAAACACCATCTGATTTGGAGAAGTGGTGGACAAGGATGGTAGATGAGATTGACAGTACTACCAACCGGTGGAAACTATCGATATCAAATTGGCTCACTACTTGACTAGCCTATTGGTCCCAAGTAAATCAATTAACGTACCCCATTCTTGTCGAAATTCTAGTACTACACTATGTTTGTTTTGATTCCCTATGAAAGTTTGACAGATGAAATGAGGGGTTCGTGGATTTTCGTATGTTTCGAGGGGTATATCGATTAGCTTGGGACCGAAGAGAGTACCAGAGCTGAGCCAAAAAGTTGAGCACCTTTCTTCGGGACCTTCTGGTATTAGAGTTACCTCTATGGTACTACTGTGCAAGACATGATGAGAGGTATTCCGCGAAAAGTCGAAAATTCATCCGAAAAGCTGACGAATAATTTTAGTTGTATTTTTCCTACAAAAAAATCCTACAAAATGATACCTTTAGCGTTTTTGTACTTTATTTCCCCTTGGAGAAATCAGGCATAACATTTGATAACGGCACAAAAGCATTTGTAAACAAACTTTTTAAGGCCCTTTACACGCGAACCAAAGTACGCCCACGCAAACCAATGCCACTTTCGGAAAGGTGATAGTTGCCCCTATCCGATGATGGTATTGGTTTGCGTGTAAAGGGTCTTAGAAAGTTTGTTTACAAATGTTTTTGTGCCGTTATCAAATGTTATGCCTGAAATGACCTATTTTGTGCGGCCAAATTCTAAATGGAACAGACTTTAAATCAAGATCACAATTTTTTAACCAAATTTTCCAGATGTCAGTATTTTTTCAGTAGTGCAATTTAAAATTCGGCTCTAGTTTGTAGCATTCTACTTGATTTTTTTAAAAAGGTTTAAGGGTAAACTATACATGGAGAATTCAGTCAGTTTTAACTTGCTGTAACGAAAATTAAAAATCCATAAATTTAACAACATTACCAATTATGGAGTCCCTTTTCAAAGTTCAAGTGGATTTGTGGACTAATCATAACTCGCAAATAATGTGTTCTTTAAAAATGAAGTGTCATTTGGCGAATTTATACGGAATTTTGTTTTTGCAATTTTTTTTTTCAATCAAGGTGAAATGCTGTAATGTTTTAGAAATCGTTTTTGTTTTGCTATGCATTTCTAGGACATGAAAAGTGCAATTTTCGGACAAAACAATCATCATTCCACCAATCTGCTGCACACAACTCATCTAATGATATTAAAATCTACGCTTCTCCTCACTTCACCTATCTCTATATCCATCCAAACACACAGGGAAGACCCACTAGAGAGCAAATCCATTCATCAAAAATCGTTTTCCGGCAAACACCAGCTACCTAAACGCAACTTTCCGGTACCCTAGTAGTCATCAGCATATTTTTGATTGTATGTACATTGATATCGTAATCGTTCGGATTGACCCCTTGCGTGGCGACGGGGGCAGCTCCAGGTCCTCCGTTGGGTAGCAGACCACTTGACTGATGGTGGTGGCTATTTCCGTATAGTGCTATCGTTGAACCACCACTGGCAGGCGCAATGCCTCCCACTGCTGGTGCCGCGGTGTAGTAGGCTCCGAGCTTGAGGCTCACCGAGGGGTCCGTGGGCTGATTAATATTCGGATGTAATTGATTTACCACCGGCGTGGACGTCGCACTGCCTCCGTGCATGGAAGTGATGCCTCCGAGATGGCCCATGCCGGTCGAGGGTATCAGCAACTCCGTCGGCCGTATATCATGGTTGGGATATCGATCGTACTGTAAACGGTAACGAGAGAGAGAGAGAGAGAGAGAGAGAGAGAGAGAGAGAGAGAGAGAGTAAGAGAGTGGAACAATGATTTAATTGATTTTCAAATCTTATGCAATTAATTTTGTGATGGGTGTTGCAATTGCCATATGTAATTTTGATAGCAGTTGCCAATGCAGTAATTTTATGCGTAACAGGTTGACTTTGGTTTGGTGAGGCTTGTACTATAGTAAACTGTAAGAGTCACACGGGTCACATGCTGGTGGATCAAACAATTATGAATTAAATACATCGTACCATACTCCGAATCATAACATGTCCTCGACATTTTTTTTCTATCTATCTGTGATATTCAAGCCAAAGATGAATGCAAAGAAGCAACTGTTCGACCGAAGACGATATTTACCCTTCTTACAAAGAAGAGTACGTAAACCGCTTGGTAAACCGACTTTTGATCCAAGGATCGAATTTCATATACCATTTTTTTCCCTATTCTGCATGCTTTCTGTCGAAACCCGAGCAGGAGAAAATAACTAAAGAATACCTAATTCTGACCTAGAGGTATAGAGGTATAGAGGTATATCCCTTAATTGTATGATTTTTTATTTTGTGGTGATTTTTTTTTCTTTTGGTATATATTGCTCTTACTATTAAAATGTTGTTTCACCATGTTTAAAGACCAACATAGGTATGTTGCCAAATGGCAACACTATGCATTTAAGGGATATATCAAAGAATAATACCAAAAAATTGCATACAAAATGCTATGAAAATATCAAAAATTGTTATTTGGATACCAAAAGAATACCTGTGTGGTATTGCTTTGGTATTGCATTATCATAATTTGGTATTATAAGGGTATTGTGGGAACATTTTTTTGGTATTATTTTAGATTTTTTCCATCGTACTTTTCACATAAGCGCTATGTGATTCTCATGTAGAGGTACTCATTTCATTAAGCTTAACCGTCACAGGATTATCACATAGAAGTTACGTGATTTGGTCGTTGACATTTATTGGAGGATTCTAGTATCAATATTTTGACATAAAAATATTATGTTGATACAACCTTTACTGTTTTCATAGTAGTATAATTAAATAATATTCCTTTAATTTATTCAAATATTCTAAATACACCACATCAGATTTTCTTAAATATTCGATTCGCAACACAAACAATCTGGACGATCAGGGAGATGGGCCGAGGTACTGTTTCCCTTAGAGGAAGAAACTACTGGACAGTTTTAAAAAATAATTCTGTTGAGCACGATGAAATAGACAGCAAATTTTTGTTAAAGAGAATAAAATAATCCATAATGATATGCTTACATCTTGCCAACATTTTTCAAAAATACCGAACAAAAGCATATCATGATGCCACCATGATTTGCACCGCTCTGAGTGTACGAACCACTTTTTTTTAGATGTGGAAATCACATAAGCTTTAAGTGAAACGCACATAGACTCAGTGTTATGTGAAAATCCCGTGATTATGTAGGTATGTTAAAAAGGAACTTACTGTGAATTTCAAGGAACATCACATACATTCTACTTGAGCCACGTAAAACTGAGAAGAGAGGAAAAAGTGAGAGCACCCAAAATACTTTTCTTTTCACTCAACACTAAATTAAGTCAAAGAAGAAAACTCAAGTTTGAGTAATCCTGATCAAGAATCCATTGAGTGAAAATTACCCAACAATCAATCGTTAAGGGGATGGATAGTGTGTAAAATGTATACCATTCTATTACCCAAAGTTGGAAGAAAATTTGTATTATTTTCCTTTCTTTAGAATGGAAATTAAGGAATATGTGGCAACCAAAGTCAAATTGAATTTATTTGAATCAACCTGCAGTAGAAGATACAGATTAAGATGTTTTTAAACAATGGAACTAAAAACACTCATAATTTTCCAGCAAGCCGATTCCTTTACAATTTTTCTTGTCATTATTTACTAAACACTAACGAAGACTAATTGATTAATGCGAGGAGTAATGGAGCCCGAATGACGATGGAGTACAATAAATGACATCATCGACGGAAGCGCAGGTTGCTATGATTTTCATCCAAACATAAGTTAAAAGTAACCAACGGTGAAAACATGACGTTGAGTACTTTTAACTGAAAATTGAGTTCTTTTTTACTTTGAATCGCAGCGTGTTTTATTTAAATTAAATATATTGAAATATGTATGTATATCAGTCGACATAGAAATATTACGTTTTGTGCTTAACAATGATTAACAGAAAATTAACTTAAATTTGATTTCATCTCTTATTACTCAATAGATGAGTAAATTTGACACAGATAAAAGTTCTGAATTTTAATGGTGGTGTAAACATTCATTCACGTAGACTTGTATTTCATTTCACGCAACCGAGCAATTTGCAAACAATGTTGTTTACATAGATGGGCTTTTGTTTACAATATTTGCTACATTGCCTGAAATGTGTCAGAACTTTACATGATGTACCGTATGCGTGATAATGTTTGCACCATTAAGCAATGTAAAATTTAAAAAATTCTCAAACATTTCGTTTCGAGTTTTTTTTTATTTATTCATATTTTTTGCCATCGGAAGCCACCAATCCAAACACCATGACGCTAGCAGGATGCTTGGTCAGATACATGCTCTTGTGCTCGTCGGCCACGTATTTTACCGGAAGAGAACTAATATACCGGTCGGTTCTGGAATTTGATACGGGATCGACGGTAAACATGCTTTCGTCGGTGAACAGGATTACCGGATTTTTTCGCTTAAGGAAGTTCAAGATTTTCTTGCATTGTTTGACTCGTAGCTCCCGGATGCGGTTGATAATCATGTGAGTTTTTTTTTCGTGCCCTCGACTTTGCTCCGCAATCTTCCTTTAGGAGCTTCCGTGCCGTAAAGTCACTGATCCCGTGTTCCTTTGCCATTTTCCTTATTGAACGCACTGGATTCACCCGAATCTTCCTTTTGATAGCAGCGATAACCCTCGGAACCCGAGCTGACCTCGGACGACCTGTGGCCACCTTCACGGATAGTTGTCCTTTCTTTTCTCGGTCTAAAACCCTTTTGATGGTCCACCGGGACACTCTCACAGCGGTTGCAATGTCTTTTTGCGAAATTTGCGCGTGGGACAAATCACGAATACGCTGCCACTTCGTCATGGTGCAACTGTCAAACTAAGTATACACTGATAAATTAAACTATTCCCACTTCGCCTGAAATTTAATCAATTTGACATTAAACTCAGTTTAATCATTTCGAAAGATTAAAAATGAATACTCTCTTTCTAAAAACTAAGCATTTGCTATTAATCCCAGCTTAATCATGGTTGATTAGATTGAAGATAATCTTTTTTGAATAAATTTTAATAATTTTTTATTCTATTTTAATAATTTTTGATTGAATTTTAATCCGTTTTGATTATATATCAGTATTGAAAAAGAGTAATATTTAATAATGGAAAGATTATTTCGAATTTAATCATGCATGACTACTTCCGAAGTAATCATGGCTCAGACTCAATAAGGTGAAGCGGGAATCTGCATACTTTTTAAGCTTTTTTGATTTAATTTATCTTTGAGTGTATCATTTTATTTTGTACACAGCCTACTACCAACCGGTGAACACTCGTGTTTATTTCAGTTACCATGGAGACGTAATTTGTGATTAGCCCCGGTCCCTTTCAAATTGTATCATTATTTATGAACGGCCTTATATTTGAAATGACGTTTCACATTCATCTAGTGATGTCCGATTTTCATTCGAATAATCGTTTAATCGATTAACGAACCGAAAAGTAAACTATTTATAATCGGTTAGATCTTGCCGATATAAGCATTAACATCTCCACAGGATCATCACCGATCGTTTCAAACATGTGCTGCACTCTCATTGGTGGAAAAATGGCAGCACAGCGAACAAAAAAATAATCGATTAGTTGTCAATCGAGTAATTAAAAAATGGGACATCTCTGATTTTGGTGTGATTGTTTTGATAAAAATGAGCGCAAAATTTCATCTCTTCCGAGGGGGCAGCAAAACCACAAAATTACCTTGAATACGGGGGGTTCTCCTTGGATGAAAGGGACCGTGAAAGAAGACACTAAAATAGAAAGTTTTTCTTCCGACAGTTTCATCTTAGTATTCATCTTTGCTACTACGGTATGAGCTATAGGTTACGTGCATGCAAAGAAAATCAAGGCACAGGGGAAATGGGAACCTTGGGCCACATTGTGCATCTCGAAACGAAAAACTTTTTGTACGAACGCTTGTATGAAAAAGTTTTTCGTTTCGAGATGCGCAATGTGGCCCCTTATTTGTACGATGGTGCAAACATTATCACGTATGTAAATGTATATGATATGTGACGCTCCATTTATGTGCATCATATTGAACAGAAATTTACACTACGTTTTCGAACTGTGCAACGCCACTTTTCTGATTCATTCAATTGTGGACTTCAAATTATAGAGCCCAACGTTAAGTTTTTTAAACCTAATTTTGAATATTTTTTATACCGTGTACACTGGTCCACCGGTATTTTCCTCGGATTAAATCCCACCAATAATGTCCGGCTGCTTTTATGTCGACATCAGATTTAATCAACACGACCCTAAGCAAACGTTTTGCAGATCATCCAAACAGGGTCGGTATTAAAAGTTAATTCGAGGAGGAGCTTAGCAAATTAGGCGATTCAAATATGGCATCCACGAGCTTTTCGATTTTTCTAACCCTGTCACGCATTTTCCCATACGTACTGTCACAAATCCTAGGACCACCTCCCCCCTTATAGAGAGATCGTCATATTTAAATCCGTATGATATTCGTACGATCAGAATTATTCGCTAAGCGTCCAAAACACATTTCATAAGAAATCGTATGAAATCATTACTTTGCATTCGTCAAGGAAATGCATGGTACATATGTACTTCTAACCGCAATGATCTAACAAGTCTAGATAGTGCTAGAATAAGGGCCTAACTGCTTTTGTAAACAATGACTTCTCTCGACAATTCATGACACTCCCACGCATAACAAATATAACCATCAGGTAGGCGAAGTCTTCCCCTACACCGCTGATCAACTCCATCCCGTTTTACTTCTTTTTCTTCTTATTCGCATTTCAAGCTTATTGCTTAGCGCATATTTAGCTTATTGCGTGCTCTCAACTTAGTGTTCTTAAATGCACTTCCACAGTTATTAATTGAGAGCTTTCAATGCCAATACCAATGCTTGAATTTGTATATTGTGTGGCAAGCACAATGATACTCTATGCCCAGGGAAATCGAGAAAATTTCTAACCCGAAAGATTCCCTCGACCGGACCGGGAATCGAACCCACCGCCGCCGGCTTGGTAATACCGTGCCTTTACTGACTAGGCTATGAGGCCCCGTTTTACACAACTATTAAAACGTAGAAAATTCTACGTTGGCTACACACTTTGTATGGGAAAGGCTAAGTAAGAGGATGAATTTATTAAAAAAAACAGTTGACATGTAACCTGAAAAGTGAGTCAGGTCTGCTGTATAAAACCGGACGGTGAACTTTTCATGCAGGGGTATCTTACTTCGCGTCAATGCTTATTTGTCTTGGTTCCCAACAAGCTAAGACCACAAATCAAATTGTCACTCGATGAATCACTGCGCAGTGGAAATGGGTTTGTCAATTGGCATGTTTGCAACTTGTTTCCCAACATCCTGATAGAGTATCTGGACCCGTCCAGACCGATTCCTGTATTGGATAGGTAGAGACGACCCGTTTCTCTGTTTGAGTCGGAAATGGGCACTGTCGGATGTCCCTCAGCTTATTCTACGAGAAAACAAGAGCAAGGACTCTCCGAGCAAGCTGTTGACATTCAAACAAATGTATTTTCGTTTATTATTTTTCCTACGTACAAACGAACAATCTCTTTGGAGTAGTTTTGTTCCATGAACTTGAACGGCCAGTCTGGGACACGGTGGCTGGACGGGGGTGCTGGTGTTGGGAGGAATCCAGAAACGACAACGTTTCCGATACAAGTTGCTTGAGCTGCGAACCGACAAACTCTCATTCCATCAGCTCATGCTTTTCAGATGTCAATGCTGTTATTGCTGTTCTGCTAGCTTGTACATACAACAGATCGGTAGGTATCAATTTTCCCATGTCTTGCGTGCGTCCTTTACGGAGCTCAATCGAGAGTGAGAAAAGCTGGTGCTTGCTAACTTTACACCCGGGTGCCCTCGGTTCCGATACAACAAACAGTGCTTTCTCCACAAGGAGCTGTAGAAGGAAGAGGGAAACTTTGCTTTGACTCGAATTTCATTGATATTTTAGAGCTATTAAACTTTCATGTCCTGTACCATGTGCAAAACACGACTGTTGATGGAGAAATCGATTCAAGGGAAGGTTTCTGGTACAACACCAATTTAGAGAGCCTGCACCAGCCATGCCAACCAGTTCAAGATGCCAGTATGTGGGACTCAACGAAAGACATTCTATGTATTCGCATGCAACAGTCTAAAGGCAACGTACCAAGTGTAGAGTGTACATTTTGGGAAGATTGATTTCGTTTATGTAATTATGTCTACCCTTAGGCATATTTAAGGATATGGTTCATAAGAGTGGTTTCTCGTACAATTTGTTTCACCTCTTCGCATTTTCTAGGGCACATAAAGGGTGTCCACGATGAAATTGCCACACTATGAAATTGCTCTAACTTTTTAACCGTTGGGTAGAATTTAATGAAAATTTGGGTGGATTTAGTTCATAGTGCATTATTTACATCCTGCAAGTTTTAAAGTCCTGTGTTCAAAACTCGCGGAAATGGAGTCGAAAGAACAGCTCGTGCGTGATAAAATCTTGCGCATTCATCATGAGAACAAGGATCTCTCGCATCGTTCCATCGCTAAAACGTTGGGAATCGCGAATTCCACGGTGTCGCGAGTGATTAAGCGGTTCGAGGAACGGTTGACCACCGATCGGAAGCCCAGAAGTGAAGGAAAAAGTATTCCGTACAACACCAAAAATCACAACCGCGTAGTTGGGGCCTTCAACCGAAATCCGAACGCCTCCGTTAGGGATGTGGCTAAGAAGCTGCACCTAAGCCGAAGTTTTGTCCAGAAGGCCAAAACTAAGGCTGGGCTTCGAACGTTCAAGGTACAAAAGGCCCCTAATCGCGACGAGAAGCAGAACAAGTCCGCCAAAACCCGTGCCAGGAAGTTGTACCTCAACATGCTGACGAAAGTTGAATGCTGCATCATGGACGACGAAACATATGTGAAGGCCGACTTCAAACAGATCCCCGGCAACCTGTTTTTCACGGCCAAGGATAAGTTCAGCGTTCCGGAGCATGTCCGCACTCAGAAGATGTCCAAATTTGCGAAGAAATTCCTGGTTTGGCAAGCCATCTGCACGTGCGGGAAGCGGAGTATACCTTTCGTGACCCAGGACACGATGAACGGACAGGTGTACATAAAAGAGTGCCTCCAGAAGCGGCTGCTTCCTCTCCTGAAGGCCCACAACGTCCCAACAATCTTCTGGCCGGATTTGGCCTCATGCCACTACTCCAAGGACGTGCAGAAGTGGTATGCGGACAATAAGGTCAATTTCGTGCCGAAAATGTTCAACCCTCCCAACACTCCGGAGCTCCGCCCCATCGAGAAGTACTGGGCGATTATGAAGCAGCACCTTCTTAAACGACCTAAGGTAGTGAAGACAGTCGAGGAACTGAAGAAAGTATGGGTTTACATGCAAAAAACGGTTGATTCACAGGTTGTGCAGAATCTTATGGCCGGGGTTAAGGCCAAGGTGCGGGCATTTGCGTATGGACTGTAAATAAAATACGAGTAAAATGGTAAAATGAAGTTTAATAGTTATTTCTTAATCCCTGAAAATTTGATGGCAATCGGATGAAAACTCGAATTTTGCGAATCAATTTTGTGTGTGGCAATTTCATCGTGGACACCCTTTAATTGACGATGCTGAACATGCTATTCAGTGTTTGTTTTAGAGACGTAAAACAGTTATATTTGCACGGCTGCTGACTGACGATTTTCTAAAATTCAATCATACTCAAGGCATAGGGAAGAAAGTAAGGTAATCGGCTTGTGCGACACAAATCTTGTAAATTTTGTCTCTGATTTCTGCTGCAATGTTGAAGTATTTCATGAATACTATTTTATTTTTATAATTTGAGCCCCTGTACGCCACACATTAGTTAAAAGTCGTACAAAACCTAAAAAATCAACTTCCTATTTATTGTGCTTCATATTTTTGAGAGAAAGTATAATTTTTGAATTATGCTCTTCTCTAATTCTAAGGAAGATTGATCAGCATCAAAACAACTGCAAAGAGTTATGGAAAATTTTAAATCTTTATTAAAACCTAGTAATTGCAAACCGCGGTCCATAACTTTTAATGGCACATTAGAACGGTCAGAACAAGTAATTGCATCTAAATTTAATGATTATTTTGTAGACAGTGTTTCATTGATCAATCAATCCATTGAAATGGTCGATGAACCTGACGAAATAAAACAGCCAGTTAATAATAGTTGTACATTTGAAGGTTTTCTCCTAATTACATTAGATGAACTTAGAGTTATTTGCTTTTCATTAGAAAAATCGGCTGGAGTAGATAATGTTAATGTTAGAGTTATTCAAGATTGCTTTCATGTCATTGGCCACCTATTTCTGGACCTTATTAATGAATCATTGCAAACTGGACATGTGCCACAAATTTGGAAGGAATCCTTAGTGGTTCCTATTCAAAGAGTTGCTGGAACGATTAAAGCCGAAGAGTTTCGTCCCATCAACATGTTGCACACATTAGAGAAAATCTTAGAACTTGTTGTTAAAGGCCAGCTATTGGAGTATTTGAATAGCAACTCTTTGTTGATACCAGAACAATCAGGGTATCGGGAAGGTCATTCTTCTGAAACTGCGTTGAATTTGGCGTTAGAAAAGTGGAAAGACAACTTGGAGCGTACACTGCTTCACCTTTTGCTCGAGTGCCACTGACGGAGAACTGACAGTTCAACGAAGGCGGAAACGGTAATTGATTTTGGTCAGTCATTGTCTTCACTTGACAATTTACCTACAAACCTTAGTTACGCTTCTGCCTATCTCGCGTCACTTTTCAAATTGACCAATGTAACATATCCACCATTTTGAGAAAATCGAAGTTGAAGTTCGACAGATTATTATTTTAACTGTTTAAAAACAATACATTTTGCAATACTATTTTGAATGTAGTCAGTGTATTATAACTTTAAAAATTCAGAAGAAACGGTAAAATCACAATTTTACTTTGAATTTCATGCTACAACATAGAAAAAACCACATAGGACGTTTTAACAAGTCGAGTTGTACATTGGACATGTTACATTGGACGATTTTTCTCTATGACATAATCAATTAGTGTTACATTGGACGTTTTGTCTACATGATACTAGATTCCCTTTCACAGATTTCAGAGTATAGTACCTAACTTTAGATTGGCCCCGCCTTTGGAAAATGAGCACCAATCCTGTTAGGCAGTCCGAATGACCGAAGTAACAATCATGTACCCATCATTTCAAACTGTACATTGGACAATGTTTGATCAATGATTATCTTAAATAAATGAAAGTAAATTAGCATGGATGTTTTTGTATCACATACAATGATAGAAGAGCAATAGTTTGTATCCCTTAACTCAATTTGTTTACATTTGTTACATTGGTCTATTTGAAAAGTGACGCGAGCTATGCTTTCTGCTGCGTAAGTAAGGTTTGTAGGTAAATTGTCAAGTGAAGACTTACTGAACAAAATCAATTACCGTTTCCGCCTTCGTTGAACTGTCAGAAGAAGCAGTGTCGGTGTTGGTGCCTAGTGGTTTCAACAGACTGTTTTTAATGATTCTGTTTCCAGACCCGTGGGGAAAAACCTTGGAGTGCCCCAGGGAAGTGTAGTAGGGCCTCTTTTATTTATTATGTATATTAATGACTTGCCACGTGTTTTACGGTTTTGCGACATTAATCTGTTTGCAGGTGATACTGTGTTATTTATTGCAGCTAAGGATTAAGAGGTTGCCGTCTCACACTTGGATGAAGATTTGCACTATCTAAGTACATGGTTGAATACAAGTAAAACAAAATTTATGGTAATTTCACGGAATCGATTAAATGAGAACGTCTCTGTTGTAATTGATGATGAGACTATTGATCGCGTTTATTATTATTAAGATTAAATATCTTGGCGTGATTATTGATGACAAACTTAAGTTCAACTCTCACATTGACAATGTCATCAAGAAAATTGCCAAGAAGTATGGAATTCTATGTCAACTGAAAAACGATTTAACTATTGCCAGTAAAATACAGCTATACACATCAATCATCTCTCCTCATCTAGACTTTTGCCCTTCCATTTTATTTTTGGCCAATGCAACACAAATATCGAGATTACAGCGCTTGCAGAATAAAATAATGCGTTTGATTTTGTGATGTAATAGATTCACTTCCTCAACTTTGGTGCTAGACGCCTTACAATGGTTGTCGGTGAAGCAAAGAATTGTTTATTTGACTATGGTGTTCATTTTTAAAGTACTTAATGGTTTGCTGCCTCGATATTTGTGTGATCGAGTTGAAAGAGGAAGTGACTTTCATAGATATAATACTAGAAACGCGGCTGAAATAAGAACCCCACATTTCTTGACTTGTGTTTCACAACATTCATTATATTTTAAAGGAATAAATGTTTTCGATTCGATGCCTAGACATATCAATTGTTCAGCAACACTTACAGAATTTAAAAGATACTGCATTTCACACGTTAAAACTGTATTTTGAACAGTTATCCAGTAAAACAGCAAAAAAGGTTATCTTCCATTTAATTCCACTTAATTTTGGTATCCATGACAGATACGTATTTCGACTACAATGTGCAGTCTTCATCAGTGTCATTCCCACTAAAGAACTTATCAAAATCTAACCCCCTTAAGTACTCATCCCCTAGGTAAAAAAGTCAAGATCATAGGTATAAAAATGAAACTACAATGTGTTGAATCGGAACCTACCTAACTAATAAAAACCAAAGATTTAAGTAAGCTAAAGGAGAAAAATCTATACAACTCTCTAATAAGGAAAATCCCCAAAGGCTTGGTAGCCATCATAATGAAGTAATTAAATTGGGTTGTTAGCGGAATGACACTGATGAAGACTGCACATTGTAGTCGAAATACGTATCTGTCATGGATACCAAAATTAAGTGGAATTAAATGGAAGATAACCTTTTTTGCTGTTTTATTTAGCATTCCGCTAACAACCCAATTTCATTACTTCAGTTATCCAGTGATTTTTATGAATTGACAAATTATATATCTTGACGAAGTTATCTCTAACGGGTTATTTTATATGGATAGCTGTCATAACGACTTTTTTTTTAATAATTACTGTAGCACTGCAAAAACTTTTTCTGTTCGCCACGATGGTGATGATGGATTTTTAATATTTGATTTAATAGTAGTAGATTATTTAAAAAAAAGTAGTTTACAAAGGTTTGAGCCTCGCGCGTGTATTACGGATATAGAAGACTGAATTTATCATTTGATAAAAAAAAATGCAATTTTGAAGCTCATTTGAAAGATACCTTGAGTTAGTAGTAAGTTTTCTGACAAATTTTGGGGGCTCGTGAGCATTCCTGACATTGTTGAAAATTATGATAGCATCTTGCGTAGTTGATAGTGTAATAGGATGCTTTGTTGATTGTTCATTAACTCTTGATTGCTTGTAATACTTATGAATATTTTAGGTGGACAAAAAGGCGAACTAAGAGGTGGACGCCTGAGCCTTTTCACATTTATATCGCTGTGAAGCAACTGTAAACTCTAGAGGGAATTTATATCTGTAACTGAAACCAGTTCGATTTTGTTTGCTAACCTGGTTAAAATGTCATATTTAATTATCTTAAAGATAAATCGTCCAGCTCAAACCTTTGTAGGGGACCATCATCATCATCATCATCATCATCATCATCATCATCATCATCACTCCACTGCGTCCTAGCAAGAAGTACGGTCGACCTAGTTCGCGCTCCGCTATTTTGGAAGTTTTCTCGCTATTCGCTTGATTTAAATTATCAGTTTTTTCTCGCTTAGAGTTCCCAGCTAAATAATTAACTAAAAGTGAGTTTTTTTTTCTGAGAAGAAAGTGTGTTTTCGGCATCATCGGAAGGAAAATTGTTATTGCGATTGCCAATTCGCCAACCATTTTGCGCACCATCGGTGCGTGGTAACTCATACCTGCACACGGATCATCGTCATCGAGTGTCAGCATCTGCCTCCGCATTTACACCGTTAATCTATCATCGTGTGTTCAGCTGAGTGCCGACCCTCACATAAGCACACACCAACGAAGACCGCCCGCACACGCGGATCGAAGATCATCCACGCTGCGCGTCGCTCCGCTGCTGCTGTTTAAACGCTCGGTGGTAGTAGCATAGAGGTAACTCTAAGACCACTGGGTCCCGAAGAAAATCATTATTATTTTTGGCTCACTCAGTACCAGAACAACGGTCCCAAGCAGTCCCAAGCTATTTCACTCACCCCTGCATGTTCTGCATGAATCCACACACCCCTGATGTTATCTGTCAAACTTTCATAGCGAATCAAAACAAACATAGTGTAGTGATAGAATTTCAACTAGAATAGGGTACGTTAATCGTTTGCTTGGGACCAATAGGCTACTAAAGTGGTGAGCCAATTTAAAATCGTTAGTTTCGTATTGATTGTTGGTAGTAGCATAGGATTATCAGATAAATTTTTATTCTTGTTTCTCTCTTTCGCCCATCAGTTAAATTTAAGTTTGTTTTTCTGTGTTTGTAGTTTTTTTTTCGTGTATTGTGTCCGAGTGATTATCGTTTCAGTGGTAGAGCGTTTTTCGATCCCACTAGTACGGCAAAATGGACATTTTGTCGCAAGATGAAATGGACGTTTTGTCGGAAGATGACACTTCTTTGCCACGCGATGGCAAGAAGGGTCGAAAACGTACGTCTTCTCAGAAGACAGATGATACCTTCCCTGGTTCGTCGTCTCAGTCTGGCAAAGGTCAGGCTCAGAAAAACCCCCGATCGCGAGCCTATCCAGATGACTCGACTGGCCCATGGGTTGTTTACTTTCAGCCCAAAAACAAACCTTTGAACGTTGTGCAAATCTCAAATGATTTGACGAAGCGATTCTCGGCCGTGACCGAAATCACGAAGATTAGGCACAATAAACTTCGTGTCTCCGTCTCTAACCTGAAGCAGGCTTACGAGATTGCTGCCTCCCACCTCTTCACGCTCGAGTACAGAGTTTACATCCCAGCTCGTGATGTGGAGATTGAAGGTGTGGTCACCGAAGCGAGTCTGACCCATGAGATCTTGGAGAAGCAGGCGGTTGGCCGTTTCAAGAACCGTTTGCTTCCCCCGGTGAAGATACTGGATGTCCAAAAACTGGGCTCAGTATTTGTCAGCGAGGGTAAAAAGAGTTTTACCCCCACAGACTCGTTCCGTGTGACCTTTTCTGGTTCAGCCCTTCCTCACTACATTGAGCTGGGAAAACTTCGACTACATGTGCGCTTGTTCGTTCCCCGGGTCATGAACTGCCAAAACTGTAAGCAGTTGGGACATACGGCGTCCCACTGTGGCAGCAAGGCACGCTGTTCCAAATGCGGGGAGAAGCACGAGGATGGCGCCTGCACAGTCACTGCACCAAAATGCGTGTACTGTAAGGGAACTCCTCATGGTCTCTCGTCATGCCCGGTGTACAAACAACGCGGGGAGAAATTACAACGCTCACTCAAGGAACGTTCCCGGCAGTCTTTTGCGGAAATGCTTAAGACGGCCACGCCATCGACCAACGACAAAAATCCATTCTCTCTTTTGTCAGATGACGAGACTGACTCTGACTTGGCTGAGGAGGGTACTTCTTTCCGTTTTTCTGCACGGAAACGAAAACGCATCCGTTCGCGGAAAGTTGACAATGAAGAACCCCAAATCAGCTTGCCAAAATCAAGGAGTGGTGGAAAAAAAGAGACTTCTACTCCTCCTGGGTTCCTCAGAACTGACTATACCCAGGATTTTCCACCTCTCCCGGGGACATCCAAAACCCCTGATGTCCCATTTTTAAGAACAGAAGCCCCTTCTTCATCTGGGTTGTTCTCATTTGATAAAATTGTGGACGATATCCTCAAGTACCTCAATATTTCTGATCCTCTCAAAAGCATTGTTCTGGCAATGCTTCCTTCTGTGAAGATTCTCTTGAAGCAATTGACATTGAAGTGGCCCCTCCTTGCAGCAATCATTTCCTTCGATGGATAATTTTCCAAACGAGGTCGGGGATTTGATCTCTGTTCTACAGTGGAATTGTCGAAGTCTTATTCCTAAATTAGACTCATTTAAGTTTTTAGTTCACAATAATGATTGTGATGCATTTGCTCTTTGTGAAACTTGGCTCTCTTCAGATATAGATCTTCCTTTTTATGATTTTAACATTATTCGACTGGATCGTGAGGATTCGCGTGGAGGAGGGGTACTTTTGGGGATCAAAAAGTGCCATTCCTTCTATAGAGTGAATCTTCCACAATTTACAGGTATTGAAGTTGTCGCATGTCAGGCTATTATTAAAGGTAAGAGCCTTTGTATTGCTTCTGTTTACATTCCTCCTAGAGCCGTTGTTAATCGAAAACAACTTTCAGATATATGTTCAGTACTTCCTGCTCCACGGTTGATTATGGGAGATTTTAATTCCCACGGTACAGGCTGG
Organism: Ochlerotatus camptorhynchus; assembly: GCF_037179485.1. Lineage (NCBI taxonomy): Eukaryota > Metazoa > Arthropoda > Insecta > Diptera > Culicidae > Ochlerotatus > Ochlerotatus camptorhynchus. Next base: position 1,582,242 of record NW_027040773.1, read on the forward strand.
GGGGAACTGTATGATGACAACCGTTCTACTTTTATATATGACCTCTGTGATAACTTCAATATGACAATTCTTAACAATGGAGAAGTAACACGTTTGGCTGGTCCATCCTCAAATGGAAGTAAATTAGACCTCACACTTTGCTCTAACTCATTATCGTTGGATTGCACGTGGAATGTGATCCAAGATCCCCACGGTAGTGATCACTTGCCGATCAAAATTTCGATTGCCAGTGGGTTCAATCCGTCGGAATCCGTTAACGTCGCGTACGACCTCACCCGTAATATCAATTGGACAACGTTCAAGACCGAGATAGAGGAAGCCTTGTCGTCGGTAGAAGGGCTTCCTCCGTTGGAGGAATATAACTTCCTCTCCAATCTGATCTTGGACAGCGCGCTTCGAGCTCAAACTCGGCCGGTTCCTGGAACGTCTTTCCGTAGGAAACCTCCTTCCCCTTGGTGGGACCAGCAATGCACTGAGGTTTATCGTAAAAAAGTCCGACGCGTTTAAGCTTTTCCGGAAACGTGGAACACCCGTGAATTTCGAAGCGTACTCTTCTCTTGAACGCGAACTCAAGAGCCTCATCAAAGCCAAGAAACGCGGATACTGGCGGCAATTCGTGAACGGATTATCGCGTGAAACGTCGATGAATACGCTTTGGAACGCGGCGCGAAGGATGCGTAACCGGTCTTCGAACAACGAGAGCGAGGAGTACTCAGATCGTTGGATTCTCAAGTTCGCGCGAAAAGTATGTCCTGATTCCGTGCCGGCACAGATGATTCCTCGCGAAACGACGAATTCGGTAGACGAGATCAGCCAGCCTTTTTCAATGCTGGAACTCTCACTCGCGCTCCTTTCGTGTGGCAATTCGGCTCCGGGGGCTGATAGAATCAAGTTCAACTTGTTGAAGAACCTCCCAGACGTCGCTAAGAGGCGCATGTTGAACTTGTTTTGTCAGTTCCTGGAGCTCAATATTGTTCCGGATGATTGGAGGCAAGTGAGAGTTATAGCCATTAAAAAGCCTGGAAACCCCGCTTCAGATCATAACTCGTATAGTCCCATCGCGATGTTATCGTGCATTCGAAAATTGTTGGAGAAAATGATACTTTTTCGCTTGGATAAATGGGTTGAGACGAACCACCTACTCTCAGATACACAATTTGGATTCCGTAGGGGCAAGGGAACGAACGACTGTCTCGCGTTGCTTTCCACAGAAATTCAGTTGGCTTTTGCTAAAAAAGAGCAAATGGCTTCTGTATTCTTGGATATTAAGGGGGCTTTTGATTCAGTATCGGTTGAAGTCCTTTCAGACAAACTCCACGCATGTGGCCTTTCTCCATTAATTAATAACTTTTTGTACAATTTGCTGTCAGAGAAACATATGAGCTTTTCTCATGGAAACTCTACAGCTTCTCGATTTAGTTACATGGGTCTCATGTTTAAGCCCCCTTTTGTATAATTTCTACGTCAGAGAAATTGACAATTGTCTAAGTGACAACTGCACGCTGAGACAACTTGCAGATGACGGAGTAGTGTCTATGACAGGGCCCAGAGAGGCCGACCTGCAAGGACCCTTACAGGATACCTTAGACAATTTGTCTACTTGGGCTATTCAGCTAGGTATCGAATTCTCCACGGAGAAAACTGAGTTGGTCGTTTTTTTCTAGGAAGCATAGCCCAGCACAACCGAAGCTTCAACTTTTGGGTAAACCGATCACTCATTCTATGTCCTTCAAATATCTTGGGGTCTGGTTCGATTCAAAATGCACTTGGCGATCCCACATTGAGTATCTGAGACGAAAATGCCAACAAAGGATCAATTTTATCCGAACAATTACCGGAACGTGGTGGGGAGCTCATCCGCAAGATCTTCTAACGTTGTACCGGACAACGATTTTATCGGTTTTAGAGTACGGTAGTTTTTGTTTCCAGTCGGCGGCTAAAACTCACATCATCAAACTGGAACGTATCCAGTATCGTTGTCTTCGTATCACGTTAGGATGCATGCTCTCGACTCATACGATTAGTCTCGAAGTGTTGGCGGGCATGTTGCCACTATCGGATCGGTTTTCGGAATTGTCCCTCAGGCTCCTCACCCGTTGCGAAGTTATGAACCCACTGGTAATCGAAAATTTTGAAAAGCTTCTTGAGCTGAACCCTCAAACTCGTTTTATGTCATTGTACTACGTGTACATAACACTGGATGTCAGCCCTTCACAGCATAATCCTCATCGTCTATGCTTCTCCGACTTCGGCAATTCAGTTAGTTTTGATTTATCTATGACGCGGGAGATTAGTGGGATCCCAGAACATCATCTTTCCATGATTGTTCCGTCAATTTATGCTGCAAAGTTTGGCCAAGTTGATTCCGCAAGATCGTTCTTCACAGATGGATCATTAATAGAGGCGTCCGCTGGTTTTGGTATTTATAACGAATTTCATAGCGCCTCTCGAATGCTTCAAGCTCCCTGTTCCGTATATGTTGCTGAACTGGCGGCAATACATTATACGCTAGAAACGATCGCCTCACTTCCACCAAATCACTATTTTATTTTTACGGATAGTCTCAGTTCTGTCGAGGCTATTCGCTCTATGAGGCCGGTAAAGCACTCCTCGTATTTTCTCATGAAAATACGAGAGTTTCTAAATGCTTTATCTTTAAGATCTTTTGTCATCACCTTTGCATGGTTCCCATCTCATTGCTCGATTCCGGGCAATGAGATGGAGGACTCACTTGCTAAGGTGGGCGCTATGGAAGGCGATATTTACGATCGACAAATCGCCTACGATGAATTTTTCTTCATTTATCATCAACAGTCACTCGTCAGCTGGCAGAATAAGTGGAGTGAAGGGAGTTTGGGACGATGGCTATATTTGATCATCCCTAAGGTGTCGAAGAGTTCTTGGTTCAAGGGGTTGGATGTGGGTCGAGACTTCATTCGTATGATGTCTCGCCTCATGTCCAATCACTATTCGTTAAACGCTCACTTGTTCCGTGTTGGGCTGAAGGACAGCAATCTCTGTGAATGTGGACAAGGTTACCAGGACGCAGATCACATTATTTGGTCTTGTGCTGAGCATCGCGGAGTCAGATCTGAACTGTACGATTCCCTTCGGGCTCGAGGTAGACAACCTAATGTTCCAGTTCGAGATATTTTGAGTAGACGCGATCTGGAGTTTATGAAACTTATATATGTTTTCTTTAAGAATATTAACCTTAGATTGTAAGTTTGACTAACCTTGTGTTTAGTTTTTGTTTTGTTCGTGTGGGTATTTTTTTATGTTTGTTCTGTAATAATTGTATAATTACACTGTGGATACCAAATTGAATAGGAATAAGTTCATGTTTTAGGAATAATGAAATATTTGTATCGTAAATCATAACTCAAACCTCCTCCTCCCTCTCCCCATCCATAAAACTGTAAATCTCTACTAACCTCGAGATGACCGCGAGTAATCGGTTCAGTTCCTTTAAATCTAGATTTAAGACACCAATTATGTATAACGCAAATGATAACTTGGCTCTGTAAAGTTTATTCGATTGAGCCTGTACAAATCAATTAATTAATAAAAAAAAAAAATCATCATCATCATCATCATCATCATCATCATCATCATCATCATCATTATCATCATGAGTGTGCAAAATTTTACGCAATTGCATCCTCCCTATTCGCATACGCCTGAAAATCGGAGGCGAATGCCACTTCGACTTGTTTTGTCTACTAACGACTCTCTGATGACAGTGTTGGGGAAGCAGCAAAGCTACATCGACATGTTTCGTCAAGAAACGCATCTCTGATGACTGTGTTGGGGAAGCAGCATATGCATAGTTATTTCGACGCTTTTGGACAATGCTTGACCTTTACCACTTTTTAAATAGTTTCTTGTTGAAAATCAACAGTGCTATCAATGTGTAGAAATATTTCTAATTGATTGGTAATAAAATTATTGAAATTGGTCCAGGGGCAGCTGAGTTATTAAAGTTCAAAATCTTTCATAATTTCGTTACATGTTCCATTTTCGGTTTTCACAAAGTGTAGCCCCATATAGAAATCACAGACGTAGTACTACGTCAAAAATTCTTGAACTAAGCCTCCAAAAATTTGAACTAATTTAGTATGAAACTGACTTGGCACAAACCATTTGAAGTTTATATGGAAATTACCATGGGAATACCAAATTAGTTGGTTATATCTATCTAAAACTGCACTTTGCTTTAAAAAAAGATAGCTGTGTAAATTTTGAATTTTCTCAGCTACAACTTTGATAAAGACCACTTTTCGATCACATGTAAGGAACAAAAGTTATTAATGATTCAAACCACATATGTCTTATGATCATGCGCAATCAACTGATCAGCAGGCAACATTGGAGTTTCTGGAGCGAAGAATAGATCACAAAAATCATGGCTACTTTGTCATAATGCAGAATAGAGTGTTGCCCACAAAACAGCTGCTTGATCAGGCCATAAGATTATCAATCTCTTAAACAATTAATAACTATTTATTTTGACGTTTGACTGAACATCGATTTACCATAAGAAAAGCTATAGAATCTTTTAACAGTACAATATGGGAAAAGTCTAGAAGTCAATGAACAACAAGTTTGGATTTCCCATAGCAAATTCCATATAAACTTAAAATGTTTTGTGCCAAGTCAGTTTCTTACCAAATGAGTTCCGATTTTGGGAAGCTAATCAGGACCCGATTTGGAACCGGTTGAGCACTGTGGAGTGAAAATTTCAAATTTTGCATCAGTCTAATGGTGCATGCTCATGCAAACATTAAAAGAGCGTCACGAATTTGCAATGGTATCTTTCGCAAATGAAATCGTTTCGCATCGTATTGATTCAGTAGAACTCTTATCAAATCTGAATTTTGATGTACCTTATGCGCAATCGGAATACTTTTTTTCAACCCACCATCGTACAAATTATGCTAAATTTAAACTCTTAACACAAATGAAGGCTATTTACAACAAGCCTTGCGTAACTATAGACTTTACAATGACAAAAAGCAAATTGAAACAATTGAAGTGTTGTAATTCGTAATTTTAACACGTAAAAACAAAATATTATCAAGACAAACACTGATTAGTCTATGCTTTGTTTATAAAGATTTTAAATTCATTTAAAAACATATAAATTTTAAATGAATTTAAAATCTTTAAAAACAAAGCATGTAATTATTAATATATAATTAATTATATATGCCCCGTACCGTGGGTAGATTCTTCGTCCTGACTACTTCAAACTAGGGGAACAGGATTTTTCAGTAATCCAAGGAACACATCTTAGTCCTTGTTACTTTTTATGCCTTGTTGATAGTGACAAGACTCGGCTTTGTCTACCGAGGATGATCTTGAAACAAGGAAAAAAATGAGTTAGTTGTCTTCATCTATGTGATTCCCAATCTTCTATTCGTTGTTCCCTAGTTTGAAGTGGTTAAGACTAGGGTTCTGATGCATGGTCATTATCGGTGTCAGACCTTAATTTTGTTGCTAATGAATCCAATTTTGACTGACAAAGGGGCGCAGCTTTGGAGGGTGTTTCAACACTCCGACGGGTATAAATAGCGGGACCTTTCAATTAGAGTCGGATCCTTGCGACAAATGTAAGAGTGGCAACTGTAAAAAAATCGAATAATACTTCATCATTTCTCAATAGTGATGGAGTAATACAACATGCACTAAACTAAGGACACGGGATATACTACAATAGATCAATTTACTGGTCGCAGTAGTGTTTGGTCCCGAACAGAGGAAAAAAAATGTTATTATTATTGTAACAAAGCGGTGTACATCTAATTGACGACAATAAATAAATATAAACTTAACCTATTATGGTTTTCATGTTTTTCTCTGCAATTTTCCTCAACAGTGAAACATCTCGATGAAAACTTTTATCAGATTAATTTTTTTAGGATTGTTGAGATAATTTACTCACAAATAAAAAGTGTTTCTACGATACTTGGTTCAAAAGTTATGAATTTTCGAAGTACCCAGTTCAAAGAAAATTGTAAAACTTCACCTGCCAAATTTTGACAATCCCAATTTTATAAATTTTATTGATTCTACCTATTAGCAAAGTTTCCTAAAATTCAGAGACTCTTCGTCCCAATCTGGTAGGATTAAAAAAATCGATATCGAATTTCTTTCAGTTCGAATTTCGGTTCAGTTCATTTCTTCAATAGTCACTCTTGGGTCATTCGTGACTTGTCCGGGGGTGAGATTTGAACTCGTGACTTTGGCGTGAGAGGTATGGATGTTAACCACTACGCCAGGGTCGCCCCCAATCCTTAAATAATTTTCAACGTCAAAAATTGTCAACTTTATCAAACTGCTAGAATCTTTAAAAGTTTTCATTGTCGGTGATCTTAAAACTAGGACCCAAAGTTGGGAATTATATCTAGATTTTATTCTACCCAAAATTTGCCAATAATTTCTAGCTCCATTAAAAAATTTTATAATTTATAAAACTAGTCTCAATGTCTTGAAACAAAATTCATAGTCCCAGTGCCGTTCCTAAGAAATTATTAGGACAATACTGGTAATATGAATTTGTTTTAAGTAAGGATACCCTAAGTTGAATATTAAATTTTCAAAATTCATTGTATTCCGACCCATTCTTCCTAAAGGGCAATTGTTGAGAAATTTTTAACCCCTCCCTTCCCACGTACACACTAATCCAGCTAGTAAAGATTTGCGGAATTGTTCGGTAAAAGTTTAAAAATCTGTGGAAACTTAAAAAGGAGAAAATTTATCCCGATCTTGTACAGTCTTAGTTCCGTTAACCCCATTTATTGATAGAAAATAAAATTTATCAATGTCATTGATTTCTTACGGATAGCGGTCATTTGAAATTTTACCGACTTCAAAAACCCAGTTCAAAAATACTGACTCCTGTAAAATATTCTTAGTGTGTACACAGAAGTTAATTAAAAAAATATTAATAAGAACCAAAGGCACTTGCCAATGAACTCACTAGATAGTATACGATAGCTATTCGCCCTGCCCCATATCCCAATTTGCAACAACACCAAAGCTAAACGTAAAAACAGTCACGCTTCTCTGTCAACTGATACTTACATAATTCCCATTAGGCCATTTGGATGAATTGAAACTGGAATCCTCTCCGTCATTCGATACTGCAGAAAAGATACCAGAAAGGAAAATAGGCGTTGAGTGAAATTAGAATTCCGGAAAAACCAGACATCGCACGAAAATGTTTGACTGCCAAGTAAAATTGTCCATCATTTAGTCCTCTGCTGACACGAAAATGAAAAAAAAAAGCAAATCATCATTCTCACCGTACTGCGCGGGAATCACGTCCGGATCGCCTCTGTCATCTTCTGTCGGGTCGGGCTTTCCATCTCTGCCCTTGCCATCGACGCCTAGCCCATGGTGGCCACCGGCAATTCCTGGTCCTCCCGTGCCACTGCCACCGTTGCTGCCACCTCCTCCGCCACCGCCATGCTGCCATCGTGGACTTTGCTTGGAGTTTTTCTACGTTCGTTGCGTGATTGGGTACAGAAGGAAATAGACAAGAATGAATTTCGCGATTAATGAATCGGAAAATTTCGTTCAATAAATTCCGTTTTTATTGTGAGTAAGTTAATTAAAACAATTGATTGTTCTGCGGTTGTGTTTGCTCAGGATCATACAAGCATGACCGGCGCGTGTTGGGCATGTATTGAGAGAATTCCCATTCGAAGGACAAACAATCGAAACTCACTCACAGTGACTGGATATTTGGATAATAATTTTTTGACTATTTTCGGTTGCATGACGTTTGTTTAATTTTAATATGCAAATCATGGATCTGCAATCAAATAGCGCTAGTGAAAAATGGTACGAAGTGGCAGTTATTATAACTTTAATAAGTGCTCTTGGCAGATAGTCTATAATAGCATATTATTCATAACAATGGACGAGGTTAATAATTATGTCTATATAAAGCAATTGACCTATAGGAGCTAAAAAACGATTCTTATCCATTTATTTCCACTTGATTGAATTTGTATCCATATAGATACGCATATTTTGTCTACAATGAGCATATCGATAGAGATGCCAATTTAATTAAGTGAAATTATTTATTAAATACTCGCTCTTCTGTAGTTATTATGAGGCACTAAAACACCAGACTTTTATCTTTGAATAATTTAACATAACCGTAATCCAAAATCTTTCTCCTTCGTCTTCAAGATGAAAGTTTAAGGTACACTTTGGTGCAACAAGACCCCTGAAAAAGCGCTTGGGTTTCGTAGAACATTAGAAAAGATTGTTGAAAATGGGGACTGACAAAATCTGATCATTGCTGTATTACATTCGAAACTGCCTTACAAGTGCAATTGAGACGACTTCTGTGTACAGCAATGGACACCCAGACTTTCTTAGTCTGACTGGATAGCAAGAAGACTACCTTACAGTTTCCCAAACATGCTGACATCTCCACTTTTCTAATGAAAGTCTGCGTTTGACACGGGTCAAATCGGTTTCGTTGTAGGTATTAACGAGAAACGCTCGATGTAAGATTTTAATTCAATTTGGATGTCACCGTTGTCGCCGTCGCAGCCGACGCCAGCGTCACGACACCCTGCATCTAATATAATTTCGACACTCTCAGCTAAACGTGCCACCGGGATTGTACGTCCTCAACTTCCCTCAACCTCCTTCTCAGTCGTATACCTTGCCAGGAGCTAGGAAGTATCGCTTTCTTTTTTTTTGTAGATATATAAAACAACTCCCATCCTTCCGTAGATTCGCATGCTTCATTACTTCAGTGTTTTCGAGGTACAACTGGCAAAAGTTGAATCATTCGGAATAAAGTAAACGAAAAAGTGGCATTTCTTAATGAAGGAAACATAATTCAGTTATAATGGCCGTGGAAGAAAACGAATGAAATAAACGATAAATAAGCAACAGCAAAAAAAAAAAAAAACAAAGATTTAATTACACCATACTTGAACAATGTTCTGGGAAGTAGAGAGAAATGGCACAGGGGGCAATTGTAGACATGGTAGAAGGAGATTTTTTCTCTGTTGTTGAATGTTAACAATTGTAGTGATTCCACCATGTCTGTTTGTAATGCGAAATAAATGTTTGTTGCTACATTCTTGCAGCAGTATAAGATCGGTAAAAATAGTGTAAATTCTTTAAATCATATCGCAATCTTTTATAAATAGCTATAGGACTAGATCTGCGCGTTTGGGAACTGGACACTGTGGATGTCAACCAGGCTTGCTTCCACTCACTTGCTATTAAATCATGATTTTCTGAATTTTGAAATCATAGATGTTATAATTATATTTTGTACTTGTTAGATACAAGAAAAGGTTGAAAGGCAAGTGTTTGACACATGAAACCTGTCAAATTTGCTTTCAGATAGTCACAATCAACGATTTTACGACTCGCGAGCGCCCACTTTGAGTGAACGCTCATGAATTATAAGATCGCTGATTGTAACACTCTGGTAGTGAAATTGACAGTTTTTATGAGTCAAACACTTGCCTTTCAACCTCTTCTTGTATCTAACAAGTACAAAATATCATTATTACATCTAATGATTTCAAAATTCAGGAAATCATTTTTTATAGCAAGTGAGTGGAAGCAACCCTGATGTCAACTAGAACAAATAGGCGTAACTGTTAAATGATAGGCATTCTTTTAATAGAAAATCACTCAACCCACTCCAAAAGCTGACGCGTACAAATAGAGTATTTAGTGAAATATCGCAGATGTGCTATCAGTGGCATTCCATAAACTAAGTAGATCGTTGAAGGGGTCAACAAATGTTAAATATTTATCCAATCAATTTTCATGGCAATGGAAATTTTAATTGAATGAATGCCATTAGACCGAATGCGATTAAGCCGGAAGGGTAATTAGGTTAATATTTGCATAACCACTTCTTCATGCGGCATCCTGATCATCAGAGTTGGATTCTAATAATATTGGATAAGTCTTTAGTGAGAATGACACTGATGAAGGCTGCATTATTAATTTTATGTGTTTTGATGTGTCACATGACCATTTTTAAGAGAAAGTCGATTGAGTTGTCCGGAACGGGTATCCGGAACATCTGAGTTAGGTAACTGGTCACATAACCAGTTATATATTGGCAAAGTAATCGAAGAATCATTGCATGCACATCAATTTGATGTGTTTTGATGTATCACATGACCATTTTAATTAAAGTTGATTGTGGCCACCGGGACCGATATTTGGAACACCTGTCCCAAGTAATACGAATAATGCCAAGGTATTCACTTCGTTCGAATCAATTTGATGTATCGCATTATATGTTTTCATAAGACAGTTAATTGTGACTACCGGTGCAGGTATCTGGAACACCCGGAGATCACTACCAAAGCATCACACAGGTTCTATAACAGTTTATATAACCTTTGTATGACTGGTTTAGGTTGTACAGCAGTTTACTTAACATAATTATATGAATTCGTGTTACTTGAGTAGTCGCTAGTAACCAGAATATTGGTATGATATTTGGAAAATCGATTGATACGCATCAACTTTATGTGTTTTGATAAGCCACGTGACCATTTATATGAGAAAGGTTTTTTTTCTTTTTTTTTAATTGTAGTCATTTTAACGCTTTTGGGTAGTTCGTGATTTGTCTGGGAGTGAGATTTGAACTCATGACTTTAGCGTGAGAGGAATGGATTCTAACCACTACGCCGGGGTCGCCCCCTATATGAGAAAGTTGATTTTGGCCAGCGGAAGCAGTATCCGAAACATCCGGGAAAGGTTACTGGCCATGAGTAACAAGAATAATGTCAAAACATTCAAATAATAGCTTCATACGCATCAATTTGATATGTTTTGATGTGTGGCATGACTATTCTTATGTGAAAGTCGATTGTGATCTGCGGAGACGGCAATCCTTTTTTTTAACTAGTTCGTTTATTTACTAGGCTCAGTCGTGTGTGACACTTTGCGGAGCCGAAACCAGTAATGTTTGAATTTACATTTTAAATAGCAGTAGTTCTTGGTTAGTATTGGGTACCAATTACTCGTGGCGGGCTAAAGGTTAATGGGTAACAATTTCGATTGGAAAGAGCTAGGTAGGAAACTGGTTTCTGAAGCCTCCTTCAGATACTACTCTCGGACGGTTGACCAAATCCTGGCTGGGCAGGGGCAAGTAGCACAAGAACAGGAGGCTCGAAATTGTTTGGAAAGGAGGGGATGGTCACATCAAACTCTAACATCAGACAAACAAAGGAATTCGTAGATCGCTTGCATGTAGGGAAGATAACGTGTTCCCAATACATCTCTTACTTCACGGAAGGGTTGTCTACCTCGGGCCACTAGGGTATCCAATAGTCGTGCTCTGGAGGCGTCATCGATGTCATCATAACCGGTTGTGCACCTACATATATTGCTGTCAACGAGGTTTATTCTATAGAGATGTGCGTCTAGCGAGTAGTGGTTGGACATAAGTATTGACATCACTCGAATGAATCCCCGACTTACATCCAGACCTTTGAACCACGCTCTCGAAGAAACATTTGGAATAATGGAATGTAACCACCGCCCAAGAGAATTACTTGTCCAACCACTCTGACGTACTAATGAGAAAAATTCATCGTGTGAAATTCTTATATCATAAATCTCGCCTTGTTGTGCGCCCACCTTTGCGAGAGAGTCTGCCTTCTCATTGCCTGGGATTGAGCAATGTGAGGGGACCCATACAAAGGTAATCATATATGATCTTTCGACCAGCAAACTCATCTGCTCCCTTACCTTTGAAAGGAAATAAGATGAGTGCCTACCTTGTTTCATCGACCGAATAGCCTCAATCGAACTGCGACTATACGAGTAGATGAAGTAATGGTCTATGGGCATATCGGAAATCATCCCCAATGCGAAGTTGATTGCTGCCAGCTCAGCAACATAAACGGAACAAGGTTCCTGAAGTTTCCGAAAGGCGGTTGAGTATTCTTTGAAGACGCCGAAGCCAGTGGATCCTTCAATGCGTGACCCATCAGTGAAAAATCTTCTATTGCAATTGACTTGTTGGTACTTTTCAGCAAAAATATATATAGGTCGAAATTGATCTGGAACTCCTTGAATAGCCTGTTTCATGGAGAGATCATAGTCAATGGGGGAACTGTAGTTAGTAAAGCATACACGAGAAGGGTTATAGCAAGGATGAATTATGACATATAATTAAGATAGGTTCGCACGAATCCAGACTGGATGCTCAATTCAAGCATTTCTTCGAAGTATTCAATCACTAGGTTGTTACTGACACTACATTTAATCAATATTCATAATGAGAGCTCCCAGAAACGGTTCTGGAGGGATTTTCCTCCCGCTAGAACCTCTAGGCTCATATTGTGTGTTGAATGCATACAGCCAAGGGCAATACGTAAACAACGATATTGAATACGTTCCAATTTGATTACACGGTAAGAAAAAAGTACCCAAAAGTAAGTTCTTTTCACTCATCTCGGCACTATAGTGCAGGAACCCAAAAGTAGGTAAAGCGGACCAAAGTAGTTTTCATTTACTTGTGTGCAATTCGTATGGAATTTTCCACTAGCTTTCTACCCAATAGTAAGTTAGTTGTACCCAAAAGTAGATAAATATGATTATACTCAACGTTGAGTTCCCACACTTTACTACCCCTGTTGGGTGGTTTTGCTCCTCCGTTTTTGACAACATTAGAAGGCGAAAAGGAGACAAACTAGTCAAAAGTAAGTAAAAGTGAACTGACCTTGGGTACTTTTTTCTAACCGTGTAGGTGGCTTTTTCTTGCCGAGAGGAAGCAAAAAGAGCCATACTCAAGAACTGAAAGAATAGTCGTTTTTATATAGTTATGGTGTCTTCCTCACCATGTCGCAGAAATTGATCGTAGAAAGTTGATCCTTTGTTGACACTTTTGTTTCAAATACGTTATGTGGGTACCCCAAGTGCATTTTGAATCAAACCAGACTCCAAGGTAATTGAAGGTTAAAGATCTACTTAAAAGATTTACATGCAGGTGGGCTGGAAACCACTTTCTTGTAAACACTACCAATTCAGTTTTTTTCTGGTGAAAACTCGATCCCTAAATTTCTTGCCCAGAAAGACAGATTATTAAGGGAATTTTGCAATGGTCTTTGCGGGATTTACGCACGTGGAACTCTCATGGAAACCACGGCATCGTCTGCAAGCTGTCTAAGCGTGCATAGATTATCTAAGCAGTTATCAATATGTTTGACATAGAAATTATAAAGTAAGGGACTTAAACATGAACCTTGGGGTAAGCCCATGTAGCTAATTCTAGAAGTTGTCAGTTGACCTAGATTAAAGGTCATTTGTTTTTCTGACAGCAAATTATACAAGAAATTATTTAAAATACCGGGTAATCCACTACTGTGCAAATTGTCTGACAGTATGTCTATGGAAACCGAATCAAATGCGCCCGTAATATCCAAAAAGACTGAAGCCAATTGCTCCTTGTGCACAAAGGCCAGTTGAATATTAGATGAAAGCATCGCTAGATAATCGTTTGTTCCTTTACTCTTTTGGAAACCAAATTGCGTAGGGTTAACTACCCCATTTCCGGCCTATTAAGCACAACCCGCACTTATTCTTTCTTAATCAAGCGCAGTTTAGCACCACACGTTATGTTCTTATTACTGATGGCTTCCAAATTAATTTACCTTTCCGTATGTACCATAACAATTGATAAAGAGGAACCAATCGTTGAGATATTGTCAAAAGTCTAACACTGCTTCTTGACGCCAAACTCGGCGTACGGATTCTAAACTCGGCCTAACGCTTTGAAACGCCATTGAAACGCCAATAAATTCACTTCGGCCTATCGGATGAACATAAAAATTGATTCGGTCGAAGCGCTTCTTTTGTTTTTGGGAATAATGGGTGCAAACCTTCATATCACGCGTTCTCATTGACTTTGTTCCGTAGCTTATTAACTAAAGTATCGTACCAAACGCATAATTGACTTGTTAACTCTGAAATCGTGGATTTATTTGAAGTTTTCTGCTCGATAGGTCCAAAATGGGCGATTAGGCCGAAGTAGTTCCCTACCCTATTTGAAAGTAGATTGTTTGATTCAACCCAATGGTCAAGTCTTAATAGGATCATTTTTTCTAATAATTTCCTCAGGCATGATAACATAGAGATCGGACGGTAAGAATTGTGATCAGACGCTGGTTTCCCAGGCTTTTGAATAGCTATTACTTTAACCTGTCTTAACCTATATTGAATTCCACAAATGAATTTTATAGGTTAAGTAATCGTCTTTTAGCGATATCGGGGAGGTTTTCTAGAAGGTCGAATTTGATCATATCGCTTCCCGGAGCAGAGTTATTTGATGAAAGAAGTGCCATTGAAAATTCCAGAATTGTGAATGGTTCATCCAGAGAACCGTTACTTCGGGCTGTATCCCGTAAAGTTGGTTGTGCTGGAACTCTACCTGGACAAACCTTTTTAGCGAAGTCGAATATCCATTGCGAGGAGTATTCTTCACTCTCATTGGAAGATGAGCGGTTAACTGGAGATGGAAATCGGCAATCCTTGACACTACTAACTTAGCTACGCCAACACTTTGAACTGATGTAATCAAATCTACAGGCCTTTCTTGAACACGATCGCTGAGTACAGGCTTTATAATAGTGCACATGAATCACTTTTCTCGACTAGTTGATTCAGCTTTGTAAAGAAGCAGAGTAAAAGCTGTGAAACCGCACACGTCTAAAAATAAACTTAGCTGACTGTAAAAATGCTTCCATAGTAACACAGTTTATTAGCTAAGTACAGGTTGTTTAGTTGTTAAAAAATCACTTCTGTTGTTTATGTTATTCAGCAAGAGCGGTTGGTTGTGTAGAAGCCATCAAATGAGTAATATATTCACTTTATTGGCTTTGTTTTGCAGCTACAAGTTGAAAGTTTTCTAATATTTGCGTAGAAGTGACATTAGCGTTTATTGGCTGCTGTTATTCAGTGCGTCTGACAAATTGACTAATGGTTGTGAAAAGGTTGAGTAAACGCTCTCTAAAACTTTTGCTAGCTTCTGATTGTAGCTGTTTCTGGAGCTTATTTTCAGCTACTTTACAGCACAATGCTGGAAAAGTTGGTTTATGAAGCTGAAAATGTTAGTTGGGTACCGCAAAATCTGTTTGCATAGAACTGGTTATCAAAAAAAAAATTAAAGGGTTGTTTCCTAGACACGACCGCAGTATGACGTAGAACCACGCAAAATTAATATTTGTCATGCATTTTTGACTATTATCGAAGACAACAAATCAAGAAGACTGGCAACTCTTCCATTTTCTCATACGAACGCTATAAGACAGGTACAATCGCGTCATCTGCCGCTCATAGGTAAATGCTTCAAACGAATTTGATAGCAAAGATTACATCCTCAGCAAAAGGGTTTGTGGGTTTGTATAGACCAAGGTTATGCAAGTTGCTTAGTTTGTGGGCAAAATTAGCGCGGGATGCACGCTATTTCTAAACAACCCAAATTTAAGGAGGATCTACTCATATCCGTCAAAAGTAGGGCTACCCAAATTGGGAAACAAAGTTGGGATTATTCTGCAAGTAGAAGGGTACAAGTGGATGCGAACCTTGCACTGTAAAAATTTCAGCTGGAATGACCAATCGATTTAAATATAATCATGAATTAAAACTATTCCGCACATTATATCTGCAGAACCAGCAGACATATCAACAAAAACAAAATTCAATAGCAATCAATGAGTTGATGAGGTCTTTTTAATGATATATCAACGGATCGGATAAGCCATCTCGGAGAAAGCGTGCCTAGATGACATCATCAAATTTCGCATTGCTGAGCCGATTTTTCATATTAAATTTGATTCTATGATGTCGTAATCAAACTGTCGAGTTAGAGCAAATAGAGATCTAGATTGGGAATGTTTTATGCAGGTGAAACAGTTTGTGTGGCTGGTTATTGGTCACCGCGGAAAAGACGTGATGAATCCAATTTTAAAACCTTAGTTGTACGACAGGATAACAAAACTAAAACCAAGTTTCATGAACTGAGTGAAAAGCTATTAACAAAAGAGCAACTTGAATTAAATAATGAGCGTGCCAACCCTACCCGTAATATGGGTATAAATAGTACCGAATACCAAGAAGAAGAAAAGAAGGATTCAAAAATCACCGTACTGTGCTATTCCGAACAATATACTTGCAATGGTTTAGGACCCCAATATCTATGCTAATTTATACAAACAACCAAATCATACTCCCACTTCAAGGTACACAACACAGATCGCTTTGCGCCTTTGTTTTCTTTCGCGTACACACATTAATTGCGGCATTATGTTCAGTTGTTTTTTTAGAATTGACATACCTACATAGTAATGTTTCACGTACTGTACACGATGGTAAATGAATTAAATATCAACAACAGAAATGGGAAAGTGAACCTTGAGGAAAGTTGATAAGCTGTAACCTTGCAGAAAGGTGGCTGAAGAAAAATATACCTACGGTGCTGTAGGCGTAGGAAAATGTTTATGTTGAGCAAAGTAACGACAGTGACATTACTTCTTTCTGTTCGCACAATGGTAAATATACGCATGGCTTTGACATTTTGAAACGCAAAGCATGGTATAGCGTGGAAAGTGCTTTGCAAAATTCCACCACTATCCGAACGGAAGTGATTCGTGTACTTTAAGATTCGCAGTAAATTGGACTATTACGATGCTGGTAAACCATAGATTTACATGCCAAACTGCTCCCTAGATTAATTATTAGAATCGACATCGAGATTTATAAGGCTGGTTGAAAGTTAGCTGTTTCTGAAAGACTATTGATCTTTAGTTAGAACGTCACCGAATTAGCAAACACCCAACTAGAAGTACTTTGACGAGAAAACTTCATTTCTTTCTAAGCTTATGTCGTGTTTATTGTATTAGATGCCAAGTTTTTTTCTTCCTGCATCGGACTTTGTGTAGAAAATATCCCAAAATGACTAGGATTGGTGGAAAAAAACGTTGAATAGAACTGGTTGATGTGCATTGGAGGTGGCTAGTGTTCCTAACTAGGACATCTCCAATAATCTCTTTTCCTGATTACTAGAATTCTTGTTTGATTTCCCGGGAAATAACTGTAATTTTTTAAACAAGGCATGATCTTGCTAAAAATAGACTAAGAGGCAGGCGGAATAATTCCGGGGAAACTTGATTTATATTTTCCGGGGGAAATCAAGTCAGAAGAAACATCCGGAATAAGTCGTGAAAGGTAGGAAAATAATAGGAAAGTAAAATAAAATCCAGTGGAGGCAGAAAACAAAACCGAAAAACGTCCAAGGAACAAGTGGGAAGCAATTTTAAAGGGAAACTTGAAAGAAACTTTCGCAAGCAGTGGATATCTTCCGAAATAATTCAGAAGAACCTTCCGGGATAATAAAAACAAGAAAACTTTCAAAACATGCGTCACGACATTTCTAGAAGGAATTTTGACGAATAATTTTTGGGAAGTAATTGTAATTAAGTTATTAATACCCTTCACTGCTTCGTGGGTCGTTCATCAGAAGTTATAAAGAGAACATTCTGATGAATAGGGGAAATGGCTCTAATGTTGGCCTATGGATCTTAGATTCGGCCCATCGCTAAGAATCTGCAATTTTACCTAGATGAACACGTCATTGGGACGGTACTAATGGATATTTTTGGTCGCTATTGAAAATTTAGTCGATTGCTGAATTTATGTATGGGCCCAAATTAGGGGTATTTAGGCCGACATTACATCCATTTTCCCTACCTACTAGCCTATAATTAGTTAGTAAAACCATGACATGCTATGACCCTATGGGGGAGACGATGAATTTGATTCCCCATCCGGTTGAGGTAATTTTGGGATTGAAGAATCATTATGCTCGCCACTTACGCCGCATACAAATGCAAAAATGGTGTAAATCTTAGAAAGCCCTCAACAAAGAACTGTGAAAATGCTCAAAGAACACTATGTTAAAAGCAGGTTCAGTTTTAGTTGGGACGTAATAGTCAAAACAGAAGATGTAAATTAAACAGTCTACACTGAATCTCAATCTAATTGGCTGACATTTGTCTTCTTTCTTCCTAGATTTAACGCTTATTTTGCAATCATTTTACCTGCTCTCAAATTTCTCAGCAATCCATCCAGCAAAATATTTTTGCTGTACGACTAGTAAAACAACCTCACGCAGAAGCATCAGCTCATTACCGTAAAGCTGGGTTTCGACAGGGCAATTGATCAAGTCAGTTGATCATTTGACTTGCCTAGTCTAAACCCAGCTTAAAACCTGAGTGGTGCGGACTCAATGTCATTTATATAAGGTCCAACAGGCAGCTTGCTGGTGTTAGAAGCAAACATATTGTAAACATTTCTGAGCACTCAAGTGACGACGTCACTCTACCATAACATTCCATACTGCGAACAGTGAGATTTATGTCACTTTCAACAGCTGTTTCGTGTAAAAAGATAAACATTGCAATGTTTGCACATTTCACTAACACTAATAAGCCTGTTAGCCCGGACCTTATATAAAGGACATTGGTGCTGACTCGATGTCAATAATACAAGGTCTGGCCCAACCGGATAATTGGTATTAGTGAAATGTGAAAATGTTTAGTAGTGTTCGTATTTCATAGCAATGTTTATCTTTTTACACGAAACAGCTGTTTTCTGTGACGACACGTCTGCTGTTCTTAGTATGGACTGTTCTGATGACGGGACGCCGTAATTGGCTTGCTCAGCAATGTTTACAACTTTTTTGCCTCAAACACCAGCAAGCTGGCTGTTATTCCAGACCTTATATGATTGACATCGGTGCGGAATCACTCGCAACGGCGGTAAAAAAAATGCAACAGCATCGGCCAAAAAGAATCCAACGATCGGCACTAGCAATAACGTATACATCTCTTAAATGATTTCGCCCGAAAGATAAAGCATTGTTATCAATGATCGTTATATTATTATTGAGTTTAAATAAAAATGAATAATACAAGTCTATTACAGGGGCTAATAGATCTAATTATTGCAAATAAAAGAACACATTTGAAATTTTTTTAACAAACATTAATGGTACTAAACATCCTTATCTAAGAAAGCTACTACATCCAAATAAACGGGTGTGAGGGGATGCGATTCTTATATGCAGGAGCTCAGCGATGAGTAAAATTTGTTTCATGGTTTCCTGTGGAAAACCTTAAAAATCTGCCGGAAAATGAGGAAATTGACGAAAATTTTATTCAGTCTCCTAGTAGTACCAATAGACTGAGTGAATGCAATCTTTACTTTTTTCAAATTCAGGAATTTTTCCCTGGAAAATCCTGGAAAAACCTGGGAAAACATGAGGCAAATTAACTCATCGCTGAGTTCCTGCACTTTTGGCGATTATGAGTGAACTAAACTCAAATTTGGGTAGTTCTCATTCGCCGTGTGGATAAAAGGTGCCAACTTCTGAGTGGCAGAGATAGGATCCGGGATGTAAACAAAGGCAAGAAAGTTAAAAATTTCAAGAATAATGTCTTGAAAATTGAAAGTGATCGAGTACGCACCTCTCAGCGTAAAACCTACAATATTTCACTGATATCTTCCAGCAAAACTAATCAAACATCTTTTATTTCTCTTTTATTGAGGCTTTCAGTTAAACATAAATACATTTGTTGTATCCCGAGCAATACGTTACACTCAAAGAATTCCACACGTCATCATAAGGGAAAGTTCATTAAGGGGGATTTCCGGTTCAATATTTTCAAAAAATCGATTTTTTTTAAATCAAAGCTTAACATGTCTAGAATATGTGGGTAAAAGGATATTTCGATCCGGCAAATATTTACGTCGCTACAGGCCTTTGAGTGCATCGACTGTGTGGGTCGCGCAGGTATAAGTTTTGTCACGCGCGCTCTTTAAACGCGTTTTTCTCGAAACTACATTTTTCAAAACTGCGAGCACTCTAGCTTTTGAACGGTTCAACCAATTGACTTCGTTCTTTGCTTCCCTTATTGAAAACACTTTTCTTCGTGGAATGAACTATAGACTCAAGGAGAAATGTGCAATTTTCGATTTTTCACAGCCTGTCAAAGTCAAAAAATCGGCCGAAAAAAACGACTTTTTTTCAAATGCCCGCCATTTTGTCAAATTTTGAGATTTTTCAAAGATTCTAGTTCATTCCATTCTCTGAACTATACTCTTCAAGAAACTGAGCCGATTTTCTTTCTAGGTGACGATTTGCGACCTCTAGGCTGCTCGCAGTTTTGGGAAGTACCCGCCGGGCAGCCGCCATATTGGACGCCATTTTGGATTTTTGGACTTGAAAAAATTCCCAGTTGTAGAGCAAGAATGAATAAAGATTTGACAAAAAACTCAAGTCTCTAACTCTTACCAGCTCCCTGGAAAAAATCCTAAGTTTAGGTCAATTGAACCGGAAATCCCCCTTAATTATGTCTCGCAAATTTGGCCCATTTTCCCCATTTTCAACCTTCCCTCCCCTCTTTGTCACATTTTTTGTATGGACCTTAATTTTATGTGTGGCTCGTCACAGTTTCCAGAACCCACCCTCCCCCTAATAGTGTGACATAATTAATGGACGATCCCTAATTTAACTATGCACTTATTGTGAAACACATCCATTTCATGTCTGAATCTTATGCTGTGAACCATGCCTCAACACTATTGTTTCGAATTGTGACACACTTGGAGTCTATGGGCCTCACATGGTTTTATAACCTACCGATGGATTTTTAGTGAGGTATTTGAAGGTGAACATTTACTAGTCCCTCGGGATTACATTTGACTCGCTGAAGTTGAGTTGAGTTCTGATGTATCCTCACTACGTTCATACATATTTTAAAATTGAGGCAAATATTTTACTCATTCTTAAAAATTAAACATCCATCTCAGCATTGCATTTTTCTCGATTTTATTATTTATAGACAGTTGTGAGGCATAGTAAAGCGCATGTCGTTCGTAGTTTTGGTTATATTGTATCTTTTTGAAAGCATCTATTTCGGTATCTTTTACTAACAAGCGAGCCTTCGCTCGATGGAGAGTGCACTGCAGCTATATTTCCTACTATGTACTGTTTACATCATTAATTTGGGCTTGCAATTAGTAGATATGCGCTAGCAGGATAAATAATTATAAAAGTATCAGGTATTTCAAGCCGGTCATCATCGAAGATACGATAAAGAGGGTACGTTAGCGTGGTTGTAAGCAGCTGTAACGATATGTAATTGGAGCAAGTATAAACATCCATTAGCAAAGAGTTTGGTTTGGAATTGAAATTTTGTGCATCACCCGTCCGGGAAATGTAAGATTTGCAGATTTAAATAAAAAGTATGTAAAAATTGTAATGTTTCATCTCATGAACAGAATCTTTAATTTTGTCGTTGGAAGTTTCAGATGATGCCATCAATTCACACTTACATATTATGCTCATGCTAATTGTGTTGCCTGATAGAAACAGGTAATCATATAGCGAAAGAGAAATTGGTTTTTGCATCATTAAAAAAATGAAATGCTTCTCCCTTGATTTTTTTATGAATTGACAAATTATGTATCTTGACGAAGTTATCTCTAACGGATTATTTTATATGGATAGCTGTCATAACGACTTTTTAATAATTATTGTAGCACTGCAAAAACTATTTCTGTTCGCCACGAGGGTGATGATGGATTTTTAATATTTGATTTAATAGTAGATTAATTTAAAAAAAAAGTAGTCTACAAAGGTTTGAGCCTCGCGCGCGTATTACGGATATAGAGGACTGAATTTAACGTTTGATAAAAAAAAAATGCAATTTTGAAGCTTATTTGAAAGATACCTTGAGTTAGTAGTAAGTTTTCTGGCAAATGTTAGGGGCTCGTGAGCATTCCTGACATTGCTGAAAATTATGATAGCATCTTGCGTAGTTGATAGTGTAATAGGATGCTTTGTTGATTGTTCGTTAACTCTTGATTGCTTGTAATACTTATGAATATTTTAGGTAGACAAAAAGGCGAACTAAGAGGTGGACGCCTGAGCTTTTTCACATTTATATCGCTGTGAAGCAACTGTAAACTCTAGAGGGAATTTATATCTGTAACTGCAACCAGTTCGATTTTGTTTGCCAACCTTTGTAGGGGTAAGAGGTGGGACCATCATCATCATCATCAAACCTTTGAAGAATTCTCCATTATTGCGTAGCTACACAGATTTACTGTCCTGTCCGTGTTTTTTTACTTAGTGGAGCAGAATGACGGACAAGCATGTAGAATAAGCTTCTTATGGAAGATCATAAAAATGTTGCTAAAAGAAGCTTCTGAGCAGAATGTTTTAATCGGCTTTCATCAATTTGTATGAATCTATGTGTAGTTGTATTAAATTTTGTTAAAAACAAAAAAATAAATAAAAAGTCCAAATATTTCAAAATGCCCTTGCCCGGTTTCTAAAATTTTATTTTCAAAAACAAGCTTATGAAAAGTGAAAACCTTTAAATGTTCAAAATCATGAACACTTCAAAACCGACAAAAATTGTTGGAAAGGACTTTTGGTGAAATTTTTGAACTTGTTGTTAGTACGCTTTTTTGAGAAAATGATTTAAAATGTCTCAAGCATCGCTTGATCTCTCGAAGGCGTACGACACTAGCTGGAGATTTGTCATATTGTGTACTCTACGAAAATGTTCAACGTGCTGAACAGTTTCCTCGCCTCGAACGTGAAAGGACATTCATCGCATGAAAAGCCATTGGAGAACGGCGTTCCTCAATGATCAGTACTTTCGATCACCCTGTTCCTGGTATCAGTGCACAGTGGTCCAGAATGCAGATTTAGGTGGAAGGATATGTTTTGAGGCTGAATTTGAATTTTTAGACTGAAATTCTCATCTACAAAGTTATATCTTATGCAGTTTTAACTGTCTTGCAATGTTGTTTGAAAGTCAGTGTCCGGTCGAGAGTAACGCCGATGATCTTCAGTCGATCGATGTATATATCATTGCTGGGCTCCCGACGGGCGTTTGGACTACCGCACAGTGCACTATGGGCAAAAATGGGTCCAAAATTACCCAAAATTCAATATCTCAACAGCACGCTGAATTCTGGCCATGAAAAACGACTTTTCCGAAGAGAAATCGTTCGGGAAATGAATTGCACGTGGTCCCATAGACTAAAGCCCTACAGTAAAAGTATGGACGTCTGTCAAAAGTTGTTCCAATCGAACCGTCAAAATGCACCGCTTTGCTCGATTGGAACAGCTTTTTTTCAGTTTTGTGGTGACAGTCGTCCATACTTTTACTGTAGGGCTTTAGTCTATGGGACCACGTGCAATTCATTTCCCGAACGATTTCTCTTCGGAAAAGTCGTTTTTCATGGCCAGAATTCAGCGTGCTGTTGAGATATTGAATTTTGGGTAATTTTGGACCCATTTTTGCCCATAGTGCACTGTGCGGTAGTCCAAACGCCCGTCGGGAGCCCAGCAATGATATATACATCGATCGACTGAAGATCATCGGCGTTACTCTCGACCGGACACTGACTTTCAAACAACATTGCAAGACAGTTAAAACTGCATGCGACTCTAGGCTGCAAATCCTGAAAATGATCGAGTCTACGATTCCGCGTAGGCAACGTGACTCTTTGTTGTGTATCCGCTCGGCAATCATCACTTCGTGGCTTCTGTACGGCATTGGACTCGTCAGCAGAGCGAAGGATTCCGTCATCCTAAATCTTGTACCCGTCTACAACCGGATGGCCCGTTTCACCTCTGGAGCGTACGTCACCAGCCCGATTCCAGTGATTATGACTGAAGCGAGTACCCTACCGTTTGACCTCCTAGTTCTTCAGACTTTAGTTCGTGCTGCCATCCACTTGCTGGAAAAAATGTCAGACAGAAATGTCGACCTCCCAGTTGTACAACGAGCATTCGACCGGCTTATGATGTTCATCTACGACTCCCGGACATTGCAATGTGGACACGTTTCACCAACCAAAGGTTGCATGAACCATAGCCACCTATTGTGTGGGACGTGAGAAGAGTACAGTAGGTTCTGGTGGAATCTGTGGCAGTCTGCATAGAGCAATAGGGCTTCCGTCACAGTGTAGCGTTTTTTCGGCGGAGGCCTTTACTATCAAATCAGCTCTCAACACGGGTATATCGAGCGAATTGGTCATCTTGTCCGACTCGGAAAGTTGCCTATTGGCAATAGAAAGTGGCAAATCACAGCATCTCTGGATTCAAGAGATCGAAGGGCTGTTACGACATGGTAACCCGCCCGATACAACTTTGTTGGATTCTCGGCCACGCCGGCATCCGTGGCAATGAAGAAGCACATTGACTCGCCGGCAAAGCACGCAACAGTCCGCCACTCAACGTCGTCATCTCGAGGAAGGATGCCATCAATGAACCATGCCATTCGCCTGCTATGGGAAGAACGGTGGGCGCAATTAACGGAAGCCAAGTTGAAGGAGGTTAAACGCGAAACCAAAAAGTGGACCGATCAGCAAAGTTCCACCGTTCGGCTTCGCATTGGCTATACAAGGCTTACACACGAGTTTATTTTGAAAATCGTTACCGCCAGTATGCGAATGCTGCGGGACGTAGAAGTTTGAAACAGCCAGATTGAAATACGAAATCGATTTACCAGCTTACATGTGGCGTTAAGCAACGACGATGACAAAGAAAAGCGGTTGCTGAAGTTTTGCAACAAGCCAACACATATCGAAGATTGTGACACGATAAAAGAGCGAGAAGAAACGAAGGAAAAGCGAAGAAAAACAAGAAGCGAGAAGATTATGAAGAGGAAACAGAAGTAGACAGAACGCATGAAACGGGGTGAATATGACGGAGGAAGATGAAGAGGATAACGAAAAAAGGAATGAAGAACGAGAGCTGGCGAAAAAGAGCAAAAGAAAGTGCAGAAAATAAGATGAAGTTGGAGAGAAAACCGAAGAAGTCTGAGCCGGAATAGAAGGAGACAGAGCAGAAAAAAGTTAATGGAAAATGGAAATGTATGAAAATGAATGAAGAAAGTGAAAAAAGCGAAGATGTGGAAGAAGAAGGCGAACCAGAAAAATTATCGGAGAAGGAAAGAAGAAGACACGGGTTCACGGCGAAGCAAAAAAAAAAATACGAAGAAAGCGAAAATAAGAGAGAAGAAATTGAAGAAAAGCAAGCAAAAGATGGCGAGAAGGGGATTGCAAACGAAACGAAGTGAAACCGCACTTGGATGCTTCGGAGCAAATCGAAAATCATGACGGATAGCAAGAAATGGACGAAGGCTACGGAGAAAACGAAGATGATGAAGAAAGAAGATGATAAAAAGATAGAAAAAGTAACGGGGAAATTGATTAAGAAGAAGAAGTGAAAACAAGAGATGAAATGCAATTAACAAGTAAAAGAGAACCAGAAGTTGAGGAAACAAGCAAAGGATACAAAAGCTAAGTGAAAATTTAATTTTACTATAAACACCCACACATTATCACCCTATAGCCACTAAGACAGACATGAAAGCAGCCAATGGATGTAAAATGTTTTAAATAAAGAACAACAACGACAACAAGTTATTTTATGAGCATACGGTACATGAACAAAATGTTTAACAAAAAGTTAATTGGCTGTGGCTAAAAAGTTGGATGTTTCAAAAATATTTTTCGTGTGGTGCAATAATTTTGTGGACAACCTTTAGTCAAGAGCATGTGAAAAAAATCTTTTTAGATATGTTTCAATCCGATGCTTCTGTAAGAAGCTTCTAAAACAGCGTGCTAAAACGTGAGCTATTTATTAGAATCCATATAAGCTGGCTGGCCATACATTTTCATTATACATACACTGGAGCTGGTTTTTACGCGGTACGTTTTTAAAACTTGTCCAATCACATTATCTGATTGGGCCAAAAGTTATAAAATTGCATACTTTTACTTAAAATTATAGTTCAATCATTTGAAAATGTTTAAGTTTGTTAATTTATTAACCTCGGTTGGTCGGATTTTTCGCGGTTTCCCTGATTTCGTGTGTGTCATTTAACAAGCATTATAAATTACTAATCTAAGTAAAGAAAATAAGGAAAGGATCTTTCCATGTAGCTCACAGACATCATGACAAGTTGCAGCAACTTGTTTATAACTTAAATAAGTAATAAAGATGTTTCCGCAACTGTTTTATGCTGCTACTACACGCAAACCAAAAATTTAATACAATGAATGTTAGTTCCATTTCCCATCATCATGTTCATGAACATCGCAGCAATTGTTAGAAGTAGGCCTTGCATCGACCCAAATAAAAGACTGAATAAAAATATATAAGCTCAACTTTTAAATTAATTTCATGTCTGAATTTCAGCAGCAGTCCCAAACTAGGAGCAGGGACTAAGAATACATCTCGCGGCTCCACCCCGTAATTTGCCATAACTGCCATTTGACATATATGTGAAAAATTATATTGGATCCTTGTTATACTTTAACAGAATATGAAAAAACAGTTTTGATTAAAGGAAGGGGAACTAATTATTTAATTGGTATTTAGTCTTCTTTTGAACATAAGCTTTTTATATATGTTTATGCCAAATGGCAGTTATGCCAAATGGCAGTTATACCAAACGGGCGGAAGCTCATCCCGCATCCCAAACTGGAATGCACTCTCTTAGGAAACTTACCTTCGACGAGGAATCCTGCTTGGAGCTGTGCTGTTTGCTATTGTTAACCAAATCGCTGCTTACATTCGTAATGGTGCTGGAGGTGGTAGTGGCTTTGATGTAGTATATTCGCACAAAGATAACGAAACACAGCACCAGCAGAGTAAACAGAACCCCAAACAGGATCGGTGAGATGCTATCTAGAGGGTTGCTTGTAAGGACTGTAGCAGTAGTATGGAGGATGAAAAAGTGAAATAATGGATTAGCTATGCGGAACATTGATATTGATAGTTGATATTCCCACGTCGATTGATGATTGATTCCTACCTGCTCGGTTTTCCGTGCTAGTGCTCTCAAGATAGAAATCCTTAACGACTACTCCCTGGCTTCTTCCCTTTTGATTGACAGCGTAGATGATGGCTTTGAATGCATTGTCGTCGCCCAGCTCGTCGTATAGATTGTTGAAGTGGATGAGGGATTCCAGCGATTCTATCACAAAGTACGGTTCATCGGGATTCGTTATATTGTATCTGCCGGAAGTGGGGTAGAACGCGTGAAATGGATTTTTGTTTTTTTTTGCGGGATGACAAATGGAGGTAATGAGTTTTTGTGTTTGTATTAAAATCCACGCTTACCTCATTCTTCCGGTTCTACTTGATATCAGCTCGAGCATGAAAATCTGTGGTAAACCACCGTCATACCCCGCTATGCATTGCACTTCAACCGAGCTCTGCGTTTGATTGTTTATCGAGCAATTTTTCACCGTCGATGGCAATCCTGATGTAGGGAAAGGGAGGAAGCAATACATTAGAATTGAAAACAAACTTCGAATTATCCAGTCTACGAACCGGCAAGGACCACTTGGAAAAAGCAGGGCCACTGCTGCATGCCCACCTCGTTCTGTCCCCAGCACGTAAGTGTACCGTAATCCTGATCCGAGACGGGCATATAGCTCAAGATGCTCAGTGACCCATTTTTCACGAATCGCTCCTTGTTGATTTCGAGCGTTTCGCCCGAATGATTAAACTTCCAGAAGAACTGCCGCGGTGGTGGGTCGGCGTGTACTTCACATGGTATGTGCAACGGTTCGCTGCGGAAGGCTCCCACAATGATGATTTTATCGGTGGCGCAAACTGGGGCATCTGTTACGATTAAATTACGAGACCCATAAACTCAACCATCACAGAATTATAGTTTTCTCACTACAGCTCCTAGCCAACTTTACAATGGGAAAACAAAACTGATGAACCAATTGGAGGAAATAAAAGCGAAAATTGCAGAGCAAATATTTTAGTTTCAAGGACCATTGGCAACGGCATGTTTATAGGTGAACTAGGGGTGGTAGAACGGTTCAAAATGTTATTGCCTTGAACCAATTACCAATTTATGATTTTTTCAAAAAAAAAAGCTTCAACCGTTGGATCTGCCTTTTCGCCAACTTCCACTACATGCTTCAATAAGCACCGTTCATTGTGTGTGTGTGTGTACTTACACTTGACCCGTAGCGCCAGTTCGTTGCTGACGGTTTCACCCTCAGCGTTGATTGCACTACACGAGTAATTTCCGGATGAATTACGGTTCACCTTCTGCAGAACCAGGCTCTGGTTTGAACGAATTACCCGGGCGGACGCATTGTGAGTTATCATCACGTCCTGAATAAGAAAGAAACCCGGAAAAATTAGTTTGATATAAGGTAAAGTGGGTTTACTTGATCAGTTGAGCCGAAAGAGCATAGCAGCGTAGTAATGTAGCACTGTGAGGAATTGTAGTAATAGTAATTAAATAGGATAGTACACTGAATTCTTTGTTTACTCTATTTTGATTTTGTCGGTTTTGCCCTCATAGGTACAGCATTTTTTAATGCCTATCAGATTCCAATTATTATTTTATTCAAAATGAAGCATTCATATCAGCGTCTCTGCATTACCTTAATGAAAATCGATTTTTCATATTTGAACTTAATTAAAAAAGCTTGCTCCTCCGCAATTCGGTATGTTGCTCACATCTGACCGGGATTTGCATACAGAGCTTTCTCGAAAGTGGCAATTTCGTCCATGTTGAGATTCGCACTTCCATTGGGGAAGCTGTACCGTACCGTATGGAGAATGATTTCTGAACAAAACTGCAAATACTATTTTTGTCAAAAAGCTTTTAGTCAAGTTTCCACAACTTGATGTTCATTAATTCGATATCGAGCTATAAAACCATAGTAAAAATTAATTAATTCGCAACTGCGATAGTGATTCTCTATAGGATCATTGTTCTATAACTCGATAATCCCTTCAGTATCGAGTTTTAAAGAGGTAATTGTATTTATTAAATCTTCTATTTATACTAGAATAAAAAGTTCGGATACATTCGAGCAGTTTTGCTTAAGTAAAAAGGTGTTTTGTACACAGCAGTCGAGCAAATCGACATTAAATTTAACTGACCGGTATGCTGGAAAAATAAACAAACTTTTGTTCTTAAGCTAATCATGTTTGTATTATTCCATGCGTGAAGTTAAAGGTTTACATAGTTGAAGATGTTTAACGGCAAATATCAGACTAAAAGTGGTCATTTTATACGATAGATGAGGAGATTTTTTTTTTTTTTTCTTTGGTTTGTTTTTTCCGTCGATCTTGTTTTCCGTGCTGAGCACCAATGCTACCGACGTGCCAGGAAGGCAGCTCCCACTCCTGGACCCTACCTATCAACCAATCAACTCATGAACCGGGGACCAACGGCTTTACTTCCCATCCGAAGGAAGGCGTGATCAGAGATGTTATGCCTCAGAACATCCCGGCGGCGCCGACTGGGGTTGAACCCAGGCCTGCTGGGGTGAGAGGTAATCACGCTTACCACTACACCACCGGCGCCGTTGAGATGAGGAGATAAAAGTATAGAGTTGATAGTGGCGACTTGAGTGTGAAACAATCGACAGAACTGTTTCCGCACATCGAAGATACGTGAGAAAATCGACGATCATCTCTTTTGCCAGTGGTGGTGGGCGAAATACCCCTCACCATCCCTCCCCAACAGAGGAGTTGGGTATAGGAGATGTTTAACCTGATTCGTGCCTTCCTCAAAATTGATCTTTGCTCGCTTTCTATTCTCTATATACAATATTCACACTGCCGTACTATAACGGAACTATCAACTCTATGCTTTCATCTCCTCATCTATTGTATAAAATGACCACTTTAAAACTGATATTTGACGCTAGCCATCTCCACTTTAGTCGTGAATGGGTTTTAATTAAGTTTCAGGTGTATTGAAAATTCCAAAAACAGCTCTCAAATTAGGCTAGGTTGGGAGTTTTTTGTCACCCATTCAACACACGCTTGTGATCATGGGAAAAGATAGCAGATCAGAATTTATCTTGATCAGTGATGTACTCGTGTGTTCGCATCAAGTTGAGAAGCCTGAGATTTCACCCATGATATTCTGCTCAGTGAGAATAAACGCGTCGCCATTAGGCCACCAAGCCTCTTATACCACACACACAATTATGATTGAGTTCTTGATCTATCCTGTTATTACCATTTATTGGCTGAATTTCGGAGATCCACGTGAAAAAAAGACAAGCTCCTATGAAAGATTTCATGTTGGATAAAAGGGTTGGGTTTGCAGCTAGATTTGTTTTGCAAAAAGATACGCTTAATTGAAGCTATGTGTTCATTAGACTGGGGGGCGACCCCGGCGTAGTGGTTAACATCCATACCTCTCACGCCAAAGTCACGAGTTCAAATCTCACCCCCGGACAAGTCACGAATGACCCAAGAGTGTTAAAGTGACTATAATAAAAAAAAAAAAAAATTCATTAGACTGATGCAAAATTTGAAATTTTCGCTCCACAGTGTTCAAACGGTTTCAAATCGGGTCCTGATTAGCCTCCGAAAGTTTAAACTCATTTGATAAGAAACTGACTTGGCACAAACCATTTGAAGTTTATATGGAAATTTACAGAGTATAACGTTTACTTTCCTTTTAAAAACCAAATTTAATAATCCATATGTTCCAGAATGTTATGACATATAGTTTTATGATTTTAAAATTGATTATAAAAAAGCTATATGTCTTACAGTAAACCTGAAATTTTGTTCTAAAATATCAACGTTATGGAATGGTAATTATACTTAACCGCCATTATCCCATATAGTTGTTTTGCATATTACAATATATGATATCCTCAGGACAATTCATGGTATTATATGCTTATCATTTTTATACACGCTGACTAAAATCGTCCGGATATACTTATTTATGGTACGTAATGATACTGTGGATCATCCTTTTATTGTTTACGATTATGCGGGTTAGCTTCATGTAACTATTCTAAAAGTATGCTGGAATGGTATGAGGCTAATTCGGTGCATTGTGTCCCCAAGGACATGAATCCTCCGAATTGCCCAGAACTACGCCCAATCGAAAGCTATTGGGCCATGATGAAGCTGGAACTCAGAAAGGAGAAAGTAAAGGATCCAAATGACATGCGGAGGAAATGGATAAAACAGTAGACAAAGGTACCGGCTACGACTGTTACAAGCCCTTATAGATAGTGTGAAGCAAAAGTGTCGGGAGTTTTACCAAACAACCCCCAAAAGTTGATCCAATATATGTATTCTGGGCTAAATAAATGTGTAGAACCAACCTACAATTTTGGTTATTATCTTATAAATACGTGAAAATTGGAAATTAATTAAATGTGTCGGCTGAGTTGCCGATAATAGAACAGCTGGTTAACGCGCAGTTCAAATGGAAAGATTGCCAACGAAAAAGAGACTATACCGACAATGGGGCTGTGTCATTTCACCGATTTCATCTGTTTATACACTCACTTCCGTGAGAAAGATGGCAGCGTAAAGGTGTTATTATTTCTCCAAAGATTCCGGCAGAACTTTACGTGAGTGAGTGAAAACATCAACGTATACAGCCTTCTCACAGGCATATTCGACGTGGCTGTTGAAGTTTAGTCGGTCATCGATCATCACTCCCAGGTATTTCAACACACGCTTTGAGGTTATGGCTTGCCCCTGACGGTGATATCTGCCCGCTGTACCGCTTTACAGTTACTGGCCAATAGCACTTCAGTTTTGTGGTGAGATATCTGCAACTTCGCTCCTTGCATCCAGTTACTAATCATGTCGATCACCTCGGTCGCCAACACTTCCACCTCTTCCAGCGTCTCGCCTGTTACCGTCAAGACGACGTCGTCCGCAAATCCAACGATCTCAACTCATGTGGGCAGCTTCAGCGTTAGCACGCCGTTGTAAATCCCGTTCCAGAGCGTTGGACCAAGGATGGAGCCTTGTGGAACTCCCGCTGTGATCCTAATCGATCTCTGTCCCATGTTTGTCTGTCGACTAAACTGAAGCAAATTTCAATAATGATGCGCTGATGCACTTCCTGTATTCGCATTTCCAAAATGTGGACATTGTTATATTACCAAATTTTCAAATAATTGACTACATACTGTACGTTAATAGAAAAAGTAATCTTTAAAACATCTTTGTATGCAACAAACTTACAACCAAAATCTTCACCGCGCACCGGGGTGATTCTCCCCGGTGAAGCAAACGAACTCTCTACGGTGCTCCCTAGTGATCACTCATACGCTCCGGTGTGTTGGACTGGTGTAGGTGCGAACGTCAGAAACTGTATTTCAAGCTGAACATTGCATTAGGTCCTAAGTAACATTGACAGATTCTCTTCGTCGACTTTCTCTTTGTATCCCCACGGCCATGTAAAGACATTCCTAGCTATTTACAGCACACAGATCAATAACAGAAGCTTTTATATAGCATCTAAAACGACAAACACAACAAGAAACGGTTATGTGCTCAAGTTATTAATGAAAGAGAAAGTCGACGAAGAGAATCGATCAATGTTACTTAGGACCTAATGCAATGTTCAGCTTGATTTGTTTGCGAAGTGGGAGAAGCGGTAGAAAGTGAAAACAAAATAAAAATCTCTCGGGTGAGTTTGCTTTTGTCATAGTGCGAGGTGTCTTTTCAACTCATCACCCTGCTTACACTGGGGAGAATAGCACTCATCACCCTGCTTACACTGGGGAGAGTGGCATCTTGCACCGAAGGACATTTCACCGAATGGGTCTTTTTTTTTATTGGTTATCAAGCTGGAGCTGCGTGACAGCTTAGTTTTCAAGACTTGACCCATTTGAATAAATTTTGCTTCTATCTTTGACAATACAGCAGAAGGACTAGCCTATGTTGGCCGCTTGAACACTGGATTCCGTATGTATTGTTTCAAGATAGTTATAGAAAAAATGCTGTGACGTGTGCGCGTAGATACATCCGCGTAGTAAACCGATTGAATAAGTAAATCCGTTTCGAACGCAATATCTAAATTATGTAAGTTACGAAAACCGCGCGAATTCCGAAAGCCGTGCGAGACAACCGAAGCGAGAAAAAAGGCTTATTATTATTTAAAGAGTGCCACCAAAATAAATGTGATAGCCTATGTTGGCAAGTTGATTAATGTTGGTTTCCTCCCTAAATATTCTACTTATTTTACTGTTGAGCTTTGTTTCAATTTAGTTATTTTACCGCTCGTATCAATCATTTCAAGATTTCCCGACCGTACCGAACTAATTATATACTACAGAAGCTCAAAAAAACTTTTGGTGAGCTCTACCGCATTGCGAATCACTTCTGCGTAAGCTCCGTAGACGTAGGCGCGTTGATTCCGACAGCGCGAAAAGTTAAACATGCATCAATACCACATAAGGAAAGATCGATTTTACGTATGGTTTAGTTCATAGATCAACATTGACTGCTGTTTAAAAATGTAAGTACTTGAACACTAAGAAATAAGTTAACTCAAATGCTTTAACCGCATATATAAGAGATTTCGCGTATTGAGAGAATTATATAGTAATCGAGTACAACAAACTCAGGGGAATAAAATACCTCCAAAAGTTTAAAAGTGATTAATTGTCACATACCTCTACTTTTACTTATTTCCTAAACTATTCCTCTCCTTGTTAATCTGCTAAATGCTATTGGTCTGCCTGCGTTTTCTTTTTAAAGTTCAAGACTAAATAAGAAGATTCATTCTACAACTCCCTAAGCGGACCTAATTCTTTTGTTAATCTACTTAATGTCATTAGACTTTCTGAAGTTTCTTATTTAAGTTCGTTTGATGATTATGATATCTCATTAGTCTAATTTAATAAATTATTAAAAGCTCTAATTCACCTAATCAAGCATAACCCATGCTTTATTAAGTACCTGCACTTGTGCTTGTAATCTAAAATAAAACGTGTTTCAAGTACTTTCGATTTAAGCCTATACCTATTTATTATATCTTAGTTCGACCCAGATAACACCTTCATGTGACTAAAATGCTTCATTTTGAAGTTAGTTTCCTAGCTGATTTTTAAATTATATAGGGTATATGCTCCAATTACGCTCTCACGTTTCCACTATGTCACACCACAAAAATACATATGGGTATGTCACAATAGAAGCACACCATAGTGGAAATCTCGAGCCATAGTTCAAACACTTATCCCAAATCAAAATGAAGCACATATAAGATTAGTTACAATACCATGTACAAAAATGATGTTTAACATTGTTTCCTGAGTAATACTTCAATGAAAACAACAATGAAAGCTTGTCACGCAAATAGAAGGAGCACCGTTGGGCACTTTCTGAAATATTTCAATAGTATAATTCCCTTGCAAACCCAAATAAATCTATCTCCGTAAAAATAAATAAAATAAGAGTGATTTGCGGCAAAACCCGCCAGTATCACACCCAACGTCAGTGCCTATACGTAAGCGTACTACGACGCGGCTCTCAATTAAAGGAGTAACAAGTGTGATACTATCACTGCTAGACTAGATCTTTGGTTCTCTCATGCAGTGGTTTATCAGAGAGGGGAAGCTTAGTAATCCCCATTGCCTGCCCATGACGCCATTCTATCGTGGCTTGAGCCAGCAACGCCGGCCATAAACCTACCGTCTCCAACACTCCACTATAAAGCATGAAATTAAGCCCGTCCACCAACAGCAAGGTGCAAAAACTAGCCAAGGGGAGGGCATTTCGCTGAATGGGTCTTTTGAATCAATATACAATTTAAATGAATTTGGAACGCATTTAAATAATAGATATTCCCATGTAAAGCAACTCGAAAGAACCGCTCATGATTAAAAGAAGGAAGCATTCCTACACACTTAGATTTTTTTGCCGAGTGAAAAACTTGCCGAGATTCAGCAAAATGTATGTTTGTTAGCTGAGATCTCGGTAAAATTCCCGTTTGTTAGCTGAATCTCGGCAAGTTTTACACTGAGATCCAGCAAAATAAAATGCCGAGCTGCTCGGTGGTGCCCATCTCGGCAAAAATTTAAATGTGTATAAATCAAAAATATTGATTTTTCAAAAATTTCTGAAATCAGTACAACATGTTTAAAAGAAGGAAACATTCCTATACATGTTGATTATTTAGAAAATAAGGCAACCAATGCAACTAGAATGAACTGTTCATGTTAAAAAGAAGGAAGCATTCCTATAGATCAAAAATATTGATTATCTAAAAACAAATCTGAAATCAGTACAACTCGAAAGAACTGCTCATGTTCAAAAGAAGGAAGCATTACATTTGAATAGTTTGCCAGGTTGAAAAAATCGAACCTTCTTCATCTTTTTTTGAGACTGATCTCAAAATTTACTAAGCTTTGAGAAAAGTTCAAAACCATAGAAAATGGCTTGGTCTTCGGCGAAATGACCTTTAGAGAAACGTCCTTCGGTGAAATATCCCGCTTCCACCGAAAATAGTCATACTCACCTGAGTAGTTTGGAGCGTAGTAAAGACGGTTTCAAACAGTTTTGAACAATTTTGCCAATTTGAATGGATAGAGAAGCAAAATAGATAAATGTAAACAAACAAACACGTCATATGTGTGCGTGACGCTAAGAAAATACTAATAGAAACGCGGACGCTGCTTAGATTGATTTAATCATCCACGCTGGACAAAGACGGCTAGACTCTAAGTATTGAACCCATCATCGCATACGCCGAATTTTTCGCTTCAGGAAATCTCAAGAACTTTGGCTTGGGTTGAAACCAGGCCCGTTGGGATGCGAGGCAGTCATGTCATCGACGCCATCCATTTCATCATTATTTTGATGAGAGGAGCTATCTACTGCAATGGTTTTTCAAATCACTTCATGCTTCTGCTCAAAAGTTGGATGTTTTACGTCGTTGTTAGTTGCTGACCAAAACTCCCTGACTACAGCAGGTATTCGAACTGATGAAGATATAACCTACCCTACATACATTTCATACAACATTGTGCAGTTTCATGCTCAAAAGCGAAATGCGCTTTTCCCCTGAGAAGAAATCCATCGATGTCTTCCCGAATTATCTGTGTCATGTCATGGGAGGGGGTGTCAAGAGTGTGAAGCAGACAAACTGAAAATGTGAAGATGGTGATGTTACAAGAAGGCTAGTGTTGTCCATAATCCACGTAACCAGTTGTTTGATAGATATTAGGCAGTCATCCATGAAAATGATCGAACATTGTGAGGATCGTAGACACTCGCCGGTCTCCGCACCTCGAAGCAATTAACCTAGTTTATGGACAACCCCTCTAGCATCTTTTGCCTTCTGAGGTCACCATTCTACGCTGCTACTGCTGCTCTTTGGTTCTGCAATTGCTGGTTGGTTGGTTGGTGACCATCGTAAATAACACTTACGTCGTGAAGCCAGTGTAATTTCCTCCACGGAGGGTTCGCCTGGACGTGACACTCGAAGTAAACATCATCACCATCCTTGATGTCGTCCGCCGAGAGTGTCGAACCGAGCCGCAGCGAGACGATTGGTGGATCTGGAAAGAAAAAGCAAAATACAAAAAGGAAAATACGTAAGAAAAGCTGGTATGGTAGTGTGAGCGTTATTGTGCGAACATTTCGAGAAGCCGAATTTTGTAAGTAGGTACTTGGAGAGGGATGATACCCCATGGGAATATTGAGGGAGGTTCAGGGGGTATTCCCGGGGGATTAGGAAATGGTGAAATGCTCTAGTGTTGGAATCCAGCGAAAGTATAAATCATGGGAAAGCTAATCTCGTAAAGCACCAGTGAGAGACAGTAACGACGAACAGTGCAAAAAGGGGGTATGTTTTATGGTGAAAGTTGTTACAGCTCTAGGAATGGTTCCGAGGAAAAGAAATGTAGG
The DNA here is from genome assembly GCF_037179485.1 of Ochlerotatus camptorhynchus. Lineage (NCBI taxonomy): Eukaryota > Metazoa > Arthropoda > Insecta > Diptera > Culicidae > Ochlerotatus > Ochlerotatus camptorhynchus. The sequence goes on from NW_027040773.1 coordinate 1,619,020, forward strand.
GTTTTAAAGTGTTGCACAACTCAGACGCTCTCATTTTCAATTTCCTGGCGAACAATATTGATAGGAGCTCTCCACCGCAGCTTCATCATATTAATTCCATTGGATTATAATTAACGTGTCAGTGCTTACAGTGTTGTGGCAAAAAACTAAACGATCCACATCAACCAATATCCGAAAACCGCACCTTGAACAGTTTTAGATAATTATTCAATTATTTCGTTGCTGATGAATTTGCTTGATTGGGAGCTGAATTGGGTGCCTCTATTACAATAATCTAACTCCACTTATTTCTATAATTAATGCATTTGTGGTTGGCAATTTACCGAATAAACTTGTTTGCATGGAGATACATAAAATATTGGCTAATTGGTTATTTGCCTTTGGGTGGTCGGTGGGTAATTTCGTAATTTGTATTGTATTCGTTGTTGGTTTATGAATAGATAGGGTGCGGAACTAATTCGTCATATTAAATTCACTTCTGCATAGTCTCATTAATTCAGTCTTTGCCCGTAGAATTTGTTTTACATCAGCTGTTTGTCTTCATTGATTTTGACAATGGGCTCAATATAACGAACTAGAGTAGAGACGCAAATTTCATGGTTTCCTTGAAAGATTTAGGCAGTTATAATAACATTAAAGCGAAGACTGAACTTTGAAATGATAATTTAGAATTTCATTTTGTGCATCATGTTGTTTTTTTTTCGTGTCGGATAGATCCAAGCCAAAATTTAAAATGCAGGAAATCATCAAAACTTAGAACTGCTGTCTTAAACATTAGACGTACTAAGTATACTAACATATAATTATAAAGATCATTTCATTCATATTCTACCAAAACTCGTTTATAGAGGTAAAAATGGGTGCTGGAGAGTTAAAACAAAGGGGTGAAAAAAAAAACAAGGGATTCTCGATTAAGGTAACGTGACTTGTCCAAAATAATTGATTTTTATCAATAAGGAGCAGATTTATGTTATCTAAAATCACTATTGATTCTATTATTTTTCCTTGATTTGCTTTCCGTCGATCTTGTTTTCCGTGCCGAGCACCAATGCTACCGACGTCAGAGGCCAGGTACCCTACCTATCGACCCATCAACTCATGAACCGGGGACCAACGGCTTTACTTCCCTTCCAAAGGACGGCGTGATCAGAGATGTCATGCTTCAGAACATCCCGGTGGCGCTGACTGGGATTGAATCCAGGCCTGCTGGGGTAAGAAGTAATCACGCTTACCACTACACCACCGGCACCGTTAAAAATTTACAACATGTATTTCATGTTTTTATAACCAAAATTTCCCGGATAAAACACATTAACTGTATTTACTTACTTGTATTCTTCGAAGCATAGCACAATTACACGCAATCGAATACACGAAACTCAAAACAACTGCTTCAAAAAGCTATGTGAACAAAATTGATCACCAAGAAAACCACTTCAACTTCACTGCTTTGGAAGCAATCCTGAAAGTATCATTGAAAAGCGTTGCCAGATGTATTGCCTCTAGCAACGAATTTAAGTTTATTAAAACAAGTAATTGTGAAGTTTGAATCATTAGCATAGATGAGTGGATGTATTTTATGGTGAATAAATATGAAAAACTGAAAAAAAAAATCAAAACCGACTATTTTAGACATTTTACTGGTCCAATTAAAAATTTTACAGAAGATTCAATTAAAAACTAACAGTAAAGATGGCAGCAGTGTACGTAATCTATCATTAGCTTTCCCTCTCATGACAGTAAGCTCCAACTCGGATCAACTTTCAATACCGGGCTGGATCTACCAAATGTTTATCAAGGATCGTATTGATTAACACTGACGCCGACACCATAACAGCCTTACTTTCGTGTTCAGAATTTAATCAGAGTTGGAGCTTACCACCATCAGAAGTGTAAACACAATTTCTCACAGCGTGGTCTTGAAATGTGAATGTTTTGTCTACAACATCCTTATACCAACAATCAATACGAAACTAACGATTTTAAATTGGCTCACCACTTTAGTAGCCTATTGGTCCCAAGCAAACGATTAACGTACCCTATTCTAGTTGAAATTCTATTACTACACTATGTTTGTTTTGATTCGCTATGAAAGTTTGACAGATAACATCAGGGGTGTGTGGATTCATGCAGGGGTGAGTGAAATAGCTTGGGACTGCTTGGGACCGTTGTTCTGTTACTGAGTGAGCCAAAAATAATAATGATTTTCTTCGGGACCCAGTGGTCTTAGAGTTACCTCTATGGTATTATCACTCCGGTGGCACAAAAGTCATCCAACACTTTGCTTGAAGCCGATTTTTTTGGCTCTTTGGTTCGATTATACGTCAGTTATTGACCGCTGATGTAAACATAACGAGTTTCAGTTCCGTTTATGCGTTTGTTTGAACGGCCATGGCAACGTTATGGTATTGATGAAAATTTGTCAAGTTATTAAAAAGTTTTTTTCAATTGTTCTTTCGGTGTTTTTCAGTTGCGTTTCTATCGCTCTATGAAATTATGAGAAAGCAGTGCATGCAAGTGAGTTCACGATAGCTTCAAGAAATAATGGCCGTCCTATCGGTTGGTCATACTCGGATAGGTGAAACTCATCGCAAGCCATGATGATGGTAACGTATGACTGAAGCTTAAAATCATTCCGACATCAATGCTACCGCTATCACTGACGGCAGCTTCAAGAACCAATGGCCGTGCCATTGGGTATTATGCACTAGGTAGTGTGACGTCACATTTGATGTTTTATTGAAATGAAGGAAGAAAAGAGATGCTTAAATTTTCCTCACCATACCAGTTGATATTTACAAAACATGAACAGTTTGGGCGTGGTGAAATGCATTGAACTGAATTTTACCAATACATTTAGAAAATAATGATCGAATAATATAAAAAAAAGAAGAAAATAAAATATTTACCCTTTGTTAAGGTTCTAAAGGGTGTCCACGATGAAATTGCCACACACAAAATTGATTCGCAAAATTCGAGTTTTCATCCGATTGCCATCAAATTTTCAGGGATTGAGAAATAACTATTAAACTTCATTTTACCATTTTACTCGTATTTTATTTACAGTCCATACGCAAATGCCCGCACCTTGGCCTTAACCCCGGCCATAAGATTCTGCACAACCTGTGAATCAACCGTTTTTTGCATGTAAACCCATACTTTCTTCAGTTCCTCGACTGTCTTCACTACCTTAGGTCGTTTAAGAAGGTGCTGCTTCATAATCGCCCAGTACTTCTCGATGGGGCGGAGCTCCGGAGTGTTGGGAGGGTTGAACATTTTCGGCACGAAATTGACCTTATTGTCCGCATACCACTTCAGCACGTCCTTGGAGTAGTGGCATGCGGCCAAATCCGGCCAGAAGATTGTTGGGACGTTGTGGGCCTTCAGGAGAGGAAGCAGCCGCTTCTGGAGGCACTCTTTTATGTACACCTGTCCGTTCATCGTGTCCTGGGTCACGAAAGGTGCACTCCGCTTCCCGCACGTGCAGATGGCTTGCCAAACCAGGAATTTCTTCGCAAATTTGGACATCTTCTGAGTGCGGACATGCTCCGGAACGCTGAACTTATCCTTGGCCGTGAAAAACAGGTTGCCGGGGATCTGTTTGAAGTCGGCCTTCACATATGTTTCGTCGTCCATGATGCAGCATTCAACTTTCGTCAGCATGTTGAGGTACAACTTCCTGGCACGGGTTTTGGCGGACTTGTTCTGCTTCTCGTCGCGATTAGGGACCTTTTGTACCTTGAACGTTCGAAGCCCAGCCTTAGTTTTGGCCTTCTGGACAAAACTTCGGCTTAGGTGCAGCTTCTTAGCCACATCCCTAACGGAGGCGTTCGGATTTTGGTTGAAGGCCCCAACTACGCGGTTGTGATTTTTGGTGTTGTACGGAATACTTTTTCCTTCACTTCTGGGCTTCCGATCGGTGGTCAACCGTTCCTCGAACCGCTTAATCACTCGCGACACCGTGGAATTCGCGATTCCCAACGTTTTAGCGATGGAACGATGCGAGAGATCCTTGTTCTCGTGATGAATGCGCAAGATTTTATCACGCACGAGCTGTTCTTTCGACTCCATTTCCGCGAGTTTTGATCACAGGACTTTAAAACTTGCAGGATGTTTTAAATTCTACCCAACGGTTAAAAAGTTAGAGCAATTTCATAGTGTGGCAATTTCATCGTGGACACCCTTTACATCTGGTATCGTTTTTAATGTCTCTGCATTTTTTCGTGAGCAACCTTTATCATGCCAAGTAAGCATTAGCTTTTCCAGAGGATCATCACCCATCGTTTCAAACATGTTCTGCACTCAAATTGGTGGTGTACAGTGAACAAAAAATAATCAATTATTTTTTTCCTTTGGGTCGTTTTCCGTCGATCTTGTTTTCCGTGCTGAGCACCAATGCTACCGACGCCATTGTCGGATGGCTTCATCTTGCCAACTTTCTTGCCAACTTTTTTATTTCACTCGCGAACGAACTGCTATTCACAATGTCTGTCTAAAATCTGATCTTTCTCATCTTTTTCAGTTGCAACTCGCCTGATTGTCCTTTTTTTAGTACGTTTCCCTTAATGAAGTATGTTTTTTTTTAGTACGTACACTGGTACAAATGAGGACATACAAAATTACTATTATTATTAATTTGCATATCATCATCGATAATTAACTGCTTATGTATATTATTTAATCTAACTTATATTTTTAATTATTAATCTGTCCTACTTATAATACCTACAGCCATCAACTCATGAACCGAGGACCAACGGCTTTACTTCCCTTCCGAAGGAAGGTGTGATCAGAGATGTTATGCCTCAGAACATCCCGGCGGTGCCGACTGGGATTGTACCCAGGCCCGCTGGGGTGAGAGGTAATCACGCTTAGCACTACACCACCGGCGCCGCTATAATCGATTAATTATTAATCAAGCAATTCAAAAACCATACATCATTTTTTTAGTATGATTGTTTTGATAAAGAAACGCGCAAAACGTGAACTCCACCGACGGGGTAGCATAAGCGCATAAACACCTTGCATACCGGGTGGTATTCATTCGTAGAAAGGGACCGTGAAAGAGGACACTTAAATAGAATGTATTTCTTCCGACTGTCCATTCGTCTTTGTTAATGCCTTCACATTCTACTAAATCTAATCTACACACCAAAAAATTCTGAATTTTACTGGCGATGTAAACATCCATGCATGCAAACATTCATACACGTAAACTTCCTTTTCACGTAAACTAGCAGCTTGCAAGAAATGTTGCAAACAAAAGAGGACAGTTGCATACAATATATGGAATATTGCACGACATGTCTCATAAATTTACACCATCTATAATCTAAACTTGTATGATATATGACGCTCCATTTATGTGCATCATAGTAACGTAAATTTACACTACTTAAGCTGTGTAGTATAATCTAATACTAAAGCACCCAGTACGAGAAAGCATCATGGAAAAATGATTTGGTTAGATGACGCGTGTTTTAATTTCTCGTGTAAATATTGATGTTTGCAGTACCTATATCTGAGACATGACACAAACATCAAAACGGCCCGGCCTACTGCTTTGAATTTGCCGCAAAGATGAACGTACCAAACTCTCCTGGTTATATCAATGAGATTATAATAATATGTCATGTGATTGGTATATATATAATGTTAAACTTAACAATAACAGAAAGGTCTCATACCTATAATCGCATCCTGTCGATTGTAAGCTAGATCACGGTTCCGTTCCAACTTCAGCTAATGCACCATCATAAACATGGCGAAAAACTGTTCCGCCCACACAGAAGAATACATATACTACACTTCCTACGGAACCGAAAACATCGGAAACCCGAACCACAGCTTCAACTACCGGAATTCCGTTAAAATGCACCTGGAATTCTTCTTATGCCGCTGATACACTTGGATGACAAACTATGAGCATGAGCATTATTTTTATAATAATTAAGAGTACTTTACAACAACTATACAAAACTATAAAAGTATGACCATCGATGTGCTCATAATTTATTATACAAATAATGGTCATGTTCATAGTTTGCTATACCAGTGTATCCACGGCATTAGTTCAGCCATAAAATCATGCACTCACGAACTTCTCCAGAAAAAAAATCAAGTGGCAGAGCGCAAATGAAAAAAACATAGGGGAAATGGCTCTAATGTTGGCCTATGGATCTAAGATTGGGCTCATCGCTAAAAATCTGGTATTTATCAATTGTATCTAGATGAACGCGTCATTGGGACGGTACTAATGGATATTTTTGGTCGCTATTGAACATTTAGTCGATTGGTGAATTTATGTATGGGCCCAAATTAGGGACACTTAGGCCGACATTACATACATTTCCCCTAGACGAACAATTTGACATCCGAAAATTTTTTGTATCCGTTTAGAAGCAGGGCACACTTCGATCCTAATACATTCACATTCTACTAAAGTGTCCTTAGTGAAAGGCCTGGGTTCGATCCTAGTCGGCTCTGCCGGGATTTTCTGAGGCATCTCTGATCACGGGGGAGGGAAGTAAAGCCGTTGGTCCCCGATCGAATTGTGGGAGCTGCCTCCCTGGCGTGGGTAGCATTGGTACTCAGGACGGAAAACAAATCAAGGGAAAAAAGTGCCCTTAGTGGCCTTTAAAATCTCTCATTGAAAATTGGCTTAACCGAACTTGAATTTAAGGAATAATAAAATTTAATAATTTATTTATATAACATTTTGAATGGGCTCAATATATTGCAGTTGTTTGTAAAGTTTAATAGACCTTATGTTGTAATTAAAATTGTACTTAAATCATATCCTTTTGGTTGTAGTTTTTGTAGGCCAAATCGGACAGCATTTTTAACTATTAAAAATTTGCGGAAAATGTAGACAAATTCCCAATCAGTTTGATGGAAATATTAAAATGTCATAACAAACTTCAATGTGATGATGTGAATAGAACCCATCATCAGTGCAAGGATTACCTATGACTGCAGATACTTCACTGGTTGTAAAGTTCTGCCTGATGGTTTGTTGCAGCAGGGCGAATCAACTTCATTGGAGACCTTTGGAAGACAAACGACAAGATGTACGTCTATCAACATGTGACAAGCGACTGGCAAATCCAAGAACCCTTGTCCAGTCTACAAATCCTTTGAAACCCTTAGGCCCCCCAAATCCAGCAAATAATAATGTTTGATTAATGAAATGTATTCAAAAAAGGGTTATTTAGAGCGAACAATCTTCAATTGGAACGAACTCACCAAATCAATATATTCGGGAGCGCATTCCCGATGCTTAATTTTCTCTAGTCATTTTTAAACAATTCCTCCTCCAGCGAATAACATAACCACACAATAACTAAATATCACTTTTCTTCTTCATGTCACTCTGTGCACGCATCGTGAAAAAGACCAGCCCCGATCCTTCAAGTGTACATTTTCAGATTGCACGTTAGCGATGATCAGAGCCAGTTGTTTCACAAAGAGCCGTAGACAGAGATGAATAAGCAGCTTGTGAATAAATGCACTTTGATGTTTGGTTCTGGTTCTGGTAGCAGGTTGGGCAAACGGCCTCCGAAAGATTTTGACCGGATCATCAACCAAATAAAGAAAAAAAAAAAAAAAAACACAACGACCGACGCAAAATCGACACTGATCACTTCTTGGTTGATTGGATATAAGTTTTGGCACATACTTTAAAGTATGTTGAAACTTATTGTTCAATTTCCGGAAGGAAAAATGCAGGTGAAAAAAAAACAACACTTCGTCATAACAAACTTCAATTGTTACAAACTTGATTTGTAATACCGGGAAACTTTTGAATTATTGACCAGGAAAACTGGGGAAAAATATGAAATTTGAAAATGGAAATTCAACTGCCACCCTGGTGTAAGTAGAATTGTCCAAATTGGTGGTAGAAAAGTGCTCTTTTCAATAAGTTGATGCATGGATCTAATACTACAACTGATGAACAAGTGTTTACTGGAATTACCAAATTGATGGGCCTTTGCTGAACCACTACTCACACTTACAACTTTATTTCGGGAAAATCTCTTCAAAATTGATAAAATCTAGTATTTCATTTTAAATATCCATTTATAATCAAATAATTCCGAGATAGAAATACTCTTTTCCAGGCAAAATGTTGTAGATTAATGGTTTCTTAGGGATCCACTGTTTGCTGTATGAACAATTCCACTGCCCAATAAAGGCTTAACATGTCCCATTTCCAAGGTGCACACCTCAATCTGTGCCGAATGTTTTAGCGGAGCCGAAAGCTGTTCCAAACGCTGTGCCGAAGCGTAACAATCAAGTATCCCATGAGTTTGGCAACCCTGAAGTTTTAGTGACTTTTGTGATTGTTTGTTTGTGATTTTGCAAAAATACGAAGCGTGGTGAATTGATGTATCCAACCTAAAATTACTGCCGCAGCTTTGAAATTCCACCCGTATACATACTGGGCCAACAAAACCTTGAACAAATCACTGTTTGTAGCCCTGACAGATACAGGTTTCAAAACTCAACTCCGTAGTTTCCTCATAAATCCGGTAAAGCGCGTTAAAGATGAGTGGTTCTACGTCCATGGCGTTAATAATGAAACAGACCAACAGGGGTAACAGCTGCGAGGCAGCGGTGGAACTGTTTAAACAGAGTTGCAAGCGGAGGACGGGTACTTAAAGATTAGTGGAGATTTTGAAAAAAGAAAGTTCCGAGGTTCCGAATACTGTTCTGTTGTATGCCAAGAGGCAGGTTCGAAGGGTTTAGTGATCGGGTTTAGGTTGTAAAAATATATATTGTTAGGTGTATAAAACAAACCTTAGTTTTTTTTTTAAAGAAAGCTTATCTAATATATTGTCGCTTTCGGAAACGCCAAGCAAGTGTTGGTTGTAAAAGTGGATTACTCTGAGCGTGGCCTAGTTACAACTGTTGCTAGTGATGATTTCGGCGCTGGTATTTATCACCACACTTTAACAGATCAGGGAATTGGACGATGTTCTGGCAGCAAGAGAGATCCAAGCAAAGCATATGTTTGTCTTCTAATCCGGAAACTGATCGTCTAGTCCGATGGATTTGTTAATTTTATCCTTAAGCGTAGATCAAAGACTGACAACAAAGTAAACTTTAGCTACTATTGAAAAAACGTCAGCAAAAACAGCAATGCCGTTTTATATTATATTCTCTGTCATACTTGTCAAAGTGTGCTCTAACGAGCCGATCAGTGGGCCCTTATGTGTTTCGTCACAGTGTGCAGAGTTGATTACACCTTGCCCATTTCCCATGTGTAAAAATAGCATACTTTTGAGTAATTCTGGTGATATTTTTGCCTTCCATCGTATTTTTACCGATATTTCCTATACAAAGCAGGCAGCCTTTCAAATACATAGTAACATACAGATAGCTTACATTACAACAAAACGGTTAATCCTGCTTGAAACATTCCGCCATAATTATTCAAGTAGTTGATTGAATTGCTGGAATTGAAGTTCATTTCAATGGTTTAACAGCTTGTTACCTTTTTTACCAGGATAGTTAAAATTAACAATTTTATTCAAAACGTACACACGTTTGTTTTTCCCAACAGCGAATAGGATGCAAAAGTGCGAGCCCATGTGAACAACTCACCAAAGCGGATCTAATTTGTTTTGAAAGTTTGTTGAGAGCTATTTTCAAGTGATTCTGCATACCGCACAATCCTCATCAATATGGGATATTTCCAGCTCGCCAGGCACCGATTTCACACTTGCTCGATGAGTATGAATTGTTTTTATCGGTCTGCTCAAACGCGAAAGTGAAGCATTTACGATCCACACACAAAAAAAAGTTGCCTCTATCGAAATAAAATTTACATATTATTACCATTAAACCAAATGAACATGCACACATACAGGCGTCAACTTTCGAATTAAGCCTTTGTGTTCGAGTACACCACATTGGCCCGTTGCTGGAGAAGGCGCGACGGCCGGTTGTCCGCGGCATAAATTTGAATATTATCGAAAATGGCGCGTGACATTTTTGTTGAAAAATTGATGTTTTTAAAATGTTTGATTGGCCTTTTTCCCGTCCTTGCATTTCAGTATGGTAAGGGAAAGTGGACTGCTCATGTGTGTGTGTGTGTGGGTGGCTCGGAGTGAAAGCATTTTCCGCTTGATTTAGTTGTTCGCAGTGGTAGGTGCCTACATGGTGCAACATGCATGGCAAACGGTCATTGCTTTTGGGAACGACAGTACCTGCCCTGTTTTGATTGTGTTTTGTTTGAGTTTCAATTAACCTTTCGATCAATCGATTCAGACCTGGCTGGCTGGGCATGAAATTTCAAATGGATTGGAAAGTTTTATTCCGTTTGACGATGGATTTCACCTGAATTAATTCGCTTTTGTTTTTCTACTTCAATTGCGCTGGAAAGCAGTTTTAAAGTAATTTGGCTTGCATCAGTTCACCTGGAATCGATTTCCGCTCAGTGGCGCCAACTTCAACTAGAATTATCCGGAGCTTTGGCGAAAACCACTTATGTAATCCTGATGAACAAGCACAATCCTAGCAGGACCCTGTCTAATCCAATCGATTAACCTAAATTCGAGATAATATTTATGATACCGGTGCAGAATACTGAATTTTTCATGTCTTTCGACACTACACTATCCTCCCACTTTCTCTGTCTGTGGTTGAAATTTCGCTTCGCATTGGCGTTTTTTTTTCTGCAATCCGTGCATCATTGCCGGTCGGTACGGAGTATTATCGGCAGCTGGTCCAGTGGATAACACCTCTCTTAGAAGCAACGCTGGGGCATTTATCGCATCCATTTGGGAGATTCATTTTTCAACCAAGTCAGCGATTCCTTGCGAATCGTTGGGAACCCAAATGGGAAATAATGTGGAAGAATGCTAGTGGTGATTGACACTGGAAGAAATAATGATTCAACTTTCGAGATCCTTTTCGGTGATATTCAAGTATTTCAACTAATAGTTTTGAGGATTCAAAACAAGGAAAACTTCATCATTCTATAAATGATTTAAAACCAGTTAAATGGCTTTTGAAATGAGACTCAAAGTTACAGCTGTTAAAAGTTCGCTAAAAATTACCGAAGTCGGGAATAATTTCTAAGCGTACGCTAGCGAACGTTGAGTGTATAATTAAAAAGTCTTTCAGAATTTGCTTAGAACTGATTCCAGTGATGCCCGATTTTTTTGAGATGTTGTAGATTGAAGTTGTCATCACAAATCGAATTGGAATCCAACATCATATCCAAAATGCCATAATTGAAATGAGCGATCCAACTTCGTACAGTGAGAACTTAAGCGAACAAACCCGGCAGGAGATCTGGAGGAGCGGTATCCGCACTTCTGGTACACTATCCCATGAAGTTTTCAGCATGGATTCGATAAAAATAATCAGATTTCAGCAAACTCTCTGCGAACTAAGGCAATTTTGACTGATATGATATGATAGAGGATGTTGTTCTTGATTGTGTACGTCAATGCATTTCTCGTGTTCACCAGTGACATAAAGCTGAAGAAGGCGCACAAAAGGTTCCTAAAACGAAACGATATCTATGAAATCTTGCACAGTGGATAACCAGAGATCGAGCCAACGTTGGAGTATGAAAATAACATCGAGACAATTAAGGAGGTTCCAAATGGACAATAATCATGAGCCCAGCCAGAGGCTAGGCAAATATATGTGTCCAAAATCTAAGAGCTTTGTTTACATGGAAGTGGAGATGGCCTCACCTACACTTCATTTCATCATTCGGCAAGGGAACATATTTTATGACGGAATCTAAAACAAGTGTTTCTTATGCAAGATGGTGGAGCATTGGGTGTACTCACTCGGTTTGAAATTAACATTTAAAATTTTGGTTTAGATTTTCGAGTTGAACCCGATCAAAATCCAGCAGTCGGTTTGAAATGAAAACAAATCAATATAATATTTTGATATCAACATTAAACTGAAATCATAATTTTATTTCAGTTTACGAAATTGACAAATTTGATAACCAATTTGTTTTCATTTAACTGTACATCTGCTGTTCAAAAATATGTTGTTGCAGTTGTCATTTAAAACATTTCAGAAAGGCTCCCCAAGCAAAGTCTAAGATCAAATTGAAAACTAAATTTGATGTTGTGATCTTTCTGATAATGATTACTCAGGTTACAGTTGATTTGGTCGTTTTGAAAATATCATAATTGAGAGCAAAACAAATCTTCCTGCGACATCAAATTGAAAACTATCTGGTATCAGTGAGAGCAAACTGAAACCCCAATTTGATGTACATTTTTCCTGTTGATATAAAAAACGAGTATTCAATCAGATATTGACGATGGAAGCCAAAAGTGGTAGTTCCGTTATGTCGAGGTATACCTGTATTTAATTGCGTTTACCTCCTTAATTAAGGCCTAAATTACGATTTTTTCATCGAGTCGATGAAGAGTGGTAGTTTTTGCGGGTGTATTTTTGAAATGTTAATATGTCTACATATTTTTTAAGCGGCGAACTAGGAAGAACGATTGATTTAAAGCTTATGAAACATTAGGTAGCTTGCTAATAACAGATCATTCGGATGAGATCTTTCAAAAAATAGTTGAGTTATTTACCTTCAAATCAAGTTATCAAGAAATCAAGTTATTTTATATCATAATTTGGAAATGTGGAAATAAACATCTTATATATAAAAGGAGGGGCAATTGCCCCACCATGTGCACGCCTGTGGATTTTGCTTACTGAGCAGAAGACCGTGGGTTCAAATCTAAGCTCCTTTGCGATATTAAATCGTTAGGGCATCAATTCAGCATACCGTTTACCAAACCGAATCCTGCTGCAATTCCAACACTTTTATCCAACATCCCAGTGATTTCTCGTGGAAGTGCAGAGGTGTTTTCGGCTTTCATTAAAGCGAGTATTACGTCAATATATTTCTACCTATTCCTTTCTTGACCAGCATTTGGGCGTGGCCGGCGTTGGTATTGCCTAATTTTACATCACCAGTATTTACACATTGAGGATGAATGCTATTCCCAAGCAACGTCTATTGGTTCTCTGTGTAATTACAGCTGATCTGACAATAACGGAGTTGCATCTTCGGGCGGTCAATCATACTCATGCTCATGCTCATTCTAAAATTATTGGATGATTTAAATTAATATATCCATAAAATTGGTTGCAGCCGGCGCCGGTGGTGTAGTGGTAAGCGTGACTGCTTTCTAACACCCCGATGGGTCGGGGTTCAATCCCAGCCGAGGTCGGTGGGATTTTTCTGAGGCATAAAAATCTCTGGTCACGTCTTCCTTCGGAAGGGAAGTAAAGCCGTTGGTCCCGGCCCATGTGTGTTGAATGGGTGCGATATCCTACGCAGGTGTGGAAGCTGCCTTCCTGCACATTCGATTGCCGTCAATGGATGGCAATCGATGTCCGTCCGTGATTGGCACTAGATTGCGGAACAGAGACCGACGTTAAATAAAGGAAAGAAGAAAAGTAAAATTGGTTGTGAACAATTAATAATGTTTGCATACCCATCGAAAGGGATACATGAGGGCTTATTGAATTTAGTCACCATACTGGATTTTTTTTCCGAACAAAAACAGTTTTTTAAACATTTGAGTCTAAACAAATAAACCAATAAAACAAAAATCATTGGCACCTGTTTTAGTTGCAGAGTTTGAGACCAGGTCTGTCATGATGGTTACTCATGGTTACTCAAAGATGTAATTTCAGAAAAAATAGCGGAATCCTTTGAAAAATTCAAAAAAATTAAAATTATTCCAAAGAACTTCAAGGAGGTTTAGTAAACTTATGATAAATTTCGAAAACTTCATAGAAGACCCACGAAATTCACGGATGTCCAGAAATGTTTAGAGATGTTTAGGGCACTTCCATTAACTTCAGGGCAATTCCAGGAACATGATCAGAAGACAAGCGATAACTTCAGGGAATTTCCATGTATATCAGATCTTTAGGGTAGTCTCATTAAATTGTCGAGAATTAGAGTTTTAAGGAAATAACATAGACAAACTTTAAAGATATTTTAAGAACTTCAATGTATCCAAAGAATTTCAGGGAAGTATAGAGAGCTTCAAAGAAGTAGAACTTGAGGAAAATTGTTGAATCTTTAAAGAAGTTCCAAGTAGTTCGGATAGCCTAGGTCTAGAGATCTTATAGGATTTTCAGAGAGCTTAAGAATGGTTACAATGAATTCAGAGAATAAGTGGCGCCGGTGGTGTAGTGGTAAGCGTGATTACCTCTCACCCCAACAAGCCTGGGTTCAATCCCAGTCGGCACCGCCGGGATGTTCTGAGGCATAACATCTCTGATCACGCCTCCCTTCTGAAGGGAAGTAAAGTCGTTGGTTCCCGGTTCATGAGTTGATGAGTCGATAGGTAGGTCCAGGTGTGGGAACTGCCTTCCTGGCGTCGGTAGCATTGGTGCTCAACACGGAAAACAAGATTGACGAAAAACAAATCAAGGAAAAAAATGAATTCTGGGAAGTTCCAAAGACTTTATGAAAGTCCACATCAGCAAGGGTTAGTTTTAATGAATTCAAGGTATATCCATTAACTTCTGGAAACTTTCGAAAGCCCTTCAGAAGTTCAAGGATCTTCACAAGTGTCCAGAAACTTAAGAAAACATCAGTTATATTTCGGAACTTCACATAAGTTTGAAAAACTTCAGGTAAATTTAAAGATTCTCAGGACAGTTACACTCAATTCAGAATTGAGAGAGCTTTTCGGAAGCTCTGAGAATATTAGTATAGATCAGAGAACCTAAAAGCAGTTTAATTTAATTCAAGGAAATTGTTGAAACTTTAAAGAAGCGTTCGAGAACTTTCACAAACTTCCGCAAAGTTCCGAGAGCTTCAGGAAAATGTCAGAATCGTTTAGGAAGTAACATGGACATCAGAATAATGTGAGAACATCTTAAGGGAAATTCCATGATATTCATGGAAGGCTCAAGAATAATAAAATGTAGGAACTTCAACGAAGATCAGAGAACTTCAATGCAGTTCAATTTCAATTTAATTCAGAGAACTTTTACGATGTTCCTAAATCTTCAAGAATGTTTGGCGAACTTCAAAGAATAGTAGAGTTTTTATGGTAGTTTCATTATATTCAAGAAAGTTTCGAGTACTTTGAGGATGCACAGAGAACTTAAGAGCAGTCCCATTAACTTCAAAAAACATGTAGGAACTCTCTAGGATTTCCAAGAAAATATGAGATATTCCGAAAATTTCAGAAACATTGTAAGACCCATTTACATTTACATACTTGTCATGTAAAGTTACGTGCAAGTCATGTTAACCTACTTGATGATCACGTGTATTATGTAAATTTACATGTTAAATGATGTAGAATGACACGTTTCCCCTGTTAGTTTATATGTTTTTTCACCGGTAAAAATTTACATGAAACATATGGAATTTTCAAAACACTTTTGTTTTACTGTGTAGGTCAAAAGTTCTTTTGGAGTTTTCATCTTCAAATTCTTTGGAATTCAACTCAACATTTTCTAAAAGTTCCTTCGTGGAATTCGCTAGAATTTCCACTCAGAACTACGTAGTAATTCTAGTCCGGACTCGCTTAGCATAGAAATCCTCTTCAGCATTTTCAAAAGTAGTCCTTTTAGATTCTTCTCAACATTACTTTGGAGTTCTCGCCAGAATCCTCTAAGCATTTTTAAACTCTCACGATTGAACGGATGCAGACAAAGTTTTTACGGCTTGCATTGCTACTACTACTATGTACATAAAACCTGTCAACTTTGCATTCAGAGTCACATTGCGTCTTATCATTTTCATTCAGTCATTCACTCACTCGACCATAAAATCGCTGGTTATGACTCTCGGATAGTGAAATTTACAGATTTTATGTGTAAAACACATACTTTACAAACTTTTATTCTAGCTTGCAATAAAAAAATACCATCCTTATATCTAATGGTTTCATAATTCCGATGCTCATTTTTTATAATGAATTTAGCATTTGCAACCTTGACCTTCCGTGCTGTCTTTTTTACTTTGTCCAACTTTGCACAAACGACGGGTTCGCTTCTCGGTAAAACCAAATTTTGCTTTGCCCGGGAATCGAATCCGTCGCTCCTGACATGGTATGCTTCGACTTTATTGACTAGAACATCGAAAGGACCCCCAAGAATCAACAACTTCGTATCCAAAAATGATCTCAACCATGGACTTGTTTTCTCTCAGTGTCAGTTTTTCTCATAGACACTCCTTTGGGCGAGAAGGAAAGTGTAACAGTTCACACAGATTGTCTACACGTTCTGCAGATGGCAATAAGCTAGTTTTACTACGATGGCGTTCCGACAACTCTTTACGGGTCGGTTTTGTAACCCTCTGCTGCTCCGTCGGTACCGGGACCGAGAACCGAGGCATTCAGTAGTGAGCTGATCTGTGGATTGCATCCTATCCTTATCCCTGTTCTGGCCCAAAGGCAGGCCAATATTGCTAAAGGGTATGAATGAGTAAGCACATA
The DNA here is from genome assembly GCF_037179485.1 of Ochlerotatus camptorhynchus. Classification (NCBI taxonomy): domain Eukaryota; kingdom Metazoa; phylum Arthropoda; class Insecta; order Diptera; family Culicidae; genus Ochlerotatus; species Ochlerotatus camptorhynchus. The sequence goes on from NW_027040773.1 coordinate 1,635,483, forward strand.
TATACGAGCAGTATACTGTACAAACCGATTCTTACACCACATTCATTCCCTGGCAAGCAGCAGTAGTATAGTACCGGCAACTATGTATGTAATATGCACTTTGGCACCACATGCATACAAACGGGTTAGTTTTTCCTTCCTTCCGTCGTCATCGTTGTCGTTTCTTGCTTGGATTGTCTGTTCTAGTTTTGGTGAAGGGCATATTCGGTGTAATCCACGACCAGGAAGGATGAACCAAACTAGGACCGACCAAGTCCTTGTTCCATATAGTACATACCGAAACGCAATTATTCCGGTGCAGCTGCATTCCGTGCCAGCAGATATTGTAGTGTACCGCTACCGACGCCGGAGCTGAGCGAAGAGGTCGAGATGCAAGATTATAAACATGTCAGTGCATCTTTTAATTCAGTTTTATTGTTTAAAGTTGAGAGTATTAAGTTTTACGAGCGTAATTGAAAGAAAGCATACCGTCTTGAGTTGAAGTTGAGATGAGCTCGGTTGGTGGAGATGTAGGAGAGTCAGGAAGGAGGTCATCTCGTAGCCGGAAAGTCAGAAGTTGCATGCTGGGATTAATTGAAATGCTCTAAATAATTAAGCTGTACGGGGAAGTTTGCTTCAAAACGGCAAATCGGTTTGAAATCTCCGCACCTATTTTCCGTAGCTACGAAGCTTAGACCGTTCACACAGTGCCATAATAGTTTGAGCGACAGCTGTCTCTGGGAAAGAAGGTCGGAGAAGTTTCATACAAATTTGATTTTTATGAAAATAGTTGGCTGGTAGTTTAGTAGTAAATTGAGTTGACAACATTATTTTTCTGGCATACAGTGTGTTATATATATCCACATTCTAGATTTTAGCTATGCCCGAACTGTCATTTTCTCTTACTAATTCTGATTTCAAAACATTATTTATCTGGTGATACTAGAGACATTTATTAATGTTCCGTAATCCGGAGCAAATGCATAGCTTTATAATGTAATGAATATATGGACACTTTAAAAGTATAACTCCTTATCATTCTAAGAATCAGATGAATTATAAATCATATGTGTTTGAAAGCTACATTATCATGTTACAATACGAGCCTAAGCAAGGACCAATTGCATAATGCGCGAAGGAAAAATAAATGGAAATGTGATTTTCACCTTAGGAAAATTAAATTTTATTGGAGACAGTAAAAAACAAAATTAAACCGGTTTCGGCTCTGCCATCGCCGAGAAAAATTAGTGAATATTACTGATTGATTGCAAAATGTCACTATTTTGGCTATATATCCGGCACCAAATGTCCAATCGGAAAATCAATAGGGTTCTATCGGAGACAGATACAAACAATGTGTAACCGGTCGCACAGAAATCGGTTCACCCATCAATGATAGAAGTAAGTGAGAAGCACTGTTTACCATACGAAATTTAAGGTCATATCTCCGGAACCAGGTATCCGAGTAGCGCAGGCGAAAGAGTGATGAATACATGTCCGAGTATGGTCAAAGCGACTATCATATTATATGACAAATGATGATATACTTGGATTTTGATGTGATTTGATGTGACTTAAGTTTAAATCAGAATCTTGTCACTTTCCCTGTAGTGCTCGGAGTATGTGTTTCCTTAGGTGCTCAATGTTCTTGTTGTTGGCTTTTCATGCGGTATGATTAATGTTGGATAATTTTAAATTCTGATCAATTCTGGTTTGAGAAATGTGGTCAATGTTGCCAAATATAACTGTCAAATATGTGTATTTCGAATTCCCATATAAATTGATGTTTCGTATGAAGGATTTTGGCCATGTTTGGTGTGGTGTTGGTTTCCCCAATGGTTCCTGGGACTTATCTGGATGGGATCTGTTGCGAACGCGACATTTGCTAATCAAGCAACATGATTAATTATCAAGGAAATATCAGAGTATGAAAATAATTGTATTTCAGACAAACCATGTTTCCTCGTAAAGTAAAAACAGATTTAAGGATAACGTTTTGCAAAGAAAGTGGAACGAAATATTACAAGACTAGTTGTTTATTTAGGTCTATGTCTGCTGCGCTCAGGTATAGCTTAGAATTGAGTTGTAGGATATGCACTGCACGATAGATAAGCGCATGCCAGAAGGGCGTAAAGGGACACGTCCATATTTATATTTTTTAACCTGAATTTGAAAGCGTTGCGAGGCGGAAGTTTGTTACGTAAATTAGGAGAGAATGATGGTGATAAATGTAGGAAGGAATCTAGTTTTTTTTTATGTTGTCCCATTTTCATTAGATTAGGGAATTTTTCTACTCGAGGATCATTTTTAGGATAGAATTTTGCTGTATAAGGGAAAAGAATTGTAGACTAAAGTTAGTTCATAAGTGATACTAAATGCGGCTGTATCGTTGTTTTCATCCGAAAACTCCTTGGTAAGTTCCTAGTTCAAGAAAAACTGTAGATTCCCAAAGTAGAATAGGCTATCACAATAGTTAGAGTACTGGCTCTTGGGCATAAAATCTCAAAGGTATTTCTGAGCTAAAAACTATATTTTCAATTGATTGAGACTCTCTCCACTCAATAACTATAGGCTCTCACCCTGGTTAGAGCAACTAGCTTTGAGTCCTGCGGGAATTTCAATAAAATTGAAAATAGCAAGGTTTCCAACTTGCAGTTGGTCGAGAACTCCTTCACCCGACAAATAAAATAAATTGTTAGCAGCGATAGCGTTCCTTCGCACGTGTAAATCGATCGCGTCGTTAACAGGATCAATGTGGGTCTAGAAACTAACATGATCGCCAATGACGTCATACATTATCACTCTCTTATTTTATTACCTATGTGAATTGGGGTATTGTAAGATGGGTTTTGACCAGAACATTTATGGATGGGGCCAAAGTAATACTAGGTTCTCGATATGACTACGATTGAACTTGTTATTGAATGTTCTTGAAACTTGAGTTGCTCCATTATGGGTTTTGGTCCTGTCGATATTCATTGTTACCCGGTACTTATCCTATCATGAGATTTGAACTCGTAACAATTAGCGAAAGAAGTATGAAGTCCCAGCTGGCATTCCCTTCTTGGGACTCCCTGATGCCTGGTTCTTGGTAATAATGATACAATTTAAAGGGTGCCCCACATCAAATTGCATCACGGAAAAAACGCTGTAGAAAATTATCTAGTTGACCTATCCTTTTCAAACTTTCAGACAATAAAATATAACCCATTAGTAGCCCCGTAACGTGGGTAGATCACCTTTTCGTGGTACGTTACGGGATGTAAGATCTACCACCGATTCCTAGTCTTGACTACTTCAAACTAGGGGAACAGGATTTTACAGTAATCAAAGGAACACATCTTAGTCCTTGTTACTTTTTATGCCTTGTTGATAGTGATAAGTCCTCGGGTTGCGTGGACCGAGGATGATCTTGAAACAAGGAAAAAATGAGTTAGTTAGTCTTCACCTATGTGATTCCTAATCTTCTATTCGTTGTTTCCTAGTTTGAAGTGGTTAAGACTAGGGTTCTGATGCATGGTCATTATCGGTGTCATGTCTTGTTTTTTTGCTAAGGAATCCAATTTTGACTGACAAAGGGGCGCGCCTTTGGAGGGTGTTTCAACACAGTGTAGGGTATAAATAGCGGGACCTTTCAATTAGAGTCGGATCCTTGCGATAAATGCAAGAGTGGCAACTGTAAAAAAAAATCGAATACTTCATCATTTCTCAATAGTGATGGAGTAATACGACATGCACTAAACTAAGGACACGGGATATACTACAATAGATCAAATTACTGGTCGCAGTGGTTTTATGTCCCGAACAGAGGAAAAAAAAAACCCATTAGTAAGCTTTTGGCATATTTATTTCATTCAACTTCAATACCATAACAGTACGCTCGCACCTTACGCTTAACTCCATTCATTAGGTTCTGTACAACATCTGGCTGGCAGCTTCTTCTGTACGGAAACCCACTTTTTCTTCATGTCTTCCTCACATTTGACCTCCTTGGGATGCTTCCATAGTGCCTGCTTCATAATAGCCCAGTATTGATCCGGTGCGTTAGAGGGGGTTCATGTCCTTGGGTCCGAAAGTGACCCCGTTGACTTTGTACCACTTCAGGACAACACAACATTTGAATAGTAGCACGAAGCTAGATCCGGCCAGAAGATCGTAGGGCCCTCGTGTGGCTTCAACAGAGGAAGCAGACGCTTCTGTAGATATTCCTTGAGGTAGATCTCCCCGTTTACAGTCCCCGTAGTCACGAACGGCGCACTCCGTTTGCCACATGAGCAGATCATTTCCCAAATCATGTATTTCTTGGCAAACTTGAAAAGTTTCTGCTTTCTTACTTCCTTCCAAACATCAAACTTGTGCTGGGCGGTGAAGAACAGTAGCCCCGGAAGCTGCCAGAAGTCCGCCTTGACGTAAATCTCATCATGCATTATGAGACAATGGCCCCGTAACGTGGGTACATCACCTTTTCGTGGTACGTTACGGGATGTAAGATCTACCACCGATTCCTAGTCCTGACTACTTCAAACTAGGGGAACAGGATTTTTCAGTAATCTAAGGAACACATCTTAGTCCTTGTTACTTTTCATGCCTTGTTGATAGTGACAAGACTCGTCTTTGTCCACCGAGGATGATCTTGAAACAAGGAAAAATGAGTTAGTTAGTCTTCGTTTATGTGATTCCTAATCTTCTATTCGTTGTTTCCTAGTTTGAAGTGGTTAAGACTAGGGTTCCGAAGGATATAAATAGTGGGACCTTTCTATTAGAGTCGGATCCTTGCGATAAATCCGAGAATGAAAACTGTTAAAAAATCGAAAACTTCATCATTTCTCAATAGTCATGGAGTAATACGAAATGCACTAAACTAAGGACACGGGGTATACTACAATAGAACAAATTACTGGTCGCAGTGGTGTTATGTCCCGAACAGAGGAAAAAAAATGCTTGTTTAACTCTTCGGGCACCACACTGAAAATGGAATCGACAATTTTTTCAAAATGATGTATCTCAGTCGCTATTTATCCGTTTTCAAATGTTTTAATACCGTTGGATAGGTCACATCCTAATCTTTTCATTAGCTTGTTATTCACGCTCCCTGATTGTGTCATAGCTTCATAAAATCAGGATTACCAAATTATAACAAAGTTTTCGGAAGGTCATTATTCATTCTGTAGGGCAATTAAAAATGTGTGCATGGTGCATTCTATTAGATACTTTTATAGGCTTTCAGGAAAAAATATAAAAGGACAAACCGATCAACTTCAACTTGCTGAAACGACATGTCTACCGACTCGACAAAAACTGAAAAACCAAAAGATTGATTAACTATCAAACTCGTCATTGTGTGCTATGCTCAATCAAACCATCAAAAAGGAAAATTAATACCCTTTCCAACAAGATAACAACATCAAAAAAACATGAAAATTTACCGAAGATATTACAAAAATAGTGAAAAGTGTGATTCGAAGTGGTAGTCGAAGAGTTAACCAGTTGTTTAGGTTGTATTCACCCAACCTCAACATGAATCTACTCAATATTAAGTTTTACTCAACTTATTCACCACTCACGTATGTTCACTCCAGTCGACTGTTAACCACATACCCTTGCGCACAAGGCAGTGACAACTGTGAAAATCTAAGGCTAATGCCCCCTTCCTATGCTCCCACTCGCTATGCCCATGGATTAAATGTCAACGGAATGAGTTTAGTGGAAGAGTTACTAAGTAGAGACTGAATTCGCCCCTTTGGCTTGTTACCATTGACGTTCACTATAAATCTGAAATAAAAATGTTAGAGCTAAAAATTAGGAGCACCCCTATGTCAATTCTGAAAAAAAAAAAAATACTTCAAAGTGATAACGTTATAGTGATGGAATAATATTTCTTTAATAAAGTAACAAACAATGTTCATGTGAATTACTGAAATATATAGCGCACACGTAGTTAACGTTAGATTTTCCTTGAATTCAAAAGATATTTCATGGAAATTTAAATCAGCGATTTTGTATACAAGGTAGTAAATAATTTCGTTGATCATGCCAACGCTATAGTTGGCATAATCAACGAAAAATTTAAATTAAACGATGGTTGATTTTATGCGATGGTGAAAATTCAGAACTTTTTTTCTAAGTAAATAGCAACACAGTAATTAAGCGTTTTTCAAAGACAGGAGCAGTATAGCTGTACAAACACTATTTTCTCTTTTTTAAATACCAATCAACACCCTCATTCTTACTCATCATCACCAAAAGAAGGGACTTTTAATGTAGAAAAACTTCACTGAAAACACCAAAACAGCTTAAAACATAAGTCCTAGGACTACCAGGTAAATTCCCATCCTGGACCACTGAGCAGTGCAACGCAAGATGCAAATAACTCCATCGTCAAACCCTTCATTGATTTACAGGACAGATTTACATAAACGCGGTAACAAAGGCTGGTAATATGTTTTTCATAATTTGCAAATAGCCATAAAAGCATGAACCACATAGCCTAATCCAAGGAAAGAGTTTACGATGGTCGTTTTCCACGTTCATATCATTATTAAAATTTGCGGAAACGATCCCCCACCGAAAAAAAAAATCAAAAGTCTGCCTTTAAATTTCATACGTTGAGTCGTTGAGCCGTTAAATTTCACCACAGAGACTAAAGCGGTTTCGACCAAATTTCCCATCTAACTACCATTTCCACACCCGAAAATGGCTCGGAAAATGATTATTGCTTACTCGAGCCGCTGCTGCTGCTACTGCTTGAGAGCTGTCCTTCCATATAACCCCTAACCCCTTTGGCTGTTGCGCCGAGTTCCGACCGACGATGCTGGATGTTTGCCGTTGGTTGTAGTATCGTGACGGTGATGACGATGCCATCGAATTAATTCATTTTCGATTATACGACGCGATTTCGCGCCAACTTGGGTTGTTCCTTGCTGGGACGTGCACAATGGTCTAGAACTGTGAAAAGACGGTCAATAGTAATTATCTTGTGAATCTTGCATTTTAGAAAAGTAGTGGCTTCGGGAAAGTTGCTGGATACAAGAAGTTCCTTCATTTGACATTGACTGGTCAATGATTAAACCCGTGAGAGATTCAACATTTACTTTTTTCAAAAATTTCTTATTCAATATTGGTGCCTTAGCCAATGTTTTGGAAAATATCAAAACAAGAATCTTTGGTCTCATTTCTTCATCTCATTGAAATATGGAATAAAAGTTAATAAAAGTTTTCACTTTATAATAATTTTATATAATCTTGTACTGGTTTGAAATGTTCTACAAAGTTGTTTTAAAAATCAATACACATAACCATAACCCACCACATTCCCACACCAAAACCAATACACGCAAACCAAAAATCTATTACAATGGATGTTAGTTCCGTTTCCTATCATCCTCTGTTCATGAACATCTCAACGAATGTTAGAAATTGACCATGCAGGCGATGTAATGGTTTTTTATCTTTTTTATTTCGTGTTCTATCTACGCTTTCGACTATACCAGTAAGCTTGTAGAACGACGCACATTGTAGAACATTGTAAAACGACGCACACACTTGCCTCGAATCTCTCCAGCAGAAAAAGCATACGAAGTCGAGTGTGAGAGGAAAGGAACGCTTCTTGTTTGCTTTTAGGCATGGAGAGAGCAGTGGAGAAAGCACAGGTCTGATAATCGCAACGTTCGTGGTTCGAGTCCAGTCGGCAACCTTTTTCCTATTTTTTTTCGACATAATAAATTTACCTCACTAATACAGTCTACATTTTTCGGTCTCCAATTTTCTTGCATTGGACCGCAGCTAGGTATATCGCATCCTCGGTTCATGCGGTCTCCACTTACATCCTCTGATGATGAATCCCACATAATTGTAAGCGAATCTTACATCCACCGGTTGGGTGTATACTTGAGTATGGTTAGTTGGGGAATCCGGTGAAACTATCACTTCTTTTTTTCCCTTGATTTGTTTTCCGTCGATCTTGTTTTCCGTGCTGAGCACCAATGCTACCGACGCCAGGGAGGCAGCTTCCACACCTGAACCTTACCTATCGACCCATCAACTCATGAACCGGGGACCAACGGCTTTACTTCCCTTCCGAAGGAAGGCGTGATCAGAGATGTTATGCCTCAGAACATCCCGGCGGCGCCGACTGGGATTGAACCCAGGCCTGCTGAGGTGAGAGGCAATCACGCTTACCACTACACTACCGGCGCTGCTAACTGTCACTTCTTGAAACTAATCCCTTTCGTATTGCTTCCATTTTCTTTTCGTACTTTGCATATAACACCATCTCATACTAATCTGTACGGACCGCTCATTGCGAGTACTCGGTGGACCAGCTACTTTAGACCAGATGACCATGACAATGCAAGAAAATTAGTTTTCGTGAAGGAAGTATCACAGCACAGGTAATTGCTAAGATCCAGTAGAGGTGCCAAGCAAACGTGTTATATTCTAGACAAATGGTAAGTTCCAAGTGCACTGTTTTCGTCATGGAAGTCGCCGTTGGCAACAATTATATTATATTCTTAAATTCTACATATTTTCATATAAACATATACATTCAATGGGTAGGGTGGGACCATCAAGAGCGCTTGATTGAAGCGATTCGGATGGGGAGAGTGGAATTTGCAACACCCTGTTGTTAACATTTCGTGAATTGACGGTGAGCTCTTCTCTCCACTCATTGGGACATCCCCTTGTATGATGGCTTGTTCTGTATCGGGTTGGAACATTTTTATCGTTGCTATCTAGTGTGCCATCATCAACTTTATGTGCATTGATGTTTAGAACAACTTTGAAGAACCCTTCAAACCAGTAGAAGTTTATATAAAATTATTATAAAGTTCCTGATGAATGTGGGCGTCTTAGTTGAATACCTGTATTATGAGAGAGAGAGAGAGAAGGATTAGTAATTTCCATTTAATTCCACTACCTTGACAGATACGCGTATTTCGTCTACAATGTGCAGACTTCTTCAGTGTCTTGTACTAATACTCGACTGGTCGAGTTAGTCGAGTATTAGTACAAGACAAGGTTGCAAAGACTCATTTCAGCTAAAATAATGTTTTTCGGAATAATAAAACCAAAAGATGGTATGATGGCATGTTTTACTTGTAACTTACAAGAAGAGGTTACAAAGTATGCGTTGGAAACATAAAACCTGTAAATTTTGCTTTCTATGAGTCACAATCAGCGATTTGCTGATCGCTGAGTGAGTGAGTGAGTGAGTGAGTGAGTTTGTGAAAAATCGCTGATTGTGACTCTCATGAAATGAAATAAACAGGTTTAATATGTCTAACACATTATTTGCAACCTCTTCTTGTATTCTACCAATTCAAAATTTGATCATGGCATCTAATTATTTCATAATTTAGAAAAACATTGTTTTAGCTGAAATGAGTCTTTGCAACCTTGGTACAAGACACTGAAGAAGTCTGCACATTGTATACGAAATACGTGTATCTGTCAAGGATAAGCAAATAAGGTAGTGGAATTAAATGGAAATTACTAATCCTTCTATCTCTCATTATAATAAAGTTAAAAGTAGGAAGGTATGTGCCTAGGGGCACGAACGGAAGCTTAATGTAGGACCGCTACTGGACGGAACAAATATGTTAATCATTTAGCTCTTAACTCTTTGCGTTTTAGAATTGATGGCCCTGAAAAGGGCCGGTTGTTTTTCAAATGATGGCCACACCAGTGCAAGTCGATGCCGACTGGATGACGGCGGCCTAGTCATGCTGCCTATTGCGGGAAGCCTTTCCCCCGGTCGATGTGAGTGTTTTCGTCGTCGCCTCAGTGATGCCACATGTACAGATTTATCTATAATGATACAGATTTTTCTTTTTTTTATACAGATATCTGTACACACAGACTACAGATTTTTTTTTTAAATATACAGATTATTTAGATTTTTCAAATAAGTGGAATATATGTTTAACTCTGGATTATATTTATTAATATCCATAAATAATCCTTTCTTCCTTTTGAGTAGGTAATAGCACCTAACCAAATACTAATTTTATTATCTTCGTTAATTTTTAACGGACTTCTGATGCTCAGATGTTCTGATTTCTAATTGCTTGTTAGAAGGGATGTTAGTTTTTTATTCATATTTCAATCATACGAATGAAGTCTCGACCCACATCCAACCCCTTGAACCAAGGACTCTTCAACACCTTAGGGATGATCGAATATAGCCATCGTCCCAAACTCCCTTCACTCCACTTATTCTGCCAGCTGACGAGTGACTGTTGACGATAAATGAAGAAAAAATCATCGTAGGCGATTTGTCGATTGTAAATATCGCCCTCCATTGCGCCCACCTTAGCAAGTGAGTCAGTCATCTCATTGCCCGGAATCGAGCAATGAGATGGGACCCATGCAAAGGTGATGACAAAAGATCTTAAAGATAAAGCACTTAAAAGCTCTCGTATTTTCATGAGAAAATACGAGGAGTGCTTTACCGGCCTCATAGAGCAAATAGCCTCGACAGAACTGAGACTATCCGTAAAAATAAAATAGTGATTTGGTGGAAATGAGGCGATCGTTTCTAGCGTATAATGTATTGCCGCCAGTTCAGCAACATATACGGAACAGGGAGCTTGAAGCATTCGAGAGGCGCTATGAAATTCGTTATAAATACCAAAACCAGCGGACGCCTCTATTAATGATCCATCTGTGAAGAACGATCTTGCGGAATCAACTTGGCCAAACTTTGCAGCATAAATTGACGGAACAATCATGGAACGATGATGTTCTGGGATCCCACTAATCTCCCGCGTCATAGATAAATCAAAACTAACTGAATTGCCGAAGTCGGAGAAGCATACACGATGAGGATTATGCTGTGAAGGGCTGACATCCTGTGTTATGTACACGTAGTACAATGTCATAAAACGAGTTTGAGGGTTTAGCTCAAGAAGCTTCTCAAAGTTTGCAATCACCAGTGGGTTCATAATTTCACAACGGGTGAGGAGCCTGAGGGATAATTCCGAAAACCGATCAGAGAGTGGCAACATATCCGCTAACACTTCGAGCCTCATAGTATGAGTCGAGTGCATGCATCCTAACGCGATACGAAGACAGTGATACTGGATCCGTTCCAGTTTGATGATGTGCGTTTTAGCCGCCGACTGGAAGCAAAAACGACCGTACTCTAAAACCGATAAAATCGTTGTCCTGTACAACGTTAGAAGATCTTGCGGATGGACTCCCCACCACGTTCCGGTAATTGTTCGAAGAAAATTGATCCTTTGTTAGCATTTTCGTCTCAGATACTCAATGTGGGATCCCCAGGTGCATTTGAAATCGAACCAGACCCCAAGATATTTGAAAGACATGGAATGAGTGATCGGCCTACCCAAAAGTTGAAGCTTCGGTTGTGCTGGGCTATGCTTCCTAGAAAAAACGACCAACTCAGTTTTCTTCGTGGAGAATTCGATACCTAGCTGAATATCCCAAGTAGACAAATTGTCTAAGGTATCCTGTAAGGGTCCTTGCAGGTCGGCCTCTCTGGGCCCTGTCATAGACACTACTCCGTCATCTGCAAGTTGTCTCAGCGTGCAGTTGTCACTTAGACAATTGTCAATTTCTCTGACGTAGAAATTATACAAAAGGGGGCTTAAACATGAGCCCTGGGGGAGACCCATGTAACTAAATCGAGAAGCTGTAGAGTTTCCATGAGAAAAGCTAATATGTTTCTCTGACAACAAATTGTACAAAAAGTTATTAATTAATGGGTGGAGTTTGTCTGAAAGGACTTCAACCGTTACTGAATCAAAAGCTCCCTTAATATCTAAGAACACAGAAGCCATTTGCTCTTTTTTAGCAAAAGCCGACTGAATTTCTGTGGAAAGCAACGCGAGACAGTCGTTCGTTCCCTTGCCCCTACGGAAACCAAATTGAGTATCTGAGAGTAGGTGGTTCGTCTCAACCCATTTGTCCAAGCGAAAAAGGATCATTTTCTCCAACAATTTCCGAATGCAAAAATGTGATTGTTGCTTCATTATTTTTTTTTCAGTTTTGTCTCTCATTACTGGGACTTGATTTTTTGTATTTTTAAACTTATAAAACAGATACAAATCACTCAAAAAAAAACTAAGATTCAGGATTTCGAGGTCTTTTAAATAGATTTAATTATTTAGAAAGCAAACTTAAGTCATTCTTCAAGATTCTAATCTATGAACAAACTATTTCTAAATGAACTTGAAGTATATTTACGACGATCCGCAATAAGATCACACTATCATGCTTCTAGAATTTATATACATTATTTTACAGATTTTTGTCAGCCAGAAACCGATTAACAAGATTTTTTACGGTGGAAATACAGATTGAAAATAGAAATAATGTGGCAACACTGCGTGCGATGCGTGTTGTTCCACTCATGCGTCGTGTCCGATGCTTATCCGTCCGTTACTCGAAAGCAAATGACGAAGAAAACGATTTGGCAAGCGTTTTTATTATCGCTGCTTTTCTTCTCCCTTTCATTCATTGGTGCAATGGTGAGTGATCAACCGAGTATTTAAGAATTTAGGTGACGATTGACTCACAGATGGCGAGTGGGTGAAAATGGTACTGACGTTTTGATATCTGTCAAATTGCAAGACATTTTTTTAGTACATCATCATTTTTGTAATTGCGGATATTAAAACTAGTTGTCGCATGACCAGTTTTGGCTTTGCTTTGATTCGCCAATTGACCTAGCTTAGCTCTTGTGAGCATGCGCAATGTGTCGTTTGTTCGATTTGTGCTCTACAGTTGCGTCCGTGTTTGGGATTTTTCGTTACAAGTCTGAATTTTGGTTTTTTTAATGTGACCCCTAGTATATGAATTAAAAACGTAGTGCTACGTCAAAACGTTCCTTATTTCAATGAGTTGTAGAAATAAAGACCTAGTATCTTCAGCTTGTTTTAAAATTTAAGATCTCATTCAATCTGACAATGTCAAATGAACGTATCCAGAAAATTTCCTGAAAACACTACTTGTCTAAAATGCAAGATTCATGAGATAATGGATTTTGACCGTTCTGGGCCACTGTGCGACGGACAAGCTCCGAGGCCCCTTCGTCGACCATCGTCGTCGTCGTGTTAGTTCATTTAGTTAAATGTTATGAGCAATAAATGTGCAAGCAAAATAGATAGCTGACTTCCTGATACGATCTTTGCCTTGTCATAAGTTTTCATTTTCGGAACTAGTAGATACTGACCCGCTTTACTCGGGAGGATGTAGTAAGGCAGGGCTAAAATAGGCAGACTCTGATTTTCAAAGTTTTTTTTTGCTGTAAACAAATTACGATGGTTTGGAATTAGATTCAGAATTTTACTCGGTATAAAGCATTAACACCCGGGTTGATCGCCGAAGCGAAGCTGGTTTACTTCTGCCACTTGTCACCAACAGTTCGAAGTCAACTTTTCGCACCTCCCCCACGAAATCTTGTTCCGACACAAAACAGATAAACTTTTATCAAAAGTACCGAATCGGAACCGCAATTAAGTTGGCAATGAAAAAATGTTCCTCTCCTTCGGGTGGAGTGCTAGACTGGATGTGTCGCGACTTGCGAGTGTTCCATCCAGACAATGACTTCCGCACCAGCCTTTCCGTTGATGTCATCGCATTGCCAAGCTCGCGGAAATGTTTTAGAGCGTTATTAGAGCTATTAGCTTTTACGAGCGGTGGTTCGAATTTGAATTTAATTAATTTCTTTCTGACGGTTATAGCCACCGCGCCATCGTCGAACGATACCAAAGATGGTGAACCCCCCTACTTATGGTTATGGGGTCTCTCAAACGGCGTAGCTGGTGAATGAAGTTGCCAAAGCGATATAGATTCCGATAGTGACATTTATGGCTATACGTTTGCACAGCGAACCAGTGCATAAGGAAAATATTTCCACTTGGTGGGTTACCCTTTTACAGTCCGGTTGTTTGTGACATTTTTACTTACAGACTACTTCTATCTTCCATGCGTCTTCTAGATACAATCCGGTGACATTTGGGTTTTCGGCACGGCACGTTATCAGCTTTCCGTCGTCCTCCGTCGACGGTATGAAGTTCAACTGGGATCGGGTTGTGTTGTTGTAGTTCATGCCGGGATCCTGAAATTGATGGAAAAGCGAAAGGAGATATCATCAATGTGTTAATGTTTTATATTAGTTTATCAGAAATGTTTCACATGACAATGTTTGAGCGCCTGTAGCAAAACAAAAAAGTCAAAAAATTTGAACACAGCGTTGATCAATCACTGGTTCGCCACCTACAGGAATTCGGACAACTTGACCATTGGTTTTTTAAGTTTTAAGAACAAACGTTAGACATTTAATTACTGATTAGGATAATCAAAATTGAGGTAAATTAGGAAAATGCTTCTTCTTCTTCTTCTTCTTCTTCTTCTTCTTCATCGCATTTCAAGCTTATTGCTTAGCGCATATTATCTTACTGCGTGCTCACAACTCAGTGTTCTAAATGCACTTCCACAGTTATTAATTGAGAGCTTTCGATGCATGTACTATTTTTTTGGGAAATCGAGAAATTTTCCAACCGGAAAAATTCGTAGACCGGACCGGGAATCGAACCCAGCCATTTCCAGCATGATCTTGTTTTGAAGCCGTGCCTTTACCGAGCTAAGGTAGGCCCCAAAAGAAAATGCATGTTTTTTTTTTTAAATTTTGTGTTGGTTAAATACTTGCATTCAAAGTGATTTAAAAGTAAGTTAACATTAAAATTATTAGAAAAATAAAAACCAATTTTCCTCAATATGAAAATCAATTAAATTTATTTTTATTATATCATACATGTGGATGCAACGGATGAACAGTTTTCAAATTTGGTCGAGTCTTAATCTTAAATGATGCGCAGTTTATAAACCATTTTTAAGATTTATGGGATTATTTTTATGATTGGTTTTTCCGTTTTTATGAACGCTTTACCATTTAATTTTGGCGTTTGTTAAAGCTATTCAGAATTTTAAGCCGTTTTGGTTGTTTTAACTCTACCACGCCCTGAATGAAGGTTTCACATTGTTTTGACATTCAAAAGCACGTGCTTGAATCCTGATGAATGTGGGCGTCTTAGTGGAATACCTGTATAATGAGAGTGAGAAGGATTAGTATTTTCCATTTAATTCCACTAATTTATTTGCTTATCCTTGACAGATACGCGTATTTCGTTTACAATGTGCAGACTTCTTCAGTGTCTTGTACTAATACTAATACTCGAGTCGAGTATTAGTACAAGACACTGAAGAAGTCTGCACATTGTAGACGAAATACGCGTATCTGTCAAGGATAAGCAAATAAAGTAGTGGAATTAAATGGAAAATACTAATCCTTCTCTCTCTCATTATACGTGCTTGAAGACAAAAAAGGTGCTGGAACAGAAGATTCTATTCTGAATCACGAAATTATTAGGGGCTTAGGATTTTTTTTATGTACTGGTTCTTATAAAAATTGCTGTTAAAAAATTCAAACTTTGGATCGAAAAATCTGAAATTGTGATTTTTTCATGATCCCAGATTTGGAAACAAATACGAACATTAAGAATATTGAAAATTTTAAATGATTTAAGGACTAGAGGAAATATTCATGATTCTACTTCTTCGTGGCATGGAAGAGTATTTCAATGGAAGAGACATAATTTGAGGCAATTAGGTATAAGGAACCATCCATGAATCACGGACACAGAAAAACATTCTGGTGATGTAAAAATCCATGTATTCAAACCTTCATCTACACGATAAGAACAGATAACCTTAACCTTCCTAGTGTCTTTTTTTTTTGACCCGGCGTTACTTTAAAAAAGCTGTAACATTGTAACGAAATATGATAGCAACCTGAAATTTCCTCACTTTTTCTAACTTTTGGAAACGAACATTTTGCGGTCAAAAGAAGCTTTCAGCGGCCTCTAGCGACACATTGTGCATTAGGGTCTAAAAAGACCCAGACTGCCACTTGCTCCCAAAAATCCATATTTGAACCGATTATATTGGCCTCAAAAGAAATATAAAGGTTCCTAGAATGGTACCCTGCCAAGGATTTTTCCAATTTAATCATTTAGGATGCCTGGCACCGGTTCCGATAGGGCACAAATGGACACATCCTAAACCTCATGTGCTGGAAGCGTCCGACGACTCACCATTTGTGATTTTTCATCCAAAAGTATCATGCCACAAATAAACAGGTGGCTTTGGCCACATCCAAATACCAAGAACCATTTCCAGCAGGGCCCCAAAAAAGACACTTCCTAACCCTCATGCAGTGGTATCGTCCAACGGCTCAACATTTATAATTTTACAACCATAAGAAAATAGACAATATGCCATGAACCGACAGGTGAATCTGGTCACATCTGGATTCCCGGAACTGGTTCCAATAGGGCCCAAAAGAAAAACACTTTCAAAACCTTATGTACTGGTACCGTCCGACGGCTCAAAATTTATGTGTTCTCATCCAGAAGTAAATAGAAACCATGCCATGTACCAAAAGGTGGATCTGACCACATCTTGATACCCGGTACTGATTCCGGCCCTGCTCAAAAACAAACTCTTTCAAATCCTCACCTACTGGTATTGTCAGATAATTGAATCGTATGTGTATTATTTTTCATCAAGACTAAAACTAGACATCATTCCATGTACCAACAGGTGGATCTAGTATTTTCTGGAAATCCGAATCTGGTTCCGGTAGGGCTCCTGAAAGGATACTTTCCAAAACCGTCGACGGCTCAACATTTATGATTTTTCATCCAGAAGTAAATAGACATCATGCCATGGACCTACAGTTAGATCTGTTAGACAGTTACCCAGAACCGATTCTGGCTGGGTCAAAAAAGGACACTTCCTAATTCTGTACTGGTACCGTTAGACGGCTTATGACGCATTTCGCGCCAAATCGAATTGAAGCTGGCAGCACTCTCTCAGATTTCAATAAAATTTTCTGGATGTGTAGACTTTGACTAAATAAGCACTTTTGCAAACTCAGTTTTTCCAAAATTTATCTAGACTAACATTTGAGAAGGGCCAAACTTTTTCTGCCGATTTTTTTCAAAAAAATATTATGGAAAAATGACAACTCCAACAAAAATAGAATGCATGGATAACTTTTAGGAAATTGACCAAATTATCGAAAAAAAATACTGAAAAAAATTTCATTTGAGACCTACACTGAAAAAAATCGATTTCTAAAATTCAAAGTCGATTTAAAAAAATGGCCATGTTTGATTTGGATGAAACTTTGCCTCAAGATAGGTAATTATGTTTACTATCATCCGTCCATACATTGCGAGATGGGCACTTTTAAGGAAAAAAGTTTTTATTACAAAAACTTTTTCATGTCTGAACTGATTTTTTAACGTACCATTTTTACACAAAACTAAACCAGTGAAGCTCAAAATCATCTCAGAACCCAATGAAGCTCCATTTGTGATTAAATTTTGTCTAATAATCAACAAATCACTTGGATTAATCAAGAATTCCATATGAAAAGGGCTTATATCATTAGAAAATAATATAATTGATTATATTGTCTACTACTGAGGCAAAATCCGATACTCCTATAGCAACTTAGAATTCTTAGCTCAAATTATCCATAAAAAATTAGGTATGAATAAAATTTAAATTGAGATCTTCTTTCGAATCAACAACGATTTGGGAAGTCAACGTATCGTATTATCGTATCATAATTCTATATGCCCTTCTGTTATTTATACCTGAACCATTAACATTATATACCTACCACTTCATTCTACCTATGAGCACTATAAAACTAAGGTTGATTTCATACAAGCAGCACTCAATCTGGTAACGAAAGTTGTGAAGACAAGTTGTAGTAAAATTATTATCATGGACCAAAGTAGTAAATTAAGGCTCAAAGGATTGAAATGTTGTGCAAATATAAATAATCCGAGATGCAACCGAAATAAGTTACAGGCCATATCGTCAACGTAGGTAGAAAAAATACATTCTATGGGATATAACCACGAAATTGATGAAACGATGAGCATTTGTGAGTCATGCCGTAGCGTGATATCTCATAATAGAAGTCCAGTTATGAAAAAACGCCGATCGGTTTGAAATGAAGTAAATATCCAACCGTCAACTAGTGGGCAGCAACATAGTGATGATCCAGGTCCATCAATGAGTGGCCATCAATCCGTAGATGAGCTAGGTAAGAACAGTCATCCTGATGATTCTATCAACTTTTAATTGCAACCTCCTAATTGCACTTATTAATTATTTTTTCTTCTTCTTTCCTTCAGATACGGTACCATCGGTTTCATCAGCAGATGATCTGCAACGCCCATACAATGTTGAGAAGTTTAATGGCTTTGTGAAAACGTTGAATTTATCTCCAATTTCATCGAGGAACATGAGGAGCATGGATTATCGTTCAATAAAATCTCTAGAAATTACACAAGCAGTGCGAAAAAATATATTTGGCCTAGATACAGCAGACATTAGCAAAGTAAAGTCTTGGTCCGTGAATAAAGTTGTAGCAGAATTCAACGCACCAACGTACATGGTGAGGCAGGTGAAGAGCCTTGTTAATGAGCAGGGTATTCTAAGCACACCCAACAAAAGAAGTGGGCATGGGATCAACGATGATACAAACAAACTAGGGGAATTTACGTATTCTCGTCAATCTAAGCAGCGTCCGAACTTCTATTAGCGATTTCTCAGCGTCACACACATACATGACAGGTTTGTTTGTTGACATTTATCTGCTGCTTGCTGTTCTACCTATTTCAATCGACAGAATTGATCAAAACGGGTTGAACATGGTTTTACAACGCTCCAAACTTCTCAGGTGAGAGTGACTATTGTCGGCAGTCTCTTTTTCTTCGGCAACCTTTCCATTTGAACTGCGTGTTAACCAGCTGTTCTATTATCGGCAACTCGAAATCAGCCGTAATTTGTAGTATGTTTATTTTATTTAAAGAAAAATATGGTATAACAGGAATTCACAGTCGTAAAAATGTAATCAGATTGAAGCTGAAAAGGTAAGGAATCGGCTTAATACATTCAGCGAAGAGTTTTGATGGGAAAATACAGTGAAATAAACGTTTAAATTTCGGTTGCCGAAAACAGTCAATGGGTGCCGAAGCCATAATTTACCCTAGTTAGGGAATTTTTTGATGACAATGATATTAGTAGATTTTGTTTCCGAGTTTGGAAATGGACGAAAAGAACACGTTCAAAAACGCCTGTTAATGATGTCCCTCAAAGAAACGTACATGATTTTTGTTGATAAATATAAAGATATTAATATTATAATATTACACAATTGCGACCAAAAAAATTGCATTTTGCTTGATTCTACATAATGTATGTATTTCTACAATTCATGAAAATGTAAAATTAATGATCAACAGTTTAAGAATTATGTCACAAGATGCAATAATAGAAAAAAAATGCTTTGTAATATTTCTACTAGAACAACTGATTGCTTTTTCCGTGCTTGCGAAAAGTGTGCTTCCAATGAACATATTGAAGAGGAACTTACTTTGCTATTAGAATCAAATGACAAACAAGATGTTGTGTTTCACCAGTGGCTGAATACTGATCGTTGTTATTTCGAAACGATTATCAAGCCTGTTGATGAATTTGTTCCATATCTCGTTGATAAAATTTAAAAAACTTATAACTCATGAATTAATTTACAAACAACACACATCTTTTCTAAGAAATAAAAAACAATCATTAAAGGAAGAGAAAATACTAGCAATTTGTTATTTTTTCTGAAAATTATTCATTCATTATCCAAAACGCTGCTCAAGGATATCACTGGAATAATTCTCAAGCAACAATACATCCATTTGAAGTTTATTATAAGAAAGACAATAAACTTGAAAATGTTAGCTTCATTATCATATCAGAAGTAATGACTCACGATACAGTTGCAGTTCAGTTGTTCATCTCAAAAATGATAGATTTTATTAAACAAT
The DNA here is from genome assembly GCF_037179485.1 of Ochlerotatus camptorhynchus. Lineage (NCBI taxonomy): Eukaryota > Metazoa > Arthropoda > Insecta > Diptera > Culicidae > Ochlerotatus > Ochlerotatus camptorhynchus. Next base: position 1,655,387 of record NW_027040773.1, read on the forward strand.
CGATAGATTTTTCTAAATTACTTTTATGTCAGATGGGGCAGCATCACAATAAAAAAATAAAAAAAAAACTTTTCTATTCTGTGTAGATGTCAGTCAAAGCATGGATTAGAAGCAGAATTGCATTTTTTTTGCAATGTCTCATGGAAAAGGTCCCTGTGATGCCATTGGTGGCACTCTCAAGCGAATGGCAAAGAGAGCTAGCAACACCATAACAACTCCACGAGAATTATATAGCTGGGCAGTTGAACAAACAGATAAAAATATCACAAAACTACGTTTCGAGTACATATCCAATGAACAGTACATCGAAATGTCAGAAGAACTCGAAGAACTATATAACAGCACAAAGACAATATCGGGCACACAGAAATTCCACAGTTTTGTACCTATAACTGGTGACAAAGTAGCGGCAAAAAGGTATTCTAATTCAGAAGATGAACCAAATTGTGCATCAGTAGTAGACAACAGAATAAGGGAATGATATTTTTTGACAAGGTCTACATGTCCAAATAGTTTTGTTGAACTCTGAGAGGGTGCTGCCAATTCCAAATACGATTTGGCGAGAAATGCATCATGAGCCCTTTTCATATGAAATTCTCGATTCATCAAAGTGAACTTAAGTGCTGATTAGACAAAATTGAATCGCAAATTGAGCTTCATTGGATTCTGAGATGATTTTGAGCTTCACTGCTTTAGTTTTGTGTGAAAATGGCAAATAAAAAAAAATCAGTTCAGACATGAAAAAGTTTTTGTAAGTTTGGCCCTTCTCAAATGTTAGTCTAGATAAATTTTGGAAAAACTGAGTATGCAAAGTGGCATATTTAGTCAAGGTCCACGCATGCAGAGATTTTCATTGAAATCTGAGAGGGCTCTGCCAGCTCCGAATACGATTTGGCGCGAAATGCGTCTTATAATTTATCATCCAGAATTAATAGACATCACACCATGGACCGACAGGTGAATATAACCATATTAAGCTTTCCGGAACGGGTTCCGGCAGGATCCCCATGACTCAAAATTTACGAGTTTGCGTCCAGAAGTAAATATACATAATGCCATGGACCACCAGATGGATATGGTCACATCCGGATACCCAGAATCAGCTTCTAAAAATGTTTAAAATTATCGTTTGAGAAGCATGCGTTGAATTCAAACCTATTTATTGTTGACTTTTTGATGATTGTGCCTACATATTTTATGGCAACGGTTATCAAAGAACACGTGTTATTTTGGGCAAAAAACTTAACAGTATGGGCTCTATTATACAAAATAAATTATGAAATGTTTTATTTGTCACACGATAGGTTTCTAACGCAAAAAGAAACTGACCATTTCCAACGCCCGTTCCAGGTAATCTTAAACCAAAAACCGTTCTGTTGTCTCCGGATGACTAATGTAAAACTCGAAGATTATGTCTATTTCCTTCAGGATGAAAAAAAAATGAGCCGTCGGACGATACCAGTACATTAGGTTTTGGATGTGTCCTTTTGTGCCCTATTGGAACCAGTACCAGGTAGCCTAAATAGCCAAACTTATGAAATCCTGGACAATGTACCAATCTAGGAATCATCATCTTTCATTTGAAGGCAATAGATCAATAATCCGTTCAAACATGGATTTTTGGGTCAGTCGAGTTGCAGTTTGGGTCTTTTTTGACCTGTTAATGCACAATGTGTAACTTTTTCCTAATGCATTAGGAAAGCTAATGAAGATAGATTTTTATTAAGATTGGAATAAACCGGATAAAACAAAAAAAAAAATGGGTTGATTTTTGAACCCAAAAATTTGTAAATATGATCCATATCTGAGTTATTTTTATCAAATTTAACTTTGATTTACACATGTTTGGGTTAAAAATTTACTTTTAATCTGAGTTTGTCTGGTTTTGTCCAATCTAGGTAAAAAATACCTACATTTAGGATATCTGTTCTTAGTTTGTAAACCTGCAACATACATGAACGCTTGTATACAATTTATGGAAAATCGCATGACTTGTATGATGTATGACACTCCATTTATGGGCATCATAGTAACATAAATTAACACTGCTTTTTAAACCTGTGTAGCATTTTTTTTTACCAATGGAGCGGTTCCACGAACAAGTGGGAAATTTTTCCAGTTTTTATTTTTTGTATTTTTTGATTTGAAAATGCTATCTAGTGCACAGTAGTTTGTTCTGGAGAAAAATAGGTTACAATGAAAAAATTTGTTTTTTAAAAAATACAATTTTCAAAAAAGCTATTAAGAAAAGTCAAAAAAGTTGGTCACCCTAATTTTATGAAAGTACATCAAATTTGCAAACAAAAAGTACTTCGGTAACATTTTTCTAAGATGCACCGTTTAGAAGATATTACTGATTTAATATTGTTTTTTTTTGATAACTTAATAAGTTTTGGCCCTTTTCGGATGTACTCCGTGTTTTTCCAGTTTCAAAAGTATTTTTTCGGAAAGATTGGAAAATTTTGAGTTAAAATGACACTGACAGCTTAAAGATTCGAGTGAAATTCTCTGCCTTAAAAGTATTTTGAAAAACAAGTTACAAAATCCCACTATCAGGAACAATGATTTCTTCAAATGATTTTTGGTGCGTTGTGCTGAAAACGTGCTAACAAGTATTAGATACAGGTAATCAGATACCAGTTAGCTGTACTACGTACAGTTGGTGATTGTAAACATGGTCATTGTTGGAACTAGTCCACCATGGCCACGCTGGCCATAACGTTGTTGTGCACGTTGTTGTCCGTCGTTGACCGTTCCTTAATAATAAATAAAAAGAACGCAGTAGTCACCTTCCATCAAACTAGAGGGCTGCCGACTGATACCTCAATCAACAACCGCCGCACTCTTTATTCATTCCAGGTATATACAATTTACAATCTTCTTCAATAACAATATACCTACGCCAGCAAATCTACCTCGCTCCAACTCTCCAAACTCGTACCTGAAGGTTCGACGATACCTGAGCGTTCAACTCTACCTATCTTCCAACAGTCTTTACCCAGCATTCTATGATTTCTACCCGTGAGCTGTATAATAATGTCTGACTCGGTTCTGAATTCATCCAGTATCTACTAGGGAAAACCAAACAGTAAATGCAGAAAGGTTGCTAGTAGCATAGTGATTATAGTCATTTCAGCTCATAATCCTGTATTTTTGAACGAGATCCAGTGTTGTTTGATAACATAATAATTGTAAAGGAAAGTTTAACACGTTTTGGTGCAAAGGTAAGTTTTAAATACACATTTTAATTATATGTTTTGTGATATTTTCGTACACAACTAACAATTGGAAAATATTTTCTATGTTACAGATTACAAAATGAGTAAAATAAGATGTATTCGCCCATTCAAAGACATTCAGTGTTCGAAAGAGCTGCGATATCTCACGGATGGTATCATCCAAAAACTAAAATCAATTGGATTTTCCAAGGTATCCACACTGAACACCAAGGATTTTCGTGTTTGTTTGAAGACTTTACGATGCCTGTAGACGTCGAAATATTCAACCGAGGAATAGCAGCTATTCGTGTTTCGCCTATAGATTTAGGTAAGGTTAAAAATGTTCACTATCCTGAAAAAAAGTGCGCTGAAATCGTCGAAGGTGTACGAAGAAATCTTTTTAAATTAGACGCTAAAACAGAAAAAGCAAACGAGTTTGATGAAGTCATAGAAAATATGAAAATTAAATTTTTAAATTCAGCCACAAGGCAAGAAAAACTATCAATTTTATCATTGTTGCCAAAATCATGGTCAGTACAAAAAATTGTAGACGAATTTAAAACCAGTAGAAATGGCAGCACAATTAATCATCAATAAAAAAAGCGAAATGAGCAATGAAAAATCTCAAATTGGCCACTAAATACTACAGGGGTGCACCAATAAACAAAAAACAAGTTGCAATAGAAATGAAGAAAAAGGCAATAAACAAATAAAAAGCTTCTTTTAATAATTTGAATGTGAGCGGTAAAAATGGCAAAAAGGGCAATAGTAAATACAATACGCTCAACTAAATAAGGATGAATCTCCACTAAATTAGGAAATTTGAGCACTAAATAATTGACTTTCGTCACCTGCAGTTGAACATATTTTCCCATAAAAGTGGCAAAATGAGCAATGTCATATTGAATAACCGCAATAAATAAATCTAAAATGTCCCACACAAAGCGCACAGTTATCACTGTTTTAATCCAATTATGCTGTAAAATCGTGATTATTTCCCCAAGAAAAAAATGAAAATATCTTTTAAAAACTGAAAAAGTTCCAGGAACCAGAAGATAAATGTATGCTTGAACATGAGGATGAGCCATCGTAAAATATGAATCGTTCTTAAAGAAAAGAAAATAATTCATGCAGGAAAGTAAAAATGAGCAATCAAAAACGAACACTGCGCAATATAAAATAAAACAAAATTCCAATGATATCCAGGAAATATTCCTTTAAATTGAAAGTTTATGAGCCAATAACCCAGATCAATTTCCATATGGTATATACTTTGTTAGCCAAGACACAGTATCACTACTTATCGCTGTCTTAAAAATACCATATGGAAATTGATCTGGGTTATTGGCTCATAAACTTTCAATTTAAAGGAATATTTCCTGAATATCATTGGAATTTTGTTTTATTTTATATTGCGCAGTGTTCGTTTTAAATTGCTCATTTTTACTTTCCTGCATGAATTATTTTCTTTTCTTTAAGAACGATTCATATTTTACGATGGATCATCCTCAAGTTCAAGCATACATTTATCTCCTGGTTCCTGGAACTTTTTCAGTTTTTAAAAGATATTTTCATGATGGAATTCTCACCAAAATATCATTTTCGCTTGCGATACGTTTTCTCTTGGGAACTTTCCCTCACTAGTTTCACACTCCAATATTTCCTGAGCGAACTTTCTGGGATGAGAGAATGAGATATCGCGAACTTTTTTAACTCGAATCACCAACGTGAGGATACGAAAAATATCAGATCTTTTTTTTCTCTCTATCTCTTTACACCACATTCGTTCTTGAAAATTGCACTGCACATTTCACAAGGGAAAGATTATAGACAGAAAGCTATCCCGAGTAAATCAATACAATCTCTAAAGACTGATAAGTCTGGTACCTGGCTGTCTACTGGCGCCTGTTGTTTAAAGTAGCCGTTATCAGGATGATGTGAACAGTTTTGTGCAACTGATTGATTGGTGCATTGGTTTCTGGCAAAAAAAATGAATGAATCAGCACAAGTGTCCACGCGACATTAACGAGGAACGGGGAGTAGTGTAAGATTTTGTGACTAGCAATTTTTATATTAAAACCGTTCCTCAGGATAGGGGGTTGCGGAAGGAGGAGCGCCTAATGTATCCTCATTTTCACGAAATACAGTTAATGCATGGCTCCTCTCATCACTAGTGTTCGTAATATCGTTCCTGTAAGCTCTTATGCAATAATTATATGCAGGGGGATGGTTGGGAATATAGGTGGTGGTGAACTTTTTCACTGTGCTATTAGTAATAGCCTATATATATATATATATATATATATATATAGCCTATAATAGCCTATTACTGTCCTCTCCCATGACTGGGAATCCTGTAAAACAATATAAAACTAGAAAGGGTCTAGACCCTCCCTATGTAAAACCATAAGGTATGCGGGACTGCTGCACTGCTGAACTTCAAAACGCTTTATTTGCTGACCAAGGATCTGACAAAAACATCTTTTTAGTGTGCAATTTAGGATGATAAAAAATTTAAACAGGTTATTCAATGTCCATTAAAACTGTAAAAAATATAGGCAGAAAAAAAGAAAACAAAAAATTATTACCAGTTGGCTGGAAATGAACACAAAATTAATCAAAGTACCATGAGCTTTTGATATAGTGACAGATTGAGAACGATCTAAATTTTCCATCCACAAGTATTGCAAGACTTGAAATTAACAGACAATCTCAAAATACTTTCAATTTGCGAAGTGATAGATTCCCAAGTGAATACACCTGCTGAATAAAAATGATCAAGTAAACTATTTTTTTTAGAATCGACGTTTAATAGATTTTTTTTGCAGTTTGAGATCCATGAAAAAATGTACAGTAGCTTTATGGCACCAGTGACCAGCAAATTTAATATTTTCATTCAAGGTTGTGTGGAAATTCAAGCTACCGGGCGAGCTACTGGGTTACATTGCTGTCCTCTACCTAATGCAGTCGAGTGATCAAATCAGAAAGTTAGCAGATTAGAAATCAATTAATAACTAATTTCCTCAACGTTAAATTAAAAAGTGGTCTTTAGAAAAAAAATGTAGCTGAGAAAATTTCCTATGAGTACACAAGGCAAATTTATTGGTAGGTATTTATTCCCATAGTAATACCTTTATAAATTTTAGATGGCCATTGCAGAATGAGATCACAACCCAATAAGCTCAAATTTTGGGAGAATTATCTGGACCTGATTAAAAATCGATTGAAATTAGTGAAGCAAAGCCGGTATTTTGAACCACCCTAATAAGCATGTTCTCAATGCAGTAAGACTAATCAACAGAATGCTTGCTAGCTAACACTAAACATTTCCAAGCGCCAATCGCACTAATAGCATAGTTCTTCTTGTCGAAGAGTACAGCCACAAATGATGATTTGGTCAGCAAAGATTAGACTCTTGGTGAATAGTTACAAGTATCTACTATTAGCTGGTTGCATTGAGAACTAAAACTATAAATAAATCCGGAAAACTTTGAGATTAGGGCGTAATTTCTTTTGTAAACACACACTTAATTCGTCGATTTCTCGTGAATTAAAGTTCAATCTAGAAAACTAACAACACAGGCAGGTAGAGGAATGATTCATTTGGTATAGTATAGTTCGCTAGATTGTGCTTTGATTCGTGAGAAATCGCTGAATGACGTGTTTGTTTACAAAAGCAATTACGCCCAAATCTCAAAGTTCTCTGGAAATGGTATTTAATGTGAAGGATGCGAAAATATCGGAGAACGAGAAGAAAACAAACAGACACTCTCGCGTGATCATCGCCTACCTTTACTCGCTGGAAAAAAAAGAACAAAGCTGAGGGGATATTTGGTTGGTTCGAATCACGAGTACGTATGAAATGATGTGAGATGGAGAGACGAAAGATCTTTCGCGATACGAAATGAAAATTTCTCTCGCTCTACGCTTTCATGAACTTTTTATCATCTCTCGTTCGCGAACTTTTTATGAGAAGTTCCTTTGGGATTTATCTCTGCAATGAGCTGTGATAGAACTTTTTTTGAAAATGATTTTTCCAACACTGAATGCGAGGAAGACTTCGAGGTGGAATTGGAAAGAAACCCAAAACTGTTTACACAATCCGAATTTAATGATTTGGTGCGAGATCTCGACTTATCGAAGGAGAAATCCAAATTGCTGGCATCACGCTTGAAAGAACACAACATGCTGAGCAAGGAGGTCAAAATTTCTTGTCACAGGAATCGTCACAAGAAATTTGACAAATATTATTCTACAAAGGACAAGGCATGTTTTTGCCATGACGTAAACGGCTTGTTTGAAGAGTTTGGTGAGCCATATGATCCAGCTGAATGGCGTTTATTCATCGATAGCAGCAAGTTGAGCTTGAAAGCCGTTTTACTGCATCAAGGGAATGAGAAACCTTCTATTCCATTAGCTCATGCCGTTAATATGAAGGAAACGTATGAATTAATGGCTCTATTGCTCAATTTGATAAATTACAATCAACACAATTGGAAAATTTGTTCCGATCTTAAAGTGGTTGCCATGTAGACTGGATTGCAACAGGGATACACAAAATATATGTGTTTTTTGTGTAAATGGGACAGTCGAGCTCGTAAGGAACACTACGTCCGAAAAGATTGGCCAAAACAGCAATATTTTTAAGTGTTTTACAAAAATGCTAATAACTTCGACAATTTCCAACCGATTTCATCCATTAAAGGCTCATTTTCTCCGGTTTTAAATGGACTTTAAGAATAAATTATGGAATGATTTTTTGAATCTTTTTATCCCATTAAAAATGTTGATTAAAACAAGATTTTTATGGAAAATTCGCAGGAAAAATAAAAAAAAAAATGCTGTAAATTTTTAAATGACTTCAAAATTAAATTTCTAATTAAGACATAATATTTTTGTGATAGCACATTTATTTAGCTTCATTTTCATAAAAAAAAGATTTAAAATTGGTGCACTAGTTCCAAAGATATTGACATTTTAATAATCGTACTTTTGTCCAAAATTCAAAAAATCATAATTATTGTATATCTCAAAAATGGCTCTACTTTAATTTTTTCTGACCACGGCATTGAATTCAGCGTAGGATTTTGCATTGGAAATGATCATCACCTTACCGAGTTCAAAAATGCTGTAAACTAGTGTTACCGGGGCTCAACGGTAGTTGAATTCTGATGTGAATTAAGGTATCGTATGATGGATTTTGACCCAAGTCAGAAGGTGGCCACTTTCCTGGGGTTTCTAAAACATGGCCATTTTGAATTCTCATATCATTTGAGGTGTCACATGATGGGTTTTATTCGTTCTAGGAAGGGTTTAGTCTCATGGCCCATACAAACCGGATCATATTTCGGTCATATCTCCGGAACTAGTCGATCTGTTCCACTAATATTCAAAGGTGTTCTATAGGATCTTAGTACCCTTCATTTGATGGTTGTTGTGTCGTATTCAGTTCAGTCGTTGTTGAGAATCAAGATTTAACTCCCCATAAATTTGCGTTTTTTTTCTTCTGATGTTGTTCCAAGCATATCTCCAGAACAAGTAGACCCACTTCAAGGATATTCTAAAGCGTTGTTGCGTTAATTTCGTTCACTGGTTGCCGAAAAACAATACTTAGTTCCTTAAATCCACATTTTTCCGATGTTGTTCCGTCCGTATCCCGGAAACCAGTTGACCGATTATAAACTATTTATGGAACCATGAAACCTTTCATTTGGTGGTTTTTGAGTCCAATTCGGTACAGTTATTAGTGAGCAACATGACTTAGTTCCCTTAATCCATGTGTTTTTGTATCCTTTTCTATCCATGTCTCAATTTATTGTTTTCGTTACGTTCTGATATTTTTTGATACATTCAAATTTAAGATTTTTTTCCTAGATTTGTTTTCCGTCGATCTTGTTTTCCGTGCTGAGCACCAATGTTACCGACGCCAGGGAAGCAGCTCCCACACCTGAACCCTACATATCGACCCATCAATCAACTCACCCAAGCAACACGGCTTGTCATAAAGAAGTTAAAAATACTTTTCAATGACTTACGTAAAAAATCAATAATACTTTAATATACATCATTTAATACATTTATACAACTTAAAAAGCGCAAGACGCGGAGCTTATAAAACTTAATACTGGTGTTATAACATGTTTTGGAAACATCATAAAAACCAGCCGCCAAAAAAACAATAAAAAAAACTTGAGCATGGGGGATTCGAACACTGGTCCTTGGCGTGGTAGAATTTTTTACTTCCTAACTGGGCCAGCTCCGCTTGATGTAAGGTTTTTATAAGTGTCTATCATGTTCTTGCCAATGACATGACAATTATATTCTCTTGCAACACGCCTTCATAAAGACGTTTTGTAAGCAGCAAAGCCAGAGTGTTATTTAAAAGTATTTTCAACTCCTTATAAGACAACCTGCACCTTTTCAGTTGTATTAATTTATGAGATGTCATAACAAAGTGTTTTCAACTTTCTTTCTAACAAACATCTGAAAACATCATTAGAAACTCTCAATCACTACGTGAAGTGACACTCCGTCTCTATGGCGCCGTCAACGTTTACGTCAATCTGGAAAGTACAGAATCTCTTCAAGGACTTTAAAAATTCAATTATGATTGATTTAGTATACGACCAGTTTTAAAGTGGTATTTAAACAGTAAGATGCACGTTCAAATAACATTTAAAGATAAAAGCAAAAGAAAACTATTTTGGAAAATGTTGAAATCTAGGAAGTATTAAGAAAACATCTATAAACCTCATATATAACGTGGGATGTTTTCTGCATCACTTATAATACATTTATACAACAAGCCGTTTTCATTATTTTTCAAAAAGATGTTTTATGTGTTACTTGGGCATGAACCGGGGGACCAACGGCTTTACTTCCCTTTTCCCGTGATCAGAGATGTTATGCCTCAAAACATCCCGGGGGCGCCAACTGGGATTGAACCCATGTCTGCTCGAGTGAGAGGCAATCACGCTTACCATTACACCACCGGCGTCATTTATTTTTTAATGAATTATTCCAAAGCGTTTCTTTCTGAGAAGAAATTCAAGAATCTTCAGAGGAAAATTTAAATAAAATTGAACTCGGAGGATAATCCCAACATTTTAAGGAATATTTCAAAGAAATTCAGAGAAGTAGGTATTCTAAAGATATTCCGGAGATGTTTTTAAAGAATTCAAGCGAAGTGAATTCTGAGGAGAATTTCAGCAAATATATGAAATTTTTAAGATAATTCCATTGGAACTTCTAATCTAATCTAATCTAATCTAATCTAATCTTGGGGGCGACCCCGGCGTAGTAGTTAACATCCATACCTCTCACGCCAAAGTCACGAATGACCCAGAAGTGTTAAAATGACTAAAAAAAAAAAAAAAACTAATCTAATCTAACACCAACACAGCCAGTTCATGAAAGCATCATGGAAAATTATAGATATACCTCCATCCTTTTTCTTGTCTATTTGGTATATTGTGTACATCAGAGATGTACAAAATATATCAAAACGGGCAGACCTACTGTGCAGCATTTAAGGGGCAAGATGATTCAGAAACATCGGGCCTGTTTAAATCAAATATTTAAACACGATGCTTCACAGAATCCACTAAATGGATGAAACGTGGACATCTCGTACAGTACGTTCCGTTGTTTTAAATAATTGGTCGTTTGGAGCATCTTATCTAAAAAAGTTAAATGATGTTCCATTTTCCTCGAGTGGTTGGGACATGAGCACTAACTCTTGTCTTAGCCCTATATGGCTTATGGTTATAGCGCCATTACTCGCTTGCTGAAAAGAGAAAAATGGAATAAAAGGCCGTAGGAGAAATTAAAAGGAGGAAGGAACCCTTGTTCTATCTTCCCTTGTGAAAACTGAAAAAACGGGTCTCTAATCAATCGCTAAAAGTTCACTAAAACTCACAATGACTCACGAACTTTTCTTTTTTGTGTGTTTGATAAAAGCCCGCAAAATTTTCCAACGCTGAACACGAATAGGTCAGATCTAGATTTCAGTAGAGAGTAATAGAACGAAAATATATTATAAATTTAAGAACACATATATGAAAATAAAAGGAAGATCTCAGCCAGTTTCATTAATTTTGAACTCTTACTGGCCTGCTGCACTACTGTTGAACCAAAGCCACTTCCAAGACTTTTCCGGGTTAGTTCCAAACTAATTCAAAAATTCTTCATGCAAATCATGATCACAAAAATGGAATTACAAGGTACAAAACATCAAACGACTAAAATCAGAAAAAAAGCACTAGGATGACTCTCATGCCAAATGAACCAATTGGCAAATCTATGTTGGAACTTGGCTATACCCACTCGTTCCCAACCTTTGACAGCAGCGCACTCGACATTTGATTTCTCATCAAAATACATTAAGATAATGCCATGGGAACTTCAGGTGAAAACAAAGCGAACGCTGAGGAGAATTCTAAGTGAGTCTTCCAGAAAAATCTCCTGGGCTATTCTTAGATCTTCGGAACTACTCCAAGTTAATTTTCAGGAAAAATCTCCTGCACTATTCTGAGGTCTTTCCAAAATTTCCCGAAGTTAATTAAACTGTCCTGAAGTGTTTTTAGAGTTTGATTAACCAGCCTGATGCTCACAATAGTTCTCTTATTTTTTAAAAATTTATTCGAGCTTTTTTGGACTTTCTTAAAGTTCCTCAATTTTCCGAACGGTCATGGATCTCCTCTGAATTTTCGTGAGATGACAATATGACGTAATCCATTTAGTGAATTGTTCAGAAAACAGATTCTTTTGTTCAACCATGCAACGATTGCAAAAATTACCAAAATTATTACTTGTCAATAGGATCTAAACAAAGTTAAAAATATGAACTATGAAGTTTAAAAAAGTTTTTCATTTTTCAGCGCTTATGTATGGCGGACGTCAGTTATGTTTAGAAACAGTGGCAATTTTTCAATGATTCTTCGAAAATGTATGGCTACCGCCACATTGCCACTTTGCTTCAATATCAAATTTTGTAAAGTTATAAAGGTTTTTGGGTGTCATTAAAGATGCAGAACTCAAGGATGATGAAAAGTGAAAATTGAACATGTTGGCACTGTCTTCAGTTTCTTTACTTTCTCTTCTCACGGCAGTGTAGGTTCCGTAATTTTTCTAGAATTCTAGGAAGCTCCTGGAGCTTAAACAATTCGCAGAAGTTCTCTAAAACTGTTTTTAATTTATGTTATTTCTCTAAAGCTTATGGAACCACCATGAGGTTCTCTGTACTACCCTGAAATTCTTGAAACCTCTCTTACTTTTTCGCAGTGTACTCGTGTAGCTTGTTGTACTGCCATGAATTTTCTTAAACTGTCCTAAAAATGAGTAAGCTTCTGTGAAGTTCACTGAACTTATGTGAAGAACTCATAAAAATGTTCTATGAAACTCTTGGAATTTCCCTGAAAATTTGTGAACTTCTCAAAAGTTTCTGAAATTCATGAAACTTTGTCGTTCCAGAATATTTGGTAATTTCTTAAAGTTCCATAGATTTCTTTAAATACCTTGGACTTTTTCTGTAGATCTCTGGAATTTTGTGAAGTTTTTGAAGTTTTTCTGAAATGTATTTACTTCCCTGAAATTTCTGAAACTTAGCTGAAACAAACAATAAAAAAATAACAAAATATTAACAACAATATCATCAATCTCACTGACAAATGAAGTTCGATTGATTGAAATAATTTTTTTTACCTTTAAATTGGCGTTAACATAATTGATGTAACATCATTGTAACCGATGATATATCTATTTTAGTAAAAAAAAACTTTTTTTTTATGTGAATCTGATTTTTTTAGTCTTATCTAGAAAACTATCCTACTGCAATTTTTCTGACTTCGTTTTTGGATGATTCCGAATGAGAAATGACCATCAGCGTACAAAGTTCAAATATGCTGAAAACTATATAGGGGAAATGGCTTTAATGTTGGCCTATGGATCTAAGATTTAGCCCACCGCTGAAAATCTGCTATTTATCAATTTTATCTAGATGAACGCGTCATTGAGACGATATTGCTGAATTTATGTATGGGCCCAAATTAGGGGCATTTAGGCCTACATTACATCCATTTCCCCTACTATAGTTAATTGTCGCTTTTGGCCATTTCTTGTTCTAAATGTGTGCCAGGTAGTGAGGGCTCGTTCTGACGCATCCAAAAATGACCGTCACATCAGGTATTTGTTAGTGTAGTTTGACGCTACAGGAGAGGCACGAAAATATGAATATTTTAATAAGGAAGGCAGTTCGATCATGTTCATTATATATCCCACAGGGAACCTCAACAATGAAATCATGTAAGACGGCAGAAAAATTCATTGTTCACTCGGCTGTCGACAGAAGCAGGCCACTCTCGATGTGTGTCACGTGATCGTCTGTTTACTCGGTAGTAACCATTGTGTGGTTCTCCTCATTGTTCTTCATCAACAGTTCTTTCGGTCGATGCGTCGTCGACTTTGGAAAGCAACCGTTTCATGATGATTGTGTGAGTGCTGACCACGTTTTGCGTCCATTGCTGCAATGGAAGCGCTCTGTCCACCATTGGCGATACTACCATACAATGCAACAACTGGAAGCGGATCCCGTTCTGATGAAGCATGATTATTGGATAGCGGAAGATAAAGTGTTTGTTGTGCTGTACCTTTTGACTATAGTTTTACGATGTTTTGTGAAGTGATCAAGGATCCTCTGCTCTGTAAAATTTATTCGATTGAGCCTTATAAAATAAATTAGTAATAATACAGAAAAAATCATCCAGGTCAAAGTGAAAGTAAGTAGCCTATGCCTTCTGAAGGTAACCATGATCAGGGTTGATAATCGATAACCGTTGATTACGTCAGCGTGTGCAATGGTGCATTTAGTGTGGTTAGTTCTATGGGTTTATCCGTAGATCTACGGACAGACTATACAATTCTATGGATTTTCTAGATTTTTAGGAGTTTTTTTTTAAAGTGCCGAAGATATTCTACCTGATACTAAAAATCTTGGTTCACCCCCGCTTATCACTTTAAAAAATACTTTTTGGAATGACTGGAAAATTGTCATTACATCTATCTACGGATCGTACTCACTCCATGAAAAGTTAACGACACTGGGTGCATTTGCATTGTAGACGTTAACGCAAAAATCTGGAAAATATGCGGATCGCAAATACGAACAACGCTTCTTAACGCGAATTGAAATAGCAGGACTGAAACTCGGAGCGCCCACTTGGGATGATTAGATTTCTGATTGCTGAAATTATACACCAGAATACACGAAAAGAAACAGCGGTTGTGTAATTCCTTAGAGGTTGCAATCTAAACTAGTGAACTTTTTTTTCCCTCTGTTCGGGACCTAACACCACTGCGACCAGTAATTTGATCTATTGTAGTATATCCCGTGTCCTTAGTTTAGTGCATGTCGTATTACTCCATCACTATTGAGAAATGATGAAGTATTCGATTTTTTAACAGTTGTCATTCTTGCATTTATTGCAAGGATCTGATTTTAATTGAAAGGTCCCCCTATTAAAAACCCTTCGGAGTGTTGGAATACCCTCCAAAGGCGAGCCCCTTTGTCAGTCAAAACGGGATTCCTTAGCAACAAAATTAAGGTATGACACCGATAATGACCATCCATCAGAACCCTAGTCTTAACCACTTCAAACTAGGGAACAACGAATAGAAGACTAGGAATCACATATATGAAGACTAACTAACTATTTTTTTCCTTGTTTCAAGATCATCCTCGGTGGACAAAGCCGAGTCTTGTCACTATCAACAAGGCATGAAAAGAAACAAGACTAAGATTACTTTGATTACTGAAAAATCCTGTTCCCCTTGTTTGAAGTAGTCGGGAATAGGAATCGGTGGTAGATCTTACATCCCGTAACGAACCAACCACGAAAAGGTGATCTACCCACGTTACGGGGCTAGTAAACTTGAGAGTATCGCTCGATTTTAAGAAGAGAAACTCTCCATTCCATTCTATGGAGGACAACGATCGTATGTAGTGTCATTTATCACACATCGGTTTTTTAGGGTGTTCCATGGATCATGAGTCAGAACCATGGCTATGACTCATGATCCATGGAACACCCTAAACATGCGATATGTGATAAGTGACACTACACAGGGTTGTTAATCGATAGCCGTCGATAACATCTGCGTTAACGTCTGCAATGCAATTTCGCCATTGCAGACGTTAACACTTTCATTATCGACGGTTATCGATTAACAATCCAGGTCACAACCGCCAGATATTTGGATTATGAAGAATTAATGATGTTAAGATAATCGACATTTATTAAGAATTTTCTCGATAGCTTATCCTGATTTGCAATCCACCAATCAATTGTAGTAACTTGTGAAAAGATCTAGACCCTCACTAGTAGAACCCATAGAAGAATATTATGATAGGTACATTCATAAAATAATTAAACCATTTTCAATTACAGTCACTCCATATGCCACAGTTTGTTTTACTGTCAGAATTTTTTGAAAATGAGATCCCTTCCGAATAGCACCATAGGATTACACAAAGCGACATTACAGGAACAAATAAAAAGAAAATTCCTTCAAGTGACAGAGATGAGCATGTTAATCGGGCACATTCCTTCCCCGGTTGAAGTTTCGGGCTTGGTAGCCAACTGGATTAAGCATTGCAATTTTTTTCTGCAGCTTCCTGCATTGCATCGGAAGCATCAGCAGTAGCGTTGTTTCTTGTATTTGACTGTTATTATTTTTCCTTCTTCCTTTGCTAGTTATGTTGTTGGGAATATAAAAAGGGTTTGCTTGTCTTTCAAACAGGACGAAGCACTGTTTCTCTGTTATCCATATCCTTTCGACGACGACGACGACGACGACGACGACGACGACGACGAGGACGACGACGACGACGACGACGACGACGACGACGACGACGACGACGACGTTCTGCTGGCCAGGAGCGCTTGGGAGAGTTTTATCGAAGAAGCAGTTTTGCCGAGGCAAACCGGATACTGAAGGCGAACGAATGGCCAAAGTTGTGCTTTTCAGTGGAGAAACACACACAACCCAGCAGGGACCCTCCATTAGGGCCAAGTTCCTTTCGCAAGGCGGCCTTGTGTGGGTGTTTGAGTGGAAGATGGGTTGGCAGTGAAACGACAAAACAAATTCTGCATCTGAAAGTTAATCTGGAAGAAGAAACGAGTTCAGTGCTCCACAAGATAGAGACAGAAAAGCATAATAAGAGAAGGGTAGGTGCATGCAAATAATGTCATTTGCAGCTGGTGCGATTCCAGAAATGATCCAAAGCAGTCCATCCATGGCATGAACGTGCCAGCTTAAGGCTCGACCATTCATGGCTGGAAAAAATGAAATTTGCAATAGCTTACTCTAGGGGCTGGACGGAAACACAAATTTGCTAGTATTATGAAAAAGGTGTGCCAAACAAAGCCATTTATGTGGGAAATAAATTTATTTTGGTCTCGTAGCTTATACTTGTCTGAATGGACTGGAAAACAGAAAGGTTGTAATAATATGGATGTAGCTACATAGAGATGGAAGATTCCTTACATCAATTGTACAACAAAAAGTGGTCGCTGCAACCGGTGTTATCCTCTGATCAAGAATATCCGGTTGCTTTGATGTCGACATCGGAGTTAATCAATAAGAGTCTATGCAAACAATTTAGAATATGAGTACACCGTTTTTGATAGGTTTCAGACCCCCCCCCTCTAGCATAGGCAATTGACCATACAATTTTTTTTTAATTTCTATGGACCGTATACATTCGCCTAATCCTCCTTCCCTTAAGTGTCTACGTGATTTATGAGCTGCCCCTAAATTGCTTTATATAAGCTGTTCCAAATCGTCATCAACAGTTAGAAGATATAATTCTATATCGTTATTGCAAGGATCCTGCTGGTGTTGGTAAATATTTTTATTGAGAAAATTTCAAATACAAAGTGGTTATGATCTGCCAGAATTGTTATGTGTATATAATGTAGCAACAAATAGTTTTGGAGCATCGTAAAATAAGACGATTAGGTGTTTCATATTGCATCTCACAACACTCAACACTTGATGGAGGATCGCCTTAGATCGTATATGGCGGATGAGAATAACTCAGAGTTTAGTCGAATTTGATTTAGAATTTTAGTAATTCATTTATTTAATTTTTATATTTCGTCAAACAAAAGTAGGTTACAATGTTTCACTTATATGCATTATTTCTTTTGTCTTTTAGTCGGTTTTTAATTTGTTCTTTTGACATACACTGAGGCAAAAGAACGTAAGAATTCTATAATAACCATTTATGAATTTTAGCCACAAGAAATTGGAATGAATTTCATTGATTTGCCTTATGAAAAATAATGTTGACAAAAAATAACATTGACAGGAACCGAATCATGGACGTTAAGATTATGCAAACTGTTTTAAATTATGTTTCGTCGTGGTGCACTAAAGAAGGCTTGAATATAAACCCTTCTAAGACAACTATTGTACCGTTCACACGGAAAAGGAAATTTTCTATAAATAACATAAAATTGAAAGAAACTTTTTTCAAACTTTCACGAACAGTCAAGTATCTGGGAGTCATTCTTGACATTAAACTTAACTGGAATTCACATATAGAGCAGGTTGTTAATAAGGTAATAAATGCTCTTTGGATAAGTAAGAACACTTTTGGCAGGAAATGGAGCATAATACCAAAAATGATCCACTGGATTTATTTGACTATTTTAAGATCCAGAATATCCTACACATCATTGGTTTGGTGGCCGAAAACTTATAAAAAATCGGCTGGGGAGACTGCAAAGACTTGCTACTCTCTTAATAACTGGTGCAATGAACAGCACACCGAGTATGTCACTAGATGCTCTACTTTATCTGCATCAGTTTATCCAATTAGAAGCTGAAATGAGCGCTTTAAGGGTTCAACGAACAAAGTACTTCCTTGAAGGTGATCTTACAGGACACCTTAGTATTTAAAAAATGTTTGATATTGATTCTCTTGTATTAAAAAACGAAGACTGGATTGAGAAAAATATAATTTCGATCGTTTATACAATGCAGCAGAATTTGATCGTAATGTTTGGGAAAGTGGGGGACCAAACATCAGTCCAGGTTCAACTGTTTTTTATATAGACGGTTCAAGATGGAACAATCGTGTGGGAGCAGGGGTAACTGGTCCAGGGATAGATATCTCAATATATATGGGTTACTGGCCACCCGTGTTCCAAGCAGAAATTCAAGCAATTCTTGAATGCTCTGTAATATGCTTGCTTAGAAATTATAAACAATCGAAAATCTGCATTATGTCTGATAGTCAAGCAGCATTAAATGCTTTAAAATCAGCAACATGCAATTCAAAACTCGTATGGGAATGTGCAATGTCACTTTAGAAATTGGCCTGTCAAAACCAAGGAAACCTATGTATTCTGTTACTGGTCACTGTGGAATTTAAGGGAATGAAAAAGCCGACACGTTAGCCAGGCTCTAGGCGAGTAAGAGAGGTGACACAGTCGGAAGAAGTGTTAGTTTGTTTACTAAAATGAACCGCCCATTTTGTTATGGCAAGTTTTGCTATAAGAAATGCTCCTCGTGTTTATTAGCGAAATTCATATCAAAGATTGATTAATTGCGTTGGAAATCAGTTTGGCACGGCATTTGTGACCAGCATATACCTTCCGGTCGTATGAAACAGGTCAAAAACTGTCCAAATCCGCAGATAAAAATTTTTGTTTTGAATTTCTGTATGGCAAAATAGTGAACTTTGCGTGAACATTAACGGCAAAGAACTCACCAACACTGGGAGACCGTGAGTTCCTGCCCACCTGTCTTAAAAACATCTCGAGCCAGGCTAGGATCATCTCAGCAATTCAAAGGACCATAACCATTCTGTGGAGTTTCTGCTTGTTCTTGTTTAGGAGATCAAGAAATGGAAAATGAAAGTGGAGACCAATTGGAACAACACTTTTCCTGCCCACCTGTCTTAAAAACATCTTGGGTGAGGATGACTTTGCACACAGTTTGCTTGTAGTCGAGATGTTTTTAAGACAGGTGGGCAGGAACTCACGGTCTCCCAGTGTTGGTGAGTTCTTTGCCGTTAATGTTCACGCAAAGTTCACTATTTTGCCATACAGAAATTCAAAACAAAAATTTTTATCTGCGGATTTGGACAGTTTTTGACCTGTTTCATACGACCGGAAGGTATATGCTGGTCACAAATGCCGTGCCAAACTGATTTCCAACGCAATTAATCAATCTTTGATATGAATTTCGCTAATAAACACGAGGAGCATTTCTTATAGCAAAACTTGCCATAACAAAATGGGCGGTTCATTTTAGTAAACAAACTAACACTTCTTCCGACTGTGTCACCTCTCTTACTCGCCTAGGCTTGTAGTAAGCGTCATGACCGGTCACTTTATTGCCGTTCTCTCGTCGGTGTGTTCGTTGGCGAATCACAATTGCTTTGATTAACGAACAACACCTCCCGAAGCCATTTGCTTTCCGATTGCCGCGGAGTTTCATTGTGTCATTTTTCGGATCGTGAATCAGATGTAGTGTCAATGAGCCGTCAATGAGTTTACGCTGCACTGCAGATGCGGGGTGCGTGAGTGTATGCGTGAGTGTGAGCGTAAATAAAAAAGTGATCCGAAAACACGCGTTGAAGAGGAAAAAAAGGGTCCATTTGTTTACGCTGCACTGCTGGATGTATGAGTATACGGACGCAGATGAAAAAATGTGTCAAAAGTAGCAAAAAGATGGTAGTGGTAGTAGTTTGCGCATGGGAACTTTTTTGGAACGACTACAAATCTAGAGCAGCATATGAAAGGGGTCTATGTGCCAGCTAAAAAAGTGGTAGCTTCTTTACTTCGTCGTGGAACTTGATAAGATTGTCCCAATTGCATTCCTATTGCAACCGATGTTTCTGCAAGTGAAGTAAGTGTGTGTATGTGTGCATATGTATGTATGTTTTTTTTTTAATAGTAAGGTTTAGGAAAGCTTCAAAAGCCTGGCCTGTAGTGCAATTGTCACGGTGTGGTATCCACTAGTTGCCTACTGCAGCTCCACTAAATCCCATTCTTACTCTCTGCTCTGCCTGGATCCCCTCGGGACCACAGTGAAGCGACCAATTCGGTGGGTGGATGTGTTAATGCACTTTTCATACTCTCAGTGCTAGCTGAAGTTGCTAGATCGCTGCTCTTCTCTCCATTTACGCGGCAGCTCCGACATAATCTGCGTGACTACTCTGTTCACGGCATTCCAAGTGCCCTCTTCTCGACACATTTTATCGACGACATTCTCCACGTTAAGGACGGACATCTCCCTTCGTACTGCCTCGAACCTTGGACAGTCCAAGACCACATGCTCCAGCGTTTCATCCACGTTGCCACACTCCGGACAGAGGAGTGACGCTGCGTGTCCGAACCGATGCAGGTATTTCCTGTACCAGCCGTATCCAGACAGGAGCTGCGGTAGGTGGAAGTTGACTTCTCCGGGTTTTCTGTTCCCATTGTAATATGGTCTGATGATTAATGTCTTGAGAAGTGCAAGTTTTGGGATTTTAGGTAATTTTACACTTGCTACATTGTTACATATATTGTTTATATTACAAAAACTGCAGTTGGGTGCTTCTTGCTCAAATGCATATCGGGGTTCGGGATGGACCATCAGGGCACCCCATTGAAGCGATTTAGATGGGGAGAGTGGTATTGCCAACTCCCTGTTGCTAGCATTTCGTGGATAGAAGGTGGGCTCTTCTCCCCATCTATTGGAATGTTCTGCCACACGATGACTTGATTTGGTATCTGGTTGTATGAACTTACTTCTGGAAGGAGATTCTTTAACACTCCCACGAGTTTCACGTAAGTGTCTCTGCTTACGGGTCCATCCCACCGTTTTGGCCCTTCTGACAGGAGTATAATGAGTACACACTACGAAAAATTCGTGTAAATTTCGGTGAGACCGACACATGTAAGGGGTCCTTTTGACATAAGAATCAGTTGAAAGAAACGAGAAAATCAATTCAATCAAACGTTCTCTTCGTCGAGTTGCTTACGTTTCGGTTTGAGAACACCTGATTTTACATGACATGTTTGTTTACGTCCCATGATTTACGTCCAATATGGATTCCGTCTTGTGTAAAAGTAGTTATTTCTAAGTGTGTATGTAACCGTTTAGGTACAATGTCCTAGATTTTAATTTGTGCTTGTTGTTTTAGGAAACTGTAGTGTTTTTTTAGTGTCAGTGTTGGGTTCGAAGAATTAGTAGGATTGTTGGTTTAATTGTTGTTACTGAAAAATGTATAAATTTGTGTGAGTAGGATTAGTTTGAAATGGATATTTTTATAAACACAATTGGACGAGACAGGATCGAAAGGGTGTTGTGATCAACTGTGGTAGGAAAACTGAATAGGAGAAGGAGATGATATGAATGGGTGGTGATAAGCTTCAAGGAAAGAAAATGGAAAAAATAAGGAACGGATAGAAAACTGGATGGGAAAAGGAGGGCTTTTGATGTTTGGGATAGGCAACCATTGCTCGAGAAGTAAACCGGCTTGGTGCCTACAAGACGTGAGTGGAAAGTAAGTCTAAAGTACTAAAATGAACCGAAAGTGAACTAAAGTGCCTCAAAGTGAGCGACCTTTTCTGTTCCTGGTGTTCGTTCAGGTAACTGAATTTGACCAAATTCTGATTTTGGCTTGGTTTTTAACAAACATTTGTCCTTCAGGACCTTTTTTGTTCTACGTACAGATCCTAACGATCGGGCCGTTTCGAACAAGTCAGTCTCGACTGTTTTGGTCTAAAAGTCAATGACCTTCCACTTTCCGGCTTGAAAATAGCCAGAAAGCAAAGAATCCTCGGACTCGGAAGTCCTAATTGATAAGGAGAAAGACCCTTCTCGGCTTGACCAAGGTGGCCTTGTCACGGTAAGCCGATATTTGCCAACGAAGGGAGACGCCGTTGACCCAGAAAAGACTACTTCGCCAGGCGCCATTTTCCAGACCAGTCGAAGCCACCGATCTGCCATTGTCGACGGAGCAAACACCACTGGTACATACCAAAGAAGCAGAAACCTATAGAACACACCCCACAATAGCCCAATAAAACCATAATTCCGTTTATATAAATTCCATAGACTTTTCCCCCCACACTTTAGCTTTCAATTTATTTCACCATCGCTATAGAAATCCCACAGCTTCTGCACACTTTTCTCCGCCCCTCCCGCCACCCAGTATCATGCTGACCCTGTGACACAGTTCAGGGGTCTCATGCTACTGAGCTAGTTACCCGTGAGTCTTGGTTGAGCCACTACGGTTAGTCTCATCTAGTGTCGAGTATGATAAGAAATCAAATCTTGATCAAGTCATGTGGTAGGTACAGTCCATTGCTATGTACAGGCACCTCTTACTACAATAGATAGTACACACTAAGATTATTTTACAGATTTCTGTAAAATTTTACCGAAATCTCAACAGCTAAACGTTCGGTAAACAATTTTACAGTTTTCTTGTAATTATTTACAGATATCTGTGAAAAAATCATAGATATTTGTGAAAAATAACAGGAAATCTGCGAAAATGCTTACCGAACGTTCAGCTGTTGAGATTTCGGTAAAATTTTACAGATTTCTGTAAAAATTTCTAAGTGTGTAGTCTATCATCATCATCATAATCATGATCAACACCGCTAATGATTTCGCAGTGCAGGTTATATTGTCACATTCATTTGTTGCGTAATTTGTTGTGTGAGATTTTTCTGAGAATAATTTTCGTGTTCTAAGTGCCGACAAGGTGTGTAAAAGTTTAATTGTGAGAGTAATTCTGAAGATTCTATGCGATTCATTATGTCACATAGCATTGATGAAGAAAAGTATTGGAAATTCACGGTGCTCTTTGAGCGTTTGTAATTCAGTTGGGGTTACTCAGTAGATAAGTAAAACTGTCATCGATGAATATCAGGAAAATCGATGAAAATTTTACTCAGTTTACGAGTATACGCATTAGGATGGTTTAAAATGTCGATTTTGTTCTTCCAAAATGTGAGCTCATTCGGTCATGGTCATCTCATAGTGCACTGGCCCTTTGAAGTTTTTATGGGAATCACTGTGGGAAAAGTGAACTTTTGGTTCACATAACATTGGTATGCCTAACTTGCTTGTCTCTTATCCTAGACCCACCCCAGTTTACATCAAAGATCATAGCATAGATGAGGCAGGTCTGGACTGTCCTTATATCTAGACAAAGTGAATTATCATCCAGTGCCTGTTCTGATTTGCAGAATGAAATATTTAACAGCAGATAACAATCAGCACAACTATACAATCTTATGTAATTATATCATTCCAGGCTCCACCGTCTTGCAAAAGATTCAAACAAAATGCAAAAGTGATGTTCCACATTCATACCAGATACAGGGAACTTCTTGAATACATTCAAGTAAAAGTTTGATATTCTGAAAATTTGTTCAAGTTTCCAGAAAAACTCTCGTACGCTCCACCCTCCACCGATACACTGGTTCCTTATCTCCGTGCAGTTCATCTCATCCGAGGAATACCAAAGTTTCCTCGGAAGTGTTTAGCTGTCTTATATGTCCTCCTGGCAGAGTATACAGTCATGGTGGCTGGCGGAGATGCAGTGGTGTGACGTTGGCAAAGTTGCACCGAAGCAAAGAAAAACTTTCGAATGTGATGCATACATTCAGGAGCCACTGCATGAGTGCAGATAAACAGAGTAGAAAAACTTTTCATCCTTCCATCAGTTGCACACATGCACATGCACTGCACTCGCTGACTTTTCGAGCTCCGGTAAGAACCGGAGACAGGGACAGAGAGGGAGGAGGGTAAGAAAAACTGTCGTAATCGTTCCGAAAAGTGGGTTCTGATGTTGGCAGAACTGCTGCTGCTATTGCTATTTGTGTAGTTTAGATTTTTTTTGTCAACCTTCGTTGCAGTTGTTGCTCATTGCTCTTCCGGATATCCGGATATCGTACTATAGCTCCGGCCTTCACGCGACGATTCGACATGGAACACTAATATGGTGCATGTCATGTGCATATTTGGCATTTCGGGTGCTTTTGAAGCGAGGGACGGCTGAAGAAAAATAGACTTTTCTTATTCCGGTTTCCTGGGAGCGACGAACGAGAGCAAACTTTCGCGGGCAGTCCGTGGTCCGCGGGTGGCGGCGGAACGGAACAGTTGAAATGTGAAGAAAGGATTTTACGGTGTTTATTTCTTTTTGCTTTCAGGATGCAGTTGGGATGGGGCTGCTCTTGAGTTGTGCATGGGGGAAATGGATTTTGAATTGATTTTCGTGTAAGGGTTGAAAATCCATGCGTGGATTTAAGGTTGTGGATTGGTAAATCTTTGCCAAAAGTCCACATAAATTAATATTATTTATTTTGACTCAGTACATATTCACTGGGTCTTCAACTATCCGGATAATTTTTTTTTTCAATAAAATTATTTTCAGACGGATGAAATATCGTTGAATTGATAACCAGTAAACAGAATATCGTGCATTCTAGTGCTCAATATTGAAATTAAATAAATTGAAAAAAAAACGTTGAGATGGTTATCAGGTGGATAGCAACTATCCGGATATCTGGAAAGTGAAATTTCAAATTTATTCTCCCTTTAACAGTTTTCTTTTTTACTGTTCTAAATATTTGTCAAAAAGTTGGTGTTTAGGTGCCCATGTGACCTGATGATAAAATGGCAGATCTGGTAATTTTAAAAAATTTATAAAATTGAAAACTGAAAATATCCGGATAATTCTAGTCCCAGCACTAATATTCAGGTGTTGTTTTTTATGGGAAAATTTAGCATGACGATTTTACCGCCACGTGTGAAAATGGTACAGTCTTAGAAAGCTGTCAATTAACATCTGTGGAGGTGCTACAAGAGTACTGTGTTCAGGATTTAGTTTATTAGCAGCGTGACTTTTTGCCAAAATAGACCGTTTTCCATTCTAATGAAATTGACGCCACATTGATTGGCTTCTATTTTTCCAATTACGTTGAATTAGATAAAATAAATTGAAATCTCTTAGCAATGATCTTAATCTTTTGCAGAAACCAATCGCACTCCGTCTTCGCCTTCGACCACCCTAATCCACGCTCCCAAGTGCGAAACGGAAGACTGGAAGTTAGAATGAAAAACTTCCTGCCATCTGCTTCTTACGTAGGTGGGTGTGTATGCCACCAGCTGAGAAAGTGGATCGTTTCCCCAAGCCTCTCATTCCGACAAAAAATCATCGCTCCATGGCAGAAAGAGCAGTTTTTCGAATCACACTGGGCATCTGGTTTTAATTTCGATTTACACGAGAACGAAAGCGAAAGTGTATTGTGGCTGGCATTGATTTGGTTCGTTTGTTTGTTTAGTTCTGGAATGCTCTATCTACCAACTCGAATCGCGTTTGGTATCTAATTGCTGATTGTGGCCCCGCAGAGAGCAATGTGGACAAATTGAATGAAATAATTAAACCTTCAGTTATGTTGTGGAAAGTTTTGTGGAATGTTAGTCATTTAGAGCGTTGCGGCACGCCTTTGTGTTAATTTGATGGACCCTGGCAGGAATGTCGAAATTAATCAATTTTGTTCGGTGGGGATTGTGGGATGGTTTTTGTTATTCAATGGAATTTTTTTTTCCCTGAATCGGATTTCATTTTTTTTCCCTGAATCGGATATCAAGAATAAGATTTCAAATAATTCAATTTCTCACTTTCCAAAATTTGTCATAATCTTTTTCCAAAAGTCGTCATAATCACTCTAGTACTTCGACAAACTTCGTTGATTCTGTAGCATCTGTTATAATTTGGAGAGCAAGGAGAATTTTGAAGACTTATCTAATTGAATTAATATATTGAATGCCCTCAATGTGATCTTTAAAAGTTAATTTTTGGTCAAGTATTAATCCAAGATATTTCACTTGGTTTGACCAGGAAATTGGAACTCCGTTCATAGTGACTATGTGACTACTACTAGGTTTCAAAAAGGAAGCTGGCTTATGTGGAAATATTATAAGTTAAGTTTTGGAAGCGTTGGATGAAATCTTCCATTTTTGCAAATAAGAAAAGAAAATATCTAAACTTTTCTGCAGATTGCTGCAAATAACACGAAGACTTCTTCCTTTAGCGGAAATGCCTGTGTCATCAGCGAACAAAGATTTGTGGCAGCCCTGAGGCAAATCAGGGAGGTCCGAAGTGAATATGTTATACAATATAGGCCCAAGAATGCTACCCAGAGGAACTCCTGCTCTAACAGGTAGTCGATTAGATTTGGAATTTTGATAATTTACCTGCAGAGTTCTGTCAGTTAAATAATTTTGAACTAATTTCATAATGTAAAGTGGAAAATTAAACTTTTTCAATTTAGCAATCAAACCTTCATGCCAAACACTGTCGAATGCTTTTTCTATGTCTAGAAGAGCATCTCCAGTTGAGTGGCCTTCAGATTTGTTTGAACGAATTAAATTGGTAACTCTTAAGAGTTGATGAGTAGTTGAATGCCCATCGCGAAATCCAAACTGCTCATCTGCAAAAATTGAGTTTGTATTTATGTGAAGCATCATTCTATTCAAAATTATCTTTTCAAAAAGTTTACTTATTGAAGAAAGCAAACTTATTGGAAGCTAGAAGCTAGAAGCTTCAGCTGGATTTTTATCCGGCTTCAAAACTTTTAAAGAACAATTTTTGCATTTTTCCATTTATCAGGAAAGTATGCCAAATGGAAGCATCTGTTAAATAATTTTACCAAGAAAGACAAGGTACTCTCTGAGAGTTTTTTTATGAGGATATAGAAAATTCCATCATCACCTGGAGCTTTCATATTTTGAAACTTTTTAGTTTTAGACCTTACTTCGTCCAAATCAGTCCCACACCTGATTCTCAATAGGACTAGTAAGACCCAAACTGAAATTATGAGAGCTCTCGAATTGCTTAGCAAGTTTCTGAGCTTTTTCCAAATTTGTTATCAAAATTTTACCATCTTCTTTGAGCGCTGGAATAGGCTTTTGAAGTTTTTTTCAAAAAATGTGTGAGTTTCCAGAAGGGTTTGGAACTCGGGTCTTATTTAGAAACATTATTTTCAAAAGTTTTGTTCCTCAGGGCAGATAATCGCTTTTTAATTTGTTTTTGCAAATCCCACCAGACAACTTTCATGGCAGGATCGCGTGTTCTTTGATATTGTCTCCTACGGACATTTTTAAGACGGATCAAGAGCTGAAGATCGTCGTCTATTATAATTGAATCGAATTTAACCTCGCATTTTGATACTGAGGCAGCTCTTGCTTCAACTATAGTAGTAGTCAGAGATTCAAGAGCATAATAAATTTCATCTTTGGTTTGCAAAGGAATGTTTGGATCGAAGTTATATTCCATAAATGTTCGATATTGCTCCCAATCAGCTCTATGGTAATTGAAAATAGAGCTGTTGGGATTACAAATTATTTCTTGGGATATTTCAAAAGTTACTGGAAGGTGATCATAACCGAAGTCAGCATGGGTAACCAATTGGCTACAAAGTTGACATGAATCAGTTAAGACCAAATCAATAGTTGAAGGATTTCTTGCAGAAGAAAAGCATGTTGGGCTGTTTGGATATTGAATAGTGTAATAACCTGCAGAACAATCATCAAACAGAATATTACCATTGGAATTGCTTTGAGCATTATTCCATGAGCGGTGTTTTGCATTAAAATCACCAATAATTTAAACCTATGACGGGTAAGTTTCTGAAGGTCACCCTTGAGAAAATTCTTTTACTGGGGCCTACGCATTGGAATGGCAAATAGGCAGCTATAAACGTAAGTTGTCCGAATTTTGCTTCAACAGAAACACCCAAAGTTTCAAAAACTTTGATTTCAAATGAAGAAAGAATTTTATGTTTGATTCGTCTATGAACAATGATGGCAACGCCACCACAGGGTCCATCAAGACGATCATTTCTATAAATTAAATAATTTGAGTCCTTCCTAACCTTATGGTCAGGTATAAGGAACGTTTCAGTTATAACGGCAATATGCACGTTATGAACTCTCAAAAAGTTAAATAGCTCGTCTTCATTATCTTTAAGAGATCGAGCATTCCAATTTAAAATATTTAATGCTTTAAAATCCATTACTGAATTTTAAAGTCATGACAATATTATTTGCAAATTTTACCCCAGTTTGAATAACATCAAACATGGAGTTAGATGTAAGCATATCAGAAATCATGTCAATTAATGATTTCTGTAAAAATTCCATTTTAGGGGCAGTACTGCTTCCTAAGTCAAAATTGTCAAAATTTCCGTTAGAATTACGTTGGATAGTATTTTGATTTCTACCCGTGCAATAGCAGCATAGGTAGCTCCATTAACTCGCTGAACATTGTTAGCAGCGAGGGGAGTAGGTACAGATGAGAATTTTGAAGCAGGGGTGATATTTGTACCTACGGGTACGAATGTAGTGTTCCTCGCTGACCGTTGTTAACAGCAGAGGAATTTGTACCTTGTCGGAAACGTGGAGCGTTTCCTACCTGTCGGTTAGAACGAGATTGTAGGATCGCTTTGCGGGTCTTACATTCCCAAAAATTGGATTTGTGGTTTTCACCACAATTTGAACATTTAAATTTCTTAGGATCTTCCTTCACAGGACAGTCGTCCTTTGCGTGAGAGGAATCACCACAATTCATGCATTTAGCTGGCATGTAGCAATTTTTAGTTCCGTGACCCCATCCCTGGCACTTACGGCACTGAGTGAGGTTTTGGAAATTTCCTCCAGTCTTCCTGAAGTGTTCCCACTTCACTCGGACATGGAGCATAAGGCTAGCTTTTTCTAAGGCCTTAAGGTTGTTTAGTTCACTAGACTTGAAGTGAACTAAATAAAAATCATTAGAAATCCCGTTGCGCGAATCGCCAGGACGGGATTTCATTTTCATTTTGATTACTTGGAGTGACACAACTCCAAGTAATTTTGCCAGTTCATCTTTGATCTGATCCAGGGATTCACCACTGGGCAGTCGTTTCATGACAACCTTGAACACACGTTCAGTTTTGGTGTCGTAAGTAAAAAAATTGTGCTGCTTCTCAGTAAGATACTTGAGAAGTCATTTAAATCCGTCCAAGGTTTCAGCCGATACACGGCATTCACCCCGACGTCCAATTTGTAGTGAAAACTTAACTTTCACGAAATTCAAAAGTTCCATGCAAAGAGCATAGAAATCGGAAGTGGTTATCACAATAGGAGGAATCTGTTCCTTCTTGGCATTAAGCCGGGAAAGTTTACTAGAATTTTTCTTGGATGATGGATCATTCTCATCATCCGTGAGCAAATCAAATTGATTACTCAAATTAATTTCATCAGAAGGGGGGGTCAAGAGTTTGCCCCTTTCTTTTGCGTTTAGGCGCCATGGCGGCAGTAAATTTTTATCCAAATCGACTTCCAAGCAGATTACTATAAGAATCTGAAGGATCGAAGAGGAATTTTCCAAATCGATATCCAAGAAGGATTACCTCGGGTAGGGTCCAAACAAGGATCGAAGAGAAATAAGAGTTGAACATGGTAGAAAATGTTTTACAGGTTGAGCACTGAAAAGTGCTGTTTAAATTTGTTGTAGCTTTAGGTAGTAGTAACACTTCCTTCAGCAAAAAGCAAATAGATCCGCACGGCAAGAGAGCACGATGCGGACTCTCAAACAGTTATCTACAGTTGAATAGTTAACTCAGTGAGAGAAATACCACTCATTATAGTAGACCTGCCGATGTAAAATCAGTTGTATTAGCTACTACTGAATTTTAAAGACAAACTTCAGCAGTCCTTGAAGATACGACAATAGAAACCTGAATTCATCCACCAATGCAATGGTGTGATATAACCATTCTTACACATATGAAATTTGATACATTGCATCATGAGATTTGGCTATAATCATATGCTGGTCACTTCACCGGGGCCACCCGGAACAATCTAGGAGGGCATTTATTAACTACATCACGCTATGAGTGAGAGCTTGGTTTTAAATCTGCGACAAGCAAAGTATCGGAAAACGTGACGAGGGTATATTTTCCATAAATTAAGCACGACATACTGTCTGGTTCGCCCCAATGTAGTCCTAGGAACTCATTATGACTCTGAACATCTACATCTTCGTGTAAGCAGACGACGTGCTAATCGTAACCATAGGTCAGACTCCAGGACGAACGAGGATCAGGGCTCAAGCAGGGGTTTCCACCGTGGCCAGATGGACCGCTACGAAAGGCTAGATGCCACGTTTGCCAGTACCGACATCGGGTCTGCGGACCTTCCATAAAGACAGGCGATCAAGCCATCCCACTGAAGAAAACTGTGAAACTGCTGGGGGTTATCATTGACCAGTCACTGAGTTTTGTACAGCACTTTCAAGGGGTCAAGGCCAGTTGTCGCAGCAGGATCAACCTCATCTGCACAATCTCCCGTCTCCACCGCTCCAACAACAGAGAAGCACGTCTCCATGTTGCCCGGGCCGGCTGATGTACGGACTCGAGCTGACCTGCATCGCCGCCGACAAGACAATACAAACACTCGCTCCGGTGTACAATAGCTACACACGCATTATCTCCGGTATTCTGCCCTAAACGCCAGCAGATGCCATCTGTGTCGAAGCCGGTACTCTCCCTTTCCGGTACTGCATCTACGCAGCCATTTCCAACAAAGCCGCTGATTTTTCAGCAAACAATGCCGGCAACGACAGAATTTGCCTCCTCAGCGAGGAGGACAGAGTTCTCCGTACATTCGCCAACGCAGTGCTCCCCCTAGTGGCCAAGATTTACTGGCACGGAGATAAGACCCAGACAATCAGAAGTCGTATAAGACAGTATCATAAATTGCAACAGTTTAAGTCAAAATCGCATATAAGAACGGCATGCCTCGCATTATGTTCAATTTAAATCATATAGAATGCTAATTTTCGACTTATATACGATGACTCATTTTCATACTGTATCACAAATTAAATCGGATTACATCGTAAGACTTTTCAAAATGAATTTGTCATTACAGATTAAATCGCATATGATGTTAAATCAACTCGTTTACAATTAAATTAAAACATGCACGTATACGGCCTCCACTTTTGTACGTACAAGCCATTTCTTTGCATTCTATAAGAATTGTTTGCGTGTATATATGTTTGTATATCACGAAAACAACTTTGAATATACGTGCATTCTGGTGGTCTGGGGAGTTGGCAATCTCCCGCACCAAGCATCGACAGCTGGATATAGGAGAAGTTCAGAGCCGGTACAATTCCGTAGCCCTTAGGCTACCGGTAGCAGAGCTGACCGGATTGTACCCCAACTACAACGCTACACGGACGGGTGAAGATCGAGAGCTGGAGTCGGAATGGGAATCGCTGGTGACATTTCCCCAACGAGCAGAAGTCTGCCAAAATAATGTTCGGTGTTCTCGGCAGAAGCAGCAGCTATTCTTCATGCGGTCACGGTCCCTGTGGATCGTCCAATCCTGATCCTATCGGACTCCCACAGTGTTATTCAGGCCCTCTCGTCGGAGGTCCCAGTCCACCCCTGGATCCAGGGCATCCTAAAGGTTGCACCACCAAACACTACCTAAGCATGGATTGCCGGGCATTGTGGGATAACGGGGAACATCGAAGAGGACTACCTAGATGGGTCAGGCCCATCCGGTCCTCGGTACTCGCACAAGGTGCCGTTGCAGGACGTGAAGACATGGATCACTTGCACAGTGCGGACAGCGTGGGCAACGGAATGGTTCAGCGCCAGACTTCCTATCATTAGGAAAATCAAAGGCGACATCGGAAAGTGGACGGACCTTCCGAGCCAGCGAGACCAGCGGAGCTTTTCCAGGCTTGGGACAGGACACGCCCTAATCACACGGGATTTCAGCGGAGGACCCTTCAGGAAGACCTGTGAAATTTGCCATGTTCCTTCGACGGCGGAGCACGTGTTATGCGTATGCCCACAGTTCAAGCATCTTCGTTGCCTCCACGGTCTGCCCGCCAGCGTACGGGACATGCTAGGAGACGTGCCCTCAACCCAAGCAGCTGTACTGCGTTTATTTCGACATCCCCGCTGGATGGGGGCTCCCACGAATCTCCAGCAATGGAGCTATGCTTTTTGTTATTGGTTTTTAGTATATTTATCTAAGAGATGAACTAGCCTTAGGCTAAAAATCTCTCTAATAAAGAAAGAGAAAAAAAAAGTATATTTATCTATTTATTTATTTGTACCTTTTAAGTCTGTCTCTTTCGTATGCTGTCTACTGTGTTATTGTACTAACTGTTTATACCCTTAGCTTAATAGATTATGAAATATTCAAGTAGTATGTCATTCTAGTAATGTGGCTGGGAGATCTCTTTCTAAGGCTTCCCACCTTTTACGGAGATGAACTATAGCCTACGGCTAAATCTCCTAAATAAAAATAAAAAAAATCATTCCGATTGGGTGGAAACACGGGCTGTTTGGGGTTCATCCCTTTATCAATGATGTCTACTCCATTATCGCGATACCAAGTTGCGCATTCTTACTGTAGTGGGAACTCGCCAAATCTGGCCAAAACTTAACGGGGACCCGGTGGGACCTAATGTACGGCAATACACGTTTTTTCAGGCATTCATTGATGTATAACTGTCCGTTCATATGGTTGGATGTGATGAAAATCGGAGTCTTCTGACCACAGCTGCCAGATCATCAGCTATCCAGCAAGCTTGTCCACAAAATCAAAATTTAGTTGGGAACATCTCCGCGACTCCTGGCATCATAAAACGTCTGTCCCGGAAGCTGTTTGAAGCCCAATTTGACATTCGTTTCATCATCCATAAGGATGCATCTGTTGAATTTGGTCAGAACCTGGCCATACAGCTTTCGGGCGCACGTTTTGCTTTACAGTCCAGTTCGGTTGCTACTTGAAGAAACTTTCCCGAATGCGTATATTTCAAACCGTACTGCGAACAGCACCGAGTTTGTTGACCAAATCCACGCCCGAAAGTCCTGGATTCGCTTTAAAAACCATAACGTTCTGATGCAGTTTCCGGTCCACTGTACCGCTTCACGCACGCATTTGCGAGCATGTTGCGGGTATTTTCCGCCTGCGGAAGATTTGCCAGATTCGTCTTCCGAGCTGAGAATCGGTGAGCTGGGCGTTTCGGTTAGAAATGTGGCCTGTTTCGAAATGGAACTGGACGTTGCGGAGTCCTGTTCAATCCCAGTCGGCGCCGCCGGGATGTTCTTGAGGCATAACATCTCTGATCACGCCTTCCTTCGGATGGGAAGTAAAGCCGTTGGTCCCCGGTTCATGAGTTGATGGGTCGATAGGTAGAGTCCAGGTGTGGGAGCTGCCTTCCTGGCACGTCGGTAGCATTGGTGCTCAGCACGGAAAACAAGATCGACGGAAAAAAACAAACCAAAAGGATAAAAAAAAAACCGATTCCAACATCCTGGCTTCTTCGCTTCGTGATCTTGAAAGTTTTCCAAGTCTTAGATATTTCGAAAAATTGTCTAGGAAAATTTAATTGCGCTGGACATGTTTTCAAAGACTATAATTTTGAAAAATTTTTGTAGCTCGGTAGCTTTAATATTTCGCCAAACATTTCCAAGACCAGAATTTAGAAAAAAAATCTTTGTCCAAGATCATAAAATGTTATGAACGTTTCAGAAGTATTTAAATTTTTCAAGGACTGTGAACTTACATTCCATATATTCAAAATATGAAAATTATTCCGGACCGCACAAGTTTCTTAACTTGTTTGGCTTAGAGACTTCGAATATTTAGTCCCATCATTGAAAAATTGTTCCAAAATCTCTATAATTTATCCCGGCGTTAGGAAATGCAGCAGGCGCATCGTGCCACGTTGCGCGCCAAACAGTGGTCAGGTAATAAAAATGATTAGTTAGCAGTTTTAGTCTATAAAGCAGCTCGCGACATGCGGCTCGCTCTCTTTTTCATTCGGTTAGTCGTCGGTGCAGTAAGTCAGGTTAAATTAGGTGAAAAGTGAATAAGAATAACCTTAGTGCTTAGTGAAGTACAGTGCTTTGTGTTTTTTAAAAAGAAAGGAAAGAAAGCTCATTTCCTTACTGGCGCAGCGACGGTAGGATTGAGCATCTGGAGTGTATTCAAAAGAGGCCCAGCGACAGGGATTCCAAGGAGGCCACGTTACCCAACCAGGTGGAATTTATCATCATCACGGGACGACGCCCAACCTTAGAGGACGACAGCTAAGGCCCGCTTCGGAGCTCATCACCCACAAATCAACGAGCTACATGCTCAAATCAATCACGTGAGTAACCATTTCATTACCTTTTTACTGTGGAAAAATTGCTTTGTGCGCATAAAAATGCCAAGCAACCGGCAAATTGAAATTGAGCAGCTTCATGCCACAGTGGCTGAGCTTCAAGAGTTGCTACGAGGCAACGGGCGGCAGGTTGATAATTTCAAATTGCCAGACCCAATCAAAAATATGTCTGATTTCACAGGCAATAAAAAAGAACTAGCCGCCTGGCTCGAAGAGTTAGACGAGCTATATGAAATGTATCTCGTGAAGGGAGAAAATGACGCTCCCGACACAATTCCAAGCCACTACATGCGGGCTATTAAAAATAAAATAAAAGGTGAAGCGCGCACAATTTTATGTGCAAATGGAAACCCCAGCTCGGTACCAGGTATCAGGAGGGTTTTACTCGAAAACTATGGCGATCAAAGAGATCTTGCCACAAACCTATCACAACTGTTTCACATGAAACGGGGTGATAGGAACAATCACAAATTTTACGCCGACGTTAAGGAATTATCGTCGAAATTAAAAATGAATCTAACCTTGAACCCGGTCGAAACCAATCATTTAATTGAAATCCTTATAATCGCAAAGTATCTCGACAACATCGGCGAACCACTCGCATCCATAATCAGGCAGTCAAAGCCGGAATCATTAGAGGAGGCATACCAAGCAGTATGCATTAATCAAAATGCGGAAGCGAGAAATCGCCCAGCTTACCAAAACAAATCACACCTTCGACAAAATTCCAGCAATGAAGGCAGTTCTAAATTCCCTCCTAAACCACCATTCAAGAAAAACTTTACTCAGCACAAACCTAGCTACAAAACTAAAGCTGAGGTTCATAATAACGAGATAGAAGAGGAACGGGAGGAAGACGAACCCGACGCATTAAATTACAGCGACGATGACGACGATGACAATGACGGACATGGCGAGGTGGACGAATCAAATTTTCAAAACGTTCGCTTAATAAAACAACTGACATGAATTTCATACCGTATTTGCGAATACCCACTACAAAAGGCTATCTTAATTTCCTAGTAGATACGGGTGCAAATAA
The DNA here is from genome assembly GCF_037179485.1 of Ochlerotatus camptorhynchus. Taxonomy (NCBI): domain Eukaryota; kingdom Metazoa; phylum Arthropoda; class Insecta; order Diptera; family Culicidae; genus Ochlerotatus; species Ochlerotatus camptorhynchus. The sequence goes on from NW_027040773.1 coordinate 1,690,908, forward strand.
ATCTTACATTAATCCGGAACATGTTAAAAAATCCAAAACCGTGAAGAGACCCGCCGTCATAACAAACAAAAACGGTAAGTTTGTTATCGACAGCATTGTGCACGTAAATCTGTTTCCAGAGACCCTCACGGAAAAGCTTCCTTATTATGTGTTTAAATTTCATCATTTCTTTGATGGCCTTATAGGCTATGAAAATTTAGCTGCCATGCGAGCAGTCATTGATACTTCCAAGAAATATATCACCATCAACAACCAAAGGTACACTGTGTCGAAATATTTTCCCACTTCTATCAATTTCCACGGGACCAGTGAAAACCTTTTTGAAATCAATACAACCATTGATGGATCATTTGTTATTGATCAGGAGATAAATTTGAACTCCAACATAATTTTAAAGACAGGTGTTTACGAAGCAAAAAATAACAAAGCTTTAGTACATCTGGTTTCAAGAAAGGGACCAGTCACAAAGGAAATGGTTCTTAATCCATTCCCGAATGACGCATTTGAATTAGAGATTAACCAACAAAAGATAAAATCTCTTAATTTCCCATCTGAGCATTTAAATCATGAGGAAAAGAATTCTCTAATTAAAACCCTCAAACACTTTAAAGATGTATTTTTTTCGGACGACCAAAAATTGACATTTACCCATGAAGTAAAACATTCCATTAATACGACTGATGAAAAACCCATTCATCAGAGAACGTATAAATATCCTTACCATCTTCGGGAGGAAGTTTCCACCCAAATCAAGAAGATGTTGGATAACGGTATAATTAGAGAGTCCTCTTCACAATGGACCTCACCCATATGGGTAGTGCCGAAAAAGCTCGACAACTCTGGGAAGCGAAAGTACCGCATTGTTGTCGATTATCGAAAATTGAACGAAAAAACCCCAGCGGATCGCTACCCGATCCCTGAAGTGAGCGAAATCCTAGACCGATTAGGAAAAGCTCAGTATTTTACGGTGCTCGACCTAGCTAGTGGTTTCCACCAGATTGAGGTCGACCCCAAAGATATTCCCAAAACGGCCTTTAATATAGACCATGGGAAGTATGAGTTCGTACGAATGCCATTCGGGTTGAAGAACGCCCCGGCAACGTTTCAACGACTCATGGACTCAGTGCTGAGAAAGCACTTGGGTATAAGATGCTTCGTCTACATGGACGACATCATTATATTTAGTACGAATTTACAGGCACACCTAGAGGATATTAAAAAGGTCCTCCAAACTTTGAGAGAAGCAAATCTCAAAGTGCAATGCGACAAGTCAGATTTCCTCCGAAAGGAAGTAGGTTTTCTTGGACATGTCGTCACAACAGATGGGGTTAAACCCAATCCAAGCAAAATAGAGGCAATAAAGGCCTGGCCTCTGCCATAAACTCCGAAGGAACTTAAATCATTCCTAGGAACAATTAGCTATTACAGGCGGTTTGTTCCCAAATTCGCCCACATAGCGAAGCCCATGACTTCAAAATTAAGGGGCAAAACAAAAAACATAGAGATCGACCATGAATACGAAAGAGCGTTTGAAAAGCTTAAAGAAATAATGACTAGCGATACTCTATTGGCATATCCTAATTTTGATGAGCCGTTTATTCTCACAACGGACGCATCAAATGTGGCTATTGGAGCAGTCCTTGCCCAGCTTCATGAAGGAAAAGAACGCCCAATCGCGTATCTTTCCCGAACGCTAAGCAAGGCCGAAGAAAATTATTCCGCAACGGCCAAAGAGTTGCTAGCAATTTATTTTGCTGCGAAAACCTTTAGGCCATATTTGTATGGTAGAGAGTTCACAATCTACACCGATCACGAACCTCTCACTAAGGAATTAAAGCTAACAGATTCTACAGGCAGAGTCACTAGACAACGGCTCTATCTGGAACAATTTGATTTCAAGATAATTTACAAAAAAGGGAAGCAAAATGTCGTCGCTGACGGCTTGTCACGGATTCCTCGTTTGGATATTAACCTAAATGAGGAATTATCAAATGAACTTTTTGAAAACGACCCAATTTATGGGTCAGAAATTATAAATAAATATGCGAATCAAATCATTCTTTATAAAACAAATGACGCTGGAAAAATTCCACACTTGTCGTGTATGATTTTTCCAAATCATTTTAGAAACATTTATCACAGACCGGACTTTAACAAAGAAGACCTAAAGGACATATTACGAAGACATATTAACCCGGCCAAGACAAATGGTATCTATGCAGAGCCGAAATTGGCCTATATTTGTAAAGAAATTATAAACAGCGATTTCAATAATATAAAAGTACACTTTTCTAACATAAAATTACCAGATTTAATTTCAGGAACCGATCAAGATGATTTCATAAGGAAATGCCACAACTTCAACCACAGGAACTACAAGCTAACATATGTGGAAGTGCAAAAATCCGTTTTCTTTCCACGTATGTTAGTGAAAGTTAAAGAGTTTATTAAGAATTGCGAATCTTGTAAATTTGCAAAATATGAACGGAAACCATTCAAAATTCACCATACCAGACGAATTTATAATGGTCCCTTCGAGAATGTTTTTATGGATGTTTTTGTTAAAGAATCAGAAAAATTCCTAACATTAGTAGATGCGTTCTCAAAGTTTGCGCAAATATACAAGATAGCAAACGAAACAACTGAAGAAATCATAGAAACACTAATTGAATATTTTAAAACTTTTGGCATCCCAAAAATGATCACTTGTGATCAGGCAACAAGCTTTCGAAATTCAAAATTTAGAGAATTCCTTCTAAATCATGGCATCACCTTGCATTTCGCCAGCTGCAGTGATAGTAATGGTATCGTGGAACGATTCCACAGCACCTTACTGGAAATGTACATGGCAAACAGACAAAAAGTTGAAAATCATATGTTTGAAAATAGAATTCAAAACATGACCAGAAAATTAAATAATGTAGCAGATCAATTGAATGACATAGCATCAGAAAATAGAAAAGATTTTGGATTGGTAGGTTTACTCTTTTGCTTAGACGAACTTACACAACAGCTAGAAAATTTAGAAGAAGCTATTGTTTTGGCCCAACATGGCATCCCGAGTAGCAGAATCATCACCGCTGCGGAGATGACGAAGATCCAAAGTCTCCTGGAAGGAAGTGGTCTCATCGTAGGAGCCCTAGATTTCGCTAGTGCTTACGTCGTGTCATCAAAGGAATCAATTGCCTACATCTTGAAGATTCCAAGGATCAAGGATGCGGAATATAGTCTCAACTACATTGAACCGGTAACATTCAACAACTCACGCATTCACATATCAACAAACTATTATCTGCAAGGACAGACATCATTTGCCTTAAAATCATTATGCACGATGAGCAGAAATATTTACATCTGTTCAAACTCACAACTGGAGCCAATGACAAGTTGTATTCAACAGCTGATGAAAGGTGAGCCAACCCAATGCCCTATGGAACGTACATACACCAACAATATCATTAAAAGAATCGACGATTCAAATATCATAATCAATGATGCGGAAGTAACAATAACTTCGAACTGCTCATTGAACAACAGAAAACTCAAGGGTTCTTTCCTTGTCCAGTTTTCCAACTGTACAATTTTTATCAACGACGAAATGTACTCAAACGTTAACAAGGAGATCCGGTTGGCATCGTTCACACCAACCACGGGATTGAAGGTAAATTCTACAGCGCTGGTGAACAAATTCCCTATCGAATATTTACAGACATTACATTTGGAACAACGTGATCATATCGATCACATCAACCTAAAGACGGACAATATACATTGGAAGCTCAAGCTCATCGGGTGGTCATCGCTTGGTTTTGGCTTGTTAATATCAATCATTCTTATCACAAAGGTATCATTCTGGATCTGGAAAATGACTGTACCGAGATCATCAACATCCTGTCGGGAGGAACTTCAAGACCATCGTAGCGAGGAGATAACAACGGAACCGGAGAGGAGAGAGTACCCGAAGATTTCAATGGTGCCGCAGGCGTAACACCAGGACGAAGAAAGCCGAGGACGACTTTCAACCCAGGGGGAAGCCGTTAGGAAATGCAGCAGGCGCATCGTGCCACGTTGCGCGCCAAACAGTGGTCAGGTAATAAAAATGATTAGTTAGCAGTTTTAGTCTATAAAGCAGCTCGCGACATGCGGCTCGCTCTCTTTTTCATTCGGTTAGTCGTCGGTGCAGTAAGTCAGGTTAAATTAGGTGAAAAGTGAATAAGAATAACCTTAGTGCTTAGTGAAGTACAGTGCTTTGTGTTTTTTAAAAAGAAAGGAAAGAAAGCTCATTTCCTTACTCGGGATCTTTCAATTTTCTTTCGATGTCCAGATGATAAGTCCGAGACGCATGCAAAATATTCTACACGGCAAATAAACCTGACTCATATGTGAGTCCCGTTCACTAAAATTCGCATTTGCGTAAATTTTTACTCAAATATGAGCAAATATCACTCATATTTGAATGGTATTTATTCACATATGAGTGACATTTACGCATCTTTGAGTAAAAATTTACTCATGACCTACGATTTTGCGAATTTAAGTGAACTTGACTCAAATATGAGTTAGATTAATTTGCCGTGTGCATTCATGATTTTTGAAAATTTTCCGATGTTCATTTTGGAAAATTTTCCTCGTTCCAGAATAGAATTTTTTTTCTTGGACCGCTATCTAGAAAACTTGTGTAGGTCCTATAGCAGAGGTGTTTCAAAAGATTCTATATCCGAGGTCTTTAAAATTGTCTAAAAATTGTCAACATTTGTCTTGTTATTATTATTTGATTACCTGATAAGCTATAGCGATGATGCAAATAATATAGTCATTTTATGTCCGACATCACTCAAATAGGTCGATGAGGGGAAACTATTAAATAACAAAAAAAAAAAAAAATTTACGTATAAGCGAGTCATTTAATGATAAATGCATGAATTAATAAAAAAAATATATTTTGTGTACTTTTTGGATAAAGCGTAGAATGGAAAACGATTTAAAATAGAGCTAAATTTTCAAATTTTGGGTGATATAAAACAAAAATAAAATTTGCATTAGTCATGGTGACCAGCAAATCCGAATTTGTAATTTACCGGGGTTTTCCCGGAATTTTAATAATTTTCCCGGTTGTTTCTCTTCGACTCAATCGCATCCGGTTAAATGTATATTTCACAACCGGGAAATACCAAAAATCGTTGATTTTTTTTTATCAAGAAGTCATTAAGATTTTTCGATGTTTTATCTATTTTGAAAAAAAGTTCGGTCAAAACTCTTTACAGGATTTTTATGAACTGTTCTCAAATTTCCTTTAGAATAATTTACTATCTCAGAGTTATTATCAGAGTTTCTCTAAAATTAATTTAGGATTCTCTCCGAGAGACCCTTGAAAATGTCTATACAATATTTCAGAACACTTAAAAATCGAAGAATTCAACCTAAGATTTGCTTCGAAAAATCTTACTGAAACTTCCTTACATACTCCTTACATTCTATTTAGAATTAGTCTGAATATTCCTTATAGTTTCCATGAAACTATCCTCAGAATTTTCATACAATTCTGCTCATAATTATCTTGGAGCTCTTCACTAAATTATTCTCAATATTCGCTTGGAATTCTCCTCAGAATACCTTTAAAATTCTTTTCAAAATGCTCTTGGAATTATTTAAACTCGGAATTCTCATAAAACTCATCTCAGAATTCCTTTGGAATTGTTCCCTTCAAACTCGATTCCCTTGGTATTTATCGCGAGATTCTTGAAACTCTCTTTAGAATTCACCTGATTGTATTTTAATTTTTTTAAAGAATTTCCTGCCAATTGTCATCACATTTCTTCTAAGAACTTATTTTGAATATTCATTTGAAATGGACCTGGAATCCGCTTTACAATCGTCACGAATTTTCAAAAAAAAAAATACTTAAAGATTCTACTCTGAACGTCTGGAGTCCCACAAATGACTTGGAGTTCTAGTGAAATCTCCTTTAGAGTTAAAAAAAAAAGATCTAGGGGTATTTGTCTCTGAACATTGTTGTTATCTGCAGAATTTAACCTAAAATTTTTTTAAAATTCTCATAATATTTAGTTCATTAAAGTGATTGTATTCTGAAAACATGTTCCAGTCCATGGGTCTTGCAATTGTTTATAGCTCCAGAATCTTATTTTTCCCGTTTTTTTTATCAAAATTCACGGGCCTTTCCAGATTTTTTCCCGGCGATTTCGAATTCGCGCTTTTTTCCGGTTTCCCTGAATTCCTGGTTTACTGTATAATAAAATAATAATATTTTTTCGAGACAAATTTTATAGGACCGTTAAACCATTATTTGTTTTATTTTAGAGGAGCCTGAAAAATGCTCAGGATAGGTTGTGATTGTGAGTTTATAAAAATTCTCGATGTGGGTCGCAGTAAACGAAATATTGTAACCATTTTTTCCGATCAATAAATTTCACTATTATTTAGTCACTTTTTTATTGCTTTAAAGTCACTATTTTCGTTATTTTAGTCACTAAAGTCACTACTATTATATTACATATCCACTACCAGCCCTGCCGTAACGCAGGCGTTACGTTTATTTTGAAGAGTAATGTTCACAATTCCATGATTTTTCAAACATTGTGTATTTTCGTTATCAAAAAAAATGACTTTTTCCGAAATTCGTGACTTGAGGTTGACAAATTTTGGAACGAATTTATTCCCGTGTATGTGTTGGTTTTAAATTGTGAAGAATGAGTGTTTGATAGTTTTAATTCAGATAATTAAAACTCAAAAGAATTTCATAAGACGTGAAATCTAACATTTCAACACCGGTTGCTAGTAACTTAGCTTAGCTTAGCTTAGACTGACTGCACATATCAATGGTTGCTACTCCGCGATTGGTCAGAATCAGTGAAATTGTACAATGAATCAACTGAATGGGGCTGGGAGTGACCGACCATTCTCATTGTACAAGTTTCAGTGACTCCATATTTTGTAGATCAATAACGGCGTCGGCCACGTCCTTGCCATCAATGGGAATAGGGAAGGAATATTAGAGTGATCTCTGTTGTTTGTAGGTCGTGTTTACCTCTGCACCCCAACAAAAGATACAGGAAAGGAGATTTTGTTAGTAAGTTGGGTTCGTTGGATCAGGATTCACCTTGATAAGTGATGCGACCATGGTTTTGAATGAATCAGTGTTATCATGCATTGTACTTGGATTTGCCTGAAGCCTAAACAAAATGGTGGATCATTGTAATATAAATCTGAAGACGTTCCATCATCGAAAAGCTGAAAATAAACTTAGAGCATGAGCATGAGCAAAATTGACCGCCCGCAACTTCCAACACCAAAGAGCTGAAAACCAATTCAAACAAATCAAATCAACAGACAAAACCAGGGTGAAGCTGGTATAAATCTAATGATTTTCCGTTATCGAAGAGCTGGAAGAAAACTTAAATAATTTAAATCAATAGATCCAGTCTGAATGAAGGCTGAAAAAAGAGAATAATTATACAGCAATGACCCCATTTTGTCAGCTAGCAGAGTATGTGTATCTTAAACATCCATCTTGAAGGAGGAAGATATGAAATCACACGACAGGATCGGGTCATAACTGTAATGTGAATATTAGGAAGATTTATCATCATCAAACTATTCTTGAATTAACTTGGAATAATGCTTGTGAATAATTGTTATACAGCCACTTTCGGACGTTTCCTTTTTTATATCTTTAGCATATTGGCCGTAGAAAATCACTCGAGAAAATGTTCTTCTTCTTCTTTCTGTTTTGTAAACTGCGGATTTCACTCTGCTGCAAGTTCGCCTTCATTTTTCACAGTCAAAAATTTCACAGACCGAAAATTCCCTTTCAGGTAAATATAATTATACAGGTTGCTTCAACAGGACACTCTCTCGCTCGCGCCGCGCACTCAAACCGTTTCCGATTCCTCGGATTTCCGAACAAATTCTCAGCAGTACTTCTTACGTAGATAAAAGTAGAAAAAAGGAACAATCTCACCAAATCAGCCCAAGTGAATCCTTGGCAAGCAGCTCTGTCACGTTTGGTGTAGTAGTTCCGATCATAGACCCGCTTTACGGAAATCAATCCTCTGGTCTAATATAGTCGATTGCTCCAAGTGGACGTGGCAACTTGCATCTCCTTGACGCGAACACGAAGCGACCGCTCATAAAATCATACAACGCATAAATAAACTATCACTCGCGATGCCACAAATTTCTGGTCCGGGAGAAAAAAAAATCAAACAACGCAGATTGCAACATCTCTCTTCTGATGCTTGAAAACATGATGAATCACGTTTTCTTTTTCGATTCTAAAACTTCCCGGAAAGCAAGAAAAGTACCAATCGGAGGCAGAGGGCCAGCGCTAAGCCGGAAAATACAGCTGAAAACTATGAAAACGAACGCACACAAAAAACAGAGAACAAACTTAAAAAACAACCGTATCCAAAGGGGTTCGAAACTGCACTCTCTAACATATCAACACCGGTTGTTATTGTTGAACTCGAATTCCTTGAACATACCTTTAGAATATTGATTAAGATTTTTTACTGGTTAATTTTTTACTGGCTAACTACAGTATAACAATGGATCAAGGAAACTTCGAGATATGTTTCAAGGAGATTGAAATTTGTGTTTTTTAGTATAATCACAAGGCATTTCTAAAGTGAATTTCAAGAACATTCTGAGAATTGATTATCCAGAGATGTGAAGAAAATTTCAATGGTACACAAGCGAAAATTGCAGATTTTCAAATAGAAAATGATGAAACCATCTAAGATAGTTGAAATCGCATTCTAAGGAGTGCTCCAAGGGAATCGAGATGATAATTCAGAAGAAATTTTGTTTTGTAGAATGCAACAAGACGTTAAAGAGAGCTACAGAAGTAAATTTTAGCAAATTATTGCAAGAGGATTGTTGATTGAATGCTTTGAGTTCTGGAGAGAATGTTTAGAGTGTTCTAAGGAGAAAACGTAGCCTTTATTGCAGATAATTTCAAGGTAAATGTTGAGAGAATCTGAAGAAATACTGGGATAGTTCTAAGTAAATTTTTGTAAAATAATGTAACTACATTTTCAACAACGTTGAGTGAAATTTTTTAAGGTAAACAAGTGATGAGAAAATATACTATATAGAAGATCTTGAAAAAGATTAAACTAGAACACATGAAATCTTGGAAACTACTTTTGAAAAGTATGATAATCCTAAGATCTAGTAACTACAATTGTTAGCAGATCCTGAATTACATAAAAAGTCGTGAAATATCACAAGTAATACCTCTAATAAATTAAATTTAATGAAGAGTATATTAAAGGATTGAGGAGGAATTCATTGTCCTTAAAGACCGTTTTGTAATTGTAGTGTATTATTTAATTAGTTTCATAAGAAAAAAATAATATTACAAATATCATGAGCAAGCGATGAAACGTGTTACATTTTTTTCAAAAGTAAAAAAAAAATCATTTGTTCCTGGCCTATGCACTATGGTCGAAAATGCAAAATTTCACGATAAAAATCGATATCTCGAAAACTACGCACTCTAGGGGTTTGACGTCTTGGGACGAGTTTGTTTACAAGATAAGATCTTGCTTTTGGATTATGTGGTGACTACGGTGGTTATGTTTTTTTCAAAATAAAAATAAATCATAACTTTTTATTTATATGTTTTAGGAGAAAATTTGCTTGCACAATATCATGCAATTTTGCCAAAGACATCAAAATTGTATCTCATGAAGACATAATTCTACGAACGTTTTTATAAATTCAGATACGGTGGATCTGAAAACAGTTTTTCGCTCTAGCTTTTTTCTTTCTGTTTTATTTTGAGAGTCATTTTCAAATAACTTCAAGATCATGAGAGGACGCATCTTTTGAGAAGAGGTGGGAATTGATAGTTGTTATTTTACGAAAGTTATTCCTGTTTTTGTGTAAAAAAAAAGTATATTTTTCCAGGACACCTTCCTCCAAAAGGACCAAATAAGAGCAAAACTTCTACGCATATTCTGAAAGAACATGGTTCTGCCCACAAAACCTATAGAATATTATCCGTACCCTTTTGTAACCTTGATGAGAAAAAGATGATTGGAACTAGAGATAACATTGGTTAAAAAAAGAAGCTTTGCTCTATTATCTAAGTTAAATGCGAAGGCTTGTTGGAGAAGTTTTTAAAAACTAAACTATTCCAAGTCACTACCAGTCAAAGACTAACTTTATTCCGTATTCACCGCCGGATGCTGTTATGCTTAGTTGCACTGTTGTTCGCTGAGTGTTGTTTATCCGGATGCTGTTATGCTTAGTTGCACTGTTGTTCGCTGAGTGTTGTTTATGATCTGTTACTACGTTGTCCGCTTGGTGCAATGTTTATGTTAACTGCGAGTATGGGGTGTTTACAAAGAGTATCGGTGGTAAAGGCTTGTGTGTAACTTCTATAATCTCTAATTCTCTAATAAAGAATAAAAATCCAGAGTAAAGTTACAGTAACGCATACATTTAAATGTGAAAATTTATTAATATTTACAGTTATATCGTATAGTTATTGTATGCATATATTTCAACTTAGTCGTTAACCCTGGCCTTTGTTGTCCATATATACTTCAAACTATTTGTAAGATAAGTCTTGTAGACAAACTCTTTCAATGACATCAAACCCTTATAGTGCATTGCAGTTTACGGCCATAGTGCTATGTAATAAATGTAATAACTCCTGTAAGCAATGTTGGTTGATTTAAATATGTGAATTATGATTAAGTGCAAAATCGGCAAAAATATGCGGTATACATTGAAACATACATCTTAGACCATGTTATGCGATATTATGGGCTATGGGGAAACCACTGTGTTGTGGAGATTTTATATAAGTCACTTGTCATCAACTGTTTGATTTGATCAATTTGCAGTATGAAATCAATTGATCTGACGGATTGATTTTAATTCTGTAGTCCATGATTTTTTTTTCCCAACAAATTCTCGAAGTGAATTGTTAAGCATTCCAACCCTGCTGGAACAGAGAGTGTACCATGTCGAGAAATTTTAATTAAAAGCAATCAAATATTCAACACCATTCATCCAAATCATCCTTGTGTCTTGATTCCATGGTCTGGCCTTCTCTCAAGCTCGAGCCGTTGCGGACACAGTTATGAGAACCATACAACGTGTGAGGGATTTAGAGGGTGAAAAGTTTAGCCGTAGAAAATGTTGAGTCTAAACTGTTCGAATGGCTTGTGCATGGTCGTCTCTTGGAAGAGGAAGTGGAATTGAACGAACAGTTCAGTTTGGTATCACATAGCTTTGTGTTATATCTATTCCGGGGGCATCCGCTGGGAATGAAATGTTCTAATTTCCAAACCACACTGCCCCCAGGGACGAATGATGTCGCGAATTGAAGCAGCTGGTTTGAACCAAAATATGCAGAATGGATGGTCTCCCTCTCTTTCTATTTCGAATTAAAGCGAGACGGGGAAGAGATAAATTTTGAAACTTTTGTCATATCGTTTCTGAACCAGGCCGGTTAGGCCAGGCTTTACGTGTTTCACTGGACTGGTAGGATTGTGTCATTCACAACCGGACTTAAAAAAACGATAACGAATATCATGAGTGCTCCTGGCACATAAGATAAGAATTAATGAAATAAAATAAACATTTATGCGAATTTATCTGAAAATTACATATTTATAACTTTGTGAGCGTTTGTGTTCATATTTTTTTCAACTCGAAACAATCATTGTGCATCGTTGCCAAAGGCAGACCACGTTTGCTGGTGGAATCAGCAATTGTGATGCAAATCGTCTTATATATTATATTTACAGGGAGGTACCGTTGTTTGCGGAGGGAATTTTAGCCGGTATTCCTTTTTCCCAATTCCTTGCTGCCTGATTTTTGGTAGTAATAATACTGACCACAAATGCTATCATTATTTATAAAAAACCGGAATCAAGAAATAAATAAAAAAAAAACGGCTAAAATTCCATCTACAACCAACGGTACCTCCCTGTATGGTGAAAAATTTCCCAATTGAAATCGCTTTTGTCAGTGAATTTACCAAAACATTGATTTATAGATGCTCGGTAGCTTAGTGGTTACCGTTTCTGCTTACTGAGTAGAAGGTCGGTAGTTCAATCTCAGGTTAGTCCCGTTCTTTGCAATTTGTCACTATGTTCTATTCCATCCCCAAATATCAAAACAAGTTGGCAGGTTTCACTGATCGCATCACTTACCACAGTGAATCCTGATCTTAAATTAAACCGACCCACTAACACACAACTATCCTTCCCGTGGCAATTGTGGAGATGCAGAGGTATACTCAGTCTCTAGTAACAACGATTGTCAAACTAATCATCCTTCACCTCCCCAAAGACCGTGAGGATGTGGGTACTGACCTATAAATAGAATGAATCAGTAAACTTGTGTCCATTGAAGATGAAAAGCTAATCCCAAGCTCCATCTATTAGGATAGATTACGGCTTCGGTTTAAACGATTCCTTAGTCTTTTATCTTCAATCTGATTACGTTTTTAACATTGAACAAATCTGTTATGTCAGGGTTTTCTGCAAATGAAACATGCGCACTACAAAACACGGTTGATTACGAGTTGCCGATAATAGAACAGCTAGTTAATACGCAGTTCAAATGGATAGGTTGCCGAAGAAAAAGAGACTGCCGACAATAGAAGCATTCCCCAGAAAAGTTTGGAGCGTTGCAAAAACGTTTTCAACACGTTTCGAACGATTCTGTCGAGCATTGCAAGCAGCAGATAAATGTAAACAAACAACACGTCATACGTGTGCGTGACGCTGACAAATTGTTAATAGAAGTATGGACACTGCTTAGATTGACGAGAATACGTACATTCGCATATGTGGTTCTCTGTACAATTTCACTGGTTCTGGTCTGTAACGGAGTAACAACTACGATATGCACGGTCCTTAAGAAAAATGGTCCAAACATTGATTTGGAGTCCAGTTTTATTTAGTCCATCAGCTTTTATTTATTGAGGCTCAAATGTTGAAATGGGCTCCATGGATCCGAGAATCAGTGAATATTTTTATTATTATAAAGCATACTTATGAGAAACATGGTTTCGAAGTTCTTCTTACGTTTACTGAGAGCTGTCTTGAGTTTTGCTTCTGCTTTCCTTTTACGTTCTTGATACGCTCCTTTTCGGTATAGTCTTCTATTCCGAATATGTAGCAGCAGTAGGTAAGCGTTGTTTCAATGCTTCAAAACAGGCGGCTGCTGTTTCTGAGCATCGATTGCTCCTCTCCAACATTCTTCTCGGCTTCCGGGGACGTCACGTCGATCTCCACCAGCTCTTTTTCCAGCACCTCAACCACTTTCTCTGTGTATTTATTGACGTTGTCCATTGACGATGCACCTCCAGTCACTAGACCAGCATACCTACTAATACAGCTCTATTCTTCGTTCGGTTGTTGACTTTCGTCTTCTTGTTGATGTTTTACTGGCACCTTCCAATCCTTCCGCTTGGGGCTGGAATTCATCCGGTGCCCCTCCATCTTACAATGGAAACACAAGCTTTTCTTTTCTTGATAGATTATGTTCCCCTTCTGATTGAGGAAATGCAGCGATTTTGGAATTTTTAATTTTTTGTTTTCTTTCCTTTATTTAAAGACGGTCTCTGTTCCGCAATCTAGTGCCAATAACCGACAGACATCAGCGGCGCCGGTTGTGTAGTGGTAAGCGTGATTACCTCTCACCCCAGCATGCCTGAATTCAATCCCAGTCGGCGCCCCCGGGATGTTCTGATGCATAACATCTATGATCACGCCTTCCTTCGGAAGGGAAGTAAGGCCGTTGGTCCTAAAGCCCTCTAGTTAAAGTATGGACGACTGTCACCACAAAACTGAAAAAAAGCTGTTCCAATCGAGCAAAGCTGTGCATTTTGACGGTTCGATTGGAACAACTTTTGACAGACGTCCATACTTTTACTGTAGGGCTTTAGTTGGTCGTCGATCTATGAGTTGAGGGTCCTTAGGTAGGGTCCAGAAGTGTGAACTGCCTCCCTGGCGTCGGTAACATCGATTGCCATCCATTGACGTCAATCGAATGTGCGGGAAGACAGCTTCCACACCTGCGTAGGATTTCACACCCATTCAACACACTTGGGCCGAGACCATCGGCTTTACTTCCCTTCCGAAGGAAGACGTGACCAGAGATGTTTGTGCTTCATAAAAATCCCACCGACCTCGGCTGGGATTGAACCCAGACCCATTGGGGTGAGAAAACAGTCACGCTTACCACTACACTACCGGCGCCGGCTATATACACTAGTGGAAATTAATATAAGGACACTTTATTTGATCATCGCTGATCAACCAATGATTTTTGTGATTTTCGCAAACTTCTAGCGATTGGATCTGCTTACAACTTTTCAGAAATGAAGGTCAATGATTATTTGAACTAACTCTTTGATTATTTTGGTGCCACAATAATTGTTGACATGCTAAATAATGTTTCGAAAATGACCAATTTCCCATACACGGATAGAAATCTCCTTATACCTTTTGGCAAATTTCCATTGCTGATTATTCATAAAATGTATAAGTCAATTAATAAGCAGACGCCTTGCAAAAAGTTAATAAAGATCATGTGTCAAATGAAATGTATAAGCGGTCACACATACCTTTTATGCATTCTAATAGGACCTAAGTGGTTTGTCTTATGGAATGTGTAAGGCTGATGCTTTGGCAAAAATGTATAAGTGTGTTTCATGAATTAAATAATTGATTTTCCTTTCGTGTACATTGTTGTAAGGCGCCCTTATATTTATTTCCGAAGGAGAAAATCACATTTCCATTTATTTCTCCAACCTAAATGATGCAATTGGTTCTTTCTAAGGCTCATATTATAGCATTACAAACACACATGATATAGAATTCTTCTGATTCTTAGATTTTGGAGGAGGCATGGTTTTTAATGTGTCCTTATATTAACTTCCACTAGTTTATACATCTCATACACTAGTGTACATGTCGTTGTCCAAGTCCGCTGGAAATTTCTCCCGAACATCACGCTTCACATCACTGTATTTACCCAGTACCAACGGTAGATCGCAATCCTGGACTTCTGGTAGCAGATCGTTCACTCGTTCGTATTGAACGTTGCTCCCCGCAGCACAGTGGTTCCAAGGGTATCAAAACACGCGCTTTTTTATTTACGCTAAAATGGTTGTCTTCTGAGAAGTTTCTCGAGTTAAAACACTCCTTCTGATGGTAACATAAAATTAAAGATTTATCCACCTAAAAGTGAGATGCAAAATTTATTTTTTCAATATAAAAGATACAAAATAATTTTCTTGGGCAAAGCTGTAGAGAACATTACTGTCAACAACTTTGCTGAAAACTATAAGTTTCTTGCTCTTATAACTGCTGAGATATGAAGGTTTTTTTTTGTAGAGACATCGTTAAAATCAGTTTTGTATCTGTAACTTTTTCAACAATATTTCTACATGTCTGGCATGTTCTACAAATATGTTAGAAATATTAAATTACATAACTTAACAGAAGACTGCAAATTGCTACCATCAATATTTGAAAAGTTATTTACATTTTTTGGTTGAAAATTACCCAACTTCTAATAACAATAGCTTCTAAACGGGCAAAAACAAGCAGGCCATTCATTGAGCAATTGAAAGTTCAAGAAAATGCAATAAAATGGTGAAGAAACCAGACCGCCCCCACTTGACCCTTAACCAAAATACTTGCATTAAAAGTTGTAACTTTTCAGAATTTGAAATGACGATTTTGTGAAACCACAGGACTGCTATCGAGTAGGTGTGAAAAGAGGCATACAAATGGATAACCAAGCAACCTGGGTTATTTCTAATGACTAACAAAATGACTCGCGATAAAAAAGCGCGTGTTTTGATACCCTTGGCACCACTGTGCGCAGGTGACATGCGTACCTCGACTGCCGTTTCATCAGCATAATGGAAACTAATTGCTCACGGTTATGCAACAAGCAATGAAGCATCGATTGTTTCTATTTGAACTATATGAACATTGATTTCTCTTCAGCTATCCTGTATGTAGCAATCATCTAAGCGAGATCCGCGTCCAACGCTTTCACGAAATTTGCAACTTTACTCATGGAGGGTCTCTAATAAATCATTTTGTCAAGCTTCTGCATTCATGTTCCATCAGATGTCACTGATGTTTTTTGTGTTGACATCTATCGGAAACTACACACAATATGTTTTCCGTTAATTGTTCACAGAGGACACTGCAGTGCAAAACATGTCTGGTACCTCTATATCTGCATCTTATTCGAAGTCCCTCCTTTTTTACACATTCTGCTCACCCCTCACAGAATTTCCCGCTGATTTTTATGAATGGGGCTTGACAGAAAGTATCTTTTGAGCAGAATATGTAAAAAAGGAGGGACTTCAAATGTTAAACTAAATGCATATATAGAGGTACCAGACTTGTTTTGCAGTGTCAGGTACTCTATTTTGTAATCTGTGAAAGGGAAATCACAAATCGAGTGTCATCAAAATATACGGCATGTTGAGAGATTGAGGTCGTGAGAGCAAATTTTCTCTCTCAATTTCGATTTTTTTGGCACTCTGGGAACTGGTTGTAAGGCAGGTAAAACTGTATGCGGAAAAATCATTTTTATTTAATTGTAGCTTGTTTAACAATAATTTTCGGGAAAAAACTGAACGACAAAGTCCTTGAATAATTTCTTTAGGGTTTTTTGACCTGGATATGCTACGAAAGCGAATAATTCCCACTTCTCTCAATTTCAATATGGGGATTTTCATCACTTCCTACCAGCGGAACAGCGCCGTCTCTGTGGAAATGGCCGGACGATATGATTAATTGCCTGTTGTGAAGCTGAATATAATCGTCAGCTTTATTTGCACCGACATCTCCAGCTGTATGCTTCCAACGGGGCAACGACAAATATGAACAAACTTCAGATAACGAGCAAGCACCGCAACAATAGTTGCTATCGAACAACAGAATATCGTGTAATCCGCACCGAAAAACACACAGCTGCTTCTGTCTACAGGTAACAGCGCACGTTGATTTTATTTATTTTGATGTAGTTTGAATTGAGTTAGCGCTGAAAACAGTCATATTTATTGCAGATCGTATAAGCACAGACAAACAGACGTAACTCTTCATTGTGTATCTTCGTTCACGCATTAAACGGTTGATTTGAATATTATGAGTTCCGCGAACTACTCGCCACAGCGCTGGCATCGGATCACTTTGACGTTTCTATACATTCTATAGAACTTTTATGCAATATTGTTTGCGAGTTAGCGAGTAAGCTTGTTTTCCGCGAGAAGCCTGAAAGAAGTCACTACTGAGGTCCTATGTTTTGAGATACTATGTTTTCAAGAAAAACTTTTTCAAAGAGTTACGTCTGTTTGTCTGTGGTATAAGATAAAATAACGAGTGTTCAAAGCTATAAACCTCCCAACTAACATTTTCAGCTGTGTAAGCCAACTTTTCCAGCGTTGTGCTGTAAAGTAGCTGAAAAGAAGCTGCAGATACAGCTACAAGCAAAAGCTAGCAAAATAGTTTTGGAGAGCGTTTACTCAACTTTCTCACAACCATTATTCAATTTGTCAGTCGCACTGAATAACATCAGCCAATAAACGCTAATGTCACTTCTATACACACACTACCCAACTTTCAACTTGTAGCTGCAAAACAAAGCTAACAAAGTGAATATATTAATCATTTGATGGCTTCTATACAACCAACCACTCTTGCTGAATAACATAAACATCAAAAGTGCTTTTTCAAAAACTAAACAACCTGTACTCAGCTTATAAACTGTGTTAGAGCAACTTCGGAAGCATTTTCACAGTCAACTAGGTTTATTTTTAGACGTGTGCAGTTTTACAGCTTTTACTCTGCTCTTTTATGACTAGTCGAGAAAAGTGATTCATGTGTACTATTATAAAGCCTCTACTCAGCGATTTTGTTGTAGAAGGGAATGTTGATTTGTTTACATAAGTTCAAAGTGTTGGCGTAGCACAGTTGGTAGTGTCAAGGTTTGCCAATGCGGTCGTCGCAAGTTCGATTCCAGGTTCCGGTGCAGGGTTAGATAATTTGATGATGAATTGTAACTAATTTCGATTAACTTGATTCACAGCAAAATAAACTCAATAAATTCCTTCATAAAAAAGCGTAAGCAGTATTTAACCCGGCTTCAAGAGAAAGCTGTGTAGTGATTATTGGATAACCGGGAAAAGGTTGAATAAGCGCCTTTCAAGTTCACACACAATTAAACAGCAGGATAACAGCTGTATAGAAGCGTTAATGGATATGCAATAAGAGCTTCTCCCGACCGTTCCAACAGCCATAAGTAGCTGACTAACTTCGCCAGATTTGCTTGTATAGAGGTTAAGTAAAGGTTTCCTCATATCGTATAACGTTTGAATACAGCTTGAGACTAAATAAATGAAATGAGTAAAGCGTTTACATTGTGAAAATTGTTAGTTGGGCTATTGCCTTGCGTTTGGTTCTCTTCTGTGAAACTATTGTTCTTAAAACCGAAATTTGAAAAACAAAAAGATGAGTGAAAATCAGGCACAGAAAATATTTCAAGATCTGAGGCTACTAAACTGCTTTGAATTAAGTTTATCAAGCTTCTCTAAATCTCTCTGAATTTCTCAATAGTCTATCGATCATATTTGAATACCAATTAATGAGAACAAAATAACTCAGTGTTCTGAAAAAAACATGAAACTTGATGACATGACCTAAAATTGTGAAGTATATATTGGATCGTGAATAAAACTAGTGTATTTTTTTTTCAAACTCAGGATATCCAGTCAACTGAGAAATCGGGACATTCGTAATCACTGGAAGAAACTGATATAACATATTCAGGACCTTCCTGTACAAATAAAGTAATTAATAAAAAATAATATTCAGGACCTTGAACAAAATTTAAAGACCCTCAAACATTACTAACCGCTACATTTTTAGTCACTTTGAAGAATTAAGAGAATTTTGATCTTCCAAAGTAATTTTGAGAAGGTTTAAGATTAAATTCTACGGATGATAACAGAACATATTAGAGAAAAAATCTTAGGGAATTTTGGAATGAACTCTAAAATAGTTTTGACTAGATCCACAGAACAGAAGGGGAAGTAAAAACAAATCACAAAGTGAATCAAAAAGTGGTACGTTTTTCTGCTCATCAAGCGATGAGTTGTGGTTGCGTTACACACGGGCTTTCAATGCGCACTCATAGCATGCTGCATATCTTAACTGCAGGCAGAAGATGCCGCTAGGTGCGCTAGTGTTCGCCAATGAAAAGTGGAGCTACTTTCTGATCCGAAGTTTAATTTCTGTTTTGTGCTAGATTTGTAGTTTCAGGAAGAATTCGATTGTAATTGTGAGAGCTCCAGCTGAATTTTAAAGAGAGCTCAGAGTTCAGTAACTCCGTCCCTTAATTGAGCGGTTCCACGAACAAGTGGGAAATTTTTCCAGTTTTTATTTTTTGTATTTTTTGATTTGCATGAAACCTTGCATACAAGTTTTTAGGGAAGAAAAACGCCGTTTTGCATACTTGGTTCGCCATTTTGAATCTAGCCTTACTTATGAGAAGGGCCTATGAAAAATGCACATGATATCTTCAAAAAATTGTATCTCGGAAACGGTTTATCCGATTGGTTTGGTGCCTTGGGCGAAGTTTTAGACAATTGTTGGTGTTATATGGAGAAAATATGCACGGTAAAAAAAAAAGTTTGGTATTTGTGTTTTGAACTAAAATATAAATTTTCCCTTTAAAGTGACATGTCAATAATTTTTTTATTATCCTTATGTTATAGCTGACTGAAAATGCTATCTAGTGCACAGTAGGTTGTTCTGGAGAAAAATAGGTTACGATGAAAAAAATTGTTTTTTAAAAAAATACAATTTTCAAAAAAGCTATTAAGAAAAGTCAAAAAAGTTTGTCACCCTAATTTTATGAAAGTACATCAAATTTTCAAACAAAAAGTACTTCGGTAACATTTTTCTAAGATGCACCGTTTAGAAGATATTACTGATTTAATATTGTTTTTTTTTGATAACTTAATAAGTTTTGGCCTTTTTCGGATGTACTCCGTGTTTTTCTAGTTTCAAAAGTATTTTTTTCGGAAAGATTGGAAAATTTTGAGTTAAAATGACACTGACAGCTTAAAGATTCGAGTGAAATTCTCTGCCTTAAAAGTATTTTGAAAAACAAGTTACAAAATCCCACTATCAGGAACAATGATTTCTTCAAATGATTTTTGGTGCGTTGTGCTGAAAACGTGCTAACAAGTATTAGATACAGGTAATCAGATACCAGTTAGCTGTACTACGTACAGTTGGTGATTGTAAACATGGTCTTTGTTGGAACTAGTCCACCATGGCCACGCTGGCCATAACGAGGCTAGCTCCGTCGTTGACCGTTCCTTAATAATAAATAAAAAGAACGCAGTAGTCACCTTCCATCAAACTGATACCTCAATCAACAACCGCCGCACTTTTTATTCATTCCAGGTATATACAATTTACAATCTTCTTCAATAACAATATACCTACGCCAGCAAATCTACCTCGCTCCAACTCTCCAAACTCGTACCTGAAGGTTCGACGATACCTGAGCGTTCAACTCTACCTATCTTCCAACAGTCTTTACCCAGCATTCTATGATTTCTACCCGTGAGCTGTATAATAATGTCTGACTCGGTTCTGAATTCATCCAGTATCTACTAGGGAAAACCAAACAGTAAATGCAGAAAGGTTGCTAGTAGCATAGTGATTATAGTAATTTCAGCTCATAATCCTGTGTTTTTGAACGAGATCCAGTGTTGTTTGATAACATAATAATTGTAAAGGAAAGTGTAACACGTTTTGGTGCAAAGGTAAGTTTTAAATACACATTTTAATTATATGTTTTGTGATATTTTCGTACAAAACTAACAATTGGAAAATATTTTCTATGTTACAGATTACAAAATGAGTAAAATAAGATGTATTCGCCCATTCAAAGACATTCAGTGTTCGAAAGAGCTGCGATATCTCACGGATGGTATCATCCAAAAACTAAAATCAATTGGATTTTCCAAGGTATCCACACTGAACACCAAGGATTTTCGTGTTTGTTCGTCTTGCCGTCTACATATTGATTCAAGAGCTCACCTCACCCAAAACGAGGAACAAAGCGTAGCCGGCGGCTCAAGGATGCCAACTGTTCAGACCATACCTGATGTACCTGATTCGCAAAGCTATGAAAGTTTGGTCACGATACCATCAGAGTCAACGCTAAGCACAATTAAATCAAATGAAGACTTCACGATGCCTGTAGACGTCGAAATATTCAACCGAGGAATAGCAGCTATTCGTGTTTCGCCTATAGATTTAGGTAAGGTTAAAAATGTTCACTATCCTGAAAAAAAGTGCGCTGAAATCGTCGAAGGTGTACGAAGAAATCTTTTTAAATTAGACGCTAAAACAGAAAAAGCAAACGAGTTTGATGAAGTCATAGAAAATATGAAAATTAAATTTTTAAATTCAGCCACAAGGCAAGAAAAACTATCAATTTTATCATTGTTGCCAAAATCATGGTCAGTACAAAAAATTGTAGACGAATTTAAAACCAGTAGAAATATGGCATCAGATGCAAGAAAGGAAAGAGATAATGTATTTGATTCATCTCAAGGTTCAAGCTCTGGAAAAGCTTTGAGTAATGAAACAAAAGAACTGGTTTTGAATTTTTTTGAGGACGATGATATAAGCCGTGCAATGCCAGGCCAAAGAGATTTTGTTAGCGTAAAGACAGGAAATAAGAGATTAGCTGTTCAGAAAAGATTGTTAATGATGACATTGAGAGAAGCTTTTAATCGCTTTAATGAAATGTACGTCAATGTAAAAATAGGGTTTTCATCATTTGCAAGCCTCCGGCCAAGGCAATGTAAACTATTGACTATCACAGGAACACATAATGTTTGCGTTTGCACTACGCATGAAAATGTCAATTTAATTCTACATAGCTTAAAAAAATACAATGATCTAAAAACATTAACGAATAGATTACTTTGCGAAAATAAGACAACTCATTGCCATCTACGAAGATGTAAAAACTGCCCAGATACCTCAGTTTTAGAAGACAGTTTATTGAAACAACTGGAAGAAAACTTTGTTGAAAAGCTTTCATTCGAACAATGGGTTACCACTGACAGATGTGATTTAGAAACTATTGTAAAGCAAACCGATGAGTTTGTTTCATTTTTCAGCTCAAAATTAGAAAGTTTGATTCCGCATGATTTTGTAAAAACCGAACAATCCAATTTTTTGAAAACTACAAAACAAAACTTGCAAGATGGTGAATTTTTAGCTATTTGTGACTTTTCTGAAAATTACAGCTTCGTTTTGCAGGATGAAGTTCAATCACACCATTGGAACGTGCAACAGGCCACAATCCATCCTTTCGTAATATATTATACTGAAAATATGCAAATTAAACATTTTAGCTTCATTATAATTTCTGAAGAACTAAGACATGATTCAGTCGCTGTCAATTTGTTTATTGATAAAATGATAAACTTTTTACAAATTGATCAAAATAAAAACATAAAAAAAATTTATTTTATGTCAGATGGTGCTGCTTCACAGTATAAAAACCGAAAAAACTTTTCTAGCCTTTGTAAATTTAAGTCAAAGTATGGTATTGACGCTGAATGGCATTTCTTCGCAACATCGCACGGAAAAGGTCCATGCGATGCTATTGGAGGTACGATAAAACGCATGGCTACCAGAGCAAGTTTAGCCAAAGAACGCGAACACCCGATAAAGACTGCAAGAGAGTTGTTTAATTGGGCAAACAAACGAAAAGAAGAAGAACTTACAAAGTTGTCATTTTGTTATTCTACTACAGAAGAATACGAAAATATGTCTTTGCAGCTAAATAATCAATATAATAATGCAAAAACAATTCAAGGAACTCTAAAATTCCACTCATTTCTTCCTCTATCAGAAAATACAATAAAGGCAAAGCTTTATTCAAACTGTCCTGACAATGATGCCAAAATATTCAATATTGTTAAGAAAGTTGTGTAAACAATAATTTTATAAAAATACAGGAATAAAAATAAACTGATGATATCCAACATATAATGTTATTTTTTATTGCGCACAATCACCATCCCTGAAAAATAAGCTTAATTCGCTCTTTTGAATCTTGCTAATTGAGGAGCTTACATTTGCAGTTCTCAAAAAGGTGTATCTCGAAATCGAGTTGTCTCATCGGTTTGATGTCTGTGGCGATGTTCGGCAATAGAGAGAAAATATGCACAGTATAAACACATCCAGTTTAAATGGATTAAACTGTTAGGCGATATGCAAGAGTTGAATGCACATTTTCAGCACAACGCACCAAAAATCACTTGAAGAAATCATTGTTCCTGATAGTGGGATTTTGTAACTTGTTTTTCAAAATACTTTTAAGGCAGAGAATTTCACTCAAATCTTTAAGCTGTCAGTGTCATTTTAACTCAAAATTTTCCAATCTTTCCGAAAAAAATATTTTTGAAACTGGAAAAACACGGAGTACATCCGAAAAGGGCCAAAACTTATTAAGTTATCAAAAAAAAAACAATATTAAATCAGTAATATCTTCTAAACGGTGCATCTTAGAAAAATGTTACCGAAGTACTTTTTGTTTGAAAATTTGATGTACTTTCATAAAATTAGGGTGACAAACTTTTTTGACTTTTCTTAATAGCTTTTTTGAAAATTGTATTTTTTTAAAAAACAATTTTTTTCATCGTAACCTATTTTTCTCCAGAACAACCTACTGTGCACTAGATAGCATTTTCAGTCAGCTATAACATAAGGATAATAAAAAAATTATTGACATGTCACTTTAAAGGGAAAATTTATATTTTAGTTCAAAACACAAATACCAAACTTTTTTTTTTACCGTGCATATTTTCTCCATATAACACCAACAATTGTCTAAAACTTCGCGCAAGACACCAAACCAATCGGACAAACCGTTTCCGAGATACAATTTTTTGAAGATATCATGTGCATTTTTCATAGGCCCTTCTCATAAGTAAGGCTAGATTCAAAATGGCGAACCAAGTATGCAAAACGGCGTTTTTCTTCCCCAAAAACTTGTATGCAAGGTTTCATGCAAATCAAAAAAGATGAAAATTACTCGTTGCTTTAATGATATGGAACCGCTCAATTATAAATATTTTGGAAATAGTGTTCAAGTCTGTTATACTATTTCATCACATCGACAGAATAGTTCCTCTGCCTCGTAATCCTGATATTATTAAATTGCCTAAACTGTTAACCATCTGATTCCCAAATCAGTTCTACTAACTATCGACCATAAATTGGGCAGTTTGACGTAATAAGCTTATAACGGAGCATCAATATTCCTTTACTCGGCCCAAGTTCGGTGTCCATCCCCGTTACCAGCGTTGGTGATCGAAACCGAGCTTAATTCCATCGTCCTTTTCTACTTTTGTGAGGGCATTAATTTCGAAACAGGCGCTAATTGGGCAGGATATTTAATAATAAAAAGCTTTCCCGACTTCTACTTCCACAGCAACTCGATGAAAAACTGTCGTACCGGGAGATGATGCCCCGTTTGAGATAGCGAAACTGCTGCTTCCCACTTTGATATTGCCAGTAAGCTACACTGGCTTCGACTGCTGTAAACGGAGGCAGCCTACAGAGCTGATGTTCGTGGAAGATGATGACGATGAGGTGATAATTTAATAAGACCATCAGACTGCTATTAATGCGACGGAAACAAATAGCCACCTCGCTCGCTTCGGTTGAATGGTTATGAAAACCCGGGAGGTGGAAGAGGAGGAAGTGGATGAATGGGTGAAACCGTCTATTGAATGGATAGTTGGATTTGCAGAATGCTTTTAAAGTTGAATAAGCTTTGAATGTTTAATACGAGAATTTACGGTACGTGGCTCGAAGTGCATGCTGCTTTTATAGTGAAAACAGGTTTATATTTTTCATGCTTTGGCTGTAGATTAATTGTGCAATGTGATCTCCTTCACTAATTTTCATATCGGTCAATCAAGAAGTGGGCTTCAACAAAGTTGTTGCTGGGGGACCCAACAACACAATTCTTGATAAAGCTGGAATTAGGGCGTAACACCTTTTGTAAACCGATGATTTCTAGAAATTCAAGGCACGCCCACGCAAACCAACATAACCATTGGGTAGGGGAAGTCTTGTCTACCCGATGGTGATGTAGATTTGCGTTGGCTAGCCTTGACTTTCTAGAAATAATCGGAAGAAGTCACTGTTTACAAAAGCTGTTACGCTCTAATTCCAGCTCTGTCAAGAATTTGTAAACGGGTGTACATAACTTCCATTCAAAGTGTTTTTATGTTACTCCATACGCGAAGTTTGCGATTTTCAGAGTTGGTTGGAAATGCTATCTAACATGAAGCTTTAGAGTGATAATTTATCAGCTATACCTACACTTTCTAAGACCTGTAGCTAATAAATTATCACAAAATTTGAACTTTCTGTTAAAACGTTTTTTCATGTAATTTAAACTCAGAGAACAATGTTTGATACATTTTAAATAATTTCATGTAAAAGTCTACGCAAAAAGTGTACTAAAAAAAAGTTTAGAAATTTGCATTTTTCATTGAATTTAATTTAAAAAAAAATTGGACTAGGACATTTTGAGTTATGTTTTTCCGTTTTTAACATTGGTTATGATTTTTTTATTTAAAATAAATAAAAAAGCATTTTTTGCTCTCTTTTTCAAGAAAGAATTTTTTTCTCTAAACTTTTTGTCATACGCCATTTTGATCTGAAAATTATCTGAAAAATGTAAAGGATGCCATTTTATAAATTTTACAAAATCCGAGTATTAGCAAAAATGTGAATCATTGCCCACAACCTAAAATTACCAGGGGTCTAATCAATAAAGGCACGGTGTTACCAGGTCGAGGATTCCCGGGTCGGAAATTTTCTCGACTTCCCTGGACATAGAGTATCTTTGTGCTTGCCACACAATATACAAGTTCATGCAGTGGTATTGGCATCGAAAGCTCTCAATAAACAACTGTGGAAGTGCATTTATAACATTAGGTTGAGAGCACGCAAATGCGATAAGAAATAAGTTTTAAATGCGAAGAAGAAGAACAAATAATGTTGCAAATAGTTGGAGAACGTCAAATTTTTAAAGTGTCTTGAAGACTTAAAGTTGTCATTTTATACGATAGATGAGGAGATGAAAGTAGAGAGTTGATAGTTCCGTAAGAGTAGGGTAGTGTGAAAATTGTATATAGAGAGTAAAAAGCGAGCAAAGGTCAATTTTGAGGAAGGCACGAGGGATGGGGTATCTCTCCCCGCCACCACTGGCAAAAGAGATGATCGCCGATTTGCTCACGTCAGATGACGACTTGAGTGTGAAACAATCGATAGAACTGTTTCCCCACATCGAAGGTACATGAACAAATAACTGGTGAACAAATTCAAGGTGTGCGCCTTTTGAATGCAATTTTTACGCATACACTAAGTAACCCCTTTTTCTGCTAATTTTGAGTCGAATTCGGCTACTTTTTGAGTTCATCTCAGTGGCGGTGTACTAGTGTACTCATAGACTTAAAAGACGTAAACAATTTATTTTTTAAAACAGGTTTTGGAGTAAATTATTACTCACTTTCTACTATTTTGAGAGAAATCCTACTCAATTATATAACCTCGCAGCCGATCGTCACTCTGTATTCTCTCGATAGTCATAGTAAGCGACCACGTGATTAGTTGATTGCGGCCTAAAAGTTTGATCAATTTTTAATAGTTTACTATTGATATATTACTGTAATCTTTAAACCAAACAAATCTTACATCAATTCTGAATCAATGGGTTGAAATCAATTTAAATACACAAATAAATGACCAAGTTATAAGCGCTTAAAACCTAACACTATTGCATTACACATTTTTTTGATTTTCACCACAGTATAGTCCACAAAGACGTAGTCATACGTCAAAAGCACTGATGATTTACACTCTTTGAATAAACCATGTATGGTTTTCTGAGTTATTCAATAACAGAACCGTGTGAAACCATGTGTTCGAACTGAGCTAATCTGAAACCATGAATAATAACTTTGAAAAATGATCAAATAGTGCCTTAATATTTGTATAGACCATCTTCAAAATAATGTGTGGGACAATGCTTTGACTATACCGCCCGCGAATCATTGTGGGAAGATTATTTCCTATCGGTCCCACCCAGTTCAAGCACCTTATTTTTTTCATCATGAATGCGGCACAGATGATTTGGTAAAGGAATTTACCGGATAAACACTTTAATTTTCCAATGAAATCACATTTATCCACACATCAAAACACCCAAGAATTCTAAAATAAGATCAAAGGGGGTCATATTGAGTACCAATGACTATATTGGCCTAATCCGGTCATGTTCCAAGTACCCCATGAATGTGTCCACCCGGAATAAAATAACAATACAATTACAATAACACAAAATACAATCACACCAAAATCTATTTGTTTATCTTGTTTATTTGGTTCTACATCAACAGACTGGGTTTAGTCCCAAATAAACTAGGAAATACAATGTAGTCAAGAAGTAGCAAGCTGCAAAGGACGTGAGGTCCAACTCAATTCCTAATTCTTAAAAATATATCACGAAATCTCTGACGCAGCGTCTCGCGTGCCAAGTGAAAATCAAATAAGGAAGCAACACGATTAAAAACCATTTGTAGCCCATTGATAGCACCATACGAACTATAGTTTGTACGATGAAAAGGATCTATTTATTTATTTATTTGTCGTCAATCAGAGTAGACCGTTTTACAATTGTTGTCTTAAGTACTATTTTTACACTTTTGTCTTTGTTTATATTTTTTATAATATGTCTTAAAAACACTTATTTTTTATGTTTTGTGCTAACGTAAGAACTACACGACATTCACAAGACGCGACACGAGACAAGACACAACACTTATCGTTCTTACAACTTTAAAATAAATTAAAATTTACCTTATTGTCGACCGGTTTCTGGCGTGATGCTGCCCATCTACGGGACAATGTCCGACTGATTACTTGGATGTTCATACGTTGTTCCGTACACGTCCAAAAAGAAGAGAAGAGAAGCTACTGGATTCTCAGATTTGTCAGGTTGAAAAGGCAGGATGTAATGGGGGGTTCATCTTCATTCATTAATGGTTCAGCAGCATTGGTGATGAATGATGATTCCCAGGCGTTTAGATGTGTAGTTTTTCTGACGGATTTAATGAGTTTTGCACCTTTGCAGTCAATGTTATGGTTTAAGCTAATTGTGTGTACTGCCACAGCTGATTCATTTGATTTTCTGTTGTCTACAGCATGTGTATGTTCCTTTAGGCGGACCTTTAATTTGCGGCGCGTTTGTCCAATATAGACTGAAGGACAATGCACGGAATTTGATAAATTCCAGACTGTTCATCCGGCGGAACTTTATCTTTCAAATTACACAACAGGTCACGCAAAGTGTTGTCGCTCTTGTGTACTACCTGTAGTCCTTGTCGCTTGAGTGTGGATTTGATTGGATTCGTAATTTTGGGATAGAACGGCAGGCTGATTCTTTTTACTTCTTCTCCCATTGGTTCTAGTGTGGTTATATTTTGTCGGTGCTTCTTTCGTTTGTGTTTTCGGAGAATTTTGTCCAAGAACTCCTTTTCATACCCATTCACTTCAGCCGCTTTGTAGATACGAATTCTTTCCTCTGCAAACTCGTCATCCTCCATGGTACATTGTAAACACGGTGTGCCATGGAGTGAAAAGCGGCTTGCTTTTGAGCTCCAAAGTGGTTGGAATCGGAAGTAATGTAGCGATCGGTGGACGTCGGTTTGCGATAAATACCAAATTTCAGGGTGTCGTCCTCCTTTCTGGTTATCATTAGATCCAGAAAGGGCAATTTCCCATCCACCTCTTTTTCTACCGTGAATTTTATTGAACTGTGCCCCGGGAGTTAAGTAGACTTACAGTTTGTTCTAAGTAGCGTTCTTTCACTAGTGCAAAAACATCATTTACATAGCGCCTCCAAACACGTGGGAAAAACTTGTGTTTTTCAGCATCGGCTTCAAAGTCACTCATGAAGATGTTCGCCAGGAGAGGCGAAAGTTTGCTGCCCATGCTTACACCAAACGTTTGTTTGTAAAATTTCCCTCTAAAAGTGAAAAAATTCTGGTCCATGCATACCTCAGCCACAAGCAGATAAGCCTGGATGTGATTGTGTGGCGCTCGACTGCGTTCTAGATGTTGACGCAGGCTTCTTAAAGCGTCGGCGATTGGTACGCTAGGGAATAGTGCTGCAACATCAAACGATACCAAAATCTCACCTCGTCTCAACTTCAACCCTTCTAGCTGCTCAACCAAATCTACCGAATTTTTAACACTTTTTCCATGTGCTACGGGGTAGTTCTTCATTTCATCTACTAGCCACGCTGCCATTTTCTCGGTGGGTGTGCGGATATTTGACGAAATGGGTCTCATTCCAACCGGATTTTTGTGGATCTTTGGTAGACAATATAGCGATGCCACCATCGAATTGGGGACGTTCAACTTTCTTACAAACTTATCTTCTCCCATCAGACCGTGCAAAATTTGATTCCTCGATCATTGCATTGAGAGAATCTTTAGACTTGCCATTCTTAAATTTGCATTCTTCGTACGGACCGGAGCTAATCATATCATGGACGCGTGAGTCATAATCCTCCCTGTCCATGGTCACCACGGCGTTTTCCTTATCTGCACGAGAGTAGACCACATCACGGGTTTTCAATAGTCGAAGGAAAAACCAGATAAATCGTCGTTGAATAGACTCTACTCTTTGTACACTGTTTTGGTAAATTGGGATTCCATATAGGGCAGCAGTTTTCTAACACCGACCGCACGAGGGAGCAGTAAAGCGACTTCAAACAGTAGATGTCCGTGAAACTTTTAGCTATCCTGAATATGAAGCCGAGCGTTCTGGATGCCTTGTCGATCACGTACGAGATATGCTGACTGTATGTGAGCTGACAATATAAGATGACTCCCAGATCCTTAATGTGATTCACACGATGTACGTCAACGCCTTCTAGGATATAACTGAATGTAATTGGATGTTTCGTCCGTGAGAACGTGATTACTGAACATTTTGTTGGATTTACAACCATGCGGTTCAGTTGGCACCAATTAGCAAAAGCGTTGAGTTAGAGTTGGAGAAGGTGGCAGTCAGTGATGGGTCGTCAGTGAGTCAGGAACGAAACACCCCACTGGAGAGGGACATTTCGAACAGAAGGCAGAGAGGAGCCATCAGGATATCGATGTGTTGCTTGAGAAAGACGAAAGGAACTCCGTCAGGTCCTGGTTTAAATGAAGGCTTCAGTTGCGAAGCCGCCCTAGTTATCAAAGCGAGGTTGATGTTGATAGCTGCCAAAGATTGACCAGATATTGGAACATTACTGGCTGCTAGAGAAACGTGCTCGTCAGATAGGTTCTCATCCAAGAATACACTCGCAAACTTGCTTGAGAACAGACGGTAAATGTCCTGAGGGGATGAAGCTTCTTCGCCGTTCAGTACTATAGTCGATGGAAGGCCAGACTCCTTTCTTTGCTCATTCACATAATTCCAAAAAGTTTTCGAGGGAGATCGAAACTTCCGTTGAACATCTCGTTGTTAACGCCCATACATTGGCGACTAGTTCGTTGATACGCATGATTGATCCTCGCATAATGGTCCTTGAGTTGTAGGGTGTGGTACTTGGTGTAATTTCTTAGGGCGGCTCTTATGGAAGAATTTAACATACGGAGTTCACTTGTTTACCAAGGATGATGATTACCTTGTTTAAGAACTTTTTTCGGAACGTGTCGCTCAATAACGTAAGCCAAAATATGCGAGAGCGTTTAGGCAGCTGCATGGACATAGGCAGGGACGAGTATCCTGTGCCAGTCCAAATTCGAAAGTAGTTCCCCGATACTGTCGTAGTCAGCATTTTGGAAATCGTAGGAGACCTCTAACCCCCTTTAGAGGTCTCCTACGATTTCCAAAATGCTGACACCCCCCGGTGGAATGACCTCAGGAATTTGGTTACCTTCAAGTGCAATAACTAAAGGAGGATGGTGTGGAACAGTCTTTATCAACAAGAAAACAGCCATAGACAAATGCGGAACAGTATCCTGAGCGGTGACGAAGCAAAGGTTTAAGCTACGATTGTTCTCATTAACCACGTGGTTGTTTTGCTTCAGAATGGCGATCCTGTAATGATCCAAAAGGCTCCAGAGTGAAATGTAGAACGGTCGTTTTCCCGATACAGGAATCCACTGTAAGATGATCGCCAATAAATTGCCGGTAGATCAAAGCCAATGATTATCATCCCTTTTTTTTTTTCTCTGGTTTGTTTTTCCGTCGATCTTGTTTTCCGTGCTGAGCACCAATTCTACCGACGTGCCAAGAAGGCAGCTCCCACACCTGGACCCTACCTATCGACCCATCAACTCATGAACCGGGGACCAACGGCTTTACTTCCCATCCGAAGGAAGGCGTGATCAGAGATGTTATGCCTTAGAACATCCCGGCGGCGCCGACTGGGATTGAACCCAGGCCTGCTGGGGTGAGAGGTAATCACGTTTACCACTACACCACCGGCACCGTTATTGATTATCATCTCGTCAGCAGCTGTAGCGATCTCCATTATAGCTCGAATAGACTGACTGTGGGATTCAATTAGCGTAGAGTCGCGAGTTCGATCCGGAGGAAAGTAAACTACACACAAAAACAAAGTGCGGTCAGCGAGCTTAATGGCAATCCGAACTTGTTCCACACATTTCATGTATCGTTTTCGATAACTTTTGCCTTCAATCCAGAGCCGACCGCTATGAGAACGCCTCCACCAGTAGATTTGCGGCTGTTGTGCAGATGGCCTGACTGTGACGATAAGTAGCCTGGCGGGGGCTGCATTGCGATCTAGAATTGGCAACTAGATCAGGCAGGGGATGTTCCAAGACAGATCTTAAATTATACTCGCCTGATTGGGAGATGCGGAAGACCCCCTCTCCGTTTCCGATCGCAGGGCCGGGCCGGCTCCGATGAGCGATGTCAGCGGGGGGCGCTACTGCGTCGGAAGGACTGGGGGCTTCCAATTGCCAACAATCGATCTTATTGTATGTTAATCATACAATTAAATTTAAAATTTTATTACTACGGATATACAATACGGATTTTAAACAATAGAAAAGCAATAAAACCAATAGATTCTATTGGGGAACAATAAATTATATTGTGATTTTATTGTTGTGAACAAGTATGATTTATTGTTAATACAATAAATTCTATTGTATGGCTACAATAAATTTCATTGAAACTCTATGGTTATTTTTTTTACGGGCTGGGTGAAACCCTATCATGCGACCTCTCAAATCACATGAGAATTCAATGATTGTTATACCGAGTAGCCAGGATCACATTGGCTTAATTCACATATGTCTACAGCGATGTGGCCACATTTTGATTAGAGCCAGAACCAAACATGTCACACAATAAAACTCATAAGAATTCAAAACAAAGATTATTGTTGGCCATATAGAGCGCCAAAAATCACATTTCCACATCTGAACCCGCGGAAATAATCAGT
This sequence comes from Ochlerotatus camptorhynchus, assembly GCF_037179485.1. Classification (NCBI taxonomy): domain Eukaryota; kingdom Metazoa; phylum Arthropoda; class Insecta; order Diptera; family Culicidae; genus Ochlerotatus; species Ochlerotatus camptorhynchus. The sequence continues at coordinate 1,723,513 of NW_027040773.1, forward strand.
TTCCATTATGTAATGCCATAATATTTGAATATCAAATTTTTAGTAGGTTTTGAAATGTTGACGTTTTTGGAAGAGATGTTAAAAAAGTCAAAACAAACCACTTTGAATAATAATAAGAAACGTTTTTGCTAGGATGCTTCTGTCAAAAGATAGACTTAGCGACGTCTACATGGCGTGATGTAGAACTATACTTATGATGCCTAAAGATGTGTGAATTTAAGCAAAGCTAAAACTGGCCATGTGACATCTTGTTTTCGGATCTGTAATTTCAAAACTGATGATGTGCTAAACAATATTCCATTTTAGCGTCATTTCCATATGCTGGTCGATCGCCACTTAAATTCAACTATAGCCCTTATCCATTGGATCAGCTTTACCGAAGACACCAAATCTCCAGCATGCATGGGTTGAGTGCTACGATATTGTTCCAGCAAAATAGCAGTTCCAGATTTAGAAAGTCTAAAAAATAGTATTCTGTGCAAAACTTTACAAACCGAAATATATAATCAAAAAGATCAAATTTTTTTCCTAAAGTTGTTGTTTTATGGTTTGTGTTAATTTGTGAGTGTTCAGCTTGAAAATTTCACAGGATATAGATTTTTTTAATGAAAAAAATAGGGTCAGTTTAAATTATAAAAGATTAAAACACAAGAGCTCTCTTAGCTCAGCCGGTAAAAGCGCATCAACGAAGCAAGACCATGCTGGAGGTGGCTTGGTTCAATTCCCGGTCCGGACGGGTTTGAAAATTTTTCGACTTCCCTGGACAAATAGGTATGCCACAATTATACTAATGCAAAAATGGTACAGGCATCGATAGCTCTCAATTAATAACTGTGGAAGTGAATCTAGAATACTAAGTTGAAAGCACGCAACAAGCCAATATGCGATTAGCAATAAGCTTGAAATGCGAACAAAAAGAAGAAGATTAAAACACATTTTTGGATTTTTTACTGTTAGCCGGATATTCAACTCTAAATTACCAACAACAGTCGAAACCGTAGATCTCAAATCTGGCAGCAAATTTGCAACTGCACCCAGAAGACAAAGGTTTTCGTTACTGAGAAAATGATGAACTCGGAGGTTTACAAAAACGAGTACTACCCAACAAAAACAAATTCAATAAACGGGATTTAATTATCTTGTGAGTATTATACGTTTTACTTGGAAACGGGACCTTGTCATGACGTTTACTCCCAAGTGGGCTGCCATCGTGTTGACGTAAGCTGTCAGGCAGAGGCGAGATCTTCCTTGGGAGTAAACGTCATGACAAGGTCCCGTTTCCAAGTAAAACGTATAATACTCACAAGTTAATTAAATCACGTTTATTGAATTTGTTTTTTGCTGGATAGTACTTTGGATTGTTGACGTAAACTGTCAGGCAGAGGCGAGATCTTCCAGTGCCGAGGGAACCAACTGCGACCGAGGAGTAGATGTGGCAGTGCTGCCAGTGCGCGGAACACTCCCTTTGTAAAGTTTTTTGTATTGACCTTAAACAATTTTGTTTGGATCGTCACGGTTCCCAAACCTCCGCTCCCCCTTAAAGCGTTACGTTATTTATGGTCGTTTCCATAATCGATAAGCTACACGACCCCTCAAATATAATTTAAAGTGTGGTCGAATAATAATTTTATCATTCAAATCATATTAAAACATGTGTCTCTATGTCCAAGACTCGTTGCTTCTCTGCTAATGCCAAGTAGGGAATAATGAGTAAAACATTTTTCTTTAGTATTTTAGTTGTAATGTAATTTAGTCAAAACCAGAAATGTAAAGATTGTTTACATTTCTGGTTGTAACTTAATGACATTACAACCAATCCACCTGAAACATGTTTTAAGTTAACTTGAAACGTATATCTTTCGAATGGAGTCAAAAGGGAGGTTGAAACGTTTTACCTGAACAAATTTTCATTACTTAAGCATTGTTGTTGAAAAATGAAATTCATGATTTCTCCTGTACATGAATTTTACAATAAATTTGAATTAATTCCGATGATTTAATATGCTTTTTTTGGGATGTGCATATAAGTACCTACACCCACAAGTTCCGTTGAGCAGCTTCTGGATTGTGATAAATGCTTGTAGGAATGCTGTATGGGTAGACAGTCTGAGCAATTTTACTAACCTTTTGTTTCTTGAACGACCGCTTCCCTTTGTACCAGGTTATAACTGCATTTGGCTTCGAACCAACGCTTTCGCAGGCTAGCTCGTACCGCCGATCGGCTACTAATGGCGTCGGTGGGTTTATTATCTTCACACTCAATGGCCTTACTGCAGTTGGATCCTCGGGCGAGACGAGCATAGAAGGAAACGGAGAAAAAGAGAGGATATGGTGAGAATTTGACAGTAAGAATGATGGGATGTAGTGAAGCGTAATTTGTGGATTGCAGAACATGGTTTGAATTATGAGTCCGGTGTTCAATATACTGGTGGTATGAATTTAACCTTTAGCTTGGGTAAGCGAATTACAATTGAGAAAATACAATAAGTGGTTACGAACAACCGGGAATGTAAAGTTCCCTTAGTTTTTTTTTTAAATAAATTTAAAGCAATCACGACACGAGCAGAGTCTGTATTGTGGCCGTCAAAAGACTTTTCAAATAATTGTGTGATATAAATCTTGGCTATTTTCAATAAAGTTGATACATTCCTGCCAATACATTAAACCTTGAAAATCATCTTATGACGATTTTGTACGAACAATTTGATTCTAGAAAATGTGGCTTGTCCACAACTGGCTATTGCAAGAACTAGCATAGCAGTTCTCGTAAGAAATATCTACAGACGGTGTAAGAAATTGTTGATTATATTTTTTGCATATGTCAGTTATTCAGGAGGGCTTTTTCCTTAGTTTGGTGCAATTGCTTCATTGCAGTACTGTCATGGTAAATTTAGAGCTGGTTTCTCACTGATTTTTTAGGTGCACGCCCACCTCAGAGCCATGCACCTCCATTAAGGAGTGCCCTTAATACTAATATAGGAATGTATGTATATCTGCATGTACATTAGACTGATGCAAAATTTGAAATTTTTGCTCCACACTGCTCAAACGGTTTCAAATCAGGTCCTGATTAGCCTCCCAAAATTTAATCTCATTTGGTAAAAAAACTGACTTGGCACAAACCATTCGAAGTTTATATGGAAATTACTATGGGAAAACTAAACTTTTTGTTCATTGTCTCCTACCCATTTTCCATATTGCTTTTTCGAAAATTTCTATAACTATTCTTACGGAAAATTTTTCTAAGCTACAACTTTGCGAAATATCGTTTTTCAGTCAAATGCCAAATTAAATAGTTATTAATTGTTTAAGAGATTGATAATCTTATGGCATGATCAAGCAGCTGTTTTGTGGGCAACACTGGATTCTGCAGTGTGACATAGTAGCCATGATATTTGTGCTCTATTCTTCGTCGCACCAGAAACACCAATGTTGCCTGCTGAACAGTTGAATGAGCATAATCATAAGACATCAGTGACTTGAATCATTAATAACTACTGTTCCTTACATTTGATTGAAAAGTGGTTTTCAACAAAGATGTAGCAGAGAAAATTTGCTACAATCACTGCTATCATTATTAAAAGCATAATGATGTGGTGAATTGTTAGATAGATATCAACAAAAACATAAGTTCTCCCATAGTAATTCCCATATAAACTTGAAATGGTTTGTGCCAAGTCAGTTTTTTACTAAAGTAGTTCAAATTTTGAGAGGCTAATCAGGACCCAATTTGGAACCGTTTGAGCACTGTGGAGCGAAAATTTCAAATTTTGCATCAGTCTAATGTACATACCTTTTAGTTTCCTCAAACTGACACTGAGATATGAGTAAAACTTGTCTGTGTTCAGCTCTCCATAAGACTATCTAAGACGTTTTTTTTTCCGGAACTGTGCTGAAGCTCACGTAGCTGCCTTAAAAATCTGTAAACATTTGTGAAATTCGCTTGACTTCTTTAGAACTTCTTAAAAGTTACACAATTTTTCTGAAGCTAATGGAAATGCTTTGCAGTTTTTCCTAAATTTTAGAAACTTAACTCTGATGCACGGTACTTTCCATGAAATATTACAATTTCGCTGAACTTCTGTGGGATTCCCTAAAGTTCCCTCAATTTCTCTACAATCAAGTATCATGTTTGAAGTTCCCGCATTTTTTCTGCAATTCTAGGAACGTCCTGCATTTTCAACCATTTCCATGAAGTTCTCGAAACTTCGTCAATTTTTTTGTTATTTCCCAGGAATTAATATAACCGTCCTAAGGGTTCTCTGATCATCCGTGAAATCATTGGAACTTTTCCAAAGGCAATATATCACTAAATAATAACTTTAAGAGCACTTGCAACTAAATTTCAGCACACAAAGTAACAAATTTAAAGCCAAAATGTGTTTAATTCGCTTATGAAAAATACGCAGCAAAAGAAAATCTCCTCAAATATCTTGGATTAATGCTTGACCAAAAAATTAAATTTTAAAGATCACATTGAGGGCATTCAAGCCAAATGTAACAAATATATATCATGTTTTTATCCTCTTATAAACAGGAAATCCAAACTTCGCCTGACGAATAGACTTCTAATATTTAAAAATGTTTTTAGACCGGCCATGCTTTACGCAGTGGTATTATGGTCTAGTTATTGCACTACCAGGAAAAAAAGCACTTCAAAGGATTCACAACAAAGTTCTGAAGATGATTTTGAAGTTGCCTCACTGGTACAATACTACCGAGGTAGACATAATTTCGAATGTTTATACTTTAGAACAAATGTCCCACAAAATAATTAATAACCTCAAGCAAAAATCGTAACAATCCTCCATTCCAATGATTATTTCCTCTTATATATAGGTATTATTTAGTTTTCGTTTTTAGTTTTAAGATGAAAATTGTTATACTGACATGCAGGTATAGAAACCATGTTTAAAATACTGAATTTCCAAGACAGGAACAATGTTACCACACTTATATATAAATCACAACAATTAAGGCTGGTAAGTTACTGTAGTAGCTGGAGCACCTTGATTAAAAGGAGATGTAATATAATTTGAATTAGGAGCAAATAAAGAGCTATTGAAATAAAGAGTGAACAAATTTTCCAAATCATGGAGCAGAAGTTCAATCACGCAAAACATACTTAATATTAATCAACAGTACAGTTTACTCTAATTTGACGAACGAATAAGTATCAGCAGAATATACCTAGCCACCAAAGGGTAAAACCAAACGAATGATCTCCTAGTTCTTTTCCTAGGCAAATTTCGAATGCAAATGATATCCAAACAGCCTGTCGTGACATCATTAAATTTAACGTTTATTCTGTCAAACATTGGTTCCCGGAAGCATCAGCTTACAATAATAGTCAAGAACCAGCAATATCCTTTTCACAACATTGTCCATCGGTTGCGCTGAATCGTATTACACTTTTCCGCTTCTTTCATTTCTCCGCACTAGAGAGACAAAAAAAAAACACGGTCCGCCTGCCTTAGTCACCTCTCAACGACCAATCATCCCGTTTAATGTTCTCTGTTTTTCGCTCCAGTTCCAGACCCGTTTCTTCGTACAATTTCCGAAGCGAAACACACTCCAAAGTGTCCTCATCATTATTCCGGTTTTCTTCCAGCTTCCGGAGAAAAAAAAACCCCTGGGCGCTTGGTTGTGGTGGAGGTGGAGATGGCCTCTGGCGAAAAACAAAGGAAATGATATCGCCCCGAAATCAATACCCGGTTAGGCCGATGTCTATAAAAGTTCACTTTTGGTGGGTAGATGACGAGGACGCAGCTCTTCGAAGTAGTGTTGTGCCATCATTTGGATTGGGAGTTCCGGGATAGCAAATGAGAGAAGGATAAACTCAGCAGTGACGGAGCAAATGGACTCTTGTTCGCCTGAGTGCTTTCCGAGCGGAAAATCATTAGGCGAGTTCGGATTGGACAATCATCCTTCAGGGAAAGGAAAACAACGGAAGAGGTGGAAATCGGATATGATAAAAAATGAATCCCAGGTGCGTCGCTTCTTTCGGTTATTGGATTCGATTCAAAGGAGAATGTAAATCACCGAAGATGATGGGCAATGATGGCTCAGCAGAACGACATGGAATTGATGGGAGGTATTTTACAATTCCTATGAATCCTTGAGCCATTAAAACATCGTTTCAAATACCCTTTGAAATGAGAATCTTTTATGTTTTGTTTGGTCGGTTTGATTCTTCGTTCGTTCAATTCAGGAATCTGATTCACAGGGATAGAATAATTGGGCACGTGGCTACGTTAGGCTAATCCGTTAGGCACGGTATTACCAAGCCGAAGATGGTGGGTTAGATAGCTGGTTAGGTCTATTGAGTTTGACATTTTCTTGACGTATCAGGGAATAGAAGTATCGTAGGGTTTTGCAGCACAATGCACAAATTCACTTGTTGATTAGTTCTTAATTCGTAGCAGAAAGTGCTCAATTAATCAATGTGGAAGTGCTTCAAAGAGAGCAGGCAAAACGCTCGCATAAGAAGGCTACATTATAAAGTAATATTTCTCGATTACTTTTTCAAAGAGACGTATCAGCTTTTGTAAACAATGCATTTTTTTTTAATACCCTCCACTGACCCCCACACCAAGGAGCTCGCACTGAGAGCCCCCTGGTAATGGACACTTACTAAAAAAAACAAAGGAAACGCGGAGAAAAAACTACAATTAAAAACAATGTAAATCCCAGTGGAACATAGTTCCTTTGAAGGGATTCACTTACTCAACAGAAAATTCTAAATAATTTAAAGAGTGATAACGTTTGTGGCTTAACATAAAAAATTGAACTTATTAAACTATACTATAATTACTGATGCAGGAAAAAAATAGCAGAAGCCAGAAAAAACCTACATATGCAAATGGTAGACACTTTTAGAGAATACATATATTCATTTACGTTCATAATTATATACTGCTTCAGCTTGCTATTAAAGAGAATTTTGTTCATCATTGCTTTCAAGTCGATGGGAAGTATATTGAACTTTAATGGACCGTAGTTTGTGATGCGACCTAGACCCATGTTCGTGCTTCTCAGTAACTCATTTGCATGTCTAGTTCTCTGAAGGTTAACTCTAGTCGAAAAAACAATGTTGTGATGGAAATTACGGTTATGTAACGTGTTGTGCACATACAAAATTGTTTGAGAATCGCGCAAACCTAGAATGGGGATAATTCTGTGGCATGAACTAGTATAAAGCAAAACTGTTGAGAATAAGGGAGGTAAATTAAAGATTACTTTCACACATCTATTCTGCAATGTTTGAATTTTTTTAAGTTTTGGTTTAGCAGCATGACCCCAAACGCTGATTAGGTATTGAAGTATGGAATGAATGCACGCGTAATAAAATCGCAGCAATGATTCATTGGGCACAAAACAGCGTACTCTTTTCATGAGGCCACATAAAGATGAAACTTTGCTAGATACATGCTTTAAGTAAGTGTCCCATAAAAGACAAGAATCTAAGTGCAACCCTAAGTATTTAAATGATTCAACTTTTTCAATGCACAAATTTCCGACACATGGATCGAGGTATTGCGAGATTTTTTCCCGTGACGAGTGGAAAACCATGTACTTTGTTTTCGTCAGATTCAGAGAAAGACGATTGCCGTTGAAATATTCTATAAGACTCGCCAGATCTGATTCGATGTCATTAACAATGGATTGTATACAAGAACGAGGATAGAATAAAGCCGTGTCGTCTCCAAAAAGTCTTGGTGTTCCAAGAAGTTTTAAATTTCCCAAATCGTTGATATATATCAAAAACAGCAAAGGACCTATGTTACTTCCTTGAGGAACTCCAATATTAACCGGGCGTAAGCTACTACAAACACCATTTATTGCTACAAATTGTTTTCGATCTGAGAGATAGCTTTTTATCAAATCGTTGGCAACTCCTCTAATACCGTATCGATCATGTTTCTTCAGAAGAATTTCGTGGTTAATGGTATCAAATGCTTTTTTTAGATCGATGAATAAGCCCCCAACAATCTTTTCTCGGTCAACATCACAGATCAACGCATCAATAAGCTTGGTAATAGCAGTCATTGTTCCACAGCCTTTCCGAAAGCCGTACTGGAATTTATACAGAACATTATTAGAACACAAAAAGTTCAGAAGCCGGCTAGTTAAAAGTTTTTCCAAAATTTTATTAAGTACTGACATGGTTGAAATTGGTCGATAGTTAGAAGGGTCATGAATGTTGCCAGATTTAAACACTGGCGTGACTTTAGCGATTTTTTAAAACATTAGGATAAGATCCAGTTACTATTATGCTATTCAAGAGCTTGGCAATAATCTTAGAGAGTGGACCAATGTTAGCTTTCATCAAATCTGCATTTGATCGTCGGTTTGGTGGAACTGGTAGCTTGCCCACGCATACAAACTTCACTACCGGGTAGGGGCAAATTTCCCCTATCTGATGGTAGTGTTAGTATGCGTGGGTGAGCTACCAGTTACGCCAAACCGACGATCAAATGCATTGTTTACAAAAGCTGATACGTCCCTTCGAAAAAGTAATCGAGATTTCTAGTTGTGTAATGTGATTCGTCGCGGGGTAATGGTTAAGACGAATGAAAAAAGACCGAACGCCATTGGAATCAATATGATTATGCTTAGAACAGCGTAGGGCTAACAAGCGACTTAATGATTTTGACGTAGCAGCACGAGTCTCAAAAGATTGTAGAGGACTACAGATTCTGCGGTTGTACCTGTCGAGAACACAACCAGATGTCACAAGAGGATCAGTATCGGCTCGAGATGGACAGCGATCCTGTTGTGATAAAATTAGTCCCAAAGAGCAGTTCAGGGTGGCCACTCAACAGGAAAAATCTAGAGAAACGAGAATTAACCGGATATCGAAACAACCGGTATAATTCGGGAAATATCCGGAATTTTGATTGAATCTTAAAAATATATAATAATACATAATATTTTTCTCTAAGAATCTTGAATATCCCAATGTCCCTCAGTTTCGAAAATGTATCAAGTTCAAGATTGTGATCACTTTCCTTAATGATCTCAGTGAGAATCCTTAACAATGTCCAAGCCTCAGACGCGTCATTTTCCGTTTGTGTTGCAATATCAAAAGTTTTTCGTAAACCGATGCATTTTTAATATTTTTACTAAGTTTAGATCCCTGAATACTTTTCATGTCTCAGAATCTAGAAAATTTCTTCATGTATGGGATATTAAATAGACATAAGCCGTATAAGACTGGCCCACACAAATAAAAGATCTAATGTTCCACGGGTCAACCTCTAGATTTGTTCCTTTATAAAGGGCGAAAACGAAATTATTGCGACACCGAAAATGTCATGCCAATTTTCTTATAATGTTTAGAATCAAACCAAAATTTTAGGGTAGTTTTATACATATATTTACTTCAAAAATCAAAAGAAAAGTTAATCGATGGAGCCTTGAGTGTAAAATTGAACGCATTTTCGCTTGATGCCCTCCATCAAAGTCTTTACAGTGTCATCCGGTACCAGTTTCTCAGTTTTTTCCATTTTCTTAACATGTCCTTCTCGTCTTTGACTGTCTTCTTGCTCTTCCGAAGTTCCCGCTTCATTATTGCCCAGAATGCCCAGTACTGCTCCACCGGGCGCAGCTCCGAACAGTTTGGCGGATTCATGTCCTTTGGAACAAAATGGACAGAATTGGCCTCATACCACTCCAGGACACTTTTAGAATAGTGGCATGATGCCAAATCTGGCCAAAATAGCGGAGCTTCGTCGTGCTGCTGCAAGAACGGCAAAAGGCGCTTCTCGAGGGACTCAGATTTGTAGATCTCGCCATTTACTGTGCCCTTTGTCACGAAAGGCTCACTCCTCAGTCCGCAAGAGCAGATGGCCTGCCAAATGAGATATTTGGAGGCGAACTTCGACATTTTCTTCTTCTTAAATTTGTCGTCCACATCGAACTTGCTCTTGCCGGTGAAAAATTCCAACCCCGGAATTTGCTTAAAATCGGCTTTTATATACGTTTCGTCGTCCATCACACAGCAGCCATATTTTGTCAGCATCTTCTCGTAGAGCTTCCGTGCCCGAGTTTTAGCCGTCGATTGTTGCCGCTCATCGCGGTTTGGGAAGTTCTGTACCTTGTATGTATGTAGTCCAGCTCTCTTCTTTGCATTCTGGACGTAGCTCTGCGACATGCCGATCTTTTTAGCCAAATCACGGCTTGAGACGTTGGGATTTGCTTTAATCATCCGCTTCACCTTTCCCTCCGTCTTTTTGTTCTCCGGTCCCGGTTTTCTTCCAGCTCCTTTGCCGTGGTCCAACGTCAACCACTCCTGGAACCGCTTCAACACTCTGGAGACGGTTGAATGGTGAATGTTCAACATTTTTCCCAACTGCCGGTGCGACAGGTCAGGAAATTCCAGGTGTTTGGAAAGAATTTGTTCTCTCAGCTCGCGTTGGTTCACCTCCATTTTCGTTGAATCGAAAACGCGACTTCGAGTTTGACAGCATGTACACAATACACATCAATGAGAAAGTGTGCAAAATTTGGTTGATTTTTACCCAATGGTAAAAAAGTTATGCCCTGTTGAATGTGTCGCAATAATTTCGTGTTCGCCCTTTATAAGAAAACCATTTTCTGAAAGTTTTAGCTCTGTTGGTTGTAATATGAGCTGGCGCTTTTAGTTTGAATTTTGTATGAGGAATTTGAATAAAATACATGACAAAATGAGTAGGGGTGTCGATCATAAAAAAGTTTCCTTATTCTAGAATTTCAAAACATTCAGTACAATGAGTACCAACTTTGCTGAAAACTGCGTCATGGATCCATTGATTGAGATTCAATGAGATATTCGCCTTTGAATGTATAAGACCATTATAAGAACATTTCAACCAAATTCTCTATATAAAGGGTGTACCGTTTAAAATCCGCACACACACTCAAATTGCTCTAACTTATTTTTTATTTATTTTTTGTTTATATTATAGTAACTTTAACGCTCTTGGGTCATTCGTGACTTGTCCGGGGGTGAGAGTTGAACTTGTGACTGGCGTGATAGGTATGGATCTTAACCACTACGCCGGGGTTGCCCCCTCAGTAAAATAGTTTATTGTGTATTGTTCACACTCTAAGAGTTGATTTCATCAGGTGCGCAAAAGTTTTCAAAATGGCGACGAAAGTCAGTGCGTGCGCGAAAAAGTTTTGCACGAGTACTTTGAGAATAAGGATCTGTCGCATCGTGCTATCGGAAAAAAAGTTCGGAATCGCGAATTCCACGGTGTCTAGTATCATAAAACGGTTCGAAGTACGTCTGACTGTTGATCAGAAGCGAAGATCCGGAAAAAAAAACCGTCAGGTCAACGAGAACGATCACAAACGCGTGGTTGGGCCCTTTAAATAAAAACCGAACGGCCAAGATGTGGCTAAAAAGTTGCATGTGAGCAAGACTTTCGTGCAGAATACCTAAACTCGAGCTGAACTATGTACGTTTAAGGTTCAGAAGTACCCAAACAGTGACGAGAAACTGAATACGGTCGCAAAAAGCCGTGCCCGGAAGTTGTACGACCAGAAGTTAACCAAACCACACTGCTGCGTAATGGATGACGAGACATATGTGAAGGCGGACTTCACCCAAATTCCAGGAAACCTGTATGTGACTGCCTAGGATAAGTGTGTTGTTCCCGAGAACCTCCAGACACAGAAGATGTCGATGTTCGCCAAGAAGTTCAGCAAGCGATTTGTACTTGCGGAAAGCGGAGTACACCTTTCGCCACCGCAAGCACCATGAACGGACAGCTGTATTTGTAGGAGTTTCTTCAAAAGCGGCTTCTCCCACTCCTGAAGGCTCACGACGGTCCGACGATCTTCTGACCGGATTTGGCATCATGCCACTACACGAAGAACGTGCTAGACTGGTATAAGGCGAATGATGTCGATGATGCCGAACGATCTGAACCTCCCAAACACTCCGAAACTACGTCCAATAGAAAAAAAAACTGAGCCATTATGAATGAGCACCTTCTAAAACGACCTAAAGTGGTGAAGAATGTAGAAGAAATGAAGAAATCATTGGTAATATGCAAAAAAATGTCGATTCTGAGGTCTTGCAGAACCTTATGGCTGGGGTTAAGGCCAAGGTTTGCGCATTCGGATTGGAAGGTGAAATAAATTAAATGAAAGATGCAAAAACAAACTATTATTGTTTTTTACTCCCTTAAAATTTGGTGATAATCGGATAAAACTTGAATTTTGAGAATGAATTTTGTGTGTGCGGAATTTAAACGGTACACCCTTTACATATTGTTGCGTCAAAATCAGCTGAAACATACAGAGTGCGGTTATTTTCCCCAAAGGCATGAGTCTGGATGTTGGCCTGTGGAAAATATGAACTTTTATTTTTTAGTCGTTAATCTAGTTGATACGTTGCAAGCTGCCTGTATTTTGTTGCAATATACGATCAAAATGCACATATAAATTCAAGAATGAATATCTCTATAATATCAAATTGAATCGTGATGCTGTCTTGAGCAAAGTTGATGCTTATAATTTAAGCTACATGTAATGAAATTGTGAGCCTAATTGAGATTTATGAACCAGTTATATGCATGTAAGAGTGAAGGAATGTTATTTCTCCGGACATTCCAACTAAAATATCCCATCGATGATCTCTAAAATAACCTGCGGGTATATATTCTGCAGATTTACCAGGGTTTATTCTGAAGGTCTTACACTGTCCAGCAATATTTTTTTATTATTTTTATAAGATACCAGATAGATCAAGAACTATTGAAAAGACCTTGAGGTGATACAAAATCTTCATAAAGTCCTCTTAATAGTTTACAAGACATCAGGTTAATCAGGGTTTAATCTGAAAACCTTCAACTGCCTATGAATTCAAATTATGTTTTTGAGATGCTCAGAAATTATTTCAAACCCTTTCAGAAGGTTAAACCATCATCTTATACAATTCTCTGGATATTTGTTTAGACTTCATATTGATCAGTTATTATTATGAAGATGGAGAACTTACCAGCAAGTCAAATCTTGTAATTCAAAGATTCTCACAAAATAGCAGGATGATTGCAAATTATTTCAAAGAGCAAGCTGCTAAAATGCTATTTTTAGAAATTATGAAACTAGGAGATAATGATGATGATGATGATAATGATGTTTATATGTAAGATGCAAGAAGAGGAGGTAAAGTGTGCGTATGACATAAAAAATCTGTCAATTTTGCTGTCAGAGGGTCACAATTAATGGGCAATTGTGACACTCTGGAAATGAAATTAACAGATTTTAGGTACACAAACACTGCATCTTACGAATACAAAATACCGTTATCATATCTCATAGTTTCATAATTCCGAATAATAGCATTTTAGCTGTAATGAGCAATTGCAAGCCTGCCATTAATTCTTCTGGATATTTTTTTTTGAGTCTTCAAATTGATCAGTTATTATTACGAAAATTATTACTGCAGGAAGATCAGATATTATTCTGGAGATTTCCAACGGTCCAACAATTCAAATCACGTTCCTCAGATATTCTCACAAAATAGCAAGTTGATCGAGAATGATTCCAAAATACGCTTAGGGGATCAAAGCTCTCCATAAAGTAAACTGTTTTTTTCCTAGACTGCAGGTTGACCAGGTTTTATTCTGACCAACAATTGTTTCTCAGATATTTTCAGAAGATAGAAGGCAGATCAGCAATCATTACAAAAGCCTTAAAAGATCTCAATGATTTCTTCTGGATATGTTTTCAAGACATCAGGTTCATCACGTATTATTTAGAAGATTTTCAGCAGTCCGACAGATCACCCAACTAACATTTTCATCTTTATAAGCCAACTTTTCCAGCATTGTGCTGTAAAGTAGCTGAAAATAAGCTCCAGAAACAGCTACAAACAGAAGCTAGCAAAATAGTTTTCTAGAGCGTTTACTCAACTTTTTCACAACCATTATTCAATTTGTCAGTCGTACTGAATAACAGCAGCCAATAAACGCTAATGTCACTTCTGCGCAAATATTAGTCAATTTTTAAATTGTTGCTGCAAAACAAAGCCAATAAAGTGAATATATTACTCATTTGATGGCTTCTACACAACCAACCGCTCTTGCTGAATTACATAAACAACGAAAGTAATTTTTCGACAACTAAACCAGCTGTACTCAGCTAAAAAACTGTGTTAGCGCTACTTTGGAAGCATTTTTACAGTCAGCTAAGTTTATTTTTAGACGAGTGCGGCTTTAAAGCTTTTACTCTGCCCCTTTACAAAGCTGAATTAACTAGTCGAGAAAAGTGATTCATGTGCACTATTATAAAGCCTCTACTCAGCGATCTTGTTGAAGAAGGGCATTGTTTACATCAGTTCAAAGTGTTGGCGTAGCTAAGTTAGTAGTATCAAGGATTGGCAATGCGGTCGTCTCGAGTTCGATTCCAGGATTTCCGGTACAGGGTAAATATATTTGGTGGTGCTTTTATAACTAATTTCGGTTAATTTGATTCGCAGTAAAATAAACTTAATAAAATCCTTCATCAGAAAAGCGTTAAGCAATATTTAACCCGGCTTCCAGATAAAGCTGTGTACTGATTATTGGATAACCGGGAAAAGGTTGAATAAGCGCCTTCCAAGTTCACACACAACTAAACAGCAGGATTACTGCTGTATAGAAGCGTAAATGGATATGCAATAAGAGCTTGTTTCAACCAGTCCCAACAGCCATAAGTAGCTGACTAAGGTCGCCAGATTTGCTTGTATAGGTAAAGGTTGAGTAAAGGTTTCCTCATATCGTATAACATTTGAATACAGTTTGAGGTTGTATAAATGAAATGAGTAAAGCGTTTATATTGCGAAAATTGTTAGTTGGGCAGATAACGTCCCTTAGATGTTCTTAGTAAACAGTAGGTAGATACAGGAGTTTATATATGTTCATATGTTTTCAAGACTTCAGGTTAATCACATATTACTCTGAATATCTTTAAATGTTCAAGAATATTAAATCATGTTGATACTCCCTGAAGATACTAAATTGCACAGAAATCATTCCGAAAACCCTCAGGTAATCAAAGCTCCCCATAAAGTCCTCTGGATATTTTTTTCACGACTAGATACCAGGGCGTCACAATATCAGCTTCAATCGACCAAATCGATGCGACGAAGAGACTGCTGGCTTTCTTTTTCTGTTAAAGTCGAACAGCTTCGCAGCATTCTAGAACCTCAGTCGACGTGCACAAACAAATGTTCAATCGCTTGTCTCTCTTTCTCCCGTCGCTCCATTGGTCTTCCTTTCAAGCTTCGGTGAAACGGATGAGCGAAAGAGCGCTCGACTTTGATAGTTTTCTCTTTCATGAAACACATCAAGAGAGGTTTCATAACGTATATGACGGAAAATGAAATAACACATTTAAAGCATTTCTCACGTGAAAAAACGTGAAGATTTCACGTCATATTTTTAATTTATCTTCCATCCATATATTTATTAAAAAAAAAATGATCAAAAACGGAACATAACGCATTTTAAACAAATTGAAAGAGCGGTGATAGAGTGTTCGTGAAAGGGGATTGAAAGCCATAATGAGGTTCGTTTAACTAGAAAATCGACGTTAGTTACCTACATTGAAAGCGATGAGCAAAGCAACGACGAGAAGTTCCACAGCCAGCCTTTCCTTCTACACTGAACCAAAACATCTGCAATACTTCAAATGATTATTGCATTGCTCGAGCCCTTTAACAATATGCATTCAAATTTCGGATGATTTTCTTATGGTTGAATTCGTCGTCAGATGATGAACATCCATATGACTGTCATCCAAATACAGGATGATTTTCGTTTGAAAATTAGCTATAAATCATACGGCACTCAGAGGACAAACATTTAAGAATAGTGTGACATGCAAGTGCTTTTAATTAGATTTATAATTTGATTATCTACATTTCCATACTGAATAGCCATAATAAGCCATTTCATTATGGATACAATTTTTTTTCGTGGTGGAGAAAACCTCCTCCACCACCAAACCGCCAAACATTGGTTTTCATCCTTTAACTATGTTCGTAACAGCTCTGATTGCGATGCATGTGCTTTCACCTCGTTTGTCAGCTCAGATCAGCAAATGACGTTCGATAGAATTATTTACATCATCGTTTTGAATGATTTGCGTCATGGGGCTGAGCCAATACCATATTCATTTCCATTTAGTATGACAGTAATTCTGCAGAGAGCATTACGCATTTCAACTGAAGGCCCTATCCCTTCTCATAACAATTTTCATCCTGTATTCGAGAGGAAAATCATCTGATTTAAAACAACCGTCATCCGGTTGCAGCTATAATTCGAAAAAGCGATTTGAGTGTTTTGTTTTGAATGGTCTGAGGTTTCATTCGATCAGAGGATGATGTTTGTGTACAGTGTAAGCGTCCTGCTTTTTTATTTTCGTTTCTTGCTGATAGTCTAGCTAGGCGTTAAAGAAATGAAGCGTCGAACACGTATGCATGAGAGAAAAAAAACACGAGTTCATTTTAGAGCTTCGAAAATATAGAGCCCTGCTAGAGACTACTCCGATTTTATTCTGAAGATCTTTGACTGTCCATCAATTCAAATCATGCTTTACAGATATTTTCAGAAAATGGGTTATTCCAGCTCAAGTGGGTACACCACCTGTGGTCGTTTTCACTGATTTGAGCCAAACTTGGCCAAAGCGATTATTTTGGTATTGTTAATACGCCTTTTTTCATTTTGCTCTGAAGTGCCTAGATCCCTTTTCATCTTTTAGAAGAGATTACTCCACAACCAAATAAGCTATTCGTGATATTTGAGAACGTCAATTTGAAGATTTTTTAATGTAAATTCTTATATGTGTACCCACATTTTGTTTTTGTTATAGTAACTATAGCACGGACTGATTACCGGCAGGTATCCAAAGCCAAAAACTAAATCAATAGTTTTTAAACTTCAACTTCACTTTAATTCAAACGCACAATGGTTTGTTCTATCGGCAAAGCAACAAGAAAATGTGCCATCGTCGTGAAGGAATTAAAAACTAAAATAAATCAATAAATTTTCCACCAGTAAAGCTCAAAATACCATGTTACTCATCTGGTCATATCTTCACATTTTCCCTTGAAAACACAACAAGCTTTTGAAAATGTGGTGAAAATTTGAGCCCAAAATATTAAGAAATAAAAAATCCCGCCCATGGTAAATATATGCCATTTTTTGAAAATTTGGATACCTGCCGGTAATCAGCCTGTTAACTGCAGTTACAACAACAGTTATAACAAAAACAATATGTGGGTACACCTTTAAAAATCTACATTAAAAAACCTTAAAATGGACGTTCTAAGATCACGAATAGCTTATTTGGTTGTGGAGTAATCTCTTCTGAAAGATGAAATTTTTAAAAACCTCGAAAATCCAGGGTTGTATCCCAGAAGGATCTAGGCACTTTAGAGCAGAATCAAAAAACGCGTTTGTTCAGAATGCCAAAGTAAGCATTTTGGCCAAGTTTGGCTTAAATCGGTGACATCGACCACAACTTTTTTAAATTCTGTACCCACTTGAGCTGGAATGACCTATATCAGGAATTATTCCAAAGACCTACACTGCCCATAAAAGCATAACTGTCCCATATGAATAGGAAATCAAGCAAAGATGGGACAATTATGCTTTTATAGGCAGTATAGGTGATATAATATCTTCATAAAGTCACCTTCATATTGCTCAAGACTTCAGTTTGATCAGATATGATAGTGAAGATCTTCAACTGTTCAATACTTCAAATAATGTTTCTTAGATGTTTTTAGTAGATAGATGGTAGATCCGGAATCATTCCGAAGTCAAGATCCCCATAAAATCCTCCCGATGTGTTGTTCCAGACTGCAGGTGATCTTCAACTGTCAAACAATTCAAATCTTTTTCCTCAGATATTCTCAAAAGATAACAGGTATTAAGCAATAATCCTAAAAGCCTTTAGGTGTTAACAAATCTTCATTTAACCCACTTATTATCAATTAATTTCTAGACTGCAAGTATTTCAGCAATTATTCTGAAGATCTTCAACTGTTCAAGAATTCAAATCACGTTTCTCAAATGTCCTCAGAAAATAGAAGGTAGGTGATAAAACAATTTACATAAAGTACTCTTCATATGTTTTCTGGACTTCAAGTTGATTACGTATTATTTTTAATATCTTCAAATGTCCAAGAATTTAAATCATGTTTTTCAGATGATCTCAGAATATACCAAGTAACTCATAAACTATTCAAATATCCCTTGGATAGTCAAAGATCCCCATAAAGTCCTCTGGATTTTTTTGTCCAAGTCCACAGGTTGACTAGATTTTATTCTGAAGACCTTAATCAGTCCAAAAATTCCAATCTTGTTTCTCATATGTTCTCAGTAAATTGAAATTGATAGGGAATTATTCCAAAGACCTTCATGTGATAAAATACCTTTGTAAAATCTTTTGCATATTACTTAAATTTTTATGAATATCTTTAAATGTACCATATTTCAAAACTTTTTTTCTTAGATATTCTTAGAATATATCAGTTGGCTCAGAAATTATTTAAAAAACCGTCAAGAGGAAAATTTTCACAAAGTACTTCGTTTTCAAGATTTCATGTTTTCAAGTTGATCACGTATTATTCTGAACATCTTCAAATGTAATACAAGCCTAGAATAACAACGTCAGAAGCAGTTTTCATTGTCATAAATTAATTCTCTTTGACTTGATGCATCGCTGAATTTCATTAGTTGTACATTAATGTACAAAAATGTCACTTTCCTCGCTAAGTAAATCAGTCCTGTTTCACTCGAAGCGAATGTTTCCGTTGAATAAGGGATAAACCATAGAACCGACCAACCTAATGACCGGTTCCGAGATGGATTCCAGAGCCAGTGCGGTATGAATATGAACCACTATGGGTTTGTACACTTAAATTGTTGTAAGCTCACTAGCTTGAGAGGATGAGAGGGACCAAATGGGGCCGTCGTCATGGACGGAGATTGAAAGCAAAAGATTATTCAGGCCTTAACGAGGACATTATGGCAGCAGCTTTTCCGGCACGTCACATGGCACGATGCGGTCTACGTTGAGCCCATCCGTTTGACGATGGAAGGTTGAAAGGGTTCCGGATTGATGTAAACTGGCATAAAAGGGAGTGATATGGTCGCGCATATACCCATACACACATGCATGCATCAGCTCATCTCTTAGTTTGCTGTTATGGCAGATTTAGAGACAAAGAGGATTCCATTTAAGGCAGCAACGCGGAACTGCTATATACTACAGTAATGAACCGATTTTGTCAGTCCATTTTTGGAAATCTTTTCTAATATTCTACGAAGACAATGCACCTTACCAGTAGTTGCACCAAAGTATACCTCAAAAATCCATCTTGAAGATAAAAGCACGTAGGGGCTCACAAAATCAGGTCATTACTGTTTGCTAGCATACGGAAGTACAGGATGTGAATGGTTACCAGTGTTTTCCACATTCTGAAAACTGTTTAGTTCATACGCGACGTTTTGTTTCGAAGTCCTAATTATTAACATTTTTATGTGCTTCAAAACGAAAACATTTTGAAAATTATTAACACGTTTTTTTTATTTAAGTTTTGAGCCTCAGAAACAGAAATTAAACTAAATATTAACACATATAATGCCTATAGAACCTATAGCTGATCAATTGGAAGCCGGTGCAATAAAGTTCTAAGAAAATTGACGAAATGGTAGCAATTTTAGCTTTTTAGGTGGAAACACAGCACGAACAACATTTTTAAATTGTAGCTTAGTGGAGATACATAAAGGATGAAGGATTTGAGGAGGAAGGGGGTGTTTTAGAAGATCTGATTGGTCATTTTGTATAGAAAAATATGCAAGGGGGTATAAATGAGGTAAAACATCCTTTTTAAAAAACTTTTATTGTTATAATGTCGAAATCTATTAAGGGGTTTGGCCAGTGTAGAAGCGGAAAAAATAGGTCGCAATTTCAAATTTGTATGTTTTGCGGAAGCTGACATTTGTGCCTTTAAAGTTTCACGCTAAGGTTTCCTTAGAGTATCACCTTAAACTAGTGAAGTACCTAGCCGATTGTAAAAATATTGATTTATTGTAAAATGGCGCCTTTTGAAGAAATTGATCAGATTTTCAGGCAAAAATATCAAATGTAATGGTTCATTACAAAAAAAAAAACATTAAGATAAAAACTCAGGTACTTCACTAAAAAAAGTATTTAGAACAAGCTACAAAAAAAAAAAAAAATCAAGTCGATTAATCAATTAGAAATACGACTTTCGTTTCCGCCCGACTTGAAAGACATGGTTTCGAGAGAAACACGATTAAAGATAAATTTCATGCCAGGAGCGTAGAGTCTAGTCTCAAACCCCAAAATAATGCGAAAGAAAGTGCTCCCGGGTATAAAATCAATTCACTCTAAACTGTCATTTAAGACAAAATAAATCAATTTTTTGAACCCGCTATAGTAGCCTAACCTATAGACTATAGAAACCCAAGAAAAGCTAATTGAGGTCTCTATCGTTTTCATTTAATGAATGATAATTCAATTAATGACATTCAAATTAAAACGCCCTCACAATTAAAAAGTGCTTCTGATGCGATCATTAACACAATGATCATATCATGCTAGTTGCATTATCCAACATAGGGATGTTCCTTTCTGGAACGAAAAGCTAGAAAAATTGAGGAAGATGTCCATACGATTGCTACTAAAGTTACTTCAGAATGGGGTCAATACTAAAAGGTCCTAACTGAATACAACAGAGAATTGAGGCGAGCTTAACAGAAGGATTTGATACGGGTAAATGAAGACATCAATAACGCTCAAGCAGCTGCAAGGATGCATGAAGTTCTTTCAGAAGACCATCCAAATGGTCTCGGCAGCCTAAAAAAGAAGATCATAGTTCTAGTACTGACCAGCGAATCCAAACACATAAAGCAACCAACGATACAGACAAAACGGTTGCTACGACTACCATGACAAACTCGCTCTGTAACATAGCTCGATCGGAGTGGAAGAAGGATTATGATGTATTGCTTGCCTGCTATGTTGCAATATACACGGATGAGGACATAGCTTGATCTGAATCGAGAAAAGACATAACAAAAAAAAATTCCCATTAACACACGTGTATCAGCTTCGGCTTTAATTCGTGAAGCAGCTTGCCAACAATTTGCTCGCTTTTCATCTACCGCCCCACAGTGGTCTAGAACTGTGAAAAGACAGTCAAAAGTCATTATCTCATGAATGGTGCATTTTAGACAAGTGGTGTATTCAGGAAAGTTTCTGGATATAAAAAGGCCCTTCTTTTGACATTGACAAATCAATGATTAATCCTCATAGAAATGAGATTCAAAATTTATTTTTCCTAAAATTCCATATTCCGGTTCGGTGTCTTGGGCAACGTGTTAGAAAATATCAAAACAAGAAAGTTTGCCCAAGACACTAGGTGGCTACTTCTTCATCTCATTGAAATATGGAACGTTTTTGGTGGAAAACCTCCTAATAAAAGTTTCTACTCAATAATTAATTTCTTTAAAGGGGGCGACCCCGGCGTAGTGGTTAACATCTATACCTCTTACGCCAAAGTCACGAGTTCAAACCTCACCCCCGGACAAGTCACAAATGACCCAAAAGTGTTAAAGTGACGATGATAAAAAAAATAATAAATTTATAATACTGGTTTGAAATGTTCTACAGAATTATTCAAAACTAGAATACATATAAGTTCGATGAATATCATAGCACACTAGATCGCTAAATAGGTAAGTTATTATTGGTTTTGCTTCAAACATATAATTTTTAGCCACATATTTACGATTTACTACCATTTCCCACCACATCCCACGACAAAACCAATAGGAATAGAAGTATTTAAGTGTGTTTTCTTCAAAACATTCAAATTTTTTTGCAGAAACATGCAGAAACATGCAGAAAAATGAATTATATGTGAAATACTGCATGATTTGGGATTTTTTTTATGGAAACCCCCTTAAAAGTGATTTTTTCCTAGATAAAACATTCTTTGAATCTCTACTGCTTCGAAGTAGGGTCCAAAATTGACCAAAACATCAGTATACACACATTTTCTGAATATACACTGCACTGCACTTTAAAATAGGCAAGTAATTCTTGATTTTATAAGATTTTTTTTGTTTTTTTTTTAATATAGATTTGATAGCAATTTGTATTTGTTTAGTATTTGTAATACTTTATTTTGTGTGCTTTGCTCAATCGTGGTTTTATAAACGTACAGATTGAAACCGAGGTATCAAATGCAATAAAAAGAATGCCTTGTTTATTTTCAAACAGTTTTCTGTAATGGTGCGAGTTCTTTTCAACCTTTCAAATCTGCCGAGAAAGATGAAATATTCCCAGCATTGCTTCAACAGGGAAAAGAAACGCTTAGCCCCTTTTTACTGAACTATTCAAAGCCAGTGTTACTCTGAGCTACATACCAAAATGGAGAAAGGTTCGAGTTGATTTCATTCCAAAAACTGGAAAAAGAGATAAAACGACTCCGAAAGCCTGTTCTGTTAAAGACAATGGGGAAAATTCTAGATGATTTCATCAAATCAACAAGTTTAGCGAGGTTACCTCTTAGTTAATTCCAATTTGCTTATCAATCATATAAATCTACCATAACGGCTCTACAATCGCTAGTTAAAAAAATCGAGAAATCGCTTATAGCCAAGAAAATAGCCATGGATGCTTTTCTCGATATTGAAGGTGCATTTGACAATGCATCTTACAGCTCAATGCGTTCAGCTATGGAATCAAAGGGCTTGGATAACTCCCGTATTAATTGGACAATGGCAACGATCACAGATCGAGAAATATCTGCTGATCTTGGAGATGCCCAACTAACTATAAGATTGGTGAAGGGTTGCCCTCAAGGAGGGGTACTATCACCTTTACTGTGGTCTTCAGTAGTGAACAAACTCCTTAAAAGTGTGGCGGAACCATGTTTCAAGGTGATTGGTTGCGCAGATTATGTGGCTATTATGGTGCGTGGAAAATATAAAAATATGATTTCTAATCGGTTACAAACTGCGCTCACCATGATCTTCAAGTGGTGTAGGAGAGAGGGCTTAAATGTAAACCCTTCAAAAACTGTCATAGTTCTTTTAACCTAAAGAACACAAGGTATGTTGTTACAGCCTACTCTAGATGGGGTTCAAATTGAGTTCGCGGAAGAGGCTTAATATCTAGGTGTTACTTTGAACCGGAAACTAAATTGGAACTCTCATCTCGATAAGGTTATCACTTAGGCTACAAATGTGCTATGGGTTTGCAGTAAAGCTGTGGGGAAAACATGGGGACTACGATCAAATGTGGTATACTGGATATATTCAGCAACACAGGTAACAAATTGATGCTTAACAAGTGTACTTTCAACGATTTTAATTAAGTCTTAGTTTGAATAATTGTTGTACATAGACCACTTTAACCTTTGTTCAGCTTTTAAACATCTAAATCTGGTGATTTTAATAAGCCCACAGCTTATCAGCAATATAAATTATAAGCTTTTCAGGGCATTAACAACAGTCTTTTACAACCCTTGTTCAGCCTTCATGTTTTATTAAAAAAATATAATGGAAGACCACTTCATATCTTATACTTTTTATGAGACTGCTTTAGAATGTTGCTGACTAATTGGATTTGCATATATATTAGGGTGTCACAAAATCCACTTTGTCTGGAAATCTCCAAATGATAGCTAAGGGGGTTGCAAACAAACTTTTGTATGGCGGCAACTCTGGGAAATATTATTTAGAGGTCGCCCCGACGAGATTTTAGAAAAAAGTCCATTTTTCATAGCTATTATCCACTAAATATTTTTAAATCTTTAAATTTCAGTGAAATCGCACCCTTTTATATTTTTCTCAGATACCTAAGGGTCAAAACTATAAGAATTTTTTTTCTACGGCCTGTTCTGTGTCCAATTTGTTAGTTACAATTTTTCAAATTCTCTAAAATGATGTTTTTTGTTGTACATCACTGCATCCAATCATCAAAAGTGGGTATCAAACATAGCGCTATTATCAATCAACAAAGATATGGGAAATTTTATAAGCAAAAACTTTGCCAAAGACACTTTAACCTCATTTTCAACCGTTAAAAAGTTATTCGTGATTTACTGTGGAAAGAAAAGTTCAGAATTTCAATACTTGCAGTATGTCCACCAGCAAATCAACTATCAAATCACTTGATAACATTTGTTTGGAAGTTTCTAGAATTCAATAGGAGGATATATGAGCGGAGAGGGATCACACAATTTATTAGTTTTCATTTGATTGCCGTAGCAAGCAGAACCAAAAAAGAAAATCATGTCACCAAAAACCAAGCTCGGATCTCATCACCGGTATTGCGAGGAAGCATTTGCCCAGACACCGTTTGCCGTCGGAGTTGGCCGTCATCAGGTACTTTCGATTCAAGCATGAAACCCAACAACTTTCAATCGGACAAAGCATTCAAGTTGTGGCTACCGAAGCAGTGGAGATTTGGAATCAAGCCGGACTTTCGCACCAGCTCAAGCGGAACGTTGTTAGGAGGGTTGCCAAGCTCGTTATGACATGGCAACGCCAAAGTAAGGCCTTTATTATTTATATTGTTATTATATGTCTAGCCGGCGCTGGTGATGTAGTGGTAAGCGTGACTGCTTTCTAACACCCCAATGGGTCTGGGTTCAATCCCAGCCGAGGTCGGTGGGATTTTTCTGAGGCATAAAAATCTCTGGTCACGTCTTCCTTCGGAAGGGAAGTAAAGCCGTTGGCCTCGGCCCATGTATGTTGTGAATGGGTGCGATATCCTACGCAGGTGTGGAAGCTGCCTTTCTGCACATTCGATTGTCGTCAATGGATGACAATCGATGTCCGTCGGTGATTGGCACTAGATTGTGGAACAGAGACTGACGTTAAATAAAGGAAAGAAAAATTATATGTCTAAAAATTACTTTAACATTTCGGGATTCAAACCGGCAGTCACTGATTCACAGTCTTCAACTATACCCACTTGACCACATAAGCATATTTGTGGCAAAAGTTATGATCATTAACATTGTTTTTAATTCTGCATTGCTGTATATTACTCTTCCGGTTGCTTTTATTCAACTTAATTTTGACGTGCTTCAAGAAGAGTACTATACAGCAATGCAAAATTGTAAACAATAAGTTGTGACAGTAAAACATTCCTCTCATTTCAAGTGCAGTACATAATGTGGACACAATTGCGCGATGTATTTCGATGCTATTTTAGTGCTATAATTGAATTATATTTTTGAAATGCGGAATGAAAATTAAGTGCAATATAAAGTGGTGAACGGACAAAACACAGGAATACAAATATTAAAACTTCCGACGTCGTCGCAGTCCACTTTTAGGTGGAGCTATTCTTAAAAAGCTCCTCTTCCTTGTCTCTTCTGCTGGTGCTGCTTGGGATTAGAAAGGTAGGCAGTGAATTTAGAATAACTAAAATGTCGGAAATGCAACAAGTAACACTGACGACATTTAACAATAGCGTGCAATAAATTCATATTATTCTATCAGGTTATCAAAATATTTGTAGCGCATTGCTGGTTTCTGGAGTAGAATTAAGGTTAAATAAGTCTTGTTCTGTCTTTAGATCAGTTAACTTACTGAGGTTGAATTATGGGAATACAATTCGCTTCATGCACTACTAATCAACTGTATATTCAGCCTGGTGTTAATCAGCTTTGTACACCTTAAATCAACCAATAATCAACTTCTGTTCTTACAATTCAGCTTGCATTGTTACTTGGGAATAGTTAGACCAAAAATAACCTATGCTTCACTGATGTGGTGGCCCAAAATAAATGAAGTAACCGCTCAAATGAAGTTAGGAAAACTGCAAAGACTTGCTTGTATTTTAATGACAGGGGCAATGAAAAGTACACCATCTGTTATCTTGGATGTATTTCTCAATATACTGCCCTTGCATCAATTTGTTAAATTACAGGCAGCAAAAAGTGCCCTACAGTTCAAACGTCAAAATAAAATTTTAGATGGCAATCTGGTAGGGCATTTGAGTACCCTTAAGTATTTCAACTTAAATTCAGCTGTTAATACAGTGGATGATTGGATGGTAACAAATACAAACTATTATGTTCCCTTCAAATTGGTTAAATCAAACCACTATATATGAAAATCTGGGGGACCAAATATACGTCCAGGATCTATTGTATTTTACACCCACGGGTCGAGTGAAAATACTGGAGCTGGGGTCTATGGCCCTGGAGTCCGTAAAGTTGAACCAGTGGGACATAGTCCCACAGTATTTCAAGCAGAAATTCAAGCAATTAATCAGCTATCATTGCCTTACAGAATACAGATTTACTAAGATCTGTATTTTCTCGGACAGCCAAGCAGCTCTTAATGTGTTAGAGGCGTTTACATGTCGATCAAAGCTAGTGTGGGAATGCATTCTTTCTTTAAAACAAAAGGAACGAAGTTACATAATACTGGGTGCCCTGTCATTTTGGCATTGAAGGAAATGAAAATGTCGACAGTCTAGCAACACAAGCTTCTGCATCGAGTTTCATCGGTTTGGAACCATTTTGTGGAGTCCCTGAGTGCGCTCTGAGGATGAAACTAAGAACTTGGGAAACGTCTCTGGTAGAATCTAATTGGAATGCCACGGATACATCCAGACAAGCCAAAATTTTTATAACACCCAGCTCGGATCTTACTTAATCTTAGGAAAACAGATCTTCGGGTAATAACTGGTCTAATGACTCGTCACTGTCCTAACAGATATCACTTCAATAAAATTGGAAAAAATTCAGTGTAGCGACTGTAGTTTTTGTCATTATGAAAACGAAACTGCTGAACATATACTTTGAAATTGCGGAGCACTGTTCAATCAAAGAATGACAATATTTGGAAAAGGGCTATTAGAAACATTGGAAATTTGGCAAAGCAATCCCAACAGGGTATTAGATGTTATAAAACGACTTGAGCCTACACACTTAGAAATAACTAATTTTATACGTGACGGAATCCATCTTTGACATAAAAGGTGAGACGTAAACAAACATGTTATGTAATATTAAGTGCTCCGAGACTGAAAAGTTCCTTGCTCGACGAAAAGTACGTTTGATTAAGCTATATTTCGCGTCTGTTATGACTCAAATTTATGTCAATATTGACGCTCGTATATGTCACCCTCAGAGCACCTAAATTTACATGATTTTTTCTAAGTGTGTAGATGAGATTTCATGCTCTGTCATTCAATGTATATCACACTTTAATTGTGACAAGATATGCGACTAGCACCACATTGAATATGGGTCAAACAACAATATTCTTTTGAAATGGACGCAGTTGTAAAATGGCTCTACAGACGAGAAAAAATACCTGTGTAGATCACCTTTTCATGGTATGCTACGAGATGTAAGATCTACAACCGATTCCTAATCCTGGCTACTTCAAACTAGGGGAACATGATTTTTAAGTAATCAAAGGAACACATCTTAGTCCTTGCTACTTTTTATGCCTTGTTAATAGTGATAAGTTATCGGGTTTCCTGGACCGAGGATGATCCTTAAATAAGGAAAAACTAGCTAGTTAGTCTTCATCTATGTGATTCCTAATTCTATTCGTTGTTGCCCAGTTTGAAGTGGTTAAGACTAGGGTTCTGATGCATGGTCATTATCGATGTCATTGCGTAATTGCGTTGCTATAGAATCCAATTTTGACTGACAAAGGGACGTGTCTATGAAGGGTGCTCTCACTCTTCGAAGGCTATAAATAGCGGGATCTTCAAATTAGAATTGATTCCTTGCGAAGAAACCGAATACTTCATCATTTCTCAATAGTGATGGAGTAATACGACATGCACTAAGCTAACGACACGAGATATACTACTGTACGCGACGGAGCCCAGTGAGTTCAGTACCACCCGTATAGGTACTCGAACGACATAAACTCGAGAGAATGTCAGAGGCAGAAAAAACTCCCACCATATCTATACGCTATCTGGCTCACCCAAAACAATACATAGTGACAGAACAAACACGTTAAAAGTTGAATTGGTTATGCTAAGTTTAGATTTTTTTAATTATATAAAATACATTAAAATCGTAAGTAAAATGAATTAAAATGAAATCTATTGTAAATTAAAACCTACATTCTACAGCACAACACAAAACACTGAAGAATCTTTGTTACAACCGACGGAAAACAGACAAAGGAAACTAAAACTGTAAGCTAACCTAAAAACTAATAATTACTTATTACTAAATAAAAACTTTTGTAGCTTGAAGCTTACTCCGATAAAAACGAGTTTGTCTGGAAGAGACTTCCGAACGTCCGTCCCGTAACAACTACAATAGATCAAATTACTGGCTGCAGTGGTTTCATGTCCCAAACAGAGGTTGAGGGGATAAGTTTTCCTGAATTTCACATGCTGTACTTATCTTTATTTTTATGTTGATATTCATATTTGTGCTGAATCAACCGGAGTATTAACTATTTTTGTTGAGAAGATGTAAATAATTCACGCAATGGCTATGGAAGTGCATGAATGCATTTCTATCATTTCCATTCGATGGACATAATTACCAACGCCAACCATAGAACACCGAACCCACAGTTAAATTACAGTATTGCTCGTTGGGAAGCTTCGCCCACTCTAAAAATACTTACGGAATAAATCCAACACGTAGTTACTCTCCTTCGGTTCCACCAGTGCCGTATTGGTTGCCTGGCAGGTGAATATCGAGTTCAAATCGGACCGTTGGATCGCCGGCCACAGCAACCGATTCTCGATTACATCCCCGGAATTGTGTTCGTACTGTTCGTCCACCAGCGTACCGTTAATGAGCCACTTGACCGAGGGCTGCGGGCGACCTGCAATAGAATGAGAAAAATAATGACTAATGAGAAATATGTTAAAAGCCAATCTGGCCTAGGTGCGGCAGTAGCAGTGGGTACAGCAGGTTCTATTTGTTTTAATTATAGATGTATTCATGGTGATAGTAGAATTCAATGTAATCATTTAAGTTTTTTACGGTTTCCTACAATTTGTTATGGACTTGAAGAATGCTTTAAAACCCCTGTTAAACTAACAATGTTACTTGTAATATGTAGGGGATCCAGGAGCCCTTACGATTGTGCGTTCTATGTATTCCTTATAAGTTTATGGCATGTTTTGATGTATCATCAATATAATTCAAATTAAATCACATCAACAGCTGTTTATGAGTTTTTCAAAACTTCATGTCAAATCGGGACAAGAGTACCCACTCTAAGGAGTAAATCGGCCATGCGTCTAAAATGGAGTAACCAATAATTATAAACAGTAACTTGTTATGCAAGGTATCAATTACTGTTATTGTTTGTTCAATAGAACTATTGCATTAAACGATATTTTATAATAAAATGTAAGTTCACTATGTGCGCCAATGAAATTAAATGCAAATTATTGATTATGATATTTTATTCAGATTACTTTGCCATTTTTGATGAAACAATGTATATAACTATCTTGAATACGTAGTTAAGCAATTTCCAAAACATTATTGGATATTAATACACACATTTAGGTTTATTTGAAAAATGATGATTTTTGACCAATTAAAAATGAATTTTCCAATGATTTCTTCTGATAGCATCAATTCATCATTAAAAGTTGTCCTGTATTGAGGAATTGTAATTCAGAAATCTTTATTTTGTGATGTCTAGAGCGTTGTGAATTTGCTACCATTTCATTCGTACACGATATCTTATCACATCGCATTGATTCAGTAGAACTATTGTCATTCTCAAATGTTTAGACACCATCTAGGCATTTACGAAATAGAAATGTGTTTGCTATAAACCCTGGACCCTGGACCAAATGATGGATGCATACAATAAAAACAGCGATAACAGTGACTTTACAATGACAAAAACCAAATCAAAGCAATCATTTAATTCCTTAAGCTCTTTTTTTACGTAAGACTATGTCCTTCTTTACTGTACTGGAAGATAAAGAAGTCGAAATGAGACATGTAACGAAAAATGGGGTGTTTTCAAATGCATATTTCTCCAAAACATTAATTTGAAATATATCATTCAATGTGCCATTCGACTGGAAGTTTATCCAGCAATTTTTTGGTATATAAAATAAATTGTGAAAATTGTTAAACAACTAAGAAATTTAACGAAAACTGGAAGCTTCAAATTTTCACATACATTTGCTTAGACCACAGGGTGTCTCTCATATCAGATACATCACATAGTTACATAGTTACCAAACGAAACAAGCCGGAGCCGATTTTCCATACGAACTTTGGACTTGTTTGTATCGTTCATCTCACAGCAGCTCAACACAGACGATATGTGGACCGGATGCTATCAAGACTGCCTGCAATAGTGCTTCAGCCAGAGAAGTAGTGAAGAAGCAACCCTGCCACTGTTCCGGTACAGTTGCTCTTCGTGCGATACGCCGCTGTGGGCCATATTTACCAAGCGCGTCATCATCAAGCCCCAATAACATCAAATTCGCTCACAATACCCGTGGAGAAAGCGCCTACACATCTCAGAATTCTCCAAAGAACAACCCGGTACCGTGCACCAAACCCGCCGCTACCAGAAGAATACGAACCTGTGTGTTATGCGCTGTTTACATCTGTGCTGGTGTGCTAGCGCTAGTGTACAAAAACTGTACAGGTTGATTCACATATATGTAATTCCCAATGGGTAAAAAGGCGAAAAGTTCAAGTATCTTTATTTTAAAGTGTGTACAAATACCAGTTTGTATGGATAGTAGGATTTCATTCGTTTCCGATTCCAAGCAGCCATGGACATAAAAATGCAGATGTCATAAATATGTATAAATTCGTGAACTGTAATCTCTTCGAAAGAGTGAAACATTTTTTGTTCACATCATTATAGAGGTAAAAAGAACAATGCGTGGAAAATCCGTTCAATATCATAACTTAGACGCATCGCCAGGACTCTAAAAGCGCTGGAACTAGAACGTGCGTGCCAGCTGTGGTTCATTTTCGTGACAAATGTGACTGGTAATTAATGGCAAAGGGAGAGAGATTCGAATCAAAGTATGCTAAGTTGAAGGTTATAGGGTAGAGAACTACTTCGGCCTAAGCGCCCATTTCGGGCCTATCAAGCAGAAAACATCAAATAAATCAATGATTTCGGCGTCACCAGGTAAATTATGCGTTTGGTACGATACTATAAATCAAATGCTACCGAACGAAGTCAACAAAAACGCGTGATATGAATGTTTGCACCCAATATCCTCGAATACAAATGACGCGCTCCGACCGAGTCAATCTTTATCTTCATCCGATAGGCCGAAGTGAATTCATTGGCGTTTCTAGAAGCAGTGTTAGACTTTTAACAATATCTCAACAATTTGTTTCTCTTTATCACATCGTACGGCAGGTAATTAAATTTGGAAGCCATCAGTAATAATAACATTCCGTTTGGTGCTAAACTACGCTTGATTAAGAAAGACTAATTCCGGGTTGTGCTTAATAGGCCGGAAACGGGGTAGTTAACCCTGTATATGTAGTATATCTGGAATTTACTGATATCAAAAAATCATGCATTTGACCATTTTTAAAAGTGACAGTTATTCCGAATCACCCTGTACTAAAAAGTAGTCAGCATAATGTAAACATGGCGTCAGCATCTACCAGTATGACATTTCAGGAACAACTGAAATTCGTGCATGTTGGTATAGCTGGTTGAGCTAGTTAACTAGCATATGTTTAAACACTCCATAAACCAAACGCCCCTTGTCAAGCACATGACTGCAACTGCAAACAACTTGAGTGAAGCCACTTTTTTTTTCTGGCGCTCTGGTGCTAATTTGACAGCTCCTATATTTCCTCTAGGATTAGGCGTTGTACATGTCACACCGCGTTGCAAAAAATAGAGAAAGTCTTCTAAATAACGTTCATATGATTAAATCATATGTTCTCTACCAGAAACTTAACCAGATTGTGGCGACCATGAGCGCTCGTAAAATTCTGGATTTTCCCACTGCCGTACTCTAACGGAACTATCAACTCTATATTTCCATCTTCTCATCTATCGTATAAAACTACCACTTTAAGTCAGTTATTTGAAACTTAGCACCTTCAACTATGAAATTTTCAAGTTTGGCTTGTGTCGTTTGACCTGTAAACGGATTAATTTGATCGTTTATACGTCAAACGGCATTACCCAAACATCCAATCGAATATTTCCTACCAGAAAACCCAGCTAGATTGTGGCGGCCATCAGCGCTCGTAAAATTCTGAATAGAGAGTAGAAAGTGAGCAAGGACAACTTTGAGCAAGGTACAAATCGGGTTGATCTGAGGGGTATCCCCCCGCCACCACCGGCAAAAAGAGATGATCACCGATTTGCTCATGTACCGACGATGTGTTTGAAACAGTTCTATCGATTGTACCGCACTCAAGTCGTTATGTGAAGGGAGGCATCTAGTCGTAGGTTTGGAAATTGCAGCCATTGTTACCTCCACCACTGTATGCGCTTCTGTCATCGCCGCCAAACAAACATGTCATGTAAAATTCAGTGCTCCGAAACTGAAAAGTTCGGTACTCGACGAAAAGTACGTTTGATTGAGCTGAGTTTCGCGTCTATTACGACTCAATTTTATGTCAAAATTGACGCTCGTATATGTCAGTCTCAGAGCACCTAAATTCACATCAATTTTTCTAAGTGTGCATGTTTCGAGTGGAGAGATGACCTCTTCGTACAGCAAAGCACACCCCGTCCATAGCCTGACTGGTATAGTATCTATATAACGGGTGTTCAATAAAAAATGAGATTTTTTTCAGTCATAAGCTAAAAAAAAAATTTTTTTTTCAACGAATTCAGTATTTTTTAATAAAAACATAATGTTAATTCTTTAAAAAATTGGCAATGAATATTGGAGAAGGGGCCCTGGTCAGCCGTAAGACGCAACTTAGTTGCGATGCTCTCACAAGAGCGCTGGACGGCACTGAAATCATTCTCATTTTTTTTATTGAACACCCGTTATAGATTCCGTAATGCAATCGTGGAAAACTTTACAAAAAATTTATGCAATTACTGCAAAATAAAAAAAAAAAATAAAACTGTTTATGGAAAATACTCCTTGTTCGTTGAAAGTACTATCTTTAAATTTTCCGTATCCTTGAAGTGCTCATACAAACATTTGAAGTATTTTCCATTTGGTTTGGGTGTACCAATCCATGTGCCGTCTACAGTAAGGTCACCAGAAGCACCATCGTGTGTGAAGTGTGACCCGGAATTAAGCTGCACGCATGAATCAACAGTGTTTAGAGGTTCGAGAATGTTAATTCGCCTGAAAGGATACGACCCGATTGTGACTAACCATACCGATCGATAAGGATTGGCTGCGCTGCCACCGGCGTGTGCATGGGTTACCACACCCAACAGGGGGATGTAAGATTTGCTTACAATTGTGTGGGATTCATCATCGCGGGATGTTACTGGAGACCGCATGCATGAAGAATGAGATTTACCGAGAAATTGGAGGCCAACAAATGTGAAGTGGATAAGTGAGATAAATTAATTATGACGAAAACAAAAAAATGTTAGCCAGTTGGACTCGAATCACGCACGTTGCGATTATCAGACCTCTGCATTCTCCACTGCTCTGCTCGTGCTTCAGAACATAGGTAGGTTAAAAGGGAAGAAGAGTACGACAGTACGATACTATGATAATTTGGTTTCACATGCTTTTTCTGCTGAACGAGAATTGGAGAGAATCGAAGCAAGTGAATTTAATTACTTTTAGCGGTATTGAAAGTAATAACCAAATAACTAACGATAACAGATAATTAAGGATAATTAATGTCATGAAACATGATTTAAATGTATGAAAAATAATTAGATAGAAAATTTTGTTATAATTTCAAGAATTCAATGAAATTTAAAGTGTATTTAAAGTGAATGAATGACCGAGTAATGGTAAGATTTTAAATATTTGGTCAGCAGGCTGTGTGGTTTTGAAAGACTAGTACGTGCCTTTCGTCATTCTCTGCGGTATTCGCTGCGGAGGATGATAAAAAATGCAACTAACATACACACTTAGAAGAATTCATGTAAATTTAGGTGCTCTGAGAGTGACACATACGAGCTACCCACTCTAAACTATAGTTCTAATATCAAGTAAGTAAGCTATGTAATGTAGCCTATATATCTTGCAATGAGCACTCATACAAAGGATTTCCAGTGAAAACTAGATGTATGAGTGCTCATTGCAAGACAGCCTATATTACATGATATAAACCATAGTCTGTACGGGGTATTAATTATTTTAAAGTATTTAATTCATAGCCTTATTTCATTGTAGTAATCGGTTGCTAATGTTGTGTTTGTATGTAAAATCATGTTAATGGGTCAGTATTTTAATTCTGTTTATAGAGTATCCAAAAATATCTCTCTTTCAGCGAATCAGTTGGAATAGGGAGAGTATATTTTGAACCGTAAAATTCAAGTGATCTTATTTACTCATGGTTTCACGCTGGTTGTTCAGACTTCAACGTTGAGCTGTTTAAGATTTCTCGGGAAAACATGGAACCGTTCATTGAGAAGAGAGAACCACGATTAACAACATGTGACTATAATATGAGAATAACCGCAAGCTGCATGAGTACGACATTCTTAGCCTAGAAGATCAGGGATGTTGGGATAGACCCATTTTGTGGTCGGATCGAGTCGCGTTTTGAGGAATTTTCTTCTGTAAAGATGGATTACGTTGGACTGGTGAGGACGTTAATTAGTATCCTGCTACTTACTTCTTTTCGATGTAGGACTACGTCTGTGATTTCTATATGAAGGTAAACTTTGTGAAAACCTAAAATGGAACATAAAACAAAATTGTGAAAGATTTTGAGCGTTAATAACTCAGCTGCCCCTGGTCCAATTTCAATTATCACCAATCGATCAGAAATATGGCTTAGGCATTGTCCAAAAGCGTCGAATTAACTAACAAATTCACCAATTACCTACATGCATATGCTGCTTCCCCAGCACAGTCGTCAGAGAGTAGTAAGTAGACGAAACAAGTCGAAGTGGCATTCGCCTCCGATCCTCGGGTGCGTGCGAATAGGGAGGATGGAATTGCGTAATATTTTGCACACTCATCGCCATATTCAGAACCACACGCTTCCAACGACCACACAAAATGCTCTCCAGAGTTGTAATCTTGTAACCAAACTTGGAAACACTCAAAAAATATATCACATATGTAAAGCATAAAATCCATGTGAATTTTCACATAGCTTTCCAAAAAAAGTTGACGACAACCTAAAGAAATCGCTTATGGACTTTGTCGTTCAGGTTTTTCCTGGTAATTTTTGTTAAATATACTCGAAATAATTGAAAAAAAAGGTTTTTCCCATACATTTTTAACCGCTTTACTACCATTCCCCAGAGAGTCAAAAGATTCAAATTTGAAAGAGAAAATCCACTCGATCGCAATATCTCAACATTCCATGTATTTTGATGACACTCTGTAACATTTTGTGGGGGAGGGAGGATTAACATTTGAAGTCCCTCCCATTTAACATATTCTGCAAGAAAATACTATATAACAAAATTTGCTAGGAAAAAACTGAACGATAATGAATGATTTCTTTTGACTTATTTTGACCATAATATGCATCCAAAGCGTTCCATCCGCTTTTCCAAATTTCTAACTTACAATCAATGGAACAGTACAGCCGTTGGTCCTCGGTCCATGAGTTTGATAGGTTTAGGTTCAGGGCTGGGAGCTGCCTCCCTGGCGTCGGTAGGTACTCAGTATGGAAACCAAAATCGACGGAAAAACACATCGATTGATCAAATAATGTCATACACTCAAAAAATTCCACACGTAATCATCATGTGTCTCAAACTTAATTTTGGACTTATTGTGAAACACATCTATTTCATGTGTGAATCTTATGCTATGAATCATGCCTGAATACTATGGATTAGAATTGTGACACACTTTGATTATATGTGCCTCATTTGGTGATATCAATAGCTTTGCACATCATAATTCAATATTCTACAATATTCTACTTTATCGACTTCTACTTTACCGACTCTAAAAATGAATCGACAAATGTATAAACAAAACTGCCAGAGGCCAGAGCTTTTCTTTTTAATGGGTCTGACTTGGGATTGGATCATGGACTGTTGGGATGTGCTGCTGCCGGAGTGTTCGGTCGATCTCACTGTGCATTTTTTTTTTGACATTTAGATGATCTTTATTTCTTGTATTTGTTAGGTTTACATGTATGGATTATCAAGTGACTGTTATTAGAGTATGACCACCTTGGTGGGATTGGTTTGTTTTGAATTTGAAAAAGGAGACTACTTATAACTACTATTTACAACTACAATTAACCTGTAACTACTATATACACCTAACCTACTATATACAAATTGCTTATCAAAGCATGTTCTGATGTATTGCATTTCTGCATAAACCTAGTCTTAATGTCATCAATTTTGAAATCTAATTTTGGAATGTTCGCCTCTTGGTGGAGGTCTGCAATTCTTGTGTCAAAGGGACGATCAAGGATCATCCTAAGCACTCTGTTCTGAGCAACCTGGATTTTGTTCCTGTGAGTCTGAGCACATGATTCCCACACCGGAGCTGCGTAGAGGATCGCAGGTGCTATGATTTGTTTGTAGACAGCCAGTTTGTTCACCCTTGAGAGGTGGGATCTACGGCAAATCAGCGGATACAGAGACCTAACCAAGGTGGAACACTTGATTACGGTTTTCTCCACATGCGAGCGGAATAGGAGCTTTTCGTCAAACAACATCCAGAGATAGGTTACTTCGGCCGACCACTCAACCCTTGTGCCATCCATGATTACAGTACAAGAGGGAGCTGGTTTTAGTTTGGGAGATTGCCGATGGAGGAACATTATTGTTTGGGCTTTGGAAGCATTGATTTTGATTTTCCACGTGGTGGCATAATCAGCAAAGGCGCCAAGGCATCGTTGAAGCTTGTTTGTTATTTCACGAGGCATCCTTCCCTTGACGGTTATAGCAGTATCATCTGCGAACAGAAATAACACGCAACCGTTACGCAAGGGAGTAATGTCGGAAGTGTAGATGCTGTATAACAAAGGGCCCAACAGACTTCCTTGCGGAACACCTGCTGGAATGGAAAATATGCTTGAATTGCAACCATTCAACGATACCCTGAACGACCTTTGCTGAAGGTAGTTACGGGTGATTTTAACAAGATGCAAAGGAAAGTTGAAGTAACAAAGCTTGTATACAAGCCCATTGTGCCAGACATTATCAAACGCTTTCTCAACGTCTAACAATGCCATGGCTGTAGACTTGGATACAGCCTTGTTACTTCGGATGTTATTCATCACCCGTACTAGCTGATGATTTGTGGAGTGCCCCTTCCTGAACCCGAACTGTTCCGGTAGGAGAATGTTGTGTTCCTCGACAAACTTGAGCAAACGATTGAGAATAAGTTTCTCGAACAATTTGCTCAGCGCTGAAAGGATGCTGATTGGTCTGTAGCTTGAAGCTAGCGTTGGGTCCTTCCCGGGTTTACGAATTGATATGATTTTCGCTGTCTTCCAGATACTTGGAAAATAGTGCAGTTCCAAGCATCTGTTGAAGATAGCAGCCAGCAGAGAGTGAACCTTCATGCTGAGATTTTTCAATACTAGGTTGAATATTCCGTCAAACCCGGGGGCCTTTATGTTTTTGGTGCATTTCAACGTTGAGCAAATCTGTTCCACTGTGATTCTATCCTCCGGAGGGATGGCACAAGGGGAGGAATCAAGGTTGAGTACGCATTGCTCAACCTGAACTTCGAGCGGACTTTGGATGTTGAAGCCAAGCAAGTGCGATTTGGCAATATGCTCACCAATCGCATTTGCTTTCTCCTGAGGGGTGATTATGAGCCGATCGTCATCATTTTCATCTATGAGTTGAGGAATGGGTTTGGGGTGCGTCTTTAGGACCTTGGCAACCTTCCAGAATGATCTGGAGCGGTCATCCAGATTCTGGATGAGCCGCCCGAAACTTTCGTTCCGGAGTGAGACCATTCTGGAAGCAATCTCCTTGTTTAGATCGGCCATTTCACGTTTCCACGCTAGATCTCCGGTTTTTTGGTACTGGCGTCTACGAACATTTCTCAGTCGAATCAATAGTTGGGTGTGGGAATCAATGGCAATAAACTTACCCCTCACAGGAACTCGTCGGACGCACGCCTCGTCAGCCACGGTTATGGCTTGGTGAAGTCCCCCCAATGCTCGGTCGATGTCCTCCACGGAGTCAAGCGGCGGGTTGTCGATGAAGTGCCTGTCTACCACGCGTCCAAACTGGGCCCAGTTTACGCGATGGTAGTCCTTGCGCAGGCTTGGAGCAGGAGCTACGTTGTATCCCAGTTCAGCCACCACCGGTTGATGGTCGGAGCTGAGTTCGTTCAAGGCTACCGGCTTGGACAAGCCAGTATTTGTAAGAAACAGGTCTAGCGTCGATGGGTTACCTGACGGTGAGATGAATGTTGGCTCGTCCGAGAACCAAACGGAGTACAGCCCGTGCTGCGAATGGTCGAACAGCAGACGACCGTTCTGGTTCTGCTGGTAGTTCCGCCAGGCCTCATGACGAGCATTCAGATCTCCTCCAAAAACGAAGCGGGAACCGGTACGGGTGATGGTGGCCAGGTCTTTCTTGAATTTAGCCGCTAGTCTGCTGCTGGCGGCACACTGTCGAGGGCAGTAGACAGCGATGAACTGGACGTATCCAGTCACCGACTCCACCTCCACACCAAGGGCCTCGATGATAGAGGTGCGGATATGGGACAGACTGCGGTATTTTATCCCTTTTTTGACGATGATCGCAACACCACCCCCCCTGGACATGGTACGATCAAGCCGAATGATGTTGAGGTCCGGTAACCAGCAACTGTCGCCGGACTTGAGGTGGGTCTCGGTGAGGAGGCCCACGTCGATGGTATGCTTGCGGAGGAAGTCCGCAAGCTCGATGGTTTTTGCTCTTAAGGAGCAAGCGTTCCATGTGATTATGTATAGTGGTTTAGACGCCATAATGCATAACCAGTTTCACGATAGTTTCAAACTGTTCGTTCTTGTTGGTGCACTTGCGGAAAGCGCTTGTAACATGGAAGAACATGTTCCAACACTCGTCCACCGAGTACATACCTTCTAGCGTAGGCGGTGTTCTCCAGGATCCAGGGGGGAGTGGAATTTGTTCACCGGGCGTTGGTTGGTGTTGGCGGTGTTCTCCAGGATCCAGGGGGGAGTGGAATTTGTTCACCGGGCGTTGGTTGGGGGGGAGCGGGTTGCACTCGCGGTTGCTGGTTGGTTCGAAGAGGCGGAAAATCGCCTGGCCCGAAAGTCGGGGACTTATTTTTCTTACGTCCTGGTTGGTTGGAGGTCGATGCATCCTTTCGGATACGCTTGAACTCCTCGCGTTTGGGGCACTGCTTGTCAGAGCCCTGATGAGCACCGCCACAGTTGACACACTTGATAACCTCAGGACTGTCATCTGGGCAGTCGGAGGAGGCATGGTTCTGGGTGCAGAAGCTGCAGCGTGGGTTGATGTTGCAATTTTGGGTGCCGTGTCCGAAGTTGAGGCAGCGCTGACATTGCGTTACATCGCGGCAGCCACCACGGTAGGCCTCCCAACGGATGATGACGTAGAAGAGCGAGCGGATTGCTTGCAACGCATTAAGCGTCACCGTCCCCTTCTTGAAGTGTACCAGGAAAAGCCAATCCTGGTACTTCCTCTGGCTTTCGTTCCTCCTCTTGATCCGAAAGACGGCGATGGGAGCCAGCTTGTACTGGTCTTTAATTTCAGCTTCGATCACCTTCGTATCGAAATTCGGAAGGCTTCGGATGACTACCTTAAATGGCTTGTCGCCCGGGATGTCGTGTGTAAAAAATTCCACTTTGGAATTCTTCAGCGAAGCCAAAGCTTTGTTGTAGTCCGCTTTGGTGTACTCGGCAGCGACACCAAGGGATGCCATCTCTTGAGCCAGTTTGTCGAGTGGTACTGACTTCACCACCAGAGGTGGGAGTTTCACTTTCGGACCGTTCTGGCCGCCCGTGGCCAAGTTTTCAACGGACCCGCCGAAATCACCGACGTCACTACCGTTGATTGCTGTGGCGTTATCCTGGGGACCACTATTCATTGGGGTATGGACACTTCCACGGTCGGATGCGTCTCTCTTCGTCTTTTTGCCGCCTTGGGCAGCGTTAGACTGGGTCGCAGGGTTCGAACCCTGGTTCGACCCTGTCTTCTTCTTCCGCTTCAACATCACACGCGATGCACCGAAACGACCGAACACGTGAACAAACGCGTAGCACTATTAATATCACTGGCACTGAGCGAGCGAATCAAACAACCGACTGTACTGCACAACGGTATGATGCAGAATGAACTCATGAACTCACTGTGCCACGGTTGTTCTCTTATATGAGGCGGGTTGATAGGATAAAGTCACAAGTCTTGTTTTCGATGTTTACCTCTTTGAGCAAGCAATTCACATCGCATTGAAATGCAAAACACTTTAAATCCATTTGTTTTGAACAGTTGTATGATTCAATGTGCAATACACTTGAATAGATAGTGAACGATTTTCAACATTTCAAAGTTTGAAACACAATAAATTAACGTGTATAACACGTTGAACTAAGGTTAAATACACTTAAAGTAAATGTGATTGTGCATTTAAAAAATCAAGTGTTTGTGGAATTTTTTGAGTGTAGACAAAACATTCACACTGCCGGACTACGCTGTATGACATTTTGTTCACACCCCTGAGCGGGAAAGCCAATAACAGGCTACATGCAATGCTGCCATCTCCCCTGTTTGTGATTAATTCAATATTTTTTACCTTTGTAATTGGAACGTTTATGTTCCAAAAAAGGACCTTTTAGTTATATTTATTCAGTTTTTGATATTTATTCACCATTAAAAACATCCACTCATTTAAGTTATTGGTTTGAATTTCGTTTTTGCATTTTTAAAAAAAATTATATTCACTGCTAGAGGTAATACATCTGGCAATGCTTGTTCAATGATTCTTTAACGTTTGTTAGCAAAGAAGTGGAGTCGAAGTGATTTTCTTGGTGTTTATTTTGTTCACCAAGAAATTTGACGTCTAGTTTATATTATTTTTTATTATTTTTTATAACGGCGCCGGTGGTGTAGTGGTAAGCGTGAGTACCTCTCACCCCAGCAGGCCTGGGTTCAATCCCAGTCGGCGCCGCCAGGATGTTCTGAGGCATAACATCTCTGATCACGCCTCCTTCGGATGGGAAGTAAAGCCGTTGGTTCCCGGTTCATGAGTTGATGGGTCGATAGGTAGGGTCCAGGTGTGGGAGCTGCTTTCCTGGCACGTCGGTAGCATTGGTGCTCAGCACGGAAAACAAGATCGACGGAAAAAACAAACCAAAGGAAAAAAAAAATATATATATTTTTTATATTTTCGATTGCGTGTAATTGTGAAATGCTACGAAGAACACAAGTAAGTGAATGCATTGATGTTTGTTACGTATCATCTTTTATGTCAAAGATGGATTCCGTAACGTGTAAAACTAGTTATTACTAAGTGTGTATACTGCGGTGCTGGTGGTGTAGTCTATTAAACCATGATTTGTAAAATGTGATAAACTTCCAGCTTAAAGTTTGGCGGATATTATCCACGCTTAGCAGTGATCCGAGTTTACTTTAAACTTAATATAATTTAATGTTCTTAATAGTCCTGTACACAGTTCGAAATAGTAGTGTAAATTTCTGTTCAATATGATGCACATAAATGGAGCGTCACATATCATATACGTTTACATTATAAATCATGTAAAGTTCTGACACATGTCATGCAATGTAGCAAATATTGTATAATATTAAATAATAAACAACATTGTTTACAAGTTGTTCGGTTGCGGGAAATGAAATACAAGTTTACGTGAATAA
Organism: Ochlerotatus camptorhynchus; assembly: GCF_037179485.1. Lineage (NCBI taxonomy): Eukaryota > Metazoa > Arthropoda > Insecta > Diptera > Culicidae > Ochlerotatus > Ochlerotatus camptorhynchus. The sequence continues at coordinate 1,765,449 of NW_027040773.1, forward strand.
ATGTTTACATCACATATAAAATTCAGAATTTTTATCTGTGTATCCTTAGGTAATAAAATTTCTACGCGGAATGGCCTTAATACTTTTGCATACGCCCATGAAGATTGGGTACAGAGAAGCTACTGTAGCATACCGCTTGGAATGCTACGATACTGTTTTACACCTGATGCTACTGCTGCTGGTGGTCTGTTCAATTGGAGATGAAATGCAATATGTTACCTCACACATTCTCACACACACACTAGCTGGGATATGAAACGCTACAGGCTATCGCAAGTTTTACGGTTTGCTATGGCGGGTGAACTAGCTATGCTGGTATTTTCGATTTTCAATTCAACCGCGATTCAATATGCATCTTTCAGCCCAATTTTACGCTATCCTCGCGCTGCCAATCGATTTTTCTGTCAGATTGCATTTAGTATTGCATCAACAGCAGCAGCAGCAGCAGGTCCACGGTTTCGATAATTGGACTACAATAAACTCGGGAAAACAAATAAAACGGCATGGAAAACACATGGAAAAGAGGAAAAGGGAATTTAGCTCGCGCTATAGTTGCAGATTGATGAAAAAGTATGTTGGTAGCCGTGGTAGGGCAAACCTTGTTTTACACGTGGTGCAATTTGAGCGGTTGCAGCGGAAACAGGCGGATCAATTTGATTATGGCCTTTTATTAGAGTTGAATTGTTTGTAATATGATTGAGCGCAGACCTGCAAACAGGATACGATTTTATTGCTGGATTTTGAAGCATTTGAAAGCGGGTTTCGATAAATGTTTATCAAATGAACATATGGACTTGATTTTGGATTTTTGCACTGCCTCAATCCAAACTCCAGCTGTTTCCTCAATGCCATTCAAATGTTCACTCGGAAATAGATACGTACGGAGAGGGCTAACCGACATAAATGAAACAATCCGAGTGGAACGCCCTTTTTCTCGGTAATAAAGTTCATCATCTGATTAGGATCTTTTGCTCGTTTCGTCGGAGCAGTAAGCACTGCACTGCATTCAGTTCACCTATAGCCTCCACACGTGGGTGGGCAAAAGTAAAAATGGACCCAGATATAAAAAGCCCAGCTGAAGCTTATCTTTCGGAGTGGGACGTAATTCTAGGGATGCTGCGTGCCCGAGAGCAACCTTGGCATCGTTATCGTAATTAACATCTCCTCTTATTATCCTGTGTGCTCCCAGTGATGGTGCAGTGTTTAGCCGTCTTCTGCTGAGTAGCTGCTCTTTTTTCCGGCTGAGGTCGACTACCTAAGAGAACCGGGAAGTGGCGGTTATGGTGCAACTTTAGGCCCTGCAGCATGCAATGCAGTGCGATCATACGACGTGATGTGCACAGTCACTAGAAAGGCGCTGTGAGATAGTACTTTGTGTTCAGGAACTCGCAGATGTGTACGTAGGTAAGTTTTAACATTTAATTAATTAATTAAGTTTTGTTTTGACAGAAATTCGAAAAAAAAAATCAACGGCGAAATACAAAAGCATTGTTTGCAGAATGCAATGTGCAACCGAACCGAAGGCCATAAAACAAACTTTTGCTCCTCCTACTTCGTGTTTTTCTTCATTTGTTATTTGTAGACTTGTCTTGAGACTTATAAAGCTATATTATTTAGTTCCGGCTACATTGAAAATAATTTTTTCTAAAGTTATCGACTGTAAGTCATGTAGTTAAATATGTTTGGAAATAGGGTATCTCATTCTGGTTGGACCTATCCCAAAAAATCAATCTATGACCTTTTTTAAAAGTGCTGGTTTAGTCAATATGTTCTCGAAAACTTTTGCTAAAAGCTTATTACTATCACTTTTCTTTCATAATTTACATGTATTTTATGAGTATTTTTAAATCATTTGGGTTACAATGTGGTTTAAAAAAATGATCACTTTCAAAACATGGGCTCACTTAAGAACATCCACGAGAGGAATACTTTTTTACAGTTTTTATGCTTTTGTGCTATACTGCTATACTATGTTTGTTTAATTATGCATCAATTTGACTAAAAAAGATTGATTTATTGACAAAATTCGATTAACTAAATATGATCATGGTTGGACCTAGTAGTTTCCTATGTTGGCCGCAAGGTGTGCTTCAGTTTGTTTACAGTTTTTTTACGCGCAGCTGAATCGAATCAGAAGTTATTCCATTTTTATGATTTTGACATTATTCGACTGGATCGTGATGATTTGCGTGGAGGAAGGGTACTTTTGGGGATCAAAAAGGGCCATTCCTTCTATAGAGTGAATCTTCCACAATTTCCAGGCATTGATTGTCGCATGTCAGGCTTTTACTAAAGGCAAGAGCCTACTTCTGTGTATATTCCTCCCCGAGTTTCGGTTTATCAAAAACAACTTTCAGGCATCTGTTCAGCTCTTCCTACTTCACGGTTGATTATAGGAGACTTTAATTCCCACGGTACAGGCTGGGGGAACTGTATGATGACAACCGTTCTACTTTGATATATGACCTCTATGACAACTTAAATATGAAAATTCCTAACAATGGAGAAGTGACACGTATGGCTGGTCCATCCTCGAATGGAAGTAGATTTGACCTCACCCTTTGCTCTAATTCAATATCGTTGGATTGCATGTGGAATGTAATCCAAGATTCCCACGATAGTCATCACTTGCCGATCAAAGTTTCAGTTGCCAGTGGATTCAATCCGTCGAAACCCGTCAACGCGTACGATCTTACCCGTAATATCGATTGGACAAACTTCCTCTCCAATCTGATCTTGGACAGCGCGCTTCAAGCTCAAACTCGGTCGGTTTCAGGATTGTTTTCCGTAGGAAACCTCTTTCCCCTTGGTGGGACCAGCAATGCACTGAGTTTTATCGTAAAAAGTTCGACGCGTTTAACCCTTTCCGGAAACGTGGAACACCCATGCATTTCGAAGCGTACTCGGCTCTTGAACGCGAACTCAAGAGCCTCATCGAAGCCAAGAAACGCGGATACTAGCGGCAATTCGTGGATAAATTACGCTTTGGATTACGCTTTGTATGAGATGGATAATAACTAGGCACGCCATGACTTTTCATACACATTTCCTGACAGTTGGTAAAAGGCCATTTGGATTGAAGCTGCTGCACGGGTAAGTTCAACATTCACTAGCTGCGTCGTGGGTGATTTGCCCATAACCAATATCGGCGGATTTTCACATTTCTGGCGATCCTGCCAGGAGGTAATAAAGGGCAAATCACCCACTTGCAAGGAAAATCGTAAATTTGAACGCGACCGGGACGGCCGTTTTGAATGCGAGTGAGGACGGATTTTTGCAAAAATCGTCTCCTCGCCGTGGCAAGGCCACAGGCAGTGCTGAGATTTGTCATTGTCATTGACAGACTTTTGTGCGATATTGACAAAATTGTTTTTCACATAGTCAATGATAGACTTGATCCTCAAAAAAATCTTTGTCAAAATCTCATTCATTTTTTCGTCAATGACAAAGATTCACCTGGTAACAAAAAGTGTAATTTCTTGCATTCTGAGACACATTATTGTTATCCAAGCGGTTCAGGACGTAGATGCTTATTCACTTTAATGGCTCCATGTAATTGTTTTGCTCAAGCCATTTAATTTCATTTCAAATTTAGCTAATAAACAAATCAGCACATGTTCGTCACTGACAAAAATGCTACTGACAATTGACATGGTTTGCCTTGACGATGACTGTTAGCTCAAACGAGTGACCAAAGCAGAATTTTGAGTATCACCGTGTATTGTCGAAATTTTGCAGCACTGGCCACAGGAAAGAACGCGACCGAGACGGCCGTTTTGATGCGATTGAGGACGGATTTTTGCAAAAATCGTCTCCTCGCCGTGGTAAGGCCACAGGAAAGAACGCGACCGGGACGGCCGTTATGAAAGCGAGTGAGGACGGATTTTTGCAAAATCGTCTCCTCGCCGTGGTAAGGCCACAGGAAAGAACGCGATCGGGACGGCCGTTCTGAATGCGAGTGAGGACGGATGTGCAAAAATCGTCTCCTCGCAGTGGCAAGGCCACAGAAATAGCACGCGACCGTTCAAAAAAAAAAAACAAAAAAACTGGTATCATTATCATGCCAACGAAAACTAATGAGCATTTTATGGCATTTAACAGAATTTTCGAGATGGCTGACGAGGGAAAATACATCCGGGAGCGGAGAAACGAGGAAGAAAATGGCAGACGACGAACGCAGCGCGGGATTGGACAGTGAAAGTTGCGACAGCCTAGAGGACGGCGATAATCCGACGGATCACGAAGGAGCATCTAGCGAGTTTGGCTCGGAAGATGACTGCAACACGGAATCAGATAGCGGAGGTGGCATGGAACATCCTACAGAACAACCGATTGACGAAACTGACGCTCGAGAAAGGCAAGCGGACTTGTTCTCAAGCACAGCCATTCGGTCGGACAACGCCCCTGGAACAGCGGTAGGCAACGTTACCATTGACCGAATTGAAAAATTAGAGCAAACGCTTGAAAAGCTTCTGGATGCGTTCAAAGAACCCACGAGACCAGCGAAAACTGTCCCACCCGCCCGCGATGCGGACTTGACATGGACCAGCTCCCACGCACCGGTATCCTCTGCAGTCGAGTATAGATCATGCAGCGTTCGTTGGGAAAACATTAAACCTTTTCCAAAAGACATCCCATCGAACAAGATGTGGGAGGCTTGGAATTCTTATATTGAGAATTTCGAGATTGTCCTCTCCCTCAGCAATGCTCGGGACCCAGTGCGCAAAACGCAGCTACTTTTCTTCTCCATGGGGGAGCAGCTGCAAAACATCGTTCGAGCGGCAAAGCTTCGTCCGAAGAGTTAGTGAGAAACGTTGACGAATACTTCAGATTGATGACCGACACGGCCGCAGAGCACGAGGCATTCTCAAATATGAGGCAGCAAAAAGGAGAGTCAGCAGTTACATTCCCCTGGATTCGATTTCCCCTGGGTTACAGCGCCATCATGTTGTCAAAGAGGGTTTTTAAGTGGGGAAGTCGCCGTTAGTGGCGCTTAAGTCGAATAGGAATCTTTACACAAGTTTTTAAAGAAATTTTGTTCGAGCCTCCATGTCTGTTCTCTGTGTGCAAAAGTGAAATACGGGTTTTAAAAAATTGACAGCATTCAGTAATTCATTATAACTTGTATAACTTTTATACCAAAGGAGAGGGAAGATATGAGATGGATAATAACTAGGCACGCCATGACTTTTCATACACATTTCCTGACAGTTGGTAAAAGGCCATTTGGATTGAAGCTGCTGCACGGGTAAGTTCAACATTCACTAGCTGCGTCGTGGGTGATTTGCCCATAACCAAAATCGGCGGATTTTCACACTTTGGAATACGCTTTGGAACGTCGACGAATACGCTGAGGAGTACTCGGATCGTTGGATTCTCAAGTTCGCGCTAAAAGTATGTCTCGATGATTCCTCTTGAATCGACGAATTCGGTAAACGAGATGAGCAAGTCTTTTTCAATGCTAGAGCTACAACTCGCGCTCCTTTTGTGTGGCAATTCGGCTCCGAAGAACCTCCCAGACGTCACTAAAAGGCGCATGTTGAACTTGTTTGGTCAGTCCCTGGAGCTCAATATTGTTCCGGATGATTGGAGACAGGTGAGAATCATAGCCATTATAAAGCCTGGCAAACCCACGTCAGATTGCAACTCGTACCGACCCATCGCGATGTTGTCGTGCATACGAAAATTGTTGGAGGAAATGATCCTTTTTTGCCAGGACAAATGGGTTGAGACGAACCACTCTCAGATACTCAATTTGCTTTCCGTAGGGGCTTTCCACAGAAATTTTGGCTTGGCTTTTGCTAAAATAGAGCAAATGGCTTCTGTGTTCTTGGACATTAATGGGGCTTTTGATTCAGTATCCGTTGAAGTCTCGCAATATCTTTATCTATATCTTTTCACATTTTTGTTCGCCTTGTTTACGTTCGTGTATTACCATAGAATTTGTGTGTGTTAGTGTTCAAAATTGTGCGTAAACCATACTATTTTCGACAATCTCTCCGAAACGTGTGGAATATCGATTCATTTCGTGCTGTCGTTTGCTGTAATCAACACGTCATCCTCGCATCATCGAATCCCGACCCGTCTCCATCTTTTCACTGTGCAGCTCCGTCAAAGCAGAATGGACCAAAAACAATGCGGAGAATGTCAGCTCGTTATCAACGAGCTCGAGCCGCTGCGCTGTGGTTTTTGCGAAACATTCTACCACATCAGCCAGCAGTGTTGCGGTATTAATATCCGCAATCTGAAGGAACCATTATCAGCTGGAAAGATACTCTTCGTTTGCAATTCCTGTCATGGAGTTCTACAGGGCCGCTCTATCCGCTGTTTCATCGACGATCAGCAGCAACAACAAATGCAACCCCCCTTGCTTGCTTCGTTGCCAGATCAGGTTCGGAAACTGCATGATGCCGTGGTTGAGCTAAGTAAAAAAGTCGACAATTTCTCTGCTAAGCCACAACGCAACCCGTCACTGAGTGCTACACCAGTTTGGCCCGAACCGGGTGCAAAACGCCGTCGTGAAGACCGGCCTGATATTGACGTAAATGGAACGTAAACAATTGACTTGAGTGGTCTTTCCGTTCCCTCTATTGCTCCTTCTGGCTATATCTTTCTTGCCTGAACTCGCTCATCACCGATAACGACGTGCAGAGTATTGTGTCACGCTGTTTGAGCTTAACTGAACCTGTCGATGTGGTGCGTTTGGTTCCCAGAGGAAAAGTCGTATCCAGTATGACATTTGTGTCATTTAAGATCGGTTTGGATCCTTGTTTGAAAGATGCTGCACTCGATCCGGATCCCTGGCCTGCCGGATTACAGTTTCACGAGTTTATTGATTCGGCAAAAAACTAGCGTGCTACGTTTCTCCAGCTGTTGACACCATCGCCACAATTTCATCGGATCCGGGACACCCTAAAACAGGCACCAAGGAAGCTCCCGAGCCCCCCGACCCAGTCGCGCTTGCTGCTGACATCCGCCATCGTCATCGTCCCGGTCCTGTGGTCGGTGGTGGTATCGGGGGCTTCCGGCCTGCAACTCCAGGCGAGTATAATTGCGATTTCGAACTTTCGGTACCTGATTTCCCTTCAACTTCCAGTTCGCGTAGTGGCATCTTGAGTGGTCTCCGGATTTACTACCAAAATGTGCGTGGGCTGCAGACTAAAATCGACCCGTTTTTCCTGGCTGTCTCGGAGGCTGAGTACGATTTGATTGTTCTGACAGAAACGTGGCTGGATGACCGGATTTACTCACCGCAGCTGTTTGGATCGCATTATTTCGTCTTCAGAACCGACCGCTCTCCCCTAAACAGTCAAAAATTGCGTGGTGGTGGGGTTCTGATCGCCGTCACAACGAAACTGACCAGCTATGTAAGTACCTCGCCCATTTCAAGTCTGCTAGAGCAAATCTGGATTGTTGTGGATCTGCCAAGAACCAAGCTCAGTGTAGGCGCAGTCTACCTACCCCCCGACCGAAAAAACGACTGCACGATCATCCATGAGCACGTTAATTCGTTGGGCTCGATTTCGTCTCAATTGTGCCCCAATTCTGCCGCTCTCCTATTTGGCGACTACAACCAAGCTGGTTTACAGTGGCGTTTCTCTGACAGTGGCACACCATTCATTGATCCTCTGCTATCGCATATGCCGGTTGCTTGCTGTGAACTTCTGGACGGATTTAACATTCATGGGTTCAATCAGGCGAACATTTTTCCCAACCGTAATGGACGTTTGTTAGATATTGTTCTGGCAAATGACTCAGCATTACCAGACACTTCTGTTTCTCTACCGGTCGAGCCACTGATCGATCTAGATGCCGACCATCCCGCTCTCGTCGTGTCACTAAGTTTATCCACTTCAATTGAATATATACCGTTTTCCGAGTGCTGCTTTCTGGACTTTCGCCGGGCCGATTACACTGCATTGAACAATGCGCTTGCGGAAATAGATTGGCACTGTATCGAAACGGCCGTTAGTGTCAATGATGCTGTGGATTGTTTCAGCTCTGCGCTGGAAGAAGTTATTTTCCGCACTGTCCCAGCAAGACGTCCCCCGCAGAAGCCTCCATGGTCGAACCCACGCCTACGTAAACTAAAACGTCAGCGCTCCGCCGCACTCCGAAGGTACTGCAGCTCTCGCTCACCGTTCTACAAGCAAAAGTTTAATTTCGCAAGTCGTCGCTATCAAAACTACAACCACTTCCTCTATAATCGGCACGGTCGAACCCGAAAGGTTTTTGGTCGTTTGTAAATTCAAAACGGAAAGAATCCGGGCTGCCTTGTTCCATGTTCCTCGGAGATGATACGGCCTGCAGCGAAAGTGAAAAATGCAGCTTGTTTGCTCGTAAATTCAAACAAGTCTTCCACGATTTTCCGCTTCACCGACACAGGTGTTGGTCGCAACCTCCGGGATGCCACGTGATTTTTTTAGTTTTGACATACCTCACATCACTGAAGACATGGTGATAGCCGTAACACGCAAAATGAAGAACTCATTCGCCGCTGGTCCTGACGGAATTCCCTCGTCAGTCTTAAAGCGATGTGCAGTCAACCTCTGCCTTCCACTTGCGCGACTTTTTAATTTCTCGGCACAGCAAAGTGAATTCCCCTCCCGCTGGAAGCTTTCCTATTTTTTTCCAATTCACCAAAAAGGAGACAAACGGAATGTCGCTAATTATCGTAGGATTTCCTCCATGTGCGCCTGCTCTAAACTTTTCAAGATTATTGTAAATGATGCTCTGTTTATTTGCTGTAAAAATTATATCGATACGGACCAACATGGTTTTTACCCCAAGCGATCGGTTTCCACGAACCTGGTGCAGTTTACCTCTGACTGTCTGCGAAGCTTGGATGCTGGATGGCAAGTTGATGCTGCATACATGGACTTAAAAGCCGCTTTTGACAGGGTGGATCATGAAATCCTGCTTGCTAAGTTGGAGATACTAAGTGTCTCGTCTACGGCTGTGAAATGGTTCAGATCGTACTTAGTGAATCGCTCGGTACGAGTCAAGATTGGCGCGACGGAATCAAATCTTTTCTCAAACAACTCGGGAGTCCCGCAAGGCAGCAACCTGGGACTTCTGCTGTTTTCGATCTTTTTAAACGACATCGCTCTGTTGTTACCATCTGGATGTCGTCTTTTCTACGCAGATGACGCCAAAATCTACAAAATTATCAAAAGCCTCTCGGACTGTTGGGATCTCCAGCATATGCTATGTATTTTCGCTGACTGGTGCACGAGAAATTTGATGGGCCTGAGCATTGAAAAATGCAACGTCATCTCCTATCACCGTAAAAACGAACCAATTATGTTTGACTATGTGCTCTTTGGACGTTGCATTGCCCGTGTAGAACAAATAAAGGATCTCGGTGTTACTCTGGACTGCAGGCTTACCTTCAAAATCCATTATAACGACATCATTTCCCGAGCCAATCGCCAACTGGGTTTTATTTTCAAAATTGCCGATGAGTTCCGGGACCTGTTATGCCTCAGATTACTTTACTGCTCACTTGTGCGGTCTATAATAGAATCAAGTGCAGTTGTATGGTGCCCTTTCCAAGCCACTTGAATCGCTAGAATCGAATCTGTTCAACGAAAGTTTGTGAGATATGCTCTTCGTTTCTTGAACTGGCGTGACTCATCGAACCTGCCACCGTACGAGTAGCATTGCCGTCTTCTGGGCATCAAACCGCTAGTGGTGCGACGGACGGTCGCTCAAGCTATGTTTGCTGGAAAGCTTCTCACGGGTGACATCGACTGTCCAACGTTGCTGGCCAAGCTAAATATGTATGCTCCTGAGAAACCTCTTCGTCAACGCGAATTTCTGTTTTTGGAGCCACGAGGCAGAAATTTTACGCAGAATGAGCCAATTCGTGCAATCAGCTGACAATTTAACTACTTTTATTGCGAATTTGACTTTAACGTATCAGCAAATGTGTTTCGTCACCGTTTACTTGACCGTTTTCGTTTCGTTGAGCATAATTATTTAGATTAAGTTTTATTCATTAAGGCATTAATTGTCAGTTTTTTTTTTTTTTTTTTTAGTTCTTTATTAAGGAAATTTTTAGCCTATGGCTAGTTCATCTCCGAAAAATTAATTGTCAGTTGAATTATTAAATAAACAAATAAACAAATAAACAAGTCCTTTCAGACAAACTCCACGCTTGTGGCCTTTCTCCATTAATTAATAACTTTTTGTACAATTTGCTGTCAGAGAAACAAATGAGCTTTTCTCATGGAAACTCTACAGTTTTGTGATTTAGTTACATGGGTCTCCCCCAGGGCTCATGTTTAAACCCTCTTTTGTACAACTTGTACGTCAGATAAATTGATTGTCTAAGCGACAACTGCACGTTGAGACAACTTGCAGATGACGGCGTTGTGTCCTTCAATTATCTTGGGGTTTGGTACGATTCCAAATGCACCTGGAGATTCCACATTGAGTATCTGGAGCAGAAATGCCAACAGGGGATCAATTTCTTCCGTACAATTACCGGAACATGGTGGGGAGCTTATCCGCAAGATATTCTAACGCTGCACCGGACAACTATTTTATCGGAGTACGGTAGTTTTTGTATCCATTCGACGGGTAAAACTCTCATCATAAAACTGGAACGTGTCCAGTATCACTGTCTTCGTATTGCGTTAGGATGCATGCACTCGACTCATACAATGAGTCTTGAAGTGTTGGCGGGTATGTTGCCACTCTCTGATCGGTTTTCGGAATTGTCCTTCAGGCAATTTGCAAACTTTGAGAAGCTTTTTGAGCTAAACCCTCAAACTCGTTTTATGTCATTGCACTAACTGTACATTACACAGGATGTCAGCACTTCGCAGCATAATGCCAATCGTGTTTGCTTCTTTGACTTCGGCAAGTTTGGCCAAGTTGATTCCGCAAGATCGTTCTTCACAGATGGATCTCTAATATAGGCTTCCACTGAGCAGCCCCGCTTGTGTAGCGGTAAGCGTGATAGCCTCTCATTCCAAAAGGCCTGGGTTCAATCCCAGTTGGTACCGCTGGGATTTTTTGAGGCATAAAATCTCTGATCACGCCTTGAGGGAAGTAAAGCCGTTCGTCCCCGGTCCATGAGTTGATTGGTCGATATGTAAGGCCCATGTGTGGGAGCTATCTTCCTGGCGTCGGTAGCATTGGTACTCAGTATGGAAAACAGAATCGACGGAAAACAAATCAATATGGTTCAGGTATTTATAACGAATTTCATAGTGCCTCTCCTCCGCTCCAAGCTCCTTGTTCCGTATATGTTGCTGAGGCGGCGGTGGTAATACTTTATACGCTAGAAACTATCGCCTCACTGTCCACCGGATCAATATTTCATTTTTACGGATAGTCTCAGTTATGTCGAGGCTGTTCACTGCATCAGGTCGGTAAAGCACATTATATAGCACCTGTAACATGGTCACGACACATGGTAGTCTAGTCACATAGGAGTATTGAGTGAAAACCCAAAACTTGATAACTTAAAAAACTATATAACTCAAAAACGAAAAAAAATCCTTGTTTATTTTGAGATAATTTTCAAGGAAAAATATAAAAACATATTGCGGGCTCTGTCTACAAACCTTGGGAGCAAAACAAAAAAACATACATATTGTATCAATGTTTTTCAATTTGAAATTTAAATCTTTTAATATCAATATATCGACCAAAATGATGACCCAATAATGACCCAAAATGCAAAACATACGGGTCAAATATTTTGCGATAAGGAACAAAACTAAAAAAAAAAAGGAATCTGAGATCACAATATTGTTTTGCTATGGAATGACTGTATATAAATAAATAAAAATGCATTTTAAAAGATCATTACATAATGATTACAATGGTCAGTATGCACAATAAAGCACTTTCAAAATGTCGGGTTCTACATCTAAATAGTTTGAGAGGTTAGCGGAAGAAATCAAAGAATTCTTTTTAATGATTCTATTTCTAATCCCACGTGGAATAACTTTAGTATGCCTCAAGGAAATGTGTTAGGCCTTCTTTATCAGCAATTCTCACTGAAACTGACCCATTTCTCATATATCATTTTTCTTCTTTTTTTCTTCGAAATTCAAGCTTATTGCATATCGCACAGTTATTAAATGAGAGCTTTCGATGTCTGTACCATTTTTGCATTAGTATAATTTTGTGGCAATTACAATCACACCACTCTATGCCCAGGGAAGTCGTGAAATTTTCCAACCCGAAAAATTCAACAAAATACAGAAAGAATTTCACCATATTTCGCATAAAGGTTATAACTTTGATAGAATATTTTTTTTTTGTTAATTTCTTTATTTGTACAGGCTCATTCGAATAAACTTTACAGAGCCAAGTTATCATTTTCTTTATACATTATAAATGTCTTAAATCTAAAATTAAAGGATTGGAACCGATTACTCGCGGTCTTCTCGAGGTTAGTGGATGACAATTGTTTGGATCGGGAGAGGGAAAAGGAGATTTGGAATATGATTTATGATTCAAAAATGTCACTATTTCTAAAACATATACTTAATCCTATCGACGTTATATCAACTCTGTAATTATACAATTATTACAGAAACAAATCTACAAAAAAATACACACACACATACAAAACACAAACTAAACACAAGGTTAATCAAACTTACAATCTATGGTTAATATTCTTCAAGAAAACATATATGAGTTGCATAAACTCCAGATCGCGTCTAGCCAAAATATCCCGAACTGGAACATTAGGTTGTCTACCTCGAGCCCGAAGGGAATCGTACAACTCGGATCTGACTCCACGGTGCTCAGCACATGACCAAATAATGTGATCTGCGTCCTGGTAACCTTGTCCACATTCACAGAGATTACTGTCCCCCAGCCCAACACGGAACAAGTGAGCGCTTAGTGAATAGTGATTGGACATGAGGCGAGACATCACACGAATGAAGTCTCGACCCACCTCCAAACCTTTGAACCAAGGACACTTCGACACCTTAGGAATAATTGAATACAACCATCGTCCAAAAACTCCCTTCACTCCATTTATTTTGCCAGCTGGCGAGTGACTGTTGACGATAAATGAAGAAAAATTCGTCGTAGGCGATTTGTCGATCGTAAATATCGCCTTCCATAGCGCCCACCTTTGCAAGCGAGTCCGCCTTCTCATTGCCCGCAATCGAGCAATGAGATGGGACCCATGCAAAGGTGATGACAAAAGATCTTAAAGATAAAGCACTTAGAAGCTCTCGTATTTTCATGAGAAAATACGAGGAGTGCTTTACCGGCCTCATGGAGCGAATAGCCTCGACAGAACTGAGACTATCCGTAAAAATAAAATAATGATCTGGTGCAAGTGAGGCGATCGTCTCTAGCGTATAATGTATTGCCGCCAGTTCAGCAACATATACGGAACAAGGAGCATGAAGCATTCGAGAGGCGCTATGAAATTCGTTATAAATACCAAAACCAGCGGACGCCTCTATTAGTGATCCATCTGATAGAATATGATAGCAACAATATCAGACAGAAGTTAGCGGTGGTTTCACCTTTGCTCAATCACAGCGCTATTATACTTGTCCCTTTAATACTGTCAGAGTTGCAAGTCTTTTTAAAATATGTTGTCTTTGATTTAAGTAAAATTGAATATGATAGCTAATCCATTGTTATATTTGATGGGTTTCAAAAATATCACGTTTCGAATAAATCACGTTTTAAATAAATCACGTGAAAATTTTGTTGACACTGATAAAATCTCATCTTCACTGCAGTTCTATTAGGAAAATTTTTCATGAATTACCAAATGGAGAAGATCCCCAATGAATGGTCCAGTGGAATCAAAATTGGATTGAAACCAAGGGGTATGTCACTCAGCACAGTGTGCCAAAAACACACTAGGGCAAATCATATCTCACTGATTTGGCACCCATGGTACATATTTTTTGTGATCTCTAAAATAACTGGCATCACTGCATTATTTTTGCGCATGCGCAGTGAGGATGTGTCAAAATTGTTGACACAAAGAATTTTCGGTATCCGTAAGAAATAATTTCGCCGGAGCCTCCAACTCACCCTTACTGCTATGATCCGCAACCGAAGCAACGGAAGATGCCGACATCAAGACGACGACCGGGTGGATTTAATATGAATTTTTGAAAGCCAACGCAGGCGTGCAGAAACTGCGAAATCGGGAAGTTTATGCATATCTGTATTGACTTTCAGATGTTTCACGGATTTTGAAGCAAAATATTCACTTACATTGCCTGTTGTAGAGCTCCAGACATAGATACGCTATCCGGCACACCAACAGAACCACCAACCGGCCGAATCAACAGGAACACTCAACCTGGACTAGTTCAGGATTGATTAAAATCGAATCACTGCTACTCCGCCACTAAATATTTTAACCTCAGTCCCCGAATAAAAATAATTAAAAATGAATCAAAAAATACATTAATTAAATAGCAGTAAATCATTTTTTTAATAAATTTTCTAGCGGCGCCGGTGGTTTAGTGGTAAGCGGTGAAAAAATATTTGAATTGTCAAAATACAGGGTTGCCAAACATACAATTATTCACACACAAAAAAATCAGTCCGATGACATGGCACTCTTGGCAAAGCGTGGCACACTTGAGGCACACTGAGAAAAATGTTGGCACAAAATAAGTGTGTAGAGTGACCACCCCTCGATTAAAGCCTTTTCTCTACACCCCTTGATTTTCTAGAAAGCAAAGAAGACAAAGTTTCTCCCCATCCATGAAACTGTAAATCTCCACTAACCTCGAGACGACCAGGAGTACTCGGTTCAATTCCTTTAACTTTAGAATTTAACTACAGATCAAACATTAATAATGTATAACACAAAAGATAATTTGGCTCTGTAAAGTTTATTCGATTGAGGCTGTACAAATAAATAAATTAAAAAAAGAAGACCAAATTCGTGTGGTTTCAGAAGGCACTGTACTACGCTGAAACTCTCAAAATTTGCCTCAAAAGCCATACTTGCTTGTCCTGGAATTCCCATTTAATGTACTTTGATCTCATCTGGAATTACCAATACAGTTCCGTGATCGTTCCTGATGAATCATGCACTGATTTTGCTCTAAAAGTCTCCTGAACTGTTCCTGTTCGTACTGCGTTCTATCTGTACAACTTTTCTAGCGCTTTGGAATTACGAGTACTGCATATAAATGGTTTGAAAGCTATTTGTCTGAGAGCACTTAACGGACTGTTTTTAATGATTATGTTTGAAATTCCGTGGGGAATAGCCTTGGAGTGCCCCAGGGAAGTGTATTAGGGCTCCTTTTATTTGTTATGTATATTAATGATTTGCGACGTGTTTTACAATTTTGCGATATTAATCTTTATGCAGATGATACTGCGTTGTTCATTGCAGCTAAGGATTTAGATGATGTAGTTTTACACTTGAATGAAGATTGGCGTTTTCTAAGTAGATGGTTGAAGCATAAGCAGTTGAAATTCAATACAAGTAAAACTAAATTTATGGTAATTTCACGGAATCAAGTAAATGAGAACGTCTCTGTTGAAATTGATGATGGACTATTGATCGCGTTTGGGAGATTAAATATCTTGGCATGATTATTGATAACAAACTTAAGTTCAACTCTTACATTGACAATGTCATCAAGAAAATTTGTCAAGAATTTTGGAATTCTATGTTGACTGAAAACGATTTAACTATTGCCAGTAAAATACAGCTACACAAATCAATTATCTCTCCTCATCTAGACTTTTGCCCTTCAATTTTATTTATAACCAATGAAACACAAATATCGAGATTACAGCGCTTGCAGGATAAAATAATGCGTTTTGATTTCGAGATGTAATGGATTCACTTCCTCAACTTACAATGGTTGTCGGAGAAGCAAAGAATTATATATCTGACTATGGAGTTAATTTTTAAAGTTTAATCAAGTGCTGCCTTGATATTTGTGTGATCGAATTGAAAGAGAAAGTGAGTCATTATATTTTAAAGGAATTAATATTTTCAATTCGATGCCAAGACATATCAAACGTTCAGCAACACTTACAGAATTTAAGAGACACTGAATTTCACATTTTAAAACTTGTTTTGAACAGTTATCCAATGATTTTTTTAATGATCAGATTGCGGAGTTGCTAGTATATTTGAATGCTTTGTTGATTATTCCCATTTAATATAGCTGTGAAGCAACTTAAAATTGTTTAGTGAATTTATACCTGTAACTTTACCAGTTCCTTTTTTTTGTTTACTAATTTGCTAAAGATGACATACTTAATTATCTTAAAGGTAAATCGTCCAGCTCAAACCTTTTTAGGGGTAAGAGGCGGGACCATGATCATCATCATTTGGTAAAATGACCTAGATTCTAGTCATTTGCGTCAAAAAGTAATCATCCATAATAAGAGTAGTCGGAAATCATTTAACTACGACGCAAGTGGGTCTCAGATAGCCTAGACAGTAAGAGCACGGTATAACCAAGCTGGCGGCACTGGGTTCGATCCCCGGTCCGGTCGAGGGAATTTTTCGGGATGTATATATTTTCGACTTCCCTGGGAGTATCATTGTGCTTGCCACATAACCTACAAATTCATGCATTAATTGGTATAGAAAACTCTCAATAATTGTAGAAATGCTTCAAAGATCACTAAGCGTCAAAAGGCAACAAGAGGAAAAACGACGCAATCAGAAACAGCTATGCGTTATCTGGAACGGAAGAAATTTTTTATCTTTTGACACATCTATACCGTAATTTTCACACAAGCAAGGCCACCAAATCAAACCCAAATCCACCACAAGAAAAATATAGCACTCGCCGCGTAGCAATGCGCTCAGTGAGCCAGAAAGATACCATCGAGTGCCGTCGTGGCAGAATGTGGCAAAAGGATTGTGGAGTCCCGCTGTGTGATAAGTGTTATGGGACGAATGTGAAAATCCATTTCTAACACATTACGAATTAAATTCGCATTAACTCGTCGTCGGGCGTCTCGAAGATATGTTTTTCCTTCGCACGACAGCGACGTGGTTTGGGTACAGATTAATGGCATTGTCGCCGCTTGATGCTTGCCGTAGATCCGGAACCGAAGTTCATACGTTGCCAGTGCGATCAAATTCACATTATCGCTTGGTTTTGTGTGCGAGCTTTGGATGTTCCGCCTCACCTCGAACAGGACCAGCAAGTTGAAATTGCGTGAACGACAACAGTAAACTTCAGCATTAATTTGTGTCATCCATTTCGGGCTTCCTACAGGGTATGTGGTGGTACATTTGATTGGAATCACCACGCAACCTGGACGGTCCTGAATGAAGACTTAATTGAAGTCAACGTGAAATGAACTTGTCTACAATGTAGGCAGCACAGAATATTGCAAAATGAACTCTCTACCCACCATGGTCGCATAATTAAATACTGACCCGAGCTGGTACAGCAGCAGATGACGTTCCGGGACAGGAGAGGAATTTGTAATATGAAAATATTATCTCCATGCAATAATGATGAAATATTACAACTTTGATAAGCGGCCTAACAACCGAACGTCCAAACAGGCGGGGAAGTGCGTTGACTGTGGACAAAAGCATCACAAAGTGTGACCCCTGTTAGCGGCCGAACAATGGACTCTGGCACATGCAATGCTTGTCGTGGCGTGGAGTGTCAAATTGTTCCTACCTACCACCACCGACTCCTTCCAATGTCGATAATGGCAACCGACCGAGCAAGTGTAGGAAGTTGGATACAATGGATTGCCATACGTTTTACTACTCATGGATGTTTGCACGTTGGATAGGTTAATATGCGTGACATATGACATATTACAATGATGGTTATAGGCACATTCATAACCTTTTGTTTTGGGCCAAAAGGTGTAAAAATGATGAGATATGAAATCTAATTTTTACTTTATAGGAAAGTTTGAACATACTGAGAGGTAAGCACATATCATCGGTAAAAGACGTGTGTGTGTGAGAAAATTTGCGAAAAAATCTAAGGGCACCGGTGGAAATTTATCTAATTTTTACTGATATTTTAAAATTTAATAGCTGTGTTAAGTGTATCCTATCAGTAACATACAGGGAAACGATTCCCGCTAGTCACGTTTCCCAATTCTAGGGAAGCTCGTTCAATTTCATGGGAATCAGTTAAAAATACATACTCAATATTAATTTTTACTAACAATAGAGTACCGTAGTGTAGCGAAAGCCAGAGGGTTCGTTAATCCGGACATTTATTTTTTTTCTATTAATCGTTATGTTTACTTTGACATGTATTACGGATCTTATGAAAAAAAAATCCGTCTGGTGGTTACCGGCAAAGTTATACTGCCGCTGTCAAAGTTCTACCGCCAGTGTGAAAGTGAGTTAAATGAAAAAAAAAGAAGATCTGTGCATGGACAATAGACTGATGCAAAATTTCACTTTTTCGCTCCACAGTGCTTAAATGGTTTCAAATCGGGTCCTGATTAGCCTCCCAAAGTTACAACTCATTTGGTTAGAAACAGACTTCGCACAAGCCATTTGAAGTTTACATGTAAATTAATATGGGAAATCTCAACTTTTTGTGCATTGCCTTCTAGTGTTTTTCCATATTAAGGTGCAAAACAGTTCGATAGCCATTCTTATAGAAAATTTTCTCAGCTATAACTTTGCTGAAGATCGTTTCTATTTAAAACGAGACAGGAAAAAGTTATTAATTATTTAAGAGATTGGTAAACTTATGACATGATCAAGCAGCTGTTCTGTAGGCAACACTGTATTTGGCAGCGTGACATAGTAGCCATGATTTTTGTGTCCTATTCAACGCCCCAGAAACACCAATGTTGTCTGCACAGCAAAAAATAAATTTTAATATTAAATCCAAGAGGATGCACTTCAATCATGTCACAAATCTCATGTAATTTTTGTGGCCACAAAAATAGACAGATGCAGTAAAAGCAGCGCAATGTCAGTCCATGCACTGTATTAATTATAATTTTGTTCTGTTTGGAAAATAATATTACACCATATTTTTAACACGATTGAAGCGCATCGACTTCGATGTGATATCAAAATTAAATTTTTGCTGTGTGCTGAGCAGTTGATTGAGCATGATCATAAGACATCAACGTATTGAACCATTGATAACTTTCGATCCTTGCATTTAATCAAAAAATGGTCTTGAGCAAAGTTGTAGCTGGGAAACAGTT
This sequence comes from Ochlerotatus camptorhynchus, assembly GCF_037179485.1. Lineage (NCBI taxonomy): Eukaryota > Metazoa > Arthropoda > Insecta > Diptera > Culicidae > Ochlerotatus > Ochlerotatus camptorhynchus. Next base: position 1,784,595 of record NW_027040773.1, read on the forward strand.
GAAAACTTTTGAAGCAGACCGATATGGTGAATTATTAGATAGACATGAACAAAAATCTTGGTTTTACCATAATAATTCCCATAAAAACTTCAAATGGTTTGTGCCATCTCAGTTTCTCACCAAATGGGTTCAAATTTTGAGAGGTTAGTCAGGATCCGATTTGGAATCGTTTAAGTATTGTGGAGCGAAAATTTCAAATTTTGCATCACTCTAATTTGTCCATTACTGGCGATAATTTGTGAAGCCTTGTTTATTTGACACTGCGGTGGTGCTTCTTCTTCTTCACTGAATTAATCCCTATAGTGGAAATAAATCTCTGGAAGAGCAATCATGGTTTTGAGTTCGCAGCTCCGAAATACTTGCCATAACATTAGTTTCCGGGCAAATGTATTGGCGATAATGGAATAATAAGCAACAAGAAAAGATTGTGAAGTTTGCGTTTGACACATAATACCTTCCAATTTTGATACATGAGCATCGCTATAAGCGATTTGGTCATTTATCTCACCCCCTATTTGCTCTTCACTCTTTGCGAAGAGGCGATCAGAAAATCGCTCATTTTGACTCTGTTAAAGCTAAATTTGCAGGTTTTATGTGTCAAACACAAACTTTACAATCTTTTCTTGTTACTTACATACAGGGGTTGAAACGGTTGACGTTTTTTTTACCACACTCGCTTCCTTGTCGTGCGCGACAATCTGTTCGTAATCGTACAATCATGCTCTACCATCGTCTCTCTCAAGCAAACCCCACACGTATCAATATATTGACGCGAAGGGGAATTATTGACATTAATATTGATGATGTGAATACAGAAATATTGTCAATACCGATGTATTGACGTCAATATTGAATTTATTGACAATACGATTATTGTCAATAAAAGCAATCGTGTAGGGTCCACATCACACAACACAAACGGTAGAATATTATTCGAGCAAAAAGAAAATTATCAAAAAACTTCCATAGGGTAGAGTGCTACTTCGTCGTAATCGCTCATTACCGTTCTATCGATCAGAAAAGATCAATAATATCAATGATTTCACCGTGCACAAAGCAATATTAGGTTTGTTCCGATGCGTTAGTTCGTTAGCTACAACATAAATCCTGTTAGAGCGAATTGTATGAATATTTACGCTCATTGTTCTCAAAACAAAAGAAGCGCTCCTAGCGAATCCCCATTTTCTACATTTATCCGTAGGACGAAGAAAATCTAATGGCGTTTCAATGCGTTAGGACGGAATTGCAACTCGTAGAACGAATTTAGAATCAAGAAGCAGTATTAGATTATAAACAATATCTCAACAATTTGTAACTTTTTATGAAAAGATGAATAAATTTAGAAGTCATCTTTGACAGAAATATTCCATTTTTTGTTTAAACTCGTTCAGAAAAGAGAGGCAAAGCGCGGGTTGTGCTTAGTACGACGGAAATTAGATCAAAAACCCTATGACATGTGTGATTTCGTTCTAATTCCTCAATTTGGTGTAAATTAAACCATTTCTGATCAGAAACGTTATTACTAAGACATCATTGCTTGCTATTTTGAGAATTCACACAAGTACAACATCCCCAAGTAACAATTTGGGTTTTATGAGGGTTCTGTAGACCATGATTTAGACTTGTAGAGTGCTTTAAAACCTCAATAAAAATTTCAATGTTACAGCGCTTAGCAGCTCTTATTATGAAAAAAAAAAACTTAAATACATACAATCGTGACGGTCTTCGGCGATAGTGTCCTATGCCAGAGCCTGTCATAGAACATTTTAGTTTGGTACTGTACTATGATAGCTTGTTTTGCGAGTGTTGGAGGCAAAGGCAGTCGATTATCACAGCAAATGTGTCGACTACCGTGACCGCTTACAAGACTGCTTACATATACAAAATATCATCATAATATCTTATGGCCCCATAATTCCATACAACATTGTTTTAGTAAAAATGAATGGCACCCTGCAGATGCTGGGGACATCACCCCGTGGTGTGGCCAGATAAAACTTGGGAACATCTCCCACGGTAGAAATGACAATTATGTGCAGGATGAATTTTCTTTTCTCGTCTTCCAACTTTTTTAATACTGCAAGTATCGAGACGAAGCTTTCACCACTGAAATGCGTGTACTTTCGAAACAAAACGCCGTTAAAACAATCAAAACCCGACAACTAGAGACGCTGCTTTAGAATAAATAAAGTGGCCAGATTCTAAGTGGACCAGACTTTAACATCGCCATTTGAATTTTGCCACCGATAACACCATCGTATCTTTGCAAAACAGTGTCGGAATTCTCGCGTCATTTTTCAAATAGACTAATCTACAATGATCGATTCTATTCATCGACTCTCTCTCTTTCGTTAATAACTTTGTTGCATTCATATTGCGTGCTAGTTTTTCTATAATATAGAACAACTAGCACGTAATATGAATGCAGCAAAGTTATTAACAAAACAGAGAGTTGATGAATAGCATCGATCAATGTAGATTAGTCTATTTGAAAAGTGACACGAGAATTGTTTCTTAGGTTGTATGCATGAATGGATGACTGCTCGATCCTTGTAAAAATATTAAATAAACAATACGACCAGAAATGAATTAGTTTCAAATTTCTTTGTTTTTTTTTCTTTTTTTTTCGGGTGCGTTTTGGTTTGAAAATCTGACCATTTCCCCCGGTGAATTTGGAACGTGTCCAGGGGTGGCCAATTAAACTCGATGTAATAAACACTTTTTTTCTGATTTGTTTTCCGTCGATCTTGTTTTCCGTGCTGAGCACCAATGCTACCGACGCCAGGGAGGCAGCTCCTACACCTGGACCCTACATATCGACCATCAACTCATGAACCGGGGACCAACGGTTTTACTTCCCTTCCGAAGGAAGGCCTGATCAGAGATGTCATGCCTCAGAACATCCCGGTGGCGCCGACTGGGATTGAACTCAGGCCAGCTGGAGTGAGAAGTAATCACGCTTACCACCACAGGTGCCACTGAAGTAATAGCCATAGGTAGTTTTGTTTTTTGGATTCTCATTTAATTTGAGATCGTTTTTACTTTCTCGGGGGAATATGGTGTATCTTGCCACTCGATGCAGCTTGTTTTCAAATTATCATGAGGTTTTGTGTGTTATATGGTAAGTTTATGCTATTGCCATAATCTGGCCATTTCCCTGGGGGTTCACTCAAGGTGACCAGACATACCGATTTATTGGTAGTCCTATCGATTTTTGAGAAGCCTACCCATTCACGGACGATAGGTTCAAAACTATCGATGTTTCACTTTTCCTACCGAGAGTCACAGATTTTAAGACTGTGTTCCATTTGGTGGAATTTCATTTAAAAGTTACATTTCGAAAATAAAGTATAGTGTTCGAAAACTCCTCTGTTGTTGATCGCCCGATTTTTGAGAGGGTGTTTGTCAAGATTGATTCCTGATCGGTCAGAAATAAGTCTGCTGGAATACACACTTAGAAAAAATCATGTTAATTTAGGTGCTCTGAGAGTGACATATACGAGCGTCAATTTTAACATAAATTTGAGTCATAACAAACAGTGATATTTAGTGTCTTCAAAGAAGTTTTTGTGCTTAAAAATGCCCTTCTTTGGTGATTGCAAACGTCAGAGTTAAGGTATTTTAAAAACTAACTTTTTTGTTTTACAAAATCTCTATCTCTTAAAGTTTTCATTTAAGAGCAATTCTTCGGAGTTGATTTAAGGTGTTCCTGGAAAAAAATTGTTTTTTAGCACTAACTTTTTTAATTTCAAATTTCTCATGAAAGTCATCTTTCAGAGACTTTTTAAACTCTTTAAGACGAATGTTTTATAGTGGAATTTGTTGCCTGTATCTCTTCTAATAAAAAAGATATACCCAAATATAGTAAGAAATATGAATACATTAAACTTACAAGTTTAAAAAATAACATACCTCCTTTTTTTCATAATATTGAGAATAACATACGCCCTTCAAATGCCGTAAAAAGGCGAAAGATTTATTCGACAATTGAAGAGAGACCAGAGTAAATGCCGTAAAAAAAAACTTTTTTTTTCCCCAACCAGAGAGATTAACATTTGAAAAGGGCATATTTTTAATAGAAAAATGTCAATAACTCTTGATCGGCAAAAGATATTGACAAGCTTTGTTCAGCAAAAATTTGCGGCTTCTATAGATCTAAAAGTTATTTGGAGACATTTTTGCTGAGAAATTTGAAATAAGGAAAGTAGAGCAAATCAACTGTTTTTTAGAGACACCCTAACTAAATTAAAGAAAATAGCTCTAAATCGTCCAATTTAAGAGGTACAAAAAAGTTTTTTTTTTAAATTAGTTGCTTAACATTAGCTCAGCTATAACTTTGCTGAAAAATGTGTACCCTAATTTCTACAAAAAAAGTTAGATTTTTGATTTTAATGATAACAAGAACCACTCTAGAATTCATTGTGATAAAAATGAGGGCCTAACCATAATGAACAATTTTTTAGAAAAAACTTTAAGTCTAAAGTTTCAATTTCAAGCTCAAAACATATCATTCCACCTAAATCTGCATTTCAAACCACTGTGGATTGTATTCTGCATGTGACATAGTAGCCATGATATTTTTGCTCTATTCTTCGCACCAGAAACACCATTGTTGTCTGCTGAACAGTTGAATGAGCATAAACATAAGACATCAGTGACTTGAATCATTAATAACTTTTGTTCCTTACATTTGATTGAAAAGTGGTTTTCAACAAAGTGGTAGCTGAAAAAATTTGCTACAATCATTGCCAACATTTTTAAAAGCATAGTGATGTGGTGAATTGAAAGATAGATATGAACAAAAACAAAAGTTTTCCTATATTAATTAACGTATAAACTTGAAATGGTTTGTGCCAAGTCAGTTTCTTACTAAAGTAGTTCAAATTTTGGGAGGCTAAGCAGGACCCAATTTGGATCCGTTTAAGCACTGTGGAGCAAAAATTTCAAATTTTGCATCAGTCTAATGCATAGCATGCACAGTAGAACATATCAACTGCTCATTTGTTAATAACATTTCACTCAGTTATGGAAAATTGATTTTCTTTAAAGTAATTGATAGATTATGATTATAGCTTACTATAGATATGCAAAGAGTAGGAAAATCTTAACATTTGAATCAACACCAATGAATTGTTACACTTAAGGGGGGAAGTACAATTAGAATTTTTTTTTTCGAAAAATTTTTTGTTTGCTTAATTTACTCTATATGTATCTGGGAATGAGCCTTTAAAAGCATAAAGCCGTCCGGAACTTATTTAAAAAGTTATTCGCAATTCAGTGAGTGCATGTCAAATGGCTGAACATTAGGGTGTTTCATTTTGAAAAAAGTGATGAATTTTTGATAGGCCACCCTCCAGTTCGATTCATAGCCCTAAAAATATGAACCTGTGCAAAAAATGGTAAAGATTGATGAAGGTTTAGAGGTCGCGCCAATGATTTGGATTTTGTATGGAGATTTTGGTGAATTAGTATGGGAAATTATTGATTTTCGTTTACATTGCTCTAACTTTGGTTGTAGTTGTCCAAACGTTGAAAAAAAAAATATGTGGTTGTCATGACAATGATCAACAAGCCTGTTGTTGTTGCGATGAAATTGGCGTTGTTGCCTTGTACATATTCATCTGTCAATTTACCCTATTTTGCCATTTTTTCACATTTTTATAATTCTTGATACGCTGCAAAACTGAGCTTAGCAACTGTAGGCTTTTTGTTTATTGCCATAGCAATAACATACTAAATTTTTTCGACATTTGGACAAGTAGAAGCAAAGTTATAGCGATATAAGCGATTTTTTAAATTCTTCCATAGTAATTCCCATACAAATTTCAAATCATTGGCGCGACCTCTAAACCTTCATCAATCTTTACCAATTTTTGCACAGGTTCATATTTTGGGGCTATGAATCGAACTGGAGGGTGGCCCATCAGAAATTCATCACTTTTTTCAGAATGAAGCACCCTACTGAACATGTCAAAGTTGAACTTTAAATGCTTCTACTGAAAAGAAGTGTTTTCAAAATCGCCGTGCAATGTACAGGTCAGAGTTTTCATTCAAATCGATTCCGGTTTTCTGTTTTATGTTCATAATTAAATTCTCCACAACATGAATAGAAAGATTTTTTAAATTTGTTTGTTATAACATGTTTTTTTTATAAACAAAGTCGAAAAAAATAGGGTCTTTTAATTTTTTTTTTCAACTTCAAATTTTTTTGTGAAAAAAACATTATTTTTACATACGAATTAATTCATGTTGTGCGCTGTACCTTCAAATTTAATGTCCTGTTTTTTTTTTGTTTCAGACGTGATCATGGACGTAGGGACTGCACGGCGCGAAGTGCTGCTTTAAAAAATAGACTTCACATTATTTATAATAATTGGGCTAAATTGCAAAATTTAAAAAAAAAATGTCACTGATAATTAATCTTCATTAAATCCTTAATAACATACATAAAGAATCGCTAACAATCATTTTTTTCCCTACTCGCAATCCACTCTCAAAGATAGGCCTCATTTTAGGCCTTCTAATTGTACTTCCCCCCTTAAAGTCCAAGAAGTGCAGCGTGCATTTCTCACTTGATTTTTGCAACACAAAAACAAATACAGTTTATTATTAGAATTAAAATCAACTTTTTCTTAAGTACCTATTACAAGCTTATTTTTTTTATATCTACTGCTTCAAACAGAACTATGTTTTGACAACTTTGTGCAAAAGTTATTAGCAAATGAGCAGTTTGTGACCAAAACTGTGTAAACGTAAAAGAAATGTGTCAAATGTTGATCGTAACACCCTTTACATTGTGATCTTAACCTAGCGTGCTCCTAACCCAACAAACAATTGAGAGCTCTTATAAAACACCTGAGTTGATCAAACGTTGAATAATAGCTTTCAGAGTTGAACAAGAATGTAGTTGTATAGCCTTTTTGGTTAAACGCTTCAAAAGCTGCTTGGAGCACTCTTAAATGATTGTTTATGTTCGGTTTACCTATATGCTTTATAAGACCTACAATAACTTTTATAGCACCTTAGTCAAACCGATTGACGAGAGCTATATAGAACGTGGAATAAACGCATCAAAACAAACCATTGGGAGCTCTTATAAAACACCTGAGTTGATCAAACGTTGAATAATAGCTTCCAGAGTTGAACAAGAATGTAGTTGTATTGCCTTTTTGGATAGAAGCTTCAAAAGCTGCTTGGAGCACTCTTAAATGATTGTTTACGTTCGATTTACCTATATGCTTTATAAGATCTACGAGAACTTTTATAGCACCGTAGTCAAACCGATTGACAAGAGCTATATAGAACGTGGAATAAACGCATCAAAACAAACCATTGGGAGCTCTTATACAAGAGCTGAGTTGATCAAACGTTGAATAATAGCTTCCAGAGTTGAACAAGAATGTAGTTGTATTGCCTTTTTGGTTAAACGCTTCAAAAGCTGCTTAGAGCACTCTTAAATGTTTGTTTACGTTCGGTTAAACTGTTTGACAGGAGCCATATAGGATGTGAATAAACGCATCAAAACAAACCATTGGGAGCTCTTATAAAACAGCTGAGTTGATCAAACGTTGAATAATAGCTTCCAGAGTTCAACAAGAATGTAGTTGTATTGCCATTTGGTTAAAAGCTTCAAAAGCTGCTTGGAGCACTCTTAAATGATTGTTTACGTTCGACCAACCACCAACCACAATTTTGTTGCTAAAAATAGCACAAGTGATAGGCACGTTTATATGACCATAAGGCAATGATTATTCGACTGCAAGAGAAGTCACTCAAGATGAGCTTCATATACTTCTCTCATATGATCAAAATATGTATTCAAGAATAGAGCAGATGGAAACAGAAGCGGCTGGCAATCCGGGATCATGAGTTCGAATCTTGCTTCGAGAAACCCTCGGTGAAGTAGAGGTAAATTATATAAAGGTGTTATTAATAAATGCAAACATTAATTTAAGACATATATCATATTATCAACGATAACATTTCTAGATAAATTCTCTCAATTAATGATTAGAGAGATTAATTGAAAAAATATCAATCAAAGGTTAAACAGATGCTTGTTACTACTTCCTCCATGATCACAGAATGTGAATTATGGCATAATTACATATTTTTTCAATGTGCACAAATAAATTAAATTAACAAAAACTGTACAAGCAATTATTTCGGCGTATCACGACAATTTTTAAACTAATTTTAATCTGTGAATATTGTGTGTACTTACACAACGGTTATTAAGGAGTCATTAAAAAGTGCTATATACGCTTTTCACCGCTTACTGTACAATGATTATTTAGGAGTCATAAAAGAGTGCAACAAACGCCTCTCAGGTTTCCTCTCTACTAAATTTCAAAGCAGCTGTCAAGAAGTGTCTACAAACGTTGTATAAGAGCTTTCACCAAAATAATAAAGCTTGAGTTAAAATATGCATCTATAAACGTTGTATAAAAGTTGCTTCTATCCGGTTGTTAAGGAGTCATTAAAAAGTGCTATAAACGCTTTTCACCGCTTGCTGTATAGTGATTATTTAGGAGTCATAAAAGAGTGTAACAAACGCCTTTCAGGTTCAATCTCTAATACATTTCGAAACAGCTGTCGAGAAGTGTCTACAAACGTTGTATACGAGCTTTCACCAAAATAATAAAGCTTGAGTTTAAATATGTATCTATAAACTTTGTATAAAAGTAGCTTCTACTCCTATACCGCGTATACATATAATGCTGTAGTTGAACAGGTTCTCCAAACCAGTGTAAACAAGGGTTTTATAAAAGTTGTGGTGAACACATTGTGCAATTATTATTCAACATGCAGCTGAACAAAATCAAAACGAAAGCGTTTCTTCAACTGGAAATTGTTATTTGGGAATAGCTAAGTTACATTTACATAAAGGGTGTCCACGATGAAATTGCCACACACAAAATTGATTCGCAAAATTCGAGTTTTCATCCGATTGCCATCAAATTTTCAGGGATTGAGAAATAACTATTAAACTTCATTTTACCATTTTACTCGTATTTTATTTACAGTCCATACGCAAATGCCCGCACCTTGGCCTTAACCCCGGCCATAAGATTCTGCACAGCCTGTGAATCAACCGTTTTTTGCATGTAAACCCATACTTTCTTCAGTTCCTCGACTGTCTTCACTACCTTAGGTCGTTTAAGAAGGTGCTGCTTCATAATCGCCCAGTACTTCTCGATGGGGCGGAGCTCCGGAGTGTTGGGAGGGTTGAACATTTTCGGCAAGAAATTGACCTTATTGTCCGCATACCACTTCAGCACGTCCTTGGAGTAGTGGCATGAGGCCAAATCCGGCCAGAAGATTGTTGGGACGTTGTGGGCCTTCAGGAGAGGAAGCAGCCGCTTCTGGAGGCACTCTTTTATGTACACCTGTCCGTTCATCGTGTCCTGGGTCACGAAAGGTGCACTCCGCTTCCCGCACGTGCAGATGGCTTGCCAAACCAGGAATTTCTTCGCAAATTTGGACATCTTCTGAGTGCGGACATGCTCCGGAACGCTGAACTTATCCTTGGCCGTGATAAACAGGTTGCCGGGGATCTGTTTGAAGTCGGCCTTCACATATGTTTCGTCGTCCATGATGCAGCATTCAACTTTCGTCAGCATGTTGAGGTACAACTTCCTGGCACGGGTTTTGGCGGACTTGTTCTGCTTCTCGTCGCGATTAGGGGCCTTTTGTACCTTGAACGTTCGAAGCCCAGCCTTAGTTTTGGCCTTCTGGACAAAACTTCGGCTTAGGTGCAGCTTCTTAGCCACATCCCTAACGGAGGCGTTCGGATTTCGGTTGAAGGCCCCAACTACGCGGTTGTGATTTTTGGTGTTGTACGGAATACGTTTTCCTTCACTTCTGGGCTTCCGATCGGTGGTCAACCGTTCCTCGAACCGCTTAATCACTAGCGACACCGTGGAATTCGCGATTCCCAACGTTTTAGCGATGGAACGATGCGAGAGATCCTTGTTCTCGTGATGAATGCGCAAGATTTTATCACGCACGAGCTGTTCTTTCGACTCCATTTCCGCGAGTTTTGATCACAGGACTTTAAAACTTGCAGGATGTAAATAATGCACTATGAACTAAATCCACCCAAATTTTCATTAAATTCTACCCAACGGTTAAAAAGTTAGAGCAATTTCATAGTGTGGCAATTTCATCGTGGACACCCTTTATTTAGATATTTAAAACAAATTTGGGCTCTGGCCTTATGTCACCCCACATAAGGTTTTACATTGGTATATTTTTATTCAATTTTAATAAAATGAGACATCAATTTCAATGACCCATTTCCATGACAATCGTAAATACACAATTAATGAATATATTCACATAAATACATAATTGATGAATATATTCACATGCTTAAAATTGTTTTCCTTGCTAAAATGGGAATGTTGTAAGGAAGGGAACGACTTTTTTTTTGATGTTTTGGCCCACTGTCACTTCTGCTTATGAAAGTTTTATAAATAAATGTAAGAAGCGGATGCTAGTTAAGTAATAAAGAGTTGTTAATTATCAACCATGGACAACATGATCAGTTGGATTGACAACGAGACTTGATTATAAAAAAAAACGCATCTCTTAGAGTACAAACCCGTCAACCACCCCGGTACCAGGTTACGTTCTTCCGATGGCTACAATATCCTTATTGTGTTGGATCTGCTCTAAAACAACTTTCCTTCCAATGGCAATCGTAGAGACGCAGAGGTAAACACAGTCTCTATAACAACAGTTGTCATACTAATCATCCTTTCCCCTTCCCAAAAGACCGTGTGGACGTGGCTGGCGCCAGTGCTGATCTATGACTAGCTTGAATTGGTGTCATTGAAGATAGAAACACTAATCTCAAGCGCCATCTATGTGGTTCTCTGTTCAATTTTGCTTGTTCTGATCAGAATCGGAATAGCAACTACGATATCGATTTTCATATATAAATAAAAAGAAAACCCGTCTCATCGTTTTGGAAATTGTAATCCACCATGGTCAAATTTCGTATGTACGTTGCTTTATATTGAAAAAAGTAGTTGATTTTATATTCTGCATTTTTTCACTGCATTAATAGATGTACCAGCTATATGTAGATATAGCTGGTGTAATCCATTTATGGCCTATGGAAATCCCATATGCCGTAATTGAAACACACCATAATATGAACGTATAGCTATAACTGGTAAATCAATGATTTAAGGCCACTTATAACAAGAAGACAATCCATCCACTACCCAACTATGAGAGCATTAACATTGTTCAAATTCGTTAATTCAATATAGATTTGCTGCACCCTAATATAAAACATGGATCGCTGACAAGAAAAAAAAATTAGAGGAATGAAAAAAAAAAACCATTTAAAGCTAACGAATACCACCACAAAAAGCAACGTTTTCCAACTTTTCAGCACAATTTAACTTTCAGTTAGCTTGCAGAGTATAATTTGAAATACCGCATGTCAGAAACTCAGTTCAGCTGAAAACGCGGATGTTAGTGTGAGAGAGGTTCATTGCTGCTTCGTTACAATTACCAACTATCGGACTGATTCTTTATTGGTTTAAAACTTTTAACTCATAGCTAAAAGTAAGAAAATAAAAAAAAACAATATTGAAACGGACCAACGCCATATCCAGAAAAGCAACAAATGATTATCAACGCATCCATTCGAATGTAAATTTACACCATTTCGCTTGATTCTATCCGAGTTGATGGCATTTTGTTTTACTGTGCACGTATTCGGGTTTGTCCGTCGCTGTTGGTCTAAATTAGGGAGAGTGACAGGCGATGAATTGTAGACATATGTAGGACGAGTTTTAAACTCGATAGACAACTGAAGGCAATGATTAGCATTCGTATTCGCATTTGCATGTGCATCAATCAGGTTGTTCAAATTTGTAGGTGGTAGACCTAGATTATTGTAGGCAAACATACTTTTAAACATAAAAACCAATAAATGATCCATAAAATATTGGAAAACGTTCCATAAAAAACATCCAAATGTTCCATAAAACTTCGGAGAAAATCCTTAAAAAAGTGTGAATGATCCATAAAAAATATCAATATGATCCATATTTAATGTAAAATTTAGCAGCACAATTGTAAAAATGTACCGCTAAATTTCTAAGGAATGAGCATTGAAATTGTACGAATTACCCATTAACATATTGCAATTGACCCATAATACATTCAGCAGTGAACCTTAAACTAAAGAAAGTGATCCATAGAAAATCATGTTTGCGCACTTAAAAATATAGCCATGTTCGTATTAATGAAAGCAACTTCCTCAGAGCAGTCTCGTTTTGGACAGTTTGAAGCTGAAATAGGTTTTATTAAACTAATATAAAATCAAAACCAATCTTAATGCTTATAAGGTGGCAAAAGGAACCAAGAAGTCTGTCTCAAATAAACCACCTAGCAGAAATAATAGAGTGAGGAGTGATGCCGCAACCGAATCTGGAAAAGGAAGTACCAATGTGGTCAGCCTGGAAGAATCCCTAGACCAGTTGCTGCAGGAGAAAAGCGCAAATAAGAAAGCGCTGGAGGAAGAGAAACTCCTCCATGAAAAGCGATAGGAGGCTGAGCGGCAGATTTTCAAACCGAGAGTTATCTTCCGTCACTCTTTCAACAAAGATTTGGCTAGATTTAGCATTTAGGGATTCAATTATTATTTTAGCTAAGCACGCAAACGATGTAGAATGAGCTACTTACTAGTTACATAGGGTAAATCATGTATATAGCGTTTAGGAACAAATTGTAGGTTACCAGATTTTAGGATCAAATTGTAGTATCTAGATTAAGCAAATATAGGGTTATTAAATTCAATATTTGCACGAATTCCACCTCCAACTAACCTACTTCAGTAGCTACATAGAGGTAACTTTAAGACCAGAAGGTCCCGCAGAAATGTGCTCAACTTTTTTTTGGCTAAGCTCTGGTACTATCTTCGGTCCCAAGCTTATCGATGCACCCATATAAAACACGAGAAAATCCACGAACCCCTCATTTTCCCTGTCAAACTTTCATAGCGAATCAAAACAAACATTGTGTAGTACTAGAATTTTGACTGGGGCAACCCCGGCGTAGTGGTTAACATCCATACCTCTCACGCCAAAGTCACGAGTTCAAATCTCACCACCGGACAAGTCACGAATGACCCAAGAGTGTTAAAGTGAATATAATAAAATAAAAAATAAAAAATAAAAAAAAAGAATTTTGACTAGAATGGAGTACGTTAATCGATTTGCTTGGGACCAATAGGCAAGTCAAGTAGTGAGCCAATTTGAAATCGTTAGTTTCGTATTGATTGTTGGTAGCTAGTTCACTACAAATTACTACAATTTAATTAAACGATAGGTATATTAACAAATTTAGGCAATTAAAATAATTTAGCTGTAAAACGTTTTTTAAATGGTTTGGAATTGTATTGTCCTTTCCTCTTTTTTTCTCGTTCATACTCCGACCTATCTAAGGTTTGGTTCAACGGAACTGTGAGTTCACAGTTCCGTTGAACCAAACCTGACGTCTGTCATTTCTGACAGCAACCGTTACCATAGCTCTCTGAATCCCCCACAGGGTTGTCACTGGACTTGGCGGTACAGTGTTATCCCGATATTCCGAACAGCCATGATCCATAAATTAGACGTATATTATTCACGTTTTGGACACTGTATTATTAATTTTGATCCATAAACCATGAAAAATTGCTCCATTACTGCTTAACTACTTAGATTTACTGTCCTGCCGTGTTTTTAGGTAGATGTGCGGAGCGATGGTCAAGCGTCTAGAATTAGCTTCCAAAAGGTGCTTCTATAATAATCTTCTTAAGAAAAAATTAAAAAAAAATGTTAATTTTATGGATCATACCTAGGGTAGGTGTTCCAGTTGTTGGTAGACGTGCTTATTTTGGTGTGTTCCAATTATAGTCTATATCTCGGTCTATATACATATGTTTTTTTTTAAATTTGATCAATAAACCTTGGAAAATTGCTACATTACTGCGTAGCTATTCAGATTTACTGTTCTGCCCGTGTTTTTTTTTTGTCAGAAGAGCAGAACGATGGGCGAGCGTCTAGAATAAGCTTCTTAAAAAGTTTCTAAATGAAGCTTCCATAGGAAACGTCTTAAGAATATTATTATAGAATCTTCTTTTGGAAGCTAATTATAGACGCTTGCCCGTCGCTTCGCACATCTACTCTAAATACACGGGCAGGACAGTAAATTTAAGTAGATAAGCAGTGGAGCAATTTTTCAAGGTTTATGGATCAAATTTTTTAAAAATAGTGTCCTAAACATGAATAATATACGTCTAATTTATGGATCATGCCTATATTTTTAAGTGTGCAAACTTGATTTTTTATGGATCACTTTCTTTAGTTTAAGGTTCATTGCTGAATGTTTTATGGATCAATTGCAATTTGTTTATGGGTAATTCGTACAATTCCAATGCTCATTATTTAGAAAATTAGTGGTACATTTTTACAATTGTGTTGCTAAATTTCACATAAAATATTGATAATATTGATATTTTTTATGGATCATCCACACTTTTTTAGGGATTTTCTCCGATGTTTTATGGATCATTTGGATGTTTTTAGTGTTTTTCAATATTTTATGGATCGTTTTATCAATTCTAAAGGTGCAAACTTAGGGCTGCCATTATTGTACGAGTGATGCAGATCGTCCATTAGGCTGAGGAAAAATTTAACATTTTCGCTCCACAGTACACAAACGGTTTCAACCCAGGTCTTGATAAGCCTCTCAGTTTCCTACTAAATTAGTTCAAATCTTGGGATGCTAATCAGGACCAGATTTGGTACCGTTTGAGCACTGTGGAGCGAAAATATAAAATTTTGCATTAAACTAACGTCCACTCGTTAGCTCATAGGCAACAATTTGAGACAGTCTGAATTTCAAAACAGTCTATTATGCTCATGCCTGAAAGCTTTCAATGGCGTTGGTGTCCATTATGGTTTTACGATTTCTAAGAATGTTTGTAAAAATAGGATTTAGAATAGGTAGAGTAGTCTGTACGATTCTTTCGAAGACGAAACAATAAATAAAGATACTATTAAAGCTTGCAAATGCTCAGTACAGCTAAAATGCTATTTTTCGGATTTATGAAGCTATGAAATATTTTAATGGTAGTACTTATTGACAAGACTAAATCACCGGTGCCGCTAAGATCTATCGATTTTACCGCACTCAAGTCGTTATCTGAAGGGAGGCATCTAGTCCTAGGTTTGGAAATTGCAGCTATTGTTACCTCTACCACTGTATGTGCTCCTGTCATCTGCGACTTGACGTCCTCCTGTCATCTCTTTTTGCCAGTGGTGGCGGGTGGAGTGGGATACCCCTCACCATCCCTCTCCAACTGGGGGGTTTGGTAAAGAGAGATGATCAACCCGATTTGTACCTTCCTCAAAGTTGTCCTTGCTCGCTTTCTACTCTCTATATACAATTTTCACACTGCCGTACTCTAACGGAACTATCAACTCTATGCTTTCATCTACTCCATCTATCGTATAAAAATTACCACTACAGTCTGTTATTTGAAATTAGCATCTTCAACTATGTAAATCGTTGACTTCACGTAGAAGTAATACTAAAAAAAAAAAAAAAAACATATAGTCAAAGTACATAACTCTGGATGGGAGCATACCATCAATTACTGTCAATGGTCGAAAGGTACAGTAGCAACACCTACCCCACCCGTGTCCCCTCGAGATCGTCAAGTCGACGATGACAGGAGCACATATCGTGGTAGGGGTAAACAATAGTTGCAATTTCCAAACCTACGACTGGATGCCTTCCTTCAAATAACAATTGAAGTGCGGTAAAAATCGGTAGAACTGTTTCAAACACACAGTTGGTACTTGAACGGGTCGGTTTTCATCTCTTTTTGCCAGTGGTGGCGGGGGGGGGGGGACACTCCTCACCATCCCTCTCCAAAGGGGGAGTTTGGTAAAGAGAGATGAAAAAACCGATTTGTACCTTCCTTAAAAGTTGTCCTAGTTCGCTATTCTAATATCTATATACAATCTTCACACTGCCGTACTCTAACGGAACTATCAACTCTATGCTTTCATCTACTCCATCTATCGTATAAAAATTACCACTACAGTCTGTTATTTGAAATTAGCATCTTCAACTATGTAAATCGTTGACTTCACGTAGAAGTAATAATTAAAAAAAAAAAAAAAAAAAAAAAAAAAAAAAAAAAAAAAAACATATAGTCAAAGTATCTCAGAGTTATTCATTGTTGTTTTACACGCAATTTTGGCAGTAAAGAATTGTTGTCATTCGTTTGTTTTTACTACGATACGAAGAACTTACATTGACAACCTTGGTATCAACATCGGGTGCGAAAGCGAGTGGCTATATAAAATAACAACACCTTGCGTTGTCATAATAGACACCCATCTACCTACCGGTGGGCTTGGTCTAAGGAGTTCGACGTTTGAACGGTACTGCCATCTGATGAACTCTGTACCATAGCCGGCGCCGGTGGTGTAGTGGTAAGCGTGACTACTTTATCACCCCAATGGATCTGGGTTAAATCCCAGTCGAGGTCGGTGGGATTTTTCTGAGGCATAAAAATCTCTGGCCACGTCTTCCTTCGGAAGGGAAGTAAAGCCGTTAGTCCCGGCCCATGTGTGTTTGAATGCCCAGACAACCAGAAGTCGTATAACAATGTACAGACAGTATCGTAAATTGCTATAGGTTAAGTCAAAATCGCATATAAGAATGGCATACCTCGCATTATGTTTAAGTTAAATCGTATAGAATGTAAATTTCCGACTTATATGCGATGGCTCATTTTTCATTTTTCAAAAATTAAATCGGATTACATCGTAAGACTTTTCAAAATGAATTTGTTATTACAGATTAAATCGTGTATGATGTTAAATCAACTCGTTTAAAATTAAACAAAAATATGCACGTATATGGCCTCCACTTTTGTACGTATAAGTCATTTATTTGCATTGTAT
Organism: Ochlerotatus camptorhynchus; assembly: GCF_037179485.1. Taxonomy (NCBI): domain Eukaryota; kingdom Metazoa; phylum Arthropoda; class Insecta; order Diptera; family Culicidae; genus Ochlerotatus; species Ochlerotatus camptorhynchus. The sequence continues at coordinate 1,801,583 of NW_027040773.1, forward strand.
ACGAGTTGTTTGTTTGTATATATGTTTGTATATCACGAAAACAACTTTGAATATACGTGCATTCTGGTTGTCTGGGTGGGTGCGATATCTTAAGCAGGTGTGGTAGCTGCATTCCTGCACATTCGATTGCCGTCAATGGTCAATAGTCAATGGATGGCAATCGATGTCCGTTGGTGATTGGCACTAGATTGCGGAACAGAGACCGATGTTAAATATGGAAATGAAGAAGAACTATGTACCCTTTCTTCAGAGATGATGTTTTCTAAGAGACGCGTGAAGACTGAAACCAAAAGCTCCAATAGAATCGGTGGTTCCAATCAGCAATGTAAATAAACAAGAGCGCTTCACCGGGAAAAACGTGGGGGAGTATCGAGATGGAGGTTGAAATTCAATATTTCAGATTTAAATAATTATAATTAAGTTTGCATATGAAAAGTGAAATTGAAAACTATGTGACTTTTAAAATACAAATAAAATACAAGTAACATCTTTTGAGATTCATTGATTATATTTACATCAATGTCAAACGGTTAAATCTTTTTTTTAAATTACAAAACCATTGATCGACTGTCAGGTTTGTTATCTCTGAATTTGTATGGCTGACGATTACGGTCTCTGAACATTATGAAACTATCAACTAGATTTCTGAGAATATCATGACATTCTTCAAAAATAGTGATTTGCTATGACATCATCAAGGTAGCTAACTAAGCTGGAATATTATTGTTACTCACCAGCTGTATATTCACTCCAGCACAACAAAAAACATGAACACAGGCTCTGTAACATAGATCAAGACGTTTCCGGAGTAATCTTTCAATATGGTGAAATTAGCTAAAGACTTAAAAAAAAAGGGATTGCACTCATACATGAAGGAGAATCAGAGATGGCATAATTGTTTGAGAAATCAAGCATGGTTTTCATCATTCAGCGAGTATTTTCAAAGTAGCTTCAAATAAAAAAAAAACTAAGTTCGCTCTCAAGACAAAAAATAGAGCAAATGCAATAATACAACACATTACTAACCTAGATCATTGTTTAAAAGAAAATATATTTTAAACAAATTAATTGTTGTAAAAAAAATTTAGAATATCTTTTAAATTTTTCGAACCTCTTAACGGAATCCCTTTATGAAGAGCTTTGGTTGGATTGGTTTATTTCCTTTAAATTCCGTTATTTTGACAGCGTCTACTAATTGCAGATTTCATCAGTGCCAAGTACAGGTTTCATAAACGAAACATAAAAGTTTCGTGCAATTCCGAAAAATTTCGTTTCATACCGCGTGTCCTCACTACAGCTGCCAAACCCTCTACATTATTTTTGAATTCAATGCTGTTGTACTTCCCCTACACGATTTCCTAGGTGTCCGATATTATATTAGTTTTAAACACAAGATAAACAGAGATCCGTCCTATAGCCATCGGTTCAATGATATGAATTATTCATACCCCTCAAAAATATACGAATATTAACAATAACTGTTAAGAATAACAAGTAAGTGCGAGTAGGACGAACGAAACACGAAATCAAAAAAATGAGAAACTGAAAAAACATCAGACAGAGAAAGTCTAATAAACGTTAAAAAAAAAAACTCATTCGTACACAGTTAGGAAAATGTACCCAACGACCAGTTCACTTTTACCTACTTTTGACTAGTTTGTCTCCTTTTCTCCTTCTAATGTTGTCAAAAACGGAGGAGCAAAACCACCTCATAAGGGTAGTAAAGTGTGGGAACCCAACGTTGAATATAATCATATTTACCTACTTTTGGGTACAACTAACTTGCTTTTGGGTAGAAAGCTAGTGAAAAATTCCACACAAGTAAATGAAACCTACTTTGACCCGCTTTACCTACTTTTCGGTTAGTGCCGAGAAAAGTGAAAAGAACTTACTTTTGTGTTCTTTTTTCTTACCGTATATGTTGGATTTGAGCTGCAATCAAACTGTCTGGCTACACGGAAAACAAAACATAGGTTTGGAGCATATTTCAAGATTTCTACACTGATAAATTAAACTTTTTCCATTTTGTTTGAAATTTAATCAAATTGTCATTAAACTCAGTTAAACAAACTTATACTCTCTTTCTAAAAAATAATCATCTTATATTAAACCCAGTTTGATCATGGTTGAGAATTATCTCTTTTGAATAAATTTTAATAATTTTTGATTCTATTTTAAAAATTTTGATTGAATTTTAATATTTTTTTATTATAGATTAATATTCACAAATAATAAAATTTAATGCTGTAAAGATTATTTCGAATTTCATCATGCATGACTACTGCCGAAGTAATCATGGCTCGGACTCAATGTAATTGGGTTGTTAGCGGAATGCTTAAATGAAACAGCAAAAAAGTTTCTTTCATTTAATTCCACTTAATTAATTTATAACATTTTTTGCTGTTTTATTTAAGCATTCCGCTAACAACCCAATTTCATTACTTCATTATGATGGCTACCAAGCCTATGGGATTTTCCTTATTAGAGAGTTGAAAAGACTTTTCTCCTTTAGTTTACTTAAATCTTTGGTTTTTATTAGTTAGGAAGGTTCCGATTCAACACATTATAGTTTCATTTTTATACCTGTGATCTTGACTTTTATACCTAGGGGATGAGTACTTAAGGGGGTTAGATTTTGATAAGTTCTTTAGTGGGAATGACACTGATGAAGACTGCACATTGTAGTCGAAATACGCATCTGTCATGGATACCAAAATTAATTAAGTGGAATTAAATGGAAGATAACAAAAAATATGGGTATTTTTGGAATCTGAGTAACGTATAGGGACCGGAAGTCTATAATTGAGCGTGATTACCTCTCACCCAGCAGGCCTGCGTTCAATCCCAGGCGGCGCCGCCAGGATGTTCGGAGGCATAAGTTATGCCGCATAACATCATTAACAGGGAACTTAAGCACACTGAAAATGTATTTTCGTTATTTCTCTGAAAACCGTTTCGTAAATATGAATATCGTATCGTGAACGTCTTTCATAAATGGTACGAAACATTCGTTTTTCCTGTCATCTGGCGCAATGTCATTATTACGCCTTATTCGTATAATATACAAATTCATCTTCGTACAATCAAACCAACAACTGCGCTTAAGTGCTGTTTGTGTGTTGGAGATGGGATACTTTTTTTTTTTAATATTGTCGGTTTGATCAATACATGCAAGCTATCACATTAAATCAAATTACTGGTGGTGCTGGTTTTATGTCAGAGAAAAAAAAAATACATGCAAGCAGCAGAAAAAGCAAACGAAATCGAATTACCGTTCCATGAGCACTTCTTATTTGCCTTTAGCTTTACCATTTCTAGTAGCACAGATAAAGCAATCTGACGATCGAAAGGTTCATGTTGCGATACCGGGTGTTAGTGAAGCCTATTTTTACTTTTTTGTCATGTTTATTCCTTCCAATGATGAAGTTATTTTTACCCATCCTCACTAACACACTCCACATTTTTCGGTTTCCACAACCAACACATGTGGCCCGCTGGTTGGGTGTAGTGATAGCGAGTGTGACAGTTCTAACGAAACTAGCTTCATACAATGTACAAATCCATTTCGTTGCAGAAAACAACGAATAAATTCGAAGAACAAACGAGCGATTTCGTTGTATAAACGAAATTTTATTTTCAGTGCAGTTGGTCCCCGGCTCATGAGTTGATGGGTTGATAGGAAGGGTGTGGGAGCTGCCTCCTGGCGTTGGTAGTATTGTTGCTCAGCACGGAAAATAAGAGACGGAAAAGAAATCAAGTAAAAAAAATCCAAGATGGCGGCTTTAGGTTTGAGAAAAACTGGGAAATACTGTCAAATACCCCACAATATGGATATTTTTAAATCGGGGTGACATGTTAGAACCTAAAACCGACATCTGACGCCATTTTGAAACCCAAGATGGTGGTTTCCGGTTACAGAAAAACTCGTAAAGTCTGCCAAATACTCACCAATATGGGTATTATTGGAATCGGAGTGACGTGTAGGGAGCTGATATCGATGTCTGATGCCATTTTGAATGGCGGTTTCCGGTGACAGAAAAACATGGAAATTCTGTCAAATACCCCACAATATGAGTATTTTTGGAATCGGAGTGACGTTTAGGAACCGGGAGTCCATATTTGACGCCATTTTGAAATGAAATATAGCAGCTTCCGGTTTGAGCATAACTGGGAAATACTATCAAATACCCCACAATATGGGTTTATTTTTTATATGGGGTTGCCTTTAAGGAACCAGAAATCGATATCTGATGCCATTTTGAAATCCAAGATGGCGGCAATAGCGGCGCCGGTGGCGTAGTGGTAAGCGTGATTACCTCTCGACCCAGCAGACCTGTGTTCAATCCCAGTCGGCGCCGCCGGGATGTTCAGAGGCATTACATCTCTGATATCTTTTTTTTTTATCACGCCTTCCTTCTGAAGGGAAGTAAAGCCGTTGGTCCATGAGTTGATGGGTCAATAGGTAGGGTACAGATATGGGAGCTGCTTTCCTTGCATTGGTGCTCAGCACGGAAAACAAGATCGACGGAAAACAAATCAATAAAAAAAAAATAGAAGAAGATGGTGGCTTCCGGTTACAGAAAAACATGGAAATTCTGTAACCCCACAAAATGGGTATTTTTGGAATCGGAATGACGTGTAGGGGTAGAAAATCGATGTCTGATGCCATTTTAAAAGCTAAGATGGTGGCTTACCGTTACAGAATAGCTTGAAAGTTCTGTCAAATACCCCATAATACAAAAATGACATTGCGTTTAAACGAATTTCCCCCACTGTATGGGTATTTTTTGGAATCAGGGTGGCGTTTAGGGGTCGGAAATCTTTGTCTGATGGCATTTTGATCTTCACTCATCTATTGTGGTGTATTTGACAGTATTTTTCAATTTTTCTCTATCTTAAATCTAGGATTTTTGAAATCTAAGAATGTCAGACATAGATTTCAGGTTCCTACACGTAACACTGATTAAAAAAAAAAAAAACATTCATATTGTGGAAACATTAAGGTTCTTTATTTGAAAAGCATCCCCTTGGACTTCCCTATGAATTAAATAAGTATCTGTTAAGTATATGTTGCTGGACAAAATGACGTTGAGATTAGTTGCTTCTATCTGCTTAGCTGCAAGATGCACCCCTTTATAGATAGTGTTAAATAATTATAAAATCGGACGTAATTCCTTAAAACCAAGAGATAGCGATTTGCTTCTTTCTGCAAAAATTGCGCGTTTTCAAAGCATTTACAACTTTGTAGATTAAAAAAAAAAGAAAAAAAAAATCAAACAATTATAGTAAAAACACGTTTTCAAGGGGGTATTACCGTTTGAACTCAAATTTTACCCTATAGTTTCGTCCACTTGAGGGATAGACATTGGAAAAGTTTCTTAAAATGACTTCATCTACAATTTTTTCATGATGATCATGAATTTTAATGAGACATACAAAAGTTTTTTTTATCTATGTGTATATTATTATGTGGTATTATAAATGCACGAAAATGTTACACTCAATGGCTGTATGAATAAAAATAGTTTACTTTACTTTCCCGTGATTTCCTGTGGGAAAAGTAAAGTAAATGCTTTTATTCACACGACCTAATAGTTTCGAAAAACAGCCGTGTTCCAAAAATTTGTGATTCCGTCCTAAAGGGTGATACGGTCAAAATTTGGTCAAGGGAAAACGCGTGTAAATCGGTGAAATCGTTTATTTAAAAAATCAAATTAAATTTCTTTTTCAAGTTCAATTAGTATAAAATTCAGGAAAAATATTCAGTTAGGCTTCCGCTTTTCCAAATCCGGATTGCCGGGCTTTACGCTTGACCCCTGCCATCAGATTTTGTACAGCCACCTTGTCCACCTTCTTCGCCGCAGAAAGCCAGTTTGCCTTGAACTGCTGCTCGCCCTTTAGCAGTTTTTTTGGTCTTCTTTAGGTTCCGCTTGACAATAGCCCAGTATTTCTCAATTGGGCGGAGCTCTGGCGTGTTGGGAGGGTTCTTGTCCTTGGGAACCACCTGCACGTTGTTGGCGGCGTACCACTCCATGGCCTTTTTACCGTAATGGCAAGATGCCAAATCCGGCCAAAACAGTACGGAACAACCGTGTTTCTTCAGGAAAGGCAGCAGACGTTTATTCAAACACTCTTTCACGTAAATTTCTTGGTTGACAGTCCCGGAAGCTATGAAAATGCTGCTTTTCAAGCCACAGGTACAGATGGCTTGCCAAACCAGATATTTCTTTGCGAACTTTGACAGTTTCATGTGCTTGAAAACATCTGCTACCTTTCCCCTTCGTTTTGCCGTATAAAACTCCTGTCCCGGAAGCTGCTTGTAGTCGGCTTTGACGTAGGTTTCGTCGTCCATTACCACGCAGTCAAACTTCGTCAGCATCGTCGTGTACAGCCTCCGGGATCGCGCTTTGGCCGTCGTATTTTGTTTATCATCGCGATTTGGAGTCACTACCTTCTTGTAAGTCGATAGTCCGGCTCGTTTTTTGGCTCGATGCACGGTTGTAGACGATACACCCAGCTTATTTGCGGCATCTCGGAGAGAGAGGTTAGGGTTTCGCTTGAAACTACCGGCAACTCTGTTTGTCGTCTCAGCGGCTTCCGGTTTTCGATTTTCCCCCGATCCAGACTTCCTGGCTGTCGACAAACGTTCCCCAAACACTTTAATTACATTTGTAACGGTTGATTTGGCAACTTTTACCGATTTTGCCAACTTTGCGTGCGAGTAGCTCGGATTTTCGCGATGCGCGAGCAAAATTTTGATAAGCTGCTCTTCTTGCTTGGACGGCATTTTGACAACTGAAGAGTGAATTCTAAAATCAAAATAGGAGCAACATTCTACACACACACACCTTCAAAATGAGGGGTGTTCAGGTTTTTTAAATGCAAAATTGAAAGAAATACGTCAAGTTGATATTGACCGAATTTTGACCGTATCACCCTTTACACACATAGAAAAAGGGAAATGTCGGCTTCGGAAATACCTTAACCTATTGTCGTCAGGAGGTAAGCAAAGTCCTAGAGCACTCAAATTTGTCCATTAGATGCTCTGAAATACAGTGTATCCACATGCCAAAATTGAGCTCTCAAGAACGTTGTTTGCCGCTTGACGATAATAGCAACAATCAATACGAAACTAACGATTTTAAATTGGTTCACTACTTGACTAGCCTATTGGTCCCAAGCAAACGATTAACGTATCCCATTCTAGTCGAAATTCTAGTACTACGCAATGTTTGTTTTGATTCGCTATGAAAGTTTGACAGATAAAATGAGGGGTTATTGGTTTTTTCCTATGTTTCGAGGGGTGAATCGATTAGCTTGGGACCGAAGAGAGTACCAGAGCTGAGCCAAAAAGTTGAGCACGTTATTTCGGGACCTTCTAGTCTTAGACTTACCTCTATGATAATAGGTTAAGGTATTGCCGAAGCCAACATTTCACCTACCTAATCTTACACGTGACGGAATCCATTTTTGACATAAAGGGTGAGACGTAAACTGCCCATAAATGAAAAAAAATGGCTATGTTAGAAAATGCTACTTTATCGATTTTGTCGGCAAAGTAACTTTACCTTGATTATTTTAACTTTTAAAGTGCGCAAAACATTATTCATCTATGCCGATATCATGCCGTTAAATAAAAACGGGAAAACAAATTGCCAATTTTCATTTGAGTATAATTTTTAAAGCAGCAGCCTAAATCTTTATTTACAAAGCTAGAGAGATCTGACAAACAGTGAGATCTTTTGGCTAACGTCAAAAATGTCTGCACTAAATGACGTAGCGTTCCTTGCTCTCGCCAAAGTGAATAAGAGTCGGAGGGCAACAACAGTAGCAATAAGAAAAGCTACCTCAATAGTGAAACAGGCCTTATCATGACTAAAAGGAAGAACTGTGATCCCTGAAAACTGTAATTGTCAATCACGGTTACCCATTACTGAACCATAATTGAGCAACATTATTTCCATATCTAAAACCTGTGCTAATAAAAATCAATTCAAAAGACAGGATTTCTAATCCTCTGCACCTCATGATTACTAAATTCACACCTATAACCACTAGTCTGCAAGACCATTACAATTGGTCTTTTGAAAAATCTCTATTAAAAGCACACTGGTCAACTTCTCATTTATATTGCACATTAGCCATTTAATTTTTCAAGTCATTTATCTATACAAACCAATTTTTTGACAATTTATGCAGTGCAAACCTTGGCAAGATTGCCACCTACACACTTAGAAATTACTAATTTTACACGTGACGGAATTCATCTTTGACATAAAGGATGAGATCTTTTAAATATCTCGGGGTTTGGTTCGATTCCAAATGCACCTGCAGATCCCACATTGAGTATCTGAGAGGAAAATGCCAACTAAGGATCAATTTCCTTCGATCAATAACCGGAACGTGGTGGGGAGCCCATCCACAAGATCTTCTGACGTTGTACCGGACAACGATTTTATCGGTTCTAGAATATGGTAGTTTTTGTTTCCAGTCGGCAGCTAAAACGCACATCATCAAGCTGGAACGAATCCAGTATCGTTGTCTTCGTATCGCGTTACGATGCATGCACTCGACTCATACTATGAGTCTCGAAGTGCTGGCGGGCATGTTGCCACTATCCGTGCGTTTTTCAGAGTTATCTCTGAGGCTCCTCACCCGTTGCGAAGTAATGAACCCACTGGTGATCGAAAACTTTGAGAAGCTTCTGGAGCTAAATCCTCAAACATGTTTTATGACTTTGTACTACCTATATTTAACACAGGATGTCAGCCCTTCAAGAAATATTCCCAATCGTGTAGTCTTCTCCGATTTCGGCAATCTAGTGAATTTTGATTTATCTATGACGCAAGAAATCCGCGGAATTCTAGAGCATCATCGACCTATGATTGCTCCGTCATTATACTCTGCAAAGTTTGGCCATGTTGATTCTGCAAGAACATTTTTCACAGATGAATCTCTAATAGAGGACTCCGCTGGTTTTGGTGTATTTAATGAATTTCATAGCGCCTCTCGAAAACTTGAAGCTCCTTGTTCTGTGTATGTGGCTGAACTGGCAGCAATTCACTACACTTTGGAAACTATTGCTTCACTTCTTCCACACCACTACTTTATTTTTTACGGATAGTCTCAGTTCTGTCGAGGCTAACCGTTCCATTAGGCCAGTAAAGCACTTCTCGTATTTTCTCTTGAAAATACGAGAACTGCTTAGTGCTTTATCCGTGCGCTCTTTCATCATCACCTTCGCGTGGGTCCCTTCGCATTGCTCAATTTTGGGCAATGAGAAGGCGGATTCACTTGCGAAGGTGGGCGCTATGGAAGGCGACATTTATGATCGACAAATCGCCTATAGTGAATTTTTCTCTATTTATCGTCAGCAGTCGCTCGTTAGCTGGCAACATCAATGGAGTGAAGGGAGCTTGGGACGATGGCTACATTCAGTTATCCCTAAGGTGTCGAAGTTTGCATGGTTCAAAGGGTTGGACTTGGGTCGAGACTTCATACGCGTGATGTCTCGTCTCATGTCCAATCACTATTATCTAAACGCTCACTTGTTCCGTGTGGGGTTGGGAGACAGCAATCTCTGTGAATGTGGACAAGGTTACCAGGACGCTGATCACATCCTTTGGTCTTGTGCGGAGTATGGTGAAGTCAGATCACATTTTTATGATTCCCTTCGGGCTCGAGGGGACCTAATGTTCAAGTTCGGGATATTTTGGCTAGACGCGATCTGGAGTTTATGAAACTCATATATGTTTACTTTAAGCATATTAATCTTAGATTGTAAGTTTGATTAACCTTGTGTTTAGCTTGTATTTTGTACGCGTGAGGTTTTTTTTTCAATGTTTGTTTTCAAGATGAATAGAAATAATTTCATGCTTTAGTATTAATTAAATAGTTGTATCGTAAACCACATTTCAAACCTCCTTCTTCCCTTTTCCCATTAAAAAAAAATGTAAATCTCCACTAACCTCGAGACAACCGCGAGTACTCGGTCCAGTTCCTTTAACTTTAAATTCAAGACATTAATAATGTATAACGCAAAAGATAACTCGGCTCTGTAAAGTTTATTCGATTGAACCTGTACAAATAAAGTAATTATAAAAAAAATAAAGGATGAGACGTAGACAATCATGTCATGTAAAATTAAGTGCTCCGAGACTGAAAATTTCGCAAGCACGTTTGATTGAGCTGAATTTTACGTCTCTTATGACTCAATTTTATGTCAAAATTGACGCTCGTATATGTCAGTCTCAGAGCACCTAAATTTACATCAATTTTTCCAAGTGTGTACTGTGCGCTGGTCTTGTCTGCTTTTTTGTGCGAAAATGTTCTGTCGCTGATTATTTTTCCACTTGCCACTTTGGTTTTGTGTGTCTTCACTATGGTCATTGCGAAAAGTATCGAATGTTAAGGAAAAAATGTTAAACACCTGTACTCGTGCCATCATTGGCCACAGCAGCATTTTTAAGTTTTTGCTATTATAACGCAGTAGGAAAAAGTTCATAATCGCTGATGACTGCTATTTGTACCCATCTCAATCAGTCAAAACGTACTCATCCACTTGAAGCTTTCATTCAACAAACTTTCAGAATGTTTCATAAGCGGCACATGTCAGAATGTTTCACCTTGCTATTTCCGTTCGCAGGAAACGTAGATTGTGTAGGTACAAAACAGACCCTTCCCCACACACACTCTACTCGGTACTTTTATCCAAATAAGTACACAAACTCAAATCCGGTTTGAGTACTGCAGCTACCATTTTTAAGCCCGGTATGAAGAGGCAGTTTAAATGTTTTAAAGTTTGTTTTCCATATCGCAGCAATGCATGTTGGAAGCTGCTGCTGCTTCTGACAGCCAGTGAGATGACGTCAAAGCACTTCCGTGGCACAAAAGATAAATCTGGCAGCTAACCTACAACTGCATGCCGAAGTTTAGACGATATGTTTGAACAGAATGCATTTGTTTGCAGCATATCCGCATCCGCAGTAGTCGTCGTCATGGAATGTTGTTGTTCAGAACTGAAACGGAAGCAGAAATGTTTCAACAAGCTGTGGGAAAGTTTATCTTTGCTAGATTTATCTACTCTTAACTGTCTGCATAGAAAAGGTTAAAATTGTTTTCTAGTTCATATTATTCCGGCATTTTAACAGTAAATTAAAAAGCTGAACACTTTTGAGTACCTTCTGACAGATAATATTTTAGTGGCGTAAATCGGTTGCGACACCCGCAGTTAATAATGCTTTGAGAAAGTCACCCAACTGGTTGTAAATGGTTGTAAATAAACAAATTTTCTTCGCTCCAAGAATAATCGATTTGAAAACTTCTCTTGCTGATAACATTAATCATCACTGCAGTCGAAGCATACATTTTTCAAACGGCTTGTTGTGCTTTCGGGTTCATCAACGGAACGCTAAATCATTTCTGTTTCAATACAACCGGGTTTGGGTGAGAATAGTGTGAAGTGAAGGCTGCTGAACCATCACCACCCAGCGCCAGAATTGATCTGGCCAATTTCTCTGCATTCGGCACCGGCGGTACACAGGGACCACTCTAACTCATTGGTGCCAAAAGTGTCAAAAGATTGAATGAAATCTGTCCCACTTGAAGCCTTGAACTCTCGAACATCATCTATCATCGGGTCGGATCTTCACAAGTCAGCACAAAATTGTAATCGGAAAAGTTCCTCCCCATGGATGCGGTTGTATGTGTACTATGTTTGTGCCTCTTCAAATTCGGAGCCTCACAAAATAGTCCTCATGATCTGGCTTGCTTGCCGACTGTATAGCAGTTCTGTGTTGCTGCTGCGCTTGGTAAATAATTTAATTAGCCATGCCAATCACAATCTCATCACTCTTATCTTGATGCCGAAATTTCTCCGGTGCCGTACAATTAGGGATGTGGAGATGCGGTTGGCCTATAAATTTTCGTTTCTGTCACATCAGCCTGCAGGACAGAAAAGGAGAAGATACACACCACACACGTCCATCGATAGAAAAATGAGAGAGACAGAACGATGAGTTTATACATCATCAGTCAGGCAGTCAGTCAGTCAGCGAGTGTCTCGTGTCTGTCCGTCACACACACTGAAAGCCGATGAAATTGAGGGGCGATGAAATTAATGATCCAATCTCTATCAATAGGTCGAGATAGGGAAATTTGAGATTTTCAATCTCGGTTGGATTGGAGCTGACAGGAATGCCAGTGAGCTGATGCGATGATATCAGGCTTCCCAAGCAACACGGCTTGTCATAAAGAAGCTGAAAATACTTTGTAATGACTAACGCAAAGAATCACTAATACTTTAATATACATCATTTAATACATTTATACAACCTAAAAAGCGCAAGACGCGGAGCTTATACAACCAGCGACAAAAAAAAAACAATAAAAAAACTTGAGCATGGGATTCGATCACTGGTCCTTGGCGTGGTAGACTTGTTACTACCTAACTAGACCAACACCGCTTGATGAACGGTTTGTTATAAGTATCTATCATGTTCTTTCCAATGGCATGAAAATTATTTTCTCGTCCATCACGCCTTCGATCCGTCATGAAGACTTTTTGTTAGTAGCGAAGCGTACATCTTATTGCCAGAATGTTATTTAAACGTATTTTCAACTCCTTATAAGACAACCTGCACATTTTCAGTTGTATTAATTTATGAGATGTCATAAAAAAAGTATTTTCAACTTTCTTTATAACAAACCTTCGAATACCTCATAAGAAACTGTCAATCACTGCAGGAAGAGACAGTCCGGCTCAAAGGCACCGTCAATGTTTACGTCAATCTGGATTGATTTTGTATACGACAACTTTTATAGTGGTATTAAAACAGTAAGATGCACGTTCAAATAACATTTAAAGATAAAAGCAAAAGAAAACTATTTTGGAAAATGTTGAATCAAAGAAGTATGAAGAAAACATCTTTATACCTCATATATAACGGGGGATGTTTTCTGCATCTCTTATAATACATTTATACAACAAGCCGTTCTAATTCTTTTCAAAAAGATGTTTTATGTGTTACTTGGGTTAACATTTGATAACGGCACAAAAGCATTTGTAAACAAACTTTTTAAGGCCCTTTACACGCGAACTAAAGTGCGCCCACGCAAACCAATACCACTTTCGAAAAAGCGTGAGTTGCCCCTATCCGATGATGTTGTTGGTTTGCGTGAGCGTACTTCGTGGTATCATCCAAATCTGGATGTTATAGATACTAGACTGGCCCACATTTGCATGGGGAAATTTTTTTTATCATTTTTTTCAACGCCATCATTTAGATTTGTGCCATTATGTGAGAAAACCATTCTCTGAAACTTTCAGCTTATTCGGATAATTAACATGAGCTGGCGCTTTTGATTTAATATTTACATATATGGGGATATTGGTTGAAAATCCTTCACTGTTTCGTCCATAGAACTGGTTTAGCAATTAAGCTCAGAATTTCAGCACGTGTAGCTTAAACTGTAAGGAACAACTTTGTTCAAGACAGCCTCACGATTCAAGTTAGTATTATGGAGATATTAATTGATTATGTGCCTTCTGCTCGTACATTGCAACAAAATACTGGAAGCTTATGCAACGTATCAACTATACAGTCAACAACAACATACAGTCTTTCACAAATTTCGAACACTTCCAGATGACGAACACGATGGACTGACTTACCGTAATTGAGGGTTCTTTAAGTGTAGAGGACTCCGAACAAACAATTCAAGAGCCACATGTGAAAAGGGCATACAAGCTTTTTGTAAACAAACCTTTGTAAGCCCTCTTCTCGCCAACCGAGGTTCGCCCACGCAAACTAACAACATCATCGGGAAGGGTAAACTTTCTCCTATCCGGCGATGTTGATGGTTTGCGTTGGTGTCATATGGGTGGCGAGAAAAGGGCATAAGAATGTTTGTTTACAAAAAGCTTGTATGCCCTTTTCACATGTTGTTCTTGAATTCAGAGTCAAAAATAAGCATATATGTACATTGAATAAATGCTGTATTGCAGTGAACAATGCTGAATAAAACGAGTTTTCGAATTCTGTGCTAGAAAAAGCTCATTGAGAAGGATAGATGCACATTTTGACGTAGGACTACGTTTTTGATTTCTATATGGGGGTACACTTTGTGAAAACCGAAAAAGGAACATGTAACAAATCAGGCATAACATTTGATAACGGCACACAAGCATTTGTAAACAAACTTTCTAAGGCCCTTTACACGCGAACCAAAGTACGCTCACGTAAACCAACAACATCGTCGGATAGGGGCAACTATCACCTTTCCGAAAGTGGTATTGGTTTGCGTGGGCGTTCTTTGGTTCGCGTGCAAAGGGCCTTAGAAAGTTTATTTACAAATGCTTTTGTGCCGTTATCAAATGTTATGCCTGAAATTAAGAAAGATTTTGAACGTTAATAACTCAGCTGCCCCTGGTCCAATTTTAATAATTTTATCACCAATCGATTAGAAATATGGCTACGCATCGATAACAATGCTTCCGAATGTTGATTTTCAACAAGAAACTATTGAAAAACTGGTAAATGTCCAGCATTGTCCAAAAGCGTCGAATTAACTAACAAATCCACCAATTACCTACATGCATATGCTGCTTCCCCAGCACAGTCGTCAGAGAGTAGTAAGCAGACGCAACAAGTCGAAGTGGCATTCGCCTCCGATCCTCGGGCGCGTGCGAATAGGGAGGATGGAATTGCGTAATATTTTGCACACTCATCGGTGGTGTTCGGTCGTCGAAATTAGTAGGAGCAGTAGAAGTGCTTTCGGCGTGTGGCGTTGAAAATTGTTCTCCAGTAACAACGAAAGGCTACCTGCAAGCATCGAGCTGCAAAGCCCACATAAGCAACCATCAAAGGAGGAAGAAGCTGCACCGCTATGCTATGGATCGGAATCAGTGGAATCATCTTCGTGAGTCGCTGCGGGTCGGTCATCTATGCCAAGCGTGTCACCCTCGCTCCAAACGACATACAGCTCGACAGCCTCATCCGTGTTGAACACTCAGCTCAGAATTACTCAACCATCACTACAAAACGGTCCTTTTCAGGGCCACCAAAAATTTGTTAAAGTATTATTTGGACATTGGTCAAGGTCATCAGTTCCCGCAAGGAGCTAGCTATCAAGGCTCAACCTGTCTATTAGACGGATGCGAAATTTGACTTTTTCGCTCCACAGTGCTTAAATCGTTTCAAATCGGGTCCTGATTAGCCGCCCAAAGTTACAACTCATTTGGTTAGAAACAGACTTCGCACAAGCCATTTGAAGTTTACTTGTAAATTACTATGGGAAATCTCAACTTTTTGTTCATTGCCTTCTAGTCTTTTTCCATATTGAGCTGCAAAACAGTTCGATAGCTATAACTTTGCTGAAGATCGTTTCTATGTAAAACGAGACAGGAAAAAGTTATTAATTATTTAAGAGATTGGTAAACTTATGACATGATCAAGCAGCTGCTCTGTAGGCAACACTGTATTTTGCAGTGTGACATAGTAGCCATGATTTTTGTGTCCTATTCAACGCCCCAGAAACACCAATGTTGCCTGCTGAGCAGTTGATTGAGCATGATCATTGATAATTTTCGATCCTTGCATTTAATCAAAAATGGTCTTCAGCAAAGTTGTAGCTGGGAAACAGTTGAAAACTTTTGAAGCAGGCCGATATGGTGAATTATTAGATAGACATGAACAAAAATCTTGGTAATTCCCATACAAACTTCAAATGGTTTGTGCCATCTCAGTTTCTCACCAAATGGGTTCAAATTTCGAGAGGTTAGTCAGGATCCGATTTGGAATCGTTTAAGTATTGTGGAGCGAAAATTTCAAAATTTGCATCACTCTACTGTCTATAGAAGGTGTGGAATTGTAGGCCTGAATATATTGGTGCAATTAGTTTTTCCTCGGCTTTCATTCCGCACGATTCGTTTTTTTTTCGTTTGATCAATCGCCCTTGTAGTGACGTCGGAAAGATTGTTTCAATCGGCGCTTACATATGAAATTTAATGTGGATTATAGAATTTTTTGTATGTTACCAAAATTTATGAATGGTTTGCCACTAAATGTTATATTGATTATTGAATTATCATACTGTATACCATGAAAAAGCAGCCTGTTTGTGAATTTTTGCCTGTTTTCAAGTAAGGGGTTATCATAAAAAACAAATCGCCAGCTGGCATTTCCCGGCGACTTTACAAATAAATAAAATCAAACAAAATCATCATGCAGAACTAGCTAGGATTTGTTTTGCTTCATATTTCACAAAATTGCTTTCGAGTGTTAGACATCGTCTCCCGCAAAGTTTACATTTTTCCCTCTACCAACACATACATCAGGGCTAGATAGATCTCCACAGGATCTATAGAATCCACGCAATTTCAAAAAACCAAAATGCACAGCATTACGATAAGATGTCAGGTTTCGACCAATAGCAGATAGATTTTAATTCTAAACAAGCCAAACGATTGGAAATTTATCTACCAATCTGCAAAAATGAACACTTAGTTAATTTTCAACAGGTCACTATTGAAAAATATCAAATGTCCAACTTTTGCAATGGTGATCAAAATTATCACCAAATGTCTGAAAACAGCGCATTCTCTAACACAGACTTAAAAATCGAATTCGATGCGGCCCACTGAACGGTGCTCATTCAATCACCGTAAGTGGTGGTGTCCAGTCCAGCAGCAGCAGTAGTAGCAGCAGCAGCAGGAGTGCATTCAACAACAACAACAACAACAACAACGAAATGCTGCCTGCAAGCAACGAGCTGCAGAGCTCATATGAGCAACCATAGAGAAGGAGGAAGAAGTCCCACCGCTAGGCTAGGATCGGAATCAGTAGCTCGTTGTGCTCAGCTCAGCATTACTCAACCATCACTACAAAACGGTCCTTTTCAGGACCACCATAAATTTGTTAAGAGTATTATTTGTACATTTGTTAAGGTAATCAGTTCCCGCAAGCAGCTAGCTATCAAGGCTCAACCTGGTCTCTTTAGAAGGTGTGGAATTGTAGGCCCGAATGAATTGGTGAGATTAATCATCGTCCGACCATTTTCCAGAACACGCTGGTAGGAAGTGTTAAAAAAATAAATTTGAGAGAAGTGGGTCCCCAGAAACCCAATAAAATCAAATTTGTGAGAAAATTAGTTCTTACGAGTTCAATCTCTCGATGTCCCTCCTTTTTTACATATTCTGCACAAACGATACTTTCTGCCCCGCCCCATTCATATAATTCGGAAGGAAATTCTGTAAGGGGTGAATTGAATACACTTTAATACCAAAATGCACAAAGCTTAAAAAATCATATATAACAAAAAATTCAAAATACACCTTACACACAAAGTCGGGTAGATGAATCGAAAATATTCAAGTTGGCAGTCCCTTGGATTCTCTTCATCAACTTCTCTCGCTTACAAATAAAAAACGGAAAGATTTAAGATAATTGATGATTGATCAATTAAAAGAACTAAATGTTCACATTTGTTCCGTCCACTAGCGGTCTTACGTCAAGCTTCCGTTCGTGCCCCTAGGCACAGACCCTTCTACTTTTTTTTTGCTTTATTATAGAGATTTTCAGCCTTTCGCTGGTTCGTCTCTTAGACTAGATGCACATTTATTCCACTGTTTGCTCTGATCTGATTAATTTTCTTGCTAACCCTTATGTGCGTGACGATTTTTCCACCCGTTAAAGGGTGACGGGGTACCCGGGTACCCAAGCTTATTGCGAAGCTCAGACAATAAGATAGAACCAAACAATGTTGTGCAAAGTTGTAGCTTTAGATAAGAACTAAAATATGGCCTATATACATTTTTGAATGGACCGCTCATTGTCCTCAGAACAGGTTCCGGAAGTCCCGGGGAGTGGTCAAACTCTGATTTTAACAAAAACTAGTCATGTGGCATATCAAAATTTTCAGAATTTTATGAACATGTTGTTAGAGATCATGTAAACTGACAAGAGTTACAAAGGCTCTTACAAATTATTCATGAATTTCTTGAAATTTTGATATGCCTAATGAAGAGTTTTTGTTGAAATTAGTGGTTGGCCACATGCTTCAAGGCTTCCGGAACCTGTTCCAGGGACATTGGGTGGTTATTGTCACTTTTGTCAATTGGCATGGTCCATAATGACATGCTCAAAAAATTCTGCAAATTTGAATATGCCACATGCCTAGTTTCTGCTGAAACTAGAGAAAGGCCTTTTCCTCAGGGGCGTCCTGAACCTGTTCCAAGAAAATTGGGTGGCCATTGTAATTTTTCGCAATTCGCATGCTCTCTAATGAATTGTCCATGAATTTCTGAAAATTTTGATGTGCCCCTCACCATCCCTCACCATCCCTCTCCAAAGGGGGAGTTTGGTAAAGAGAGATGATAAAACCGATTTGTACCTTCGTTAAAAGTTGTCCTAGCTCGCTGTCTACTGTCTGCATGTAATTTTTCACACTGCCGTACTCTAAACGGAACTATCAACTCTATACTTTCATCTCCTTCATCTATCGTATAGAAATTACCACTTCAGTCTGTTATTTAAAATTAGCATCTTCAACTATGTAAATCGTTGACTTAACGCAGAAGTAATACTAAAACATATTTAGTCAAAATAGATTTTGTACTATCATTTTGTACTATCATTTTGTACTTCTTTCCTTTATTTAACGTCGGTCTCTGTTCCGCAATCTAGTGCCAATCACCGACGGACATCGATTGCCATCCATTGACGGCAATCGAATGTGCAGGAAGGCAGCTTCCACACCTGTGTAGAATATCGCACCCATTCAACACACATGGGCCAGGACCAACGGCTTTACTTCCCTTCCGAAGGAAGACGTGACCAGAAATTTTTATGCCTCAGAAAAATCCCACCGACCTCGGCTGGGATTGAACCCAGACCCATTGGGGTGTTAAAAAGCAGTCACGCTTACCACTACACCACCGGCGCCGGCACTATCATTTTGTAGGCATATTTTAAATACGTACCCCTTATAACGAATCCATTTCAAATAAACTCATTTTTTACATTAAGAAATAATAAGATCCCTCACTTATGGAATGCACGATTCCATCAAGTGTTTGTGTCGTGTTTTTGACAATTGTTTCAAGTGCTTCGATATTAAATTGTCTAGACTTATGATACAAATAATTGTCTGCGAGTCCTATCTGTTTGATGTTGTATTTGCATGTTACTGAATTTAAGTTAGTCAATGGGGTTGTTTCAAACTGTTGACTGTACAAATATATGTAAATATATGTAAACAAATAAATGAATGGTATCTTGTGATTGTACGGGCAAAATTATTTACATTTGTGTTTCAAGGGCAAAGCGTAGCGTTTCGCTCACCACACAACAATAGAATGCAAAAACTAGTTCTCTTACAACTTTACGTTTAAAGCAAGCATAAAGTACCTATAGTAATAAAATAGCTGAGGAAAAACACGTGTGTTATGTGATGTGCTCAATTTAAAAAAAAAAGGCAGAAGTTGAATGAAACGGGAACTTTAAATCTTTTTTTTCTGATGGATGAGACAAATCCTTTTAAACACTCAGCCTGCCAATGCTTCCTATATGGCACAAGTTTAGTTTCCACATAGTTTGAGCAGCAGTGCAGCATCTAGTTTAGGAGAAAGTTCTCCTCTCAGAAGGTATTCATCTGCATATCAGTGCTTTACTTTCCTTGAAAGGAGGGAAAACTTTGAATAAATATGAAGTCAACGACGAGGAGGTCCGATCAAGAAGTTGAGATGCAGCTCTATACACGTGTGCGAATAGGTAGTTTGCAGCAAGGGAAGAGAAAAGATAAGTTGAATAACCACACAGGTGACGAAGTACATCGAAACAATCTCTAAATAGTTTTCCTGGATATGTCTCTTTCTCGAACGGCAGATGTATGTAGAGAAAAGTGGGGCAATAGTACGCACTTAGTATTTAAAACTATTGTATACTATCGTATCTTTTTTACAGTAACATCAAATTTTAGTTCATAATCGTGCGGCGGTTTGTTGACTATTTGGCTACAATTACTTACCCAACAAACAATCCACCTATTGAAGAAACGACTTCTTGACGATTTTATTCAATTGCATGCTCAATACTACTTTGTACCATTTTTAATAATAACTTCTGTTCAGACTTTGTTCACACAAATCTGGAGAATTTATCCAACCACAACAACATGGTGTTGGTTAAGGTATGTTGAGAAGCTTTTATTCGACTTCTATGAGTTGTAACAGGGCTTATTCGGTCAAATAATTTTATTATTCAGTTTGATTATCATGTGAAGTAACGTTTAAATTAGATATTATTATACATTTATTAATTGATTATTAACTGCAGGAAAATTAATCCGAAAATAAAGAACGGTAGAGACCGACAAAGTTGTCTTTTCTTTAGTGATTGTTTTCATTATATCTGACGAAGCACGGTACACTACACAGATACTAGAAAATTTATTACATACATGTCCGTTTGCAAGAGTTTAGAACCATATATCTTCCGATCTACAGCTGCTTGCCTTGCCATCTGAGCTATCCTAGAATACATCATATGGGCTGCTCAATGTTCAATAAAAGCATGCTTGCTCCTTTGCAATAATTTTGGGTACTGAAACTAGTTGGGACGAATGTGTTAGACGTGAGGAAGTATTCGCAAACAATTACAATGTTTTCAGGGATGACCGTGATTTGCATTCGTCGGAAAAGAAGTCAGGAGGTGTAGTTCTTATAGCTATTTCTACAAAATTTAATGCTGAAATCATCGCAGCTACAAAGTTTAGAGAATTTGAACTTGTATGGGTGAAAGTGCATATGGCTGGTGAAACACACATATTTGGCTCGGTATATTCCCCCCCCCCCAACAATGACCGTAAAGAAACAAATGAAAGTTTTTTTTTAATACTGCTAAAGAAATTACAACTAGTCTTCGGCCTGAAGTAAAAATTCATATTTATGGAGACTTTAACCAACGTACTATTGACTTCATTCCAGACTCTGAAAATGATACTATTTACTTCCAATCATTGGGGAAAATGAAACCCTTCAGTTTATTTTTGACAAAACTGCTTGTTTAGGTCTTAACCAGATAAATCATATAAAAAATCAGCAAAATAGCTATTTAGATCTGTTATTGACGAATATTCAGGAAGATTTCTGTGTAACCGATTCACTTCATCCATTATGGAAAAACGAAGTGTTTCACACAGCAATCGAATTTTCTTCATTTGTGCATGAATATAAAAGACCCTACGATTGTGAGTATGAAGAGGTTTTTAATTATCATTCTGCAAATTACGAAAATATTAAATTTAGATTAAGTAACATAAATTGGCAAACGATTTTTAGGAATGAAGAAAATTTAAAAGCAAAAGGCACATAAGGCTTATAAAAAGCAGGGCACCAATGAAAATTTGGCAAACTATTTGTGTATTTGCGATGAATTAAATATGACAATTGATATTGCATTTGAGGAGTAGAATTCAAGAAGCGAACTCGAAATAAAGTCTAGTCCAAAAAAAATCTTCAATTACGTTAAAACTAAATTAAAATCAGACAATTTTCCATCAAAAATGCATTTTAATGAAACGGTTGGTGACAACGCAGCCGATATCTGCAATCTATTTGCTACTTCCTTCCAAGAAATTTACACCTCTTTTTCAGAAGATGATCGTGACCGTGATTAATTTGAATTCATCCCAGAATGTATTAGTGATATACAAGTTAAGCAAGTTAATGTGCAGGATATTATGGCAACTTTGAACAATTTGGATGCTTCTAAAGTCTCTGGACCAGACGGAATTCCACCAGTATTTATGAAGAGCCTGGCACTGGAACTTACAGCTCCATTATTCTGGCTTTTCAATATGTCACTAGATTCTAGAATCTTCCGAAAAACATGGAAAAGCTTTTTTCTAGTGCTTATTTTCAAAAGTGGCAAAAAATCTGACATACAAAATTACCGAGGAATTGCTATTATTTCCTACATTTGAAGCTTTTCGTAGCGATCGTCAATGAAAACTATTCAATCAGATCAAAAACAGAATCTCTAACATGCAACATAGTTTCTTCAAAGGACGATCAACTAATACAAATTTACTTGAATTCGTCAACTATTCTTTGGTTGCACAGCAAAAAAATAATTTTGATATCACGTCAAAGTGGATGCACTACAATCATGTCGAAAATATGGTGTAATATTACTTGCTAAAAAGGACAAAATTATCATTAATACAATGCATGAACTGACATTACGCTGCTTTTACTGCATTTGTTTATTTATGTGGTCATAAAAATTACATGCAATTTTCTACATGATTGTAGAGCATCCACTTTGATGTAATATCAAAATTGTTTTTTTGCTGTGTGTAATGGATAATGGAAACCATGTAGAAGCATTTATTTTAGCGATTTTAGCAAAGCATTTGATCGGATGTATTCTTTTCAAATTACAAAAAATAGGAATTGAACCTAGGCTTCTCAAATGGCTTGAGTCATATTTAACTAATCGCCAACTAATAGTTAGATTGAAAGATTAAAAATTAAACCCTATTACTGTTACTTCTGGAGTCCCCCAAGGCTCGCATCTAGGCCCTCTTTTGTTTGTTTTATTTGTAAACGACATCTCCTTTATTCTTAAAAACATAAAAGTTTCAATCTATGCGGATGACATGAAGCTCTTTCTAGAAATAAGAAATAAAGAAGATATACAGACATACCAGATTGAAATATACTTATTCTATGTTTGGTGTAACAAAAGCCTCCTGCAACTAAACGTTCAAAAATGTAAATCAATAGCAATTAGTAGAAAAAAAAAAACAAACCAGAAAATAC
Organism: Ochlerotatus camptorhynchus; assembly: GCF_037179485.1. Taxonomy (NCBI): domain Eukaryota; kingdom Metazoa; phylum Arthropoda; class Insecta; order Diptera; family Culicidae; genus Ochlerotatus; species Ochlerotatus camptorhynchus. The sequence continues at coordinate 1,824,405 of NW_027040773.1, forward strand.
AATTGTATTTGGAAATCAGACAGTAGAAAAGTGTGAACGAGTTAGGGATTTAGGAGTTATAATTGATTCAAAACTATCATTCACTGATCATTATAATACAATTATCAACAAAGCAAATAATATGCTTGGCTTTATCAAACGATTCAGTTACAATTTTCATGACCCGTATACAATAAAATCACTGTACATTTCATATGTAAGATCAATAGTTGAATATTGAAGCATAGTTTGGTCACCTTTTTCATTCACGCATGAGGAACGATAGAATCAGTGCAAAAGCAATTCTTACTATTTAGTATCGCATCGAATTGACTCATTAGAACTGTTATCAAAGCTTAATTTTTACATTCCTTCTCGGCAACTGCGAACTCGAAATACAAATCACTATCGCACAAATTATGCCAAATTTGGTCCACTAAATAAAATTATGACTGCTTACAGTAAACATAGTGAAGCTATTGATTTAATAATGACAAAAACCAGATTAAACCAGTACTTTAATTCTTAATTTTAACACATAACTTGTAATTTGTAAAAAATGGTCTACATCTGATTGACGACAAATAAATAAACAAACTGAATACCTATCAGCACTCCCGATTGTCCCAAAGTCCAGTGGGAATCATTAATTCATTCATACATGAGACCAATTCTACTTTTTCTCCTCTCCAATTTCCAAGGAAAGGATGCTAGGTTATCTATTAACCTAAATCAATAAATTTGTTGTCATGAGTGATGTGATCGATGATTATGATTTAAAAAAAAATTAAAAAAAGGGTTGACCTTGGAATTGAACTCACGATTTTCTACTTGGAAAGCGGAAACGGTAACAACTACTCCACTGATTTCGTCTTGTTGTTAGGATGAACCAGTGTTGTAGAATTATGAATACGTCGTTTCTAAAGCATTTACAAAGCATTCAATTAAAACTTGAACGCATAGTGGTATAAGAGCTATTTTGCTGACTGTATTCACCTTTATACAGCAATATTGTACAGCAATGCAATGAAATCTAATAATGCAGCTACAAAACACTTAAAAGACGTCTAAAAATAAATTAATCATATCAAAGCAAACAGCGGAATAAAGGCTCATCTATCGATCTCTATGAGCTTTTTTCAGCACATAATTCTGTTTTATTCAGCATTGTACACTGTTATACAGCATTTATTCAATATGTATGCTTATTTGAGTGCACGCGGCTGCAGTGGGAGCACAATCAGCAGCAGCGACGGCGACGAGGGTGCCCAAAGCAACGAACAACGCTGAAGGTACGCCACTGGTTACGTATCGGGTAAAATCCGGTTCGCGTGGTGCCAAGCATGATCAATCCGGTGGTTTCACGCAAGAATGGTCCAACAACTCCGACCAGCGGGTGGCCCGACGGCAGATCGAAGTCCAAGCCAACATCGCCTCGAATCCAACCCGGCCGGAGTATCGCACCGTCACGGCGGACCGGGTAGAGCGCACCGGAACCGGCGACTCGCAGCAGGTTCCCTTGTACGAACAGGCGGAAGAGCGTGGCATCAAGCTAGGTCTCGGCGATTTCATCTTCTACTCGGTGCTGGTCGGCAAGGCGTCCAGCTACGGTGACTGGAACACGACGATCGCATGCTTCGTAGCGATTCTGGTGGGTCTCTGCCTAACGCTGCTGTTGTTGGCCGTCTTCCGGAAGGCCCTGCCAGCGCTGCCGATCTCAATCTTCTTCGGACTGATATTCTGCTTCGTGACCAGCGTGATTGTGAAACCGTTTACGGAAGCACTGGCATCCGAGCAGGTGTTCATTTAGTCGTCGCTGACGTCATCGTTTAGCCAACCAAGTGGTAGCAATCTGAATCAGTTGGTTTTCTGCGATTACTTATAATATTCCTATAATAACTTATTTCTAACGAGCGAAGATCAGGAAGTGTCCAATTGAACAGCAAGTGACTATAGTAACTCTATGATATACAACAACTCATCTTAAGCTAAAATATTAATCTAAATAACAAAATCAAACTCCAGAGAAACACATTTTCATCATTTTTGATCAGCTAGAAGTTGAACTGTTTTTTGTACAATTCATTACCCATGGGAACCATTCGGAAAATAAAAACAAGTATTGAAACATCCAAAAAAAAAAAAAAGAAAAAAAGAATTTGTGACTTTGATTTGTTTGTTGGGTATGTATAGCTATTTGAAAAATCGTGGTATTTATCTTTAATGGTTGATCAAGCAAAAGTGTTGCGTACTTTTGCCTCATTTTATTTAATGTTTCACAAACGGTTATTTAAATCGAATGAATGCTTTCTAAATTAGTAACAAATGAAAATTATACTTTAGTTCATCATATTTAAGCTCATAGGGGAAATGTCTCTAATGTTGGCCTATGGATCTAATATTGGGCCCATTGCTAAAAATATGCTATTTATTAATTTTATCTAGATGAACGCGTTATTGGGACGTTACTAATGGATATTTTTGGTTGCTACTGAAAATTTAGTCGATTGCTGAATTTATGTATGGGCCCAAATTAGGGACACTTAGGCCGACATTACCTGCATCTCCCCTATTATGTGCATGACTTCATCTGTTTTCTTTGTTGAAGTGTTGAAAGTTAGTGATTTTCTAGAAGTGTAAATTATCATAAAATTATGCAAATCTGGTGTTATTAATATATTCGGTAATATTATTGCACTAAATACTACTAATTAAAGATTAAAAACATGTTCTATCATTATTTTTAAAAATCGAAACGTTATGTACACCACTCGAAGTCAATAATGAAAAGGGTCTCCCATTAATTACCTCTTTCATATATCGTCTGCTGATAAATACCATTAAATACCTATCATATAGATCAATCATAATACTGGAGTACTTAGCTAATAATCTTTATCCACAATACCACTTCCTAAAAATTGAAATTTTATATCAAAAAGCAAAATTCAAAAAAATACATACACTCATAAAATAAATCACATAACCAGTGGAAAATATCCATGTGAATTTCACATAACTTTCATGTGATCCCATAATTGGAAATTGCACCACTAAATCACATGAACGTTATGTGTCCAATGAAATCTGTGTGATTTCTCATATAGAATTTCTAATGATATGTGATATTCAGGTAAAAATCATTGTTGTTGTTTTTGGAAAAATACTATGTGCGTTCCTAATAGAAACTAAGTGAAAACTTTTTTCAGTGTAGGGGAAATGGATGTAATGTCGACCTAAGTGCCCCTAATTTGGGCTTATATATAAATTCAGCAATCGACCTAATTTTCAATAGCAACCAAAAATATCCATGAGTATCCTCCCAATGACGCGTTCATCAAGATAAAATTGATAAATAGCATACTTTTAGCGATGGGCTCAATCTTCGATCCATAGGCCAACATTAGAGCCATTTCCTCTAACCTTTACGTGGATTATTCATAATACACAATATTTTTCTAGTAAGCTTGTATTCAGAAGAGGTTTTAATCCTGCCTTTCGAACCAGTGCGAACTGTTGCCGCCTGCGTTTTCTTGCCCCACTTTACTCTACGTATAGAGAGACATGTAAGTGCAAGCTTGTGCGGTTGTAGACAAAAGTTTTACTTCGGTTATGTAAGCTGATAATGTCTCCTTTTCAGTGGGTCTTGAGTGGTATTGATTTTAAACTGGAAGCTGAACTTGTAGAAAGTTCAACTCTATTCATCCAATTAGAGTTTTTCAAGCATGAACAGATGATTTTAAAACTGGATGCGTTGAAGAATCTGATTTCGAAGTAAACCTTTTACTTTTAAGGAAATTTGATCCCAGATTTAAGTATCTTGAAATTAAGATTTTAGTTTTTAATGTGTAAAGTTTATAAATTGATCACATCATTGGAGTAGTTCAAAATTACGTTTTCTATCAATCGACCTAAGCCGCTGAACAATATTTTAACATGTTTTCCTCTAGAAACTCGAGAAAATAGTGTTTTATTTCCAGATGAATGTGGGTGATTTGTATAAAGAAAGAGAGATGAATTAGATCTTCAGTCGAGTATTAGTTCAAGGCACTGGAGAATTAAGCAGTAAAGGAAGTTGAATGACATGAAAATTTGCTATTCCTTCTCTCTTTAATAATAGTATTGAATTTATTCTAAGCTTACAACATTATTGGGACTTATTGCGTCATTTTCTAAAAATCTCTGATAAAAAATGGTTCCAAACCTGTCTGAAAATATATTTGCAAAACGAGTATTTAACTAGAGTTTTTTTTAACACAGAGTGACCTTGTTTGAATTCCCTTGAGTGAGCTAAGAATTGACGTAATGAGTGGCTTTCAACTCTTTCTGAATATTCATATCAGCCAACTGTTATGGGCTACGTAATGCTAACGCAATTGAGCCTTCTAAATAAACGAACTCGTCAAGGGAAGCACGCAGAGAAATAGTTTCTAAAGATGACGGTAAACGAAGTAAGCTGAAACGTAAAACTGAAGCAGTAATCCAATTCAATTCCGACAACAAATAAATAAATTGAAAAAAAAAATTACATCAGCCAACCGGTTAAAATGCTGGGCTGAAAAATTTATCGAGTGTTCTGCGTACATAGTATTATTGTTCTTGACACACAATATACGGACGCATAATTCTTCTTCTTCGTCGCTTTTCAAGCTAAGTGCTTGTTGTATATTAGATTATTGCTTGCTCTCAACTTAGTGTTCTAAATGCACTTCCACAGTTATCAATGGATAGTTTCCGATGCCTGTACATTTTTGCATTAGTATAATTGTGTGGTAAGTACAACTACCCAGGGAAGTCGAGACATTTTCCAGCCCAGAAAATTCCTAGACCGGACCGGGAATCGGACCCAGCCCAGAATGGTTTTGATTTACAGCTGCGCCTTTACCGACTGTGCTAAGAGAGGCCCCAAATGCATCATTGCTACAGGCTATTACATCACAATCCATAATAAAAGGCTCTTCTATGGAACACTTAAAAAAAACATACTATTAAGGTGATACGGCACGTTATGCAACAATGGCTGTCCCCACAATCATTGAATTAACGTGTTTTGGTATGCGTACGAAAGACATTTTCCCACAAAATAGTAAATCACTAATTACATACCTTAAAAAATGGGTCACAATTGTATGAATAAGATCTGAATACATATTTGTACAATTTTCCATCAAAATATTGCCAATTCAATCACGCATTCGCAATATTTGCATTAAAAAGTATGATCATTCGATTTTGTTCTACTCTGGGCATGTAAATTAAATAACTTTTTTCACTAGCTTTCACTTCTCAGAACCACATAAAAACAATTACGACGCTTGAACGACAAGTTAATTCACTTTTAAAGACGATATTTACGTGAATAATATCATTTGCATCGTTAAAACCGCGAGTCACGACTAATTTGTAAGCTGAAATTGTTTTGTTTACCTTTTTTCTACACACCACATTACGAAGGTGTGTGTACGAATCATCTATCATCGTATCCAGTGTTGTCGATTTAATTGAAACATAGTGTTTAAAAACAATGTTTGTACTGCTTTCGAAGGTGCTTCAAATGTGTTCAGTTTAGAAACCATCACTAATAAATTTAAAAAAAAAATCTTATTTTGTTTTTCCAGAAAAGAAATGGAATTAAATACAAATACAAATCTTCTATAAACTAATAAAAAATTCATTCTGGTTGCACTGGTCCAAGCCATCAGCTGATATTAAAAAGGCGGGAAAAGGATGATGCAAAAAATAAAAACATATACAATACTAAAAAAAAGTATCCAGCGGCCAGTTCACATTAACCTTTGACTGACATTGAGTATAATCACGATGAGTTTAATAATATACACCTACTTTTGGGTTTACTTCTTCTTTCCTTTACGTCGGTCTCTGTTTCGTAATCTAGTGCCAATCATCCACGGACATCGATTGCCATCCATTGATTTGCAAGGAAGGCAACTTCCACACCTGCGTAGGATATCGCACCCATTCAACATACATGGGCCGGGACCAACGGCTTTACTTCCCTTCCGAAAGGAAGACGTGACCTGAGATTTTTATGCCTCAGAAAAATCCCACCGACCTCGGCTGGGATTGAACCCAGACCCATTGGGGGTGAGAAAGCAGTCACGTTTACCACTACACCAACGGCTACTTTTGGGTGTAATAGCTGACTTACTTTTGGGTAGAAAGCGAATTTTCCAATCCATACGATTTGAACACAAGTAAATGAAAACTACTTTGACTCACTTTAACTACTTTTGGCTTCCTGCACTAAAGTGGCGATATGTGTGAAAATAGCTTATTTTGGGTACTTTTTCTTATCGTGTACCTGGAGGTTTGAGCTCTGGAATCACTTTTGGACAGGTCGTATGTAACCAAAGTGTACAAAGTGTGATGTTAAATCTATATGACTTGACATGTTGGTCTTGGTGGCTAGGCGCATGATTATTTTCTGTATAGAGAGGGATGTCCTGGGGAGGTGGTGGGTCTTAAATATTGGAAAATTGAATAGAAAAGTAGTTATAGTTTAAATATTGGATGGTAAATAGATAATCTTTAAAATATGACGAAGGTTAACATTTACAGTAAGGCAGATATAACTTTTTCATTAACTTTCTTCTTTTATTAACTGTTACACATTCGACCTATTAATAACGAACTCTTGCAGCTATATTAACGGCAGTGGCGACAGTGCATGATGTTTATTCATACCACTACAGCATCAATGATAATCAATTCACTGACACACAGACAGTAGAGAAAAGAGCAAAAAAAAACGCGGCGTACTGTATCACCTTAAACCAGCGATTATCAAAATTTCATTGATATCACTGTTAGCAAAATCCTTCTCAAATCTCATTCAATCAGCACTCATGAGAGAATAATCTCCCGTGTGAATCTGCAAACAATTCTCTCGCTGCATGGACGATGAGACCGGCTCAAAATTCAGTTAGGTTCGAATAAATTTAGTAAAAAAAGGGGATTTACTCACAAAGTTAGGCTGAGTAATATTTACGTCGATTTTCCTGACATATGAGCAGATTTTTGAGGGAAATCTCGAAAAATTTAACTCATTTTGTGAGTGAATCCATATGAGTCTAATACAACTCAATTTTCATTCGGTGTCATCGTCCGTGAAAATTGGTGAGATTATGTACAAGACACGACCGACTTAGACTACGTTAAGCTGTTTAGTGAACTTTGTTGATATTAATATAAATTATAATTGAAGTAACCTTAGTAAAAATCGGCCAAATTCACCACCTCATAAGAATGCGAATACATAGTCTATTACATTTGGTCCCGAAATTGAAAACAGATATAAGGGTCCATAAATTTGACTTTTTCCGATCGATTTTTCTAATTTCATAACTGGAACTTTTGGATGAGTACGAAAAAAAAGGGGTTTTTGAGAACCTCATGCCAAATGTGGACTGGTTTAAATGGTAAATTTTTCTCTTGATAAGTTGTTTTCGGTTTTCTTCGGATCTTGTTGAAAGGAGCGTGGATTTTCCATTCGCGGCCGGTAACTTAGATGAATCTACAGCTGTTCTTAATAACGCTTTGAAAACGTGTACCAATCAACTAGTTGAGCAAAAGTTTGTTTCTTTGAAAAACTCGAACAGCTGGTACAATTTGGATCTTTTGCGTCTTAAACGGAAAAGGGACAAATGGTACAAAAAGCTTTGTAGATCAAATAATGACAATCATTGGAATAGGTACGCGCGTAAGAAGTATTCACAATCGATAATGAAAACTCGTTGTGAATATGTTCAAAGGAAGATTGATCAGCATCAAAACAACAGCAAAGAGTTATGGAAAATTTTGAAATCTTTATTAAAACCTAGTAATTGCAAACCGCGGTCCATAACTTTTAATGGCACGTTAGAACAGTCAGAACAAGTAATTGCATCTAAGTTTAATGATTATTTTGTAGACAGTGTTTCATTGATTAATCAATCGATTGAAATGGTCGATGAACCTGACGAAATAAAACAGCCAGTTAATAGTAGTTGTAGATTTGAAGTTTTTGACCCAATTACATTAGATGAACTTAGAGTTATTTGTTTTTCATTAAGAAAATCGGCTGGAGTAGATTATGTTAATGCTAGAGTTATTCAATATTGCATTCATGTCATTGGCCACATCTTGGTGGACCTTATTAATGAATCATTACAAACTGGACATGTGTCACAAATTTGGAAGGAATCCTTAGTGCTCCCTATTCAAAAAGTTGCTGGAACGATTAAAGCTGAAGAGTTTCGTTCCATCAACATGTTGCACACATTAGAGAAAATTTTAGAAATTGTTGTTAAAGGCCAGCTGTTGGAATATTTAAATAGCAACTCTTTGTTGATACCAGAACAATCGGGATATCGGGAAGGTCGTTCTTGTGAAACCGCGTTGAATTTGGTATTAGCGAAGTGGAAAAATAACATGGAGTGTAAAGATACGATTGTTGCTGTTTTTTGGATCTGAAACGCGCTTTTGAAACAATGTCTAGGCCCTTATTGTTAAGATCAATCAAGCGCTTTGGAATTACGAGTAATGCATATAAATGGTTTGAAAGCTATTTGTCTGACAGAACTCAACGGACTGTTTTTCATTATTCTGTTTCCAGTCCCATGGGGAATAACCTTGGAGTGCCCGAGGGAAGTGTATTAGGGCCCCTGTTATTTATTATGTATATATAATGACTTGCGACGTGTTTTACGATTTTGCGACATTAATCTTTTTGCAGATGATACTGTGTTATTCATTGCAGCTAAGGATTTAGATGATGCCGTTTTACATTTGAATGAAGATTTGCGTTCTCTAAGTAGATGGTTGAAGTATAAGCAGTTAAAATTTATGGTAATTTCGCGGAAACGAATAAATGAGAACGTCTCTGTTGTAATTGATGATGAGACTATGGATCGCGTTCGGGAGATTAAATATCTTGGCGTGATTATTGATGACACACTTAAGTTCAACTCTCACATTGACAATGTCATCAAGAAAATTGCCAAGAAGTATGGAATTCTATATCGACTGAAAAACGATTTAACTATTGCCAGTAAAATACAGCTATACAAATCAATCATCTCTTCTCATCTTGACTTTTGCCCTTCCATTTTATTTCTGGCCAATGCAACACAAATATCGAGATTACAGCGCTTGCAGAATAAAATAATGCGTTTGATTTTGAGATGTAATAGATTCACTTCCTCAACTTTGATGCTAGACGCCTTACAATGGTTGTCGGTAAAGCAAAGAATTGTATATTTGACTATGGTGTTCATTTTTAAAGTAGTTAACGATTTGCTGCCTCGATATTTGTGTGATAGAATTGAAAGAGGAAGTGACTTTCATAGATATAATACTAGAAACGTGGTTGAAATAAGAACACCACATTTCTTGACTTGTGCTTCACAAAATGCATTATATTATAAAGGAATAAATGTTTTCAATTCGATGCCTAGACATATCAAACGTTCAGCAACACTTACAGAATTTAAAAGACACTGCATTTCACACGTTAAAACTGTCTTTTGAACAGTTGGTGTTTTTTTTATGAATTGACGACTTTTTAGTAATTATTTTTAATATTTGATTTAAAAGTAGTCTACGAAGGTTGGAGCCTCGTGCGCGTATTACGGATCCTCTATATCCGAATTTAACATTTGGTAAAAAAAAAATGCAATTTTGAAGCTTATTTGGAAGATACCTTGAGTTAGTAGTAAGTTTTTTTGGCAAATGTTGGGGGTTCATGAGCATTCCTGACATTGCTGAAAATTATGATAGCATCAGATTGCGGGGTTACTAGTGTAATAGGATGCTTTGTTGATTGTTCATTAACTCTTGATTGCTTGTAATGCTTATGAATATTTTAGGTGGACAAAAAGGCGAACTAAGAGATGGACGCCTGAGCTTTTCCACATTTATATCGCTGTGAAGCAACTGTAAACTTTAGAGGGAATTTATATCTGTAACCAGTTCGATTTTGTTTGCCAACCTGGTTAAAATGTCATATTTAACTATCTTAAAGATAAATCGTCCAGCTCAAACCTTTGTAGGGGTAAGAGGTGGGACCATCATCATCATCATCATAATCATTATAGAGGCTTAACGAAATATAAACAAGTTCTCCTCCTAAATTTAGGATTGAGGACGCAAGGGATGATTATGACATAAAGTGTCAATTAACAGAAAACTAAACTTTTTTTTACAATTGGTGGCCCTGTTGGCTTGGAGTCATTTGAAAATGATGATAGCGGTGATAGCGGTAGATAGACACAGTTAATGATATTAATTTGTTAGCTCAGTGTAGAAATTCAAGAAAACGAAATAACCTACCTAACCTAATACCTTTTTGAGACGGTCACAGTATTAGATTGTCGATTAACCTCCTGTACAACAGTAATTAAGTGACCCATAAAGAATATTCCTAGAGCTGGCACTGTTTCCTTGGTAGGCATCGTTGAAATTCAGTATGGTAGATGATATAATGATGATATGGAACTACCACACCTGTCAGTAGACTATCCCTAATATAATGCAATAAATGGTTCCAGTTTCCGATATATCAGCTATCTATCAACACTGATGACTAAGCATCCAACGTTTGATAGCTTGTACGCTCCCGGTTTCCTGGCATAGCCATTTCTCTGGAAGAATACCATTACCTCTCCTGCAATGGGGTAACTTCATGCTTCACACATTCACCATAATGTTGGGCTTATCATTTTGGGATTCTATCGATTTTTGTCAGTCTATTATTTATTTATTTTGGAGATGAACTAGTGGCTAAATCTCTTTAATAAAGTTTAAAAAAAGAAAATATTTATTTCTAGTGCATGAATCGTTAATACTTTAGACACAAACACTCATACACACAGTTTTTTTTCAACAATGTTCTCATAGGAAACAAACAGAGTGTACTTAATGTGAAGTAGCCAATAAATAAAAAATAAACCCATACATCACAACAGAAAAGGCATGGTCAATTGATTTGAACAGGATTTTTTAAAAATTTAACGTTTAAAATTAAATCACTCATCTCACTAAAAAATCTTCTTGAAAGATTCCATGTAGAGGTTGGATTAATTTTATAAGTTAATCTGAATGATTTCCTTCTACTTAATTGTTTTAGTTCTAAATTTGCTTAACATTTTCATCGTCATTTTTATAGTTGAGATTCAATTTCTTTTATATAGGGGAAATGCAGATAATGTTGGCCTAAGTGTCCCTAATATGGGCCCATACATAAATTCAGCAATCGACTAAATTTTCAACAGCAACCAAAAATATCTATTAGTAATGTCCCTATAACGCGTCCATCTAGATAAAATTGATAAATAGCAGATTTTTAGCGATTGACCCAATCTTAGATCCATAGGTCAACATTAGAGACATTTCCCCTAAGTAAAATTGAATCTAATTTTACCACAATTTTGATTTCACACATGAAGTAAATTGCATAAAATATTGTTCTCCTTTTGAATTTATCGCAAAGAGACAACAGATGGCTTGGGTCAGTGCACAGTGGGCTAGGAATTACCGTGCGACAAGCGCTAATGTCTTCTTTGAATTCTTTTCAGACTTTGCTTACCACGACTGCATGCATAGGAGATGAAGAAGGGCATAATTTAATGGAAGTATTGTCAAGGACTATAGTTGGACTCTTGATAACTAGTGACACCTTTGAATGTTTTTGGTTGATGCCTATAGCATATTTAACAGGACATTTATATCTGTAATTGTAACCAGCTCAATTTTGTTTGCAAACCTGGTTAAATTGATTATATTTAATTATCTTAAAGATAACTCGTCCAGCTCAAACCTTTGTAGGGGTAAGAGGTGGGACCATCATCATCATCATCATCATCATAGCAAAGAAGATTTTTGTCTTTTTGCTGTGTTTCCCATTTGCAACGCTACACTGAGTTGCGCTCTTTGCGTCGGAACCGTGGGAGCGATGGTTACACATTGAGCTTTCATTATTTCTGGGTGTGTGTCTGTCTTCTCTTCTCCGTTGCTTTACACTTGCGCAGGGTGAAAAACAAGCCAACTTTGTGTTGGGGCTTGATTCTCACTTTGTATATTTCAGAAAATCAGTAAGGGAGAACAGTCCATAATGCACCCCTGGGCTAAAATGCCCACTTATAGAAAAACAGCGATAACTTTTCCTCAGATGCATTTTACGGGTAACGGTTTGTGTTTGTTTTCAAATGGACGTTCCACAAATAATTCTTTATGATCATAAAATCATATATTGACCTCCTGATTAAATTAAAAAATAGCATTTTTTTCAAAACATGACACAGATGTTAAAATCATCGACTGCAAATTAAGCTTTTAACAGCATATATCACAAAAAAAAATGAACGAATTCACTTTTCGTATATTTTTCAGATATTTTACTTGATTACTTTTCCAATGTTGTGGTGCGTTTTGGCTAAATATTGTGGTGAATCAGGCGTTTTGCCCCACTATCATTTTGGAATCAATTTATAAAATACATTGAAAATCATGAAAAAATCATCCTTTTGTAGTTCTCAATCACTCGATCTTCGTAGAAAACATGATAATGTACCAGATTTTAGCTTCCCTACGCCAACAATTGACAATTTTGCTTAAACGGTGCGTTTTGCACCATCCTATCCTACATTGCGCGCATTGAGGGATCAGATGACAGCCTTGCGCTCTAAGATTGCATCCAATTACAATTTAAAGGATACAAATAGTTAAAGTTATGGCCACAAAAATAGCGCAGCGATACAAGCTGTTTTTATTTCACAAGATAGAGCTTTGTGATCATGGGCAAATATGTAGAACGTAAAATTTTATGAAAAGTCACCCAAGACATAAAAGCTGTACAACTTCAAACAACTGAGATGTATGAAGCTTTATAAAATGTGCCTGAAACACACGTTTTTGGTTTTATTTTTTGAACAATCCAATCCTTTTCAGATCAATGCTGTTATTATTAGAGTACAGACAAATGAATATTACATGAAATTGGACAATTTAAGGGATTTTTTTGAATTTATTTTCTAAAAAAATAAGCAAGTGAACGCAAAATGTACACCAAATACACTTTAATTCTTCCCTTTTTCCTCCGCAAGGATATCCACAAAGCCACCTGGAGTTCACCTGACCAACACACAGAAAACCAAATCGATCACGTTCTAATCGACGGGAAATTCTTCTCCGACATTATCAACGTCCGCACGTATCGCAGTGCGAACATAGATTCGGACCACTACCTAGTTGCAGTATGCATGTGCTCAAAACTCTCGACGGTGCATAACACACGTCGAAGTCGAACGCCGCGACCTTACATTGAGCAACTACGGGACGCCGGAGTTGCCCAGGACTACGCGCAGCAGCTGGAAGTTGCACTACCCACGGAAGAGCAGCTTGGCGCAGCTTCTCTTGAAGATGGCTGGAGGGACATCCGTTTAGCCATAGGTAGTACTGCTGCAGCGTCACTAGGTACTGCAATCCCGGACCGAAGAAATGACTGGTTTGACGGCGAATGCAAACTGTTAGTAGAGGAGAAGAATGCAGCACGGGCGAGAATGCTGCAACACCGCACGAGATTGAATGTGGAGCGATACAGACAAGCGCGGAACACACAATACTCGATTTTCTGAAGGAAGAAGCGTCAGTACCGCGTAAACGACACACGGAAGTTCTACGAGAAGCTAAATAGTTCGCGCAAAGGCTACGTGTCGCAAGCCGATATGTGCAAGGACTTGGACGGTAAGCTTATCACGAACGAGTGTGAGGTGATTGAGAGATGGAAGCAGTACTATGACGAGCACCTCAACGGTGAAGCAGCAGAAAACGAAGGTGGCACGGCAACAGACCTTGGAGCACGCGCAGAAAACGACAGGCTACCGGCCCCTGATCTTCAAGAAGTTGAGGAGGAGATCGGTCGGCTGAAGAACAACAAAGCAACTGGTGTAGATCAACTACCAAGTGAGCTATTAAAATACGATGGTGAAGCACTGGCTAGAGCACTGCACTGGGTAATTGCCAAGATTTGGGAGGAGGAAATATTACCGGAGGAGTGGATGGAAGGTGTCGTATGCCCAATCTACAAAAAGGGCGACAAGTTGGATTGCTGCAACTTCCGCGCGATCACACTGCTGAGCGCGGCCTACAAGGTACTCCCCCAAATTCTATGCCGCCGTCTGTCACCATATGCAAGAGAGTTCGTGGGGCAATACCAGGCGGGACTCATGGGTGCCCGGGCTACCACGGACCAAATTTTCGCGATTCGGCAGGTTCTGCAGAAATGCCGCGAATACAACGTGCCCACACATCATGTGTTCATCGATTTCAAATCCGCATTCGACACAATCGATCGAGATCAGCTATGGCAGATTATGCACGATTACGGATTTCCGGATAAACTGACGCGATTGGTCAAGGTGACGACAGATCGAGTGATGTGCGTTGTTCGAGTATCGGGGACACTCTCGAGTCCCTTTGAATCTCAAAGGGGGTTACGGCAAGGTGATGGACTTTCGTGTCTGCTGTTCAACATCGCGTTAGAAGCTGTGATCAGAAGAGCTGGGATAGACACGAGTGGCACGATATTCAGGAAGTCCATCCAGCTCCTTGGCTTCGCCGATGACATTGACATTATGGCACGGAACTTTGAGATGATGGCGGAAACGTACATCAGACTGAAGGCTGAAGCTAGACGGATTGGACTTGCCATCAACGCATCAAAGACAAAATGCATGAAAGCAAGAGGTTCTAGGGAAGACAATGTTAGCCTCCCACCCCGAGTTCAGATTGACGGTGACGAAATCGAGGTGGTCGATGAGTTCGTGTATTTGAGCTCACTGGTGACCGCCGAAAATGATACCAGCAGAGAAATTCAAAGACGCATTATGGCAGGGAATCGTGCCTACTTTGGACTCCAGAGGACGCTCCGGTCGAATAAAATTCACCGCCACACGAAGTTGACTGTCTACAAGACGATGATTAGATCGGTGGTTCTTTACGGCCACGAGACCTGGACTATGCTCGTGGAGGACCAACGCGCCCTTGGTGTTTTCGAACGGAAGGTGTTGCGTACCATCTACGGTGGAGTGCAGATGGATGACGGAACGTGGAGGAGGCGAATGAACCACGAATTGCACCAGCTGCTGGGAGAACCATCCATCGTCCACAGCGCAAAAATTGGGTGACTACGGTGGGCTGGGCACGTCGTAAGAATGCCGCACGACGACCCAGTGAAAATGGTTCTAGAAAGCGACCCAACAGGAACAAGAAGAAGAGGCGCGCAGCGGGCAAAGTGGATCGACCAAGTAGAAGGTGACCTGTGGACCCTTCGCAGCCTACGAGGCTGGCGAACTGTGGCCATGTATCGAGTAGAGGGTAGACGACTTCTTCGGACAGCAGAGGACAACAAGGCTTTAGCCTGATTGGTAAGGTAAGTATGAACAACATGAACGCTAAAAGGTTCATCAGGGTTGAATCCAACTAGGTACATTAGTTTCACCAAATCGAACCTCGGAAAGATTTAAGAAAGCGAGGGGTGGGAAATTCCATATTGGGTGAATTTTCTTCGTCCAATCATGAATAACTCAGAAATGTTCGAAACTCTAGAAACACTTCTAAAATCAAAAAAGCCGTAATGTGTAATTTAGAAATCAGGCCTCGATAATTGGAAGTTTATTTTAATTGTTTATCTAACATAAAAAATACTTCTTGATCACGTGTTTTATCTGTTTCCTTTTTACTATACTTGCATGCAAATTTGTGTTTTTTAATAAATGGACGAGCGCGGATTATGGTTTTGGTGGTGGGACTGTGGTGATGGTGATGCTGGTGACTTACGGTGGTGGTGATGGCGTTAAGCGTGATGATGGTAATTATCTTGCAGCCTGATGGATGGCGTCTTTGAATAACGACTTATAATGGATGCAACAATGGTTTCTCAAAACCATGCGTCTATCTGATGAGAAGGGACTATTGTCTTTTGAATCGCGTTATTCATGGCGAACGTGTATCCACAACTTGGACGTCGAGAATTTCCCTCTTCTGCCGTTGTCTCCAAGCGAGTACACGCGGGGTTGATTTCTTGCTCCGGAAATTGTATAACGTCCACGTATGTTCAAATTGGGAATAAAACTGGAAATAAATGTCCGAACACAATGCACAACAACGGACTAGTCAGGCCTGTTAAAGCAAGCATT
Organism: Ochlerotatus camptorhynchus; assembly: GCF_037179485.1. Taxonomy (NCBI): domain Eukaryota; kingdom Metazoa; phylum Arthropoda; class Insecta; order Diptera; family Culicidae; genus Ochlerotatus; species Ochlerotatus camptorhynchus. The sequence goes on from NW_027040773.1 coordinate 1,840,577, forward strand.
AGTCCCAAACACCATATTTCCGTGTAGAAATGGAAATCTTCCCCATATTCAACGAAACTTTAACTTTTTCCGATTTATACGTGTAAGACCCGCCTGAATAAGGTAACACTAACAATAAGCTTGTACACTACTGACAAAAAAAACTAACTCTTTACCTTATTAACTTTCACTGACACTAAATCTACATAAAACACTAACTCCCTTACTACACACTACTAACCTCCCTTAAATAAAAGAATTAAATATTACTAAAAAATCACACTTCTCACTTCGAACAACTAATTCGATTTTAAGACCGCGCCGCAGCACTACTAACTATTTCGACGTCTTGAGCCAGAAAGAAAGAATTGGTTGGACGGTGGTATCTAGAAGGTTCTTGGGGTTTCCTTTTATTTTTACAAAATCAATATCTTTCGTTCGTGAAAAAAAAAAACAGAAGTAAATAAATGAGAATCCTGCCCAGAACATGTGAAAAAAAAAATATAAAAATATTATTGTGCCATCGGCGTGAAGGAATTCAAGAAAAATAAAAATATTAAATAGCATTGATTTTCCACCAGCAAATCTTAAAACTCCAACACACTCATCTGGTCATATCTTAAAAATTATTAGTCCAAATCATTTGCCCTTGGAAACACATAGAGAAGAAAAGTTTTTCAAAGTGTGATGAAAATTAGAGCCCAAATTATTAAGAAATGAAAAATCCTGCACATGGTGTAAATAGGCAGTTTTTTGACAATTTGGATACCTGCTGGTATTCAGCCTGTTTACTGTAGTTACCATAATAAAAACAAAATGTGGGTACGTATATACGAATCCACATTTAAAAAACCTTCAAATTGACGTTCTAGCATTACGAATTGCTTATTTGGGTGTAGAGTAATGTCTTCTGAAAGTTGAAAATTTTAATAATCCTTAAATCCAGAGTTGTAGCCCAGAAGGATCTAGGCACTTTAGGCGTTTGTTCTAGGCGTTTGTTCAGAATGCCCAAATAAGCGTTTTGGCAAAGTTTGGCTTAAATCGGTGACATCAACCGCAACTTTTTAATTCTGAGCTGGAATGATCCATATGTCAGTTGTTTGGAGATGTACATCTTTAATGTTTTGGACTTTCTATATATTTTTAACATTCTACAACTTTACCGAAAATAGTAAACCCCTATCTTGTGAAATAAAAAGTTTTGTACCACTGCGCCATCTTTGCGGCCAAAACATGGACTATTTGTGCCCACCAAATTGTAGTTCTAATTAATCCAACAAAGTTCTTTGAAGACGGCAACTGTAATCCAAGAGCATTATTATTTTTTTACTGCTAGATGTAATTCCCGGCCCTCTGTGCAGTGGTGTTTAATTCCATTAGCTTACGACCCACAAATATTAAAGAAAGGTAATACAATGTTGAAATAATCTAAACATAGTTTCCCTTAGTTTCAGAAACACTGTGATTGACGATGAATGCATTGTTTTTCCTTCTAGGAATGATGCATAGACCACCCAAAGCTCACGGTGAGCGTGCTTGGAGGCATAATTTTTGTGTGAACTCATGTCGTTTTTCCTTCACTGATTGGTTTACGTGTGTGGGAAAATAAATTGACTAACCGAATAAAGAAACTCTTCGATAGAAAAAAAAACCATTTTGGTTTATTCCCTGTATGTATAAAATACTTCGCACCTTCTCATACATAAAATTTAGCACGCACAGGTATGCAAGAAGCTGAAATGCCTGCTGTTTACCCACAACAAGCGTTGTATCTATCCGATCGATGACGATGGCCGACAGGTTGTGGAAGCAAAAATTCCATCGAACGCTTTTGATTCCAATATTAGACGGATGGATGAAAACCAATTTATTTCCAATTTACTTTCGGTCCTGGTCTAGGAGGGCACAGTAATCTGCCAGCTGGAAGACTGGACAGGATACGCTCTGCAGGTCAACTAGAGCGTTCCTTCGGTCCAGTGAATTCCCGGTATGATAAACCCATTTGTGACGTTCCGGTGCCTGCCAGGTTGTGGTGTGAGCTATTACGTGATCCCGACGAGATATGCATTGCGTACGTACCTTAAGCCAGGGCGGGCACGAACATGACATGGCCTTGGTCACTGCTGTCGGTTACTGTTATGAGGAACATGATGGCCACTGACAGGTTAAGAGATTATGATATTTTTTCACCTTCAGTAGCTGGATCGGATCTACCTATGGCGGTAGTAAGTGGGTTCCGCTTGTCAGGAGCATGTGTGTTCTGTTGATAGATTTTTGACATAGCATTACAGTTCAGATGCTGCTTGGCTATTTCTTTAAACGATAGTTGTAGACACGATCTTGAAAATGTAGGGAAATTACTGGAAACATTAAGAACCTCAAAGCAGATCCATTAACTTCCAAAAAACTGCAAGAACAGGAGAACTTGAGGAAAATTGTGGAAACTTTTATGAAGTTCTAAGTATCTTAAATGGGAGGGACAATAGGCCAAACAATCATAATTTTTCGTTACCTACTTTACAAAATTCACAATTAAGCCAGGAAAAACAATTGTAAGTATGTGAATATGAATATTCACCAATCAAATTTTTACGACTATCATGGAAATAATTGATTGAAATTGATATTCCATTTTATTAAAATTATATAAATAAGAGACCAATGTAAAATCATATGTGGGGTGACATTGGGCTAGTATATACAATTGGTTAAAATATCTTAAAATATGTAAATGCAACATGGCTATTAGGAGTAAATTTAGATATGGTTACAATGTGTGTCATCGTATGTTTGGATATCATGTAATGCTCCTCTATTCACATGAAAGTGTGTTCAAACTTTTGTTTGTCTATGGACATTTTTAAAGCGTGTTTTTGCTGCTATTTATGACGCTTAAGTTTACAGCACTATTTAACCAGCGGTTCGGGAAGTGGCAGAAATGTTCTTGATCTTAATCCTACGTTTCACTGGGCAGCAGCCAAATTCACCATCATGCACAAATCAGCAGTCATCCAACCCTGGGTACTGCGGAGTCGACCAATTTTATTTTGCAAGTCAATGGAAAACTGCTTGAAAATTTTCTCAAGTTTAAAATTGATTTGCTCTTTCTCAGTTGACTCCCGCCAAAAGCTCTGAGCCAGGAGTCCCCCGAGCCCCCATGACTCTATCAAAGTTTGTTTACATACATGTTTCGCCAAAGTATGTTTTACTGTAATTGAAAACTCAGCTGTCTAATAAAAACTATGCTGGTTTTTATACTTTCATCACTAAGCTTGTTGGTTTTTTTATCTTTGAGCTTAAAATTAAGAATGTGTTATGAAAAAGTATGGAACATTTTTATGAGATTACAATGCTTGAAGGTAGATAAGAACAGTAACTGCATTTGCTGCTTCTGAATGTTTGGCTCCCGCTTGACAGTTCACATTGGCTCCCAAGTGACAAGCACCTTGAGTGAGTCCGCAGTACTCAGATCCAACCGACCAAAATAACTTGTACACAGCAAAAATTAATTTTAATATTACATCCAAGAGGATGCACTTCAATCATGTCGAAAATCTCATCTAATTTTTATTGCCACACAAATAAATATATGCAGTAACAGCAGCGTTAAGTCAGTTCATGTACTGAATTAATGATAATTTTGTCCTGTTTAGCAAGTAATATTACACCATATTTTCGACACGATTGAAGTGCATCCACTTTTATGTGATATTAAAATTAATTTTTTGCTGTGTAGGGAAATCCGGAATGCATCGGTTCAGGAAAACTCACGAGCTCTTCAAGTTATTTCACTAACTTTTATTCTGAGCACTAATTAGCTTTTATTACTTCAATAAAAATTTTACCGAACAGTTTGAAGGACCGATGGCCAATAATTTTATTTTTCTAATGAAGGCGACTTGAAGCATAACAGCATAACAGCTGATGTGTCTTACATGTATGGCTATGGGCAAACAGTGTACGTAAACTAATTGTGAATTCGTTTTTAACCTGGGTCAGTGCCCACTTGACTCCAGAATAAAAAAAAAAACGATAACAGTTTTACGAGTGATGCGCTATACTTGTGTGCGTGAGATCGTTTCGTGTTTCTACGAACTGTCAAAAAAATTTCTTACTGCTGTCTTATCGTTGTTGCTGCTGCTATTAGAAAAAAAAAACATTTTCGCTTGCGTTCCTACCGTTTACTGGCGGCTGTGCTTTCCGAGTTTTCAAGAAATTATATCTATCAATAGATAAAAATATAAGAATCGACAATTGATTTGAAAGACTATGAAGTGGAGGTGAATGAAATTGGCAAGGTCGTACGCCAGAGAGAAGAGTTTGTAATGATCCGGCATAAAAGTAGTAAGTTACATTTTTGTATTATGCCAAGAGTTCGATAAATTTACATTTTAAATGTGTAAGAGTTCAGTTTTACACAGCAAAAAATAATTTTGATATCACGTCAAAGTGGATGCACTACAATCATGTCGAAAATATGGTGTAATATTACTTGCTAAAAAAGACAAAATTATCATTAATACAATGCATGAACTGACATTACGCTGCTTTTACTGCATTTGTTTATTTATGTGGTCATAAAAATTACATGAAATTTTCGACATGATTGTAGTGCATCCACTTTGATGTGATATCAAAATTATTTTTTTGCTGTGTATAGTTAAAATTCATTTATTCTGTTTTAGTTAGAGAATTATTTTCATATTGCTGCAATAGTTTAAAGCTAAGGATTTCCGCCTGGTTCATCTCCCTGCCCTATGCCTTTCGGGATTGAATGGTTAATAAATAGGTCTTACCACTTTCACGCCAGTGATTGCAAAATAAAATCTCCCGAAGAGATTGGTGCCTCTAACCAGGCTACCCGAGCAAAGTTAGAGATCAAATTGAAATCAGAATTTGCTGTTATGATGTAAATTATTTTGAATACTCCATTTGATCTCATTTTGGTTGACTTAACGGTTAACACAGCAAAAATGAGAGCAGTATATGTATAATACACTGTTGAATCTAACGGAAAACTAATCCTGCTTTCAATGAAATCAATTTGATTACTGATTTTGCATTCAAAATGTTTAACTGAATACGGGCCTGGCGTAAATGGTTAGCATCCATGCTTTTCACGCCGAAATACTTGATCTCAAATCTCACGTCGGTTTAACCACGAATGACCTGAAATGTGTTAAACAAAACAAATAAACAGTAATCATTAGTTCAACGACAGAAGAACTTGTATCAGATTTTTAACACGAAATTAACAGCAGAACTTCTAGTTAAGTTAGTTAGTTGACTGCATAAGAAGCACAATATGAAATCAGACTTTTGTCGCGACAATTGAAATCAAAATGATGATAGGAACTGCAAACTTTAATATCGATTTTCTTTTATTTTGTTAACCGACTTTGCTCGGGTAACCAGCTCGTCGTTTGCTTCATTAATCTTGGATTGCCACTTTTCAATATTTGGCGTCTAAGATGCAAGACGTTCTCATTAACCATTCCATCACGGAAATCATATTGCTGGGGATTATGTGCCAGGTGGAAATCCACAGAAGCAAACACTTCTATCGCCACTGGAAACTTCATGTTAACCTGTTCCGGAATGGCCGTTCCGGCGACAAAGCGTTAATTGTCCGTCAAGCAATTTCAAATTGTTTGCTGGAGTAATTTCGACTATTCTGATTTCCATATCTCCAAAATTTCATCGAAAGAAGCAAATAGTGCCTTTGAATAGGAACATACACACTTAAAAATACCTAATTTTACACGTGACGGAATCCATCTTTGACATAAAGGATGAGACGTAAACAAACATTTCATGTAAAATTAAGTACTCCACTGCCGTTATGCGCATAAGAGTCCCACGGTGCATAAGGATTGTATCGAACATTGTACAGTTATGCGTATAACGGCAGTCCAAGACTGAAAAGTTCGTTACTCAACGAAAAGTTCGTTTAATTTAGCTGAATTTTGCGTCTATGATGACTCAATTTTATATAAATATTGACGCTCGTATATGTCATTCTCAGGCACCTAAATTTACATGACTTTTTCTAACTGATCCAGATTTCCGGGAACCAGCTGGGTCCAGTTGGACATAGTTGGCAGTGTGTATTTGAACTTTGTGGGTACCCTGTCGTACTCTTGAAGGTATTTTTTTGTCAAACACATATGGATCAAACAGCGACTTAAGTGACACTCTTTACCCGAGCAAAGCTGAAGATCAAATTGAAATCAAAATTTGCTGTTATGATGTAACTTATTTTGAATACTCCAGTTGATCTCATTTTGGTTGACTTAACGGTTAACACAGCAAAAATGAGAGCAACATTTTACACTGTTGAAGCAAACGGAAAACTAATCCTGCTTTCAATGAAATCAATTTGATTACTGATTTTGCATTCATAATGTTTAACTGAATACGAGCCTAAAGTCGAGGGGGACGACTCTATCTACGATGCAGGAAATATTGTGTTTTGCTGTGGCTAGCTGCGCGTACGCTGAGTAGATAGAAAGAAGATTTATCACGATTTTGAAGATTTCCTGCAAAAAGATGATGCGCGATGCAAGTAGATGCGAAGAATGAAAGAAGATTTTTCGAAGATTTATTCACTAGTGTGAGATTTTTTGAGCATCTATAATTGAGATTTCGATGTGTCGCCCCCCTCGGCTTAAGTAAATGGTTACCATTCATGTTTCTCAAGCTGAAAGACTTAGGCTCCAATCTCACCGCGGGCAAGTCACGAATGACCTAAAATGTGTTAAACAAATCAGATAAACGATAATCATTAGTTCAACGACAGATGAATTTCAATTAAATTTTAAACAAGACGTAAACAGCAGAACTTCAAGTTAAGTTGCTTTCATTTAAAACGTCTTGACTGCATAATGAAAGCACAATATGATATCAGACTTATGTCGCAACATTTGAAATCAAAATGAGTTTTCATTATGATAGGAACTGCACACTTTAATATCGATTTGCTTTCATTTTGTTAACCGACTTTGCTCGGGTATGCTACCAGCTCCCTTAAAAGTTACACATTAACCCTTATGGACCATTGATTGGAATGCTTACCACAAAAAAGCATAGATAATGTCACTTATTCGGACCCCTCATACCTCGCGATTATCAATTCAGCTGTGTTTTTTTTAGCCAGAAGTGACGTCGGAACTAGAAATTAACAATTTGTTCATGTTCCCATCACAAAAGGTAAACATAGGTTTGGGATCCCTAATAAAAAATAAAAATAGATACCCGAACGATATCATAAATGGTAAAAGTATTCCACAAATGTTTTGGATGATACCCTGAACACGTCGTTAAGCAAAATAACCACACAAATTTTATAATGGATATACTCAATTTTATCCACAGTTTGTACATATAAAACTCTAAACCTCTCCTCCTGAAATCCTTTACAAAGTCACTGATTCTAATAATTGGACGGCAAAAGCAGCCAGAACAATCAAGCCGGTTACGTCTTACATTGTTTTCAACGATTTTCTACAATGCTTACATGCAATCCAATATATTTGACAGCTCGGATTGAGTTTTAATGGTGAACCTAATCGCAAAACTGTAAAACAGCACAGTGTGAACCTATTAGCGAATTCGTTTATAGAGCTTTTTGACGTTTAATCGGCGCACACTACTGCACCATTTAAATCGAACGAGTGCGAGCAAGAGGGAAACAGATTAGTGGGAAAACAAACCGTGCATTCATCCTTGTGTGCTAGATAGAGAAAGACGAGTAAACGTCAAAAAGGTCTATCACAGAAATTCAAAACAACCCAAAATTAAGTTCTTTTCACTCATATCCCATGTTCCGTACGATAAGCCAAATTTGGGTAAACCGGCTCCAAGTAGTTTGCATTTAAGCACGGCAAAAAAAATTACCCATCGCTAAGTTATTTTCAATTTTTTCTACCCAAAATTAAGTTCAATTAACTCAAATTTGGGTATATCGCATATTACTCAATTTTGGCTTCTCGTACGGAACTAGACGGTTGAGTCGAATCTTTCGTTCTATTTTTGACAACAATAGTGAGAGGAAATGAAACGGGCAGAGGTCAAATAACTCAAATTTGAGTTTAAAAAACTTAAGGGGTGGGTAGTTTTTTTTTCTGTGTATTATCAGGGTTGGAACCAGTTGCAACCCAGTGTGAAAACAAACTTTTTGTCAGTTCCAACCACAACCTGAGCTGGGTTTTAAAAACAAACGAGAAAACTGACGTTTGTCAGAAACTAATAGCGAATTCGTTTATTATTCAGTTCCAACCTGGATCGGGTATCAAGATTGGGTCTGCTTGTTTTCCAGCAAACGTCAGTTTTATCATTTGTTTTTAAAACCTGGCACGGGTCGAGGTTCGCACTGACAAAAAGTTCGGGTTCGCACTGGTTCCAACCCCGATAATAAACGAATTCGCTATAAGCAAACCCAATTTGATAACCGATCCAGGTTGGAACTGAACAATAAACGAATTCGCTATAGACCTTTTTGACGTTTAATCATCTTTCTCTATCTAGCACACATGGATGAATGGATGGTTTGTTTTCCCACTAATCTGTTTCCCTCTTGCTCGCACTCGTGCGCTTTAAATGGTACAGTAGTGTGCGCCGATTAAACGTCAAAAAGCTCTATACAGCTATCTCCCGAAGAACCAGTCAGTTTCAACCAGTCAGTCTGATTTTTTGCATGTGAGTAGTGCCAATGGAGAACTAGTCACTCACAGAAAATCAGAGCGCTTGGTCGAAAACCCACTGAGATAAACCGGTGGGTAGAACTCAGTGGGTAACGCGTTCTTCGGGGGAAAGCTGTATCTGTTTTGGGGTTGAAACTAGTGCAAAACTAGTTTTAAACCAAGCGAATAAAAAAACATTTTGACAGCAGGTAGGTTGAAACTGGTGCAACACTAGTGTCGACATGGGAATTAAAGGAATCGCTGTAATAAGGAAAATTTCACATTTGTCCTGTTGTAATCTTCTATTGAAATTGATTCTACAGCTTTAGTTACTACCGTTACACAACACAGCTGGTTAATGTTGTCTACACTTTGCTCCAGGAACATACTCTAGTAATCATTTTCCGTATATTTAACATATTTGCAACAATAAACATTTTTTTAAATTTTGGCCCAATGTCACCCTGTTTTACGGTACCTCAGAAAAGCTAGATCTAGAGATCTTTGGAGAATTTCAGAGATCTGAAAGGCAGTTCCAGTAACTTAAGCCCAGATTTTTTAGCAGCTTTAGATAATAATTTATGAAAACGTCAGACATATATTAGGAACTCCAAAGAAGCACACAGATATTATGGGAAGCTTAAAGGTGTTTTCAAGAATTCTATTTATTTCAGAGCAGAGTTGAAAACTTCAATAAAATCGAGAGCTTCAAGGAAGCTCCGAGAACATCAAGCGAGATCAGAGAATCAAGGGGCAGGTCATATATTTTCAAGGAACTTGAAGAAACCTGAAAGAAATTTCGAAAAACTCAGGAAATGTCCGGAAACTTCAGCACACCGCCAGGAGGATTTCGGGAACGCAATTCAAATTATGTTAACATCCGGAAAATGTGGGACTATGTTATGGGTGTTAGATTATGGAAATTTCAAGAAGTTCAAACTGAGTTCTATTAATTAAAGAAAGATGCGAGAACTTTAAGCTAGCACCGATATCTTTAAGAAATGCCAGAGAACTTTTAAAAAATTTAGAAATTTTTAGATAGTTTCATGATATTCAACGAAGTTCTGAGTACTTCGAAGATGATCAGATAACTTCACAACAATCTCATTAACGTTAGGAAGTTTACAGCGTCTGTTCAGAAGCGTCTACTAAATATATAAATGTTAAAAGTGACAAAAAAAAAAAAAAAAAAAAAAAAAAACTGGACACATTAACAACGCTGACATTAAGTTATTTTTTGAGCATTTTTTTTTCAAAATTTCACTGAATCAATCTAAGAGTGTATCACAGTAGGCATTGGTTGTCAGGATAAGTTCATTTGTTTACATAATAGAGATTGCTGACGTTTATCGTACGCACACTACGTCACGTATACGTATACGCAAATTGTTTTCATCGGGAAAAAAAAAAAACTTCATAGCGGAAAATTTTCCCGATGAAAACAAATCACTGACACAATCATACTGTAGCAATCTCTATGGCTATGAACATCAATCTATCCACACGAGGGTTAGCAACATTTTTGAAATTGTTGAAATCCACGGTGTGTGACGTTCAGAAACGGACTTGGCAAGCTGCCACTACTAAAATTCCACCCAACAGTGGTACAGCGAAAAAAGCAATAGCAATAGTGGTTTCCAAGGAGATGAATCCGGCCAATACTCCGGAACTAAGGTCAATTGAGGAATACTGGTCAATTGTGAAGCACATACTGAAGAAAAAGGATGGAACTGCAATTGACCTGACGAAGAAATGGCCTAGAAGGAAGACTGAAACAATGGTCTTACAATAAGCATAATACCTACTAATGTATAGCTGTTACATTGAACTATGGAAAATAAAACGCATGCTAATATATATAATATATAATAAAAGTAAACTAAGCTTATATAGAAATCTTTAAGGATGTCTGGTAAGTTCAGAGATAATCAGTGATTTAAGGCAAAGGTCCGTGAGCGCTTATAAAATTTATGAAACTTAGGGAATATTGTGAAAACGTCAAGGTAATTCAATTAGTTTTTTGTAGAATTCTCAGTGCTTTTCAAAAATGAGATTAAACATGAGAAATTCAAAATAGTCTAGAGCAGTGTCTCTCAATGTATGGGTCGCGACCCACCAATAGCACGCAGGCTGCCCTCAGGTGGGTCGCATCAATTTAGACAACCAAATAAATAGAAGCATTGTCATTTTCCTAATCAACTTAACGGAATTTTTTTTTCTTCAAAATTATAGCATTTCAAAATAATTTAAAAACGAGGGTGACGACTCTATCTACGCTGCAGGAAAGATTGTGTTTTGCTGTGGCTAGCTGTAACGGAACCGGTGGTGTAGTGGTAAGCGTGATTACCTCTCACCCCAGCAGGCCTGGGTTCAATCCCAGTTGGCGCCGTCGGGATGTTCTGAGGCATAACATCTCTGATCACGCCTTCCTTCGGATGGGAAGTAAAGCCGTTGGTCCCCGGTTCATGAGTTGATGGGTCGATACGTAGGGTCCAGAGAGCTGCCTTCCTGGCACGTTGGTAGCATTGGTGCTCAGCACGGAAAACAAGATCGACAAAAAAACAAACCAAAGGAAAAAAAAAAAAAGAATTGAAATTTAGAAGTGTCGCGCCCCTTGTTTAAAAATTACAAGCCATTTGTGTTTTGGGATTTTCAGGGTTGTTCTGTCGTTAAAATTTAGAAGTATTTTTGCGTTTTCAGGCAATTTCAAGGTGATTTCGCCATTTTAAAGAGAGATTGAAAGTTCTTTTGAGTTATTGGGATCATTTATTGGACCGATTTGATGTTTAAAATAATGTGTTATGAGAGCTGCCGATTCGTTTTCAAGATTATTTAAAAATTGGCAGCAACTGTGAGGTCATTTTTGGGATTTTAACATTTTCAATATTATATAATAAAATCTCAGGACGTTTAAAAAAGCTTTCCCAGTGATTTAGGTCATTTTTTCTGGCTTGGCTTTTTTAATACTGTATAACCATTTTGAAATATATAAGGTCATTTTGGCCTTATCACACTTGTATTCAATATAGCTGGGTCGCAGGCTTATGGAATTTCACAAAGTGGGTCGCATTCTAAAAAAGATTGATAAGTGATAACTGCTGGTCTAGAGAACTTAGCAATCTTTTGAACAGTTTTAATAACATCAGGAACGTCTAGACTGTTGAAGAAGTTATTAATTAGTTTCGTTGATTTAAGGGCAGTTCCAAGAACTTCAGAAAAATCTTGAGACATTAAGTTAAAATCATAGAACTAAATTAATATTTCCGTTTTTATTTCAAGAAAATCATAGGTTGGTATAAGCACATACATATTTAAATTTTTAGTTTGAACTTGTTTTCAGGGCATCATTTTCAACTGTTAACAAAATAACTATGAAGACATTTGGTTACAAAATTGCTTAGATATGGGGCTGTTAATAAACTACGTAGACAGTTTTTTTAGGATTCTTGACACCCCCCTCCCCCTGCGTAGACAATTGTCCAAAAATTTTAAAATTTGTATGAGTCGTGGATAATTGTCAACGTCCCTAAAGTGTCTACGTAGTCAATGAACAGTCCCTATTCTTATTTGAAGTTAGTGCTTTGAAAAAACGGGTCCTTCGATATCTCATGACTGCTTTGATCAAATCAGCTCATTTTTGGGGTGAAGACTCGTGTGCATGACGAAGGTCGATTTTTGAAAAGTGTATTTAAAAAAATGATAGATATATTTTTATGTTTATTACTCATCTCATCATACAAATTCAAATATACCACAGTGTTATAGACTTCAGATTTTCTCTATGCTGTCGGTTCGAGAACAATTAGACTAAACTCAAGCGCAAAATTCTAGGTAAAAAAGCAGCATTTCAAAAGTAAAATATGTGGATAAATTTTACGGGCTTTTCATTGATATTGGATGGAAACGAGGCAAAACTTTTACCCGCATGTGACGAAGATTTAGACGGTGTCAACCAACGCGTATGTATGTGACAGCATTTGGAATGATCTATATGTGTGCTTGATTAATTATGGGGTTAATTTTGGTTGAATATGACGTTCAAACAGTAGCGTGTGCAAAAACGAGGGCAAACGTCTCTCAATCTGCCACCGCTAGTCATTTATTTCATTTAAAAGCTGTTTCTGAGCCTTTGAAACACCTTATATTGATACACATGACTTTTATTAGTTTAAAAGTTATCTAAAGCTAATTTTCCCTCTTTTACCCCTGTCCCGCGAATAAACGTTCTCAAAGGATTTAATTAATGTTATGAGACCAACACAAACTTTCCTTATCAATCACTCTTGAACTATAAAAGGAAAACAATGATTAGACTTCTTGCCGGAAAGCAATCTCATAACTGGTCCCGGTTTCGTTGATAGATGATGCTATACAATACATTATACATACAGGATTCAAAACAGATTGTGGATATGCAACCCCGGCATTCTTCATCTTGTCAGTACTCCAATCAGTTGTCCAACCTTGTTCAGTGGATTTTACCACAGCAAACACAATAGTAGCAAAATATTGCTTCCTAGGTATGTCGTTTCATTCCAACAAGGCAAGAGACGTAACGATTCAATAACATCGATACGTTTTCGTTTGTTCTACGCGGTCAACCACAACAAAGACAGCCAAAGTTTTGGACATCTCGGTAACTATTTCTATTTCAAACAGTGAATAGAAGCCGGCAATAGTTTCCAAAGGATCGTTACGTAAAAGCTCTGCAGGAATCAATGGCATCCGTGATAAAAGTAGCTACGCAAAATTTCGCTCTGCTGAAACTTAAGAACGTGCTCTGCACGATTGGAAACGGATCTATCTCCTACGATGTCACCCGTTCGCTTCACATGTGGATGGTGCAGATATTTGACAGAAGAATGTGATAAGGAGCTAGATGTGGTTAGATGCTTGTATTTGATGTGCTTTTCTCCTTTGTCCGAACGGGATGATGAAACACTTTTCATGTTTTTTTACAAGCATGGAACGTGTCTTCTGTTTCCGAAATGGCGAACGACAGATACGTCAATCATATGGGCGGTATTATAAATTTGGAAATGTTGATCAACGTATACTGTGTTAAATTAATTTTCAAAAAATAAAAAATAAACAAGCGAAATCTAAGTATTTGGACACATTAAACTAATGGCTGAGTGCCTCATTGAATGCAAGTCAATGAACTGAGAAAAAAAAAAAGAACAGGAGAGTGGCGTCCTGCTTACTTGGAATGAACATTAATGGTCATGAATAATGAATAATGATAATTAAATGTTCATTTTTAGTAAGTGTGCCTTTTTTAAGAAGGGGCTCGACTCGCTTGTAATTTTTTTTTTTTCAGTACATGAACTTACGAAGATGATACCCGTGTGTTATGGCATTTGTTGATTAAAGGTAAATTATTTGCCTGCCATACGATACTACATATAATGAATAGTGACTGACCGACTGTACATAATTCCAGGTACCTACATTTTTTAATCACCTAGTAAAAAATCGATTGCAAGAAAACAGATAGATTCTCGCATATTTTAATTTATTTTCGAAGCGTCTAGTTCAAGTGAAAATTCACCTAATGTAATACAGCTTTGGAAGCAATTCCGTTTGTGATTGAAGCCTTTGGAGCAACTCCATCGCTGGTATCATTTATATATCTACAGTAAGTCTGCAGGCTTGTTATTTCCTCACAAATTGAGCACAAAGAGCGAGCTTTACAGCTTATCACATTGAGTAGAACGATTGCACAGCTTTATTAAAACATTGAGGAAAACACAAAACAAAACTGAGAAAGAGTGGTGCACTTAGATGAAGTTACTTTCCGCAATGTGCTCATTAAGTGAGAAGCTTTTGAATTTGCTCCTGGTGGCAAATATAGTAGAAAAGTAGGTAAAGCAAATAAAAAAAAATACAACGAGGATAACCAAGGACTCTTTGATCCAAAGACACGTACCCAACCAGCGACGCTTCCTGAAACACTGCGATGAAAACCAAATATGAAGAACAAATTGTGGTCCATCCTCCAGGGTATTCAACTCTGCACACCATAATTTGTGCCGAGTGTTTTAGCAGTGCCGGATGCTTTGCCAAGCGCTGTGCAGAACATGCCGAAGTAAGCCATGAGGTTGGCAACGCTAAATTTATAATAACTTTTGTGATTGTTTATGATTATATCGATTTTCTGGTTGGAGGAGTTTAGAAAATGTTGAGGCAAGTTTTATTGCTTTGTAATTCAGAACTCAATTGCATCAATGCACTTTGTCTGTATACAGCTGGAATAAAATGAAAATTTCACATGGCCGTCCAAACCAGAATTCCAACTGTGTGTTCATATTAACGATGACATTCGTCCCTGCATTCTCTCGAATGTTGACTATCATCTTCCAGTCGAAGGCGTTTACCCGGAAGCTCGTCGACTGGAAATTATTACTCTAGGAGTGTTAAGACTCTTGCATCGTAGAAGGTCACAAATGAGCAGAGAAGGTCGGAACGGGAGCAGTCAAGTTCATAAAGGATGCCTAGCATGGAACCATGTTCCGTTAAGACCGCCAAGTGATCGACATTCGAGCAACAGGAGAAGAATTATTATCAAGCTGATTAATCGAAATCTTGTGTTCGCTGGTTTTTAAGCGACAAGTTAACAAAAGATTTATTTATATGTATCTTCATTATCAACTACCACTACTGAATATCTCGTGCAATATGCGTATTACTCGAATATACCTCAAATTCATGCAGCGCTTAACGGAGCAATATCTAGCACAAAGGGAATCGTGTCATGGTTGTAGATTACTTGAAGAGGCAACTTCGCCTTATTATTTTGTTCCTCTTGCTGCTGCTACTTATGTGGATCAACACCGGTTGCGAGTATCCTTTTCAGTCGACTGAATGTTGCGATTTCTGTACCTGGCTGATCAGCTTATATAATCAAACAACTATGCTGTATAGGTACTCTCTGCTACGAAACTGGCTACGTTTAAGGTAACTCTGCTAAAAAAGTTCATTAGAGAATCTCATGCAGATGACTCTACACGTACCACTCGATCGGAACATTGGTATGTTGGCTCCTACCGGGAGTCCACTTTTTTCATGCTGTGTTTCGAGACCATCTGAACCACCATTCTCAGTTTTAAAGAGGAAAGTCGAGCGGAAAAGGGCTCGTGGTATTGAAAACTGAGTAAAGTTTACTTTTCACTTTTTCTGCTCTGAGGTGTGTTACCAATAACCTGGGAACAATAGTCTGGCTCAAGGCAAGGCACACAAGGAGATTAGTTAAGGTTAGGGTTAGGTCTATTTTTTATTGGTTTAGATTTGTATGAAATAATAAGAAACAATTATTTGAATTCAAAATTTTCCCTTGGCACATTTCATTTGAAAATAAATTATACCTAACATAAATAATTAACCGTTCAATTAGCTACCCAGCCCACTATATAATTATTTGTAAATCTTTGCATGCAGATAACTGTACATAAATAAATCAATAAATAGAAACAATTAAAAATGTAAATAAAAAACAAAAGACGGAGAAGTCCGCATTAATATTACCTAGCTTAAAATCTACTAACCCCTCGACAACGGCTCACATCTTGTCCGTTAGATTAGATGCACCATTGCTCCCGAAAAGCTCTGCGCTCCCCCGCCTAAAGGCTTAACCAAAAGCCTCGAAAGGCCCATGGGTTGTTTTTTCCGGCCCCAACAATAACCTTTGAGCATTCCGAGGATCTCTAAGGATCTAACAACACATTTTTCGGCCGTTATCGATATTTTCAAGGTAACACCAATAAAACTGTGCGTTACCGTTGATGACCGGAAGAAAGCTAACCAAATTATTGCGTGCGAGCTTTTTTCATTGGAATACCGAGTCTACATACCCAGTAGTGAGGTAGAAATTGAAGGTGTGGTCACCGAAGCGAGTTTGACTAGTGATGATTTCTTGGGTCCCGATTCCTTCGGAATCTTTAAAAACCGTGCTCTGCCGGAGGTGAAGATATTGGACTGCCTTCAAATGCAGTCAGTATCCGTAGTAGGCTTCAAAAAATCTTATTCCTTGTCAAACTCGTTTTGTGTGACCTTTTCGGGTTCAGCGTTACCTCACTACGTCGCTATTGGCAAGGTTCGGCTGCCTGTACGTCTGTTTGTACCTAGGGTAATGAACTACTCGAAATGTAAATAACTTGGTCACACGAGTAGCATCAAGCGGTGCTCCTCCAAAATGCGTGTACTGCAAGGAGAGTCTGCATACACTGACTGACTGCCGGAGGTATAAAGAGCAGGGAGACAAAATTAAGCGGTCTCTGCAAGCTTGCTCCAAGAGAACGATAGCAGAACTCTTGAAGAATACCGCTTCATCTTCTCAGACCACACCAGAAAGCAGTAACACGTTCTCCATTTTGCCAGTTGAAGACCTAGACTCTGGCTCAGAGGTCGGTGAGGGTAGTCCGTTTGTCTTTAAAGACAATACGAGAAAACAAGCCAAAAAACACACCACCGAAAAGCCTCTCAAGGCTACTCGCATAGACCGCTTTCCCCCCTTGGAAAAATCAAGCGGTAACGGAAATGCACCGAAACGCATTCCACCGGGTTTTAAACCTTGTAATTATGACAAGAACTTTTCGTCACTTCCAGGATCATCTAAAACCCCAGATGTCCCAGTTTTTCGACCAGACAATCAGCTGAATTGTCAGCAAGAACATGCCCCCTTGTTCACGTTTTCTGGTATTGTGGATAGCTTCTTCAGTATATTCAATATCTCTGACTCAACGAGGAGCATTATTAATTTAGTGCTGCAAATGGTGAAAACTCTTTTGAAGCAACTAGCTTCTAGGTGGTCCTTCCTTGCATCGATCATATCCTTTGATGGATAACTCTCCGAATGAGATCGGGGATATGATCTCTGTTCTTCAGTGGAACTGTAGAAGTCTTATGCCAAAACTTGACACATTCAAATTTTTAGCTAACAACTCACTTTCTGATGCATTTACCCTTTGTGAAACATGGTTCTCTTCAGACAACAATCATCCTTTCCACGATTTCAACATTATTCGCCTTGACCACGCAGATTCGTATGGAGGGGTGCTTCTCGGGATCAACAAGCTCCATTCATTTTACAGAATTGATCTGCCTTCGGTGACAGGCATTGAAGCAGTTGCATGTCAGGTTAATATTCGAGGTACATGCCTCAGTATATCTTCCACCGAGAACCGCGATATCTCGTCAAAGTTTCGCGGATATCTGCACGGCTATGCCGGAACCACCGTTGATCTTGGGAGATTTTAACTCTCACGGTACAGGCTGGGGGAACTGTACGACGACAACTGCTCAACCTTGATATACGACATGTGCGACGTCTTCAAAATGACAATTCTGAACACCGGAGAAGCAACACGAGTAGCCAAACCTCCAGCAAAAATAAGCAGATTAGACCTCTCACTTTGTTCGAGTTCACTATCGTTGGATTGCTCGTGGAAAGTAATTCAAGATCCCTACGGTAGTGACCATTTGCCAATCAAAATTTCTACATCGCGTACGATCTTACGAAAAACATTGACTGGCGAAAATTCGCGACCGCGGTTCTTGATGCCAGTCAATCGGTTGACGTACTTCCTCCGCTGGACGAGTACTCCTTTCTCGCGCGTCTCATCAATCATCGATTGTGCGCTGCGAGCACAGACAAAACGTGTTCCGGGTGTTTCCGTTCGCAAGTGACCTCCCACCCCGTGGTGGATAAGGAATGCACCGACCCGAACAGCGAGAAGTCCGCCGCGTTTAAACGCTTCCGCAAACACGGTAAGGTCGAGGATTTCGAGCGGTACACCGACCTCGAGAAAACCTTTAAGGGCTTGACTAAAGCCAAAAAACGCGGTTACTGGCGTCAGTTCGTCGATGGTTTGTCGCGAGAGACTTCCATGAGAACACTCTGGAATGTCGGCAGGAGAATGCGAAACGCGTCATCACCGATAAATGAAGACAAGGAGTACTCGGACAGATGGATTTTCACCGGATTCGGTACCGGCTCAAACCAACGTTCGTGATCGTCCGTCGGGTAATAACGAAATAGATTCCCCGTTTTCGATGGTGGAATTCTCACTTGCTCTCCTCTCATGTAACAACTCAGCTCCAGGAATAGATAGAATCAAGTTCAACTTGCTTAAAAATCTCCCAGACGTCGCGAAGAGACGCTTGTTGGACTTATTCAATCAATTTCTGGAGCACAACATTGTTCCGGATGACTGGCGGCAGGTAAGAGTTATCGTCATTCGAAAACCCGGTAAATCCGCGTCGGATTATAACTCGTACCGTCCCATCGCGATGCTGTCCTGTATACGGAAATTGTTGGAGAAAATGATTCTTTTTCGTCTAGACAAATGGGTCGAGTCGAATGGTTTACTTTCAGATACGCAATTTGGATTTCGGAGAGGCAAAGGAACGAGCGACTGTCTTGCGTTGCTTTCAACTGAAATTCAACTGGCCTATGCGCAAAAAACAGCAAATGGATTCAGTTTTCTTGGACATTAAGGGGGCTTTTGATTCTGTTTGTATCGACGTCCTTTCGGATAAACTCCACGATAGTGGGCTTTCACCAATTATGAACAACTATTTGAGCAACACGTTGTCTGAGAAATATATGAGCTTTTCTCATGGAAACTCGACAGCTTCACGAATTAGTTACATGGGTCTCCCCCAGGGCTCATGTTTAAGCTCCCTTCTTTATAATTTTTATGTAAAAGACATTGATGGTTGTCTTGATGAAAATTGCTCGCTAAGGCAGCTTGCAGATGATGGGGTTGTGTCCGTTATAGGGCCAAGTGCACCGGACCTGCAAGGACCAATTCAAGATACCTTAGACAATTTGTCTACTTGGGCTATGAAGCTAGGTATCGAATTCTCTCCGGAGAAAACTGAGTTGTTTGTTTTTTTTTTTCTAGGAAGCATCATCCTGTAGAGCTACAGCTTCAACTAAAGGGTAGAACAATCACTCAAAGTAATTCTTTCAAGTATTTAGGTGTCTGGTTCGATTCCAAATGCACGTGGGGAAAACAAATGATATGCGTATGTAAAACAAAAATGCCAACATAGAATCAATTTTCTTCGTACAATTATTGGAACTTGGTGGGCAGCACACCCGGAATATCTGATCAGGTTGTATCGAACAACCATCTTGTCGGTCCTAGAGTACGGTAGCTTCTGCTTTCAATCCGCGGCAAAAACACATATCCTGAAGCTGCAACGGGTTCAATACCGTTGCCTCCGAATCGCGCTTGGCTGTATGCACTCGACGCATACGATGAGCCTCGAAGTACTCGCGGGTGTTCTCTCACTGACAGATCGTTTCGCAGAACTGTCCATCCGGTTTCTTATCCATTGTGAAGTAATGAACCCATTGGTAATAGAAAACTTGGAGAAGCTGCTCAACAGAAATCTTCAAACAAGATTCATGAGTTTCTATTACGGGTACATGACGCTGGAGATTGGCCCGTCTTCATTCACTTCCTCTCGTGTTTGCCTCCAAGACTTTTATAGTTCCTCTGTAAATTTTGATCTGACCATGTTACAAGAAATCCGTGGAATACCAGATCACCATCGGTCGATGGTTGTTCCCTTAATTTTTCCAGCAAGTACCACCATGTGACCCAAACAACACGGTTTGTCATAATGAAGTTGAAAATACTTTTCAATGACTTACGTATGGAATCAATAATACTTTAATGTACATCATTTAATACATTTATACAACCTAAAAAGCGCAAAAAGCGGAGCTTATAAAACTAAATACTGGTCTAAATTTAAAAAAAAATGAGCATGGGATTCGAACACAGGTCCTTGGCGTGAAAGACTTATTACTTCCTAACTAGACCAACTCCGCTTGATAAAAGGATAATAATAAGTATCTATCATGTTCTTGTTAATGGCATGAAAATTATGTTCTTGTGCAACACGCCTGCTTCGATCCGTCATAAAGAAGTTTTGTAAGCAGCAATGCGTACATTTAATTGCCAGAATGTTATTTAAATGTATTTTCAACTTCTTATAACACATCCTGCACCTTTTCAGTTGCATTAATTTATGAGATGTTATAAAAGAGTGTTTTCAACTTTCTTTATACCAAACCTCTGAAAACCTCATAAGAAACTGTCAATGACTGCGTGAAGTGGCAGTCCAGCTCAATGGCGCCGTCAATGTCCACGCCAATCTGGAAAGTGCAGAAGCTCTTCAAGAGCTTTATAAATTCAACCAAGATTGATTTGGCATACGACAAGTTTAATAGTGGCATTAAAACAGTAAGATGCACGTTTAAATAACATTTAAAGTTAAAAGCAAAAGAAAACTTTTTTGGAAAATGTTGAATTCTAGGAAGTATGAAGAAAAAAATCTTTAAACCTCATATAAAACATGGAGAGGAAATTGCCTCACTACCATCTTATCACTATTTTATTTTTACAGATAGCCTTAGCTCGTTGGAGGCTATTCGATCAATGAGGCCGATGAAGCACTCCTCGTATTTCCTGACCGAAATCCGAGCTAAATTGAGTACTTTACCTAATTGCTCTTATACTATCACCTTAGTTTGGGTCCCATCTCATTGCTCAATTTCGGGTAATAAGAAAGCGGACTGGCTAGCTATGGGCGCTATGGAAGGCGATATTTTTGATCGACAAATCACCTTTGTGGAATTTTTTTCAATTACCCGTCAGCACGTCATCACCAACTGGCAACAAAAATGGAATGAGAGTGATCTGGGAAGATGGTTACATTCTATTCTCCCACAGGTATCGAACAAGCCATGGTTCAAAGGATTGGACATGAGCCGTGACTTTATACGTGTTATGTCAAGGCTCATGTCCAATCACTACTAGTTAGACTCGCATTTCTTCCGAATCGGGCTCGCAGGCAGCAATTTGTGCGCTTGTGGTAGTGGCTATCACGATATCGACCACGTGCTTTGGTCATGCACCTTACATTGTGTTGCTAGATCCGAGTTATCCGCATCCCTCAGGGCCCGAGGAAAACAACCTATGCGGCCCGTTAGAGACATCTTGGCAAGCCGAGATCTCGATTATTTTAATTTAATTCGATCTGAAGATTTAGTAGTTAGTGTCATCTTGTGTTCTCTCAAGTTGCTAGGTCCCCATCGGTGTATCCCCAAGTTCGTCTTTTCCTCCAGTATGTCGCTTAAAGAGCACATTGCTCAAAAAACCTTGTATTCTCAATCCCTACCCTGCCATCCGTTTGTTACAATTTGTTACCTCTAACCTCGAGATAGCCGCGAGTAATTGGCCCTCGTTTTACTAACGTTAAGTTTAAGAAATTTTATAACCCAAACGATGAATATCGGCTCCACAAAGCTATGGCAA
This sequence comes from Ochlerotatus camptorhynchus, assembly GCF_037179485.1. Taxonomy (NCBI): domain Eukaryota; kingdom Metazoa; phylum Arthropoda; class Insecta; order Diptera; family Culicidae; genus Ochlerotatus; species Ochlerotatus camptorhynchus. The sequence continues at coordinate 1,862,568 of NW_027040773.1, forward strand.
AAGAGCCTGGAAAAATAAACGCATAAAATAATCTTATTATCGCAACACTGCTTTTCGAATAATAAACCCGTTAATTACAACCCTAACAATGATACTCTATGCCCACGGAATTCGAGAAATCGATCGAACCCGCCGCCTCTAGCTAGGAAATACCGTCCCTTTACCGACTAGGCTATCTGAGGCCCATGTTGTTATGTTCACCATAATTTCCTGTAATATTTGTGTAGATGTTATGACTTTCGATTTATTCCTTCATTTATTTTATCTCATCATACCAATAAATCACCTCCCCATATGGCGGCAAGTCCGATAAGTAAACATCCTATCTTAACCCATTTGGCCGTTTTATACGAAAAGTACGACTATCCATTCCAGGAAAAAAAAAATGAATGTTGTCAACCGACTGCTTCTCTGATAACCGCATCACCATATTTGTAACAGGCTCATGCATGTGTCCTTACATACTCACCCAACGTGTTGGAATACTTCAGCTTCATGGTGAATAAATTTTATGATTAAATATGGCAAATTGAGCACAAATCGTGCGTCAGCCCCCAACACCACCGTCGCCAAACAAGGCGAGAAAGTGGATATCCACACAGTATCTGCAGAGTGAGTGAGTGAAAGGATAAAAAATATGTCCTATGGAACAAAACGTCCCTGGCCATGGCCACTTGTGCTGATGCCACTGTTTCCGGTCGATGCTGGGTGAGTGGGTGCTGCGTCCTGGGAACGAGTCAGGCTGGTTTGACAAGGGTGATTATCATGTCAATACCCACAGAAGTGGTTCCCATCCGGTTGAACAGGGTTATCCTTCTCCTGTTGCCCAACGGTCCGGTGGGAGGTGTAAAAAATGAGGAGGGCAGCTGGTAAATTGTGCAGGGGTTGTTGTCAAAGTTACGTGATTTTCAGGCCTTATCGGAAAATTTATTTGTATATGGAAATGCAAATTGACATATCCATCCTCGGTGGGATCCATCAAGTGGAGAGCCCCGGTTGTTTGGACATTGCCATTTGCGATGGAGTATGGAAAAGTCGAGAATTTCTGCAGCACTTGTGGAATTTTAAATTTGTAGACAATGGTGGGATTGGGAATTTACAGTGTTGGAATGAAAATTTCAAATTACCCTTAAGCGTGCCGATGAAAGATAATATATGAGTAGATCAATTATTAAACTGAATGATTGTCTACATGAATGAGGTATTTACTGAATGTGAATAATTTGAATCCTGACTATATAGCTCTGTATGAGAATTACACTAAACATTTGTTCCGTATTCATTAGTAACACGTTCTGCACATGTAAATCACCGTTAAATTAATAAAAATAAATTGTACTATTTCTTTCTGCCGTCTCTATTCAAACACGCGTAAATTTTTAATAGATAACAAACAAAATGTTCGTTTTTTAGCAAACAAAATTGGTGGAGTAAAGAACATAATAACACATAATTAATATTTTAAATACTTAATTAAGAACAATTTCTAACAGATTACTGAACGAGTTTAATTTATTCAGACAGCAAAATTGACAGGTTTTACCTTTCAAATACATACTTTACAACCTCTTCATGTAACTTACTAGTCCAAAATATCATCATAACCAGGGATCTTCATTTTCAAAGCTTCAAAAAGAACTCGAGTTTTCTTTCTTTCTAGCTAGACCGTCAGCATGAAACGGAAATGAAAAAGAAACACGCTTTCTGTGGATTTTCTCGTTGTTGCTTTGTTCATCCCTTTCAATGAAAGTAACGTCGATTTTCGAGTTGAAACGAAGCCTCATTTTGGCTTTCAATCCCTTTCACCGACACTGTCACCTTCTCTGTCGATTTGTTTAAAATGCGTGAGGTCCCATTGTGGTTTTTTGGTTTTTAAATAAACTGCACTGTGACTGTAAAAAGATTATTATTTCTATTTTATTTTTCTTAGCCTATTGAATCCATGACAGATACATATTTCGACTGCAATGTTCAGTCTGCATCGGTGTTATTCCCACTAATGAGTGTTCCACTAACAACCCAATTTCAAAACTTTCATTATGTTGTACTATACTGATTGACCAGTACACCTTTGTGACATAGTTTCATAAATCGATGTCCATTTAACTTATAAAAATCCTCTTCAAAATATTATATTCCACATGGAAGCAGCTAAACTCGCCAGCATTAAAAAGTTGCCCTACCGAGCCAAACCGACGATAGAGGAAAAGTTTTTATATCGAAAATTTCCAGTTACTCAACCGAATCGCCGACATCGGCAAACTTCCGTCTAATTTGTACTTATACCAGATTCTCTGCAGCCACCCCCACAGATGGATGGATGGATAAGCTCCGTTGGTTAACCTCCGTCGTCGGGGAAAACTTTACTCGAAAGCACTTCAAAATTATGACTTTTGAATGCCTGTGATTGATGCTCTATTTGTGACGACAAGCTCGGTCGACCCCGGGTTAAAGATGGGTGGATAAGGTATGTAGGTAGAAGGGACTGCCGCCCACCACGCACGGACGACACTACGGGCAGAAGGTTGAGAACGCGCGGGCTCATAGCTTGAAAGTAAATTGGAAAAGTTTTCTGTTTCATTCCGCTCCAAAGAGCTTGATTAGTTTGATAATTCTGCGAAACTGCCAACAGACACTACAGCGTTAGTACATAGTTGGGTCGGTCGGTTGATTGGTCTGTTTACAGTAGAGTGAAGTGTGGTTTGGTAAAGTTAGGTCCTAGGTCGGAGCTCATGGAGCTACGAATAGCAATGCAAACCCTTGGTGACAGCCAGCTGCTACATTGCAGTTGATAACAGGTTTGAAATGAAGATGGATAATGAATTTTCACACATACACCACGTTTACGTTGAAGGCAGTTCCGGCAGGTAGAGAAAAATTAATGTTCAAATTTAAATGGATGCAATTGAGAGAAAACGTAATAGCAAAATGTTTGCTGGTTTTGTGACTGACGTTTTTTTTTAAATTTTGGATATGAAAACGAGGTTTTAGAAGGATGCCGTCTTCAGAATATTTGGTGGAAATTAAGTTTACTTTCTTTTGTCACTCCAATGTGAGTGGCATTTACTTATATGTGAGTAAATGTTTTCATAGTATATCAGTGACCTACGTTTTGCGAATTTGAGTAAACGAAACTCAAACATGAGTCAGAGTCGGCCGTATAGTTCTTTATCCTGACCATCTAAACAATTACTGCCTTGGCTAATGTTGTCCAAAACTACCTTGGAGGCAGTTATGTTTGAACTTTATTTGTTTGTACAACTTTGTCTCAGACGTCATTTCGATAAGAAGTGACGTTTTCGTGCCGAGCAGTTCTAAAGGGTGATACGGTCAAAATTTGGTCAATATCAACTTGACGTATTTCTTTCAATTTTGCATTTAAAAAACCTGAACACCCCTCATTTTGAAGGTGTGTGTGTGTAAAATGTTGCTCCTATTTTGATTTTGGAATTCACTCTTCAGTTGTCAAAATGCCGTCCAAGAATGAAGAGCAGCGTATCAAAATTTTGCTCGCGCATCGCGAAAATCCGAGCTACTCGCACGCAAAGTTGGCAAAATCGCTAAAAGTTGCCAAATCAACCGTTACAAATGTAATTAAAGTGTTTGGGGAACGTTTGTCGACAGCCAGGAAGTCTGAATCGGGGGGAAATCGAAAACCGGAAGCCGCTGAGACGACAAAGAGAGTTGCCGGTAGTTTCAAGCGAAACCCTAACCTCTCTCTCCGAGATGCCGCAAATAAGCTGGGTGTATCGTCTACAACCGTGCATCGAGCCAAAAAACGAGCCGGACTATCGACTTACAAGAAGGTAGTGACTCCAAATCGCGATGATAAACAAAATACGACGGCCAAAGCGCGATCCCGGAGGCTGTACACGACGATGCTGACGAAGTTTGACTGCGTGGTAATGGACGACGAAACCTACGTCAAAGAAATATCTGGTTTGGCAAGCCATCTGTACCTGTGGCTTGAAAAGCAGCATTTTCATAGCTTCCGGGACTGTCAACCAAGAAATTTACGTGAAAGAGTGTTTGAATAAACGTCTGCTGCCTTTCCTGAAGAAACACGGTTGTTCCGTACTGTTTTGGCCGGATTTGGCATCTTGCCATTACGGTAAAAAGGCCATGGAGTGGTACGCCGCCAACAACGTGCAGATGGTTCCCAAGGACAAGAACCCTCCCAACACGCCAGAGCTCCGCCCAATTGAGAAATACTGGGCTATTGTCAAGCGGAACCTAAAGAAGACCAAAAAAACTGCTAAGGGCGAGCAGCAGTTCAAGGCAAACTGGCTTTCTGCGGCGAAGAAGGTGGACAAGGTGGCAGTACAAAATCTGATGGCAGGGGTCAAGCGTAAATCCCGGCAATTTGGATTTGGAAAAGCGGAAGCCTAACTGAATATTTTTCCTGAATTTTATACTAATTGAACTTGAAAAAGAAATTTAATTTGATTTTTTAAATAAACGATTTCACCGATTTACACGCGTTTTCCCTTGACCAAATTTTGACCGTATCACCCTTTACATCAACTGACGACGCTCTGCTAAAACTTCAAGAACAACAATTGAAAAGGCCTCAACTCGATTTTGTAAACAAACCTTTGTTATTATTAAGCGAAGTTCGCATACGCAAACCAATAAAAATGAACAGGTATGGGAAATTCTCCTCTATCCTGTTGTGTTTTAGGTTTGTGAATGTAGGGTTCACTTCGCGAGCAAATGGCCTTGCAAGATTTGTTTACAAAATGGTGATGAAATCTTTTCAATTGTTGATCATGAATTGCCAAATATGCAAAAATGCCAATCACGCTATTTTTTCTAAATTCAGTGGTTGAATTTATCACATGCCCCATAACAAACATTGTAAGGAGCCTATTTGTCGTTACCTATTTTATTTGTTTGCCGTATTAAATCAACAATATTAAATATTATTTGTTATCTACTTAAATAATTAATTAGCTTTAGAGCCACATTTATCAACTTGCCTAATGTAGATTCACCCGATTAGAGTTCACTGCATTCATTTGGTTGACCAGTAACATGGATGCTAAGAGTAAAATTAAAATGAGTTCCCCACACGTTTGCGATCGCTTTGATGATCTCTTATCAGCTTACAGGTGCTGGATTGCAGTGTTCACTCGGCTGTCGACAGAAGCAGGCCACTCTCGATGTGTGTCACGCAATCGTCTATTTACTCGGCAGCAAACATTGTGTGGTTCTCCTCATTGTTCTTCATCAGCAGTTCTTTCGGTCGATCCGTCGTCGACTTTGGAAAGCAACCGTTTTGTGATGAGTGTGTGAGTGCTGACCACGTTTTGCGTCCATTGCTGCAACTGAAGCGCCCTGCCCCCCGTTGGCGATACTGCCAAACAATAAAACCACTAGAAGCGGCTCCCGTTCTAATAGAGAAGACTTATTGGACAGCGGAAGATAATGTGTTTATTGTGTTGTACTATATTTTTAAGATGTATTGTATAGTGAACAAGAATCCTCAGAGCTGTAAAGTTAATTCGATTGAAGCTTATCAAATAAATTAATAACAAACAAGGTGCTGGGTTGCTCGATCGTTGCGTAGCTACCGCGGACGTCAACCCCTTGGAAATCCTTTCATGATGTGTTGGCCTTTCCCTAATTTTCTCTCCCATCCTGGTTTTGGTCCGAAGTTGTTCTTTGGGAAGAGATGCAAAAATTGCGTGCAATGAAACTAATGGGAGCGTGAGAGTAATTTTTGGTATCACGAATTTTAACTTCGTGATTCCCGGTGGCGAAGAGTTCAATACGCGGTGAATCTGATGATCTTCAAACTTAGTCTCGTTCACCTTGAAATGATCCGTGGAAGAGGCAGGAGTGGCCCAAAGCAGTTCTCGCGACGTGGTGTTTTTTTTCCTTTGGTGGCTACCGACGCGCCAGGAAGGCAGCGTCCACACCTGGACCCTACATATCGACCCATCAACTCATGAACCGGGGACCAACGGCTTTACTTCCCTTCCGAAGGAAGGCGTGATCACAGATGTTATGCCTCAGAACATCCCGGCGGCGCCGACTGGGATTGAACCCAGGCCTGCTGGGGTGAGAGGTAATCACGCTTACCACTACACTACCGGCACCGTTGCCGTGGTGTTGTCCAAAAGGTTTTTTTTTTCTTGGTTTGTTTTCCGTCGATCTTGTTTTCCGTGCTGAGCACCAATGCTACCGACGCCAGGAAGGCAGCTCCCACACCTGGACCCTACCTATCGACCCATCAACTCATGAACCGGGGACCAACGGCTTTACTTCCCTCCCCGAAGGAAGGCGTGATCCGAGATGCTATACCTCAGAACATACCGGCGGCGCCGACTGGGATTGAACCCAGGCCTACTGGGGTGAGAGGTAATCACGCTTACAACTACACCACCGGCACCGCTTGTGTCCAAAATGTGACCTGATACCTGTTTTGATTAGTGTAGCTTTATTTAACTAAAATCCTTTCCATTAGTTTTTTTCGTAGCGTAGAAGTGAGAAGTGTGGGCTATTCTCTCAGGTGGTGCGTTATCGTGTTGTGCTTATGTGAATAATCATGTAAACTGGAACATGCAATTTACTTGGTGCATATCCGCGCTTACACGTGCGTGGTGCTACGGCTGTTTTTCGAAGGTGGATTCGTGGCAGTGGCCGATATACGCCCAACACACCACACCGAACCACCCGTGGCCATTTCTGACCCCACCGTCAGCTTCAAAGTTCTTGGAGTACGCCAGAAGAGGGACGCGAACGTCAACGACGACCCAGGCAATGCAAGGCGATCGGCCAATTAACAGCTCAGCAACTAGCAACACGTTTTTCATCCCGTTGGTGACGACTAAATAGATACCGACGCTTGTAACGCGTCGTGCAATACCACAAGTCGGTGAATGAGACGCACCGGTTCATCCGTACGATGCGCGTAGACAGCATTCGGCGGTCTCCGCCGACGAACAACGCAGAAGTAGCAGAGTTCATCGCCACCCCACCGTTCATCCGTCGAACGAGCGGCGTCCATCACCAGCATCATAAAAAGATTATGAGTACAAGTTCTAAATGTGAGCAGGGGTTGAAACAGTTGACATTTTTTACTACACTCGCTGCGTTGTCGTGCGCGACAGTCTGTTTGTATTCGAACACTCATGCTCTACCGTCGTCTCTCTCACACAACACGAGCGTTAAAATAACATTCGAGCTAAAAGAAAATTATCAAAATAGCTATCATATGACATTTCGTTGTAATTCCTCAATTTGGTGAAAATCGAACCATTTCTGATCAGAAATATTATTACTAGGACATCATTGCTTGCTATTTTCAGAATTCACACAAGCACACCATCAGCAGCTCTTATTATGAGAAAAACTAAAATACATACATTCGTGACGGTCTTCGGCGACAGTGTCGTATGACAGAGCCTTTCATACGACATTTTAGTTTGGTACTGTACTATGATAGAATGTTTTGCAAGTGTCGGAGGCAAATGCAGTCAATTATCACAGAAAATGTGTCGACTACCGTGACCGCTTACAAGACTGGTTGTGAGTGTCCATGCGCATGTGACTTTAAAACGTGACAATTGCTATGTACGGTTACGAGGCGTACGAGTCTAAACCGTACTTGCCATAAATCGATTTGGCGCCAAAATCGATAAGTTGCAAAGCAACGAATAAATGCATTAGGGTTAGCTACCCTATTTCCGGCCTACTAAGCACAACCCGCACTTAGTTTTTCTTAATCTTGCGTAGTTTTGCACCAAACGGGATGTTATTATTACTGATGGCTTCCAAATATATTTACCTTTCCGTAAGTACCGTAAGATTTGATAAAGAGAAACCAATCGTTGAGATATTGTCAAAAGACTAACACTGCTTCTTGATGCCAAACTCGGCCTACGGATTCTAAACTCGGCCTTACGCATTGAAACCATTGAAACGCCAATGAATTCACTTCGGTCTATCGGATGAAGATAAAAATGGATTCGGATGGAATCCAATATGGCGGCCATCGGGTTTCATAAAAAGTATCACATAACCTAATATCTGAGTATTTTTTGAAACGGACTTCGATTTCTGGTTTCTTGATGTCATCCCGATTTAAAAAAAAATCCACATTGATCAATATTTGACAGTTTCTCTGAACCAAAGCCTCGATTTCAAAATGGCGTCGGATATCGGTTTCCAATCTCCAGACGTCATCCCGATTCCAAAAATACCCATATTGATGGGACGGTATCAGAATTTCCCACTTTTTTTTCTGAAATAGGAAGCCGTCATCTGAGCGGCACCGGTGGTGTAGTAGTAAGCGTGATTACCTCTCACCCTAGTAGGCCTGGGTTCAATCCCAGTCGGCGCCGCCAGGAAGTAAAGCCGTTGGTCCCCGGTTCATGAGTTGATGGGTCGATAGGTAGGGTCCAGGTGTGAGAGCTGCCTCCCTGGCGTCGGTAGCATTGGTGCTCAGCACGGAAAACAAAATCGACGGAAAACATATCAATGAAAAAATCGAAGCCGCCATCATGGATTTCAAAATGGCGTTGGATATCGATTTCCGGCCTCTAGACGCCATCCCAATTCCAAAAAATTTCTATATTGATGGCTATTTGACAATATTACCCACATGTTCTGACATCGAAAGCCGCCATCTTGGATCCGCCATTCGATTACAAAAATATCAGTATGGATGTGTATTTGACTGTATTTACACTTTTATTATGTCGGAGGCCGCCATTTTCGATTTCAAAATGGCGTCAGGTATCGTTTTTCATCCTCTAGACATCATTACAATTCCAAAAATACCTTTATTGATAGGTATTTGACAGTATTTTCCACTTTTTATTAAACTGGAAGCAGCCATCTTGGATTTAAAAATGGCGTCGCAAATCAAATTTGATCTCTAACGTCACCCCGATTAAAAAAATACCCATATTGATGGGTAAACAAACCACCCGACAATGATAAATTTGACATCCACGTGCACAGATCTATGCGGATACGCTTAAATGAACCGAGTAAACAATCAACAAGAGTCATAAAAACTGCACAAAATTGGATCGAACAGCTTCGCTTAAATGACAATGAAAGAAGAAATGAACACGAGTCAAGCAAAAACAAACAGCATGAAAACTGATCGAAAGTAGTTCTGTTGATGTTGACGGGGAAAAGACAGAATGAAAGTGATGGCTTGCAGCTTCATCGTCACTTGACGATTTTTGATTGAAAGTGACTTTGTGGGGCCCTACACACGTTAGAGATAGGAATATATGGAAAGGTAGAATGAGAGTAGGTAGGAGACGATAATTAAGAACACTCTGTTCTGTGGTAGACAACGGATAATATAAATGGATAAAAGCTCCACTGTTTTTGCAAACCCTAGTTTGAATAAAGCTCTTTGAATTTAAAAATTATTTTTGTATACGTTGTCGATGAGAGTAGATCCCGATGAAGTGAAACTGTCTGAATAGGTATTCATGTTGCTGGGGTTTCGTTAGCAGTTATTTTGCTTGCTAATTTACTTTACTGGGGAGGTTGGCTCCGAATCCCACCGAGTAACCCTCTAATTTGATACGTTTGGTCCGAGGGAAAACGAGACAATTAACCTGTGATGAGAATCGCCGTGCAAATTAATCTTGTTACTGGTCGACAGTTGATTGCACACTTGTAGTAGTTGCATCTTGTGAGGTTCGTTGCATGTTTTGCACTCGAACCATTTCAGTCACCCAACTTTCTTCCCGCGTAAAATTTGGGAAAATCATAGCCTTCCCTTGAAGGGACTCATACGTTCGGGCAACCCTATCCCTGGTAGGTGGTCTCCTTCGGGAGTGACGATTAAGCCACCATTGCTTGAAAATCGGGAAAGCTGCATGGCTACCCAACTAACAATTTTCACAATGTAAACGCTTTGCTCATTTCATTTATACAATCTCAAGCTGTATTCAAACGTTATACGATATGAGGAAACCTTTACTCAACCTCTATACACGCAAATCTGGCGAACTTAGTCAGCTACTTATGGCTGTTGGAACAGTCGGGAGAAGCTCTTATTTCATATCCATTAACGCTTCTATACAGCTGTTATCCTGCTTTTTAGTTGTGTGTGAACTTGAAAGGCGCTTATTAAACCTTTTCCCGGTAGTCCAATAATCACTACACAGCTTTATCTTGAAGCCGGGTTAAATACTGTTTACGCTTTTTTATGAAGGAATTTATTGAGTTTATTTTGCTGTGAATCAAATTAATCGAAATTAGTTACATACAAATCATCACCAAATTATTTACCCTGCACCGGAACCTGGAATCGAACTCGAGACGGCCTCATTGGCAAACCTTGACACTACCAACTGTACTACGCCAACACTTTGAACTTATGTAAACAAATCAACATTCCCTTCTACAACAAAATCGCTGAGTAGAGGCTTTATAATGGTGCACATGAATCACTTTTCTCGACTAGTTATAAAAGAGCAGAGTAAAACCTGTAAAACTACACACGTCTAAAAATAAACCTAGTTGACTGTGAAAATGCTTCCGAAGTTGCTCTAACACAGTTTATAAGCTGAGTACAGGTTGTTTAGTTGTTGAAAAGGCACTTTTTAAGTTTATGTTATTCAGCAAGAGTTGTTGGTTGTGTAGAAGCCATCAAATGAGTAATATATTCACTTGGTTAGCTTTGTTTTGCAGCTACAAGTGGAAAGTTTATTAGTGTGTGTATAGAAGTGACATTAGCGTTTATTGGCTGATGTTATTCAGTGCGACTGACAAATTGAATAATGGTTGTGAGAAAGTTGAGTAAACGCTCTTCAAAACTATTTTGCTAGCTTTTGCTTGTAGCTGTATCTGCAGCTTCTTTTCAGCTATTTTACAGCACAACGCTGGAAAAGTTGGCTTACAAAGCTGAAAATGTTAGTTGGGTAACCCGTTGCAACATTTATGCAAAGTTTTATGCTAATCGGAAGAGATAGTCTTGAAATTATCTTTTTATTGTTTGGCATGGAACTGCCAAACATCAGTATTTTGATGACAAAATCAATACACTGTCCTTCACAAGAGGTAAGTTACTCAGCACATTGTGCCTATATTAGATTCTTGCTCCAGATGGGGCATCGATTTCATTGGTCATTACCTTAGCGACGAAGATGGCTTGCAAATTGGATCTACGCTTCTCCAGAGTATCGATGCCTAACAGCATACAACGATGTTCATATGGAGGAAGATTTGACGAATCACGCCAGGGTAAGTGCCGAAGAGCGAGGCGCACAAACTTTTTCTGCACCGCCTTGATACGGTCAATCCAGTTTCTGTTATACAGGCACCATACCAGCACGGAAGATTCCAAAATATTATTATCCTTGTGATTTCAAACCAAAACATTCAAGGTGTCAGAAATTCCGGGTTGCCGGGATGGATATTTTACAAACAATCGCAACTTGCTCTATGAACGGCACAATCGGTACACTGACAACAAATATGACCCAAGATTGGTATGCGGAGTGACCTAGCCCTTGGTCCTTCAGTTCTTCTGATATAAACGTGTCGAAATAAACATTTCTAATTCTGACTACACGGAAAACAAAACGTAGGTATTGAAATTTTTTCAAGATTACTAAGGCTGTGTTTCATTTGGTGAATATTCACTTAAATTTGACAGATGGAAAATTTTCAAATAAATGTTCTATTGTACCAGACTTATTTCTGACAGACCGAGAATCAATTTTGACAAACACCTTCTCGAAAATCAGAACATCAATTTCATAGGGATTTTCTAACATTATAATTTATTTTCGAAGTTTCAAATGGAAGTGAAAATTCGACAAATGGAACACAGTCTAAAAATCTGTGATTCTCGGTAGGAAAAGCGAAAAATCGGTAGTTTTTAACCTTTCGTCTGTGAATCGGTAGGCATCCCGAAAATCGGTAGGACTACCGATAAATCGCTTGGTCTGGCCACCCTGATCATAACCACAAAATTACCTTGCATACGAGGGGTATTCATTGGATTAAAGGGACCGTGAAAGAGGACACTAAAATAGAAAGTTTTAGTTCTTCCGACTGTCATCTTAGTATTCTTCTTTGGTATTGCCTATAGCAGTATATATCTAGACCAACAATTGGAATAGGCGGAACAACCAAACGTAAACAATGGCTTTAAACACAAAATTCTCAAGAATCAAAACACTCCCACGCAAACTAACAATGCCATTCGATAAAGGAAGTTTGCTCTATCAGATGACGATGTTAGATTGCTTGGATGTGCTTTTATTCTCTAGAGGAATTTGCGTTTAAAGCCATTGTTTACGTTTGTTTGTTCTGCCTATTTAAATTGTTGGTCTAGATCTATAAGTTTATTAAAACATGCATATACGAAGTTTAAACCAATAACTTGGATGAGTGGATGTTTTTCATGGTAAATAAATATCAAAAAAATAATAAATAAATCTAAAGCGAAGACATTATATCAAGAAGACTGGCAACTTTGCCAGAATCCAAGCGACAGATACAGTAGCGCTGCACTTGAGTGAAGGTTGAAGCAACGCATAGAAAAACGAGTATATACACAAACCTTTCTTCTGAGGATGTAATCTTTGCTATCAAATTAACTCGAACCATTTACCTTTGAGCGGCAGATGACGCGATTGTACCTGCCTCATAGCGGTCATACGAGAGAATGGAAGAGTTGCTAGTCTTCTTGATATGTTGTCTTCGTCTAAAGAGAGCTTTTTTGGAACTTAAACTTTCCAAAAAAAGATTGATTTAAGCACAAATAGGGGAGATGGCAGCACTGTCCGTAGCCTGCCGCTTTCCCGCTCAGGAGTGTAAACAAAATGTCATACAGCGTGGTCTGGCAGGTTGAATGTTTTGTCTATACACGTGCATGTGTTACGTCACATTTGATGTTGTGTTGAAAAGTAAAACAATAAAAGAGATGGTAGATTTTGCTTCTAATTTCCATATCACTTCTCTTTAGGTTGTAATCAAAGCGAAAGCAGCAAAGCAAGGTATCTCCTTGCCTATAAACAAAAAGCACTCACTTTAGACTATAGTGCACTCAGACTCATGTGATGTTCTTGGTGAGGGGTGAGCCGATGCGTTTTCACGCAACACTCCCTCCCGTAACACTTCAACATCACGAAAATTTTCCAGTCCATTCTGAGAAAAATATTAACGTTAACACTCAGCCTATGGATCGATGACGCAAGAACATCAAGTGTGTTGTTGAACCAAGTAACATACACGCGAGAAACTTTGGGACAAGGATCACTGGGTTGCTTTTATTCAAACGTTGCGAGTAGATCGACTGAGTTGGATGAATTGCTGTCACAGGATCCCGTGGAGTCCAATCCCTCGATGTGTAGGTAATGATTAAACCACATTTGAGTGCGTATCTTCGGTGTCTGTGATCCTATGAGCTGAGTGGGCTGCAGGATTGAGGTTAAGTATGTGATCAACCAAGTGCAATATGGGAACTGTTGGTCAGTAAATTTACTCACATTAGCAACGTGAATCTTTGAGCACATTCTAAGTTCACTGGTGTAATTATAGGCACTTTCTACTGTTCCATGCTACGTTTGAAGATCTTTACAGTATTGAAAATAGAAGCTTCGAAGATACGGGCACCGATTCTTCTAGCGGGACACGCTTCTAGCGGGACAAACAACAACGCTTAGTTTCCTACTGTTGCCCAACGCTGTTAAGCTGTTAAATCGATTGAGGTCTTAAAAATAATAGGTTAAATAATTATAATTCAAATAACTCACATGTTCAGTGATTATTCATGGCGAATAAGTAACGCAATTAATTACTTATTTAGTACGCCCGTCCTTTCGCTTCTAATTACCATATAACTTCTCTTTAGGTTGTAATCAAAGCGAATGTACGGTATCTTCTTACCTTACCTTACCGCTTTGATTACAACCTAAAGAGAAGTTATATGGTAATTAGAAGCGAAAGCACGGGCGTACTAAATAAGTTATTAATTAACCACTTTATTCGAGCACTTAAAATGACGTTTACTACCACTCGAACTTTAAAATAAAACATTATTTTGAGATTTTTTCTTCTAGAACCTCAAGAAAAGTAGCCAACATTTATGCGTTTCATAAAAAAATAGAAATTATTGGTCCAGTTTTGTGAAATCGCTGGTAGAAAGTCACGCCAAAACTGCTCGACAAAGTGGTCAATTGCGTTACTTAAAAACAATACTCAATTAATGAGCTTAAACCACTTTTCTTCAAATTGGGTATATTTTACCCAATAAGACTATAGTGCACTCAGACTCATGTGATTGGTGGGGGGTGAGTCGATGCGTTTTCACGCCACACACGCTAACTTGAAAGTTCCCTTTATTGGGTAAAATATACCCAATTTGAAGAAAAGTAGTTTAAGCTCATTAATGAGTATTGTTTTTTATCCATTAATAAGTGATTGTTACTGATTAATTGATAACAAATTTACTCGAAATGGGACTTTTTCTTCAAAATTGAACTTTTTATTCAAAATGGGACTTTTTTTTACTCATTAATGGGTACATTCAAGTCCAACAACATTGAAACGTCGTTAGATACGATTGAAGAGAGAAAAAATGGATTCGCTAGGAGCGCTTCATTTGTTTTTGAGAAGAATGGATGTAAATATTCATATAGACTTTGTTTTGTAGCTTTCATTACACAGCAAAAAAAAAAATTTGATATCACATCAAAGTGGATGCACTTCAATCGTGTCAAAAATATGGTGTGATATTATTTGCCAAAAAGGACAAAATTATCATAAATACAATGCATGAACTGACATTACGCTGCTTTTACTGCATTTGTTTATATTTGTTACATGAGATTTTTGACATGATTGAAGTGCATCCTCTTGAATGTACTATTACAATTTATTTTTTGCTGTGTGTGATTTATTCGTTCACATCGCAATCATTGATATATTTGACGTTTCTGCTCGATAAGACTGAACTGTGCACATATGGCGATATAGGTCTCTACCCTATCTGAATTATTTTATGCATATCATGATGACATTTTGCAAGATTCAAGTACAGAACTCCTTCGAATATATTTAGAGACCGCACAGCAAGACCTCCCACGACGATGACTTGAATTTAATTTACTCGCAGTTGTTGATGCAAGCAATCTTCAACCGCACTCAAAAGTTATACAGTCAGGAATCCTTATTGCCGGGGTAACGGGGGCGTGAATAAGGAACCGCGAATAAGGATACCCACAGCTTATGGGATTTTCACTAATGGGGGCTGTAGTGGATTATCTCATTTGTTTGAATACATAAAGCTATACTGTCTTCGACAAAGTTGCTGTACTGGGTTAGACCAACAAGCCTGTGCCATTGGATTCAGGTTAAATTGGGAACTACGCCGCTAGAGGCGCTTCACTTTTATGTTACTTATGACGGGCGCTATAATATATGGATCATATTTCCAACATAGAATATTTCGTGATCCTGGCCATATAGAAAGTTGCTGTTTTCAGCAAAGTACTGCAGGTGATCAAGTCCTTTTGGATGGTGGCCATATTAGTTCAGAACTCTCTCACTACGCAGCGCTAGTGTGCATGTGCAATTCCTATATAAACTGTATCTCGATAGCCTGGCCATATAGAAAGTTGCTGTTTTCAGCAAAGTTGTGCAGGTAATCAAGTCCTTTCGGATGATGGTCATATTAGTTCAGAACACGCTCACTACGTGGCGCTAGTGTGCAAGTGAATTTCCTGTATAAGCTGTATCTCGAGAACCTGGCCTTATAGAAGGTTACTGTCTTCAGCAAAGTTGTTCAGCTGACTAAGTCCTTTCGGATGATGGTCATATTATTTCAGAACTCTCACACTACGCGGCGCTAGTGTGCACATGAATTTCCTTAATATGTTATGTCTCGAAAGTTTGTCCATATAAGATGTTGCTGTGCAATGTGAGAACAGGAACCGGAAAAGGCATGACGTGTAGAGGCCGGAAATCGATGTCAGATGCCATTTTGGAATCCAAGATGGTGGCCATCGGTTCAAGAAAAACTGTCAAATACCCTACAGTATG
This sequence comes from Ochlerotatus camptorhynchus, assembly GCF_037179485.1. Taxonomy (NCBI): domain Eukaryota; kingdom Metazoa; phylum Arthropoda; class Insecta; order Diptera; family Culicidae; genus Ochlerotatus; species Ochlerotatus camptorhynchus. Next base: position 1,878,597 of record NW_027040773.1, read on the forward strand.
AGTATTTCCGGAAAGGAAACAACGTGTAGAGGCCAAAAATCTATGCCAGATGCCATTTTGAAATTCAAGATGGCGGCCATCGGTTCAATAAAAACTGTGAAATACCCTACAACATGTGTATTTCCGGATGGGGGATGACGTGCAGAGGCCGGAAACCGATGCCAGACGCCATTTTAAAAACCAAGATGGCGGCCATCGGTTTTAAGAAAAACTGTCAAATATCCTACAATGTGGGAATTTCCGAAAAGGGACGGCGTGTAGAGGTCAGATATACATTCCAGGCGCTATTTTGGAATCCAATATGGTAGCAACAAGTTTTCCATAAATAAGGCTTACCAAGCATATTGCGTATAATTTATTGTGTATAGCGTATCATTGAGCAAGATCGCAACGTAACGTGGAAAATTCCTCAAAACAATAAAACTCTTTGATTTGTTTTGTTTTTTGTAGCGTAAACTACAGATTTATTCCACATTTTATTTTCTTTTTCGATGACAAAGAACCAACCAGCGCTGTCATGTTTTATGCATTCTAGTCACTCTCGTTCTTCCACTCCGTGAGAAGGGTCTCGACTTCCCTTAGCAAATCTTGCATTTTTGCACTCCGTTCAACATTGCTGTCCAATGTGCAGAAACTTTCGACCTCAGAGAGTTGATTTAGTTTTAACTCGATTTCTGCCGCACCAGGTGGTGGATGAAAATATCATCCATATTCACTGTAGAGGGGTCCAGAAATAAATCTGTAGTTTATGATAGAAAAAAATAAAATAAATCAAAGCGTTTTATTGTTTTGAGGAATTTTCCACGTTACGTTGCGATCTTGCTCAGTGATACGCTATACACAATAAATTATACGCGATATTCTTCTTTGTTTGTAACAACATTCACTCTCTTACTCAAGGTTAGAGAGGTACATTGTTGAAGAATTGGATCAGGGGAGGAGCTTGGGGTAAGGTTTAGTTGTCTCATCAGAGCGTTGTCACCAGTACACGAAACGAAAATCAATTATTTTATTCATGTGTTTCACTTATACATTTTTGCCAAAACATAAGCCTTATGCATTCCATAAGACATACAACATAGGTCATAAAAGAATGCATTAAAGGTATGTATGACCACTTATACATTTCATTTGACACATGATCTTCATTAACTTTTTGCAAGGCGTCTGCTTATTAGTTGACCTATAAATTTTATGAATAATCAGCAATAGAAATTTGCCAAAAGGTATAAGGAGATTTCTATCCATGTATGAACGGTAGTGCGGTTCTAGTTTCGTCTGGAGTTCGACCGGCTATGGTGACCATGGAAAACATGTTGCCGCCATATTGGATTCCAAAATAGCGTCTGGAGTCTATATCTGGCCTCTACACGTCGTCCCTTTTTGGAAATTCCCAAATTGTAGTGTATTTCACAGTTTTTCTTGAACCGATCGCCGCCATCTTGGTTTTCAAAATGGCATCTGGCATCGATTTCCGGCCTCTACACGTCGTTTCCTTTCCGGAAATACTCATATTGTAGAGTATTTGACAGTTTTTCTTGACCCTATGGCCACCATCTTGGATCCCAAAATGTCGTATGGCATCGATTTCCGGCCTCTACACGACATCTCCTTTCAAAAACATCCACATTGTAGGGTATTTGACAGTTTTTCTTGAACCTATGGTCGCCATCTTGGATTCCAAAATGGCATCTGACATCCATTTCCGGTTTCTACACGTCATCTCCTATCCCCTATCCGAAAATACCCATGTTGTTGGGTATTTGACAGTTTTTCTTGACCCGATGGCTGCCATCTTGGATTCCAAAATGGCATCTGACATCGATTTCCGGTCTCTACATGTCATCTTCTATCCGAAAATACCCATGTTGTAGGGTATTTGACAGTTTTTCTTGAACCGATGGCAACCATCTTGGATTCCAAAATGGCGTCTGACATCGATTTCTGGCCTCTACACGTCGTTCCCTTTCCAGAAATACCCGTATTATAGGGTATTTGACAGTTTTTCTTGACCCTATGGCCGCCATCTTGATTCCAAAATGACAGTATTTGACAGTTTTTCTTGAACCTATGGTCGCCATCTTGGATTCCAAAATGGCATCTGACATCGATTTCCGGTCTCTACACGTCATCTCCTATCCGAAAATACCCATGTTGTTGGGTATTTGACAGTTTTTCTTGACTCGATGGCCGCCATCTTGATTCCAAAATGACGTCTGGCATCGATTTCCGACCTCTACACGTCGTCCCCTTTCCAAAAATATCCATATTGTAGGGTATTTGACAGTTTTTCTTGAACCGATGGCCGCCATCTTGGATTCCAAAATGGCATCTGACATCGATTTTCGGCCTCTACACGTCATCCCTTTTCCGGTTCCTGTTCTCACATTGCACAGCAACATCTTATATGGACAAACTTTCGAGACATAACATATTAAGGAAGTTCATGTGCACACTAGCGCCGCGTAGTGTGAGAGTTCTGAAATAATATGACCATCATCCGAAAGGACTTAGTCACCTGAACAACTTTGCTGAAGACAGTAACCTTCTATAAGGCCAGGTTCTCGAGATACAGCTAATACAGGAAATTCACTTGCACACTAGCGCCACGTAGTGAGCGTGTTCTGAACTAATGTGACCATCATCCGAAAGCACTTAGTCACCTACACAACTTTGCTGAAAACAGCAACTTTCTATATGGCCAGGCTCTCGAGATACAGTTTATATAGGAATTTCACATGCACACTAGCGCTGCGTAGTGAGGGAGTTCTGAACTTATATGGCCACCATCCAAAAGGACTTGATCACCTGCATAACTTTGCTGAAAACAGCAACTTTCTATATGGCTAGGCTCTCGAGATACAGTTTATATAGAAATTGCACATACACACTAGCGCTGCGTAGTGAGAGAGTTCTGAACTAATATGACCACCATCCGAAAGGACTTGGTCACCTGAACAACTTTGCTGAAGACAGTAACTTTCTATATGGCCAGGACCACGAAATATTCTATGTTGGAAATATGATCCATATATTATAGCACCCGTCATAAGTAACATAAAAGTGAAGCGCCTCTAGCGACGTAGTTCCCAATTTAACCTGAATCCAATGGCACAGGCTTGTTGGTCTAACCCAGTACAGCAACTTTGTCCAAGACAGTATAGCTTTATGTATTCAAACAAATGAGATAATCCACTACAGCCCCCATTAGTGAAAATCCCATAAGCTGTGGGTATCCTTATTCGCGGATAGCCCGGCAATAAGGATCCGGCAATAAGGGATACCGGCAATAAGGAATCCGGCAATAAGGATTCCTGACTGTACGAACGTCGGTGCCACTTTATCCACCGCCAAAGTTGGAAAACACATTCAATTCAACATTCATCAGCATTTGCGGGCCCGTTCCAACGCAGCAACCAACGCAACGCCACCGGTTGGTCGGTGATGGTCGGCTGGAGGCCATATGACATATTCTGGGTTCGCATTACCACAAGCGACTTGTCCTTCCGTGAAATCCTTAAAACGTTCAGCATCTCTCCAGAGAGCCATATTAGCCGGAATTTTCATACCGCTGTACGTTCTGTGTACTCAGGTTCTGTTAGCAGACAGACTCCAGACGACGACATGGCTCGGTTGCATTTCGTAAGTTAGCAAAGGTTAGGAACCGACGAGCAGATCCTTGGCAGATTAGAAGCGGAGCAATTGAAATTCCAACTACTGACTTAGACGGCCACCCGCCAGACAATAAAGATTATTATTATCCATTATTAAGCTGAATAAATTGAAAATTATGATTTACTTCGTCATGCGAAAACAGTTTGCTTGGTCTTGGACTATGCGGATGCAGTCAGTCGGTCGGTAGCGTGCGGTGCACTCTAAGATGGCATATGCTCTTCCGTCGGATATCTCTCCGTATTGCTTCTTTGATCAACAGAAGATGGTACCGGTATGGTAATAAAGAGCTGCTGCTGTGATGGGCTTACAGCGATGACGACGTCGGTAGATGGTTTGCTTGGCAGCTTTTCGCACTGTTCCAGCCGGTTGCACGACGGTGTGCATGGTAATGAATCAATTAAACTTCTGTCATTATCAGAATATCTCTGTAAAGGGAATGAAAGCATGGTCCTGTCGTTGGAGCGTAGCTCTGAGTGGCAGAAATTAATTTTTGATGAAGGTAAGATGGTCTAATGGACTTGCTAGGTAGCTTAAGAGTTTTTTGTTTGCTTTATCAGTCAATAACGTCTCGACCATAACGGCCAACATTGTACCACGATTCTATCAATTTCTGTTATAAATAACAACCACTGTAATAATCTTTTTATAGACACTCATATGGTGAGAAGTGACAAAGAAAAAAACATTATGGCATTCGAAACAAAATTATTAGATTTAAAATTTAAAACAACATGATTACGGAGTTTGCTTGAATTTGCAGAACAGAAAAGTTAAAGATTTTGAGATTTTTTGTTATGTTTTAGTTCAAAGTCTTGAGTACAATATAACAAAAATCTCAAAAACTTACGTGTTCAGATTAGTCGAATACAATTGGTAAGGATAAGTTTTTCACTAGGAGTCGAGCCAATATTTTAATTTGTAAAGCACTCCCTATTGAAATCATTTAAGGATTGAAATTAAATATAATATTATAGTTCTCTTCTACGGTTACTAGTTTAATTATATAAATCTCTTCTACGGTTTAATTATATAAATCGCAACATGGCAACACTGTAGAAAACAAAAAATCTGATCGCAGCATTTGGTTGTGCTTAAAGATAGTAGGATCAGGTCTTCAACATGCTTACAGATTTTATACTTTTGAACAACCGTCAACAATATATCAATAGTCTATAAAGAAACGTTTTGGTGTAATGGATCATTTTTAAAATCATGTAAACTTTAGAGTTTAATGTTTCCTAAACGACACATATGTTTCTTTCTCGTTAAGTGATTCTCATGAAAAAAAAAGTGTGCTGAACACTTTTGCGTTGTGAAACTAAAAAAAATGAGAGTATTGGAGATATTTGCATTTAAAGTTCTAAAATGAATTAATCGTAGAGTTGGTAATACTGTAGACACATTATGGTCACACAATATGATTGCATTTTTAAAATGCTTCAAAAAGGGTACCCAACGCCGTTTGTATCTTTATTGGATTCAGTGATATGTAAAAATAAAATTGGTGTTTATCAAAAATCGGCAAAAAGTGGGCAGTTCCCCGAGTCAAAACTTTAGATTTTTTAGTTTTGGCGCTAAATAAGAAGACTCTTCTTCTTTCTTCTTCCTCGCATTTCAAGCTTATTGCGTATGGCATATTAGCTTATTGCGTGCTTTCAACTTAGTGTTCTAGATGCACTTCCACAGTTATTAATTGAGAGCTTTCCATGCCTGTACCATTTTTGCATTAGTATAATTGTGTGGCAAGTACAACATCATACTCTATTATGCCCAGGGAAGTCGAGACATTTTCCAACCCGAAAAATTCCTAGACCGGACCGGGAATTGAACCCAGCCCCCTCCAGCATGGTCTTGCTTTGTAGCTGTGGCTTTACCGACTGAGCTAAGAAGACCCACCAATTTTGATTCACATCGGAAAGAGTCGATGCATTTGCATTGGTCACTTGAGATGGAATGACCCCTATACGGTTTCTTATCTTCAATTTGACTATCATAATAGTATTTCAATATTTGCGTAAGTTTAGTTTCGAAAAAGAGTTGCTGCGGTTATTTGTTCACTTACCTCCCACAACGCGGCAGGTCAGCATGATATCGTCACCTTCTTCCATTGGGCCCAGTATGGAGCTGTTGAGTTGTTGACCCCACTGGTTCAGCACTATCGGATGCTCGGGTAATACTGAAAGCGAGAAAAATGGGATGTTTTAATTTCGTTTGAGATTTTATGCACAGAGAGTTTGAAATTTTAACGATAATTTTAGTTACTTAAGGTATTTAAATTTGGTGTATTAACAAGTACCATGGACCATCGCTTTTATGAACGAGAATGAAATCAAATTAAAGGGTTCATGTTATACTTTAAAAATACATCTTTATTCATCGTTACATGGATAATCTATAAAAATAATTATTCATAAGTGCCGGTGGTGTAGTGGTAAGCGTGATTACCTCTCATCCCAGCAGGCCTGGGTTCAATCCCAGTCGGCACCTCCGGGATGTTTTGAGGCATTGCACCTCTGATCCTGAAATTCTGAGTGTAGTGGGTGTATTCGATAAAAATGGCACACACTTATTTACTCACCAAAAATTAAAGCGATTATTAGATTTTCTTGAAATTTTCAGGAAATGAAAAACTACTAATGAATTATGATTTACAAAATTGATTTTATTCAATTTCGTCTCCCATCCCGAATGCCCACACCTTCCTTTTTTTGCATCCATCAAATTTTATACAACCGATTTTCCCAGTGTTTTTGTTGTTTTTACCCAAATGTTCTTCAACTCCAGCTCTGTTTTCATGGTCATCAGTGAACATATACTTTATTAAATAGTGGGCAAAGATTATTCACAAATAGCGCGAAAAGTAATGGTCCTACTTGACTTCCTTGGGGGCCTCCGGATGCAATTGAGAGATTTTCAGAGGAGGTTCCTCCAAGCTGCACAAAAGCCCTGCGCCCAAATAGACACGATTGTAGACATCGAGTAAGCCACTTCGGGAATCCCATGCGTTTGAGTATTTTCACAGCAAGTGTATGTGGAACTTTGTCAAATGTTTTAGAGAAGTTGAAATATACTGTTTGATAACGCATTTCGAGGCTATTCACAAGCCATTTTTGATGCAAACATAATTAAACAAGCCCAAAATTGTAGACATAAACCTTAAATAAATCATGGCCTAGTCACCCCAGCAGGCCTGGGTTCAATCCCAGTCGGCGCCGCCGGGATGTTCTGAGGCATAACATCTCTGATCACGCCTTCCTTCGGATGGGAAGTAAAGCCGTTGGTCCCCGGTTCATGAGTTGATGGGTCGATAGGTAGGGTCCAGGTGTGGGAGCTGCCTTCCTCGCGTCGGTAGCATTGGAGCTCAGCACGGAAAACAAGATCAACGGAAAAAAACAAACCAAAGAAAAAAAAAAGCATGGCCTACTTAGAAATGGAACAACATCATTTCAAGAACAACATGTGAAAAGGGCATACAAGCTTTTTGTAAACAAACCTGCTTATGCCCTTTTCTCGCCATCCATATGACACCAACGCAAACCATCAACATCACAGGGTAGGAGAAACTTTCCCCTTTCCGATGATGTGGTTGGTTTGCGTAGGCGACCCTTGGTTGGCGAGAAAAGAACCTACAAAGGTTTGTTTACAAAAAGCTTGTATGCCCTTTTCACATGTGGCTCTTGCTTTGAGTATTTTGACTGGATAAAGGGCAGAATTCCCTCCGACGTTCGGTTTTGTAAACCTCCGAGTTCATTATTTTTTCAGTGACGAAGACCTTTGTCTTCTGACCGCAGCTGCAAATTCCCTGTCAGATCATATAGGGTAGAGAACTACTTCGGCCTGAGCGCCCTTTAGGTCCTATCAAGCAGAAAACACCAAACAAATCCATGATTCCGGCGTTAACAGGTAAATTATGCGTTTGGTACGATACTTTAGTTCAAATGCTACCGAACGAAGTCAATCAGAACGCGTGATATGAAGGTTTGCATCCATAATTCCCAAAAACAAAAGAAGCGCTCCGACCGAATCAATTTTAGGCAAGTTGCAATGCGTTAGGCCGAGTTTAGAATCCGTTGGCCGAGTTTGGCGTCAAGAAGCAGTGTTAGATTTTTAATAATATCTCAAAAATGTGTTACTCCTTATCAAATTTTACGATACGTACGGAAAGGTAAATAAATTTAGAAGCCATCAGGAATAATAACATTCCGTTTGGTGCTAAACTACGCAAGATTAAGAAATACTAAGTGCTGGTTGTGCTTAATAGGCCGGAAATCGGGTAATTAACCCTATTTGCGTGCGAATTTATCCGCAAATACAAATTTGAATCTACCAGGGATACCTCCTGGAGCCTTCACCTTGCAAAATTTTGGTCCTTGGAAGCTGTCCGAAGTCGGCCTTTACATAGGTTTCATCATCCATAAGTATTCACCAACCGGTCTTGGTCAACAAGTTGTCATCACTCCACAGTTCGAAAAAGTAGTGTTAATTTCTGTTCAGTATGATGCACATAAATGGAGCGTCACATATCATATAAGTTTACATTATATATCATGTAAAGTTCTGAGACATTTCATGCAATGTAGCAAATATTGTATGCAAAAACCCATTGTTGTAAACAACATTGTTTGCAAGTTGCTCGGTTGCGTTAAATAAAATACAAGTTTACGTGAATGAATGTTTACTTCTTCTTCTTCTTCCTCGCATTTCAAGCTTATTGCGTATGGCATATTAGCTTATTGCGTGCTCTCAACTTAGTGTTCTAGATGCACTTCCACAGTTATTAATTGAGAGCTTTCGATGCCTGTACCATTTTTGCATTGGTATAATTGTGTGGCAAGTCCAATCATACTTCTATGCCCAGGGAAGTCGAGAAATTTTCCAACCCGAAAAATTCCTAGACTGGACCGGGAATCGAACCCAGCCACCTCCAGCATGGTCTTGCTTTGTAGCTGTGCCTTTACCAACTGAGCTAAGGGAGGTCCACGAATGAATGTTTACATCACTATTAAAATTCAGAATTTTTATATGTGTCCGGTGGCACAAACGTCATCCACCCATTTTTTGCTAGAAGCAAAAGTTGTTGGTTCTTTGGCTCGATTATCTGCCAATCTAAGACATTAATGATTATTCACTTAAGATTTTGTAACGCATAAGTGTCGTCAATGCACATATAAACATAACATAAAAACTGTAGGCTATAGTGCTGACACCATTAATGGTGGTGGCTTCAGCAACCCTCCATCTTGGCAGAGGATTGTTTGTCATACAGCTATTGAGCACGGGTTCTAGCTATGGTATGCCTGTAAGCCTTCGTGGTAGTGAATTCGCTGCACTGTACTACGGACGGCATCATCCGTTTCACTCAAATCGCGATAGGACATACCTGAGATGCTTCTAAAGGACTTCACGACCTTTCAATGGAAAGATATGAACCAGCCTCTGGCTGAAAGTCTCGCTAATAAAGATAACCTAACCTTAACTTTCCATGGAGCCAGGGCTGGAAAGCAACTTTGTACATGCATCTCACAACATTCGACAAAGAGTGTTGTGAGATGCATGTACAAAGCGATTCACTCAATGTGCCGTACACTCCGTGCGGCGCAGGCAGCGAATATAATACAACCAGAGCTGTTAAATATCACGACCGTCATGTGACAATGAAAAAACACTATCACGAGATGAAACTACCTATAATGAAATGTTTTGTCATTTTCCAATGATCTAGCATTCCTGAGAATAATTGTCATACGGTTTTGACATTAACATTTCTAATTGATTTAGATGAATATAGGCAAACAACAGTATGTAATCGGTAGAGTGCATATATTTTTAGGATTTCCAAGGTACAAGTAACATTAATATCAATAAATGAGCTAGTAATTGCGATGTTAACAATACTGCCACGTTCTGCCAAGACAAAATATTGATGAGATTTTGAAGTAAATCTCTATCATAGTTTTCTCATCCGATGATAGTAACAGAAGTATCTCTCTAAATATCGCGTGAGATCTTTCATTGAAAATGCCATTTGCCAGCCCTGAATACAACAAGCGCTAATGTCTTCTTTGAATTCTTTGCAGACTTTGATTACCATGACTGAGATGAAGAAGGGCATAGCAAAGAAGAATTTTTTCTTTTTGCTGTGATTCCCATTTGCAATCCTACACCGAGTGGCACTCTTTGCGTCGGAGCCGTCGGAGCGATGGCTACACATTGAGCTTTCGTTTTTTTCTGGGTGTGTGTCTATCTTCTTTTTTCCGCTGCTTTACACTTGCGCAGGGTGAAAAACAAACCAACTTTGTGTTTGCCTGATTCTCACTTTGTATATTTCAGAAAATCAGTACATTGCGCGCATTGAGTGATCAGATAACAGCCCTGCATGGAGCTAGCAGTTGGCAGTTCCACTTCGACGTTTACTTTGAGGCTTGTAATCGTTTAGATACAATGTTCTACACACTTAGAAAAAAACATGTTAATTTAGGTGCTCTGAGAGTGACATATACGAGCGTCAATTTTGACAATAATTGGAGTCATAACAGACGCAAAATATAGCTCAATCAGCGGTACTTTTCGTCGAGCAACAAACTTTTCCGTCTCGGAGCACTCAATATTACATGCCATGTTTGTTTACGTCTCATCTTTTATGTCAAAGACGGATTCCGTCACTTGTAAAATTATTTATTTCTACACAGCTAAAAAAGTAGTGTAAATTTCCGTTACTATGATGCACATAAATAGAGCGTCATGTATCATGCAAGTGTACATTACAGATCGTGTAAATGTATGAGACACGTCATGCAATATTCCATATATATATATATTGTATGCAACATTTCTTGCAAGCTGCTAGTTTACGTGAAAAGGAAGTACATGTATGAATGTTTGCATGCATGGATGTTTACATCGCAGGTAAAATTCCTAATATTTTGGTGTTTGTTAGTAGGATTAGTTTGAAATCGATATTTTCTAAACATAATTGGGCGAGACAGGATCGAAAGGGTGGTGTGATCAACTGTGGTAGGAAATCTGAATAGGAGAAGGAGATAATATGGATGGGTGATATGTGGACCGTACACGATTGCTTTTATTGACAATAATCGTATTGTCAATACATTCAATATTGACGTCAATACATCGGTATTGACAATATTTATGTATTCACATCATCAATATTAATGTCAATAATTCCCCTTCGCGTCAATATATTGATACGTGTGGGGTTCGCTATAAGCTACACACGGGAAAAAATCCGATCTCCGAAATGAGAAAAATGACTCATGATTTCATGAACACAGCGTATTTTCATGTTATGAAAATACACCATGAATAATATTCATGATATCATGAGCAACTTTTGCGTAACGCAGCAAATATTCCCAAAATCATGAATCATCCGAGTTGAAATCATGAGCTAAATTCATGGGTTTAACTTTTAACCAAAAAATGCAAAAAGAATTAAATAAAGCATCAGACTGGATTCGAACCAAGAACCTTGAGATCACTAAACCCATACTTTCACCACTAGACTATCAGTACTTGTATAAGTTGGAAGACAAAAGGCGTATAAGAGATACCTATGTAGTGCGGCTTATGAAGACGGTTTGCCAAGCACGTGTAACGCTTGTAGCGGTCTTGATTCCACTGCATTATGAAATCATGAATTTCCATGACGAAATCATGAATCATTGTTACGATTTCATGGGATGGCAAGTTTTTTCATTTCATGATTTTTTATTCATGAAAATGGAATCAGATTTTTTCCCGTGCAAGGAAGGAAATTGTAGGAAATAAGGAGCTGTTGGTAAACTGGATGGGAAAAGTAGGGCTTTTGATATCTAGGATAGTCAACCATTGCTCAGAAGTAAAACGGTGGTCGTACCTACAAGAAATGAGTGGATATTAAGTCTTAAGTACTAAAGTGAACCGAAAGTGAACTAAAGTGCCTCAAAGTGCAGTGAGCGACCTTTTTCTATTCCTGGTGTTCGTTTAGGTAACTGAGTTTGACCAAGTTCGATTTTGGCTTGGTTTTAAACAACAATTTGTCCTTCAGGACCTTTTTTTGATCCACGTACAGATCTTCACAATCGGCATGTTTCGACCAAGTGAGTTTCGACTGTCTTGGTCGAAAAGTCAAGGACCTTCCACTCTCCGGCTTGATAATCACCAGCATCCTCGGGTCGACCAAGGTGGCCTTGTCACGGTCAGCTGATATTAACCAACGAAGGGAGACGCCGTTGACCCAGAAAAAGCTACTGCTATCGTAACGTGCAAATCCAAGCATCCAATCCGCCATTTTCGTGACCACAGCTCCAGTAACCAGGCGCCATCTTCCAGAGCAGTCGAAGCCACCGATCCGTCATTTTCGACGGACTGATCAAGCCACGGACCGCCATCGCGGTCAAACAACGTTGGCCTCAACACAAGCACCATCCGCAAGCGCTCGCCATCGTCCAGCAAACATTGCCGGTACGTACCAAAGCAGCAGAAACCCATAGACCACACCCCACTATAGCCCAATAAAACTTAAAAATCCCCACCATAATTCCGTATAAATAAATTCCTGGACTTTTTCCACCCATACTTTAGCTTTCAATTCATTACACCATCGCTTTCATTCCCACAGTTTCTACACATTTTGTTCCGCGTAGTCCCTTTGAATTACCCAGTAGCATGCCGGCCTTGTGACACAGTTCAGGGGTCTCGTGCTAATGAGATAGTTACCCGGAAGTCTTGGTTGAGCCATTAGGGTGAGTCTCATCTAGTCTCAGGCTTCCAAATCGTCGTCAAGGTTTCCCTGTACGTTTTGAGCACGCGCCATACGGTGTTTCTAGGAAAATTCAACACTTTAGCCAGCTTGGACGTGGGTCACGATGGTGACTGTGCACGATTTTTTTTTCATCTTGCATGGTGACTACACAGATAAAAAATTCTGAATTTTAATTGTGTTGTAAACAACCATTCACGTAAACTTGTATTTCATTTCACGCAATCGAGCATCTTGCAAGCAATGTTGTTTACAAATATGGCCTTTTGCATACAATATTTGCTACATTGCATGGAATGATATATAATGTAAACGTATATGATATGTGACGCTCCATTTATGTGCATCATATTGAACAGAAATTTAAACTACCTTTTCGAACTGTGTATTTCCAACAAGAGCGTTTATGAACTTAAAAAATACACTGCTATTGTCATTGTTATTGTCAACAAACAGACCCCAAAAGCCATCAAAAACGTCTACTAGGAGCGCTGTAATAAGCAAACGAGTTTGTTCCATTACAAAGTGGACGACAAAAGGGACTGGCCTGCATACTTAATCATGGCTTTCTTGTTCGGTATATCTTTTACAGTTATCGAACTGTAAATTCAAAAAAAAAACTGAACTTTCAGCTTTTTTCAATAAAACTACTGATGTTTTGTAGCTTTTGCAACAAGTACTGAATACGGTAATAGCAAGTATTGAACTTTCCGTAAAATAACAGCTTTACGGTGAATGGCTAAATCTCAGTAAACTAGAGTACCGAATGTATCTATTATGTTTTACTGAACAGTTATCAAACGAAATTCTAAAATTGCTGATATCACCAGTAAGTCAACTTGCTTGCGTCATCCTCCTCCGTTTCATATTGCGCACATGACCTTGGAAATATCTGTGTGATAATAGAAAACCTTTGTGAAATTAGTGAAATATTTGGAAGCCAACCCAAGAGTGCAGAAGCTACCACGGAATTGGACAGTTTATGCACTCCTGCATTGACTTCCTGATTATTCACTGAATTTGAAGCTAAAACATTTACTAACATCGCTTGTTGTAGAGCTCCAGCCATGGAAGCGCAATCCGGCACACTAAGAGAGGCACCAAATGGTCAAACCACCAGTAAGCTCTAAGCATGTTTATTTCAGTCCCAAATTATAGATCCCATCGTATTTAGCCCAATAAAAATCATTAACTACCAGTGAATTAACTTTTTTGATGAATTTACTGACTTATTCATCAAAATACTGAAATGAAAATACTGAAAACTCAGCAAAAAATGTAAACAAATAAATTCTAAATAATTAACTTCTTTATTGACTAAAACAATAAATTTTGACAGTTCAGAGATTCTGCTTATGGAGTTTTCAGTGAAATTAAAAACTACTGGGTTGATTACGATGGTGATGATAGATTATTAATATTTGATTTAATAGTAGTAATTATATAAAAAAAGTAATTTTGAATAGTTTGAGCCTCGCACGTGTACTGCGGATATAAAGGACTAAATTTAACATTTGATTAACAAAACAAAAAATGGAACATTTAAGCTTATTTGGAAGATGTCTTGAATTAGTAATAAGTTCTTTGGATGAACGTCGGGGGTTCGCGAAAATTCCTGACGTTGCTGAAAATTACGACAGCAGTGCTAGTGCAATAGAATGCCTTGTTGATTATTCATGAACACATGCACGCTGGGAATGCTTGTGAATATTTGAGGTGGACAAAAAGGTTAATGTCTAAGCTTTTTCATATTTATGTTGCTGTGAAGCAACTGAAAAGTGTTGAGGGAATATATATATCTGTTTTTGATTGCTAATCTGGTTTAATGTTGTACTTAATTATCTTAAATATAAATAATCCTTTGTAAGGGGTTAGCGGTGGGACCATCATAATTATTACTAAAAACTCAGCTGTTTGAAAACCCATTAAAATTTTACCGACTTCTGTAAACTCTGTGTCTGGAATTGAACTCTCGACCTTTTATATTCTATTACAATCATGATAGTAAGCAAAAACAGAGGAAATTTCTGAATGAGGCAGATATATCATCTATTCTAAGAGCTGCCTTAAATCTCCTTGACGCATCCATGCATGAAAGTACAAAATGTAAAAATAACCAATGGAATGACCTTTGTGCAGTTTTTTCGATAATCCAAAGCTTCAGGGAAATCGGAAAGGGTTGATTCTTAACACCAATTTTTCTGTGTATTCGGCTCAGAACTGACACAATCGCCTCCACAGCACGTTCAATTGCTTCGAAAATCAATTTATTTACATCTCATAATGCACCAACACATAGCTGATCCCAACCGAGCGAACACTCTTCAGCCGGGGAATCCTTTCAAAGCCATCATTTAGTGGATATCAGTTTCCAAAAGCTGCCAACTATGCAAATTTTCAGCTTCATTGAACACAAATCCGTTGTAAGCACATTCCAAACGAGACAACAATTCCCCAAACTGTCTACACAACATGCCACTTCATCCGAGGATAGGTTTCATCGATCAATATCTCAAAGAATGCAGCGCACCGACCGACTTCCGCCGAGCAACGTTCGAGCTCTCGAGCAACCATCAACATTATCGCAGCAAAACATGGGTAAACAGAGTGTCGCACTCAGCAGCAGAGCAGAGCATGGGTGGTGAAGGGGAAGTGATGAAAAATTATACTTTGGCACATTTCCTTCATCGTCGGATGCGGCAACCACGGAAATAAAACGATGGCAACTTGTACTCGAAGCATCACTGGATGCATGTTATGCATATCCCTTGCGCTTTCTGAATGTAGACAGCAACAATAGCAGGACCAATGAGCGGCACGAAACGTCTCGATGATGAGCTTACTCTATATATGTAAAAATCTTTCCATATAGAGAAAACAGAGTCTGGTTGTGCGTTCAAAGCAACCAAGTAAAGTGCTACTATGGTACAAAAGGGAACGATCTTCCCTTACCTAATGTACATGCTGAGTAAAATGCTCTCAAGGAGTTAACCGTATGAATTGGTTTTCCATGGGGGTATTACAAATGCTTTAAGTGCGGTGCCCCAACCAAAGTTGTCCTCCCCATCATATTAGAAATTATGTTAAGAATTCGATTCTTCGAACATTGGCACAGACTGAAAGCAAAACGAATTCAAAAGTCACAGAAAATGGCATTCAAAAACTCGCATCTTGAAAGCATATCGTTCATACCACGTGAATCAACATCGTCGGCGTGTTTAGTCATGCTCGTATTACCGCTTTTCCTCAAAACTCGAAACCCAACATTACAACCAGCAGGATGAGGAATGCATATCTCGACACGCTGGAATTTCCGGCTCCCTCCGGTTGCTGCAGATGCTTCCATTCTGACCACGCACTGCACTTGTATCAACGCTGATGATTCCCTCCGATGACGCTGCCGGTGAGGGTGTGTGAGTGGTTGATGGTTGTGCACCCGCATATTAGGTGTTTATGCATAATGCACCATCCATATCCATCCCCGTGAAGCATCTGTACTTTCGTCTATCCGAGCGAGGCGGGGAATGTTGATGTGAATTTCCATCCAAAGGAAGAAGGAATGCATTATTGCAATTTTGCAGTGTCTACATGAATGCAATTTACCTGAGTGGCCTGCTCATTGCGTTGGTGCTGGGTGCAGGAGCAAAGAGTTCACTATAAGGTGACGCTAGGTGGCACCTTGGCTGAAATAGAAATAAGTTGCTTTGGCTTAGTTCTGAGGGGAAATCTCTTCCGGAATTTCTCATTTGAATCCTGTGCCATTTGAGCTTCCAATTGAGACGTGTGGTACTTATTTAGATTGATATTCTGGTACAGTTATTCACCTTTAAATGTCTATAGAATCAAACTTTAGTAATAGTATTAAAGTGTCCAAATTGTATATTTAAGAAAATGGTTGCGTTTTAAATCTGCTTGTTTAAAACATATTTAATGGAGTAATGTAATTCAAATTGATGTGTAAAACATGATTTTTTTTTTAATTATTTCGTATATTGCACGAAGGTTAACTCCTGCGTTACAAATAAACCCTCAAAATTCATTTCGCTCTGGGCTAGAAAAAAAATAATATTTTTAAAGTCCTATGGCGATCACTTTCCAGGCCTGCCATGCTGGTTACTCATGGTTATTCGAATGTTTGAGTGCACACCTTTTTATTCTACATGCATAAGGCAATGTTTCTTTGAATCATTGCTTAAGGTAGTGATAAACGTCGATACAGCTATTCCACAGCCGCAGACAGTATATGAACAGGTCAAACGCGCACTCTTTTGCCTGTGAATTTGAGGACATACCGCAAATCTGCTCATCCATGAATGTATGAGTTAGGTAAAGGAGTGCGCGTTTGATTAGTATTGTCACATTAATGGCTCTACGCTCAATTTGCACTTCTGTTAAATTTTCACACTGCCTTACTCTAGCGGAACTATAAATCTATCCTCTTCAGTACCTTATCTACCTTATTAATTTAGCATTTACACCCAACTCTGAAAATTTAATGGTTTATCATGCAGAACTGCTAGGGCTGCTGAGCAAAAAAGCATCGCAAATATTCTGTCTTCACCCAGCATTAATCTTTGCTCTTAAATGTGGAATGGAAGCATAACACATTCAAAACCAAATGTTTGAATAAAAAGAATCCTTCAAATGTGCAATGGAAAGGTGCCCAAATATTTAATTATATTAGGTCCACCTCATGCACATGTACTCCTGTATCGATAGCTAAATGTTTTAATCGGTGCTTTGGAAACGATCTAGTCGACATTATGAAACAGATCGTTCGGGTGATCGTCGCCACTATCTATACCTAATAACGCCGTTAAAACCGTTTTTAGGTGTATATAGATATATGTTGAAGATATTATACTTGATTTGAATGAAGAGAGACGGTGCTAAAGCTCGTTGAAGTATCAGTCAGTAACTGTTGGTTATAGAAATTCATCAACAAAGGAGTGAGGAAATCTTTGCGGTTTGTTACTCAAAACAATACGTTTGAGTTACATTCGAAAGGCATGCAATGGGTAACGGATGAAATGAAACTCTGTACATCTTGTTGGCTAAAGCTATCGCACAGCAACGTGACCGCTCCTTCGGAGACAGTACATACAGGTCAGCACGTTTCGCCAATGTTCTCGCCAGCTGCAACAAGAGACGCTCCTTCGTCGGTAGGATCCGGTCAACACGCTTCACTATTGTTGAATGTTGCCGTTGCAGTCAGGCCTGAAAGGGTTGCGGTAGCATAACTACCGTGAACGCACCCCTTTGATGAGCCCGTTTTTGACGTTTCTTGCCGTCGCTGTAGCAGTGAGGCGCATACATGAATGTATTCACACAAAGGTGCGATAGTGAGTGGGATACGCTGAACACGGCCATCGGACCAGATTTTCTGTATCACAGAGGCAGTTGCCGAAGAGCTCTGGGCGAGCGTGCTGCTGAATCACATCGTGTTACCCGAGGGGTTTACGGAGAGGTTGCAGCATATTTCGCGTCGGACAGTAATGGTGCGGACCCTAGCAACAGTGTACGGATTCGTGTCCAACTGCCAGCGACGCGTCAAGAAGCTGCCGATCGAAGTCGTTAGGAAAGGTGTCAAGCAAGGATCAGCGTTCCCCGCCGTAGATGTGCCGTTGCGACAGGAGGAGTACCAGGCTGCAGAAACAGTTTTGTGGAAGGTAATTCAGGCAGACGAGTTTGCCGACGAAGTGAGGACCCTGGTGAAGAACAAGGATTCGACAGTATATGAAATGTCACTAGAGAGGTTGAGTAAGCTGTCTCGTCTTGCGCCGTTCCTGGATGAGGACGGTGTCGTGCGGATGGAAGGTCGTACAGAAGCCGCGGAATATGCGGCGTTTGATGCGAGGTTTCCGATCATTCTGCCGAAGGACCACGTGGTGACCCGAAGGATGTTGGAACACTACCATCGGCAGTATGGGCACAGCAGCAGAGTACCGGTGCGAGGACCCGTTGGATTTTTAACCCACCGGCTGCCCCACACATGGGAGGTGCGTGGTGCGCTCGGTGAAAGAGGCACTAAAAACGTTCACAGATGGTCGGAAGCTGACGGACGAGATCCTGCAGACGGCACTGATCGAGGCGGAGCACCTGATCAACTCTCGTCGATTCACCTACGTGTCCACCAACGTGAAGGAAGACAAGGAAGGGTTGACGCCGAACCACTGTTTGCGTGGTCGTTCATCGGTCGAGTGTCTGCCGTCGAGGAATCCGGTTGACCTGGCCAACACGTTGCGTAGTAGCTACCATCGCGCACAGTTCTGGGCGGATGGATTCTGTGGTCGTTGGCAGAGAGAATACCTGCCGATGTTAAACAAGAGGTCTA
This sequence comes from Ochlerotatus camptorhynchus, assembly GCF_037179485.1. Taxonomy (NCBI): domain Eukaryota; kingdom Metazoa; phylum Arthropoda; class Insecta; order Diptera; family Culicidae; genus Ochlerotatus; species Ochlerotatus camptorhynchus. The sequence continues at coordinate 1,897,367 of NW_027040773.1, forward strand.
AGTGGTTCGTGGATCATGGCAAGTAGCGTTTGGAGATTTGGTGTTCGTGGCAGATGGAGAGAAGCGAAACGACTGGGAGCGAGGCGTGGTGAAGAAGGTGTTCGTTGGGAGTGACGGAAGAGTTCGTTCAGCGTCCGTTCAGACAAGCAGACGCGAGAAGGTCAGACCGGTAGCGGAGCTAGCCGTTCTGGAGGACACTTCGAAGGAGTAATCCCGTACTGTTCCTGATGGAACCAGCCACAGGGTTTATGGGCGGGGGAACGTGGCCGTTGCAGTCAGGCCTGAAAGGGTTGAGGTAGCATAACTACAGTGAACGCACCCCTTTGATGAGCCCGTTATTGACGTTTCTTGCCGTCGCTGTAGCAGTGAGGCGCATACATGAATGTATTCACACAAAGGTGGGATAGTGAGTGGGATACGCTGAACAAGGCCATCGCTTTCGCACTACTTTGTTTTGTTTAGCAGCTGGCCTGGAAAGAGGAGAATATAGACTCCATCGCGATAGATGTGTTTTTGTTGTTGCAAATTATGTTTTGTGCCGATTATTGTACCTAGTAAGTTGTGTAATTTGTAGTTTAATAGTTTATTTGTAGTTTTTTAAATATTGTGAAATCGTAGATTGTTCGCCACTGTAGTACCGCGGGAAGCAGATATGTTTGTATTTTGTGTATTACTGTTCAATTACCGTAAGTTAAATATTATGTAAAGGTGACATGTTGTTCAGTGTCTTTTATTTAATTAATTGATAGGACCTCGCTGAGCCAGCCGAAGGCAGATTTGCATTGAGGTGTTGCAGTAGGCGTTGAAAAACTAAATTGTTAGTTGTCGATTTTATGTTTGATTAATGTGATTAGTTTGTTAATTTTGAATATATATTTTAGTTGAATTTGTCCATCAAAAGACCTATTTTTGAAAATCGTTTTTCATTCGCACCGGAGGCGCACCCCTCCGGTGCGAATGAAAAACGATTTTCAAAAATAGGTCTTTTGATGGACAAATTCAACTAAAATATATATTCAAAATTAACAAACTAATCGCACCAACAACTATTTTCACAAGCTTCAACGGTGAAAAATGCGTCTTTTCAGCCTTTGTAAAACTTGGAAAGAATAGGAGCACTGGCCGCATTTTTGGGAATATCTATGGATACAAAAACGTCACGACTGGATCCTTCAAACAGTAATTGCCATGATTCTACAGTTGGCGAAATGTATTCAAAAATTGTCGGCACAATAAGAAAACACTTTCCCCATGAGGCTACTGATGCAAACGAAGATTTCGAATCTGTTTTGTTAAATTTTAAGTTCGCTTTTCAAATAGCGGATGCAGTAGAACAAAAAATTGAAATCCTCAAATTGTTGCCAACAAGATTTACAATCACATTTTGAAGAAGTAACTCGTTACATGATAACTGAATCAAAAACAAATGAAATAGGACTGCAGCGTTTATCAAAAGCAGGACCACCTTCATATAGTGCAGATGTGCATGGTACGATAGTAAATTTTTATCTTAGAGATGGCATCAGTCCACCATTTCCTGGATTGAAAGATACAATTCCAATAAAGTTGTCAAATGGAGCTCGACATAATTATCGAAAACGCCTGTTGCTGGCTGTTGCTAAACAGTTTTTAGATTCATGTGATAGTGAACGTCAGGTTTCGTTTACCTTGCTTTGGAAACTTCGATCAAAACAATGTGTGTTTACTAAAGATTCATCGGCATTGAATGTTTGCGTTTGCATGGTTCATGAAACAAGAGCAAATTTTTGTCTGATGCTTTACATAAAACAGCTGGTTTTAAAAATTGTAACACGGCAAATATTTGAAAAACTATTTGGTGAACAAATTAGTATGTTTAAACAGTACAGACGATTGTTTTTTGCGATCTTGTGATCAGTGCAACTCAAACAACATGATGGAATTTATTGGACAATGTTTGGACCAACAGAAAATCGATAAAATTTAATATAATTTCTAGACAACCTCTACTGGATGCGAAATAATAAGCAAGGAAGATGATGTGAGCGAATTTTTAGAAATCTTAGAAAATCAAATTGAAAAGTTCCTTATTCACCAATTTAAAGTTTAAAAGTAAATTAAGTTTATAAGGATGATAAAAGAAACTTTGGTTGCAGCGAAAGAAATAATGTGTCAAATCGATTTTGCTGAGAAATATTCTTGTTTGATCCAAGATTCGACCCAAAGTAATTATTTTTCAAGGTCACAAGTAACTATTCACCCTTCTGTAATTTACTACAATGAAGGTTTAGCTTTAAATGTCATTGTAATGGCAGATATGAAGAAAACATAACACAATATTGGCTTACACGTTTCAATGTAAATTACTTTCAAAATTAAAAGATAAATTTCCAGATCTTGAAAAAAATATGTTTCGGTCAGATGGTTGCGCAGGATCCCACTGCGACCTAGCAAGAAGTACAGTCGACTTGTTTCGCGCTCCGGTATTTCGGAAGTTTTCTCGGTATTCGGTTGGTTTAAATTATCAGTTTTTTCTCGCTTAGTGATTACTGGCATAGTACCCGGCTAAACAATTATCTGAAAGTGAGTTTTTTTCTGAGAAGAAAGTGTGTTTTCGGCATCATCGGAAGGAAAATTGTTTTTGCGATTGCCAATTCGCCAACCATTTTGCCATCGGTGCGTGATCACGCATACCTGCACACAGATCATCGTCATCGAGTGTCAGCATCTGCCTCCGCATTTATACCGGTCATCCATCATCGTGTGTCCAGCTGAGTGCCGAGCCTAATACAAGCACACCACTACAAAGATCGCCCGCACACGCGCATCGAAGGTCACCCACGCTGCGCGTCGCTCCGCGTCGCTCCGCTGCTGCTGTGTAATCACTCGGTGGTAGTAGTATAGCAGATAAGTTTTTTTTTTCCTGTTTCTTTCTCTCGCCCATCAGTTAAATTTAATTTTGTGTTTCTGTTTTTATAGTTTTTTTTTTTCTGTTTATTGTGTCTGTGTGGTTTTAAGCATCGTTTCAGTGGTAGAGCGTTTACCGCTCCCACTAGTACGGCAAAATGGACGTCTCGTCAGAAGACGATATGGACATTTTGTCGGAAGATGACACCAGTTTGCCACTCGATGGCAAGAAAAGACGAAAACGTCCTGTCATTCATGGTTCGTCTCAGAAAAGCCCCCGATCACGAGCCTATCCAGATGACTCGACTGGGCCATGGGTTGTCTACTTTCAGCCCAAAAACAAACCTTTGAACTTGATGCAAATTACCACTGATCTGACGAAGCGATACTCGGCCGTGACCGAAATCACGAAGGTTAGGCATAATAAACTTCGTGTTGTCGTTTCTAACCTGAAGCAGGCTAACGAGATTGCTGCCTCCCAGCTCTTTACGATTGAGTACAGGGTTTACATACCAGCTCGTGATGTGGAGATCGAAGGTGTGGTCACCGAAGCGAGTCTGACCCCCGAGATCTTGGAGAAGCAGGCGGTTGGCCGTTTCAAGAACCCCTTGCTCCCCCCGGTGAAGATACTGGATGTCCAAAAACTGGGCTCAGTATCTGTCAGCGAGGGTAAAAAGAGTTTTACCCCCACATACTCGTTTCGCGTGACCTTTTCTGGTTCAGCCCTTCCTCAGTACATCGAGTTGGGAAAACTTCGGCTACCTGTGCGCTTGTTTGTTCCTCGGGTCATGATCTGCCAAAACTGCAAACAGTTGGGACATACGGCCTCTCACTGTGGCAGCAAGGCACGCTGTTCCAAATGCGGGGAGAAGCACGAGGATGGCGCCTGCACAGTCACGGCACCAAAATGCGTGTACTGCAAAGGATCTCCTCCTCATGGTCTCTCGTCGTGTCCGGTGTACAAACAACGCGGGGAAAAACTAGAGCGCTCTCTTAAAGAACGTTCCAGGCGGTCTTTTGCAGAAATGCTTAAGACAGCCAAGCCATCGACCAACGAAACAAATCCCTTCGCTCTTTTGTCAGATGACGAGTCTGGCTCTGACTTGGCTGAGGAGGGAGTTTCTTTCAGTTTTCCGGAAGGTTCTGCCCGGAAACGAAAACGCATCCGTTCGCGGAAAGTTGCAGATCAAGAACCCCAAATCAGCTTGCCCAAATCAAGGAGTGGTGGAAAAAAGGAGACTTCTACTCCTCCTGGATTCCGCAGAACTGATTATACCCAGGATTTTCCACCTCTTCCGGGGACATCCAAAACCCCCGATGCCCCAATTTTCAGAACACAGGCCCCTTCTTCATCTGGGTTGTTCTCATTTGATAACATTGTGGACAGTATCCTCAATTACCTCGATATTTCTGATCCTCTTAAAAGCATTGTTCTGGCAATGCTTCCTACTGTGAAAACCCTCTTGAAGCAGTTGACATTAAAGTGGCCCCTCCTTGCAGCAATCATCTCCTTCGATGGATAATTTTCCAAACGAGGTCGGGGATTTGATCACTGTTCTACAGTGGAATTGTCGAAGTCTTATTCCTAAGATAGAATCGTTTAAGTTTTTGGTTCACAATAATGATTGTGATGCATTTGCTCTGTGTGAAACTTGGCTCTCTTCAGATATCGATCTTCCTTTTCATGATTTTAACATTATTAGACTGGATCGTGAGGATTCGCGTGGAGGAGGAGTACTTTTGGGGATCAAAAAGTGCCATTCCTTCTATAGAGTGAATCTTTCACAATTTCCAGGTATTGAAGTTGTCGCATGTCAGGCTTTTGTTAAAGGCAAGAGCCTTTGTATTGCTTCTGTGTATATTCCTCCCCGAGTTTCGATTAGTCAAAAACAACTTTCAGATATCTGTTCAGTTCTTCCTACTCCACGGTTGATTATGGGAGATTTTAATTCCCACGGTACAGGCTGGGGGGAACTGTATGATGACAACCGTTCTACTTTGATATATGACCTCTGTGATAACTTCAATATGACAATTCTTAACAATGGAGAAGTAACACGTCTGGCTGGTCCATCCTCAAATAGAAGTAGATTAGACCTCACACTTTGCTCTAATTCATTATCGTTGGATTGCACGTGGAATGTGATCCAGGATCCCCACGGTAGTGATCACTTGCCGATCGGCATTTCGATTGCCAGTGGGTTCAATTCGTCGGAATCCGTTAACGTCGCGTACGACCTCACCCGTAATATCGATTGGACAACGTTCAAGACCGCGATAGATGAAGCCGTGTCGTCGGTAGAAGAGCTTCCACCGTTGGAGGAATATAACTTCCTCTCCAATCTGATCTTGGACAGCGCGCTTCGAGCTCAAACTCGGCCGGTTCCAGGAACGTCTTTTCGTAGGAAACCTCCTACCCCTTGGTGGGACCAGCAATGCACTGAGGTTTATCGTAAAAAGTCCGACGCGTTTAAGCTTTTCCGGAAACGCGGAACACCCGAGTATTTCGAAGCGTACTCGACTCTTGAACACGAACTCAAGAGCCTAATCAAAGCCAAGAAACGCGGATACTGGCGGCAATTCGTGGACGGTTTATCGCGCGAAACGTCGATGAATACGCTTTGGAACACGGCGCGAAGGATGCGTAACCGGTCTTCAAACAACGAGAGCGAGGAGTACTCGGATCGGTGGATTCTCAAGTTCGCGCGAAAAGTATGTCCTGATTCCGTGCCGGCACAGATGATTCCTCGCGAAACGACGAATTCGGTAGACGAGATCAGCCAGCCTTTTTCAATGCTGGAGCTCTCACTCGCGCTCCTTTCGTGTCGCAATTCGGCTCCGGGGGCTGATAGGATCAAGTTCGACTTGTTGAAGAACCTCCCAGACGTCGCTAAGAGGCGCATGTTGAACTTGTTTTGTCAGTTCCTGGAGTTCAATATTGTTCCAGATGATTGGAGGCGAGTGAGAGTTATAGCCATTAAAAAGCCTGGAAAACCCGCGTCAGATCATAACTCGTATCGTCCCATTGCGATGTTATCGTGCATTCGAAAATTGTTGGAGAAAATGATCCTTTTTCGCCTCGACAAATGGGTTGAGACGAACCACCTACTCTCAGATACTCAATTTGGTTTCCGTAGGGGTAAGGGAACGAACGACTGTCTCGCGTTGCTTTCCACAGAAATCCAGTTGGCTTTTGCTAAAAAAGAGCAAATGGCTTCTGTGTTCTTGGATATTAAGGGGGCTTTTGATTCAGTATCGGTTGAAGTCCTTTCAGACAAACTCCACGCTTGTGGCCTTTCCCCATTAATTAATAACTTTTTGTACAATTTGCTGTCAGAGAAACATATGAGCTTTTCTCATGGAAACTCTACAGCTTCTCGATTTAGTTACATGGGTCTCCCCCAGGGCTCATGTTTAAGCCCCCTTTTGTACAATTTCTATGTCAGAGAAATTGACAATTGTCTAAGTGACAACTGCACGTTGAGACAACTTGCAGATGACGGCGTAGTGTCTATGACAGGGCCCACAGGGGTCAACCTGCAAGGACCCTTACAGGATACCTTAGACAATTTGTCTACTTGGGCTGTCCAGCTAGGTATCGAATTCTCCACGGAGAAAACTGAGTTGGTCGTTTTTTCTAGGAAGCATAGCCCAGCACAACCGAAGCTTCAACTTTTGGGTAAGCCGATCACTCATTCCATGTCTTTCAAATATCTTGGGGTCTGGTTCGATTCCAAATGCACCTGGAGATCCCACATTGAGTATCTGAGACGAAAATGCCAACAAAGGATCAATTTTCTCCGAACAATTACCGGAACGTGGTGGGGAGCTCATCCGCAAGATCTTCTAACGTTGTACCGGACAACGATTTTATCGGTTTTAGAGTACGGTAGTTTTTGCTTCCAGTCGGCGGCTAAAACTCACATCATCAAACTGGAACGTATCCAGTATCGTTGTCTTCGTATCGCGTTAGGATGCATGCACTCGACTCATACGATGAGTCTCGAAGTGTTGGCGGGCATGTTGCCACTATCGGATCGGTTTTCGGAATTGTCCCTCAGGCTCCTCACCCGTTGTGAAGTTATGAACCCACTGGTAATCGAAAACTTTGAGAAGCTTCTTGAGCTAAACCCTCAAACTCGTTGTATGTCATTGTATTACGTGTACATAACTCAGGATGTCAGCCCTTCACAGCATAATCCCCATCGTGTATGCTTCTCCGACTTCGGCAATTCAGTTAGTTTTGATTTATCTATGACGCGGGAGATTCGTGGAATCCCAGAACATCATCGTTCCATGATTGTTCCGTCAATTTACGCTGCAAAGTTTGGCCAAGTTGATTCCGCAAGATCGTTCTTCACAGATGGATCACTAATAGAGTCGTCCGCTGGTTTTGGTATTTTTAACGAATTTCATAGCGCCTCTCGAATGCTTCAAGCTCCTTGTTCCGTATATGTTGCTGAACTGGCGGCAATACACTATACGCTAGAAACGATCGCCTCACTTGCACCAGATCACTATTTTATTTTTACGGATAGTCTCAGTTCTGTCGAGGCTATTCGATCCATGAGGCCGGTAAAGCACTCCTCGTATTTTCTCATGAAAATACGAGAGCTTCTGAGTGCTTTATCTTTAAGATCTTTTGTCATCACCTTTGCATGGGTCCCATCTCATTGCTCGATTCCGGGCAATGAGAAGGCGGACTCACTTGCTAAGGTGGGCGCTATGCAAGGCGATATTTACGATCGACAAATCGCCTACAATGAATTTTTCTTCATTTATCGTCAACAGTCGCTCGCCAGCTGGCAAAATAAATGGAGTGAAGGAAGTTTGGGACGATGGCTATTCTCGATAATCCCTAAGGTGTCGAAGAGTCCTTGGTTCAAGGGGTTGGATGTGGGTCGAGACTTCATTCGTCTGATGTCTCGCCTCATGTCCAATCACTATTCGTTAAACGCACACTTGTTTCGTGTTGGGCTGGGAGACAGCAATCTCTGTGAATGTGGACAAGGTTACCAAGACGCCGATCACATCCTTTGGTCTTGTGCTGAGCATCGTGGAGTCAGATCTGAGCTGTGCGATTCCCTTCGGGCTCGAGGTAGACAACCTAATGTTCCAGTTCGGGATATTTTGGCTAGACGTGATCTGGAGTTTATGAAACTCATATATGTTTACTTTAAGAATACTAACCTTAGATTGTAAGTTTGATTAACCTTGTGTTTAGTTTGTGTATTGTGCGTGTAGTTTTTTTTTAATGTTTGTTTTCAAGATGAATAGAAATAAGTTCATGTTTTAGGATTAATTAAATATTTGTATAATAAATCATATTTCAAACCTCCTTCTCCCTTTCCCCATCCAAAAAATTGTAAATCTCCACTAACCTCGAGACGACCGCGAGTAATCGGTTCAATTCCTTTAACTCTAGATTTAAGACATTATTCATGTATAATGCAAATGATAACTCGGCTCTGTAAAGTTTATTCGATTGAGCCTGTACAAATAAATTTTTATAAAAAAAAAAAAGATGGTTGCGCAGAGCAGTATAAAAACAAATTTAATTTTAAAAACTTGTGTAACCATGTCAAGGATTTTAAAACGTGAAACGTCTAAAGAAACGAAACACCAGTTCATAAAAGATTGAAAATTTATTTTTGCAACCAAAGAAGATTAAAAATATGCTGAAAATGTGCTTCAGGAACGATTTGAAGATTTAATAGCAATCCCTGGAACTAAGAATTATCACGAATTTATCCCCAAAGACGAGCGAAGCATACATGCCAGTGAATTTTCCTATCAGTCAGATTCCTTGGACAATAAGGTATGCTTCCCGCTTGATAATACCAAAAAACTTAAACGTACAAGCGACAATGTTTGCCGAAGTTCTCGTGTCAAGAAAACAGTTGATTATAATGAAAAATAAGATAGGTAGTAGTTAGTGCAATCTCTCTGAAAGAAATATAAATAAAACTGGATTGAAATAAGCGGTGCCGGTGGTGTAGTGGCAAGCGTGATTATCTATCACCACGTAACCGTGCTTGTCGGCATACTATTCATACTTTGATCACTGCACCATACTTGGCAGTCATAATTTACTTTACCCTGCAGCATTTCCCATCAATATAAGGAAGAATATCATGCCTGAAAACATAATTGAAACATATCAATTATAATTGAACAAATATGTTTCTGTATTAATCAGTAACTGCGGTTCATCACTTACAGTAACAAGATCTCCTCGAACGTCCCGATCAAACAGAAATGGTATTATCTTGTTTTCTGTTCCTGGAAGCAAAGACCCACTTCCTGCTATCAGCATCGTTTTCAATTCCAACCTACCGTAACGAACTCATCTCCACACCTGGCAGGACCAATCGAGCTCCAGTGAATAGCATCTTCCACTATTCAGACGACCGTTCCATTCAGTCAGTAGGTTTCCAGTGGAGGAGAGCTTTTCTCACCCATCAATCACCCCGTATACTCCAAGTGCTATTAGCAGTGCAAAGAGGGCGCGCCTATTCCCTTATCGCCTCCACCCGACACGATCCATTTCCGGGAGCTTCCGGTTGTTCGGTTCGATTCTAAATTTATTATATTCTCGGGCTGAATCTCTTCATTCGATGCTAATAAATAACTTAAAAGTGAGCCCATCAGCAATCCTGAATCCTCCCACACATCCGATTGTTGTCTCGTATGTGCGGCGGAACTTATATAGTAGTCCCATTTTACGCATCACGTTTCGATGGCTCAACAGCTGCAGCAGCGCCGATGGTCGCACATCACATGGAAGCTTTGTCGGATTGACGGCTGAGTTGTATAGAGGTTCTTCAATCTTCTTCTTCCTGAAGGCAGCACACACACACACACATGTCTCGACAAGAAGGATCACATTCCTCGAGGGAGAACGAGCGAGAAGCTCGAGTGCTGTTCCAGGCCAAATAGCAAAACTAATGAACTTTTGACTCGACTTCCTCCTATTTGCATGAAATTATGCATTTTTGTTTGTTATGGGAAATCATTCACATTTGTCTTACTAAAATTAGGCTCAGTGTTCACTCGGCTGTCGACAAAAGCAGGCCACTCTCGATGTGTGCCACGCGATCGTCCGTTTTTTCGGCAGCAACCATTGCACTATGGGCAAAAATGGGTCCAAAATTACCCAAAATTCAATATCTCAACAGCCCGCTGAATTCCGGTCATGAAAAACAACTTTTCCGAAGGGAAATCATCCGGGGAATCGATTGCACGATTGCTGATTATTCACTTCCGCTAAGATTTATATCTACCGTTTCAACTTCCCCGCGCGTTTCTACTTGCCCCGGTGTAGGGTAGTGGATTTTGGTTGGACCTTCTTCTTCTTCTTCTTCTTCTTCTTTGCATTTCAAGCTTATTGCATATCGCATATTAGCTTATTGCGTGCTCTCAACTTAGTGTTCTAGATGCACTTCCACAGTTATTAATTGAGAGCTTTCGATGCCTGTACCATTTTTGCATTAGTATAATTGTGTGGCAAGTCCAATCATACTTCTATGCCCAGGGAAGTCGAGAAAATTTCCAACCCGAAAAATTCCTAGACCGGACCGGGAATCGAACCCTGCCACCTCCAGCATGGTCTTGATTTGTAGCTGTGCCTTCACCGACTGAGCTAAGGGAGGCCCCATTGGGTTGGATCTATTCATGTCATTTTCGCACTGCGTCTAAATGTATGCCGTGTTTTTTCTATGAATATTACATATGGATAAGAAAAAGGTGGGTTTGGTGAAAAAGTCTAACTTTCTAGTTTCTAATAATACTAAAGAATGAACAATGTTCTCAAAATAGGATTTTATTGAAAGCCGGCTTCGTAATCACACAAGCATTCCTGAGTAATTGCGATAGTTGGAAACAGTATTTAGAGCTTCTTTTTCTATGATGCACGGTATATGCATTTAGGTTAACATCCGACGTCCCTCCTTCTTTACATATTCTGCACAAAAATACTTTCTAAGTCCCGCCCCTGGCAGGATTTCCCACCGTTTTTTTTTATGAATGGGGCGGGGCAGAAAGTATCTTTTGTGCAGAATATGCAAAAAAGGACGGACTTCGGATGTTTATCTAATTGCATATATAGAGGTACCAGATATGTTTCACAGTCAGTTGGTGGTAAATCACCGACAGAAAAACATCAAAATATTGTGATCTTTTTTTTCTCAAATTCGAAGCTCTCTGGGCAGTAGTTGGGTAAAAAAAATTAACGGAATTAAACCTTTTTTTTACTACATTGTAGTTCAGGTTCAGGTTGTCGTTATAGGGGGGGGGGGTGTTTTGCAAAAATTACTTTTCCGACCAATTATTTCCCTCCCCCCCTCGTAGTTAATGAACAGCCCCTTAGTTGAACCGAACCCAAATCACCTTTAACCACTGACTTGCTCCTGCTTACTGCAGGACCAAGCGCCACGACGTACGAAGCGGTAATGAGAAGTAGCGCGACAGCAGCGCTGTTTTATATCTTTTCATAACGAAGTGCAACCAAGTGATGACTGGGTTTGTGGAAAAACTCATATTTCATGAAAACAGTGATAAAATTATCATTTGTACATTTTTCAAAAGTTTTATTACGGAAAATTGGAAAAATATTTATTTCAGAAGGTTTGTAATGTAATATCCTATCGATTGGAGTATTTGGATTTTAATTTCATCTATAAATGACAAAGTTACAAGCGTTCAAAACCTAACACTATTTAACCACACATATTTTTTTATTTGCACCCCACTATAGTCGAAAAGGCTTATGAAAAATGCAAACTTTTCAAATATTAAAAACCTTGAAAAAATTGACAAAAATCGTAAAATAACAATTTTTTGGAAATTTTTTTGAAGTTTTTGATTTTAATTATAATTACCTTTTTAAATGTATGCATAGATAGAAAAGCTTTAAACTCGTTTTCTATGGAAGAATTACAAAAATATTGTGCAAAGAAAAATAAAAATAATTTCACCAAAAGTTGTTGTTCTACGATTTTTATTAATTTTTAAGTTATTGAAAGGATTGCATTTTTCGTAAGCTTTAATTACATAAGAAAAATCCAAAACATGAAACAAAGAATTTTTTTTGTCATATGATTTTTTAACACTTTTTTGATGTTTTACTCAAAATTAAAAAAAAATTACCGTGTGTCCTAAAAATAATTTGTTTTTCTCTCTTGTCTCAGACGTCATTTCGATTAGAATTAATTATGCAAAGTTTGCTGTAAATCGCAGTCGATTGCGTCTAATCGATTCGTCATTTGGCGTGGAACAGCTCTAGAACAAAAAAAAATCAAGAGGAAGCTAATCCGAAATGGCTTGTTGAAAAGTCAATCATGTGGAAGGTTATTTCGAAATTCGTACGCTTTTCTTTTTTGCTCCGTCTGCCAAGTTCCCATGCAGGACATCCCTTCGAGGAGAAGGAAAATTTATTAGACTTTGGTAGCACATGCAGCAGCCGAAGCTGAGTGCGGATGGAGATAGACGTTGATCGATCACGATTATTGGTGTTCTCGGTCTTTTACTCGGTTCCACAAGATTCTTGTTTTCTCTTGTGTTTTTTTTTGTTTCTGCCTCTCGTTAAGAAAGCTTTTTGTAACCTTTTTGTTCGTCGGGAGACGACAACGAGGGATTTTCCCCACTCGTATTCACGCATTTTCCTACACACGTCAAAAGCGATTTCTCGTCGGTGGCAATGTGAGAGAATTTCTCCCCATCTATTATGCACGAGCTTCCACATGGAGGCGAAGAGGGCAAAGCGTTCCGTCGGTCGTGGAGGGCTTCCTTGCAATGAACGGGCTACTTCGGACACTTTCACATTTGTGGAATCAAGCGAAATATACTAAGGAATCGATTGAATTTTTATTCGCAGCATGATACAGGAATTGCAGCATGATGATCGAATAAAATGCTCTGCTTATATCATTGGTTACTTCCCAGAATTAAGCGGAAATGTTTACTCAACGAGATGTCGAATGCCAAACGTGAAATGAAAAAAAAAGGTCGAAAGGACAAAAGGTTGAAAGGTCAAAATGTCTAATGATGAGAAGAGGGACAAAAGGTCAATGATTCAAAGAGGGGAAAAAGGTCATACAGTACCCGTTCGATGTTGCCAAAATCGAACGGTGTTATTTTGAAATTTATTCTATGATTTCGTTGATTTGGACCACCGTGAGTTAGTTTTATGACATATACATTATTTATAATAAATCTTTTATTAACAATTGTAATCGCAAGGTGCAAAAATACATTATTTTCAGAATCCATTCTTTTTTAGCCCGGTGCCAAAATCGAACCCCGTGCTCAAAACGAACGGATTTGAGGTTTTGTTGCCAAAATTGAATGGGTACTGTACTATTCAAAGAGGGACAAAATAAAAAAAATTAATGGTCAAAAATTCACCGGAGATGAACCAGCGTCTGGCTGAAAATCTCCTTAGTAAAGACAACCAACCAACCAATGGACAAAACATTGAATGACAAATGGTCTAATGTACAAAAGGCCGAATGTACAAAAGTTCGAGTGATTCAAAGTGGGACAAAAGGTCGAAGGATAAGAAAGGGTGAAATGAAAAAAAAAACAGGAATTGTTTCAACGAGGGATAAAAGACGTTGGTACATTCTGGAACGATGGAAAAATAGTGGAAAGACTTCTTGGAAGACTTGTCAACAAACAATCGTCTGTTGAATAAACGTTTTCTTGACGATTTTTATTAAATTGCATGCTTAATAATACTTTTAATAATAACTTCTGTTCAGGCTTTGTTCACACAAATCTGGATAATTTATTCAACCACACCACATTGAAATATTGGTGTTGGTATGTCGAGAAGCTTTTATTCGACTTATATGAGTTGTAACAGAGCTTATTTGATAACATTTTTGATTATTCAGCTTTTATTAAACATCACTGCTTTCCCTTAATTAAAGCAGTGATTCTCTGTATACGCTTGATTCTCATGTGAAGTTATGTTTAATATGATATTATTATACATTTATAAAACGATTATTCAACTGTGGGAAAATTTACCCGAAAATAAGAGGGACGGGACAGGGATGGGTGCTTTTCTTTAGTGATTGTTTTCATTATTTCTGACGTGGCGGTACGCACCAGACAGATATTAGAAAATGAACTACATACATATACATGTCGTGGGATTCATGCCATGTACCTCCCCCGATCACCAGCCGCTTGCCTTGTCATCTGAGCTATCCTAGAGATCATCATAAGGGCTGCTCAATAATCAATAAAAGCTTGCTTGAAAGTGAATAGGGTTAACTATCCCATTTTCGGCCTATTAGGCACAACCCGCACTTAGTCTTTCTTAATATTTTGTATTTAAGCACCAAACCGATGGCTTCCAAATTTATTTACCTTTCCGTACGTACCGTAAGATTTGATAAAGAGAAACAAATTATTGAAATTCTAACAAAAATACTGCTGCATCTGGGAAAGGAAATTTACTCCAACAGATGCTACTGCTGGTTTTACTGGAATAGCAAAAAAATGTTTAAAGGCTTTGTTTTGACTCATTTTTCCGTTTCATATATTGAGCTGAATATGTTGATACTACACCGATAAAAATTCTGAATTTTAATTGTGATGTAAACATTCATTCACGTAGACTTGTATTTTATTTCACGCAACCGAGTAACTTGCAAACAATGTTGTTTACAAAGATGGGCTTTTGTATACAATATTTGCTACATTGCATGAAATGTGTCATAACTTTACATGATATATAATGTAAACGTATATGATATGTGACGCTCCATTTATGTGCATCATATTGAACAGAAATTTACACTACTATTTCGAACTGTGTAGATGCCAATACAAAAAAATGTGGATAAACCGTTAAACTTGTATGTGTGACAGCACGGTATGGTACATGCGATATAACAACTACATAATATGTTAAAATTGTGTTAGTAACACTATTGTGAGGTACAACTAATGCCACTGTCACAATCAAAATGCCCGGTATACGAATCGTGTAAATAGGAACGTGAAAAAACAATCATTGAATATTACTGTCTTTAATTAATTTATTCAAATTTAAAGAAAGATGTCCTCGCAGTTTTTTCTTAAAATATTTCTTTAAGTATGACTTTTCAGATGCTGCCACAAGACAAATTTAGCGATCCAACTCCATGTAATATAAGCATTAGACTGATGCAAAATTTGAAATTTTCGCTCCACAGTGTTCAAACGGTTTCACATCGGGTCCTGATTAGCCTCCGAAAGTTTAAACTCATTTACTAAGAAACTGACACAATTGGCACAAACCATTTGAAGTTTATATGGAAATTACTATGGGAAAACAAAACTTTTTGCTCCTTGTCATTTAGCCTTTTTACATATTTTACTGACAAAAAATTCAATTGCTATTCTTATGGGAATTTTTATCAGCTACAACTTTGCAGAAAATCGTTTTTCAGCCAAACGTCAAATTAAATAGTTATTAATTGTTTAAGAGATTGATAATCTTATGGCAAGATTAAGCAACTGTATCGTGGGCAACACTGTATTCTGCAGTGTGACATAGTAGCCATGATTTTTGTCCTCTATTCAACGCACCATAAACAGCAATGTTGTCAGCTGAACAGATGATTGAGCATTATGTTGCTGAAACTTGTTTGTACTTTAAGCAATGGATAGAGTAGGATCAGAGTTAACACGCTTAAAGTAGTAAAATCACAACATTTGAATTCGCACAAATTATTCGATCGATTTTGTGAAGAACAAATGAGAACAGCTTTTTGCGAAACTGACTTGTGTCTTCTGTGTTTTACGCACCTATGGAAACCTCTAACTCTTTTCTATCAGTTACTTCAAGAATAATCATGTTTTGTCAAGTGAGTGCAGAGTTATTAACAAATGAGCAATTTGTACGACAAATTTAGCATGCCAACCCTGATCATAATGAAGATCTATCATGTGCCACTAATTGAGTTGAAATTGAGCGTTTTATTAAAATTATTCAAACTCATACCAGCTCTGCCAATAATGTCCAAAACAAATAAATAGATGTTCAACTTCCAGGTAGTTTTTCAAAAATATATCTATTCAAATTGTTTTTAAAATCTCTTTTTTTTTGTTTTGTCAAGTGCAGCGATGGAAGAAAATCGCTTCTAGCGATCAATGAACACGTATAAACCCACTGTGCGATTCTTTGCTACTCCCACAGCAAGCGATTCTTTCCTACTCCTAAGCACTAATACACAGGGAATACTGAGAGCCGTGAGTAACAGAGATCTCAAGAGAGTACGCCGAAAGCAAATCATTGACAGGCGCACTCACGATTCGTTTCGCATGCCATGCATTGCTTGTCGTCAATGCAAGTTACCAACTGTTGTTCTCGATGTGTACAGTTTAGGACAAAAGGTTGTTCGGATTATGTACAGTGGACGAGCAACTGTATTCAAATCATGATCATTGGCATGATGATCATGATTTTTTATAGCTTTCCGTTTTGCCTTCTCTACGTCCTACTGTGGAGTGAAAAGGAACTGCTGTACAGTAGCATAGTCATCGTCAAGCCGGATAGATCTGGCGATCGGAGGCAAAAGTGCTTGCGTAGTGAAATTCGGTTTTCTCGGTAGTTTGTATTGCGGAACGTTTTTCGCGGTCGAGTTTGGTGATAAGTGGTAAAATAGAGAAATTCAGTGAGATGGAGCGTGATCCGCCAGTGCCATCCAAAGAAACCCCGCAGAAGAAGAAAAATGATAAACCCAATGTATCCGAAACAATTCGACAGTTATTTGTTTTCGAAAATAAGGAATACCGGTAATTTATTGAGATTTGGATTGGACAACTCTGAAAAAAAATCACATTTCATATCGCGCATTTTGCTCGTTAAAATGTGCACCGGGAAACGTTCCGGGCTGGTACCGGAACCAGTGGACCGACTACCCGGCTATCAAAAGGCCTCAATTCGGCCACATTTTTGGCACACTATCACGGTAATTTATTGAGATTTGGATTGGACAACTCTGAAAAAAATCACATTTCATATCGCGCATTTTCCTCATTCAAATGTGCACCGGGAAACGTTCCGGGCTAGTACCGGAACCAGTGGACCGACTACTCGGCTATCAAAAGGCCTCAATTTGGCCACATTTTTGGCACACTATCACGATAATTTATTGAGATTTGGATTGGACAACTCTGATAAAAATCACATTTCATATGGCGCATTTTGCCCGTTAAAATGTGCCCCAGGAAACGTTCCGGGCTAGTACCGGAACCAGTGGACCGACTACTCGGCTATCAAAAGGCCTCAATTCGGCCACATTTTTGGCACACTATCACGGTAGTCTATGGAGATTTCGATTGGACAACTCTGAAAAAAATCACATTTCATATCGCGCATTTTCCTCATTCAAATGTGCACCGGGAAACGTTCCGGGATAGTACCGGAACCAGTGGACCGACTACCCGGCTACCAAAAGGCCTCAATTCGGCCACATTTTTGGCACACTATCACGGTAGTCGTCGCGCATAAGGCAATGTGTAGCGGAGAACACAGCGCACTAGGTGCAACGTTAGGTTATCGTAATTATTCAGAAAAACGCGACTGATTTTCCAACTCCCAAGTGGAAATGCAGTATTCTTATCATGCGAATCTCGCTTTAAGTCTATAGTCTGTATACGGCAGTGCACCAGTGCGCGCGACTCACGAAACCCCGAATTGACGGGGAATTCGCTTATATATATTTTTTCTTATTGCTTGCAGCCTGCTAGCAACCGTGCCTTGCATCTTCAAGCCCACACTGCTAATGAACAAAAAAGGCAGCAAAATTCAAAAAGAACACTCACTCTCACACCTCACTCTCGTCATGTGAAACACACACGAGTTGCGATTTGTGTACGTAGTGAGCGAAAAAGGTAACTCACTTTTCTGAGCAGGACTCAATCCCTCGATGATTGATTTTCTGTGGGTTGCTTTTGTAGCAACGTTTGATCATGACGGGTGATGATTAACTATTAGTCGTAAAGCGTACAGTTTGCGAGTAACTCTGTTGACGATGAAGTGGAAATCTAATCATGCTCGTTTGATTTCCATCGCTGGTCAAGTGTATACAGTGTATACCATACTATACACCACCTGTGGTTGATGTCACCGGTTTGAACCAAACTTTGCAAAATTCTTATTTTGGAATTCTGAACAAACGAACTTTTTGAGTTTGCTCTTAAGTGCCTAGATTCGTCTGGACACAACCCTGGATTTTCAAGATTTTTAGAAATTTTGTCATCAACTGCAGTTGATATTGCAAGCTGTGATATTACAGCCAGAGGTGGCAACAGTACATTTTTTTTCAAAACCATCGTCCAGAGCAAAAATAAACAGCCAGTACACGAGCGGTCGTGGATTTCTACATTACATGCAAACGGCGGAGATAGAGAATAGGAAAAATGTCGTAGCCCATTATTTTTCAAACAGTTTATTGAAATTACATTTTAGCTGCAAGCTTGCGCGTGACAGTAAATTATCAACTCCCTTATTTACGCATAATTTTAACATGTATGCTTATGGGTGGTTAGTATACATTCTTATCTTATAATTCCATGCAATAAACATCAAATAAATGCTACAATTAGCCAGGAAACCAACAAAATTCTACATAACATAAATTTATGTCACACTCACCACTAGTATTGTTTGCTTCATTGTGCGAAAATGTTCTGTCGCCTGCAGAAAACAGGTTAGAAATGTCAAGACATTTTTTCCGCTTGCTAGTTTGTGTTTGTGTGTCTTCTCTAAGACACTTCTAAGAGCCAAAATCCTGCCTATGAAGCGTCGTACCCCATTTCCTCCCACCAAATTTGAGCCGCCTTTATACGATCGAAAATGTAGGCCACAGCTTTTGTGCCTTGAAGAAGCAAAAGGTCATAAACAAGATTTACGTCTGATTGGAAGCTGTGAGTGCGATTATTTTACTAGCCGAAAAGAGTAGCAGAGGAAATGGACTGACGACGGCGACGGTGGCGATGTACAAACCGAAGAGCAAGGCAAAGTGAAGTTTGAGCTACCAAGAACTACCAACCGTAGGAAATCTCATTTCTCAAGTGAAAGGACTTGACCTCGATTTTCTACGAAATTAGTTTTGCGGGTTAGTGCATGGAAAAATTCCAAGCTGCTACATGTACAGAGACAGTTTCCAAAGGTTAATGCCTTCAGAAAGTTGCAATGTTCCAGCGAGACTTTAGTTTGGCGAATTATAACATGAAAGCCGGAATCGATCAAAAACTGAGTAGCTTTTTATTAAAATCCAAGACTTAAAAAACAGATTCTGAATCAATTGAGTATCGATGAATTACGGACGTGTTTCTTTTCTATTTTAGAATATTTAAAATATTCCAAACCAAATAGATTTGCAAGGATTCATACCCCAACCTTAAAACAAAATCCAAGGTTTGCGGGCAGGGTTGCTTCCACTCACTTGCTATACAAATTTTTTTTTCGGAAGTTTGAAACCATTAGATGTTATAACTATATGTGGTACTTGTAAGTTACAAGAATAGGTTGTAAAGTATGCGTTTGACACATAAAACCTGTCAATATTGCTGTTAGAGCGTCATAATCAGCGATTTTACGATTCGTGAGTGCTCACTTTTAGTGAACGCTCACGAATCAGAAAATCGTTAATGTGGCACTCTCAAACCGAAATTGACAGATTTTATGAGTCAAACGCATACTTTACAACCTCTTCTTGTAGCTTGCAGGTATCATATATCATTATAACATCTAATGGTTTCATAATTCTGAAAAAAAAAAAATTATAGCAAGTGAGTGAAAGCAAGCCTGGTTGCGGGTCGGATTTAGAGCTTCCATACCGGGATGTCCCGGGATGAAAAATCCCGGGATTTTTTCATTTTCCGGGTTTCCCGAATCCCGGGAAAAAAGTTTTTTAATCCCGGGATCCCGTTCATCCCGGGGTTAATTTTTTTAATTCATATTTTATACACAAATTATGTTCCACTGTAGGATAATTCTTCGTAAATGACGTGGAACAAGTCATGATTTAATTATTCGTTTTCATTTGTGAATTTGATTCTTGATTAATATTGGACAAAGTTATGATGGGTGCATGCAAATTTGAAAATAATACAGTTACTTTTATCAAGACAAAAAGAAAGAACCATGCTTCCATTGATTTACTGGATTTTTACTTCATTTATAAAAATAATAATATTGGTAGTAATAAGAATATTTGCAATTCTTCAATGAGAGAAAGAGAGTATATTGAATTCACCTTTGCGAATTATGATTGGTTGAAGTGCAAAAGCTATCGGCTATTTAAAGAGGGTGCATATTCCATGTGGGTCATTCTCCAGTCTGATTCCGTAAAGAACGCAGCACCGTAGATACCAGTGAAAATCATCAGCCCTCCGATCATCCGACCGACGAGCCAGCGAGCCCTCTTGTCGTTCGACGGTTACCAAGGGAACAAGCAAAACCGGCAAGCGAGACTGATCGCCTACTACGATCGAGAATGTGATTTAGAAGTGAAACCCCGAAAAGTCCAACCTCGAAAAAGATCCAGTTTTGCTGTCGTTAAATACAACAATAAAAAGTTCCAAATCTGCTTGAAAACGGTAAGTTATTTGTCTTTCATATCCAGTAGAAATACTTTTTTTTTTATTTTGATTTGTTTGATTTGCAGAAATGGCGGACGTTTGGCAATATTTTACGAAGCTTTCCGCTGATCGTGAAAAAGCACAATGTTCCAAATGTTCACAGCAACTTTCCTGCAAGGGATCATCCACCAGTGGATTATTACGCCACTTGCAAAATAAGCACAAAATTACCCTAAAGCGACCGACATCTGAAGATCATCAACCAACATCTGCACCAACCCCAAGTAAAGTATCGAGACCTGGAGGATCCACCACAGTGATGCAATTCATTAAACGTCAGTCTTTGGAAGAGATTGTAGCACGGCTTGCTGCACTTGACGGGTTTTCAATCCACGCTATAACGAAAAGTGAGTTTATCAGCCAGTCAATTTCCGCTCGTGGCATGCAACTCCCAAAATCAAACACAGCTGTGATGAAACTGGTACACGATTTTTGGAATAAAGCAAAAGATCTCACCAAGAACGAAATTGCAAAGCGAGTAGGAGGGGGTGAATGTATGAGCCTCACTTTGGATGAGTGGACCAGCATCAGTAATAAACGGTTTATCAATGTCAATGTGCACTGCTTCGACGGGGTCATGTTCAATCTCGGGCTGGTTCGTGCTCATGGGTCTCTTCCGGCTGAAAAAATCCGAGAGGCTGTAAACATCGTTACCTCAAGTTTTGGCTTACCACGGACAAATATTGCTGCTGCTACAACTGACGGAGCTGCCGTAATGGTGAAGTTTGGAAGGGAGTCAGAGTTCTGTCACCAACTGTGCTACAACCATGGGCTTCATTTAGTGGTGATGGATGTCCTCCGGAAAGACAACTCTGCTATGACTGATTCCACAGACGATACCGATGATGACTGCAATTATGACGAATACTCCGATGAAGAAACTGACACACCATCTGGTATGTTATTTTTATTAATGTATTTTACTTGAAAATTAGTTGTACTTTTATTTTTTAGCGCTTTATCGTACGCGTTTTGCTGAAATTCTGAGGCATGTCCGAAAAATCGTCAAGATTTTTCGGCAATCACCGGTGAAAAATGGGATCTTGCAAGATAAGATAATCGCTGCTCATACAAAACCGCTGCAATTGATAATTGACGTCACGACTAGGTGGAACAGCACTGAACAGATGGTCGAACGATTCCTACGTGTCTATGAAAGCATCAAGGAGACACTAACCGAGCTTGGACAGCGCAATCCACTGTCTGACAATGACGTGCATAGTCTTCAGATACTTTTTGATGCATTGCAACCAATTAGATTGGTATCTGAAGCAATAGGCAGACGAGATGCGACTCTGCTAACTGCTGAAGGGAGTTTGAGTTTTTTACTTTCGAAACTAAAGCAGCAGAACAACGCAATTGCAAACGAGTTGCATGACGCCATTTATGACAGGATTTGTTCGCGACGAAATAAGGAACTGGTTTCATTAATGAAGTTTTTAAAAACTAAACACATGGGCTCAACCAGCGAAATGCCAACGTGCTCCAGGTCGCAGTTGATGAAATTTATGAAGGAATCTGATTGGTTGCTTAAGATGGTAGAACATGGGACAGAGACAGGAGAATCATCTAACTCTATCAATTCATCGATGGACCGGGAGAACCTAACTCTCCAGCAAGAACTAGAATGTGCTATTAAGGAACATTCTGACCTACACAACGCATCAACTGATTCAGTAGACCGTGGAAAAATTGTATGAGCTAAGCGGAAAATTGTCTAACAACTTGCAAAAACTGTTAGACAATTTAACATCCATTAAGCCTACCTCTACCGACAGCGAGCGAGTTTTCTCGGATTCATCAAATTTTTGTAACAAGAAGCGTTCCTCTTTGTCTGATGCTAGCATGAATGTGCTTTCATTTTTGAAGTCATATTTCAAAAGAATTGATCAGTAGAAATGTACGATTTCGCAGAAATGCATAAAATTAAATGGATAAATAAAAATGTGAGAAGAGGTTTTTGAAATTTGCAGTTGTTTATTTATCCCGGGATCCCGGGATTTCCCGGAAAAAAAGTTTTTGATATCCCGAATCCCGGGATGCTGAGAACCGTCGGGATATGGAAGCTCTAGTCGGATTGCTAAGAGTGACTAACTTCGTCGATTTAAAAAAATAATAATGCAACGCTCTAGCGGAGAATTCAGTCATGAAAAACTAAACAACAAATTTTTGTATCTCTAGGAATTTGAACAAATTTGATATCTTCTCCGGTAAACAATTTCAAGTGTTCAAATTTGATTAGCAAACTATAGAGGTCGTCAAATTTTCTCAACAATATCACAAGTATTTAGTATGAAAGTGCATGTTTTTTATCCTGTAGATTATTATTTTATGTAGGGGAAATTGATGTAATGTCGGCCTAAATGCCCCTAATTTGGACCTATACATAAATTCACCAATCGACGAAATCTTCAATAGCGACCAAAAATATCCATTAGTACCGTCTCAATGACGCGTTCATCTTGATAAAATAAGAAACATTTTCTCAGAAGACAATATAGAGGACATGGCTCTAATGTTGGTCTATGGATCTCAGATTGGGCCCATCGCTAAAAATCTCCTATCAATCAATTTTATCTTGATGAACTAATGGATATTTTTGGTCGCTCTTGAAAGTTTAGTCGATTACTGAATTTATCTATGGGCTAAATTACATCGATTTCCCCTACTTTTAAAGCATCTGTCTATTGCAACCCGAAATCTTAGTATTAAATAATATCCCTCAGTAACCAACTGAGTATGAATATGTATACGTGTATGTGCTTTGGATCGCCAAAACGTTGAAGAACAGTTCGATATCAAACAGCCGCACAGAGCAGAGAATCAAAAATAAAATCCACTCGACCCCGCATAGATCAATAAATTTGCAACAATAGCCATCTGCTCCGAGAACATGATCAAGCTCATGAATGACGCTTTTCGTTTGCCCTATTTGATGAACTTTGTTTAAGGTTATTCTGTGAGAAATTCAGCCCATTTGGTTGAAGCTGGGTAATTTTAAATATCATTAGATTATGAATTAAATATTGTTGAACCCAGGGGGCAACCCAGGAGTAGTGATTAGCATCCATACCTCTCACGCCAAAGTCATGAGTTCAAATCTCACCCCCGGACAAGTCACGAATGACCCAAGAGCGGTAAAGTGACTATAATAATAATAATAATAATAATAATAATAATAATAATAATAATAAAAATAATAATAATAATAATAATAATAATAATAATAATAATAATAAAAATAATAATAATAATAATAATAATAATAAAAATAATAATAATAAAAATAATAAAATTGATTAACCCTCCGTTACTCGCGCTGTTGTACCAACCGGTGGAAACTAACGATTTTAAATTGGCTCACTGATCCTTTAAATTTGTCGAACCTCTTAACGGAAACCCTTTATGAAGAGTACTTTGCACTGATGAAGTCTGCAAGTAGTAGACAAGATACGTGTATCTGTCAAAAGATAAGCAATTATAACGGAATTTAAAGGAAATAAACCAACCCACTCAAAGCTCTTGGCTCACTACTTGACCAGCCTAATGGTCGCAAGCAAACGATCAACGTACCCCATTCTAGTCAAAATTCTAGTACTACACTATGTTTGTTTTGATTCACTATGAAAGTTTGACAGATAAAATTAGGGGTTCGCGGATTTTCCTATGTTTCGAGGGGTCCATCGATTTGCTTTGGACCGAAGAGAGTACCATAGCTGAGTCAAAAAGTTGAGCACGTTTTCTTTAGGACCTTTTAGTCTTAGAGTTGCCTCTATGGTTGTACTTTGTACAACACATATGGGTTGTCCATTGCCATTTTATTGCTGAGCTACCAATCGATCTGAAACCAACGTGTATTCTCAAAAATCAAAAAACAGTAAACCCCCGAAAAATGCGGATAATAGGGAACATGTAATTGAAAACCGCGAAAACGGTGTTCATATGGGATCAAACTTAATTGGTTACAACATGGCATATCTCCTGTTCCTGCCCAGATACAAAGTCACTGTTGTCAATGTTCAAGAGATTGTAACCTTTTCGTTGATGGACAGTCGTTCAGAATTTACTCACTACGTAGTGCTAGCATACATGTGAAATTATCGCATGTGATATATCTCGAGATCCTGACCAGATAGAAAGTTACTGACTTCGGCACAGTTGTTCAGGAAGCCAACATCTTTTCGTTGGTGGACAGTAGTTCAGAAGTTTTTCACTACGTGGCACTAGATATTTACTGTATGTTGTTAAAGGAGTCAAGACCTATTGGCTGGTGGACAAATGTTCAGAATTTTGCAACATGCAACATGCGCAACTCTCGCATATGCTATTGATCGAGATCCTGACCTGGTAGAAAATTACTGTCTTCGGCAAAGTATTTCAACGAGACAAGGTCTTTTCTGGTCGACATGAGCTCAGAATTTTCTGACTGCGCAGTGCTATTATACATGTGCAATCCTCATATATGATATATTTTGAGATTCCGAACAGCTAGAAAATTATTGTCTTCGGCAAAGTTTTTTCCGGATGGTAAGCTGATTAGTTCTGATTTCTTTCGCTTTGTTGCGTTAGTATATATGTGAATTTTTATTTATACTGAATCAAATGCAGCTTTATTATTTGGATATGATAAGGAGCTAGATACCCTCAAATTATCCAATATAGGTTTCTACACGCAAACCAAAAATCTATTACAATGAATGTTAGTTCCGTTTCCTATCATCCTCTGTTCATGAACATCGCAACGAATGTTAGAAATTGACCATGCAGGCGATGTAATGGTTTTTTATCTTTTTTTATTTCGTGTTCCATCTACGCTTTCGACTATACCAGTAAGCTTGTAGAACGACGCACATTGTAGAACATTGTAGAACGACGCACACACTTGTCTCGAATCTCTCCAGCAGAAAAAGCA
Organism: Ochlerotatus camptorhynchus; assembly: GCF_037179485.1. NCBI lineage: Eukaryota > Metazoa > Arthropoda > Insecta > Diptera > Culicidae > Ochlerotatus > Ochlerotatus camptorhynchus. The sequence goes on from NW_027040773.1 coordinate 1,922,811, forward strand.
TACGAAGTCGAGCATGCGAGAAAATGAGCGCTTCATGTTTGCTTGTAGGCTAACCATATTCAGAAGCATAGAAAGACCAGTGGAGAAAGCACAGGTCTGATAGTCGCAACGTCCGTGGTTCGAGTCCAGTCGGCAACCTTTTTTCTATTTATTTCGACATAATTAATTTCACTCACTAATACACTCCACATTTTTCGGTCTCCAATTTTCTTACATCGGACCGCAGCTAGGTATATCGCATCCTCGGTTCATGCGGTCTCCACTAACATCCTCTGATGATGAATCACACATAATTGTAAGCGAATCTTACATCCCCCGGTTGGGTGTAAATTTTTCTATTTTCGTCTTATTCAGTGCGAAACATCGAGCTAATTTTTTATTCATTATGGTTTTTTTTTTCTCTTCTATAACGTAATATATTTTAAGTAGATTTTATCCACACATGATATTAACAACCTTATCAACTAGACATCTTCATCAGCATTATCTGTTGCAAAAGTGCTGCACAGCATTGTAACCGTAGCGTGTTGTTTACATGTACATCCTTTGTATCTACCACAGCATGAGCATGAGAATGGACATGATTGAGCGCCCACGGTTTCTACTCTGTTATTGCCAGATCAACTGTAATTACACAAAGAACCAATAGACGATGCTTGGGACTCACAAACATCCTCCTCAAACTAGGCGTTACCAGCGCCGGCCGCGCCCGAACGCAGGTTAAGAAAGGAATGGGTAGGAATATGTTGACGTGACACTCGCTTTGATGGAAGCCGAGAACACCTCTGCACTTCCACGATGAATCACTGGGATGTTGGTTCAGATGTTTGGGTTTACAGCAGGGCTCGTTTTGGTAAACGATAAGCTGAATTGATGTCCTAATGATCATATAACGCGAAAAAGCTTGGGATTGAACCCACGGTCTTCTGCTCAGTAAGCAAAAACGTTTGACACAAGGCAAATGAGCTCCGCGGAGCTCCATTTTTATCATCGAGTTGCTGTTAGTTTCATGTAGTCATATTGACAAATAAAATTAATGACAAATATATATCGTACGTCACAACAAATTATTGTCCGTTCCGTTCAACCCGAATTATATCAGTAATGTTTCTTTTACGATAGAGGCCCGGGATAGATCAATTCAGGCTTGGGTGCTAACCGATGATCTTTTGCTCAGTAAACAAAAATAGTTGCTCTAAAGCCACCGTGCCATTTACATCACAGCAAGCTACTACCGACGATAAATCAAGCCCGGGTTAAAATCAATTCAAATAAAATGACGCCCTCGAAAGCAGTTAGCAATGATTTTTCAAACCGGATCAAACCCTCACATTTTTTTTTCGTTCAACTACAGCCGCATAATCAGATATGATAAACTTTTCTTCCATATCACTTCATTTCTTCCGACTGGCATGCTCATCACCGATCAGCTATAGACCAAGCTCAAAAAAGGGCATTTTATTCCATTTCCCCTTGAAACCACTCCGTGCACAAAAACAATGCTCATCGCAAAAACCCAACAATAGATTAGCGTGGTCGAGTCACACCGGTAACAAAGGGAAGCGAGAGCACACCAAGCACCCAAGCAACAGGGGGGAAACAGCTGCACAAACCTTTCCAAATCAAATCATCGCGCCCGGGACATAAAACCAACAAAAAGCAAACACCGAAAAACTACACGCCAGCAAGGACAGGCCGGACTCAAAAAAATAAAACAAAATAAAATCACGCAGCGGAGCAAACACACAACCGTTCTTGAGTGTTACTCAAAGCGCACGGCCGAAATGTAAGTAAATTACATAAGTATACACGCACGCTCTAGAAATTTACGCATACGTTTATGTAGATCAACTACGACCCCTATGGAAGTTGGAAAATCTCTTTACGCTGAGGCTCGAGTAACTCAGGCTGCTTTACTCAGTTGCCTGGAGAAATTTCCAATAGCTTAGGTCACTCTGCGCTGAGTAACCTAAGTTTTTAGAAATTTGTCCATACAACTGAGTAAAATCAGTGTTCACTCGGCTGTCGACAAAAGCAGGCCACTCTCGATGTGTGCCACGCCATTGTGTGGTCCTCCTCATTGTTCTTCATCAGCAGTTCTTTCGGTCGATGCGTCGTCGACTTTGGAAAGCAACCGTTTCGTGATGAGTGTGTGAGTGCTGACCACGTTTTGCGTCCATTGCTGCAATGGAAGCGCTCTGCCCCCCGATGGCGTAATTGCCATATAAGGATATCACTGGAAGCGGCTCCAGTTCTGATGGAGGAGGCTTTTTGGATAGCGGAAGATAAAGTGTTTATTGTGTTGTATCTTTTGACTATAGTTTTAACCCGAGTAGCACATTTTCATCACAATAAGTTACAGCAACTTGTTGATGACTGAAATAAGTCGTATATAGTTCTACAATTGATTTGTGACAAGCGTGCTACTAGGGAAGATGTATTGTATAGTGAACAAGAATCCTTGGCTCTGTAAAGTTAATTCGTTTGAGCCTGATCAAATAAATTAATAAACAACTAACTGAGTAAAAGTGACTCACTCTCTGAGTAGTCTCATTGTCCATGCACACGAAAATACACGGATTTATTTTTGTTCTAGATCCCTCGATAGGACCTTTTGAAATTAGTCTTCTAATTCTAATAGTATCTTGAATTCATCATTTTGAAAATCAATCACCATTTCAGATCTCTTCAGATCTGATATTCAAAGCTACAATTTTGAAATTGACATCATCATTGCTATAGCAGATTATCAGATTTTTGTGGAAAAAAAAAACAAACATGCAAACAACTGCCGTTGATATTGAAAGCTGTGATATCACAGCTCGAAATATCAAGTTAACACAGCTGCAAATCTCACCAAACTGTGGTGAGATTGAGTTTCATGATTTTTACTGTACACCTGAATTCAACCGAAACTTTCGTAAAGATTAGCAGCAATCGCTTCGTGTCTGCCATCGTTGAAAAAAAAAGATATCATTATCATACCTTCTCTTTCTAAGAAAACGAGGTGCAACGGGATCAGTTTTACATCGATTCAACTCTCAGCTTCAATTTTACACGTTGGGAATAGTCTCGCAATATTCAAGCTTGGAAAATCAATACCAAGCATGCTATTTTGCTCCAATTCGCCTTGACACCAGTCCTGAAGTGACGTTTCTTCACACACGTTTTGACAGTTCCTTATGGGGTTTTGCGTTGGAGTGAGAGAATAAGAAAAAGTCCGCCATGTTTCACACATAGACTGACAGTTACATATGAGATTTCTCCATAGGAGTAAAGAGTTACAGAGCTCTCGTCAACGCCAATACCACTAATGATTAAGCCATCGATGTCTTGAATACACCATTTTGAAGATCAGTCTCTATTTTGGAATTGAAATTGTCATTGCAATTGCAATAAGATTTCTTTAAAATGATCGAACATTATATCAATGAAACACCATCTTGACTCCACCATTTTTAAGATCTACTGCCATCTTGAATCATCCATTTTGTCCATAATCTACCAAGTTGAAATTGAAATTGTCATTGCAATTACATCAATATTGCATTCAGAAAGATCAACCATCTAGAATCCACCATCTTGAAAATTATCAACTATCTTTCTTTTAGTTTTAGATGATACCACTACTTAAAAGAGCTTTTGGTGTGGGGGTTAGTGGTGGGCCTATAAAAGAAACCATCTAATTATAAATTTTCCTCCAGGCGATCTAAGCTTTATCAAAACAACACATAAGACCCATTTGAGTACTATCTCCTCGAAGAACCTCTGCGTTTTGTTTCAGACTTGACAAATATGTGCTCCTTTCCACTAAATTTCTTGGATAATAATAATACGAAAGTTGGCTTTCAGAGCCTTGCCAAACTCTAAAACATCCTCACATAAAGCATTCCCACTCTACAACCTCAGCACGTAAATCCAACCGGCACAAGTTGAGCTGATTAAATTTCTCAAGTGTCCTTCATAGCACAGCAATTTTTTCTCACTCTCGTCATCACCCTCGACGCCTCTTGACGCATCTCAGCGCCCCACTAGAACTAATTTTTATCTCACTTTGCACCGTTGATTCTGGGGCCTAGTAGCGTTCGCCCCTCAGTGTCAGTGAGTGTGGTAAGCGAAGAATAAGTTATGAGTCGCTTCCATGAATAAATTTGCATAGATTTTCACCGGCAACTCCCAAGGTGGCGCCTTTTTTTATCTACCTCTCTTCATCCCACTTCTGATGGTGTTACATAGTAGTTGTTCCCGGGCGGACCGACGTCAAAGCCATCAGCACATATTTCCGCATAAACTTTCGCACCTGACCTCTCTCCCCGGAGACATTATGCTGATTGGTAACGGGCACGAGCACGTCCAACTTCGCCATCCGGGCAATAATAAGTGCGATTGTATGCGGTTTGGTAAGGAAAAATGCGATGGACGTAAATTTGCGACACTTCTTCGCTCTTGGAACGATTCCTCTCACTACATATCTACAATGTGCAGTCACTGTCCGGAATCCGGAATTACCTGCCGTACTGGCTCTTTGTGTCCGATAATAGGGGCTATGAATGCCAAGAACTTCTCCATAACTTTTCCGTTTCTTGCAGCTCAGCGTTTCATGGGACATTCTTTATTGAATAAATTTGCGTCTTGTTGCCCGTAACCTTCTTGCCATCTACAAATACCGAAGCTCGTTACACCTTTGAAACGTCGTTTGGAACTCTGCAGGACGGAAAGTGTGTGCATTTCCTGATCGATCGACAAGTTTCACGGTTCACACACACACATAGACTGTATTACAACGAAGCCACCATCCCGGGAAGGGGGCACGATTTGAATTTCAAAGTGGCAAAAGCTCCCACGAGGTGAATTCCTCCAACACCTCATGAACGCAAATATATACATATATCCATACCTACATACAGTCAACCGTGTATGACAATGGAAAACCTACTTAGTAGGGGGTAAACTTCGAATAAGGTGATATTGTTGATGCCTTTAAGGCGGCTTTGTGAGAAAATTGCCACATAAAGATGAAAATGAGGTTTTTCACTTTCCGCCAAAACGTGGGGTCGTGTAATCGGAAAGCGATCGATACGTGGAATTTGGATGGCACTTTTGCAAGATTTGGTGGATTCAATGAAAATTCTTGCAAAAATACGACACCACTGTGTGCTGCGTCAATTGAAGTCGGTTGTTTTGCAGGAAGGTTCAGTGGCACTCAAATATCGTTTCAGTTGCGCTAGACAAGAAAGTTTTCAAATTTTATAAATTAATATTTATTTATGTTTTAGTTGAGAATTAATGTTGTACGTTTTCCTTCGATTAACCTGAAGGAATTCAATTTTGAAATCTGTGTGCGCTTTTTGCAAGCAATCGGTGACCATTTTATGATCGTAACAACACTTGCACATTTGTGCAATTTTCGATAATGACATTTTGAAAAATGATAAATCCTTAATTTTAACAGATTCGTAGAAAAATTTCCTATCCATTTGCGTATTCAGAATTACAATCCATCATCTCTGGATCAAAATCAGACCACTTTCATGCCGCGACCGACTTTGGATTCTGAAATTGCACTGCCAATGCTACCTTAGAAATATATTGTAGGGGAAATGGCTCTAAGATTGGGCCCATCGCTAAAAATTGGCTATTAATCAATTTTATCTAGATGAAGCGTCATTGGGACGGTACTAATGGATATTTTTGGTCGCTATTGAAAATTCAATCGGTTGCTGAATTTATGTATGGGTCCAAATTGGGGGGATTTAGACCGACATTAAATCCATTTCCCTTATGTTAGATTTTAATATATGGGAACTGACATCAGATTGATGACCTTGAAAAATGTCCAAAAAATACACTTTATCAAATTTATAGTGGTCCTAAAATAAAGTGACTAATAGTGACCTATTGAAGATTAATAAAGTGTTCAGATACATTTCCAATTGTTTGGCTTGTTTGGAATAAAAATCCATCTGCTATTGACAGAGTTATATGTGGTCAAAACCTGACCTCTTTTCGTAATGCGGTCGATTTTGGTTTTTTGCAATTGCACTCCCAATATGTTGCCGAAAGACGTAATCCTACGTCAAAATCAGAGTAAATTTGGATGCTGCATTGAATTACTTGTAATTTTTCTAATTGAATGTCAGGGGTTCCTTGAAAATCCTGACATTGCTGAAAATTATGATCGTATAATATTGCGGGCAGGGTTGTTAATCGATAACTCGATAACGTCTTTTCGTTAACGTTTGCTATGGTAATTGCAGGGTTGCAACAGTTGTGGTTCAGAATAACTGTCACCGATTTCACAAACATGCAATTCTTAATGGGTAAAATGGGTAAGCGTTCAAATGTATATCTGGAATATACAGATATCAAATAATCATGCAAGCGTTCAAACGATATGACCATTTTTAAAAGTGACAGTTATTCCAAATCACTCTTGCTCACTGGAAATGCTTGTGAATAAAGAGGTGAAAGCCTAAGCTCTTTCATATTTATATAACTGTGAAGCAGCTGTAAACTGTACAGGAAATTTATATCTGTAACTGTAACTTGTTTGGTTTTGTTTGCTATTCTGATTAAAATCATATATTTAATTATCTTAAAGAAAAATCGTCATGCTCACACCTTTGTACGGGTAAGAGGTGGGATTATCATTATCATCATTATCATCATTAGATGTTTTGATACGGTTTTATTGTAAATAAATCAAGGCTGTGAAGCCAGGTAAAAATCGATTGACTCCGTCTTGAGAGTGACGAGTGAATTTTCATTTTAAAATTCCCGGTTTCCCAGTATGATTTCATAAAACTGTCCGGTTTTAATATTCAGATAAAAGCGAAAGAGTTCAAAAGCTGCTTGGAAAATTAAATTTGTGACACTTTCTAGTAAGCCTCATGTTTCAGGCCAGCCCAAAATTCATGTTTTCAAAGACCCATAATTTACTGAGAAATAGAGACTTTTTCATGGTCACTAGGCTGAACATTTGTGGCAGGTGCCATATTATAAAAATCAGGATGTAAAAAGTTGTACATTAATTGAAATTTTTCAAACACCATCGAATTACCCCTTGACGCATGAAGCGTTCGCAAAAAGTTCACTCACCGAAATTTTCATTAGATGGTAAATGAGTTCTCTGTACCATTTCGGGCGCCAAAGCGTAATTCGACAGCCAAACGAAGAGTCTAACCAAACCACGCGTAAACGCACGGACATCGACCTGCACAATTCTGCTTTCAGGATTTGTTGACCCGTCTCATCCTTTCATGCACTTCGGGTGGGAAGGGAATTGGCATATGTGTTAACGTGATAGAAGGAGAATGCTTTCCTTAGTATTTTTTTTACAAAAAACTAGTATGCGTGAAGGCGATTTTTTGAACTTTGTGAAAATCAACTTCGTTGATTTCACGTAATTTCCAGCGACGAAGATTGCAATTCTTGCGCCTAATCTGAGGACCTTCAGACTTGATTCTTTCACTTCGTTCTGGTTTGTGGAAGAGGCGAGAGCGGTCCGAGTTTGGTCCGAGGTGAATTAGTAAACGTGAAATTGTCTTTAAGTTTGTTAATTTAGATTTTTTTTTATAAATTCCCTCGATTAGTTCGTTAGTTTTCGAAATTAAAGCAGAAAGTGCTTAGTGCGTTAGTTCGGCGGTTAGGAGTGTGCGAAGGTGTTTTGAAATCGAGGTAATTTTGTGTGCATAACTTTGTTCAGTGGGCAGATGTTGAATGCCACACGACGGAATTTCTCTTTGGCAAGTTGCGAAGCTCGTCACACCACCCACATCAGTCAGCGGCCGTTTTCGACCCCATTTTCCAGCTTCGAAGAACACCCTGTGGTACCAGAGGCCGGAAAAGGGCAGCGCCCTAGGCACAGCGAGCAGCAACCCACTGGTTTCGAACCGGTGACCTCTTTCTCCAGCGGCAACCACTTTCCGCAGTTTCCCGTCGACGGTGACGACCATCGATGCGACGGCCGTACCCTGTCTAGGTAGAAGACCACAACTCAGCGTGTGAGGCGTAGTTGGAAAACGACATCGGCTATGTGCAGTCCGCAGTAGCATAGTTTCGGAGTCCGTAGGAGTATCGCGTGTGGTACACGTGGGTCCAACCGGCATCATCGAGCAACCGCCAATTCCTCCACGCAAGTAGCGAGTCATAACGTGAGTAACATGCATGATCACAAAATTCCCATGCGCATGGTGAGTTAAAGCCCCTAGCATAGCATAACCGCTAGCGTATCCGCTGTTCGTTCAGCCGTTACCCATTCTGATCCGTGCAAGCGTCGGTAACGCCAAACAGCTTTTTGTAGCACACACAAAATGAACACCATTCGTCGCACAGCACACTAAATAAATACCGCCAGAAGAAGAAAGAAGAAAAGGATAGCTAACTAGAGGGAATGAATTTGAGATAGACCTAGAATAATAAATTGTCGATAACGTAGGAGTACGAAAATAAACCATGAAGAACAAGAGGTAGTTTGAATATGAATAGGATGCGTTTTCAATAAACCAACACACTACACCCGAGCAAAGTAAAATATCAAATTGATAAAAAGTTCTATTCTGTAAGCCATACAAATTTATTTCATAAATTTCAAATCATGTCCGAGATTTTGATATCAAAGCCTTACGCTGATAACTGAAATATGATTAGGGATTAAAAGCACTATTTTTTATTGTTTCAATGCGAATAATATTTAAAGTTTTGAACTAAACTTGCATCGTTAATAAATATATAGTGAATTTTTCATGATAACAACTGATAGCAAAATTGATCAAGGCTGATAACTTAATAAGTTATGCGATAACAACTGAAAACAAAATGATATCTGGGATAACAAGACTTGTTATCTAGATGATATCGGGTTGTTATTCTACTTTGCTCGGGCAGATAAAAAGTTTTTGTTCATCATTTCCCAAAGTGATCTAGAAAAGCGAATGTAAGGCTTTTCCACGTTTCCGGTCGTTTTCTTTTGAAGTTTTTGCAGAGTTTTACTGGGGGAGTTGGCCCCGAAACCAACCAGGATATCTCTCTATTCGAACGGGATCCGTTCGAAGTGTTGTGTCAAGCCTGCCCGTGATGATAAAATCCGCGAGAGCAATTCAACGGTGGCAGAAATCGTTTTCGTGAATGCTTCATTCTTTTTATTGATTCTTTCACGACCATAGGTCGTGGGCATTCCCGTCCTTACCGTAATCGATCAACAGCCAACTTGCTTCCTGCTCGTTCATTTGGGAAAAACAGAACCTTCCCTGAAAGGTCTCATACGGTTGGGCAACCCTAGTCTCGGTAGATGGTCTCCCTCGGGAGTGGCGCTTAAGCCATTTTTACTAAAAACGGGAAACTCGTAAGGCTGTCGGGTTACACATTATCGGACTGAACTAATCATTAGACCAAATTGTAAACTAGGAATGATTGGATCAGTAAATTGTTTTAGAATACTTGAAAAAAAAAATGAGATCACAGAAAAATTGATAGGGGAATTTACGTATTCTCGTCAATCTAAGCAGCGTCCGCACTTCTATTAGCATTTTCACAGCGTCACGCACATATATGACGTGTCTGTTTGTTTCAATTCATCTGCTGCTTGCTTCTCTATCCATTCCTATCGACAGAATTCTTTAAAACTGTTTGAAAGCGTTTTTACAACGCTCTAAACTTCTCAGGTGAGTGTGACTATTGTCGGCAGCCTCTTTTTCTTCGGCAACCTTCCCATTAGAACTGCGTGTTAACCAGCTGTTCTATTATCGGCAACTCGAAATCAGCCCCATTTTGTAGTACGTATGCTTCATTTGAAGAAAAATCTGGCATAACAGGATTGCTCGGTCCTACAAATATAATCAGATTGAAGCTGAAAGACTAAAGAATCGTTTGGATACATTCAGGGAAGTGTGTTGATCGTAAAACATAGTGAAATTAACGTTTAAATTTTGGTTGCCGAAAACAGTCAATGGGTGCCGAAGCCGACAATTACCCTATATCAATAATTCATGCAAGTTATCTAACTTTATGACCGTTTTGTATATTGACAGTTACTCCACCTCACTTTGTATAGTTTTATGCTAGGTATGGCAAAGACACATAATAGTCACCCCTCGGTTGCCACCCTTCAGTTTCATGCTGTTAAACAAAGCAAATCCGTCCATGAGCTGAGCAGGACTCTCTTGTAACGACAGTATCTAGTTGTTCGTTTCTCGTAAACTCGTTCGTTTCTCGAAAGATCGCTTCCTGCGCCAGCGAGTATGTTTGGATTATTATTTGACCTTTATTTGTATTTGTAAGTGATGTTTCAATGAAAAATGAACAGCTAAATCATCAAGCAAAGAAGACGGTGCTCTACAATCAAGAATTAAAGAACTCGAGGAGCAAGATGAAAAAGCAAAGGTAATCTAAGAAATGTTGCTAAGCATTTTATTTTCATATTTTTTTACCAGGAACATGACGGAAATGGCCACACAGTTGAAGAACACCCGAATAAAACTACAATCTTAATGTATGCAAATTCATCCCCTACAAAAAGCATCGTATAGCTCCCAAGCCATGAAACGTATTTTTACAGAGAACCAACAATGCGTTCTTTCCGGAATAGTTGTAAAGCCTTAACGATGGAGTGACAAAACCGTTGGACGATGATTAAAATTACAATTTGATTATAGTAAAGGATATAAAGAGCTACGCAAAATAGGACATCCATTAGTCAGTCGAAGAAGTCTTCGTCAGCGACTTGAGGCATTTCAATTTTTTCCAGGTATTTTTTTTTTCATTACGGGGTCAAATCGGGCCAACCTTCATGTTTTTGACGTAGGATTACGTCTTTCGGCAACATATTGGGGGTGCAATTTCAAAAAACCAAAATCGACCGCGTTACGAAATGTGATCAACTCTGTCAATAGCGGTTAGATTTTGATTCTTAACAAGCCAATCGATTGGAAGTTTTTCTACAAATCTGCTAATATAAACACTTTATAGATTTTCAATAGGTCAATATTGAAAATAACACAAATGTCCAACTGATGCAAAGGTGATCAAAATTATTACCGATTGCCTGTAAAAGCGCTTTCCCTTGCACGGATTTAAAAATCAGTTGCTCGTCGTGAGCCACTGAGGGCCATCTATGCCAAGCGCGTCACCCTCGTTCCAAACAACATACAGCTCGCCAGCCTCATCCGTGTTGAATACCCTTATGGCTCAGCAATACTCAACCATCACGACAAAACGGTTCTTTTCAGGAGCACCATAAATTATTGTTGTTTAAGAGATAATTTTCATTAAACGATCGCTCGTCTTGCTGCCAGCCCGATCGCCTAAAAGCTCTTTGATAATGTACCCAGTAACCAAACGTTTGTGGTCAAATGCGCAACAGACCAAATACCACATGACCTTGTCAATTAATCAGAAACACTTCGAATTAAGGTAACTTTTTCTCTAGGACGCTATAAAAAGCAAAAAAATCTCCAATTTATATGATTGATCGCGAATGCCTCGCGATTGGAAAATCTTAGCTAGCATGCAATTTCTCCAAACAATTTTCGATTTTTTATTATCTACTAGCTGAGTGTGCCCGGCCTGCTCGAGATTCAATATTAACTTGAGTGTATGTGCCAATTTAAAAAAAGAGCACGCTATATTGTGCATAGCTCCCCCCTCTTATCTAAGGGGCAACCCCCTATGACCTCACATGCCAAATTTGGTTCCATTTGCTTGATTAGTTCTCGAGTTATGCAGAAATTTATGTTTCATTTGTATGGGAGCCTCCCTTTACAGAGGGGGAAGGGTCTCCAACCATCATAACCCTGCAAAAAAAAAAAACACTGCATACAAATTTTCACGCTGATCGGTTCAGTAGTTTCCGAGTCTATAAGGGTCAGACAGATAGACAGAAATTCATTTTTACATATATAGGTTGAATAGTGGTAAACGTGATTACCTCTCATCCCAGCAGGCCTGGGTTCAATACCAGTCGGTGCCGCCGGGATGTTCTGAGGCATAACATCTCTGATCACGCCTTCCTTCGGATGGGAAGGAAAGCCGTTGGTCCCCGGTTCATGAGTTGATGGGTCGATAGGTAGGGTCTAGGTGTGGGAGCTGCTCCCCGTCGGTAGCATTGGTGTTCAGCACGGAAAACAAATCAAGGAAAAAAAAAGGTATTCCTGTTGGAATTTTCGACCTTCTTCAACACAAAGTTCGCAGTTTTGAAAAAAAAAAACGAACTTGAATGTGGATTAGTTATTGATGAAATGACTTTGATCCAATGTCTAAAACAGAATTGGGATACGTGACTTTGGGAGATCCTACCGAAGTTGCAAATAATGCCCTGGTGGTTATGTTGGTGAGCGTGTGTAGTCGATGGAAATAAGTTGTTGGATACCACCTTACAAGTTATTCGGTCAACGGCGATTTGATGAAATCAGAAGTTCTAAAAGTTATCAACAAGGCAGAAGATACTGAGCTCAATGTACATTTTGTTACAAGTGATTGTGATGCATGTAACAAAAAAATTTGGACAGAGTTTGGAAACAAACTGGAAAACAATCTGCCAGCAACAACTTCACTCTTCCTCATTCCATCTCGGTTCATTGAATATGTTCCGGACCCGTGCACGTTTTTAAATCAGCTGTAAGAATGCAGTAAGTATCTCTCATATGACGTAGGAATCTCCGATGCAAATTTATCCTGGTCATAGATGTGTATGTGAACTAGAGATGAAGTAGAGATGGGCGATCTGCTCCTGAGATGTTCTATTGACCCGATTCTATAAAGTGAGCTGATGACCCTTGGTTCATTTTTTAGGAACCGCAGCTCATCAGCTCACTGATGTCACAAATTTAAACCATTCAATCCATCGCTCATAGCAGAACTTTTGAAAAAAGGACTCATTACTCCACTTACGCCTTGAACAGTCCCCGCGTAAACCAAGACGCGCGCGTAATACAACATGTGCCTACTAATCGACAGCACCAACGGTAAAAACAAACTTCCAAGTGGCTATTTGGGAGAGGGAGAGAGAAATATGTACATGTGCTACACGATGTTAATTTTCTACTGGTATTATCCAATTTATTAATGTACCCGGCTCTTATTGCTGATGTTATTCCTCCAGCATATGTGCTCTCACCTCTCCTTCCATCATTCTCTGGGGGAGCGGAAGATCCACACAAAAGCAAATAACCCAAAAGCGAAATGCAGCTCTCCAGCTTATCAGCTCAGTTCCGGATCCAAATCATCTATTATCAAATATTTTAGGATAACAACTCTCCGACCCGTCCAGCTCTCGAACCCGTCCAGCTCTTCGGATCTTTTTTTTTCTCTCGATTCTTCTGAAGCCGAGAATAGTGGGAGAAATTCTGCTGGAGAATTAACATCGGAAATATGTGCGTGATAATGTTTGCACCATTGAGCAATGGCAAAATAAAAAAATTCTCAAAAATTTTGTCTTCGAGTTTTTTTTTATTTATTCAAAGGGGGGATGTTTCTCAGAGTCTTAAACTATGTTAATCATCGATCGAGTTTCCACTTGCTGCAATTACGGCCTTCACACGCTTCCGGAATGCACGGCAGGTTCTAATAATGTAGTCTGGATCCATTTCTCTCCAGGTACGGGACAATGTTTGTCTGAGGCTTACTGTACTCGGGTGGCGTTTAGAACAGGCCTTGGCCTTCATGACACGCCATATTGAGTAATCCAGCAGATTAAGATCGGGGCTGGATAGCGGCCACATATCCTTCGCAGCGATAACCCTCGGAACCCGAGCTGACCTCGGGCAACCTGTGGCCACCTTCGCAGATAGTTGTCCTTTCTTTTCTCGGTCTAAAACCCTTTTGACGGTCCACCGGGACACTTCCACGGCGCTTGAAATATCTTTTTGCGTCATTTACGCGTGGGAAAAATCACGAATACGCTGCCACTTCGTCATGGTGCAACTGTCAAACTAAGTAAATCATTTTCTTTTATACACAGCCTACTACCACAAACGAAGTGACAGACGGAGCGGCTCGAAATTTGATTTGACGCACTTACATTTACAATTTTCGAGTGTACCTCACGGCAACACTATCTACTCATATGTACTAGATTAAACTAGGGGGTACCGCCTGTTATCTCTTTTTCTCTATCGAAAATTGAAAGGGAGAGCCTGTTGTCAAACAGCATGTCATTATATCGCTTCTTTTGTATAATGAAAGACCATAAGCCAAAATGATTAGGGATGAACACATCGGGTTAACATTTGCTTACAAGGAAACGATGTTGAGCTGTCAATGACTCGCGCTTGTTACAATTGTTGCTACAGATTTCTTCAGTCCGTGCTAGAAGCCTAAGTCACAGTCATTCGCGACCGAGAAGACATAGACATCGTTGTTGGACGCCAAACAGAACCCGGCCATACTCGGTATGCTGGTATACATTCACTCCTCCGTAGCGGAACTGGAAGGATCCACCCAAGCTGCCGGATATCAGTTTTGTCTGCTCCAGCTTCTTCTTATTATTCTGCAGAACCAGACAGTGCGAGTACTGGTCGTGTTTGCCAAACCAACCGGTGGAATACTAATCTGAAAGCCGATTTCTTAGGCACGTTGCATTTGTCGCAGTAGATCGTCACTTGCCGCTGCACTTTCATGGAGCGGATTACAATCGCCGTGGCAGCAGTTTCGTCGTACAGATCGATCACTGGATCGATATCAACCCGATAGGTATGGCCGACATGCTTCGCGTAGTGACGTTCGCTCATGTCACGGGGAATCCTTTCCGAACAGGCGGCGCATTGAAACTTCTGTACGAATCGATCGGGACATAGGATTTGATGTCACCCTTTTGTCTCTTGCTGCCTCGACTGCTCAGCCTCTTCTTATTCATCATTCAAAACATTTTCCGGTACGGGTGCGGGTAGTGGATGTCCCTGTCGAATTGGTTGATTAGACGAGATCATCGTCATCGACAAGTACCAGTTATCAAACTTTCCAGTTATCATGCAGATGAAGTTTTCAACGGAGTAATCCCTTCCACCTATGCAGCACAAGCTCGGTTAACAAGCTGCGGCAAGCTTTTACGTCGATGCAAATGGGAAATTGGAATTCAATCTGAAATTGAAAACCAACCCTAATAAAATTGTTATGGTTATTTTGCTTAACGACGATAATACCCCAAATCCAAACCATTTGTTGAATAGTTTTATTATTTGGGTTTTCGTTCATGTATGGTAGTTTTTATTAGGGAAACAGTAAAAAAAAAGTGGAGGCGAACCAGCCCAAGGCTGAAAGCCTCCCTAATAAAGATAAATTAATTAATTAAAAAAAAGTAGTTGTTGAATATTACAGCACATAAGCTGCACATAACATATACACATTAATCCAGTCAGTAATGTTTTACTGGGTTTTTGAATTGCGGACTGTTCGAAAAAAGTTTAAAACTCTGCAGGAAATTCAAAAATATGAAACTTTTTCTGAACTTGTACAGATAAAGTTCTGTTAATCTCATTTCTTTTTTTTTTTCCTTTGATTTGTTTTTCGTCGATCTGGTTTTCCGTACTGAGCACCAATGCTACTGATAAAAATCCCCTTATACCTTTTGGCAAATTTCCATTGCTGATTATTCATAAAATGTATAAGGCTACCACCAACCAATTTGTTCCGAACGGCCGGAAGACCAAGCTGAGGCATGGGATGCTCACTATGCCCCAATTGTTCACTATGCCCCTCTTACCCCTGCCATAAAATCACAACGAAAATCATGGTATATGAGAAATGTACAATAAAAAAGGGGGCTTGTTAAGCTAAGCATCTTAACAATAAAAAAATTGATTTTTGTCGAACAAATTTGATCTCATCAAATTAATTTTCGTTGATAATTGTATCGTTAAAAACGAAATTTATTATTTCTTCTTTCCAATAATTTAATAATAAATTTTTAATGTGCCCAAAATTCAACCGTAAAATTCATTATAATTTCGTTATTTTATTATAATTTTTTTTGCGGCCATCCTCGGTATGCATTCGTTACTCCGTAGCGGAACCGGAAGCTCTCGACGAGGGCGATCTAAAGGAGGAAAATTTACTCCAAAATCATGCCGAGATCCATCGAATCAAAGGGGCGATCGACGTGCTGGAGGTGAGAATGAAGGAGGATCGGATGAAACCGATTTTTTTTTAAATTTATTACGGCTAGAGATGCTGTATGTCAAGCGTTTGAGCATGATTGCGGTACGATGCACTATTCTGGACTGGTCTACTATACGTGGCAAAACTAGTCATTATACCTGCTACGTGTACCTTGTTACCTGAAGACGAGGAGGGAATCTTCGGATTCATGGAGGAGGACATCAGAAATGAGGAAGCTCGTATGCGAGGACAAAAGTGTTACATCTGCAAGGGTTGATGCATATATTATGTCACGCTGTAGGGGAGGGGGGGTCTAAGATTTTGTGAAGAGGAAAACATTAGGTATAGGAAAAACGTCACGATAGGGGGGGGGGGTAAATTTCTCTTCGATTTAGCGTGACATAATTAATGCATGGGCCCCAAGGAACGGTATGCGAACGTTTTGTGTTGCACGAAGAAGTGCTTCCGTTCATTTCAGACGCTTTGTGGGATGCAGAATGAGTGCCTGTCTCATTACGTGGATACGTTCCAGTCGTGGTGCGATAAGCACGTAGCGCTGGTGGGTAAGGTGAAATAATCCGGTACCGAAGCCTGTGGGATTTGCTACGATGAGATGGGACCGTACAGGAAGCTGAAATCGATTCGTGCTGTCAGAATGTCTGGTTCCATCGGAGCTGCATGGCACAGTTTGCCCAATCGGCGGGGTACTTTTTCAAGTGCCCTTTGTGCAACAACAAGGACGACTTTAGTCAGCAGATGCAGCAGCGTGGCATTTATATTCCGGAAAAGTAAGTGAAGCAGAGGTGGGTATTTGAATACTGAATATTTTATTTTATTTGTTCCAGGGATGCCTCGTGGGAGCCTGAACAGAATGCATTCAACGATCAATTGGAACGTCCTTCGGAGTGTGACGCTGAAGCGTGTCGCTGTTGGTATGGGCGAGATTACGAATGCAAGCGTTGGGATATGATCCTGTGTGCAACGTGCGATTCGACTTGTCGCTACGATCAGTGCATGGAGGTTCCCTCGAAGAACTATGTTTGCACCTTTTGTCTTCCGATTGTTTGAAACTAGCCAAAGCTTCCCGAAGAGCGGAAGCAGCTTGACGTGCGGAAGCCAGCAGCAGAGAGGGGAGTTCTAGGGGCTGATCTCGTGGCAGACGTCATATTAAATCGGATGATTCAGATTCTGAAGAGTCAGTTGCATCGACGACCAAACGCAAATCTCAGAAAAGACGAACCACAAAAGACAGTGACGACAGTGATTCCGATCTGGTTTCTAAACGAAAGAAACCAACGTCGCAGCGACGGCTGTCCACGTCTTCGTCTAGTTCTTCCTCGTTCGTTTCTTCGAATGGCGGAGGAACTGATCAAGAAGATTCCACTGCCACGAGGAACTTCCGTCGAAAAATTGCTTCGAGCCAAACCGGTCGTATCAAATCGTTGACTTCTTCGGACAATGAAGACGAAGCATCCTCCGCCGGATCGTCGACCGTGTTCGATTTCAACTATCGTGTGAATTTAACCAAAAAAGCAGTGCCGAAAATCGATGGTAGAATTGCAGTCGATCAAAGAGTTCATCCGTTCCGACACGGACACGCTAACGGATGCCTCGGTGGGACAGGAGATCGTGCGTCCCAAGACGCCTGCCAGAAATCTTTTGAAAACTGTTAAAATTGTAGCTTTTCGGGTCGAAAACCGTCCCACGAAAACGGTCCACCAGCGAGTCTGATCCGGAGTACGTTACAGCGAAGAAAATTAGGTTGATTTAATTTTAATGGTGACGTTCCTTAGACGGTGTATTTTCCAGCACTAGTCAGGTCTTTCCCACGGCGCAGTGGATTACTGCCAACGGTGCCACCTCAAGTGGGAATGCGATTCGAAACCGGGTTGACGTTGATGCTCAAAAGTGAGAAAATGTTCCGGATTTCACTACCCACATTAAGCGAATGTCAGCTGGTATCACGCTGCTTTCATGTACTGAGGGAGAACCTTCCAAAACTTCTAGTGTTTGGACTGGTGGAGATTGCTAAAGTATGATCCCGATGAAAATATTTTGCGTATACGTATACGTGACGTAGTGTGCGTAAGATAAACGTCAGCAATCTCTATGACACAAAGAATGCACCTGAAACCGACGGAGAATCGCAAGTGCTGTGGTGAGGCAGAAGGAAACAAGTTAGCACTTTCATTATCACGACGTTCTTATGCATAATCTAGTGTGACGTAACGTTGGATCATGCGTAAGAACACCGTGAGAACGAAAGAGTTGTCAACATTCCTTCTGCCGCACCTACAGTAACGCACACGGTTCCCGCGCTGATTGTTCCTTACTTTCTCACTCTAATCAAAATTTCCTTCGATGAGTGAGAAAACAGCACCACGGCAACGCGAGCGAGAACGAGGGTTGCCAGATCATTGCACACAAAACCAACTTGAATTAATTCAAAGCAAAAATACTAGCGAACCTGGCGGTGAGGGGCGGAAGGTGGACTAAAATTCTATTACAGAGAACCACATTATTTTAATTAATTTCTTCGGAGAAAGCCGTCTGTCACTTCGTTTGTGCTACTACGGTATGAGCTATAGGTTACGTGCATGCAAAGAAAACCAAGGCATTGTATGCACAGATGAAACGGGAACCTTATTTGTACGATGGTGTAAACATTATCACGCATACGGTAGACTGGATTGCATAGCATGAGAAAAGGTGTAACATCGTGTGCCACGATGTGAGTTATATCATCGCGTGTGACATAGGTGTAGCTCTCTCGCATACATTTTATGCAAGCACTAAAACCACTAATTAATTTTCGATTTTGAATTGGTGTCATAACTTCTATAATTTCAATGTGAGCTGAAGAGCTGTTCAAAAGAATCGACTCCCTTTAGTGAACTGGATGGGTTTGATCTACTCATCCAGATGAGCTACTTTGCCCACCTCAAATTTGAACCAGGACGTAGCAAATGCCCTTCGATTTATGGCGGACCAAAACAACCAAACAGATTTTTTGACGACTGCAATGTTCACAAGCAGGGCTCTACAATTTCGAAGCTCTAAAATGAACTCGTGTTTTGTTTCTCTCATACATACGTGTTCGACGCTTCATTTCTATAACGCCTAGCTAGACTATCAGCAAGAAACGAAAATAAAAAAGAAGGACGCTTGGAAGGAAAGGCTGGCTGTGGAACTTCTCGTCGTTGCTTTGCTCATCGCTTTCAATGTAAATAACGTCGATTTTCTAGTTAAACGAACTTCATTATGGTTTTCAATCCCCTTTCACGAACACTCTATCGCCGCTCTTTCAATTTGTTTAAAATGCGTTATGTCCCGTTTTCGATCATTTTTTTAGATAAATATATGGATGGAAGATAAATTAGAAATATGACGTGTAATCTTCAAGTGTTTTGACGTGAGAAATGCTTTAAATGTATTTCATTTTCCGTCATATACGTCATGAAACCTCTGTTGATGTGTTTCATGAAAGAGAAAACTATCAAAGTCGAGCGCTCTTTCGCTCATCCATTTCGACGAAGCTTGAAAGGAAGACCAATGGAGCGACGGGAGAAAGAGAGACAAGCGATTGAACATTTGTTTGTGCACGCCGACTGAGGTTCTAGAATGCTGCGAAGCTGTTCGACTTTAACAGAAAAAGAAAGCCAGCAGTCTCTTCGTCGCATCGATTTGGTCGATTGAAGCTGATATTGTGACGCCCTGTTCACAAGTCAGGTTGCACGCTGGTGTATGTCGTAACCTGACCGAGGTTTCTACCTTCGGTCATGTGTCGCAACAAAGACCTACCGAGAACAAGACGCACAACCGTACGCTACAAGATTGGTTAAATGACTGATTCAAGATTCAATCATGTACAAAGACGAAGCAGTGAAGCTTCGGTTTGTTCCCACATTGCATGTATGTGTGCGTTTCATTGATTATCAAATAAACGCTACACCCTGACTCAACTATGCTCAAATCGTTCGGGACATTATTGTACGACTACACGCTGACACAAATTTACTCAACTTGAGTGTGGTGCTATACGACTCAACTTTCTTTTTTTTTTTATTCAAATAATTAGTTACCATTATTCACCATGATTATTATTCTATACCAACTCTATCTACCACAGTGTACACTGATGAACTCCCGAGAAAAGTTGAATGATTTGCATGATCCATCAGATTCCCGGAAGTACGAGGAAATTATTCAATGACTGGAGAAGTTTGTTGACTCCGTTGCTATAATAAAAGTTGGCGAAAAGGAAGCATGGAAACCCGGGTTGCTTCCACTCACTTGGTATAAACATCAGTTTTTCGGAAAAGCATTTGATGTTATAATAGTTACTTGTACTTGTATGTTACAATAAGATGTCTTGAAATATGTGTTTGATACATAACACCCGTCAATATTGCTTTCAGTGCGTCACAATGAGAGATTTCACGATTCGTGAGCGCTCACTCTGAATAAACGCTCACGAATCATAAGATCGCAGATCGAGATGTTTTTAAGACAGGTGGGCAGGAACTCACGGTCTCCCAGTGTTGGTGAGTTCTTTGCCGTTAATGTTCATGAAAAGTTCACTATTTTGCCATACAGAAATTCAAAACAAAAATTTTTATCTGCGGATTTGGACAGTTTTTGACCTGTTTTATACGACCGTGAAAAGTTGTCCCTCTATCTGTTAGTATTAGCCACTTGGCTTTCGGTATGATAAAATCAACTCAACTGCTCGCCTCCGTGTCAGAACTAAGAATCATTTTATTACTTCTCTCTTATGCTAACTTAACCTACCTAGCGGTGGCGGACGTGACCCTTTCTGCTGGATCAGCACAAACTGCGTTCGCTGCCCGAGTGGCGTGATCGCGTTTATGCTGACCTTTTTGTTTACATACATTTTATCGTCCGTCTGCGCATTGCTTGCGCAGGGCCGTATCCACCACACGCCCTATCCGAATGAAATTTAAAAATTTATTCAACAGAATAAGTTTTTAAATTGTTTTTGAATTATTTATGTTGAGTTTTTTTTTTGTATCAAGATTGTATAATATAATTGTTTTACTATATAAATGTGTGTAACATAATTGTATATAATTGTAATATAGATGTATTAGTTATGAAAATGTGTTTGTAATATGTTTTTGAATTATTTATGATGTGTTTTGGTACCAAACTTGTATAATATAACTGTGTCTACTATATAAATGTGTGTAAAATAATTGTATATAATTGTAATGATGTATTAGTTATAAAAATGTGTTTGCAATATCTTTCTCTTTTTTTTTTTTTTTTTTTTTTTTTTTTTTTTTTATTGTTGTTTCCACATTAAGAAACTATTTCGAGTTAAAAAAAATTTTAATCCTATCCTTATGAATGATATCCGTGTTATTCCCTATTTGGATCTTTATATTGGAACCTAACTCCTCAAGGACCTGATATGGCCCTTCATATTTAGGCTCCAATTTAGACCCCACTTCTCTCTTTACCAGGACCTGTTGTCCCTTTGCGAAAATTTTGTCTCTACATCCTTGCTTGTTCTTTTCTACCCTAGTTGCTTTCCCTTTCAGAAGACTTTTTCTAGCTTCTATTTGGGACTTTTGCAACTGGAATTTCAAAATACTAGCATAATCGTCTACATTGTAGACAGGGTCGGTCTCATTCTGTTCTGTTAGGTTTGATGGAAGTGTGCAAAGCTTCCCAAATACTAGTTCATATGGAGTCTTGCCCGTTGCACTATGTACCGTTGTATTATAAGCGAACTTATAATACGGTACCCAGGCAGACCAATTTCCGTATGAGTTTCCCGTTTGGATACGAAGAAAATTTCCCAAGACTTTGTGGGAATTTTCCAACGATCCGATTGTTTGGTGATGATAGGCGGTAGAGTTCAACTTCTCTACCTTTAGTTGATTACATATTTTAACAAATAGAGCAGACATAAATTCTGTCCCTCTATCTGTTAAGATTTGCGTTGGAACACCGTAATTTAAAATGACATTATCGACGAATGCTTTGGCCACAGCATCTGCCGATTTGTCCAAAATTGGTGTTGCCGTAATGTATTTGGTTAAATCGCATTGGGTTGTCAAAATATATTGATTCCCTTGCGCGTCTGGTAGAAGAGGACCTACAAGGTCCAAGAAATTTTTTCGAACGCCGAACTGGCCGTACTAGTCAACTGCATTGGTTGTCTAGTATTTTGGCTTTTGTTCTTTTGGCATTGAGGACAATTTTTGATAAAGGATGCGATATCACTATCCATGGACTTCCAGTGATATCGCTGTTTGATGGTGTTGGTTGTTCTCTTGATTCCCGCATGCCCTGCAGTTGGCAATACGTGGAAATCGTTTATTACAACCTGTTGGTCTTTTTTGTTCGTAATTTCCGTGATTTTCTTTCCTATTATAAAAATAGGTGGCATGCCACTAACTTGGAGGGCTTCAATCTTTTCCCTCAACGATTTTGCTTCGTTCGAACATTTCAGTGTAAGGCCT
Source organism: Ochlerotatus camptorhynchus (assembly GCF_037179485.1). Taxonomy (NCBI): domain Eukaryota; kingdom Metazoa; phylum Arthropoda; class Insecta; order Diptera; family Culicidae; genus Ochlerotatus; species Ochlerotatus camptorhynchus. Next base: position 1,945,391 of record NW_027040773.1, read on the forward strand.
ATAATTTTAGTTGCTCTCGCGAAGTCCACTAATCGTTTCATCACTCCCCGTAGGTGAGTTAATGACGTATTAGGCTCGATAGAGAGAACTCCTTTCTTCAGTTGCTCATCAATTGTTGTTTCTGTAGCTTGGCTATTTTTGTCGCTGTTTTTGGGCCCAATTTGTATTTCTATGTAGTTAAGTTTTTCTTTCTCATCTCCTGCCTTTAGTTCATCTGACGCCTGCTGTTTCTTGGCTTGAGCTCTTGTACACACCAAACCAGTCTGCGGTGTGAGAGCTTTCAAATCTTCTACGGAAATTCGTGATAACGCGTCCGCTACCACATTTTCCGTGCCCTTTTTGTACATTACGTCAAACTTATACTCCTCCAGAGCGAGACGAAACTTGGTCAGTCTGCTCGAAGGGTCAGTTAATGTAAATAAATATACTAGCGGTCTGTGGTCTGTATACAATTCGAATTTTCTACCATACAGATATGGTCGAAAATGTCGAATCGCCCAGACTAGACCCAAAAGTTCTTTTTCAATGGTGCTGTAATTCTTTTCAGCACTGTTCAGGGCTTTGCTTGCAAATGCAACTGGCCTAGCATTTTGGTTGCTTAGGACTGCACCCAATGCCTTACCTGATGCATCTGTATGCAAAGTAAAAATGTTTGACGGGGAAAAATCAGGGTAGTCAAGGACAGGCGGGTTCATGAAGCATTCCTTCAGAAACTGGAAGGAGTGTTCACACTCGTCTGTCCAGACGAACTCCACATTTTTCCGCGTTAGTTTATTCAAAGGACTGCATAATTTGGCAAAATCCTTTATGTGTTTGCGGTAGTAGTTCGCAAACGCTACGAAGCGCTTTACTTCGTCGGCTGTTTGAGGACTACTCCACCTTTTTATGATTTCGATCTTCGAAGGATCTGGCTTAATTCCTTCGACAGATACTAGATGACCCAAATATAATAACTCGGTCTTTAAAAAATTACACTTTTGCGGATTTAGTTTTAGGTTGGTATGTCTTAACCTTTCAAAAACTTCCGCGAGGTTTTTATTGTGTTCCTCTAAAGTTTTTCCAAAGATGATTATGTCATCCAGATATACAAGGCACTTTTCCATGTTGAGACCTGACATTGCTACGGTCATTAGTCTGGAAAATGTTGAAGGGCTTACTTTTAGTCCCATAGGGAGACGAGTCATTTGGTACTGACCCCTATTAGTACTAAAAGCTGTCACCGATCTATCTTCAGGTCTTAACTCACACTGGTAGTAACCCTGAGATAGATCCAGATGCGAAAAATATTTCGCTCCGGCTAACGACTCAATTACCTCTTCTATGTTAGGAAGTGGAAATTTGTCGTCTTGCAGTGCGTTGTTGAGCTTGCGATAGTCAATAACTAATCGCCATTTTCTTTTATCATCGGTCGATTTCTTTGGAACTAGCAACAACGGGCTGTTCCATTCTGAAACGGCGTCTTCAATGATCCCTTCATCGATCATTTTATCCACTTGCCTTTGGACTTCCTCCTTTTGGGCTTGTGGTAATTTGTAAGGCCTGGTGTACACTGGGTGTACATCTGGCTTTACCGTGAGTGATGGCTGGTAAATTCTTGTCACCGATAATTTGTCATTCTTCAGACAAAAAATATCGTTATATTTCATGCACAGCTTTTGAATAACTGGCTGGTCTTTCGGGTTGATCCCATCAAGGTTCAACTCCGATAAAAGCTCGCCCACTCTCGCATCATTATGCTTGGAAGCGCTTTCGATTTCTATGACATCATAGTTTTCGAAAGGCTTTGTTGAAATGGTTAAATTCTCAATTTTTACAGGCTTATTTTTAACGTTCATCATACGGACAGGGATCTTTCCCTGCACCGGTTGCACAATTGCACCCGCAATAAAAACATGAGGCTTTATTTCCTCATTCAAAATCACCAACGGTTTGGAATACCGGGTGTCTATGAAGGTAACGACTTCTGTTCTGGGAGGTACTATGAAGTTTTCCTCATATCGAGGCGCTCTTAGCGATAGCGTAGAATGTTCAAAATCGATTTTCGCACCAAATTTTTTCAAAAAATTTGTGCCGATTAGACCAATTACACTGGTTGGTAAATGATCTACCACGTGAAAAGTTATAGGATATACTAACTGTTTATATTCCAAATAAGTATCAACCGCTCCCAAGGTGTTGGTAATTCCATTTATACCATACACCTCTATGGTACGGGATGGATCAATGCATCTGTTCAAATTTTTTGTTAAATAACGTTGATCTATGAGACAGCATGATGCACCACTGTCCACTATCAACTTAAAATTTTTGGCATCGATTAGAAAATCTAACCGTAATGCTCTATTAGTATTGATCGAATTAGCGAAAAAACTCCCCTACGTTTGCTTCTTCTCGGGGTTGTTGCTGTTGCGACGGCTGTGGTTCTTCAGCCACGTTCGCATTTCTTCTGCGGTTACTGTTGTTGTTGCTGTTGTTGTTACTGCTATTATTGTTGTTATTTCCGTGATATCCACCACGGTTGTGATTCTGATTTCGATTGTTTCCATGGTCGTCACGGTAACCTTGATTATTTTGGTTACCCCGATAACCATTGTTGTTTTGATGCGGTCGATTGTTGCGACCATTCCCGTCGTAGTTTCGGTTACCGCCACGATTACCATGGTAATTGTTACCACGGCCTCCGCGGTGGTTACCTCTACGGTTTCCCCTGTTGAAAAATGGAGGTTGATAACCCCCCTGAGCCCACATTGCGGACTCAGCGGATGCATGAGGTTGCACCTCCAATGCATCCGAAATAGCAGCAGTCAACGTCTTTGGATTCCTAGATTTCACTAGGTAAGCTGCTGATTGATCCTTAAGACCGTTTATGAAGGTTTGCACTGCTATGGGTTCCACTACTGGCTTCGCTGAGGCCTCAGTGGTGAAGGGCACACCCTTCGAAACCCATGCGGACGCTAATTTGGTAGCGAGCTTTTCTACCTCGCTGCCAAAATCCGTCACTGTTTTGTTCTTTTGCTTCAAAGCTCGTAATTCAGCCTCCACCGCAATAGGTGTAAGTTGAATTGCGAACTTTGTTTTCAAGGCAGTTGTCGCATCTGCCAGTGTTTGGGTTCCATCAATGGATCCCCTCGCGGCACCAATTAACCGCGATTTCAAAAAATTAATAAAATTGGCCTCCGGGACGGTAGGATCGTCCTCCCGAAGAACCTGCACGCTATCCAACCAGGATTGTAGCGTGGCTGCATCCCCGTCGTATTTATCCACGACGCGGATTGCCAAGCTAAGATCCAGTTTGGGCGGCATTATGGGCTTAGTTTTTTCTTCGTCAGATTCGCTTTCGGATTCTTCTTCCTGTTCACCTTCTGCTTCTTCTTCCTGTTCACCTTCTGCTTCTTGTTCTTCTTCTCCTTCTTCTCCGTCTTCCTCCTCTTTTCTTATGAAAAATTGGTTAACTTGCAGCCTAAATGCTGCGAACGCGTTGTCAATTTTCTTGTTTGCTAATGACAGTACAAACTTTTGCAGTGAAGTTACGTGTCTGAGCACCGTATCCTTCTTTTTGGAATATTGGGGGCTCGTTGCGTTAACTGTGGCAACAGCCTTTAATAAATTTTTCACTACTGTCTCTTTTTCTACATATTGGTCCATGTATGCCTACAATGTGACCTAACATAGACAATTCAGAGGATTTGACTCAAGAAGTTAGAAGGTTTTCAGAAAATATCTTAAAATAGCTTCATAGTGTGAAATAATGGCTTCGGTTCGTCTTGCTTTGCTAATCTTCCACAATGGAGAACTTTAATACCAATTAGGGAACACAGTGACGACCTGATTTCTCGAAATAATTTCTTATGTGATATCAATGTATGTTTCGGAAAAATTTCCAACTTTAAATGCAAATTTACGCTCTTTTAGTCATGTACTCAATTCATTAGCAAGAAAATCGACAAATGAGTAAAGCAATAGAGAATCATGTAGATCGATATAATCGTAAATAAGTAATTATAATGCACAAAACAAAAATTTCCACTGCCTATATAAATATTGGGAGTCCTATTAGTAGAACTCTATTAGATTTACACTTGAATGCATTGAGATTATTTTTTTTTTCTCTTCTTGTAAACATTGAATATTGGAAAAGGTTCTAGAACACACCTTACTTGTTACTAGTGTTATGCAACTTGATTATATGATTATGTTTTCCGATATCAGTTCATTTTATCAGGCACTTACTATCGCTTCCCTTTTTGTTCTGCAAACCGGCAACGACGACGATGACGACTACGTTCTCGTCGTTACAGCACGGCGACTCACTTAGGGCTTCACAGCATCTACGGTCATCTTGAGGCCGTTGTAGGCCCAGTTTAAGTCCTCGATGAGGCCTGCCGACCTTATCCTCAGGGCAGCTCCTGCTGCCAGGTTGTATACCGCTTCAAAGATTGCACGCTTCGCGGCCATCACTTCCACAGATAGTTTTTTGTCTCTACGGGAAATTCGTTCCCAAAACTTTTTTTTTTCGCGTTCAAATTGCTCTATCGCTTGAGCAACTATAAAGAAATCGATACTGTCCACATGTTCAATGTTTTTTTTTTTTTTTTTTTAATTTTTGTTCACTTTGTCTTTTACGGTTCGCCTTTTTTTTTCTTCCATGCGCACTCGTGGGGTGGTGGTTTATTGTAAATTTCAGCTTCCACTGGACTTTAGCCGCACTTCCAATAGCACTTCGTAAGATTTCCCAGCAGTGGCTTCAAATATTTTTCCTTGCACTTGAATATCGGTCAAAGTTTTGTCAATTTACTTATTGAGAGGAGTCCGTCTTCAAACCTTAAACTTGCGCATTCACACGGCGTGCCGCCCTCTCGGCAACGCGCTCAGTGTTGTGGCGGTTGATCTTCGCTACTCCTTTGAAAATCAAATAGCCAGCGGCAAAGACCGCCATGGCACACAGAGCCACTGTTTGGGTTGTATGATGTCCACACTGGGGCTGTGGCTGTCCCCCACTCGCGGCGGCTGGTGCGGCGACGATTTCGTCCGCACTGAACCAACCCATATTGTCACTCGCGGTTTCGTTTGATTACTAAATTTTTTCCACTGTTTTCACTAATTTAACGACCATCTATCAGGCTTGGCTGTTGTAATTGTAGTTTATTGGCCTGTTAATCACAGCAACTTTCTTTTCGCGACCGGTTGGTTTTCTGCCGCATCGCATCGCAGTGCACTCGCTGTTCGAACTCGATCAAACACACTTTGTGTTCGTCATTAATTATCACTTTTCGTCGCGGCGGCGGTAGCGTTCAATTAACGGCACACAATTTGCAGCACTCATCTACTGTTCCTTAGAGCTCCTGGCAGTATCGCCATGAAAAGTTGTCCCTCTATCTGTTAGTATTAGCCACTTGGCTTTCGGTATGATAAAATCAACTCAACTGCTCGCCTCCGTGTCAGAACTAAGAATCATTTTATTACTTCTCTCTTATGCTAACTTAACCTACCTAGCGGTGGCGGACGTGACCCTTTCTGCTGGATCAGCACAAACTGCGTTCGCTGCCCGAGTGGCGTGATCGCGTTTATGCTGACCTTTTTGTTTACATACATTTTATCGTCCGTCTGCGCATTGCTTGCGCAGGGCCGTATCCACCACAACCGGAAGGTATATGCTGGTCACAAATGCCGTGCCAAACTGATTTCCAACGCAATTAATCAATCTTTGATATGAATTTCGCTAATAAACACGAGGAGCATTTCTTATAGCAAAACTTGCCATAACAAAATGGGCGGTTCATTTTAGTAAACAAACTAACACTTCTTCCGACTGTGTCACCTCTCTTACTCGCCTAGATCGCAGATTCTGTCGCTTTGAAACCGAAATTAAGGGTTGCTTCCACTCACTTGCTATAAAAAAAATATTTTTCGGAATTATGCAATCATTAGATGTTATAATGCTATGTTGAACTAGTAAGTAACAAGAAGAGGGTGTAAAGTATGTGTTTGGCCCATAAAACCTGTCAAATTCGCTTTAAGAGCGTCTCAATAAGCGATCTTATGATTCGTGAGCGTTCACTCAGAGTGAGCACTCACGAGTCGTAAAAACACACTCTTTACATCTTCTTCTTGTTATTTGCAAGTTCAAAGTATCATTATATCATCTAATGATATAATTCCGAAAAACAATTTTTTTTATAGCAAGTGAGTGGAAGCAACCCTGATGGAAACCATGGCAATTATCAGTCATTATAGCAACTAAAGCCATTATTCGTTTGCAAGCATGCTTGTTCAACAATCTAGATACTCAAATGGTTTGTTTCTACCCTACATTTAAACATTAATGTATGATCCATCTTTATTGTTCAACAGCCTCTTCCATGGGTTTAATCAAGAATGCATTGAAAATCTATTTTCTCAAGTGCGAGTAAAGCAAAGTTTCGTGATTCTCCCCGATCATCCAAAATATCAGAGTACATGTATAGTTAGTGGATCAGCATACGATGCTGATGAATGATCTCATCTAATTGAGCAAATTTCCAAGAAGAACGAACCAACCTCGAATCTTCACATTGATGAAGCTTTCAAGAACGATATATCTGATGAACCTTTCAATAATGCACAAAAAATATGTGGATGTGTGCTGCTGAAACGGTTGAAGAAAATTAATAATATTTGTCCTAGAAGTTACAAACATTGCGTGAGTGATACCACCCAAGGCTAGTTTTGCTAAATTAACATTACTCAGCAGTTCAAGTCAACGGAAATTGCTTTCATAAGCTATAAACTGCATCATTATTTTCTTGCGCTAGTCAAAAGTTTCTCAGATTATATCCAACTGTGAAAGATAAAAAAATTGTACTATGCTTTCGATAATTTTAAAAGTTCCCATCGAATTGCATAGTTAATCAAAGATTTAAGATTTCCCCAGTCGAAATTTTGTTTGTTATGACATTAGATAAGTGATATGAATAAAATAATAATAACAAAAAACCGTCTCAGAAAATTTGTATTTGTGTCTTTATCATAAAGCTATTCTCGAAAAAAAAAAATGTAGGTTCACTTTACACTCAGATTTCAATAGCTCCCACCTGTTTCCTTATAATAGCAGCAAAAACTGGTTCGATTTCGACAGTTCAAATTGGTTTGAAAATCATTTCGTCTTCGCCAGACCTACACACTTAGAAAAAATCATGTAAATTTCGGTGCGCTGAGAGTGACATATACGAGTGTCAATTTTGACATAATTTTGAGTTATAACAGACGCGAAATATAGCTTAATCAAACGTTATTGTCATCCAGCAACGAACTTTTCAGTGTCGGAGCACTTAAAATTACATGACATATTTGTTTACGTCTCATCTTTTATGTCAAAGATAGATTCCGTCACGTGTAAAATTAGTTATTTCTAAGTGTGTAGGTTCTATGTATCGAAACTGATCTACTAATGTAATACAAATCTAAATAGCTAATGCGCTGATGGTTTGGTTGGTCTAGATTCCATTTATAACGGTGTCGTAGAAACATGGAATCCGCATTTCAGCAGCCCTTTATGTATGAGCGTAATCCATATTTTCCATAATGAAACTGACGATGCATGCTAAAGTAAAATTCATTGCTGTTTTCCGTTGCAAATCTCCTCAGTCAAATCAACTACACCAAACAAATGCTTGTTCAGATTTTAAACCACCCACTCAACGGGCTTTGAACCATTAGGATAAGGTAACTCTTACCTACCCAATCGCCTCCCCCTCGGTCCCCATTACTAGAAAGGCAATTTGGGTTTATTTGTTTCTGGGTCAGCTCTCGCAGTTGGCTATACGGTAATTATTGCGGCATAATGTCAAATTATAAGCAATTTAAATCAATTTCTAGCCTTCCTGGCTTGCGTTCGCAGAGCCCACTGGAAAGTCCATCCGGTACCGTGAACAGTTGTGCCCAGTCGTGCAAAAAAGTGAGAAAAATTTAATGACTTTTATACGGCGACACAGACACACACAGTAGGGTCGTTCAAATTTTATAAATGTTCTTCAGTCGTAACTTTCACCCCTTCATATTGTTCTAGAGGGTGGAATAATTCTGAAAAAAAAAACCCGATTGGTAAAGCGGTTTAGGGGTTCCGGGACGATAGTAAAGATTCAGACTCGCTAATCGATTGTTACCCACAATTTTTGATTAATTTTGAATTTTGCACAATTGTTTACTTTTGACAAACTTTCATCCTTTTGGGATATTATTCAGTGCTGTGCATTATCATAACGGTTATTGTACCTTGACGGTTATCCTCGCATAACCGTCACATCTCAGAAATGACGGTCAACTTGGAAACACCTCTACCTCACTAGACCGTCTTCATAAAAGCCATCCATGACAGTTAGATTAAATGACAAGGAGAAAGTAGCAAAATCATTCACTCACTGATCATCTCGGTTGGGCATTTATAAGTGGGAAGTGAGAATAATGCTCCCTCATTTTCCTGTTCTTGCTAAAAGTTGTTGAGTTCAGAACGTTGCATTTTCATTTTCCTTGTAGCAAATAAATATTTGGGTGCTATTACGTTACAATGTCGAAAAATATCCGTTTATCTTCAAAAATTCCATTTCTTAACATGCAAATTAAAGCCACATTCTCTTTTTTATGATCCATCGGCAATATCAATTCTCTTTTACGTACGCGTCATAGTTTACGATGCTTAATAAATCTCAAAACTGGCACAACTCACAATTGACAAGCTCACGGGAATTTTACTGTCAAAACAAATATCTTTTCAACGTTATTACGTTTCGTGCGAAAAGTGAAGCGAAAAATCTTAAGTTTTTTAATTGCTCCGAAAAATTGCAAGGACCATCATGGAACCAACAGGCGGAACTTCGACAAATCAGTGTGAAACCAAACTTTTTGTCAGTGCAAACCTCAACCTGAGCTGGACGTTGTCCTGACGTTCGTCCGAAAACAAGCAGATCCAATCTTGATACCCGATCCAGGTTGGAACTGAATAATTAACGAATTCGCTATTAATTCTAGCGAAGATTTATTGGAATACATTGCGTTTCCTTACGGACTTCAAAGCAATGATTTGAAGTTTTCTTTGTTGATGGATACCAATGGTTGCTTTGATTGATAGCCACAATTCCAATATTTAGCGGGGAATTCCTATTTACGCAAGGATTTTTTTTTTGCTTTTGCTTTTTACGGATCCCTTGATACTTGGGCTTCGGTAATGTGGATACGATATGCGGTCAGCATCCTTATTCTTGGAGCTCAAGCGTCACGGTATCCGAAAAAAAAAAATGAATAGCTGCAAAATCTCTATCCATGAATAAGCATTCGTGACTGCAGGTAGTACGTGTTCATGCAGATATGAATTCTCACAATAATAATTACTGGCTATGATACGATTGCATAACGCAGGATAAGACTTTTTTCCTTGATACATCACAGCTATCACTTCATCTGTGATTTTGGAAGGGTAATGACCGTCATAACCGTATTTATGCTCGAAATGAGATGACGGTCAATTTATATGTCTGTTTATTTTTCCTCGGTGATATGATGGTAACACATGGCAGATGTTAGTGATATTGCGAATGAGTAAGAAAAGCAAAACAACGATATCTCACGGTTGTTGTGTCATACTGGTGACAAATTTAACGGAGAGAGGGTTGTCAGTTGTTTTGATTGTTAACCGTAGGAATCTCTTTTGTCAATCTAAAGGCTGTCAGTACCGTGATGCAACTCAGCACTGATATTATTCGTGAACATATTTCGTGGTAATTCTTCGAAAGAGTGACGTTCATATCTGACATAAATTTCCATCAACATTGCAATTAAAGCACGTCTCTAGTGTTCGAAAATATTTGACAGTGGAACTCGAAAGAAGAAAGAATACTGTGCACAAACACCTGGAAAATCTGTAGTGATCCGGTTCCAAGCTGGCTAAAGTGCTGAAGATGCCGAAAACAACAGTTTGTCGAGTGTTCAAAACCTACAAGGAAACCCTGAGTGTGAAAAAGAATCAGCGGACCTACGAAAAAAGTGGAACCAGGGATCATCAGCTGTGCAGCAAGGTGTTGAGGTGCGTTAAAGCCAACCCCGGTCTATCGATCCGAGATGTGGCCAGAAGGTACAACGCCAGCTTTCATCCGGTACGGAACATCCTTGCCAGGGAAGGATACAAGTCGTACAAAGCCAGTAAACATCCGAACCGGCACATTAAGCAGAATTCCATGGCCAAAAAGCGTGCAAGGTTCTTGTACGACCGTGTTTTGACGAAACGCAAGGGCTGCACTTTGATCGATGACGAAACATACATCAAACTCGATTTTAAGTAGCTTCCCGGTCAAAAGTTTTTCATCGCAACTGGACGTGGGGATGTGCCGGGAAGATTCAAGTTCGTGTTTGCTGACAAGTTCGCGAAGAAGGCCATGATTTGGCAAGCGATTTGCAGTCCCAAGTTTACATCGAAGAATGCCTGAAAAACCATGTATTGCCGTTCATCTGCAAACATTGGGAAAAAGTCATCTTTTGGTCCGATTTGGCCAGCTGCCACTATTCCAAGATGGTTCTGGAGAGATACGCTGCCAATAAGATCGATTTTGTCCCCAAACTAATGAATCCTCCGAATTGCCTAGAATTTCGACCAATCGTAAAAATACTTGGCAATTTCAAAGCAGCGACTTCGACGAAACGGTGAGGCAGTCAATGACATCCAGCAAATGTGGGCAAAATGGAAGGAATGCGCTGATTCCGTGTCCGTTACCACTGTGCAGCGCTGATGGGCTCCATCAAGAGGAATGTTAGAGATTTCGTTCGAACTGGAGAAATGTAACCATCTAATGCTGTAGCTTTGAAATTTTAATAAAAGTATTGTAAAGCAACCCTTTATGGACTTTTTACGTCTTTTTGTGCGTACCAATTTACTTTTAGTCAGCCTTCAGCATCCAGTCAGCGCCGTCGGGATTTTTGAGGCATAAAAACGTTGATCAAGGGAAGTAAAGCCGTTGGTCCCCAGTTCATGAGTTGATGGGTTGATATGTAGGATCCAGGTTTGGGAGCTGCCTCCCTGGCATCGGCGTTGGTATTCAGTACGAAAAACAAAATCGAAGGAAAACAAATCAAGAAAAAAAAATGCAGATAGCAATTCATAAATCTTTTTCATTTGATTTGAGAAGACAATCGTTGAAACCCGCTTGAGGTTAGGCTTGTAGCGTAAGGGCTTTTGGGGTAAAATGCACCCCCGGAACAAAATTACTTATTGAAAGTTTTAAAACCATTCCATTTTTGAGGATCTGCGATTAAGCATTGATACTTCAATGCCTCAACTAGGAATGCTGCTTGATAAATCCGCAAATTGCATTTGAAATATACTTAAAGTAAGCAAAAAGTAATTTTATTCCAGCGGTGTATTTTACCTCTATATTTTAAGTACCTAAAACCGATATACCTATAGGTAGACCAGGATAGTGACCCATTCCGTAAAGTTCTTCAACGGGACTTTTCAATTTCGTGTATCATTATTTATTTGAATAAGGGTTTAATTTAGATACTGCTTGAAAAAACATGTTTTAAATTATGTGGGTAATATCAAATCGATTTTATTTACCGGAAAATTTATATTAAAAAAAATAAAGTAAAAAAGTCACGTCACGCAGAGGTTTACTTCTAGTAACATGCTGCGCTTCGACAAACATGGAGTAGCAATTTCATTGTTGTATGTTGTGTGAAAGCTGACATTTGTGCTTAACTATAGTTTCAAGCTTAAACTCCCTTAGAGTATCACCTGTGGTGATTCCCTGTAGCGTCCTTTTTCGTGTTACACTTCGCAATTTCACATGTAAGAATAATAAGGTATCTGTGAGTGCACATAGCTCAAACTAATAATTGTTTTTTTTTGCTGCAGATAAGCAAGCAGTGTCTGAAATTTACAGATGCATAAACCTGTGTGTGCTCTTAAAATTGCGAGGAGCTCCCGGGATAAATTGAAAACGATTTCCGCTAGCACTGGAAGCAAGTAACACGTCTGAGGTAAACATACTTTCTTGGAAAAGTTAAAAGAGACATTCGGAGAAAAAAAGCCGTACCAAACATCCAGGATAATCTTTTCGAAGAAGCCTGAGAAAAAATAGTAGACCAAGGACGTCAGAAAGTTCTCTCGGCAAGGAAAAACATGGGAGTGGTATACATATCATAGTTAAATAGTTCCCAGCCGATATGGAAAAGGACTTAAATGGTAACCTTCTTACGAACGAGTGTGTAGTACTATGACGAGCACCTCAACGGCGATGCAGCAGAAAACGAATGTGGTACGACCTTGGAGCACGCGCAGAAGACGACAGGCTATTGGCCCCTGATGATCATGGCCTGATCTTCAAGAAGTTGAAGAGGATGTTGGTCGGCTGAAATACAACAAAGCAACTGGTGTAGAACAAGTACCAATTGAGCTATTAAAATATGGTGGTGTAGCACTGGCTAGAACACTGCACTGGGTAATTGTCAAGATTTAGAGAAGGAGATATTAGCATAGGAGTGGAAGGTATCGTATGCTCAATCTAAAAAAATCCACCAATTTCTTGTGGCTGATATTCATAAGTGATTCTTATGGAAATCTTACGTTCTTTTGCCTCCGTGTGGTAACCAAAATTGGTCGAGAATTGGAATCACTTGTTAGAAGCCAAAGATAAAAATGTAAAAAATATGAAAAGAGTTAACAGGCGATCAAACGGTTTGCACTCTATGAAAGAGTTCGAAAGTTCCTCCTAAATAACACCACCACACAAAAGTACGAGTTAATGCCAGGACTTTTTTTTTACGTATGACTACGTCTAGGATTTCTGTATGGAGGTACACTTTGTGAAAACCGAAAATGGAACGTGTAACGAAATCATGAAAGATTTTGAACGTTAATAACTCAGCTGCCCCTGAACCAATTTCACTAGATCAGAAATATTTCTACACATCAATAGCATCCTTTCGATGGTTAATTTTCAACAAAAAAAAAACTATTGAAAAAGTGGTGAGTGTCAAGCGTTGTCCAAAAGCGTCGAAAAACTAATAAATCCACCAATTACGTACATGCATATGCTGCTTCCCTCATAGTCTAGTCAGTAAAGGCACGGTATTACCAAGCCGGAGGTGGCGGGTTCGATTCCCGATCCGGTCGATGGAATCTTTCGGGTTGGAAATTTTCGACTTCCCTGGGCAATATCATTGTGCTTGCCACACAATATACTAATTCATGCATTGGTATTGGCATCGAAAGCTCTCAATTAATAACTGTGGAAGTGCATTTAGAACACTAAGTTGAGAGCACGCAATAAGCTAATATGCGCTAAGCAATAATCTTGAAAATGCGAGTAAGAAGAAGAAGATATGCTGCTTCCCGAACTCTGTCCCGAGAGTCGTTAGTAGACGAAACAAGTCGAAGTAGCATTCGCCTCCGATATTCGGGTGTGTGCGAATAGGGAGGATGTATAGTCGGTATATTCATACTCTGGCGGATAGAATCTCGGGAACCAATTGAGCTGTCAATTAGCGGAACCAATCGAGAAAATCACGACCAACAACAGACAAGAGCACATAAGACATAACATTTGATAACGGCACAAAAGCATTTGTAAACAAACTTTCTAAGGCCCTTTACACGCGAACCAAAGTACGCTCACGCAAACCAATACCATTTTCGGAAAGCTGATAGTTGCCCCTATCCGATGATGTTATTGGTTTGCGTAGGCGTACTTTGGTAGGGCTCATAGCCTAGTCAGTAAAGGCACGGTATTACCAAGCCGGAGGCGGTGGGTTCGATTCCCGGTCCGGTCGAGGGAATCTTTCGGGTTGGAAATTTTCTCGACTTCCCTGGGCATAGAGTATCATTGTGCTTGCCACACAATATACAAAATCATGCTTTGGTATTGGCATCGAAAGCTCTCAATTAATAACTGTGGAAGTGCATTTAGAACACTAAGTTGAGAGCACGCAATAAGCTAATATGCGTTAAGCAATAAGCTTGAAATGCGAATAAGAAGAAGAAAAAGGCGTACTTTGGTTCGCGTGTAAGGGGCCTTAGAAAGTTTGTTTAGAAATGCTTTTGTGCCGTTATCAAATGATATGCCTGACATCAGCTATTGCACACAAAACTTCGGAAACCATTTTCTCGTGACTGAAGGCTCGCTACGCAACCTAACACCATCTTTGGGTTGAGGAAAGTTTCCCCTATCCGATGATGCCGGTAATTTGCGTTCGAGTGGTGAGGAAAGAATAATCAACGTTTTGTTTATAAAAGTTGAGATTACCTTTTCAATTGATGGTCTAAAATATATTGAATTGGTTCCGCTTTCTGATTGATCTAAATTCTATCCGCCAGACTATGAATATAGCGACTATAGGAGGATGCAATTGGGTAATATTTTGCACACTCATTGCCATATTCAGAACCACGCGTCCCCAACGACAACACAAAATGCTCTCCAGAGTTGTAATCTTGTAACCATACTTGAAAGCAGGGGTGCAAGCGATTTTGATCGATTCTCTTCATCGACTTTCTGTTTCGTTAATAATTCGACGGCAAACACATTCGTGGATACGTTTTTGTTCTGGATGATAGAAGAGCAGAAATAGTGCGAAATAGGTTAGTGAAGCTATGGTCATCGAAAGAGGAAATCGGTGAAGAGAATTGACTTTCACTCCTCTGCTTCTAATCCCTTTAATTCAGTCGTTGTTATAGCAATGAACACTATAGCATCGCACCGTTTTTGGTTCTTGAGTAACACTTTTTTTTTTTTTTTTTTTTTTTCTTTGGTTTGTTTTTTCCGTCGATCTTGTTTTCCGTGCTGAGCACCAATGCTACCGACGTGCCAGGAAGGCAGCTCCCACACCTGGACCCTACCTATCGACCCATCAACTCATGAACCGGGGACCAACGGCTTTACTTCCCATCCGAAGGAAGGCGTGATCAGAGATGTTATGCCTCAGAACATCCCGGCGGCGCCGACTGGGATTGAACTCAGGCCTGCTGGAGTGAGAGATAATCACGCTTACCACTACACCACCGGCGCCGTTACAATTGAGTTACACTTGCTGGTTGCAATTCTGCTGTTCGACATTTTCGAAGGACCACCAAAAAACATGAAAATTCCCTTTTTTCTAGGGATACTTAAAAATCCAATTATTCGATTAACGATTTATCGCAAAGAATTTTCCAGCTATTCGATTAAATATTTATCGAATTTTCAATTATTCGAGCGCGTAACTGAAATCCCTTCTTATGTCTACTTGTTTGATTAAGCGCAGTAGATGACATAAATAAAAGTACTAATTTATCTGAACAGGCATAGATAAGAACCATGAAGTGAAACAGGATCATAAATCCGCCGAAAAAAGTGTTAGGCGCTTTTCTGCTAGAAGCTAAGGTTTACCAACTTGTTGAAAGAAGGAGTTTAACGAGAAAAACTAAAATGGGGAGGAGCTTATTCTGCGACATTCCAACCTGTCGCAGACACCAGTTCAACCCCTATCCAGCAGCAGACGGGCCGAGACTCTTGCCAATCATTGAACCGAAGAATATGGGATTGTCTGGTCCGATTTGCTGATCCAGCTGCCTACAGGTCATCATCATCTTCCAAAGGCTTTAAGCCTGTACCACCATCGGCCCTTTTCAGGGCCACCAAGATTTTCCAAATAAGTTAATTTTCTGAACATATCCCAACTAAAATTCATATCAAAAGGTTCTTTTCAGGGCAACCATAGTCATACTAAAGATTATAAACAGAGAAAACCCCGCTCAAATTCCTATTCCTACACAAAACACAAGCTCCTGCTGCAGTTAACTGTAAAATCAAAAAGAAGTTGAAATTCCACAAAAATTTTCTTTTCTGGCAAGCAATCTGCAGTTGAGGGCTGAAAAGCGAAACTTTCGTTACTTCTGCATGAACCAGAAAATTTACCAGGAAGAGTGCCTACGGAAGAGACTACTGCATTTTCTGGGGCAGCATGAGGTGGATTTCCTATTCTGGCTGGACTTGGCTGCCACTACACAAATTCCACCAAACAGCGGTATGGCGAAAATGGCGTCACAGTGGTTCCGAAGGAGATGAATCCGACCAATAAAGACCGATTCAGAGTAAATTTGGACGCATTCAAGTGATCATAACTCAAGAATTAAACAATATACACGGTTGATCAAAACGTTAAACAAAAGGGTATTTATACAGCTTTCAAACGATATATAACAAGTTATTACATTTTACCGTTTCGAACAAACTGTCGCACTTTACTTATGATCGATGCCATCATGATCTGCACAGTCGCTGGTGACACTGTACCGGTGAACTTATTCCACTTTAAACGCATTTGTTGTGCATTTGTCACTTTTTTACCGCATCCTCGAAGTTTTCGCTTGACAATTGCCCAATATTTTTTGATCGGTCTGAACTCAGGGCAATTCGGAGGATTAATCTCTTTGGCGACGAAATTAACATTGTTTGCAGCATACCATTCTAGTACCTCCTTAGAGTAGTGGAAGCTGGCTAGATCCGGCCAAAACATAACGTTGGTCTTGTGTTGCCGAATGAAGGGTAAAATCCGCTTTTTCAGACACTCTTTACTGTAAACCTTCGACGTCATTGTCATTGTGATGAAAACCTTGGTTTTAAGGCCACAACTGCAGATTCCTTGCCAAATCTTTATTTTCCGAGCAAACTTATCAGCAAAAACAAATTTATACCTGGAAGGGACATCCCCACGACCAGTTTCCAGGTAAAATTTTCGTCCGGGGATTTGTTTATAATCCATTTTGACATATGTTACGTCATCCATTCAAATACAGCCATCAAATTTCGTCAAAACTCGTTCGTATAGTAATAGTGCTCGCTTTTTGGCCACTAAATTTTGTTTCAGGGAGCGGTTTGGATGTTTACTGGCACAAAAAGACTTATATCCTTCTCTTGAAAGGATGTTACGCACGGTGGAAAAGTTGGAATCGTATTTCTTTGCCAAATCACGTATGAAGACACCTGGGTTGCTTTTCACGTACCTCAACACCTTTCTCCTCAGCTCTTTGTCCCTAGTGCCACTTTTATGGTAGATGCGCTGTGCTCTATCCACACTCAGAGTATCCTTGTAACGTTTGATTACAAGTCTCACCGTTGACTTTGGCAATATTAACACTTTTGCTATTTATGTGGCAGACCACGAAGAGTTCTCTAGATGTTTGTGCACAATTAATTTTCTTTTCTCAAGTTCCATAATCCGTAATTTCGGGATGCGTCGATCAATCGAGAAAAACTTTTCACCAATTTTTTCGTCAATGTCATCAACAAATGCCTGTCAAATGTTTTTTGTTCCAACCACCAGGGGCGCGGTGGTGTATTAAACCGTGCGTCCAGATTTACTTTGAATCGAGCTTTACTCTGAAACTAGAGCCAATTGAGGGATGCTGGTCAATTGTGAAGCACAGACTGAAGAAAAAGGGTTAAACTGCAACCTGAAGGATTTCAAGCGGAAATGGAATTTGGCAGCCATACTAGTGTGGGAATAGGAATCTTGCAAAAGATGATGGACGGTGTACGAAGAAACGTTCGAGCAATGAAGGTAGTCTGAAACAATGGTCTTACAATAAGCATAACATCTACTTATGTATAGCTGTTACATTGATCTATGAAAAATAAATACACTTTTAAACCCCAAAAAGATTTCCGTCTTCGGATTTTTTCGTGCTCAACCTTTAACTTACATTTAAAACAATTTTAAACTTATGTTTATTTGAAAACTTATAAAAAATGCTTACTTTTATGAAATGGACTCAAAATCGAGCAATATTTATGGACATAAAAACAAAAAAAAATATTTGAGGAAAAAATATATATTTTTTTGAACTTGTAGTTGATGTTCTACGAGTTGTTTTTTTGCTGCGTCGTTTTCGTTTCAGTGAAAATATTATAAATTTACAACATTTCTAAAAAGTGTTGATTTGAAAATACAGAAGTAATGTTGAAAAGTGCATTAATAATGAGAGAGAGAAGGATTAGTAATTTCCATTTAATTCCACTACCTTATTTGCTTATCCTTGACAGATACGCGTATTTCGTCTACAATGTGCAGACTTCTTCAGTGTTTTGTACTAATACTAGACTGGTTACGAGTATTAGTACAAGACACTGAAGAAGTCTGCACATTGTAGACGAAATACGCGTATCTGTCAAGGATAAGCAAATAAGGTAGTGGAATTAAATGGAAATTACTAATCCTTCTCTCTCTCTCATTATACAGGACGCCCACATTCATCAGGAAGTGCATTAAGTGAAAATTTTCAAATTCTTATCCGTTGCATGTGGTGCCGACTGTTCTAACCTACGCGTAGTTACGCTCAGCTAAGATTATTTATCTTTTCGTTCCTCTGTCCTCGATAGGAAATATCCATCTACTTCAAGACGATCATTTCATAACTTACTAAATACGCGTCAATCAAGTATTTCACTACTTCTTGATTGAAAGTTTCAGTACATAATCAATGGTGTATATTTGTATCGGGGCTTATCATGTGTGAAAATATCTTCGGAATGCTTGCGTTCTTGAAATGGGCTATTGTAGCTGCGGTAGAGCTGTCACCTTCTAACTTGCAGGAAGATTTTATCCATAATGCCACTTCCAGACAGTGGGAGCTAGGCCAAGGGCGAATCTTCATTCTAATCTACGATTCCACATACTATTAATAACCTTTTACACGTGAGAACCTCCTATCGATCAGAATGAATTGTGCATATATTGAGGATCAACAAACATTTTCAGTAGCAAAGGAGCAACAGGATCGAGCTGATAACGTTTCTTAATTCCAAAATCTGAAGACTGTCTTGAATAATATGTTTAGAAAATGGGCAGCAACAATGGACAGGTAAATTACTTACAGCTTCTATTTATTAAATGCTTGATATACCAATTGCTAGCAACGTTGCTGGGCGTATACTATGGCTTACCCTCCATACTAACGAAAATCCACCCTTCCCGTGACACTTATAACGGGTCGTAGAGTTCTCTGCATCCCTCTTAAGTGTTGGACTAAAATTCCTCCCCTTTCCCCACCAGATGCAAGAACGTGGTCAGAACAGCTCTGGTATGTTGGAGGGAGACACATCCTTTATCTAAGAGGTAGTAATTAATTACAAATTACTATCTAACAGCAACGGATGAAGGTGGGTATCCTGGTTTATGCTATGCTATGCTATGTAGCTGAAGTTCTACGAGTTTGATCAATTTTTAAGTATCCATTGAGTCCATTTAAGAAAAGTTACACTTTTTGATAATTGAGGACTTAAGCATAAGTGTGAATATAATAAGTATACACTTATAAAATTAATTTCAAGTTTGACGAAAATTTGTGATTTTTTTAATTCTAAAAAATCAACCCAGTTTCTTACTAGTTTGTCTCAGACAACATTACGATTAATTGTTTTAATGCTATGATTTATTGAAACACACCGAATGCACTACTATATTTTGAAAATTAGGTGTGAGCCAAAATGGCCGAATTCCGGCAAAAATTTGCTCCAATGCTCCTAGTGAACAAACTGCTCTTACGGTACCTCTAAATTGCAACAAATTTTGATGATTTGGTAACACTTTTCCTCCAGATCAATTATGGAGGGGTGGAAGCTTGGATTTAGGAACATTTTTTTGAAATTTGAACCACCCTAGAATACAGCAGTAACCGCTCGTACGGCTAGTCGCTCGGTTGATTCACGTCGATCGTGCCGGGCTGATGCAGGATGATGAGGGTTTGGGTCCCATCATCTCGAGGCCAAGAAACTCCTCGCCCCCTTCGCCATCTCTTCTGCACAAGTCTTTAATGGCACATGTTGTGGTGATTTATAATTTCTGACTTTTGACGGTGCCGCACGGCACACAGCGTCACCGGTGACGCCGATGGTTAGTGTCGTGCTAAATTACATCCACTGCCGAAGCAATTACATACCGACCGTACCGCGTCGGAAAATTCGTACCAAACTGAAGCTCCGTTTGATTTCGGTGCCGGGTTGGATCTTGACGGGCGACAAAATTACAGTCGTAAAAGGTTTGAGCGACCTAAAAGTTCAAAGTTTCGTGCTTTTCAAAGTGGCAATTATGGCGCTCAGCAGGGGTTAAAGTGTTGGCTCTAATGGTGCAACAGAAACATGTAGCGTACGAGAGTTATGTTGTTGGAATGCACCATGGAAAGTTCTAATGTTTTGCATTATAGCAAGCAGGGGCATCAATCAGTTTAAAGCTTTTACATGCACTCAATCCAACTACGATAGCCTTGTCAGTTAACGTACGGTAAAGAAAATCATTCGGCATGAACATTTTATCGACTTCGCTGGCCATAGAGCATCCTAGTGCTTGTCACACAATATATAAGTTGATTGCAGGAAAAACGCTCACATTAGAAGTGTTCAAAGTGTTGCAAAGTGCTAATGATAATGTTAATGAGAAATCAGAGAAATTACGTAGTACGATACAAATATGATTTGACATCCCTATCAATGGTGTTACAGATTGTTTAGCGAAGATGTTTCACAATAACGTACTCTCAGATATTAGAACTTAGAATTGGATAGAAACATGCTGTGACCTTCTTACAAAGGCAAACTAATCAAAGCACTTATCGAATCCATCTCCCAGTGGTAAGCACGACACCTGTAATGAATTCTGTTAATAAGCTGATAAGCACTCCGGGGAGATAATTGAATTGAAAAGCACCGACAAAGTAGTCTGTCTGCTCGATGCAGACGAGAAGGCAACAAGTTTGTTTAATTGAATAATTTACATGAGAAAAGATTGCTTCTTCATTTCTCGATGGAATGGTGACATACTTTTCTCGAAGAAATGGTGCTGTTCGTGTCGTGCTCTCGCTCGGTAGAGCGGGTATTTTGGCATAATGAAAATGAATATTTGAATAAATAATAAATTTCTGTCATTCTTCGACAGATTCCAGCTTTTTCATCGCATTTTCCGACAATGACTAAAATTCACTGGTTGATTCCATTTGACTTCCAAATTTTAGTCGTCCCTCCTGGCTCCTGACAGCGCAGGGTGAAATCATTACCGACGTGGCACTGGTGGATGGAATGAAGCGAATAAAGCAATGACCTTGTGAGCACTGTCCTTAATAAATCATATTAGGAAAATGAACATCCTCGATGTGTGTTATGTGTGTGTGTGTGTGTGTGTGTGTGTGTGGATAAGTGAATCCGAAAAAAAGACCGGAAAAAAGAGAAGATAGAGCAGCAGCAAAACCTACTCTCTTTTGACCGACATCACACAGGCCATGCTGGTGGGGCGCGCGCGTGACATGACCGTAAAGACGTGTGATGAGCCCCCAAAGTAGGCCATAATGTCCGACCATAATCGGTGGGAAAATTTCTGCAGGGGACCAACCCAGACAGCGTTGAGCACGGAGCAATATGGTTGGAAGTCCCGTCCCATTAAGGGCATGTTCGGCATCGTAAAAAGGAAAGTTTTTCTTCTTCCTCACATCTTTGATGAAATATGTAGGGTGGATTGTACGCATGACACCAAGAGTACGGATCCCCTTTCTTCTGGTAGATTGCGGAAAGTTTGACAGTTCCTATTAACTAAACGATGGGAAGTCTGTACATCATACGTGTCCTGCACGAGGAAAGTTCTAAAAAAAATCTCTTCAAGT
This sequence comes from Ochlerotatus camptorhynchus, assembly GCF_037179485.1. Lineage (NCBI taxonomy): Eukaryota > Metazoa > Arthropoda > Insecta > Diptera > Culicidae > Ochlerotatus > Ochlerotatus camptorhynchus. The sequence goes on from NW_027040773.1 coordinate 1,967,040, forward strand.
TAGCAGTTGTGTCTGTGGTTTACTTTGATATTTGCCTGAAAGCGTGCAGTTCCTTAAAGTGCTGGTGGTTTTGGAAGTATCGTTTAATTTTAAATGCTTGTATCTGATACAAGATACATTTTAGATTAATAAAAAAAATGTCATCGGAACAACCAAATAAAGAATTTCAGCTGCAGAACAGTTTGACCCTATTCCGCTAAAATCAGGCTTATTAAATCAGCTAAATCAGCGGTTCTCAAACTTTTGTCGATTATTACATACAGATGATGCAAGACCAACATGACATTGAAAACTCAAAAATGGATGCGATACACCAAAAAACAGCCTCATACTACATGATTGCCTAACTCTTAAAACTCTCTGGCATTAAAATCGTATAAAAACACCAGAAAGGCAAAAAACCGACCAAGCTATGCTAAACAAGAATACAAAATCAGTCCAAAATCTACCGAAAATGATCTCAAAAATCTCAGAGATACATCAAAACGCATACCCGAGCAGGAACCGAAAGCTAATCGATAACAAATGAATAAATTAATGTGGTATGATGCCAGATTTTAGTATGCTTGTGGTATAAAACTTTGTTTTGATACTTTTCAGTTAACGAAATATTTTGTAAAATATCAAATGAATACCAAAATAACAAAATGTGATCTTTCAGTTTTTAGACAATAACACCTAAAAGAGTTATCGAATTGGTATCAGAAGACCTTTAAAATAACAAACTATGGTATTCTGCAATCTCAAAAAGCGTCTGTTGTCCGTTTGTTATTGTAATAACTAAATTATTTATTAGTTCGTTATTCATAAAATATTTTTGAGGTGTTATTTTTGGTATTTTACCTTTACCTGTCAGCCTCACTAATACCGTATTTAGCTTGCCAGTTATGCTATTTTAATACCTTAATTTGGTATTATTAAGTTATTTTTCCTGCTCGGGTAGAGTTGTATCAAATCAACAAAGTAGTATTAAAGCTAAATAAGACAACACAACACGATGAAATGGTAAAACAATGACTCCGGGTCAAGTGGTAAAGCTAAGGAAGAACTCTAAATGGCTAAAAATAGCCTTTAATAAAAAAAAAAAATGGCTTCAAAACGCTGACTTTTAAAATGCGCTAAATTGTTTGTTGGGAGAGAATCATACGAAGAATATTGAGTTATAGAACCATGGTAAAAATTGAATCCATGGCAGTCCGTATCGTGCTCTTTTTCCTTACAGATCTATTTGCTTTTTGCCAAAGGAAGTGTAACTGCTACCTTTAGTTACACAAAATTTAAACAGTTATTTTCAATGCTCAATATTACCTGTATAATTTCTACCTTGTTTTACTCTTATTCCTCTTAGATCCTTGTTTGAACCCTACCCGAGGTAATCCTGCTTGGCTATCGACTTGGAAGATTCCGCTTCGATCTTTCGGATTCTATTAGTAATCTGCTTGGAAGTCAATTTGGAGAAACTTGGATCTGCTGCCATGGCGCCCAAGCGCAAAAGCAAAGGGCAATCGCTTGATCTCCCTTCTGATGAAATTCAATTGGGCAATCAGTTTGATATGCTTACGGATGGCAAAAATGGCCATTACATATTACCGGCCATTAAATATTATATACCAAAAAGGAATAGGCTCCCTGTATTGTTATAGCCACTTCGGATTTCCATGCTCTTCGCAAGGAACTTTTGAGCTTCGAAATTGGCCGTCGGGGTGAATGCCGTGTATTGGATGAAACCTTGGACGGATTCAAACGTCTTCTCAAGTATCTTACCGAGAAGCAGCACATTTTTTTTAAGTACGACACCAAAACTGAACGTGCGTTCATGGTTTTCATAGAAGATCTGCCCAGTGATGAATCCCTGAAGCAACTCAAAGATGAACTGACAAAAATTCTTGGAGGCAATTCACGCAACAGGATTTCCAATGATTTTTATTAAGTTCACTTCCTTAACAACCTTAAGGCCTTAGAAAAAGCTTTTGTCTTATGCTCCATGGCTAAGTGGAGTGGGAACAGTTCAAGAGGACTGGAGAACATTTCCAAAACCACACCGAGTGCGGTAAGCGCCAGGGATGAGGTCGTGGGAACCAAAATTGCTAAATGCCAGCTAAATACATGAATTCTGGAGATTCCTCTCACACAAAGAACGACTGTCCTGTGAAGGAAGATCCCAAAAAAAAAAAAAAAAAAAAAATTTCAAATCTATTTTACAATCTCGTTCTAAGCGAAGGACGCTCCACGTTCCCGATCAGGTATACATTTCTCTGCTGTTAACACGGTCAGCGGGGAACAAATTCTACATTCGTACCCGTAGGTCCAAACATCACTGTTGCTTCAAATTCTTCACCTATACCTACTTCCCTCGCTGTTAGCAATGTTCAGCGATTAAATGGAGCTACCTATGCTCACATAACATATGTGGAACTTCATGCAAAATAGCGACAAAAAGTTGACCCCTTTTTTGTGTTTCCTCAGTAGTATAACTGGCATAGTTGGACATCGATCTGTCAACATAAAATGTTCGTGATAGCAACACTGAGCGTTCATAAGGACCAATGTCGAAAACGTAAACAATGGCTTCATTCGTAAATTTCTTGTAGTTCAAAATCAATCCATGTAAGCCTTCAATTCTATCGGATAGGATGACTCTCGCTCTGCAAAATCATCGTGGTGGTTTACTTGAGTGAAATTTCATTATCGATTAATCCGCGGAAAAGTAATTGTTTGCGTTTGTAGAATTGGCCTTTATGAAAGAAACGCAGATATACGGTTGCATACTCAGTAAGCATTGACGGTGACGTTGACTCTGCAACTCTATACTCATATGGTATAATCTCATAAGCATCTGACAATCTGTGCATGAAATCTAGCGGACTTTGTCTTATATCTTCTTTGCACCATGGTACCAGCTAAGCGCCGTCTCTTCACGGAAAGATTGACAGTATTTTATGGGATTTTCGTATATGAGTGAAAGAGTAAGGAAATGTTCACCATGTTTCACGTACAAACTGATGTTTGCTAATGGGATTTTACCATAGGAGTAAAGAGTTACAGAGTGACCGAAAAGGCGAATTGTCAATTGTCGCAATGAGCTGTAAACAGGCTAGGCCCAGAGCATTTGTCGTCTCTTTTGTTCCTCCGCTGGTAAAGGTAAGCTACAACTGACACAATGATTTTACCAGCGTACACATATTGCACATTTTTTGCGCTATCTCCAGAGTTAATGTTTGCATTCGTGTCCAAACTGAAATGATTTCTGGACCTGTATGTATAGAAAATACTAGCTGCCCACTGAATTCGGATTACCGAAGTCGATAAATTTTACCGGGTTTTGGTTAAATTTCAAATGACCGTTACTTGAAGGAAATCAATTAGATCAACAAATTTTATTTGTATAAATTTTCAGAAAAAATTTCCAAATTTTTAAATTTTTCACTGATTTATAAACATTTACCGAGCTGTAGTTCAAAAATTACCAAACGGTGGAGTCCTGGTTTAGTGGAAACATAGGCGTAGCCAGAGGGGGGCAGGAAAGGGTAAATTGCCCCCCTAAACTCAGCAACACAAAAGCTTTCGGTGAAATGGCGTTCGGTGAAATGGCATTCGGCCAAATTCTCCATAGTAAATTTTTTTCGCCTCTCCCTAGCTCGAAACCTGCCTACACCCTTGAGTGATATATATAGAAACCAATTTTCACCCAACATTTACTTATACTTGCACATTTTAAATTAATTTTCAGGGTTTTTAGAATAAATAGTGTTAGATAATGATCACTAATGACCAGAAGACGTGCAAGACAGTTAATGTAGGTAATATGTCGTATAAACTGTATTAATGCCACACATATAGTTAATTAATTAACATAGGATGTACCATGAACGTGGGTTATTCTGCGTGATCTGTAATTCCGCGGACTTGTCATTCAAATATCAAATTGGTATACCAAATGTTGTAACTGTTTGACAATTTTCTGTCAATATATTGACCCCGTGTAATAAGTGCTTTAGCGTGTTGTTATTAATGCTGTCAATATTTATGTATTGATAATATTGTAAGGAAAATTCGCTTTAAAACGACTGTTTTCTCCTTCATATTTTACCGGACCACTCCGATTATGCGTCAAACTACCACATTAAACTACCAAACAATACAATCAAACATGACCCGCCGTGACTACCGTCAATCTTCAACCACTGCCCTCATGATCATGTTAAAGACACACCTAACAACACGTCAAAAACTAATTGGTCAAATGCCTAGCATGCATGTTCGATCGCGACATTTATTTTCTTGCATTAAAATGGAAAAAATAATCATAGTGAAATATTTGTAGGCACCTAACCTAGCACCTAACCGTAAAAAACCGAGGAACATGCCTCACGCGATCGAGGTCATCCCTCTGGCAAATGGGACACGATGAAAATAAATAAATTACTCCCCCAAAGGAACGCGTCCGCTCCAGCAAACAATGTATCCGACCTCAATCCAGCGTACCCGGCATCCCACCAACGCATGTCAACAGCACCATCAGCTAGGGGTGCCAGCACGGGCGGGCGAGCCACCAGCCACACCAAACCGATCATCAAACGCGTTGTCCACCAAAGCAAGACACGTCCCCTCGAAAATGTAATCGAGAAATGTATAAGAACAATCTTCAACTGGAACGTACTCATCGAATCAATGTACGATGCTTCCATGCATATTTTTCTCTAGTCAGTCACACAGTGCTTTCCTGATTTTGTCTACCCCCGATTTTGTCAGCCTTTTGTTCCCCCTATTTTGTCTGCCTGCAAGTTTCACAACATTTTTGAGTTTTTAAATATGAATTCAATAATGAACGCTATGAATAATTGTTATTCTTACACTTCACTGTAATGTGAATGTTAGGGGAAGCAGGGGTAAAATGTGCATACGGGGTTAAACTAACAATTGACGAGTTTAAGTGCTTCTTCATTCAAATATCAATCAATTTAACGCATCATCTTTTCACGTCTTTCATCAAATTTACCTTTATCATTTTAATTTATTTACATTAATATAATATACTAATACTAGCAACTAATAAGTTTTGAATTGCTGTTTGCTGGAAAAAGAATTTTTACCACCTGTTTCTTTTTTTTTGCAATGGTAATAAAAACATTGCTTCATTGTCAGCAACATTTATTCTTAGAAAATAAAAAAGAGCGGAGATAAATAACAGCGTCAATTGAAAGGGACAATGCTTCAGACTAATCAGGCCTATCAGCTTTTGTTTTGGATTGTCGGAGAGGCAGTTTGGATTCTGGGAAGGGAGATCAATGGTGAATGCAATTCGGACAATGGTCAAGAGAGCCAAGAAGGCGTTCAAACAGAAGCAAAGAGGAGATCGATATTGCACCGTGATAACGATCGACGTCAAGAATGCGTTCAACAGCCTAGCTGGAAAGCCATTGCCAAAGCGCTGCATAGAATGAGGTTTCCAGACTACCTGTGCAGGATTCTGAGGAGTTACTTCCAGAGCCTGATTCTGGTCTACGAGACAGATATGGGACAGAGATCGATTAGGATCACAACGGGAGTTCCACAAGGCTCCATCCTTGGTCCAACGCACACCTTTACCTCGAAGCGCGTGTTGAAATACCTGGGAGTGATGATCAATTAGCGGCTAAACTTCAACAGCCACGTTGAATATGTCTGTGATAATGCTTCGAAGGCCATCAAGACAACAGTTAGAATCATGCTGAACAACTCTATTCCCAGCAATATCAAGAGGCGTCTTCTGGCTAGATACATAGGTATGGAGGTCCAGCCTGGTTTGCAGCACTGGAAACGAAGCAAAACCAAAGGAAACTGAGCAGTACGTTCCGGCTCATGGCCATGCGAGTAGTGAGTGCGTACAGAACCATCTCATCGGAAGCAGTATACGCTATCGCCGGAATGATCCCTATCGGCATCATCCGGCGGAGGACAGCGAGTGCTACAGTCGGAGAGAAGCCGGTAGAGTACGGAAAGTTTTGAAAGCGGAGTCTTTGGCAAAGCGGCAATAGGAGTGGAACACGGTGGATAACGGTAGATGGACACATCGGTTATTACCGATTTTTTCGACCTAGGTGAACAGAAAACACGGAGAAGTCAACCACCACCGGACGCAGTTCCTGTTTGGCCACGGCTGCCTCAGGAAATACCTGCATCGGTTCGGACACGCAGCGTCACCCCTCTGTCCGGAGTGTGGCAACGTGGATGAAACGCCGGAGCATGTGGTCTTCGACTGTACAAGGTGCGAGACAGTGCACAGTGGGGAAAAATCGACCTAAAATCCCACTTAATTAGACGGCGCACGGTAGGAATCCTGCAAAATAGCTAAAACACGTTAACAGTTTGAAGTTTTAAGATAGAATGATATTTATTTTTCGATATTCAAACACGAAAGCTTAAGTCTAATTTTACATAACTTCATTATTTACTGGATAAACCTTTCACACTTACATCTACTTAAACTTAGGAGGAGCTTCAGTAGTCAAATACATTGTTGCAACCAATCGTAATGAGTCTATCAATGCGCTGTTCTAGTGCATCGCGTATGCGCGTAGAACAGAGAGAAACATATTGTCGTAGGTCGGTAAGTACATAGCGTAAGCGAATGACAGTAAAAATATGGGTCGCGCGGTTGTTGTCCGGCGATGTAATTTGAATCTTTGTTTTTATTGCTTTGGGTTTTTTGTGAGTTTGTGAGTTTATATCGATAAATGTTAATGACCTGAGGGAAATCACTAGTTTGGATTGGAAGGTTAATTGAGCTGTGGGAAATGATGAGTCGGTATGAATGGAATGCATTCAAGTGTTGAAACACTTGTGGTATGTGAACAAACTAGGGTTTCGCAATTAAGTGCATTTTCTATGGTCTCTGTTTAATTAAAAATGGTACTGCATGGGAAAGTTAATTTGTATCCTGTCTCACGATTTGGATTTGTCAACTGTGAAATTAGAACTTGATTGGTTTTTTTTTTTACGGGTTTATTTTAATAAGTCAAGATGTTTGTTTTAATGATAATTCGGTATGCTACATAGCCTATCTAATGTGAAAAAAAAAATCGGAGAATCGATTGGTGATGGTCGCGTTTAGTGTTGACTTGGGGAAGTGGTCCGTTTTGCCCAATTTACCCCTGATTTTGGCAGAAAAATATAATTATAATCCAGAAACTGAACTTGGTGCGCTTATATTAAGCCAACGTGAACTTTATCCTTGTAAAAAGAGCTGGAGAGTTGAATGGAACTAGTTTTACTTTGATCAGCCGTCAATAAGTGGTCCATTTTACCCGATTTCCCCTTGGCCTTTTTTAAACCAAGTTTAAACACTCGGAAAGCAGAATTTGACGGACAAAATATTGAACTTTATGCGTTTAACTATTGTACAATTATCCAAGGAATCGAATGCTGCGAAGTTCGCCATTTGGTGACCAGTGTAAAACCCCATTTCACCCTATATTCCTCTCAAACTTGAACAAACTCATATATCATGTGGTTTTATAGATTAGCGTCATTAATATCAAACGCACTTGCACTATAGCTATGTAAAAATATCCGGAGAATCAAATGATGATGGTCTATTATAGGGTTGAATTCTGGAAATGGTATGTTTTGCCCGATCTTCCCTCTAATTAAAAAATCTAGATTATTGTGAATTTCGCTCTAAAGTGGACTCCTGCGCTGAAAAAAATCCATCAAAATTGTTGTCGCTCATATCAGAAAATTTAAAAACTAATAATGTTTAAAATTCTTTCATTGTAAGCATGCCAATATGATATCGTATTGCAAAATTTAGTGGTGTTTTACGTTCACAATGGTCAACTTTTATTCTTTCTGGCTTGAGCGAAAAAAAAATCTGAGGGATTATTTCATCTCAGGAGTCTACTTTGGGACAAAATGCGCAATAAATCAAGCGGAAATTTGCATTAGCATTATAATTTTTGAACCTACATGCAATAAACTTATCAAAGGAATCATATGGTGATGACCTGTGCAGAACACCATTTTAACCAATATTCCCCTCAAACATGAACAAAGTTTTTATTATAGTTTTATAGAGTGGCGTCATCAAAATAACGCTCAATTGTTCTGCAGTTATGTAAAATTTCCGGAGAATGCTGTGATATCTTATTCCAATATTATCTTATCGGAAAATATCAAAAAAATTGATTACTCTATCACTTTGCAACACAACCTAAATATATACCCACCCTAATATATATGCACTACTTAAAGAGAGTATGAAAAAGTGAGAAAAAGAAAAAAAGACAGGCAAATAAGGCTAAAACTATTTTTTTATTAATATCTAATATTTTTATCTGCTAATTAATATAAAAGCCAAGCCGTGAATCGCATTCTAACCTACTCAGCATCGCACACCAATCACCAATCTTTCCTGACGATCTGCAAATTTCTCTGTAGTTCTACAAATTTCTTTGAAGTTCTGTTTTTTCTTCAGAATTTCCGCAAACTTTCCTAAAAATCTACAAAGTTCCTAAATCTCTGAAGATTTAAGATCCTAAAAGATCAACAATTATCTCTGATGTTCACAAAATTTCTAATAATCTACAAATTTCTCGAAAGTTCTGCAATTTTCTCTGTAGATTTTCATGATTCAATGAATATCTGCAAATATCTCTGAACATCACAATTGCCTAAAATATTAAAAGATTATCTAGAAATTTTTGGTACTTGGATTTCCAAAAAGTTCTGAAAATTTAACAGAAATGCTTTGAAAATACCCAAAGCTTTACAAATTATCTGAAAATATTTTAACTTCGCTAAAGTTGAAAACATTTATTTGAGGAGTTACGAATTTCTTTGAAGATTCTAAGACTTCTAAAGATCGGCGAACTTTCCCGAAGATCTGTGAGTTTTGCTGAAGTTTTGCAAATTTTTCTAACAACATACGAACTTTTTAGCTCACAGACTTCTCTTAAGGTCTACGGACTTCTCTGAAGTTCTTCAGATCTATCTATTTACAACTTCCATGGAGCTCTGCATCTCTTGTACTTTTGTACTTCGCTGCGATTTGTTTTTGGAATTGAGGTACTTTTCTGACATTTAACGAATTTTTCTGAAGATTTCACATTTATCTGAAACAGTGAAACTTTCTGACTAATTCCTGCAAATATCTTGAAACTTCTGTAAAGTTATCTGAAGCTCCGTAGTTCTAAACCCACGATCTACGAAAAAAAAACCTTGAGACCTCCGTAGATCTGCAAACTTCTCTGAAGTTTTGTAAATTCATTTGTAGGCTCTCGGGCTACCCTGAAGATCTGAAAAATTCCCTGAAGATCTTCTAAATTACATAAAGATCTTCTAAATTACATAAAGTTCTCAAAATTTATCTGATAATATTTGAGCTTTTTTGAAGTTTTAGATGTCTCTCTCACCACTAAATTTTGCAATACGATATCATATTGGTATGCTTACAGTGATAGAATTTTAAACATTATTAGTTTTTATATTTTTTTTGATATGAGCGAAAACAATTCTGAGGGATTTTTTTTCAGCGCAGGAGTCACTTTAGAGCGAAATTAACAATAATCTAGGTTTTTTAATTAGAGGGAAAATCGGGCAAAACATACCATTTCCAGAATTCAACCCTATAATAGACCATCATCATTCGATTCTCCGGATATTTTTACATAGCTATAGTGCAAGTGCGTTTGATATTAATGACGCTAATCTATAAAACCACATGATATATGAGTTTGTTCAAGTTTGAAGAGACTATAGGGTGAAATGGGGTTTTACAGTGCTCGTTAAATGGCGAACTTCGCAGCATTCGATTCCTTGGATTATTGTACAATAGTTTAGCGCATAAAGTTCAATATTTTGTCCATCAAATTCTGCTTTCCAAGTGTTTAATCTTGTTTTTATAGGCCAAGGAGAAATCGGGTAAAATGGACCACTTATTGACGTCTGATCAAATTAAAACTAGTTCCATTCAACTCCCCAGCTCTTTTTACAAGGATAAAGTTCACGTTGGCTCAATATAAGCGCACCAAGTTCAGTTTCAGTTCTGGATGATAATTATATTTTTCTTCCAAAATCAGGGGTAAATCGGACAAAACGGACCACTTCCCGAAGTCATCCCTAAACGCGACCATCACCAATCGATTCTCCGATTTTTTTTTCACATTAGATAGGCTATTTGCAGGATTGCTACCGTGCGCCGTCTAATTAAGTAGGATTTTAGGTCGATTTTTCACCACTGTGCAGTGCAAAGGGAGATGCCTATCCTTAACGTGTAGAATGTGTCCAGAGGAAGGTACTTGGAATGGAGAGAGGAGCAGTGATCTAGCAACGCCAGCCAGCACTGAGAGTATGAGAAGTGCCAGCCCCCTCGAAGTAGTCGCTTCAGCGTGGTCCCGGGGGGATCCAGGCAGAGGAGAGAGTAAGGAATGGGCTTTAACGGAGCTACACTAGGCAACTAGTGGAAACCACCCCAATACAGGTCTGGCTTTTTGACCCCTCTCCCCTATTTTCTCTGCTTTGAAAATTGATCCATATTTCATCATCGTCAAAGAAAATTGATTAAATAATTATAATTATTTGATGGTTTAGAATAGTTTTTACAAATAATAGCCATATGTAGGACAAGGTGGGGTAAAACGCACCTTGGCGATATATGATCAACAGCGTTTTTTCTCATAATATCAAAAGATTAATTGATATAAAGAATTTCCCAGATGACTGTTCTGCAGCTCTTCTAGTGATGATGGATGAAACTCCATTAAATATGTTTTGCAAAACACGTTAATAAGCGCTGTTGGTCATATTATGGCATAGCTATAAGGATTTCTTTATTTTGTAATAGTTTTGATCAAAAAAATCATGGGATATTTTTTTCCCTGATTTTGTCAGTTTCCCGTTTTTGTCAGCCTAAAATTTGAGAAAGGGCTGACAAAATTGGGAAAGCACTGTATCACTTCTCAACCACGATCGACAAAGCTAATCGACAGCTTGGATTCATGTTCAAGATATCTAAGGAATTTCGTGATCCTCTGTGTTTTAAAGCCCTTTACTGTTCATTGGTACGCTCACTACTGGAATTCGCGTGTGTTGTCTGGAATCCCTACCAAGCTGTATGGAGTGGACGATTCGAAGCTGTTCAACGCAAATTCGTCAGATACGCACTGCGCTATCTTCCATGGAGTGACCCGCTGAATTTACCACCGTATGCTGACCGCTGTCGTTTACTGGGTTTGGATACTCTTGCTAAGCGGCGAAACATATCGCAGGTCGTCTTCGTTGCTAAAATTTTACTCGCAGAATATGATGTTCCTGAGTTACTGGCCAAAATTAATCTGTATGCTCCTGCCCGAACACTCCGTCCGAGAACCTTGCTACATGAAGTAGTACATGCAACCAACTATGCTGCAAACAGTTCCTTTGTCGCCATGATTCATCAATTCAACGAAGCCTCTGACCTATTTGACTTTGACATCAATGCCTCGATGTTTCGTCATCGTTTGCTGTTGGCCAATTTTTAATTTTTAACTATAATAATAATAAATAAATAAATAACTTTTCGTTTTCAAATCACTCTGTGCACAAAAGTAATGCACATCGCAAAAACCTAACAATGGGCCGTATGAATAAAAAGAGTTTACTTTACTTTCCCGTGCTTTTCTCACGGGAAAAGTAAAGTAAACGCTTTTATTCATACGACCTAATAGATCAGCGCAGTCAAGTCACACCGGCAACAAAGGGAAGCGAGAGCACACCAGGCACCTAAGCAACAGGGGGAAAAAATCAGTACAAGCCATTCCAAATCAAATAAACGCGCCCAGGACACAAAACGTTTCAAAATCACCGAGTCTTGTCACTATCGACAAGGCATAATAAATAACAAGGACTAAGATGTGTTCCTTTGATTACTGAAAAACCCTGTTCCCCTAGTTTGAAGTAGTCAGAACTAGGAATCGGTGGTAGATCTTACAGCCCCTTAACGTACCACTAAAAGGTGATCTACCTACGTTACGGGGCGTTAGTTTGTGTAAGAGTTTTGTTCAGGAAGAAGAAGAAACATTGTGAAAAATACCCAAAGGATTTTCATCGCAATAAAATACAAACTACCTTTCTTCATTAAGGCAAATTGAAGCCTTATCAATAGAGACTACATTATAATTAAATTAGTCAACTTGAAACGTTACAATCATCTTGTAGATCACAATCGAATGCTAGGTGGACATAATCCACTTATAAACCACTAAAAACGACCACCTAAAAGGCCGCATTCAAAGGCTAATAGCATTGTGCTGCGAGATTAGGTTCGACTAAAAGCTTCTAAGCATCATGATAGCCATCAGTCTTTTTTCCTTCAGCCCCATCAAAGGATTTGGCCTTAAAAGCGAGAAGGAAATATCGTCCACTGCTCTCGCGATGGAAAAATTCGATTCTCCGTGCATTTCATCATGCAATATGGCCAGCAGCAAAAAAAAAAAAATATATATTAAAATAGAGGTCAATATTTCAGCTAACGGTTCAGATGCAAAGATGCCAAAGCTAATAACGAAAAACGAGTCAGTTTATTAACATTATGCAAATCGATTTCGGTATCGCCGTTTCCATTTTTTTGCTCCGATAAGCTCGGCAGCAGCTTTTAGCCTTCGTTCTTGATTTTCTGCATCCCGTTCACCGAGGTTTGCATCGTCGTTGGTCGCCCTCGACATCGTCCATTCGTCAGCTCAACTATCAAATAATTAAATCATTTGTCACCAATTCCAGCAAAGTCGATTAATTTACTTTTCACCAGTGTTTTTCTGCTTCTTTTCTACCGTTTTTTTTTGTTCATGTTACCCTCCCCACCTCGGGTGACGATTGGCCAAAGATGGTTGTTTTTCAGTCTGCTTCCCTGATTGCTAACCTATCCGGGGAACCCTCGGGACCGGCAAACGAAACTTCATTTCCGATGTAGTTGTCGGTGGAGGTGCAAGGGTTGAAACCACAGGGGGCTGAGTTTCTTTAAGCAATCGTGAACAATTAATTTATACATTAATTAATTGATTGACAATTCACAAGCTTTCGTTTACCAGAAACAGAATCGATGACAGTTTTACGAAGTACTGATTTTCTCAACAGAATATCGTTTATTGAGCATCTACGTTTCCAGAAAACTGCCCTCCGACTGCCGCCGTCCGATTTCGTTTCCAGTCCAGGTGCTTCAAATATTTATTTATGCTAATATCCGAGCCTCGGACGGCGAAGGCAGGCTTGGATATCAAAGAAATCGGTTTCGTTGGATGAAACTGGATCTAGATCCATTCGATAGGAATGAAGAGCCCAGACCGTGTTGCTTGGGAATGAAAATTTCTACAATGTACAACTCAATGTTACAGCAGGTGTAGAACATTGCCTTTTACGTTGAGAGCTCTACTACTTTCGCTTATTTCCAGCTAGAGGTAGGTTTATTATTTCATGCTTTCTTGTCCTCTCCGAACCGGCAGCTGCCACTGGAAAATCGAATCTAATGGAACAAAGCTGTTACATAATCGAGATGGCTATAAGAGAGGTGCTTCCATTTCGTTACTTACCTTTCTTTTTGAAGCCAGCTCCATTTGTTGAACAGGTCCGTTCAAAGAAAGTTAGAACATTTTGATGATTAATTCTATATTCTGCCATCATCGTCGTCTTACTCGAAGAACACAGGTCATGTGATGCTTGCATACATTGGAAGAAAATACAACTCCCATACCAAACAAACAAAGTCAATCTGCGATGTCGCAGGGGGGAACTCGTCACACCCAAACGTTAGTCGGGGACGCATTTATCGCTACGGAAAGAACAACACAAACGATACAATTCCGTGCATGGAAACAATTTTTCACTCCACTCCTGTGCGCGTGAGTAATGTTTACTTTTCATTCTGGGTCAGGTAGACAAGGAAGAAAAAAAAAATGAGAAAGAAGAAGTTTTGATTCGATGTCCTAGGGGGAAGTACATAATTGATGGGAGTTTTCTTTTTTCAAGCTACCCGTGGGGTTGGATCACCAAGGACCAAGGACATGAACGATTTTACTGGTTATTTTTAACTGCTCAATTATGGAACAAACCCGGAAAGGACATAAACTGACAGTGAACCTCTTGGTTTGTAATTATTTAGATCTGAAAAAGATTAAGTTTTGAGCATGTTTGCTAGATTGAATAACATATGGTAATGATAATACAATTTGTATTGCGTTTGTCGTACAAGATCATAACACTGCACTATAGGCCAGGAATGAGATACGGGACAAGAATAATAGCGTACAAAAAGGCTACACGTACTTAACCCTCCGTTACTCGCGCCAACTTTTGTAACACGAGCACTCGCGCGTCGTACTTTGTACAACAGTGTGAGTTTTCCATTGCCATTTTGCAGCCGAGCTACCAATCGATATGAAACAAATGGGTTTTCCTTAAAAAACTTGTTTTTAACTAAAGAAGCTAAACTTTTATCGCAGTTAACCCCCAAAAAATGCGGATAATAGAGAAAATGTGAATGGAAACCGCGTAAACGGTGTCCGTACTATGTGGAATTCGACTTAATTGGAATCAACATGGAAAATCTCGAGATCCTGACCAGATAGAAAGTTACTGTCTTGTGCAAACTTGTTCAGGGGGTCAAGACAAGACTGATGGACAGTAGCCCAAAATTTTCTCACCACGTGGCGCTAGTAAACGTGAACAATTCTCGCGTATGCTGTAGCTCAAGATCCTGAACAGGTAGAAAATCACTGTCTTCGAAAAATTTGATCATGAGGTCAATGCCTATTGCTTGGTGCACAATAGTTCAGAATTTTCACACTACGTGGTTTTAGTATACACGTGAAATTCTCGCATATAAAATATCTCGAGATTCTGATCAGATAGAAAGTTACTGTCGTCAACAAAGTTGTTCAAGTGGTCATAACTTTTCGCTAGTGAAAAGTTGTTCAAAATTTTCTCACTATGTAGCGCTAGTGAATTTCTCGCATGTGGTTTGTTTCGAGATCCTGACCAGATAGAAAGTTACTGTCTTGAACAATGTTGTTCAGGAGGTCAAAGCCTATTGCTTGGTGTACAATAGATGAGGATTTCCTAAGCGGCGCTAGTATACACGTGAAATTTTCACATATGAAATATCACGAGATCCTGCCAAATAGAATGTTATTGTCCTGGGCAAAGTTGTTCAGGGGGCCAAGGCCTTTTGGCTGGTGGACAGATATTAAATTTTTTTTCACATCATTGCGCTTGTATACACGTGCAATTCTCGCATTAGATACATTTTGAGATCTGCTAAACTGTCATCGGCAAAGTTGTTCAGAAGATCAAAACATTTTTGTTGGTCGACAGTACAGAATTTTCTCACTACGCGGCGCTAGGATATACGTGAAATCTTCACATATATAATATCTCGAGATCCTGAACAGCTAGAAATTTACTGTTTTTGGCAAAGCTGTTTAGGAGATAAACATCTTTTGGCTGATGAAAGGTAGTTCAGAAATTTCTCAAAACTTGGCGGGCGATTCTCGCATATCAAATATTATAAAATAAAAATACAATTTACATCTGCCTAAGCGGGATAAGAAAAATATATTCTGGATTTCTTTTACTGGTGAAGATTTTCATGCAGATTTGTGGATACATAAATTGGGGTGAGTCGTTCCACTTGTATACCTCTGATAAATTAGTGATAACACGTATCTCAGATGAAAAACATTATCTTAAAAGATCAATATCGCTGAAACTTGCACCAAATTAATGTTTAGAGTCTCCCTTTCATTTGAGGCTAATTTCAAAATGTCTTATCGATGGGGACTAGAACAAAAAAAAAAATCCCTGTGACTAACTCAGAGAGTGAGGCACTTTTGCTCAGTTGAATGGAGAAATTTATAAAACCGTACACGGCCGATTATAAGTTTAAGGACACCCCCAAAAAACATGCAAATGTGTTATGTTCATATCTTTGTCATTTAACGTCCAATTTTCGTTCTTTTTAGAACATTTGAAAGATTTTTAATGGAAATACGAAGAGGCAAATTGCTCAATATAATTTTCTAATTTTGTATACCAAAGGTTCAGCCAAAGTTACACTATTTTTCAATATGTACTCTGAAGAATCATGATTGATTTTCTCAGAATTGAGTTGAAAAATATATATTTGCAATTAAAAGTAGTAGTGGAACCCTTATTCTATGCCATTCATACCATTCAAATAACCTAAGAAGATCAAAAATTGGACGTAAAATGAGAGAGCTTTGAACAAAACACATTTGCATGTATGTTGGGGGTGTACTTAAGCTTATGATCGGAGTGTAGGTTACTCAGCGCTGAGTGAACTACGCTTTTGAAATTTCTCCAGACAACTGAGTAAAGCAATCTCACGACTGAGATAGTCCTATCCAAAGTAACATTTCAAGTTTTATCGAGGTTTTAAAACATACTACAAGTCTAAATCATGGTATCCAGAACCGTCATAAAACCAAAATTGTTACTTGGGATGGCTCGACTGGTTCACCCGTGTGTATATATTTTATACATTTTACATTACATTACATATTTTAGACGAACTGAGTAGATTATTCTCGTTCAGATTTAGGATAAGGTGTATGTGACCATAAATTCGACGTCACTCTCCTAGCAGCGTAGGAATAGCGGTATACTGAAAGAAATGATAATTTCATATTATTAGGCCTTTTCTTTATGACTTTGGATGTACCTACACACTTAGAATGTTTTTGACAGCATGGGCACCACCGAGCAGCTCGGTATTTTATTATGCTGGATCTCAGTGAAAAACTTGCCACGTGGTGAGAAAATTCTTAACTACTGTCTACCAGCCAAAAAGTCTTGACCCCCTAAACAACTTTGCCGAAGACAGCAACTAGCTGTCAAGATCTCGAGCTGAATATGCTAGGAAGGCACGTATATACTAGCGCCGCATAGTGAGAAAATGCTGAACTATTGTCACCCAACAAAAAGATCTTGCCTTCCTGAAAAATTTTGCCGGATACATTTACTTTCTATGTGGTCAGGATCTAGAGATATTTTATATGCGAGAATTTCACATGTATAGTAGCGCCGCGAAGTGAGAAAACTCTGAACAACTGTTCACCTGCACAAAGGCCTTGACCTCCTGAACAACTACAGTACCTTTATATCTGGTCGGGAGCTCGAGATATTTTATATGAGAATTGCACGTGTATACTAGCGTCGCGTAGTGAGCAAATTCTGAACTATTGAGCACCAAGCAACAGGCATTGACCTCCTGAAAAACTTTGTGGAAGACAGTAACTTTCTATCTGGTTAGGATCTCGAGATATATCACATGCAAGAATTTCACATGTATACTAGCGCTACGTAGTGAGAAAATTCTGAACTACTATCCACCAGCGACAAGGCTATGATCTCCTGAACAACTTTGTCGGAAACAGTAACTTTCTATCTGGTCAGGATCTCGATATATTCCATGTTGTAATCAATTAAGTCAAATCCCACGTAGTATGGTCACAGTTTACGCGGTTTCCATTTACATTTTCCCTATTATCCGCATTTTTTTTAGGTGTTTACTGTAATCAAAGTTTAGCTTCTTCTTCTTCTTCCTCGCATTTCAAGCTTATTGCGAATGGCATTTGCTTATTGCATGCTCTCAGCTTAGTGTTCTAGATGCACTTCCACAGTTATTAATTGAGAGCTTTCGATGCCTGTACCATCATTGCATTAGTATAATTGTGTGGCAAGTACAATCATACTTCTATGCCCAGGGAAGTCGAGACATTTCCCAACCCGAAAAATTCCTTGACCGGACCGGGAATCGAACCCAGCCACTTCCAGCATGGTCTTGCTTTGTAGCTGTGCCTTTACCGACTGAGCTAAGGGAGGTCCCCAAAGTTAAGCTTGTTTAGATCAAAACAAGTTTTTTTTTAGGAATACTCGTTGGTTTCAGATCGATTGGTAGCTCAGCAACAAAATGGCATTGGAAAACTCATGTGTGTTGTTCAAAGTACAACAGCGCGAGTAACGGAGGGTTAAACTATTTATTTGTATTGCTTCTGCGTGAAGTCAACGATTCACATAGTTGAAGATCCTAACTTAAAATAACAGGCTAAAGTTGTAATTTTTATACGATAGATGTGGAGATGAAAGTATAGAGTTGATAGTTCCGTTAGAGTACGGCAGTGTGAAAATTGTACGGCTTACGGTTTCAAAAATAATGATGCATCATTCAATATGGGCATTTTTGGAATCTGGGTGAAATCTAGAGACCGAAAATTGATATGCGACGCCATTTTTAAACCCAATTTTAAGATTAGGGTTTAAGAAAAACTGAGAAATGCTGTCAAACCCCCAAAATCACGACGAGGTCTAGAGAATGAAGATCGATAGCAGACACCATTTTGAAAGCCGGCTTCCGATTTCAGAAAATGTGGGTAATACTATCAAATACCCATCCAAATGGGTATTTTCAGTATAGGGATGACGTCTAGAGTTAGAAAATTGATAAGCGACAACATTTTTAAATCCAAGATGGCGGCTTCCTGTATAAGAAAACGTGAGAAATACTTACCAATATATATCAATATTGGTATTTTTGGTATCGGGATGACCTCTAGAGAGTTTGTAGATCGATTACCGACTCTATTTTTAAACATAAGATGACGGCTTCCGATTTCAGAAAAAGTGGGAAATACTGTCAAATACCATAGCAACCTGCTCTAAGGCATTGAGTTTCTTGGAGAAAACTACAAGCGTTGATGAAGGAGTGTTCCTCTTGAATGAGGACAACAAGCTCTTACAGTATATTACCCCCCAGGAACTCGTCGTCCATACCTCGAGTAGACTGATCCATCAAAGAATATTACATAGTCCGTGGATGCTCAACGGGCGATAAATCAAAGCAATGGCATCGATGGGCGCGCAAAAGGAAACCACCCAAAATACAATATTTGTCGACAATATTCTGTCCTATCTCTTTTATACTCATTATACTATTGGAAGTTGAATAATATAAAACTCTGAAGAGTTCTGATAATAAAGGTTCAGTCTCGGCTAGACCATTGACGCGAGCCCCAACGTTAGTCGGCAAACCACCGCCTCTTGAAGAAAGAAAGCCATTTACTACGAGTTACCTACAGACTGTTTTTTTAACTCTTTATTTGTTTCAAATTCAAAATAAATTACATTTAATTTTAACCTAGGTGCTCCAGCTACTACAGTAACTTACCAGCCTTAATTGTTATGATATATATCCAAGTGTTTTTGCACTGTTCCTGCCTTGGTAATTCTGTATTTTGAACGGGTTTTTTAAACCTGCATGTCAGTATGACAATTGACATCTTAAAACTAAAAACTAAAACTTAATCTTATCTAAGTTTAAAGGGAATAAATCGTTGCAATGGAGGATTGCTACGAATTTTGCATGAAATTATTAATTATTTTGTTAGACATTTGTGCTAATGTCTCAACATTCGGAATTCTATGTACCTCGGTAGTACTGTACCAGGGAGGCAACTTCAAAATCATCTTCAGAACTTTGTTTTGAATCCTTTGAAGTGCTTTTTTCCTGGTAGTGTAACAACTAGACCATATAGGCACTGCGTAAAGCATGGCCGGTCTAAAAACTTGTTTAAATATTAGAAGTTTGTTCGTCAGGCAAAGTTTGGATTTCCTGTTTATAAGAGGATACAAACATTTTATATATTTGTTACGTTTGGGGGCGACCCCGGCGTAGTGGTTAACATCCATACCTCTCACGCGAAAGTCACGAGTTCAAATCTCACCCCCGGACAAGTCACGAATGACCCAAGAGTGTTAAAGTGACTATAATAAAAAAAAAAATATTTGTTACATTTGCTTTGAATGCCCTCAATGTGATCATTAATAGTTAATTTTTGGTCAAGTACTAACCTAAGATATTTCACTTGGATTGACCAGGAAATTGGAACTCCGTGCATAATGACCATGTGATTACCACTAGGTTTCAAAAAGGAAGCTCTAGGTTTATGTGGAAATATTATAAGTTGAGTTTTGGAAACGTTGGGAGAAATATTCAATTTTTGTAAATAAGATGAGAAAATTTCTAAACTTTTTTGTAGTCTGCTGCAAATAACACGAAGACTTCTTCCTTTAGCGGAAATGCCTGTGTCATCGGCGAACAAAGATGTGTGGCAACCCTAAGGCTCACTCAGGAGGGAGGTCCGAAGTGAAAATGTTATACAATATAGGCCCAAGAAAGCTACCTTGAGGAACTCCTGCTCTAACAGGTAGTCGATTAGATTTGGAATTTTGATAATTTACCTGCAGAGTTCTGTCAGTTAAATAATTTTGAACTAATATCATAATATAGAGTGGAAAATTAAAATTATTCAATTTAGCAATCAAACCTTTAGGCCAAACACTGTCGAATGCTTTTTCTATGTATAGAAGAGCAACTCCAGTTGAGTGACCTTCAGATTTGTTTGAACGAATTAAATTGGTAACTCTTAAGAGTTGATGAGTAGTTGAATGCCCATGGCGAAATCCAAACTGCTCATCTGCAAAAATTGAGTTCGTATTGATGTGAAGCATCATTCTATTCAAAATTATCGTTTCAAAAAGTTTACTTATTGAAGAAAGCAAACTTATTTAGCGGTAGCTAGAAGCTTCAGCTGGATTTTTATCCGGCTTCAAAATTGGAACAACTTTTGCATTTTTTCATTTATCAGGAAAGTATTGAAACACTTGTAAATAATTAGGACAAGATAGACAAGGTACTCTCTGGGAGTTGTTTGATGAGGATATAGAAAATTCCATCATCACCTGGAGCTTCCATAATATAAAACTTTTTAGTTATAGATCTTACTTCATCCAAATCAGTTCTACAGGAATCATCAAAAATATTTTCCAGAGAGAAAATATTCAGATAATCCCAAGCAACCCGATTCTCAATAGGACTAGTAAGACCCAAACTGAAATTTTGGGAACTCTCGAATTGCTTAGCAAGATTCTGAGCTTTTTACAAATTTGTGATCAAAATTTTACCACCACCTGTAAGCGCTGGAATAGGCTTTTGAGGTTTTTTCAAAATTTTTGTGAGTTTTCAAAAGGGTTTGGAACTTGGTTCTAATTTAGAAACATTATTTTCAAAAGTTTAGTTCATCAGGACAGAGAATCGTTTTTTAATTTGTTTTTGCAAATCCTGCCAGATAACTTTCATGGCAGGATCACGTGTTCTTTGATATTGTCTTCTACGGACATTTTTAAGACGGGCCAAGAGCTGAAGATCGTCGTGTATTATAATTGAATCGAATTTAACCTCGCATTTTGGTACTGAGGCAGCTCTTGCTTCAACTATAGAAGTATTCAGAGATTCAAGAGCATAATTAATTTCATCTTTGGTTTGCAAAGGAATGTTTGGATCGAAGTTATATTCCACAAATATTCGATATTGCTCCCAATCAGCCCTATGGTAATTGAAAGTTATGCTGTTGGGATTAGAAATTATTTCTTGGGATATTTCAAAAGTTACTGGAAGGAAGAACCGAAGTCAGCATGGGTAACCAATTGGCTACAAAGTTGACATGAATCAGTTAAGACCAAATCAATAGTTGAAGGATTTCTTGCAGAAGAAAAGCATGTTGGGCTGTTTGGATATTGAATAGTGTAATAACCTGCAGAACAATCATCAAACAGAATATTACCATTGGAATTGCTTTGAGCATTATTCCATGAGCGGTGTTTTGCATTAAAATCTCAAATAAAAAGAATTTAGACCTATGTCGGGTAAGATTCTGAAGTTCACCCTTGTGAAAATTATATTGCTGGCCCACGCGATGGAATGGCAAATAGGCAGCTATAAACGTAAGTTGTCCAAATTTTGTTTCAACAGAAACTCCCAAAGTTTCAAAAACTTTGGTTTCAAATGAAGAAAGAATTTTATGTTTGATTCGTCTATGAACAATGATGGCAACGCCACCACAGGGTCCATCAAGACGATCATTTCTATAAATGAAATAATTTGCGTCCTTCTTAACCTTATGGTCAGGTTTAAGGAACGTTTCAGTTATAACGGCAATATGCACGTTATGAACTCTCAAAAAGTTAACTAGCTCGTCTTCATTATTGTAAGAGATCGAGCATTCCAATTTAAAATATTTAATGATTTAAAATCCATTACTGAATTTCAAAATCATGACAATATTGTTCGCAAATTTTACTCCAGTTTGAATAGCATCAAACATGGAGTTAGATTTAAGTATATCAGTAATCATGTCAATTAATGATTTCTGTAAAAAATCCATTTTAGGAGCAGCAATGTTTCCTTAGTCAAAACTGTCAAAATTTCCGTTAGAATTACGTTGGTTAGTATTTTGATTTCTACCCGCTGCAATAGCAGCATAGGTAGCACCATTAACTCGCTGAACATTGTTAGCAGCGAGGGGAGTAGGTATAGATGAAAAATTTGAAGCAGGGGTGATATTTGTACCTACGGGTACGAATGTAGAATTTGTTCCTCGCTGAACGCTGTTAGCAGCAGAGGAATTTGTACATGGTCGGAAACGTGGAACGTTTCCTACATGTTGCTTAGAACGAGATTTTAGGATCACTTCGCGAGTCTTACACTCCCAAAAATTGGATTTGTGGTTTTCACCACAATTTGAACATTTAAATTTCTTAGGATCTTCCTTCACAGGACAGTCGTCCTTTGCGTGAGAGGAATCACCACAATTCATGCATTTTGCTGGCATGTAGCATTTTTTAGTTCCGTGGCCCCATTCCTGGCACTTTCGGCACTGAATGAGGTTTTGGAAATTTCCTCCAGTCTTCCTGAAGTGTTCCCACTTCACTCGGACATGGCTAGCTTTTTCTAAGGCCTTAAGGTTGTTTAGTTCACTAGACTTGACGCCATTTTTATTTTGATTACTTGGATTGGCACAACTCCTAGTAATTTTGATCTGATCCAGGGATTCACCACTGGGGAGACCTTTCATGACAACCTTGAACACACGTTCAGTTTTGGTACCGTAAGTAAACAATTTGTGCTGCTTGTCAGTAAGATACTTGAGAAGATATTTAAATCCGTCCAAGGTTTCAGCCAATACACGGCATTCACCCCGACGTCCAATTTGTAATGAAAACTTAACTTTCACGAAGTTCAAAAGTTCCGTGCGAAGAGCATGGAAATCGGAAGTGGATATCACAATAGGGGGAATCTTTTGCTTCTTTGTATTAAGCCGGTAAAGTTTATTACATTTTTTTTCTGGATGATGCATCATTCTCATCATCCGTGAGCAAATCAAATTGATTGCTCAAAATAATTTCATCAGAAGGGGCATCAAGAGGTTGCCCTTTTCTTTTGCGCTTAGGCGCCATGGCGGCAGTAAGTTTTTCTATCCAAATCGACTTCCAAGCAGATTACTATAAAACGATATCCAAGAAGGATTACCTCGGGTAGGGTCCAAACAAGGATCGAAGAGGAATAAGAGTCAAACAAGGTAGAAAATCTACAGGTACATTGAGCACTGAAAAGTGCTGTTTAAATTATGTGTATCTTTAGGTAGCAATTACTGCCGCCATCGCGCCATTTCCTTCAACAAATAGATCCGCACGGCAAGAGAGCACGATGCGGACTCCAGTGTACAGAGTTGATTACAAACGGTACTTTGTGGAATGTGGATGCAACGATGTTGATCATTAACGGTTGCCCTTGTTTTGGTCTACCTTGCACGGTAAGATTAACTTCTCGGACAGGCATTAGGATGTGCGCTGCTGGGGAACTCGATTTCGGGGAATCAATGGCAGGTCTTGGCCGAAAATTTTCCGATGCGATTACTAGAACCCAAAAATTGGAATGTGTCAACAAAAATGATTTGACACATGTACTGCGCAGTGAAAGTGTAGCCAGTAACTTCAAAGATTATAAATTTTTTAAACCATGGGTGCCAAATAGTGTCAACTGTGTTTTTGGTACACTGTGCGGAGTGGCCAACCCCTTGGATAGCATTTATTATGTGCCCAATGTACAATTTATAAACTTTTTTGTTTTCAGTGCGTTTTTTTCTTTTCAATTGTTGATCATTTGCATTCGCCTACTATGATACAAATTCTAACATATTTGCTATTTTGAAGCCATTATTACCAATGAGCTGGATTACTGTCTGCGTCATCTCTTTCTGTAGCTTATTGCATGATAACAATAATGATATAAAGAACAGTAGGTACATTCAGTTCAACTCCAACATGACTTCGATTTTGTCGTTCTGGTACCTAAGGGATTTGATTGTTTTGGTACAGAGGTATATTGTGATCCAATAGAGCTTTCCAACTAATCTGTTTCCCTCTTGTTTGCACGTCTTCGATTTAGATTGAGCAGTAGTGTGCGCCGATTATGCCTACAAAAGTTCTATGACAACATTAAAAAATTGCTTCGATATTACATCAACATGAACGTTTCAAAATATGCCTCAATAATAGCCTTCTGTAGGCACATGTAATACCTTACATCTTATCTTAAAAAAAATGTAAATTCTACTAAAAAATAGTGTAAAAACATTTTTTTTAGATTTATGTTATCGGGTTTCACTGTTTCTTAAAAATCAAAACGTATTTTTAATTTAAATAAAAACATAAAAATTTGTAAAATTCAAATTTTCAACGATGAAATATTTTAAATTTTGCAGATTATGAATCTAGAGATCCCAAACTATGATCTTAGGCAGGCAATGAAAATCATTTACATTAATTTACATTCATTTGCCTCTAACTTTTTTCATCAACAGCATTCCGCAAAATGATGCATAGAGCTTTAGTAGGTTTTGTTATTAGCTACAACTTTTGTCCGTTACTCAAATCTGTATCTCTTATGCACCACGAGTTTGAGCGGGCAGAACTTGTTACTGTTTTTCAGTGAATGTGAAATACATTCGCTGAAAAACAGTAGTGGATTCTGTTCGCTCTGGTTCGTCATGCATAAGAGATACAGATTTGAGTTGTTGACAAAAGTTGCAGCTAATAACAAAATCTACAAAAGTTCCATACATCATTTTGCGGAATTCGGTAGATGAAAAAAGTTAGAGGCAAAAGAATGTAAACGAATGCACGAAATGAATGCAAATGATCGTCCATGCCTGCTCGTAGGTCATATAATTTTAGGTTCGCCTTTAAGCATAGTCGTGTGTGATGCAGTAATGAGTCGTGGAGCTCAAGCTTAAATTAATAAATAAAAGTCGGTCAGTACTTGCATCCACTTTTATTAGTAATAAGCTTCTCATGTTTAATATTCATAACTTTCAAAAAGATGCAAATTTTGCAAATTTTTACAAACCACCTCGATAAAGCAAACCTACCCCCTAGCAAAATGGAATTCCAAGTGAACTGAAAGTTCCTACCATTAATAAAGATGAATCAGTGCCTGTTCGGAACATTTACAAATTGAATTAAATATTACTCCAAAGCTTCCAGTTCGGGCTATTCATCATCGGCTTGGGTAAACTTTTCGCACCGCATCGCCACCCGCCGTCCAGGGAAGCGGATAAGTACAGCATTATAAAGCCTCTCTCCGTTTACTGAAGAGCCCACTCTGAAGCTAAAAGTAAATTCCGCCAATTTCCCGCAACAAAATTAATATTGACGAAAAGCACGAAAAAAATCACCCATCGCTCATACCTACTATTTCCGGATCACAAAACACACAAGCGAGCTCCACAACCGACGACGACGACGACGACGGACGGCCGAAATGTTTTCGCATCTAGAGAGAAGCAGCTGAGCGGTACCACATTATTCAAATTAAATTTCCAAACAAGCCTCGCGTAAAAAAAACGGAACTGGTAAAATAAAGCGGAAATCTTTTCCTCTATTGACAGCGAGGCTTTTTATCTTCATTCAGGGCTACAACGTTTTTTTTTCGCTCTCTCGTCAGAAGCTTGAAAGCATCATGGGAAAATTAATATTCCACATTTTTCTTAGCGTCTAATTTTGAAGCAATTTTTCGTCCTCGCTCGGTGCGCTTTGCGTGGGATCTTCCGCATCAAGGCTGAGTGTATTTTTTTTTTGCCACAAGGTTCTATGAAATGCCGGCTCACTTGCTTTTTTCGCATAGCTCTGGTTTGACATTTTTTTTTGGCTCAGAGCTGCACCACCAAGCTGAGAGTGATTAAGTGGCTTGTCCGTTTTGGGATTCGACTTTGTGGGGTGGGAAGAGAGAGAGGAGATGAATTAAGCTAAAGCTATAAAGAACGATTCGTGTCATTGATGGCGGGTAACACGGTTGCAATTTGATGCTTGGAGGAGTTTAAGAGCACTTAAATAAAAATTCAAAGGATATTCATCACGATCAGTTTGAAACAAGGCTCTGTTTGCCGAAAGCGTTTCAGAAGCGGTGATAAATTGTTTTTTTTTTTTTTAAGTAGGAAACGTAGCACGGATTTAACTTAATTTGATGAGGACAACAATTTGAAGTATTATCTGATCCGTCAAGGCCGTATTTGACAGTTTTTCACAACCGGAAGCTGCCATCTTGGATTTCAAAATCGTGCCAAACATCGATATCCGGCCTTTACTCGTCGCCTCCGTTTCAAAAATACCCGGAAGTTGTCATGTTGGATTCCAGAATGGTTTCATACATCGATTTACGCTCGTCCCGTTGTTCTCGTTCTGGAAATACCCATAATATTGGGTATTTGACAGTTCTTCACAAATCGAAAGAGCCCATCTTGAATTCTAACATTCATTTCTGGCTTCTAAACATCGTCCCGATCCGAAAACATTCGACAGTTTTCCACAAGCCGTCACCTTTTTGGTTTACAGAATAACGTCAAACATCGATTTTCAACCTCTACTCGTTGTCCCCGTTCCAAAAATAACCATATTGTTGGGCCTTTAACAGTTATCATGCATTTTTAAAAACCGGAAGTCACCATCTTGGATGGTGAATGGTGTCAAACATAGATTTCCGTACCTCTACACGTCGCCCACGTTCAATATCAATATCCCCGTTCAATATTGTTGTGTATTTGACAGTTTTCCACAAACCGGAAGTCTCAATCTTAGCCAGCGCTGGTTAACTGTTGAGATTGAAATAATTATAATGAAGATTGCGTATGCGTATTCACCAGCTGTATTCTTGTTATGGTCTCTCACGAAATATTGTGCAACGCTCTGAAGAATATACCCTCCAATATGGTTTGTTTGGTTTCACTCAGAGTTCTCAAAAATTGAGTCTTCAAATACTTCCATTGAATAGCGATACTACCGGTACAGTTAAAAAAGTATTCATTTTACCGTGATGTTGAAGCATACGACAGTCGCTCAAATTAAAAGTCACTTGAAGTAAACACAAAATTGCGGGTTGCCAAACCTTGCAGACCATCTCACTGCGTCCTAGCAAGAAGAACGGTCGACTTGTTTCGCGCTCCGTTAATTTGGAAGTTTTCTCGCTATTATCTGACGTAAATAATCAGTTTTTTCTCGCTTAGTGATTCCAGGCATAATTCCCGATAAATTTATCAAAAAGTGAGTTTTTTTCTGAGAAGAAAGTGTGTTTTCGGCATCATCGGAAGGAAAATTGTTTTTGCGATTGCCAATTCGCCAACCATTTTGCGCACCATCGGTGCGTGGTCACGCATACCTGTGCACACGGATCATCGTCATCGAGTGTCAGCATCTGCCTCCACATTCAAACCGCTCATCCATCTCGTGTGTTCAGCTGAGTGCCGATCTTCATACAAGCACACACCAACGAAGACCGCCCGCACACGCGGATCGAAGATCATCAAAGCTGCGCGTCGCTCCGCTGCTGCTGTGTAAACGCTCGGTGGTAGTAGTATAGGATTATCAGATAAGTTTTTGTTCTTGTTTCTTTCTTTCTCCCATCAGTTAAATTTTAAGTTTGTGTTTCTGTGTTTGTATTTTTTTTTCTCGTGCATTGTGTCCGAGTAATTTTGATTATCGTTGCAGTGGTAGAGCGTTTTTCGCTCCCACTAGTACGGCAAAATGGACATTTTGTCGGAAGACGAAATGGACGTTTTGTCGGAAGATGACACCACTTTGCCACGCGATAGCAAGAAGGGTCGAAAACGTCTGTCATCCCAGAAATCAGATGATGTCATCCCTGGTTCGTCATCTCAGTCTGGTAATGGGCAGGGACAGATAAGCCCCCGATCGCGAGCCTACCCAGAAGACTCGACTGGCCCATGGGTTGTTTACTTTCAGCCCAAAAAGAAACCTTTGAATGTAATGCAAATTACTAATGATCTGACGAAGCGGTTCTCGGCCGTGACCGAAATCTCGAAGGTGAGGTACAATAAACTTCGCGTTGTCGTCTCTAACCTGAAACAAGCTAACGAGATTGCTGCCTCCCAGCTCTTTACACTCGAGTATAGAGTGTACATCCCAGCTCGTAATGTGGAGATCGAAGGTGTGGTCACCGAAGCGAGTCTGACCCCCGAGATCTTGGCGAAGCAAGCGGTTGGCCGTTTCAAAAACCCCTTGCTTCCCACGGTTGAGATACTGGAAGTCCAGAAGCTGAACTCAGTATCTTTCAGCGAGGGTAAAAAGAGCTTTACCCCCACAGACTCGTTTCGGGTGACCTTTTCTGGTTCAGCCCTTCCTCACTACATCGAGTTGGGAAAACTTCGGCTACCTGTGCGTTTGTTTGTTCCTCGGGTCATGAACTGCCAAAACTGCAAACAGTTGGGACATACGGCCTCTCACTGTGGCAGCAAGGCACGCTGTTCCAAATGCGGGGAGAAGCACGAGGATGGCGCCTGCACAGTCACTGCACCAAAATGCGTGTACTGTAAGGGAACTCCTCATGGTCTCTCGTCGTGCCCGGCGTACAAACAACGCGGGGAGAAACTAGAACGCTCTCTTAAGGAGCGTTCCAGGCAGTCTTTTGCAGCAATGCTAAAGACAGCCACACCATCAACCAACGACAAAAATCCCTTTGCTGTTTTGTCTGATGACGAGTCTGACTCTGACTTGGCTGAGGAGGGAGTTTCTTTCAGTTTTCCGGAAGGTTCTGCACGGAAACGAAAACGCATCCGTTCGCGGAAAGTTGCAGATAAGGAACCCCAAATCAGCTTGCCCAAATCAAGGAGTGATGGAAAAAAGGAAGTTTCAACTCCTCCTGGTTTCCGCAGAACTGACTATAACCAGAACTTTCCATCTCTCCCGGGGACATCAAAAACCCCTGATGGCCCATTTTTAAGAACAGAAGCCCCTTCTTCATCCGGGTTGTTCTCATTTGATAAAATTGTGGACGATATTCTCAAGTACCTCAATATTTCTGATCCTCTCAAAAGCATTGTTCTGGCAATGCTTCCTTATGTGAAGACCCTCTTGAAGCAATTAACATTGAAGTGGCCCCTCATTGCAGCAATCATTTCCTTCGATGGATAATTTTCCAAACGAGGTCGGGGATTTGATCACTGTTCTACAGTGGAATTGTCGAAGTCTCATTCCTAAATTAGATTCTTTTAAGTTTTTAGTTCACAATAATGATTGTGATGCATTTGCTGTTTGTGAAACTTGGCTCTCTTCAGATATCGATCTTCCTTTTTATGATTTTAACATTATTCGACTGGATCGTGAGGATTCGCGTGGAGGAGGG
The DNA here is from genome assembly GCF_037179485.1 of Ochlerotatus camptorhynchus. NCBI lineage: Eukaryota > Metazoa > Arthropoda > Insecta > Diptera > Culicidae > Ochlerotatus > Ochlerotatus camptorhynchus. The sequence goes on from NW_027040773.1 coordinate 1,996,597, forward strand.
GTACTTTTGGGGATCAAAAAGTGCCATTCCTTCTATAGAGTGAATCTTCCACAATTTCCAGGTATTGAAGTTGTTGCATGTCAGGCTATTATTAAAGGTAAGAGCCTTTGTATTGCTTCTGTTTATATTCCTCCTAGAGCCGTTGTTAATCGCAAACAACTTTCAGATATATGTTCGGTACTTCCTGCTCCACGGTTGATTATGGGAGATTTGAATTCCCACGGTACAGGCTGGGGGGAACTGCATGATGACAACCGTTCTACTTTGATATATGACCTCTGCGACAGCTTTAATATGACAATTCTTAACAATGGAGAAGTAACACGTTTGGCTGGCCCATCCTCGAATGGAAGTAGATTAGACCTCACACTTTGCTCTAACTCATTATCGTTGGATTGCACGTGGAATGTGATCCAAGATCCCCACGGTAGTGATCACTTGCCGATCAAAGTTTCAGTTGCCAGTGGGTTCAATCCGTCGGAACCCGTTAACGTCGCGTACGATCTTACCCGTAATATCGATTGGACAAAGTTCAAGAATGTGATAGAAGATGCCCTAACGTCGGTAGAAGGGCTTCCACCGTTGGAGGAATATAACTTCCTCTCCAATCTGATCTTGGACAGCGCGCTTCAAGCTCAAACTCGGCCGGTTCCAGGAACGTCTTTCCGTAGGAAACCTCCTTCCCCTTGGTGGGACCAGCAATGCACTGAGGTTTATCGTAAAAAGTCCGACGCGTTTAAGCTTTTCCGGAAACGTGGAACACCCGTACATTTCGAAGCGTACTCGGCTCTTGAACGCGAACTCAAGAGCCTCATCAAAGCCAAGAAACGCGGATACTGGCGGCAATTCGTGGACGGTTTATCGCGCGAAACGTCGATGAATGCGCTTTGGAACACGGCGCGAAGGATGCGTAACCGGTCTTCAAACAACGAGAGCGAGGAGTACTCGGATAGTTGGATTCTCAAGTTCGCGCGAAAAGTATGTCCTGATTCTGTGCCGGCACAGATGATTCCTCGCGAAACGACGAATTCGGTAGACGAGATCAGCCAGCCTTTTTCAATGCTGGAGCTCTCACTCGCGCTCCTTTCGTGTGGCAATTCGGCTCCGGGGGCTGATAGAATCAAGTTCAACTTGTTGAAGAACCTCCCAGACGTCGCTAAGAGGCGCATGTTGAACTTGTTTGGTCAGTTCCTGGAGCTTAATATTGTTCCGGATGATTGGAGGCGGGTGAGAGTTATAGCCATTAAAAAGCCTGGAAAACCCGCGTCAGATCACAACTCGTATCGTCCCATTGCGATGCTATCGTGTATTCGAAAATTGTTGGAGAAAATGATCCTTTTTCGCCTGGACAAATGGGTTGAGTTGAACCACCTACTCTCAGATACTCAATTTGGTTTCCGTAGGGGCAAGGGAACGAACGACTGTCTCGCGTTGCTTTCCACTGAAATTCAGTTGGCTTTTGCTAATAAAGAGCAAATGGCTTCTGTCTTCTTGGATATTAAGGGGGCTTTTGATTCAGTATCGGTTGAAGTCCTTTCAGACAAACTCCACGCTTGTGGCCTTTCTCCATTAGTTAATAACTTTTTGTACAATTTGCTGTCAGAGAAACATATGAGCTTTTCTCATGGAAACTCTACAGCTTCACGATTTAGCTACATGGGTCTCCCCCAGGGCTCATGTTTAAGCCCCCTTCTGTATAATTTCTACGTCAGAGAAATTGACAATTGTCTAAGTGACAACTGCACGTTGAGACAACTTGCAGATGACGGAGTAGTGTCTATGACAGAGCCCAGAGAGGCCGACCTGCAAGGACCCTTACAGGATACCTTAGACAATTTGTCTACTTGGGCTATTCAGCTAGGTATCGAATTCTCCACGGAGAAAACTGAGTTGGTCGTTTTTTCTAGGAAGCATAGCCCAGCACAACCAAAGCTTCAACTTTTGGGTAAACCGATCACTCATTCTATGTCCTTCAAATATCTTGGGGTCTGGTTCGATTCAAAATGCACCTGGAGATCCCACATTGAGTATCTGAAGCGGAAATGCCAACAAAGGATCAATTTTCTCCGAACAATTACCGGAACGTGGTGGGGAGCCCATCCGCAAGATCTTCTAACGTTGTACCGGACAACGATTTTATCGGTTTTAGAATACGGTAGTTTTTGTTTCCAGTCGGCGGCTAAAACTCACATCATCAAACTGGAACGGATCCAGTATCGCTGTCTTCGTATCGCGTTAGGATGCATGCACTCGACTCATACGATGAGTCTCGAAGTGTTAGCGGGCATGTTGCCACTCTCTGATCGGTTTTCGGAATTATCCCTCAGGCTCCTCACCCGTTGTGAAATTATGAACCCACTGGTGATTGCAAACTTTGAGAAGCTTCTTGAGCTAAACCCTCAAACTCGTTTTATGTCATTGTACTACGTGTACATAACACAGGATGTCAGCCCTTCGCAGCATAATCCCTATCGTGTTTGCTTCTCCGACTTCGACAATTCTGTTCTATTTGATTTATCCATGACGCAAGAGATTCGCGGAATCCCAGAGCATCATCGTTCCATGATTGCTCCGTCAATTTTCGCTGCAAAGTTTGGCCAAGTTGATTCCGCAAGATCGTTCTTCACAGATGGATCACTAATAGAGGCGTCCGCTGGTTTTGGTATTTATAACGAATTTCATAGCGCCTCTCGAATGCTTCATGCTCCTTGTTCCGTATATGTTGCTGAACTGGCGGCAATACATTATACGATAGAAACGATCGCCTCACTTGCACCAGATCATTATTTTATTTTTACGGATAGTCTCAGTTCTGTCGAGGCTATTCGCTCCATGAGGCCGGTAAAGCACTCCTCGTATTTTCTCATGAAAATACGAGAGCTTCTAAGTGCTTTATCTTTAAGATCTTTTGTCATCACCTTTGCATGGGTCCCATCTCATTGCTCGATTGCGGGCAATGAGAAGGCGGACTCGCTTGCAAAGGTGGGCGCTATGGAAGGCGATATTTACGGTCGACAAATCGCCTACGACGAATTTTTCTTCATTTATCGTCAACAGTCACTCGCCAGCTGGCAAAATAAATGGAGTGAAGGGAGTTTTTGACGATGGTTGTATTCAATTATCCATAAGGTGTCGAAGTGTCCTTGGTTCAAAGGTTTGGAGGTGGGTCGAGACTTCATTCGTGTGATGTCTCGCCTCATGTCCAATCACTATTCACTAAGCGCTCACTTGTTCCGTGTTGGGCTGGGGGACAGTAATCTCTGTGAATGTGGACAAGGTTACCAGGACGCAGATCACATTATTTGGTCATGTGCTGAGCACCGTGGAGTCAGATCCGAGTTGTACGATTCCCTTCGGGCTCGAGGTAGACAACCTAATGTTCCAGTTCGGGATATTTTGGCTAGACGCGATCTGGAGTTTATGCAACTCATATATGTTTTCTTGAAGAATATTAACCATAGATTGTAAGTTTGATTAACCTTGTGTTTAGTTTGTGTTTTGTATGTGTGTGTGTATTTTTTTTTTGTAGATTTGTTTCTGTAATAATTGTATAATTACAGAGTTGATATAACGTCGATAGGATTAAGTATTTGTTTTAGAAATAGTGAAGTTTTTGAATCATAAATCATATTCCAAATCTCCTTTTCCCTCTCCCGATCCAAACAATTGTCATCCACTAACCTCGAGAAGACCGCGAGTAATCGGTTCCAATCCTTTAATTTTAGATTTAAGACATTTATAATGTATAAAGAAAATGATAACTTGGCTCTGTAAAGTTTATTCGAATGAGCCTGTACAAATAAAGTAATTAACAAAAAAAAAAAAAAAACCTTGCAGAAAAAGAAATAAGTTGGCCGTGCAACCAGATTTACTTTTAATCTTTCCGTGCGTCTTTTATACAGCATCGGCTCTAATTATTATTAGATAATTGTGATAATAGATAATTCATGTCAATGTAGAATTTTCCAATGCTCTATCTATCGATCCTCAAAAAATATAAATCATTTTTTAGTTGCGTCCTTCACTTATCGACGCAGCTTTAGCTGCGTTGTTCGTTTAACGAACTTACTAGCGACACCTAGCGGTCAAAAACGACAACTATTGTGTAGTCATAAGATAGATAATTGATGGACTGACAATTTTGTACAGCATTCCAATGTTCTATCTAGCCATCTTATGCATTAATCATGTAACATCGACGTTACTTATGAAGCACCAAACGTCGCGTATGTCGACAAAAATGAATATGAACCAACGTGTGAAACCAGTTGTTTGTAGTCATGTTACCAACATAAAAGTAAAATTTTCTTGTATTTGAAACTTTGATGAGCAATAAGAATATCATAGTTTGAAGTTCTTCAACTTAGGAATTTTTTTGACTTCTAGCCTTTGAAAGTATAATGAGAAATATGAATCTTTGCGGTCACAGAATTTGACTCTTTGAGTCCTAATCACTCAAATTCTCTAAAACCACGGATACTTACAGAGTTAGTAAAATTTTCCTCGATGTTCTTCGCATTTCAGTGAATATCATTCATATTCGAGTAAAATCTGCTCAAATATGAGTGACATCCTAACAAATAATCGCCATTCGAAGAAACCACTTTTTGATGATTTTATTCAACTACATGCTGAATAATAATTGTACCGTAAACCAGAGGCCATATTGCGCATCTCGAAACGAAAAAAAATTTCATTCTAGCGTTCGTACAAAACGTCTTTTGTTTCGAGATACATAATGTGCCCCCAGGAGCAAATTGATCACGATTTTCAGTTATATATTAATATTTTCTTTGCTTGTAGTTTATTTTCAAATCATTTAGTTTATCAACCAGTACTGGTGCACAGGGAGCAAAACCTAGTTGCTTTATTTGTTAAATTATTCACGAAAGATTTAGTTCGAATAGTTATTGTTCGAAAAATTGAAAATACTGCTTTAAGGTGAAATTTGAGTTTTTGATTGATTGTTATGACTTATTCCAAAAGTTGTTGCACTTATTTTATTATCACTTTGGCTTACAGTATGTCTGCAGAATGTGAGTTGATGTGAATACAGCCTATAAATATCATTCACAGATAAACATACCTAACTCATTGAATATTTGTCACTGTAAAACATCGTCGCTAAAACATAACCGCCATCTGTTGAGTACACTGTGGTGGGTTGTACGTTGAACAGATGGCTGTAGTGTGTAAACGTCAAACGCAAGGGAATTGACTATGCTTGCCACAGGTGGCGGTACTACCAACTACGATACTTTTAAATTGACCGTTAAATGCTTGTCAATGAACAACTTGCGAGTTATTTGTCTGTTTGTCTGTGTATCATTCATATGTTTGAAAAATATGTTTAATATAATTCCTAGTGTTGATTATTTTGGTTATAAATTAATTGAAAATAGAGCCGCCTACTTTTGTTTTGAAGTTTAAATAGTCGATACCAGTGCTGATAGAAATCATTCCTTCTACACTCAACTTAGCTGAAAACGAAGACAACCTTAACAGATAGACCAACTACTTGCATGTATCTGAATTTTTACATAACAACATTCTTTTGATCAAGGCAAACTCTGAGTACCGTAGTCAACAAAAGAGATGCCAGATTTTTTTCTATGCAATTCCGTAGACTTATTCAAATCTACGGATTTCTACGGATTTTTTTTAGTTTCAAGGTGATATTTGACGTAAAATGATAAATCGATGAAAGGATTTTTGAAAAACTACTAGGGACAGCCCTCTGGGGTTGTACGCAATGGTGACGTCGTGCTCTTATATAATAAATGTTATTTGTTAACTGTAGCAGGACTTGTGTTTTGTGTAGGAATAGGAATTTGAGCAGGATTCTCTCTGTTTATTCTCTTTAGTATGACTATGATTGCCATGAAGCTTTTGATATGAATTTTAGTTGGGACATGTTCAGAAATTTAACTCTTTTTTCAAAAATCTTGGTGACCCTGAAAAGGGCCGATGGTAGTACAGGCATGAATACCATGCTACTGTTGCACCTGTAGTTTTTGGCATACTTTCACTGATTGATTCCCGGGGATCCTTGTTCAGCCATAGCAAGATGTGCGTGTGAGGACTTCCACGGTGCTGAAATTCAATCGTGTCAATCAGCTTGTTGAAGTACACACAGCACGTGACTGGATCATGATTGACCATAGTTGCTCTTTGTAGTACAGTCAAGTTGTTGTTGCTAATACTGTACTGAATTCGGTATTGATTTGAGGAAGGATAGATTTCGCTCAATGCACTGCTCCATGAATAAGGTGGTCCTTAAGGTTGATTCGTGTAATGTTTGCGGTCCCCGTGCACGTAAAAGTGCATTGCAAGCCTTAGGAAACTCTAAGGCGAAGAACTTTCATTGTCATATATAACAAATGTTGTGGTTTGGCCACACGCTCGTCTTGACGACGAGTTTCACTGGATGCCATCATGAAATATGTTAAAGAGGCTGAATTTATAAAGAGACGACATCTTATTCATTTGACAGGTCTTCTGCTCGATTGGAATGACTTTTCCTATGACTTGACAGATAATCGATTGTTCCAATTTTGACATGTCTCTTTATAATTCAGACTCTTTAAAATATGTAACCCGAACCCCTGGCTTGAATTTCCGTAGATGGCCAAAACATATGGCAGGAAAAGCTATCTCTTCGCCGAGCTCGTTATATATTAATGACAGAGGAACCCTGTTTTGCGCGGGAGCGAGCGGTCTCCAGGTATTTGTTCTCATTCCAAAGGAGCTTTTCCTGTTGCCCAATCAGCAATTCTGTCTCATTATCCACGACAATGGTCTCCAGCTCAATTTGAGGATCCACTACTGGGGTTTCAAGATCATCTATCAATTCTGATCCCGCAGCGGTACAGTACACACTTAGAAAAAATCACCGACTTCGGTAATTCATTTACCGAATTCTCAACAGCTGAACGGTCGGTAATGTTTTCGGTAATGGAGAACATTACCGAAAAATCTGTAAACTGGATCAGCAAAATTAGCTGTCAAATTTACCGAACGATCGGTAACGTTTACCGATGTGCATTGCTTGATTTGTAGTCGACTTTACCGGAGAACTGTAATTTTGAGGACGATATGCAAATCGAAAATTACCGAGAGATCTGTAATTTTTTAAAAGGTCACCGACTCAACTGTAATCTAGGTGGCGGTCACTGCAACCCATACAAAAATTTGGCTGCAGTCGTGATCAATAAGTTAGTGTTACAAATTGCACCACCAATGAACAAAACCGTTGGCGACGATCTAAAAACAGCATTTGGAATATTCTTCCAATGCTTCCTTGTTTCCAGTGTAGCGCCGAATCTTTCCGACAAAAACTTAAGATTCGGCGCTACACTGAAAACAAGGAAGCATTTGAAGAAGATTCCAAATGCTGTTTTCAGATCGTCGCCAACGGGAATGGAACTTGGACCGACAGAAAAAACAAGCAAGAACATCGGCCATCTGTAATCGGGATTTATTTAGATAACGGAAATTAATTATTTACGGAAAATATCTACGATTCGCTCATCTTGTTGTTGCATAACAGCCTATATAATTTCACCTTTTTTATTTTTGACAAGCACGAACGCTTTTAATGTCGATCGAAAATAACAATATGGTGGATTTGACGTTTACCTAGACCGTTACCGAACTCAGTAATGGAATGCTTTGTTTACCGAAACTCCAGTAAAATATTTCGCCGAAGTCGGTGATGAAGCTGATTTACAGACCTGCTGGTAAAAATGTTTACCGTTTTCGGTAAATTAAAATAAAATTACCGAAATTCGGTCATTTCATTTACAGTTTTCAGCAATAAAGCGAGAAAATAACGAAACATCTGTAATTTTTATCATTACCGATCTAAGGCGGTATTTTTTTTACCGAAGTCAGGGTCTCTGTTTAAGTGTGTAGTGTCGTAATCTTATAAGAAAGCCACGATTTAACCGAAGTTTCCTTTATGAAGCCGGACAAGTACGACGACTGCTTTTTGATGAACACGTTCAAGGCCTGATCATCATCGAGCTGACGGGGAAGAGAACGTCGTCTCTCTTACACAACGCAAACGGTAGAACAACATTCGAGCAAAAAGAAAATTATCAAATAATCATCATTTGACAAATGTGATTTCGTTCTAATTCCTCAATTTTGTGTAAATTAAACCATTTCTGATCAGAAATGTTATTACTAAGCCATCGATGCTTGCTATTTTCAGAATTCACACAAGCACAACATCAGCAGCTCTTATTATGAGAAAAACTAAAATACATACATTCGTGACGGCCTTCGGCAACAGTGTCGTATGACAGAGCCTGTCGTTTAACATTTTAGTTTGGTAAATTGGAGGCGAACCAGCCCCAGGCTGAAAGCCTCCCTAATAAAGATAAATCAATCAATCAATTTTAGTTTGGTACTGTAATTTGAAAGCTTTTTTTGCAAGTGTCCGAAGTAAAGGCAGTCGATTATCATAGAAAATGTGTCGACTACGGTGACCGCTTACAATACTGGTCTCGACACGACTTTTATTCGCCTTCACACGGCACCGTCGAAAATTTTTCCCTTCAAGCAAAGATTGACAGTATATTATGAGAACTTTCGGCGGAGTGAAGAGATAGTACGAAGGCCGCCATGTTTCACGCACAGTCTGACGTTTGCTTACGTGATATTTCATATGAGGGAAGAGCTACAGAGTCGCAGAAAACGGTCGACAAGTTGCAGGGGTGTATTTTACTTTACGCTTCTTTCCCTTCAGAATCAGATTATACTCTAGATTGTAAAATTCGATTCTGAAGGGAGACGTACACTGAAGTAAAAAATCCGTAGAAACTGTACCGAATTCCGTAGATTTTGCCTACGGATCCGTATTTCCGCAAAAAATTGTAAAATCCGTAGATCTACGGAGATTTCCGTAAATCTGGCATATCTGGCAACATTTTTTTTCTTCATAGGTGACTGGATGTTCATTATTGCCTCCGTTGTTGTCAATATTAATATTCGCCTCCATCTTGGTGGGAATGATTTTGAGTATCAAATGCAAAATTATTATAGGATTTGAAATTTCATTATAGAGGTACAAAAGAATCATGCTTGGAAAATTCGTTCAGTATCAGAGCTTAGACGCATCAGTAGGAATTAAAAAGTGCTGGCACTAAAACGTGCGTGCCAGCTGTGGTTAATTTTCGTGACAAATGTTGCTGGTAATTAAGGTAAAGGGAGAGAGATTTGAATTAAAGTATGCTCAGTAGAAGGTTATATATGTAGTATGTCTGGAATATGTGACCATTTTTTAAAGTGACAGTTATTCCGAATCACCCTGTAAGTTTGGGGGGTGTTCGAACAATTTCAAATGTGATTTCATTGTAAACTGTACTATAATAGAACGTTTTATTTTTTTATTTGTAACACTGTGTAATTGCAAGGTGATATTCTTTTATCCGGTACTGTATATACATATTTAATTTTGAATAGGCATTTCAAATCCGTAAAGTAAAACTTATTATAAATAAAATTAAATCAATTGCAATGCCTGTATTACCGGGAACGAAGTTTCTCTTAAAAATGGATCGTTTATGTTCACAGTTCACGCTACGGGATTTGTAACTCATACATACATTTTTTATGGAAGACAATTATTTAGTAATTTTACGATGTTTCAAAATAAAATATCATGAATCATAGCAAAAATTAAATTCAACTTAAGACAGCTGATTTTCGAACACATTACATCATCGTATTACATCATTTGCACGACGGCAATGGAAGTCTCCAGCAAAAAGTGCCATCAGAAGTTTATCCAAGAACCGTTCCGAAATTTTCACATCACATTCTTGTCTTGATTCAATATTTTTTCAGGCGTCTCAAAAAAATCAAACGGAAAAAAGAAGAAAAATTAAAACTTCAAAGCATAACAAAAATCCCACTTGACGAACAATGCTTTGTAAAGTCGCCCCCGGCACGGATGGTAGGCAGCAGGTAGGCACTCGAGGCCTATATCTACGACGATGATGGTTGGTTCGGTATATACTTACTGATGATGCTGAGATTGTATCGAAAGCTCTGCGTTTGACTGGTACGAAAGTCAACTCGACAGCGGTAGACACCCTCGTCATGTCGTCGAATATCCTAAGCAAATATTTGCGGAGAGTGAAAAAAACAGCGGCAGCATGAAACGAGACCGGAAGAGAGACACACACAAAAAATGATTCCTTTTTCAGTGAAAACAACCGAAACAAAAACGAAAAAAAAAAAAAATCGTCATGATCAACGTTTTGCAGGTTCTCACCAGTTTCGGGGAGGGTACATGGGAATTGGGAAAATTTTGCTCTTTTTGCTCTGGAGGTTGTTCGAGGGGATGTTTTTTCTCTTTTGGCTGATACTGTCAGCACATTCGGGACACGAAAAAGCTACTCCCAAGAGTGAGGATTTTTGCAGGACAAATTGTGTGTCAACAGCGGATTTTGGAGGAGACTTGTCTCAAGGGACAGCCGAACAGGAGATGCCAAAAAAAAAACGGAAGTGCTGGGCTACTAGACACAGGAAGACAGGAAGGTAGACAAACAATGGATGTATGGTTGCTGCAGCAGCCAGTGGGTGAGTGTTTATGTTTTGTACCTGGATGTCCAGCGTGGCCGGGTCCGTGTCGGTGTTGAAGTGCGCCCGTGTTCCAAAGCTTTCCGGCGCTGACCAGTGGTTTGCCTGTTGCAAGGGCTTCCCCCGAACGTCGAAGCTGAAAGACAAAGAGGAAAAGTGAGAAATGGGATTAGAAGAATTTTACGAGTGACAGTGCTTTAACGGTCAGAAGGCGCAGTTTGGTTTCATCTGATCGGCGGGTATTCTTGAATCCACATCGTATCGTACGGTGTTACAGTATTTCAGAATAGGTCTTACGTATGTATTATATAATAATGTAATAGTGTATGGGTCTTGAAAACTATAGCTGAACGTCTTAATAAATCCTAACATACTATTTGCTTTCGTTATGATTATATTGAAGGCTGACTAAAAGTAAATGGGTACGGAAAAATACCTGTAATTCGTGATTCAATAAGTTTAAAAAGTCCATTAATGGTTGCTTTACAGTACTTTTATTAAAACATTAAAGTTACAGCATTAGAAGGATACATGTCTCCAGTTGTGTATGTGTATGTATGTATATACAATCCAACTTCCACTGTCAGGCAGTGTTTTTATAGAAGAAAAATGTTTGCAATATACGATATAATTTATTATTATCTTATACTGATCCCATTGCAAACAATTTTAGCCCGGAAGCTGAAAGGTGATAGCTCTGTTGAGATTCAGTAACCCATTTCAGAATGTCTGGTCACTCGCGTCCATTCCGAGGTTACTTTCACTTACAACAAGCTTCGCATACAAGTAGTACCGATATAAAATGTACATTGGTATTGCGTGTACACTTCCATCATCAAAGCAAATCCTGCTTTGTAGATGCCACGTATTTAGTAGGATGCATTTCATATTTTTATATCTAGTTGTAATCAGCTTATGTATTGTGTCCTTGCTGCTGAATCTTTGTCATCTCGAATCTCGTTGAGTCCTGTTGAATAATAGGCATCTGTAGTGGAATACTCTTCTCTATCTTTCTCTATCACTTTTCGATGTTTTTCGTATGTCTTCTTGAATATTGTAACCGTTATCAATTGAATAATGACAATTCCAGCACTATCTATCCCGGTTATTGATCGGCCCAAGCAACACAGAAAACATCTCAATTCTTTTCTTTTTCTTTTTAAGTTGCCCAGAAATCCCTTAAATGGTACAGGGAATACATCTTGATACGACAAAGTTTCAACTTTGTTGCTTCATTTACTTTAGGTCACAATAATGAAACTCAACTGTTTCAATGTACTGCTTGGATGACCTGTCAAATCATGCCTCAAATGGGAGGAGCAAACATGTTACACTCAAATTGGTATGAAGTTATATGCTACGTGATATTGTATGAAACACTTGAGCAACAAATCTAACTTGTGTTGTGTTTGTTGAATGGGAGTTCCATAAAACATTATGTTTCTTAAAATTTTGGTGCAACAGAGTGTGAACTATATGTTTTTTGTACCTATTGAGCAACTGTTTCGAAATGTTACTAAAAAGTTGACGAACCAAGATGTGTTGAAGAACCCATTTGCAATCTTGTTCCAATTAAGCGTATGAATCTATAAGTTTTCAAACTTCGTTTTGCAACCAACTGAATCAAGTTGTCACTGTAAAGGATTGTTGTAACCATCTAGTATCTACCATGGCTCAAATATGTCTTGTCACTTTGATGTTGTAAAATATTTTTGGACAACATTGGCAAAAGCGGAGAAATCGTAATGCATGTGCTAACATCTGCATAAGAAATGGAAGACCACGACGAGGACGATAGGATTACGGATGGCGGGGGACGATGGTGACTAAAGACGATACCAACAGCGGCTGGCGTGGCCGTAGTCTCTCAACCAAGCGGGTGTTCCAAAGGGCTAAATAGAACGGTGAGAAGCCTGAGAGACGATAGATTGGTTGTTGCATGAGCTGGGGGCAGCAAATATATTGATACCGCCGAACGGAGATGTGGCCGTTAAGGATCCGTTAGAGACGGAGCTCGTATTTGCCGGAACTGCTGGCGAACTGGAAACAGCACCAAATAGCGGGTGGATCGCCAGAACTAGTGGCTTATAATGCTGAAACCTGATGACTGCTGGCGGAGGAGCTGCACCGATGCTGCTACCACTCGATGTCACATTGCTACTGACAAGTGACGTTTAAAGCACGCACATACTCAACAAATTCTATGATTGTTCAAACTACGCATTTGCTACTTAATTTCAACATAACTGGAACATGGATACCATCGATAATACGTAATGGTGCAGTTATGTTGACAAATCGTTGCGGTGTTGTTGCAGTTCAATATGAATCATTAATTTTAATATCCACTCATCTGCAACGTAAAAAATACTTGTTGTAAACTTTTCATGATGTCTTGAAAAATAGCTACATTATTGTAACATACTATTTAACATGTTTGCAACAGTTCAGTGAGATGGATTATATCTGGATGAACCGTACACTGCCGGCCGAAATTATGTAGCTATAATGGAAAATGTTCACAAATATTCCAAACATTAAAAAATTAAATCAATTCAGAATTTTACACTTGTTAGGTTATGAGAGGGCGTTTTGATTTGTAATCGATGCAGGACATTAAAGAACTATATTAAGTTCTCCGTTTTGGTTGACTCTATTTTCTTAAGGTGTAACATTGTTCAGGTGAAGGCTTTGATTTGTATTTCGTCAAAATTTCGATAGAAATCTTTGCTTTATAATTATAAGCTATTTTTTAAAAGATCAGTGAATGATGACTAGATGATTATTAAAAGAAGTCTAACGGTTTGCGTAATCGACGTAGTGAAATCGCTTTAATTCTCGCCCAATAAACTGGGAGTTTAAATCCTTAGGGTTTGAAGTATGAACTCTAAGCGTTGAAATATCGATCCCATTTACTAATTATTTGATAGTAATATTATGATCGACCAAGGGGTAAAAAAGCAAGGATTTATGTATTGACCAGAAATTGATGATACGCAGCAGCTAGCTGGTATATTAATTTGGAGTTGAGTTTTTGTTTCTTGTCTCCGGGAGTCATACGAGTCCCACAACTGATCTCCAACGACCGTCTTTGGAATCTGTAACCGCTCAAGTTTTTTCATTTTTTTTTTTAGAGAATATTGGCGGGTAACTACATTTTTTTTCAGACATCATGGCACAAAGATGGACTCAAAGCCGCAGAAAATCAACCTTTCGGTTTTGTTGGGAGTCCAACTTTTTTCGACGAGATTGAAAGCGTATTGTTACATGCTAATTTTCTATGAAATCTTTGGAAAAAATGATTTTCTTGGATTATTTATATCTTTTTCAACATTTGGGATCATCCACAAATTTAGTAATGGAATGAAGGGAGAGGAGGCTTGACATTTTCATTCATAAAATTTAGTAGGCGTAAAACCTATTTTTTCTTAAGCGATTCAATGCCAAAACACCTCCAAATACATTAAATGCGCAAATGCATGTAAAAAATTACCCAAATCGATATCTAACGATCTTCTGAACAAGACTTTCGGGGGAAGGGTTGCGAACTGCAAATTTTACAGAGTCTTACAAGGACGGGAGGGGGATTTAATGATCATTCAAAAACCCTTACATAATTTGTGGATGGTTACCTATTAGAAAAATCAAAACGCATCGAAAAAAAAATCAAACTGGTAAACTTTCGTTTGATTTTCAAACCCCCAAATCAAAAATTTACACTATTTCAGTTCATAATATTTTCAGAATCAAAAGGTTTTTTTAAATACTGCAATGCTCATCAAAACTTGAGACGTTTGCAGTTCTATTGCAATGGATAGATAGAAATATTCTGTTCAAAAATGACGAAATTATGAAAGTTTTATCATTGTTCAGTATCAGACAGTTGGGGTTTGCGGCTATTTTAATTTGTTTTTATTTCATTTATTTATTTACTTATTGATTGTTTGATTTTTGAAATTGATAAAAATTAATACAATTTATTTTATTTAAAAAATATGTTTAAGTTTAAATATATGCATAATATACTTCTTCAAATTAGTTTTTAAGCATTTTTGCGTTCAATAAACTTTCTGTCAGATAAAAAATTAAAATTAATAGGATCTATCGGTACTGCATAAAACAAACGCTTATTTGGCCTTGATTGATTGTTACTTGTAAAGTATTTATTTTAAATTAACTACCCAAGTAACCAACAAGCCCGTTAATCGCCCTTTACGACTGATATAAAGTTCGGAAACCCTATATTTACCTTATATCGCAAATAGGGCGATTTTCGGGTAATTAGCGGGCTTGGTGGTTACTTGGGTATGCTGATTAGAATTTAGGTTTGCGGACACTTCATGAAATAGGGGTCTGGTAAGTGTGTTTTAGTTGCCCACTGATGTGACGGGGTGTGGCATCTACCAGCTTGTCAACATATCTTGTCGGTGATCGGCTCATAACAGAGCGCTGCCTTGCCTTAGAGAGCCGAAAAAGTGCCTGGGTACATTATGTAGAGTGACCGCTGACCATCCCATTGATTATTACTTTTTTTTAAACATAATTTTGAGTTTTAAGAACTCATCATAATGCTAATTTAATTCGGTTAGAATGAAACCAAAAAATAGTCACATTCGCAAACACAACCGCACATACAAATAAACAACAATGGTTGTACTGAACATGTTGACCCGCAATGTACACAATTAGAATGCTGTTGGTAAGATTGGCAGCCATATGTATTCCACGAGAAATAAACATAATAAACTTATTTTTCAATTTATTAATGTTTCACTCCTTATTAACATAAAAACATAAAATACTTATTACAGCTGGAATGTTTTCCAATAGTTTGAATATAAATATTTTATTTTACAGATCAATTTTTATTTCGACATATTTTCAAGCTGCAAATTTGTGGCATCAATTTATAAGTTTTGAAGGCGTATATATTTAATCGAAGCAAAATGTGTAATTTCACCATAAAACTAGATGCGTTTGAAAAGAAAGACTAGTTATCAATATTTTAAAGTAATTAATATCATACTTTTATTCAATGACTTTTTCTACGATTGTCATCTCTGATTTTGCAGTCTGAATAAAAACATCAGTTTGCTTTTCCCGCATCACCTCACAAAAATATCCTAAACATTTATGTGGTTAACTTGAATGTCATTTACATGTATTCGAAAACATCACAGTACAGTTTTAAATATTTCAGTGAAACATTGCTGTTAAGTCAGTTGAAACCTCATTTAAAACTTGTGTCATTCAAATATCATGTTACATGCACCTTATTTGCAACACCTTATGCCACAAACATAAGTTGCAAAGAGACTCCACCTTCTGCGCTTTTTAAGGTACAATGAAGTTTTATATGAGGTGCGTTGTCCCTAATTTAGATCGTCTATTAGTCACACTAAGGTTGTTGTTACTCGCTGAGAAACAAATGGTGTTGCTTGGGGGGGGGGGGGGGGGGGCAGAACGCCAACACCAAAAACGTAAAATTTTCTTACAGAAGCGGAGGCGTAGCACCGAACACACGAAAAGAAAAACCCACCGAAGCACAAACCAGCTAGCACGACGCTACAGCAACAATTATATATGTACCAAGTTCTTGTCCGGGAGTATTCACAATATTGTTCAGAATCTTCATTTATTCACATTAATTAAAACGAATTTCTTTTTGCATTGGAACCAGCCTTCGTGGAAAACACAACATTTGTGACAGCAAATTCAAAACCAACCGTTCTCGGGCAGAGCCTACTGCTCCAGGATACATTTCTCCAGTTCGAACGAAATTACGAACCTTCCTCTTGATGGAGCCCATCAGCGCCCGCACAGTGAAAACGGACACGGAATCAGCGCATTTCTTCCATGCTTTCCGCATTTGCTGGATGTCCTTGACTGCCCGCCGCTTCGTCAAAGTCACTGCTTTGAAATTGCCCAGTATTTTTCGATTGGTTGAAATTCCGGGCAATTCGGAGGATTCATTAGCTTGGGGACAAAATCGATCTTGTTGGCAGCATATCACTCCAGAGCCACCTTGGAGTAGTGGCAGCTGGCCAAATGGAGCCAAAAGATGACTTTGACCCTATGCTTGCGGATGAACGGCAATACACGCTTTTTCAAGCATTCTTCGATGTAAACTAGGGATGTAATCGTAGAGGATGTGACGAATGGTTCCGTTTTCAGGCCTCAACTGCAAATCGCTTGCCAAATCATGGCCTTCTTCGAAAACTTGTCGGCAAACACGAACTTGAATCCTCCCGGCACATCCCCACGTCCAGTCGCGATGTAAAACTTTTGACCGGGAAGCAGAGATGCCAGATCTACGGAAATCTCCGTAGATCTACGGATTTTACAATTTTTTGCGGAAATACGGATCCGTAGGAAAAATCTACGGAATTCGGTACAGTTTCTACGGATTTCTTTCTTCGGTGTACGTCTCCCTTTAGAATCGATTTTTTTTTTGGCTTAGTAATAACATTTCTGATCAGAAATGGTTTAATTTACACAAAATTGAGGAAGTTGAACGAAATCACATATGTCATATGATGATTATTTGATAATTTTCTTTTTGCTCGAATGTTGTTCTGTCGTTTGCGTTGTGTAAGAGAGACGACGTTCTCTTACCCGTCAGCTCGATGATGATCAGGCTTTGAACGTGTTCATCAAAAAGCAGTCGTCGTACTTGTCCGGCTTCATAAAGGAAACTTTGGTTAAATCGTGGCTTTCTTATAAGATTACGACACTACTGTACCGCTGCTACGGGATCAGAATTGATCAGATCGCCATAGATGTTCTTGAAACCCCTGCAGTGGATCCTCAAATTGAGCTGAAGACCATTGTCGTGGATAATGAGACAGAATTGCTGATTGGGCAACAGGAAAAGCTTCTTTGGAATGAGAACAAATACCTGGAGACCGCTCGCTCCCGCGCAAAACAGGGTTCCTCTGTCATTAATATATAACGAGCATGGCGAAGAGATAGCTTTCCCTGCCATATGTTTCGGCCATCTACGGAAATTCAAGCCAGGGGTTCGGGTGAAATATTTTAAAGAGTCAGAATTATAAAGAGACATGTCAAAATTGGAACAATCGATTATCTGTCAAGTCATAGGAAAAGTCATTCCAATCGAGCAGAAGACCTGTCAAATGAATAAGATGTCGTCTCTTTATAAATTCAGGCTCTTTAACATATTTCATGATGGCATCCAGTGAAACTTGTCGTCAAGACAAGCGTGTGGCCAAACCACAACATTTGTTATACATGACAATGAAAGTTCTTCGCCTTAGAGTTTCCTAAGGCTTGCAATGCACTTTTACGTGCACGGGGACCGCAAACATTACACGTGTCAACCTTAAGGACCACCTTATTCATGGAGCAGTGCATTGAGCGAAATCTATCCTTCCTCAAATCAATACCGAATTCAGTACAGTATTAGCAACAACAACTTGACTGCACTTGACTGTGTACTTCAACAAGCTGCTTGACACGATTGAATTTCAGCATCGTGAAAGTCCTCACACGCACATCTTGCTATGGCTGAACAAGGATCCCCGAGAATCAATCAGTGAAAGTATGCCAAAAACTACAGGTGCAACAGTAGCATGGTATTCATGCCTGTACTACCATCGGCCCTTTTCAGGGCCACCAAGATTTTTGAAAAAAGAGTTAAATTTCTGAACATGTCCCAACTAAAATTCATATCAAAATCTTCATGGCAATCATAGTCATACTAAAGAGAATAAACAGAGAGAATCCTGCTCAAATTCCTATTCCTACACAAAACACAAGTCCTGCTACAGTTAACAAATAACATTTATTATATAAGAGCACGTAGTCCAACGTCACCATTGCATACAACCCCAGAGGGCTGTCCCTAGTAGTTTTTCAAAAATTCTTTCATCGATTTATCATTTAACGTAAAATATCACCTAGAACTTAAAAAAATCCGTAGAAATCCGTTGATTTGAATAAGTCTACGGAATTGCATAGAAAAAAATCTGGCATCTCTGCCGGGAAGCTGCTTAAAATCGAGTTTGACGTATGTTTCGACATCGATCAGAGTGCAGCGCTTGTGTTTCGTCAAAACACGGTTGTACAAGAGCCTTACACGCTTTTTGGCCACGGAATTCTGCTTAATGTGCCGGTTCGGATGTTTACTGACTTTGTACGACTTGTATCCTTCCCTGGCAAGGATGTTCCGCACCGTTTGAAAGTTGGCGTTGTACCTTATGGCCACATCTCGGATCGATAGACCGGGGTTGGCTTTAACGCACCTCAACACCTTGCTGCGTAGCTGATGATCTCTGGTTCCAGTTTTTTCTTAGGTCTGCTGATTGCTTTCCACACTCAGGTTTTGAGCCCTCGACAAATTGTTGTTTTCGGCATCTTCAGCACTTTAGCCAGCTTGGAACCGGACCTCTCCGGATTTTCCAGGTATTTGTGCACAATATTTTTTCGAGTTCCATTTGACTTTATTTCTGAACGCGATCGACTGCTTTGATCAAACTTGCACCAGTTGTTCTCTATACAAATGTGAACAAACCACTGTCAAAGATTTTCGATTCCCAACACTAGAGGCCTGCTAGCGGCGCGCGAGGGGTGTACCAATGTATTTTTGTCAGCCTTTTTAATGTTCTACAAAAGTGACTTTGGAGTCTAGGATTACACCTAAGTCCGTTACAATTTTACATTTTTCTAATTTTTGGTTGCCTAAATATATTTAAAAAACAGGTACTTCCATTTTTCTGCTAAATCGATTGCGTTGCATTTTTTTACATTGAGTTGGAGTATACTTTTACTACACCAATTATTAAATATGTTGATTTCATTCTGGAATTCTTCTCTGTCACTAGAATTACTTGTTTCCATAAAGAGCTTCATGTCGTCTGCATATATTAGAACTTTTACAAAACACAAAATAAATAGAACTGTGCCTAAATGAGAACCCTGGGGTGCTGCAAAGGTGACCGAAAAAGGTTCTGAAAGTTTATTTTGAAAACGAACTATTTGTTTGCGTTGCGTTAAGTATAATTGAAGCCAATTCAGAAATCTAGATACCATTCCTATTTTTTGCAATTTAAAGAGTAATAATGGTATGTTGATTCGGTCCAATGCTTTACTGAAGTCAGTATAACGAGCTTCCACGTGCTTGGCGTTGCCCATTGCGTTAAGAATGAAGATTACAAATTCAAGAAGATTATAGGCGAACTGAGCGACCTTTTTAAAAAATCCGTGCTGTTTGTTTGTAATTTGATTTTTTACTTGCTGATTTGCCTGATTTGAAAATAGGCACCAAATGAGACGATTTACAAATTTCAGGGAATTTCCGATTTTTCAGAGACATATTGAAAAGGCGTTCTAAATGAAGGGTGAGTTGTTCTGAAAGATTCTTAAAGAATACAGGTGCAATTCCGTCAGGTGCTGGTCCTTTAGATGCGTCCAAATTTTTAAGAGCATTGAGGACTTCATGTTGACATATTTGATTGACAGATATGTTGTTAGAGACTTCGGGAATGCATGCAAAGAAGTCGCTGTCGAGGTATTTTCCAGAAAATGTGGTGTATATTTCCTGAAAGAATTTCTCAAAAAGATTTCAGTTTTCAGAAGGATTTTCACCTACATTTCCATCAAAATGAATTCGTTTTTCGTGAAATAAATCGAAATGTGGAGTGGGAAAATCGTTTTGTGCACATAATATTACAATACTTTCCCCCGCAAAAAAAAAAAACACCATGATGACGTGATGCTCGTTTGGCTTCACTAACTGACAGTTCGTTTGGCTACATTCTACTTTGTCTCCGCTTATCTACACGGTAAGAAAAAAGTCACAACGACCAGTTAACTTTTACCTACTTTTGACTAGTTTGTCTCTTTTTCTCCTTCTAGTGTTGTCAAAAACGGAGGAGCAAAACCACCCCACAGTGGTAGTAAAGTGTGGGAGCCCAACGTTGAGTATAATCATATTTACCTACTTTTGGGTACAACTAACTTACTTTTGGGTAGAAAGCTAGTGGAAAATTCCATACGAATTGCATACAAGTAAATGAGTGAAAAGAACTTACTTTTGGGTACTTTTTTCTTATCGTGTGTGGAATCTATAGTATCTACACAGCAAAAAAATAATTTTGATATCACGTCAATGTGGATGCACTACAATCATGTCGAAAATATGGTGTAATATTACTTGCTAAAAAGGACAAAATTATCATTAATACAATGCATGAACTGACATTACGCTGCTTTTACTGCATTTGTTTATTTATGTGGTCATAAAAATTACATGAAATTTTCGACATGATTGTAGTGCATCCACTTTGATGTGATATCAAAATTATTTTTTTGCTGTGTATAGCTCAGACCTACTCGTATTATTCACCATTTATCATTTCACACTGCAACGGTGATACATAAAATCATCGAATCATTTCAGGCAAGTTTTTCGTGCGATATGTTCCTGAGTAAAGCGCAACATCAAAATGATAGCAAATCAATATCAAATTGTGGTGTCAACATCAAATTGAAATATTTTTTTTTCCTTTGGTTTGTTTTCCGTCGATCTTGTTTTCCGTGCTGAGCACATCACGCTTACCACTACACCAACGGCGCCGCTAAAATGAAAATTTGATTTCAGTTCACGATTGACAAATATGATTATTTTTTTTTTCAAAATGTTGTTGAACTTTTGTTTTTTTTTGTCATAGCAAAACATCAAATTGACTACTCGTTTTGTTATCAACAGAAAACGTTATTATTCTAGTATACTTTAAATTGAGTATTCAGTTTGCTCTCACTGATAGCAGAATAAGTTTTCAATTTGCAGTCACAGAAGATTATTTTGCTCTCAATTTTGATATTTTAACTATTAAAACGAACAAAACAGCAGCAATCTAAGTAATCATTCTTAGCAACACAAAGCCCGAGTAAATTCCAGCATCAAAATGACAGTAAATCGAAATCAAATTTTGATATCAACATCAATCATAATTTGATTTCAGTTTACGCAATTGACAAGTTTGATAACAAATTGTGTTTTCATATTGTTGTACATTTGCAAATCAAAAATATGTTGCTACATATTTGTTTTCATTGCATTTGCAGAATATCAAAGTTTTCAATGTGATGTCACAGAAAGATTTGTATGCTCTCAATTTTGATATATTAACCATTAAAACAATCAACACGACAGCAACTTGAGTAATCATTATCAGCGAAATCACAACATCAAATTTAGATTTCAATTTGATCCCAGATTTTGCTCGGGTACCGGAATCGTTGTGCTACATCACAACATCAGAGTCCTGTTGGAAGAGCCGTAGTGGTCGGTTGTGTTTTGTGTTAGCTCCAGACGTGGTGCGTGATTATTTAATTAAATAATTTTTTTCTCAGATATTTTGTTCTCGAGTGGAATTATATATTTGCAAACGCTTTATTCTGCTGATACAATTTTGGTATGGTATGGTATGAGCTCGATTGCTTCGATTGGTGTGTTGTGGTATTAAAATAAAACAAGAGTCCGCATCGTGCTCTCTTGCCGTGCGGATCTATTTGCTGTTTGCTGAAGGAAGTGTTACTACTACCTAAAGCTACAACAAATTTAAACAGCACTTTTCAGTGCTCAACCTGCAAAAAATTTCTACCTTTTTCAACTCTTATTCCTCTTCGATCCTTGTTTGGCCCCTATCCGAGGTAATCCTTCTTGGATATCGATTTGGAAAATTCCTCTTCGATCCTTCAGATTCTTATAGTAATCTGCTTGGAAGTCGATTTGGATAAAAATTTACTGCCGCCATGGCACCTAAACGCAAAAGAAAGCGGCAAACTCTTGACCCCCCTTCTGATGCAATTAATTTGAGTAATCAATTTGATTTGCTCACGGATGATGAGAATGATACATCATCCAAGAAAAATTCTAGTAAACTTTTCCGGCTTAATGCCAAAAAGGAAAAGATTCCCCCTATTGTGATAACCACTTCCGATTTCCATGCTCTTCGCATGGAACTTTTGAATTTCGTGAAAGTTAAGTTTTCACTACAAATTGGACGTCGGGGTGAATGCCGTGTATTGACTGAAACCTTGGACGGATTTAAATGTCTTCTCAAGTATCTTACTGAGAAGCAACATAATTTTTTTACTTACGACACCAAAACTGAACGTGTGTTCAAGGTTGTCATGAAAGGACTGCCCTGTGGTGAATCCCTGGATCAGATCAAAGATGAACTGGCAAAATTCCTTGGAGTTGTGTCACTCCAAGTAATCAAAATGAAAATGAAATCCCGTTCTGGCGCTTCGCGCAACGGGATTTCTAATGATTTTTATTTAGTTCACTTCAAGTCTAGTGAACTAAACAACCTTAAGGCCATAGAAAAAGCTAGCCTTATGCGCTATGTCCGAGTCAAGTGGGAACACTTCAGGACGACTGAAGGAAATTTCCAAAACCTCACTCAGTGCCGTAGGTTCCAGGGATGGGGACTCGGAACTAAAAATTGTTACATGCCAGCTAAATGCATGAATTGTGGTGATTCCTCTCACGCAAAGGACGACTGTCCTGTGAAGGAAGATCCTAAGAAATTTAAATGTTCAAATTGTGGTGAAAACCACAAATCCAATTTTTGGGAATGTAAGACTCGCAAAGCGATCCTACAATCGCGTTCTAACCGACAGGTAGGAAACGCTCCACGTTTCCGACCAGGTACAAATTCCTCTGCTGTTAACAACGGTCAGCGAGGAACAAATTCTACATTCGTACCCGTAGGTACAAATATCACTCCTACTTCAAATTTTTCATCTGTACCTACTCCCCTCGCTGCTAACAATGTTCAGTGAGTTAATGGAGCTACCTATGCTGCTATTGCACCGGGTAGAAATCAAAATACTAACTTACGTAATTCTAACGGAAATTTTGACAATTTTGACTTAGGAAGCATTACTGCCCCTAAAATGGAATTTTTACAGAAATCATTAATTGACATGATTTCTGATATGCTTACATCTAACTCCATGTTTGATGCTATTCAAACTGGAGTAAAATGTGCTAATAATATTGTCATGACATTAAAATTCAGTAATGGATTTTAAAGCTTTAAATATTTTAAATTGGAATGCTCGATCTCTTAAAGATAATGAAGACGAGCTATTTAACTTTTTGAGAGTTCATAACGTGCATATTAACGTTACAACATATTGCCGTTATACTGAAACGTTCCTTAAACCTGACCATTAGGTTAAGAAGGACTCAAATTATTTAATTTATAGAAATGATCGTCTTGATGGACCCTGTTGTTGGCGTTGCCATCATTGTTCATAGACGAATCAAATATAAAATTCTTTCTTCATTTGAAACCAAAGTTTTTGAAACTTTGGGAGTTTCTGTTGAAACAATATTTGGACAACTTACGTTTATAGCTGCCTATTTGCCATTCCAATGCATAGGCCAGCAATATAATTTTCTCAAGAGTGACCTCCAGAAACTTACCCGTCATAGGTTCAAATTCTTCATTATTGGTGATTTTAATGCAAAACACCGCTCATGGAATAATGCTCAAAGCAATTCCAATGGTAATATTCTGTTTGATAATTGTTCTGCAGGTTATTACACTATTCAATATCCAAACAGCCCAACATACTTTTCTGTTGCAAGAAATCCCTCAACTATTGATTTGGTGTTAACTGATTCATGTCAACTTTGTAGCCAATTGGTTACCCATGCTGACTTCGGTTCTGATCACCTTCCAGTAACTTTTGAAATATCCCAAGAAATAATTTGTAATCACATCAGCTCTACTTTCAATTATCATAGAGCTGATTGGGAGCAATATTGAACATTTATGGAATATAACTTCGATCCAAACATTCCTTTGCAAACCAAAGATGAAATTAATTTTGCTCTTGAATCTCTGACTACTTCTATAGTTGAAGCAAGAGCTGCCTCAGTACCAAAATGCGAGGTTAAATTCGATTCAATTATAATAGACGACGATCTTCAGCTCTTGATCCGTCTTAAAAATGTCCGTAGAAGACAATATCAAAGAACACGCGATCCTGCCATGAAAATTATCTGGCAGGATTTACAAAAACAAATTAAAAAACGATTCTCTGTCCAAAACTTTTGAAAATAATGTTTCTAAATTAGACCCGAGTTCCAAACCCTTTTGGAAATTCACAAAAATTTTGAAAAAACCTCAAAGGCCTATTCCAGCGCTTAAAGAAGGTGGTAAAATTTTGATCACAAATTTGGAAAAAGCTCAGAAACTTGCTAAGCAATTCGTGAGTTCCCATAATTTCAGTTTGGGTCTTACTAGTCCTATCGAGAATCATGTTGCTCGGGATTATCTGAATATTTTCTCTCGGGAAAATATTTTTGATGATTCCTGGAGGACTGATTTGGACGAAGTAAGGTCTATAATTAAAAAGTTTCAAAATATGAAAGCTCCAGGTGATGATGGAATTTTCTATATCCTCATCAAAAAACTCCCAGAGAGTACCTTGTCTTTCTTGGTAAAATTGTTTAACAGATGTTTCCATTTGGCATACTTTCCTGATAAATGGAAAAATGCAAAAGTTGTTCCAATTTTGAAGCCGGATAAAAATCCAGCTGAAGCTTCTAGCTACCGTCCAATAAGTTTATTTGCTTCAATAAGTAAACTTTCTGAAAAGATAATTTTGAATAGAATGATGCTTCACATCAATACGAACTCAATTTTTGCAGATGAGCAGTTTGGATTTCGCCATGGGCATTCAACTACTCATCAACTCTTAAGAGTTACCAATTTAATTCGTTCAAACAAATCTGAAGGCCACTCAACTGGAGTTGCTCTTCTAGACATAGAAAAAGCATTCGACAGTGTTTGGCAGGAAGGTTTGATTGCTAAATTGAAAAAGTTTAATTTTCTACTTTACATTATGAAATTAGTTCACAATTATTTAACTGACAGAACTCTGCAGGTAAATTATCAAAATTCCAAATCTAATCGACTATCTTTTAGAGCAGGAGTTCCTCAGGGTAGCATGGGCCTATATTGTATAACATTTTCACTTCGGACCTCCTTGATTTGCCTCAGGGTTGCCACAAATCTTTGTTCGCTGATGACACAGGCATTTCCGCTAAAGGAAGAAGTATTCGTGTTATTTGCAGCAGACTGCAGAAAAGTTTAGAAATTTTCTCTTCTTATTTACAAAAATGGAAGATTTCTCCCAACGCTTCCAAAACTAAACTTATAATATTTCCACATAAGTCTAGAGCTTCGTTTTTGAAACCTAGTAGTAGTCACATAGTCACTATGAACGGAGTTCCAATTTCCTGGTCAAACCAAGTGAAATATCTTGGATTAATACTTGACCAAAAATTAACTTTTAAAGATCACATTGAGGGCATTCAAGCCAAATGTAACAAATATATAAAATGTTTGTATCCTCTTATAAACAGGAAATTCAAACTCTGCCTGACGAATAAACTTCTAATATTTAAACAAGTTTTTAGACCGGCAAGCTTTACGCTGTGCCAATATGGTCTTGTTGTTGCACTACCAAGAAAAAAGCACTTCAAAGGATTCACAACAAAGTTCTGAAAATGATTTTGAAGTTGCCTCCCTGGTACAGTACTACCGAAGTACATAGAATTTCGAATGTTGAGACTTTAGAACAAATGTCCAACAACATAATTAATAATTTCAGGCAAAAATCGTTGCAATCCTCCTATATATAGGCATATATAGGCTGCTTTGTCGCGTGTATCATGGACCGGTCCCGTTTATTTGTTATATACCAGCAGCTCACTTGGGGTTCATGGGTTGGTTACGCTTTTGCTAGTTCACAAGCTCACCAGCTCACCAACTAGCATGAATTTCAGTTGCTCCTTTTTTTAACTCTTTATTTGTTTCAAATTCAAAATAAATTACATTTCATTTTAACCTAGGTGCTCCAGTTACTACAGTAACTTACCAGCCTTAATTGTTATGATATATATCTAAGTATTTTTACATTGTTCCTGTCTTGGCAATTCAGTATTTTAAACAGGTTTTTTAAACCTACATGTGAGTATAACAATTGATATCTTAAAACTAAAAACTAAAACTAAATCTTATCTAAGTATAAAGAGAATTAATCGTTGCAATTGAGGATTGCAACGATTTTTGCCTGAAATTATTAATTATTTTGTTGGACATTTGTTCTAAAGTCTCAACATTCGAAATTCTATGTACCTCAGTAGTACTGTACCTTCAGTTGCTCCTGAAATCTCATAATGTTAGACGCTGATGCCTTGCTTACATTATGCTTGCTACTTTTTACAGTGCTAGTATGGACACTAGCGCTAGCAAATCCGCACAGATGTAATTAGCACATCAATTTGCTTTTATGCATTTTCGGGGAATTATTTTGTCAAACTTCTGCATTCATGTTCCATCAGATGTCACTGCTGTTGTTTGCGGTGACATCTATCGGAAACTACACACAATCTGTTTTCCTTAAATTGTTCACAGAGGACACTGCAGTGCAAAACATGTCTGGTATCTCTTTTTATGCATTTAGATTAATATTCGAAGTCCCTCCTTTTTTACACATTCTGCACACAAAATAGCTCACCCTTCACAGAATTTTCCGTCGATTTTTATGTATGGGGCAGGGCATAAATTATCTTTTGCGCAGAATATGTTCAGAAGGAGGGGCTTCAAATGTTAAAGTAAATGCATATATAGAGGTACCAGACATGTTTTGTAGTGTCAGGTACTCTATTTTATAATCTGTGAAAGGGAAACCACAAATCGAGTGTTAACAAAATACATGGCATGTTGAGAGATTGGGGTCATAAGAGCAAATTTTCTCTCTCAAATTTGATTTTTTTGGCTCTACTGGAACTGGTAGTAAAGCAGGTAAAACTGTATGGGGAAAAATCATTTTTAATTAATTGTACCTTGTTTAACAATAATTTCCGGGAAACAAAAAACTGAACGACAAAGTCCCTGATTAATTTCTTTAGGTTGTCGTTCACCTTTTTCACCTGAATATGCACCGAAAGCGAATTACTCCTACTTCTCTCAATTTCTTTATGGGGATTTTTATCACTTCTTACCAGCGGAACAGCGCCATCTCTGTGGAAAATGGTCGAACAAAATGATTAATTCGTGACTCGAACTTTTTGTGGAGCACTGGGGGTTCGGAGCATCGGGGTTAAATTCTCTCTACCGTGTTTTCGAGGAATTCGGGGGCGGTTCGTTTCGGAATGCGGGAGCCTCGCGTCATTTTGAGTAAAATAGCAAAAGGAAAAGAATTACGAAAGCTTTTTGCAGTCCAGACTCAGGAGTGATGCGTTGAGGAGGACTGCTTTTGATTTTTTGTCGTGGATGCATCGGGGTGGATGGAACGTTAAGTGCATTTAAGCAAACGCTTGGTATTATTTTTTAATGTCAGATTGTCATCGTCGATGGTACTGGTTTGATGTGATGTAAAGGGTTGGGTTGCATTGTACTTCCTGAGCAGAAGACCTTGGCTTCTATCCCAGCCCACTTTACATTACGGAGTAAATAGAGTCGCGTAAATTTTGGTAATGAGTACTTTATACCAAAACTACGATCACATTACTTATCAAGGTGAATTTGGATCCAACGAACCCAACCTACTAACAAAATCTCCCTTCTGTGACTTTTGTCGGGACGCAGATGGTCTCCAAAATAACAAAATTCATTCTAATATTCCTTCAATCCTTCCACCTGATTGCAAGGACGTGACCGGCGCCGTTATTGATCTATTAAATATGGAGTCATTGAAAGTTGTACAATGATAGTTGATTCATTGTGCAATTCCAATTATTCTGATCAACAGCAACCATTTGATATGTGCTGTCAGTCTAAGCTAAGCTAATCACATCATCAAACTTAGTTTTCAATTTGATCTCAGCCTTTGCTCGGAAATTTCCATCCTCGGAACATGTCCATTGCAAGGTTTTATCGAAAAACGACAAAAGTCATAGTAAGTAGGGCTCACTGTTGACTTTTACCATTACCGTACACGTGGCTTCAGTCATCTTCATTTTCCTTGATGATGTTAAACTTTTTCGACGAAAAGGTAGCCCAGGCCAAGAAACAACCATGTAAAAAAAGGAACCGAGACCCACTTGGTTCGGCTACGGTTGTCGCTTTTGTTATGTTTTAATTATGTAAATGTACAACAACCTCCTACAAGGTGGATTACGTTAATGACGGCAACAACTGCATGAGGTTTTGTTCTGCTGACGACGATGACGACAATGCCGGCGGGGTGTCTTGGGGTTGTGGTCGTTTCGTTGCGTTGTGCTTGCCATCCCCACTGTCGGGGTCGGGTGCTCCTTTTTGGTCCCCACAGAATCGGAAGCGAAGGACGCGCTAACTAGACCGATGAACGCGCCCAGTGCGGAATACCTATTGCGTTTTAGTTTTATCATTTGCCAACCGGTTCGTGGGGTTTGTTCGAAGCGATGATTACATTACCGTGCCATTGCGGCTTGTAATTTTCGAATGGGTGCTCATTCCGAACGAGTTTGGTCGATTTCTAAAAGCAGCAGTAGCAGCCAGCTGGAAAGCATTTGCTCAACGGTTTATTTCAACTTTATGGTTTAGCAATTAGCGTTGAGAAGCTCCCGCAGATCCATTTGCAGTACATGGTTTTACGGTTATTAAGCTATGAACATGTAAGTTTATAAGCGAACCATCGAATCAAATTAAAAAGTAATAAATGTGTTATCTTAGAAAGGTACGTGTCTTTAAGAAGCAGTAAGAGCAAGAGCATCAGCTTGAGCACGATTGACCACCCACGGTTGCTACCCCGACATTGCCAGATCGCCTGTAATTACACAGTGAACCAACAGATGCTCTAAATTGATTGAGAAGCGTTTTAGTAGAATAATTGTAAAAGGCAACAGATGATGCTTAGAACTAGCTATCATCCTCAATGAGTAAAAACTGCACCCAACCGGTGGACCGGTGGTGCGAATCTTAGCTAACAATTATGTGGGATTCCTCATCAAAGGATGTAAGTGGAGACCGCATGAACCGAGGATGCGATATACCTAGCTGCGGTCCAATGCAAGAAAATTGGAGACCGAAAACTGTAGAGTGTATTAGTGAGGTAAATTTATTATGTCGAAAAAAAAAAGTAGGAAAAAGGTTGCCGACTGGACTTCGAGTCTGAAAGCAAACAAGAAGCGCTCATTTCCTATCACACTCGACTTCGTATGCTTTTTCTGCTGGAGAGATTCGAGGCAAGGGTGTGCGTCGTTCTTCCATGTTATACATAAAAATCAAGGCAAATACTTGCTTGTGTAGGTGAAAGCACAGACAGAACACGAAATAAAAAAGGTAAAAAACCATTACATCGCCTGCAAGGTCAATTTCTAACATTCGCTGCGATGTTCATGAACAGAGGATGATAGGAAATGGAACTAACATTCATTGTAATAGATTTTTGGTTTGCGTGTACTTATCGGATTTCACACTGTTCGATACTATGAGGTATTTCCTAAATTCCACACTATCCAATACGTGTTTCAATCGATTTGATGAACTTTTTCACTCAAGAAATTATGTGTTTTATATCTGAAATACAGCTGCAGTTTTCAAACTGTTTATAATATCCCATGCATTACGATTTTTGGGGTGCCTACTTAAGTCTGCACAGTATGAAATAGGTTTTAATTGATGTCCTTGACCAGATAATTCTTTGCATTTTGTCGCTCACTCTGTTATCAATAACCGACAGTACTAATTTTCCATAAAATGGAGGAGAATGGGGCAAAATTGAGCACTTCCCGCTGTCTGCGGCATTCGATTCCCCGGATTCTTTTACATAAGAATTGGTATCTCAAACCTCCCGGAACCAGCGGCAAGTAATAAGTGCGGTCTGGATCAGTTTTTGTCCACTGTGCGAAGGGGTGTTATAATGAAATTATTCTTTACCCAACTCGTAGTCATCTCAGAGAGAAGCAGTAGGGTTGTGTTGCATGCTGTACCATCATCAGCATTGTTGACGGTTACTTTCGCCTTGAGTTATTACATTCCAAGTGATTTTTTGTTACTTCTTACGTGAAGTTTACGATTTTCAGAGTTTGGAAGAAATGCTATACTAACATGAAGTTTTAGTGCGATAATATATTAGCATGAGAAAGTTCTGAAAAGGAAAGATTAATTCATTATCATGATTCGGGAATCTATTTTTTTTTTCAAGATTCAAACATTTATTTTGTTATTCATGTAATGAATTTTGTGTCAAGTTGCTTAGTATAAACTTATTGAATTCGCCCCTTCAGCTTGTCACCTTCGGCCGTGCTTGCCATCTCCTCACTACTACGCTCAGTTGAAGGCATATGGTGGGCTACACTGAGCAGCACTAGAATGATAAAAATACGCAATCCAGCAATCCTGCAAGGATTCCAATCAGCATTCTTTTCAAGTTATATAATTTAAATCCGTCGATCAAGTAAATGTACCGATTTCGAAACCTATTTCATATTCAACACATTATGGTTCCTTTTCTCTTCTATTCCATCGTAGGTGTAGATTGAATATACACTCGCAGCGATGAATCTACAATACCATCTTGCAACATTTGGCAACTTTGTTCCACTTTCTTAAGCTGCAACGGTCCCGATCGAACGCAAATAAAAACTAGCTAGCAAACAACTTTTCTCTCAATCAATCACTTAGCCAATTTCTTTCCGTTGCACGAAAAAATTCCAGCAATCACCCACTAGGATGACGAAAAAAATAGAAAATAAACCAACCGAAAAGCTGCTACGAATCGTTTACCAGTCTGGTCGTCTTCTTTTATAGACCACTCCGGGTGCGAGAGAGCCAACCGCTGACCCAGGCCCCGAACGTTCGGCGTTCACAAGATTGGCCGATATACTGGCAAATAAATAACTATGTGCCAATAGGGATATCCATCTCGGTTCGTAGTTGCAGTGAAACAGAAAAATTCACTCCCCCTCAGTGTGTTTACAGGAATGTGTACTCTTATCCTAATAAATCTCTGCGAAAACGGATTTCGGTACGTCACTCGTTTTATTTCTTCTAGCACTATCGAAGCTTATTCCTCCCCCCCCCCCCCCCCTTGACTGACTGGTTGACCCACGGTCGACGTCGTCGGTCTCGATGTGCAAAAAAAAAAGTAAAGCTCTGGAAAGAGATCAAGAGTTGTACGAACTTTGGCCTGGAGATTTTATATCGTTTTCGATTCAAGTGACTATTCGATATTTCCTTTTCAATTGGAACGAAGAGAAAGAAGTGCAATTGCACTCAATGTTGCAATATGGCCATTCTCTGATCTGGAGGAGGAAAGTTTGTTCAACGACATCAACCGAGAACCGTAACGACTTGGAATATTGAAGTATGGCAATTTGGCCATTCGTCAAAAAGGGGTAAAAATATATTCAATGTAAATCATTCATCTCCGAGTCGAAATGCAATAGAAGCCACTTCAATAAAGCCCTGTTTAACAAACATATCCCTTTCCGGCCGAAAGCGCTTATCCTTGATTTACGCAAATATGGAAGCGAATTATTCCATCTCGGTGCCCTTTCGGTCACCACCTTGGGTCGTTTTTCTTGAAATCCAATCACCCAGAATATGCCACCATCATCGTCCTCCGGGACGAAACTGTGTGAACTTTGACTCCGCTTTACCAGGCAGAGCGTGGAAAAGAAGGATCTCAAAATTATTCAAATCCTGATTTGGGTTGCGTGTTTGTTTGGTTTTCGGCCCCTTCCCCTCGGGAATGCTTGCATCACCGTGGCCGTGTGCCGGAGGAAATAGTAAATCTGCCGTCTCAAGTGCCAGAATTGGGACGACGCCACCGAGGTGACAGGCTCCCCGATTGCCTGCCTGTCTGATCTTGACACGGCTGTAATGCTGTGCTGTGATGCTCAACAAGTTCCTTCCCTTTGACTCAACTTTCGGCTTGCTGCCGGTGAGCAAATATTTTTCCTGCTGTGTCTCCTTGTTACAGGAAGCTAATTTGCATTTTGCTACCTGTCATCGGTGTAGCAAATTTCACCTTCCAGTTCCAGTACCTGTCGGCCTGGCTGAAGAGACGCAGCAAAAGGAGTCTCTCGCGAGGTGCGCCGGGTGGATCCGGGATTTAAATCATGTGTCACTTTTGTCACTTTCGGGGTTACATTTTTTATGAGTGGAAAATCTACCAACTTTTCGGGCTGAAGTTGTAGGACTAATTGATTGTAATTATTCCCAGGTTGCAGGTAAAGTGGAAACAATTTATACCTCTCCTTGTGGGATCATTATGTGAAATTGTGAGTAATGTTGGGGGTGGTTTTAAAGCTTATTGCATTCAAGTTTGTGGATGCAATTGCTGGTACGGTCGTGGCTAATTTTAGATTCAATTGGTAAAAATCGGATTCAATTTATCAAGCTGTTGTCCCATATACATTGAATTTGTATCACCGAAGTCGGTTTTGATCAGCTTTAAGAAATTCATAAAATCAACCTGCTTTTTCATTAAATGGGGTCTCCTGAACAAAGTCTGTTCAATGTCAGAATAAGTTTTCTAATTATTGAGTTAATAAAATACCGAACATTGTAAGCCTGGAGAAGTATGTACCAATCATATGAGCAAAAACTTCATGCTTTTAGCAATTCCACACCATTTTTGCCTTTGTTTATTGCTATATGTAGCAAGTAGAGCTTCAATAGACCGGCGGTTTCCACCATCCCGGGATTTGGGAAACATTTATTGGATATCCCGGGAAATCCCGGGATCCCGGGAAGTGAATAATGATAGTAAATTGTAGTGATGAAATTGGGTTGTTGCGGAATGTTTAAATAAAAGATTATCTTCCATTTAATTCCGCTTAAGTCATTTTGGTATCCATGACAGACACGTATTTTGACTACATTGTAGTGGGAATGACACATACTATTGTTAAATTCATTCTTTCATAACTCGGAGCGTTTGCGACGGTTTGTCCATGCATATTTTCACCCCTGTAGATTCTCGAAATGTATCGCTGTTTAAATAGATTTACATTTCACAGAATCCTCTAAACCATCGAAGCTTTAGGGCTAGTAGTCTCCACTATAGCCTATCACGATAATTGCGACCTACTGCCCCAAGCAAGTCACCATCAGGGGGGGGGGGGGGGAGGGGGGCTCGGCAGCAGACCTACGGAGGGACATCATCAAACTAACTCGATGGCGCGAAAAGTACATCATCGCGGCGACATCCTGAACAACGACCTGTAAGAGACTCGCTACACCATATTAGCGCTGGACTAACCCTACAAGTTGAGTCGGTCTGGCGTACACTCCACCATCGACATATTCATCAGCAACATGGGAGACAACATCTCGCTACCTGTGACTCACCAGGAGCTGTGTTTGGACCACTATCCGGCTGATGTAGGCTTATTTGTCAACCGATTCCAAGCTTCCCGACGCAACTACAATTGTGTCAGCTGGGAGTAGTTCCACCACTGTGTCGATTCCACTGTCGACTACGGTGTCCTTCCGGAGACTCCCAAAGACGTTGACCGTTGTCTGCGTTCCATCGAGGAGGCGATATCCTGGGCCAAGGAACAACACGTGCCAGTATCCAGACAGGTGAGCAATACTCTGAACCTTGATAGAATTACCAAAAATCTGTTCAGACTCCGTAACTCCATCCGAAGGCAATACCAGCGTTCTGGTTTGCGTGTCTTGAAGACCCATTGCAATAGTCTTACAAAAATCATCCAAGCCAGGATGGTGGACCTTAGAAATCAGGATTTTGCTAGCAAGATCCGCTCTCTCCCAGGTTGTGCAAAGCCCTTCTGGAAACCAAAGAACATCCTCAAAAATAAGCCAAGACCCATTCTACCACTGACCTTACTGGACCGTCCCGGCGACCCAGTGGTCCATCTGATAACTCCTGAAGAGAAGGCTGCCGCGATAGGGTAACACTTCGTCAGCTCTCATAATCTCGGAAAAAACATCGTCAGCCCTCACGAAGCTGAGGTTGCTGAAAATGCAACCAATCTCCATCAGATTCCCAACATTTTTCCCGAGGAATCCGAGATTTCTGCTGACCTATATCAAATCATCTAAAAACATGAAGGTCCCAAGTTTCGACAACATCCTGAATCTGGAATTCAAACACTTGAGTTCCAAATTCTACAACCATCTGGCACTGATTTTTAATCTATGCCGCCGACTTGGCTACTTCCCCTCGTGCTGGAAGTCAGCTAAAGTCATACCCATCCGGAAACCTGAGAAGGATCCGTCCTCTCCTTCAAGTTATCGACCAATCAGCCTTCTCTCAGGGTTATCAAAACTATTCGAAAGAGCAGTCTACCACCGGCTCCTAACATCTACCGAAGAAAACAACTTGTTACTCGAGAAACAGTTTGGTTTTTAGGAAAGGTCGTTCGACCGTCCACCAGATGACTCGAGTAACAAACATTCTCAGACGGAACAAGTCTGTTTCGAAAACATCTGCCATGGCGTTGTTGGACGTTGAAAAAGCGTTCGACAATGTCTGGAATGCTGGCCTGGTGTTCAAATTGCAGCAGGACGGTCTTCCAATCTTCCTAGTGAAGATAATAAACAACTATCTATCGGACAGGACGTTCCGAGTATCTATAAATAGCATCACATCGGGTGCTTTCAACATCGGTGCCGGGGTTCCACAAGGAAGCACCATTGGCCCCATTCTATTCAACCTGTTCACCTCCGATATGGTGGCTCTCCCTGATGGTGGATCATTGTTTCTGACTGCCAAACTTCAGAGAGGCCTGGACGTCCTGTCTGAATATTTCAACAACTGGAAGATCCCTATCAACGCGACAAAGACCCAGGTCATCATCTTTCCACACTCTAAATCTCCCAGACTTGTTCCATCGGAGAATAATAAGATCTGCCTGAACGGTACAGTGGTGGAATAGTCGAAAGAGGTAGTCTACCTACAGCAAGCTGATTTTCAGGGAGCACGTTGACAAAACCAAAACCAAGTGCAACATTTTGATAAAATTATTGTATCCACTCATCAACAGGAGGTCTACCCTGTCCCTGAAAAATAAGCTTGCTGTCTACAAACAAATCATCCTTCCCCTAATACAATACGGGATGTCAATCTGGGAGTTTTGCTCAAAAAGCCACCATCTCAAACAACAAGGGATCCAGAATAAGATCCTACGAATGATCCTCAATAGTCCACCACGGACTAGAAACTCTGAGGTCCACCGCCTGGCTGGTTTTCAGACACTGGATTTACGGAGAGCTGACTCCATCGCAAGGTTCAGAGATTGCTGTAGGCGATCCGATCAACTGATCATCAGGGATCTGGCACGTCAGGTTAGGTTAAGCTAAGTAAGGTTAAGTAGGTAAAATAACAAATTAAAAAATTTAAACATAACATTCTTCACAAGAAGAGAAATGTAAAACATTACAACAGTAAAATACGACATGTACAACCACAAAATCAAAAATTTCACCAAAGATGAAGAGCCCATCTGGCGAACCTCTTGCCCTGTATAACCAATTGTAAACCACATAAAAAAATCACAAATAAAGAAGAATTTTACTACTATTACTACAGAATCATCTTTGCGGCAAGAGCAACGCAGTAGGCCTGTCCATTTTGATGTTCGTGTCATATCAAAGCAAGCGTAACTATTCAAATCGACGTATCTGATTTTATTGACAATCACTTCAATCGACGGTTTGTGGTAACTGCTAGCTCACTCACAGAAACTAACAACACCAGCTAGTAGGGGAATGATTCCCCTACCTGATGTTGGTGTTGGTTTGCGTGGGTGAGTAAGCAGTAAAGAAAAATCGTCGATTGAAGTGATTGCTTACAAAAGCAGATACGTCGATTTGAATAGTTATGCTACGTACGTATTATACGTTATTACTTTATTACGTATTATACTACGTTATTACGTTATTACGTATTATACTGCAAACATCAATGTTGACCATGTTGTAGGCGTTATCTAATCTAATCATTTTTCAGGATGCTTTAGATTAGATTAGATCCAAATTACCTGATCAACCTGAATTCACTAATTTCTGATCAACCAGCAATCTTGAGAGACTATCTGGAGACGTAATTTGAATTTTATGAACAGTTGAATATCTTAAACATAATAAATGATCGACCTGAAATCTTGAAAAGCACCCAGAGGGCTTTGAACGTCTGACCAGCAGTATATCCTTTAAATACAGATTTTCAAAACATTACTTGATAAACTTGAAAAGTCTTGAATAATATCCAGAGATCTTTATTGATATCTCATCGAAAATCCGTGAATATCCACAAAGGTATTTAACATTTCACGTTGCTTCCTGAACTTAAAAGAAGATTCCTGTACTTTCAAGAAGTTTCTTGAACTTAATCTCCGTTCCATGAACTCAAAGCCTCTATAAAGTTTCCTGAATAAGTGGAATGTTCTACGAAGTTCTCAGTATTTCAAAGATTTTTCCATAGTTTAAAACTTTAAATTTTTCCATAGCGACAACTAAATCTCTGCTCAGCTTGCTGAATTTGTACGAATTTAAAATAATCCATACAATGTTCCGAAATTATCAACAAAGTTCCCTTAACTTCTAATAACAATTTCTGAGCTTCTACAAAGTTCTATGAACTTATTAAGATTCATAATTGTTTTTTCGATATTATAACATACATCAACTTCTCCCTACTTCCAGAAAGAACCTGAACTTTTTCTGAATATATTAGCGAAACAAAGCTCCCAGTTTAATAAAATAATACGAAATTTCCTTATAATCTGAAAAATTTCCTGAACATCTTAAAATTTTACCGAAATTTATCCGAAATTTTTCGAAGTTTTCTGATCTTTTACAAAATTCTGTGTAGTAAATTTTTACAAAGTTCACTCCACTATTATAAAGTTTCTTAATCTTTAAGGATTTTCGATAATTTTCTGCAAAGTTTCGTGAAGTTCTGCAAAGTTTCCTGAAAATCTACGGAATTCCATAAACTCATAAAAAAAATAAACGAAGTGCCCTGTAATTGAAAGAAGGTCTTGGAACACTGAAATAAAACAAGGCTCCCTGAACTTCAAAAAAAAGTTCCCCAAACAGAAGTTCCCGCTTCTATGAAGTTTTCCCGAATTTTAGCAAAGCTCTCTGAATTTATACGAAATTTTCTGAAGCTTTGTGAATTTCTCTTTTAAATTTCCTGAATTGCTACGCTGTTCCCGGAACATCGACGAAGCTGCTGCAATTTTACGGAGTTCGAAGGAATTAATGAAACGATGCCTGAACAGCAACGAAGTTCTCCAAGTTTCTACAAGATTCTCGAAATTTCTCTTAAGTTCACAAAATTTCTACAAATGTTGCTGAAGTTCAACAAACTTCTCTGCACTTCTACGAAGTTCACTGAAGTTGTGCAAAGTTCGCTGAGCATTCTCAGAGTTGCCTGAGCTCCTATTTGCTGCACTTCTAAAAAAAATCCAAAATTTCAACGTAGTTCCCTAAACTTCCACGAAGTTGTTTAAAATTCTACGAAGTATACTGAAGATCTTTGAAGTTCTTGTGGTGACCGCGTGCTGTTTCGGACAACCGTAAAATCCACCAGCTCCGTTTGATGGTCTCAGAAATAGTCTGGTTTCTGGAATTCTCTTTGTAACAGGGAAAATGCTGTAGTTTCATTCTTAGAAACGCATATTATCTTTCTTATTCACATGCTCCTTCCATACAATTCGTGGATCACTCGCATGTCCATGTCAGATCTCTCACCACATACATACACACACATCTATGCTCACGTTACTCAATCGGCTTCGGTACAGACTGCTTTGTTGCGCATCGCTCGCGATATTTCAAGCTCAACATTGCTTTAGGTCCTAAGTAACATTGATCGATTCCCTTCGTCGACTTTCTCTTTCGTTAATAACTTGATCACAGAACAATTTCTTGATGTGTTTGGCGTATTAGATGCTAGATAACAGCTTCTTTTATCGATTTGTGAGCTGAAAATACCTGGGAATGTCTTTAGATAGCCGTGGGAATGCAAAGAGAAAGTCGACGAAGAGAATCTGTCAATGTTACTTAGGACCTAATGCAATGTTCTGCTTGATTTGTGGTACAATGAATAGTGATGCCAGATATGCAAGAATATACAATGTTAAAAATTTAACAATTTTGAGTTGTAGCATAATTAATAATAATAAATAATAAGCATAATAAATCGTAATAAATTTTCACATTACAATAAGGGGCTGTTCATAAACTACGTAGACAGTTTAGGGCGGGGGGGTTATAGCAATTATCCTCGGACATACAAATTTAAAAAAAAATGTATTGATTATTGTCTACGCAGGGGGGTCAATTAAAAAAAACTGTCAGGTAGTTAATGAACAGCCTCTTATCTATATTCACTCCTCTTTACTGCAGTTCCTTGAAGTTCTATAACACTTCCTGAACTTTGCAAAGATCAACGAACTTCTATGAACTTCTCTTGACTTCCCTTGCGTTCCCTGGTGTGACATGATGCTATGTTTGTCAGCCATATTTCACAATAGTCCATGCAGATCATGATGATTGTGGTGGATGATTTCTGATGTATTTGTGAAAACTATTTTGCCGTGCTTTGGGATTACATAGATTACATACTATCGGGTAAAGGTAATGCATACCTGTGAACGTAAGAAATGGTTAGAAAATAACAGCGAGGGAGAGCTATGGAAGCCAAGATAGAAAGATAGATTCAGCTTGCTAATCTAAGGAAGGACTCTAAAAACTGCTAATACTGTAGTTGGAGATGCTTAACGACAAACATCAGACTTAAAGTGTTCATTTTATTCGATAGATTAGGAGATGAAAGCATAGAGTTGATAAATCGAGTATAGAGAGTAGAAAGCGAGCAAAGGTCAATTTTGAGGAAGGCATGGATCGGGTTAATCATCTCCTTTACCAATCTCCCCTGTTGTGGAGGGACGGTAAGGGGTATCTCCCCTCGCCACCACTGGAAAAAGAGAAGATCGCCGATTTACTCTATACTTTCATCTCCTCATCTATCGTATAAAATGAACACCTTAAGTCTGATATTTGTCGTTAAGCATCTCCAACTATGTAAATCGTTAACTAAGATAGTTTGAACATACTGAGAGGTAAGCACATATCATCGGTAAGAGACGTGTGTGTGAGAAAATTTGCGAAAAAATCTAAGGGCACCGGTGCGATTCGAACCCATGATTCCCATTCAGTACACGGGTGCATTTCCAATTATACAACGGTGGACCTATATGGTCTACGGATGTATTTGGCTAATGACATTTGAATTTCGAATCCGTTTCCCACCCTAATCTTTTTGCGCAAGCGTTCTCTAATACACAACAATCGTCTATTATCGACGATATGTGCTTGTACCGCAACCATTCACCATATCTGCATTAGCTGAAAATGAAGACAGATGTCTTGATGTCCGGAATAAGGGAAGCGCCGGCATTGCACCTGACCATCACCTACGCATTGTGTGGATTCAAAGGTGGGAAACACTCGGGTGGCGATTCATCATACGTCAACTTGGAAATCCAGTCTTTCGTTGAAGAACTTCTGAACAGAGCAGTGGATGATCCAGAAAATAGCATTGTAGAAGAACGGTGATGAGTCATTGGGTGAAAGCCACTAGGCCAAATAGGTCATTAGTCCACAATTCAAACAGTTGATCACTTTTCATGATAATGCATCTATATTGTTTCATATTGAGAAAATAATAAGCAGTTTATGAAGCGGGAAGCTAACCACTAAAACAATAATTTTCCTGGAACGTTTTGAATTTTCTTAAAATATATAAAAATCTAAGAAAACAAGATTTTTCTTAAACAAATGAGAAAATTTACATGCAAAAACCTTTTTTCTAAGGGAATGACAGAAAGTTGGACTTTAAATTTTTTTTTTTTTCGTTTTTTGAGCTCAAATTTTTGCCATGATGACACAGAAAAAAATTAAATGTATTTACCTATTTTTTTTTTAATTGAAGATAAAAACTGGTTTTTTAAGGTTTTCGATATCCTTTTCCAATACTTTTAAAAATCAAAACGTATTTTTTTCGGGGTGGTGCTGATACTGAAACGTTTGTGCCAGATGTGATGACTTTTTTCGACGAATTTGACTAGAAATTATGGGAAAGAGAGAAAAATTTGAATTCGGCTAAGATTGATGATCATATATCCGAAATATAATGATAACAAAAATCCATATTTTCTTTTGTGA
Organism: Ochlerotatus camptorhynchus; assembly: GCF_037179485.1. NCBI lineage: Eukaryota > Metazoa > Arthropoda > Insecta > Diptera > Culicidae > Ochlerotatus > Ochlerotatus camptorhynchus. The sequence continues at coordinate 2,037,372 of NW_027040773.1, forward strand.
AAGTTCCTCTGCCTCATACTGTACTGTTTCTTTTAGAGGCCAATACAACCTTTTGCCGGTCGGTAAATTGATTCACTCAAGTGTAGTAATTCAAAGAGAAACCCGATGAAAAGAATTGCTCATTGTTAGGCCCTTATGATTCTGAACGCTAGAAATATTTGTTTCAACTTGTTCCGTCTTGCAAGCCTTTTGTCTTCTTCTAGCTTAGCTTAGATTGCCTGCACTTATCAATGGTTGCTACTTCGTGATTGATCAGATTCAGTGAAATTGTGCAATGAATCATCAAACCGGCCATTCTCATTGTACAAGTTTCAGTGACTCCATATTTTGTAGATCAATAACGGCGCCGGCCACGTCCTTGCAATTAACTGGGAATAGGGAAGGAATATTAGAGTGACCTTTGTTGTTTGTAGGTCGTGTTAACCTCTGCACTTCAACAAAAGACACAGGAAAGGAGATTTTGTTAGTAAGTTGGGTTCGTTGGATCAGGATTCACCTTGGTAAGGGATGCGACCATGGTTTTAAATGAATCAGTGCATTATACTTGGATTTGCTTGAAGCCTAAACAAAATGGTGGATCATTTTAATATAAATCTGAAGACGTTCCAGCATCGAAAAGCTGGAAATAAACATGAGCATGAGCAAAATTGACCGCCCGCAACTGCCAACACCAAAGAGCTGAAAACCAATCCAAACAAATCAAATCAACAGACAAAACCAGGGTGAAAGCTGGTATAAATCTAAGAATGTTCTGTTATCGAAGAGCTGGCAGAAAACTTAAATATTTTAAATCAATAGATCCAGTCTGAATGAAGGCTGAAAAAAGAGAATAATTATACAGCAATGACCCCATTTTGTCAGCTAGCAAAGTATGTGTAAAAATCCATCTTGAAATCACAATTATGTGGAGTTACTGAAAAATAACAGTCTGATGCGTGGAGATGCTGACATGATCGGGTCATAACTGTAATGTGAATATTTGGAAGAATTATCATCATCAAACTATTCTTGAATTAACCTGGAAGAATGCTTGTGAATAATTGTTATACAGATAAATTAAGTTGATAAACTTAATGGTTAAAACAACAACTCCAGCCTGTAGAAATGCTGCAAATATGGAATCTTTACAATGTGGATCCTACGCTATTCCACTATCGATGGGCTGAAAGTATTCAGTCTAGATCTATATATTTAGCTATTTGAACCAAATTTCCGGAAAAAACTATACGAATCACTTCCATCGTAGTAAAGATGTACCACGTACTACCACGTTCGTCATATAAACGTTAAACATACACTAGAGAAAATCAAATGATGTTACGTTGCTTCTTCCGGTTGTGTTTTGATCATGTTTTAAATATGTATCATTGAATATATAATAATAATTTAATAGGACCTGTGATTTATTCAAACTCAAACTCCACGGTGGTGCCCTTTACACAAGGATAAGCCTCTACTACCGATGATCTTTTAAACCTAGAGACAAAATAGCTACGAAAAAGCGCTTATGTTCATTGTTTCGATTTGGTCTTTACGTAAGACGGTAACAGAATCCATAGAACTTTCACATTTTTGGGCTACCGTGCCCCTTTCTTCATGCTTGTCGATTTTACCAGCGTAGCAAGCCTTTTGTCTTCTTCTAGTGCAAGAAATCAAATACGCTCTGTATATACTTGTGATTTAGAGCTGTTAATTTCATAATAGACTTTTTGGGTGTTTATTAATATTAATAGAATATTATGATGATTAACATTCCAGATCGACTTTGCAACTAAAACGATTTACGATAATGCATGACTGACGGACGTAAAATAAATAAAAAAATACTCCGATCAACCTTATTTCTATCTTTCCGTCGAGTTCATCTGCTTATTCACACCATCACTATCCGAATGTCAACGATAAAAGTGAAACTCTTCCTTTCTCTCTGTCTGAACCCATTTTCCTTCAAGTTACTAACTAGAAAGACAGCTCGTTATAACATAATCGCTTAATGGTGCAGCAATTAGGCACCCTAGATCAGCAGGCATCCTCCTTGGGTGCGTGTGAGCTCGCTGTGATATCCCCCGTCCCGGTCTGTGGCTGCTGGCACTATTTAGCTCTATTTAGGATCTCCGGCTCGCTCCCTCTGCTTTGATGACACTAATTGCTAAATAAATTTATTAAAACTTTATCGTTGCACTCAACCCAGGGGGTGCTTCAACTCCTTTCCGGATCAACTTGAGCCCGGAAAAGTAGCGCCATCACTCGGCTCTTAGCGAGCTTACCAGTTTGTCAGCTTGAAAGACGCTGCTTTTTGCGTTGATCGCTAATAAGCACGTGTCATGTGAGAGTTTTTTTTTTTATTAAACATCATAGTCTACTCACTAAGCCGTCACCCGATTGTCATGCACCTCATATTTTAATTACATCTCATACATCATCATGATAGATTTAAATGACGTGCACTCAATGAAAGCGCAGCCATCCATCTTCAATCGAAATCCACTTGCAGGCAACCAATGACAGTTTCAGTAAAATACAGCTCCATTGTGCCGAGGGTTCCCATTAGCAGGAAGCCACCAAACACCATCGCACCATTCAACCTCCGGCTGGGCTTCCGAAGTTCTGTGGTATGTCATTGTCAACATCGGCGGTTGGTTAACGTTGTAATCTGATGGCATTGTGCAAAGCTACCATCACGGGGACGAAAAAGATGATATCTAGTATCCTTCTAGCTAGCAGCGGTGATGGCCTAGAGCGCTGAGATAGGATTCTTGTCAACTGCAGCTGTTATCCATCGGAACGGGTGGATGGTCATCGCCTTCAGAATACGTACGGTGTCGTGAAATGTGAGATCCCACAGAGATTACGCGAACTGCGCTGGGTGGTCTATAGGTAAGGAATAAAATTGTTATTTTCAACAAGCCAACCCTCCGGAGCACTATGGGATTGATTTTTTTTCCTTGATTTGTTTTCCGTCGATCTTGTTTTCCATACAGAGTACCAATGTTATCGACGATAGGGAGGCAGCTCCCACACATGGACCCTGCCTACCGACCCATCAACTCATGAACCGGGGACCAACGACTTTTCTTCCCTGCTTCCGAAAATCCCGACGGCGCCGACTGGGATTAAACCCATGCCCATTGGAGTGAGAGGCAATCACGCTTACCACTACACTACCGGCACTGCTCATGTTATTGATCTAATAAAGCGTAACGCAAAGCTTAAATTTTGGAATCCCCTAAACTGAGGTAAAATAACGTAAGAATTTCATACTAGCCAATTATGAAATCGGTATGAATTTCAATAATTTGCCTCATGAAAAATAAAGTCGACAGAAAAATAATAATACGGAGCAGACTGAAACCAAACAGCTGGACCTGTTAACGCTTGGGAAATAGTATTACTAAAGGCGTATTAGAGCTACCTCATATTTGATGACAATCTTTCATAAGTCGCTCTTATGAAATTCATATGTGTCGTTCATCAGTCAAGCCTTATGAAATTATTAAGTCTATTTGCCTCAGTGTACCCCCTCATCCTACTAACTTTTAAATGGTAGAAGGCTCTCCCCACGCGCTCTTGGATTTTGTAATATTTCGGCCTTCTTTGATTTTTTTTTCTTTTATACGTTAGCATCAACTGAAGCTTTCAGAGAGCTTTTTTTTATCATAAAGTGACCAGCTCCAGACAGTTTAATGAAGATGAAATATAAGTTGATGAAGATGTATGCTGATAATTTGATCAGCGGTCTTATCAGCGTCTTGCTTACAGACTGTTGAAGACTGGTGAAGTCAATATTGGGCGGTCAATGTGCTCACTAGACTGATGCAAAACTTAAAATTTGTGCTCCACAGTGCTCAATGGATTTCAAATCGTGTCCTGATTAGTCTCCCAAAATATAAACTTCTTTAATTAGAAACTGACCTGGCACAAACCATTTGAAGTTTATATGGAGACCAGTTCAAGGCCATATGGGATAAAAAAAATAATCTTAGACTCGACCTTCTCGCAAATGCATGAAAATTGGCATAATTATGCATAATAATTGTTGCAGAAAATAGGCCATTTTGAATCTTGATTTCTTTTTTCAAAATGGCGTTCGACATTTTTCAATAAATTGTAGCACTGAAACGTCACTTTTGATCGAAATGCGCCGCCGGGATTTTCTGAGGCATAACATCTCTGATCACGCCTTCCTTCACGCCTTCCTTCGGAAGGGAAGCATAGCCGTTGGTCCCCGGTTCATGAGTTGATGGGTCGATAGTTAGGGTCCAGGTGTGGGAGCTGTCTCCCTGGCATCGGTAGCATTGGTGCTCAGCACGGAAAACAAATAAAAGGAAAAACAAACGATGTCAAAATTTTAAAAAAATTCTCAAAAATTTCGTTTTCAATTTAAATAAAAATATTCAAAGGGGGAATGTTTCTCAGAGTCATAAACTATGTTAATCATCGATCGAGTTTCCACTTGCTGCAATTATGGCCTCCACACGTCTCCGGAATGCACGGCAGGTTCTAATAATGTAGTCTGGATCCATTTCTCTCCAGGTACGGGTCAATGTTTGTCTGAGGCTTGCTGTACTCGGGTGGCATTTAGAACAGGCCTTGGCCTTCATGACGCACCATATTGAGTAATCCAGCTGATTAAGATCGGGGCTGGATGGCGGCCACGTATCATTCGCCCAGAACGTAAGATGTTCCTGCAACCACTTCTGAGTGCGGTTCGAGGTGTGGCGCAGAGCCCCATCTTGTTGAAATACAACATTTGGCTTCGGACTGTACTGTTCTTTGATCCACGGAAGAACATACTTACTTAAAATCCCAATGTAGACCTCCGTGTTGACCTTGTCGCCTTCTGGAATGAAACCGGGTCCATTTTTTGCCATCGGAAGCCACCAATCCAAACACCATAACGCTACCAGGATGAATGGTCAGATACACGTTCTTGTGCTCGTCGGTCACTTCTTTTACCGGAAGAAGCAACCACAACTTGAATGCGTTATCCAATTGAAAGTTGTTGGGTTTCATGCTTGAATCGAAAGTACCTGATGATGTCCAACTCCGACGACAAACGGTTTCTGGGCAAATGCTTCCTCGCAATACCGGTGATGAGATCCAACTTGAGCTTGGTTTTTGGTGACATGATCGTGGTTAGTGTTTTTGCTTATAAAATTTACCATATATCTGCTGCATTTGATTGATAATAGCGCTATGTTTGATACCCACTTTTGATGATGGAATGCAGTGATGTACAACAAAAAACATCATTTTAGAGAATTTGAAAAATTGTAACTATCAAATTCGACACAGAACATGCCGTAGCATTTTTTTCTCTTATAGTTTTGACCCTTGGGAATCTGTGAAAAATATAAAAGGGTGAGATTTCACTGAAATTTAAAGAACTAAAAATATTTAATGGATAGTGAATGAAAAATGGACTTTTTTCAAAAATCTCGTCGGGGCGACCTCTAAACAACATTTCCCAGAGTTGCCGCCATACAAAATTTTGTTTGTAACACCCTTAGCTATCTTTTGGAGAGTGAGCCTCCAGATTTCAGACATAGTGCAATTTTGGGACACCCTACTGGTTAGGTAAATTGTGACATGGCAGTGGATGCCTGCTGATTTTAGTACCTATTGATTAGTATTTAACTCGTAGATGAAAGATTGATTCTTCAGTGGTGTTGAGTACTTGGCACTGATAAAGTCTGATAAGCAATTATAACGGAATTTAAAGGAAATAAACCAACCCGCTCAAACCTCTTCATAAAGGGATCCCGTTAAGAGGTTCGACAAATTTAAAGGATTAATTAAAAGCATTTTATCTGGAAAAAGTGATCGATAATGGATTTTTTGCAAAGGAAATTGGGATGTTGTTTATTATTTTGCTTTCAGAGGCAGCATAAATGGTTTTCAACGAAAACAGCGAAAATGCTCATGTTGTATGTGCTACGCCAACCGAATGAGGAAGTTGGAGCCGTGCATTCCTATTATGGTGTGTTACAATTCCATGGAATTCCCATATGCCATAATTGGAACACAGCATAATAGAAACATATAGCCATGACTGATACATCTACCCTATCATTGAGTGAACTTGTAATCAGATTCCTCGGAGAACTCAAAGAAATAAGAATAAAAAATCATCGTTTTGAACGAGGTTTCGAAAATCCAACAAACATCATTTCTCGCATCATAATTAATATGAGTTGATTCGCGATAATGATCCTCGCGCTGTGCTTTGAAGCTCTGTCCAAAATGCTCCAATATAAATTAGTTGAATTTGGTCTGCATTCTTGTATGACAATTTTCAACAAAAATCACAACTGTGAGAATTTTCTTTTAAATGCCTAATGCCTAATGCCTAATGGGGTGAATCATTAAAGTTATAGCCAGTGTAAATAACTGGATTCCCTTCTTTGTAAGAAGAGTAATAACTTCCAGTAAGTTTAATATTAAATGTCTGTAGTCTCATCTGTCGGCAGATTATGAGAGAGCAGACAGGCAAGTGAGCCGGTCACACTGCTGACAGCAGATGACAGATAACGAGCACGCCTTCTTCCGTGCTCGTGGTTCACTCACTCAAGAGTGTAAACTTTCACGGAAGGAGTGAGAAAAACAACGCCCCACTTAATGTTCCACCTAAAGGGAGGAGGATAGGATGCGGTAGATGCGACCGGAGGAAAATGGATTCGGTGGTTCATCATCGTCACCATCATCATCAACGACAACTGTGACAATGCGGACACCGGGTTATGACATTAACTCATCAATCTGCCCAGTGCCACCACAGTTGTGCCATCGTCATCATCATCATCGCCATCATCATCATCGTCAGCATCAGCGTTGCTACTTGGAGGGGGCAAACACCTCCGGCCAAAGCTGCGTGATTAATTACAGACCATAAAGGGTGCTTGTAAAATTGCATTTAAATGAAGCTTCCCGGACATAATTGGTTTCGGCGTGAAAGGGCATGTCAAGAGCAAAGGTGCGAATTAAATCCAAATGGTGCGTTCATAATCGCACGACCGATGAATAATTGTATTACGAGCTCAACCAGGTAGTCGAAAATTTAAACGTTCATCGAGAATTTCATCGATCAAATGAAGTCGTTAAACCATCAATCTAATATTATGATCTTAACACCCTAGTGGAGGCGATTCAACATTGTTCCAAAACACCCATTTACGAACATCAATCATATTTCCCCTAAAACACTAACTACCTGCGAATAAAAACGCACATCATTATTGTGTTCTTCTCTTTCGCTTTGGGAGGTTGTAAAGTCCACTTTCTTGCGTCATTTACGATTGAAGTTTATGGTCCCACTTTGACGAGCTGACAAAGAGTCAACAATTTTTTCTTTGGGGTTGAGTTTTTCATGCTTCGGAAGGAACAAAAACATTGAAAAACGATTTCACTAAATTCAAGTTGGAAAATTATCTGAGAAAATGAAACTGAAATATGGATATCTCCTACATCAACAAGCTTGTCCTGCTGCTGTTGAAAGAAGAGATAAATCATCTCATAAATGTCGTTGGCATGCAAAAGAAACACGCTTTTTGACATGTTTAATGCTGTGTCATATTATGGGTGGTTTAATAGAGATACGTCGTCTCAGGATTTTGATGACACCCCATCAACACGGACGAACACGTGTGTCTCATGTAGGAGGAATTTCTAGAAGAGAGAGAGGTCAGGTCGGAGGAAGTTTGACACGAGTGCTTCATTTGTCACTTTCGCAGTTGTTTTCTTTCGCCCGATGGAATGATAAATTCCTTTAATGACAAAAGTTCAGTTCTCTCCTTAGGGTGACGCGTCCTTTAGCTATACTTTCGTATAGTAGTTCTGTTGAACAGTTTTTATTTCGAATTATCTCGGGATGTGCGTTAAGCAACAAAAACATCCTGATGATTCTGCGTTAATGCCTTGAAAAAATTGCTCAAAATAAATGGAATGGTACAGCAGATAACGCTTATGTATAATAATAATAATGTTGTACACACAATAAGATAAGATTTTAATCCACAACGCAACCGAGCAAACAAGCTATCGCTAGTTATTTCTGAAGATTTTCTTAAGCATTTATAAAAATTGAAGGAAAAACCAAAATATTCACAGCGATAAAAATACTAAGTTTAGAGTGGGATGTCTCTAGTTTAATCTCATCTCATCTCATCTCATCTCATCTTATTTCATCTAATCTCATCTCAATTTCATCTTATATCATCTCATCTCACCTCACCTTACAAAAAATCTCAATTCACCTCATTTCACCTTACCTAATTTCACCTCACCTCACTAATCCTCACCTAACCTCAATTCACCTCACCTCAGCTCTCCTAAGCTTAATATATAAATTTTGAGTCCTCATGAGTTGACATGGCATTTATGTTATAACCTTCCCGAAATCTAACCCAGAAATGTTTTGGAATTCTCCTGAAATTTCTCTTAACATTCTGCCCAAAATTATTTATCATTATTGTACAACAAAATCAACAAAATCAGGATTTTTTAGCCCCGGGTTCAATCCCAGTCGGCGCCGCCGGGATTTTCTGAGGCACAAAATCTCTGATCACGTCTTCCTTCAGAAGGGAAGAAAAGCCGTTGGTCCCTGGTCCATGAGTTGATGGGTCGATATGTAGGGTCCATGTGTGTAAGCTGCTACCCTGGCGTAGGTAGCATTGGTACTCAGTACGGAAAACAAGACCAACGGAAAACAAATCAAGGGAAAACAAAAATATTCCAAGGTATCTCTTATCGTCTCAATTTCATCTCATCTCATCTCATGTCATATAATCTTATCTCATCTAATCTCATATCACCTCACCTTACCTCACCTCACCTTACCTCACCTCATTTCACCTTATCTAATTTCACTTCACCTCACTAATCCTCACCTAACCTCAATTTACCTCACCTCAGATCTCCTCAGCTTAATCCCCTCTTCTGTTGAACTGTCTTTAGAATTTCCTTGAAATATTTTTTGAATTGCCTCCTGATATCTCTTGAAACTCTCCTAAAAAACATTTCTTCTCCGAAATTCTATTAGAGCTATCATCAAAATTCGATTCTCTTGAATTTCTACTCAGTATTAATTTTTAGAGTTGATTGAAAACGCTATCTAACATGAAGCTTTAGTGTGATAATTTATTAGCTAGAGAATTGTCGTAGAAGAGGGTAGGTAGATAGTTCCGTTAGAGTATGAAAATTGAATAGAAGTTGGAATGGAACGAAGGGCCATTAATGCGACAGTGCATTTTTATTAACCAGAATTTTCTATACATTCGTTCTCTTCAGAAAAAATTATAATTCTAGCTCTTATCGCAATCGAAACTCTGTTATTATTCGCATATTTTTGAGGGGTAAAAATTACTCATATCATTGAACCGATGGCTGTCCCTAATACAAAAAATACCAAAAACGAATGATTGAACCATTCCACAAATGGTTTGGTTTATACCCAAAACACGTCGTTAAGCAAAATAACCATAACTATTTTATTAGGAGTGTGGCGGATCTTTTCTGGCCATTGGTTTCTATTTTGGCCACGCCTCAGAAAAGCGGTTGACTTGCAATATTCGTGCATTTTGTGGTCAAAATGTTTATGTACACCGATGAATATGATTTGTAACAACAAACTGAACGCAACTGAACATCTCAAAATTGTAAGGATCGTAAATTATCTTCAAAAAGTGGCCAAAATAGGGCCCATGCATTAATTATGTCACGCTAAATCGAGCAAAAAATTACCCCCTCCCCCCTATCGTGACGTTTTTCCTATACCTTATGCATGGCTCGTCAAAATCTTAGACCCCCCTCTCCCCTTAGAGCGTGACATAATATATGCATCAACCCATAGGAACATGGTCAATACTGATGCGTTTACCCTATTAAAAAAACATCGGTTTGAAAGTCCGAAACTGCGCGTGATTTGTTTTCATAACACTCCCCCCCCCCCCCGGCTCTAAAGGGTTTCAAGTTTCGGGAAAAGCCTTCTTAAGACGGCCTACCGATAGGTAGTTTTGAGAACCTACCGATAATGAAAAAAAAAATCTGCCCGCCCTTCAACCAAGTGACGCTGCAGGTAGAATCAAACCTGACATCAGTAGAAGGAATGAAGGATAAACTGAAAGGCAGCCGAACAAGGGAGAACTAGATTGAATGCGTAAAATCCGAACGCTAATGATTCAATAACCAAGTGAGATGTTTTTTGGCTCACTGATTTACACCAGTTGAATTAGTCACAGCTGTTTTACAAAATCTGCGTGACGCTTATGTTCATTTTTTTTTTTTTTGCTTTATTAGAGAGATTTTCAGCCTTGGGCTGGTTCATCTCTCCTTATGTTCATGTTTTACAGTCAGGGGTTAAAACTGTTGACGTTTTTTACTACACTCGTTTCATGGGTAACATACGCTTGTTTAAACACTCACGCACGTAAACATCGGTTTACGGTTCCGGTCCAGATTTCGGCCAACAGGGTTCGGTTTACGTCCATATTTTTGCTTGTCCTGGAAAGTTGCTTCATCACCATACTTCCGAATCGCGTTTCGAACGGCTCCGATGCTTACACCTTCCAATTTCGCTAATTGACTCAGAGAAATGTTGGGGATAGTACACCATTGTCGTATTCGTATTGTCACGGAAATTTAAAGAACCGACGCTTGCGCTACACGAAACTGTTGGTCGAAATGATTCAGCATGATAATCAACTGTTTAAACGTCATCTGAAACAAGCAGGGGTGTTCAAAAGTCGAGCTCAGACATTCATTTTCGACCGCATTACGAAGAGAGGTCAGGTTTTGACCACATTGATTTAAACAAGCCAAACGATTGGAAATTTATCTACCAATCTGCTTAAAGGGTTGATGCATATATTATGTCACGCTCGGGGGGGGGGTCTAAGATTTTGTGATTTTGCAATGCATTAGGTATAGAAAAAACGTCACAATAGGGGGGGGGGGGTAAATTTCTCCTCGATTTAGCGTGATATAATTAATGCATGGGCCCAAATAAACACTTTATTAATTTTCAATAGGTCAGTAATGAAAAAAAACACAAATGTCCAACTGTTGCAATGGTGATCAAAATTATCACCGATTGCCGCTTTCCCTAACAAAGATTTAAAAATCGAATTCAATCCTTTCTCAATAAACGGTGCTCATTAAATCACCGTGTGTGGTGGTGTCCGGTCGTCGGTGTCAGCAGCAGCAGCATCAGCATCAGCAGTGCTTTCGGCGTGTGGCGTTGAACATTGTTCTCCAGTACACAACGAAAGGCAGCCTGCAAGCAGCGAGATGCAGAGCCCACATGAGCACGCATAGATGGAGGAAGAAGCTGCACCGCTATGAATCGGAAACAGTTTCTTCGTGAGTCGCTGAGGGCCATCTATGCCAATTGCGTCACCCTTGTTCCAAACAACATACATCTAGCCAGCCTCATTCGTGTTGTACATCCTAATAGATCAGCATTACTCAACCATTACGACAAAACGGTAGTTTTAAGTATCACCATAAATTATTGTTGTTTTATAGCTAATTTTAATTGAAGGTTCGCTCGCCTTTCTGATAGCCACATCACACCAAAGCTTTTTGATAATGTACCCAGCAACCAAACGTTTGTCCTCAAATGCGTAACAGTATTGAAATGGTACATACAAATTTTCGCAATGACCGAATACCACATGACCATGTCAATCAACCAGAGACACTTCGTTAGGTTTTCTCCAAGACGCTAGAAAAAGCAAAAAAATCTCGAATTTATATGATTGAATTCGATTGGAAAAATTTGAGCAAGAAATTCCTCCAATCAATATTCTCTGTTTTTATATATTGAAAAAAAAACAAAAATTCCATGCGTTTTGCGCACGTAAATGCGTAATTTTTTCATCAGAAAACGAGGGGTTTCCGTGAGGGGAAAAGTGCTTTCCCTAACATAGTCGCCAAGTATTGCTACCAAACACTGAGCATGCCAATCAGTACGCATCGTGCTCTCTTGCCGTGCGGATCTATTTGCTTTTTGCTTAAGGAAGTGTTACTACTACCTAAAGCTACAACAAATTTAAACAGCACTTTTCAGTGCTCAACCTGTAAAAATTTTCTACCTTGTTCAACTCCTCTTATTCCTCTTCGATCCTTGTTTGGACCCTACCCGAGGTAATCCTTCTTGGATATCGATTTGGAAAATTCCTCTTCGATCCTTCAGATTCTTATAGTAATCTGCTTGGAAGTCGATTTGGATAAAAATTTACTGCCGCCATGGCGCCTAAGCGCAAAAGAAAGGGGCAAACTCTTGACCCCCCTTCTGATGAAATTAATTTGAGTAATCAATTTGATTTGCTCACGGATGATGAGAATGATCCATCATCCAAGAAAAATTCTAGTAAACTTTCCCGGCTTAATGCCAAGAAGGAAAAGATTCCCCCTATTGTGATAACCACTACCGATTTCCATGCTCATCGCATGGAACTTTTGAATTTCGTGAAAGTTAAGTTTTCACTACAAATTGGACGTCGGGGTGAATGCCGTGTATTGGCTGAAACCTTGGACGGATTTAAATGTCTTCTCAAGTATCTTACTGAGAAAAAGCACAAATTTTTTACTTACGACACCAAAACTGAACGTGTGTTCAAGGTTGTCATGAAAGGACTGCCCAGTGGTGAATCCCTGGATCAGATCAAAGATGAACTGGCAAAATTACTTGGAGTTGTGCCACTCCAAGTAATCAAAATGAAAATGAAATCCCGTCCTGGCGACTCGCGCAATGGGATTTCTAATGATTTTTATTTAGTTCACTTCAAGTCTAGTGAACTAAACAACCTTAAGGCCTTAGAAAAAGCTAGCCTTATGCTCCATGTCCGAGTGAAGTGGGAACACTTCAGGAAGACTGGAGGAAATTTCCAAAATCTCACTCAGTGCCGTAAGTGCCAGGGATGGGGTCACGGAACTAAAAATTGCTACATGCCAGCTAAATGCATGAATTGTGGTGATTCCTCTCACGCAAAGGACGACTGTCCTGTGAAGAAAGATCCTAAGAAATATAAATGTTCAAATTGTGGTGAAAACCACAAATCCAATTTTTGGGAATGTAAGCTTCGCAAAGCGATCCTACAATCTCGTTCTAACCGACAGGTAGGAAACGCTCCACGTTTCCGACCAGGTACAAATTCCTCTGCTGTTAACAACGGTCAGCGAGGAACAAATTCTACATTCGTACCCGTAGGTACAAATATGACCCCTGCTCCAAATGTTTCATCTGTACCTACTCCCCTCACTGCTAACAATGTTCAGCGAGTTAATGGAGCTACCTATGCTGCTATTGCAGCGGCTAGAAATCAAAATACTAACCAACGTTCTAACGGAAATTTCGACAATTTTGACTTAAGAAGCATTACTGCTCCTAAAATGGAATTTTTACAGAATTCATTAATATACATGATTTCTGATATGCTTAAATCTAACTCCATGTTTGATGCTATTCAAACTGGAATAAAATTTGCTAATAATATTGTCATGACTTTAAAATTCAGTAATGGATTGTAAAGCATTAAACATTTTAAATTGGAATGCTCGATCTCTTAAAGATAATGAAGACGAGCTATTTAATTTTTTGAGAGTTCATAACGTGCATATTGCCGTTATAACTGAAACGTTCCTTAAACCTGGCCATAAGGTTAAGAAGGACTCAAATTATTTAATTTATAGAAATGATCGTCTTGATGGACCCTGTGGTGGCGTTGCCATCATTTTTCATAGACGAATCAAACACAAAATACTTTCTTCATTTGAAACCAAAGTTTTTGAAACTTTGGGAGTTTCTGTTGAAACAAAATTTGGACAACTTACGTTTATAGCTGCCTATTTGCCATTCCAATGCGTAGGCCAGCAAAAGAATTTTCTCAAGGGTGACCTCCAGAAACTTACCCGTCATAGGTCTAAATTCTTCATTATTGGTGATTTTAATGCAAAACACCGCTCATGGAATAATGCTCAAAGCAATTCCAATGGTAATATTCTGTTTGATGATTGTTCTGCAGGTTATTACACTATTCAATATCCAAACAGCCCAACATGCTTTTCTTCTGCAAGAAATCCCTCAACTATTGATTTGGTCTTAACTGATTCATGTCAACTTTGTAGCCAATTGGTTACCCATGCTGACTTCGGTTCTGATCACCTTCCAGTAACTTTTGAAATATCCCAAGAAATAATTTGTAATCACATCAGCTCTACTTTCAATTACCATAGAGCTGATTGGGAGCAATATCGAACATTTATGGAATATAACTTCGATCCAAACATTTCTTTGCAAACCAAAGATGAAATTAATTATGCTCTTGAATCTCTGACCACTTCTATAGTTGAAGCAAGAGCTGCCTCAGTACCAAAATGCGAGGTTAAATTCGATTCAATTATAATAGACGATGATCTTCAGCTTTTGATCCGTCTTAAAAATGTCCGCAGGAGACAATTTCAAAGAACACGCGATCCTGCCATGAAAGTTATCTGGCGGGATTTGCAAAAACAAATTAAAAAGCGATTCTCTGCCCTGAGGAACAAAACTTTTGAAAATAATGTTTCTAAATTAGACCCGAGTTCCAAACCCTTTTGGAAACTCACAAAAATTTTGAAAAAACCTCAAAAGCCAATTCCAGCGCTTAAAGAAGGTGGTAAAATTTTGATCACAAATTTGGAAAAAGCTCAGAAACTTGCTAAGCAATTCGAGAGTTCCCATAATTTCAGTTTGGGTCTTACTAGTCCTATTGAGAATCAGGTTGCTCGGGATTTTCTGAATATTTTCTCTCGGGAAAATATTTTTGATGATTCCTGGGGGACTTATTTGGACGAAGTAAGGTCTATAACTAAAAAATTTCAAAATATGAAAGCTCCAGGTGATGATGGAATTTTCTATATCCTCATCAAAAAACTCCCAGAGAGTACCTTGTCTTTCTTGGTAAAATTATTTAACAGATGTTTCCATTTGGCATACTTCCCTGATAAATGGAAAAATGCAAAAGTTGTTCCAATTTTGAAGCCGGATAAAAATCCAGCTGAAGCTTCTAGCTACCGTCCAATAAGTTTGCTTTCTTCAATAAGTAAACTTTTTGAAAAAATAATTTTGAATAGAATGATGTTTCACATCAATACGAACTCAATTTTTGCAGATGAGCAGTTTGGATTTCGCCATGGGCATTCAACTACTCATCAACTCTTAAGAGTTACCAATTTAATTCGTCCAAACAAATCTGAAGGCCACTCAACTGGAGTTGCTCTTCTAGACATAGAAAAAGCATTCGACAGTGTTTGGCATGAAGGTTTGATTGCTAAATTGAAAAAGTTTAATTTTCCACTTTACATTATGAAATTAGTTCAAAATTATTTAACTGACAGAACTCTGCAGGTAAATTATCAAAATTCCAAATCTAATCGACTATCTGTTAGAGCAGGAGTTCCTCAGGGTAGCATTCTTGGGCCTATATTGTATAACATTTTCACTTCAGACCTCCTTGATTTGCTTCAGGGTTGCCACAAATCTTTGTTCGCTGATGACACAGGCATTTCCGCTAAAGGAAGAAGTCTTCGTGTTATTTGCAGCAGACTTCAGAAAAGTTTAGATATTTTCTCTTCTTATTTATAAAAATGGAAGATTTCTCCCAACGCTTCCAAAACTCAACTTATAATATTTCCACATAAGCCCAGGGCTTCCTTTTTGAAACCTAGTAGTAGTCACATAGTCACTATGAACGGAGTTCCAATTTCCTGGTCAAACCAAGTGAAATATCTTGGATTAGTTCTTGACCAAAAATTAACTTTTAAAGATCACATTGAGAGCATTCAAGCCAAATGTAACAAATATATAAAATGTTTGTATCCTCTTATAAACAGGAAATCCAAACTTTGCCTGACGAATAAACTTCTAATATTTAAACAAGTTTTTAGACCGGCCATGCTTTACGCTGTGCCAATATGGTCTAGTTGTTGCACTACCAGGAAAAAAGCACTTCAAAGGATTCAGAACAAAATTCTGAAGATGATTTTGAAGTTGCCTCCCTGGTACAGTACTACCGAAGTACATAGAATTTCGAATGTTGAGACTTTAGCACAAATGTCCAACAAAATAATCAATAATTTCCGGCAAAAATCGTTACAATCCTCAATTGCAACGATTAATTCCCTTTATACTTAGATAAGATTTAGTTTTAGTTTTTTAGTTTTAAGCTATCAATTGTTATACTGACATGCAGGTTTAAAAAACCTGTTTAAAATACTGAATTGCCAAGACAGGAACAATGTAAAAACACTTAGATATATATCATAACAATTAAGGCTGGTAAGTTACTGTAGTAACTGGAGCACCTACACAGCAAAAAAATAATTTTGATATCACATCAAAGTGGATGCACTACAATCATGTCGAAAATTTCATGTAATTTTTATGACCACATAAATAAACAAATGCAGTAAAAGCAGCGTAATGTCAGTTCATGCATTGTATTAATGATAATTTTGTCCTTTTTAGCAAGTAATATTACACCATATTTTCGACATGATTGTAGTGCATCCACTTTGACGTGATATCAAAATTATTTTTTTGCTGTGTAGGTTAAAAATGAAATGTATTTTTTTTGAATTTAGAACAAATAAAGAGTTAAAAAAAAAAACTGAGCATGCCAAATGGTACCGATCTTGATGCCTTTTGGTGCAAAATTTAAGCCCCTCCTATTAAGAACATTATACTAAAAAAAAACATTGCGAATTTTCTTAATAGAAATAAAAAAAAAGGAATTAAAATTTGCATTTAAAGGTATAAACGTATTTACCGTCCGATAAGCTCAGATTCTGTTCCCTAATACATATTTCATTTCCGCATCGCTATCATTTCCAAAAACATCGAGGAAAAATTTCTACAGTATTGTTCTTAGCAAGCTTCCAAGCTTCCAACCCATCGGTCCTTTTCAGGACCACAAATGACTTATAAAAGAGTTAGCTAAAGAGTAAGAGCTTGAATCCAAAACGTATCGTCAAAGATTGGCTTGTACTACATGGCCATCGACAGAGCACCTCAAAAACAGTACTCTCAATTTGCTTCCGAATTAAAACCTATCGAAATTTTTCACTGATAACGAGTTAAGAAATCCATTTAATATTTACTATACTTTTTCTGTGGTATCATAACTACCTTTCGTAATCCTACGTCAAATCTACGGTTGTGTCTTGGATACAACCTCTAACTTTTTTTAAAACTTTATTATAGAGATTTTACGCCGCAGGATAGTTTATCTCTTGCCGCTTGAAATCGAAAACGAATGAAATTTCAAATCCTACTATCAATACAAACTGATATGTGTACACACTTTAAAACAAAAATGCTTGAACATATACCCTTTTACCCATTGAGAATTGCATATTTGTGAAAGCGGTGACAGTTATTTTGAATCATCCTGTACAGGTATTCCAATAAGACGCCCACATTCATCAGAATTTAAATTTGTCAATTTATGTTTAAAGCTAGAAACTCGGTTTTTTCCACTGCGCCTTGGATGATTCAGTTTGTAAAAAAAGTAGAAGGGTCTGTGCCTAGGGGCACGAACGGAAGCTTGACGTAGGACCGCTAGTGGACGGAACAAATGTAAACATTTAGTTCTTTTAATTGATCAATCATCAATCATTTTAACTCTTTCCGTGTTTTATTTGTAAGCGTATCAAATTTGTAGTATTTATTTCAAAGAGAAAGTTGATGAAGAGAATTCAAGAGGCTGTCAACAACTTGAGTATTTTTGATTCATCTACGCGACTTTAAAAGGTGTATTTTGAATTTTTGTTATTTGTGCATTTTGGTATTAAAGAGTATTAAATTAACCCCTCACAGGATTTCCTTCCGAATTATATGAATGGGGCGGGGCGAAAAGTATCGTTTGTGCAGAATATGTAAAAAAGGAGGAACTTCGAGAGATTGCAATCGTGAGAGCTAATTTTCTCACAAATTTGATTTTATTGGCTTTCTGGGGACTGAATATACACCCAAAGCGAATTATTCCCACTTCTCTCAAATTCTATATGGATTTTTAACACTTCCTACAAGCATTGCTCTGTGTGATGGCAAACAGTGTAGTTCAATTTGTTGTGCAGTAAAAAAAAATATTTTTAATTACGTGTGAAATTGTGTTGTGTGCCGCGATTGATTAATTACAACGCGTGCCCAATTGTATTTGATAACAGGATAAGTAGGAGAACAGGTTACAAAAGTAGCCGTTCTCGTAAAATTTTGCTTATTCTTCGATCCCCCCGGCGCACTGAAAGGAAGCAATTGCTTTCCTATACTAGTAGCTGCGGCGGTGAAATCGATATTTAATTGTCTCTTCTGTACCCTGTGTATTGTTGCATGCAGCGTCTGTTGACTGTGTTTAGGTAGAAATGGAATGTCCAAAATGCGAGTCGGGGGTAATGGCAAGCGATCTGCCGTTAACCTGTAGTGGTAAGTGTTCTCGTGTGTTCCACATGAGATGCACTACACTTACTAGGAGTACGGCAAAGGTTGTCATGGAGAATGTTAATCTCCTATACAAGTGTGACGATTGTCTGTCTAGTTGTGACGAGCCGAGTGATTCGATCTCGCATGTTAGAAATATTGAGGAAGAAGTGAAAAGAATATCTTCTATTTCGGCCTCGATCACAAACATGCGAGATCAGATTGCTGCTCAAATTGATAACGCGTTGAAGACCGGTATGGAAGCTATCCGTTTAAATGTAAATGGTACCCTGAAGGAAGCCGTTGGCGGACTTGAAATATTATTAAATGAAAAATTGGAAAATATGACTAGTTCATTTTCGAGAATTATTGCGGACAAAAATTTAGTTGCAATGAATAATAGCAGTGGATCTGGGCCGATTCTCTCTAAAGCGGGTCAAATCCCCGATGGTAATAGTAATAGTCATGACGAAGAGAATTCTACTAATGATAAAGTTAAATGTAGTTTCGCTGATGCTTTGAAAAACGGACAAGGGGACAGTAAAAGTAAGGATATCAGTAAAAATAAAGTTGAAAATGATAAAAGTAAGTTTGAAAGTAAAAAACTGAACAACCGTAAGGCTCGCCCGGTCATTGTGATTAAACCTAAAGAGTCCAAACAAGACTGCGAGGAAACTCGCAAGTTTTTGAAAACAAACCTGGATCCAAAAACACACAAAATCAGTAACTTTAGAAACGGGAAAGATGGCTCCATTATTGTTGAGTGTGCAACAGGATACAATGTAAATGAGGTAAAAAAGGGCATTGAAAGCAATTTGGGTGAAAACTACAACGCTGTTGTTCCCACATCGGTGCCAATGTTAAAAGTGGTGGGCATGAGCGATCAGTATTCCTCCGATGTCTTCATTGACTTCTTAAAAAGTCAAAATGAAGACATCGCAATAAATGATGTAAAAGTAGTTAACATGTTTGAAAATCCACGCTTCACTTACAACAAGTTTAGTGTTGTGATTGAAGTCGATATCGAGACGTATAAATGTTTGTTATGTGCGAAAAAAGTAAATGTAGGGTTTGATCGGTGCTCGATAGTTCCCGCGATTAATGTTTTGCGATGCTTCAGATGTGGAGAATTTGGGCACAAAAGCACGGATTGCAAAAATTGCGAACGATGCTCTAGATGCAGCAAACAACATAGCACTTCTAAGTGTACGTCAACTGTATTGAAATGCGTTAATTGTTTAAAAACTAATAAGGAGCGTAAATTAAATCTGGACGTTAACCACGCAGCATTTAGTTCTAATTGTTTTGTGTATAAAAAACTATATGATCAGAAAAAAGCAGCTTACATTTCAATAAATAGTAACCAAGTTCCAGTAGTAATGTGAGTAAATTAGAGATTTTATATTTGAATATTGCGGGGTTATCTACAAACTACGTAACATTACGTCAGATTGTAGAAGAAAATCGTCCACTTTTGGTTTTGTTAGCAGAAACACATATTGTAGAAATTGAATCTTTTGATCAGTATAGCATTCCGGGATATAAAGCTGCTGCTTGTTTGTCACATTCGAGGCACACTGGCGGTGTTGCTATTTATGTCAAAGAATCAGTTCAATTCAATATTCGCCAAAACGAAGTTATTGATGGCAATTGGTTCTTAGGCATTACAGTTGAACATGGCATGAAGATGGGTAATTATGGTGTTTTGTATCATTCTCCCAGTTCAAGTAATCAGCGTTTTATTGAAACTTTAGAGAACTGGTTCGAGACATTTTTAGATTCTAGTAAATTAAATATACTTGCGGGTGATTTTAACATTAATTGGCATGATACTAGCAATTCGAACCATCTGAAGCAATTAGCTGATTTCTTTAATTTAAAACAATTAGTAAGTGAATGTACGCGTATTACCCGGCACAGTAGAACTTTGGTTGACCATGTTTATTCTAATTTTGATTCTGTCAGTTCAGTTACTCAAGCTGATTTGAAAATAACCGATCATGAAACTTTAGTAATTAATGTCTTAGACAGTGTTAACGATAACGATAATTTTGTAAAATTGAAGTGCTGGAGGAAATATTCGAAGCAAGCTGTTTCGAATCTTGTTGAGAGAAGCGTGGATTTTCCATTAGCTACCGGAACTTTAGATGAAGATGCAGCTGTTCTTACTAACGTTTTGAAAACTTGTACCAATAAATTAGTTGAACAAAAGTTTGTTTCTTTGAAAAACTCGAACAGCTGGTACAATTTGGATCTTTTGCGTCTTAAACGTAAGAGGGACAAATGGTACAAAAAGTTTTGTAGATCTAATAGTGATAATCATTGGAATAGGTACACGGTCGTGCGTAATAAATATTCACAATCGATCAAGAAAACTCGATGTGAATATATTCAGAGGAAAATTGATCAGCATCAAAACAACAGCAAAGAGTTATGGAAAATTTTGAAATCTTTGATGAAGCCTAGTAATTGTAAATCGCGGACCATAACTTTTGATGGCATATTAGAACAGTCAGAACAAGTAATTGCTTCTAAGTTTAATGACTATTTCGTCGAGAGCGTTTCACTGATCAATCAATCTATTGAACAGATCAATGAACCGGACGAAATAAAACAGCCGATTAATAGTAATTGTAGATTTAATGGTTTTCACCCAATTACATTAGATGAACTTAAAAATATTTGCTTTTCATTAGGAAAAACGGCTGGAGTAGATAATGTTAATGCTAGAGTTATTCAAGATTGCTTTCATGTCATTCGACACACTCTGCGGGACCTTATTAATCAATCATAGCAATCTGGGCACGTGCCGCATATTTGGAAAGAATCTTTAGTTGTTCCTATACAAAAAGTTGCTGGGACGATTAAAGCCGAAGAGTTTCGTCCCATCAACATGTTGCACACATTAGAGAAAATTTTGGAACTTGTTGTAAAAGGCCAGCTGTTAGAATATTTAAATAGTAACTGTTTGTTGATACCGGAACAATCGGGATACCGGGAAGGCCATTCTTGTGAAACCGCGTTAAACTTAGTGTTAGCTGAATGGAAAGAAAATTTGGAGCATAAAGATACGATTGTTGCTGTGTTTTTGGATCTAAAACGCGCTTTTGAGACAATTTCTAGGCCCTTATTGTTGAGAACAATCAAGCGCTTTGGAATTTCGGGTTCTGTATACAAATGGTTTGAAAGCTATTTATCTGACAGAACACAAAGGACTGTTTTTTAATGATTTTGTATCTTGTCCCGTTGACAATGACCTTGGAGTGCCTCAGGGAAGTGTATTAGGGCCCCTTTTATTTATTATGTATATTAATGACATGCGACGAGTTTTACGGTTTTGTGATATTAATCTTTTTGCTGACGATACTGTGTTATTCATTGCAGCTAAAGATTTAGAAGAAGCCGTTTCACGCTTGAATGAAGATTTGCGTTCTCTAAGTAGATGGTTGAAGTATAAACAATTGAAATTGAATATAAGTAAAACTAAATTCATGGTAATTTCGCGGAATCGTGTAGATGATGATGTCTCTGTTGTTATTGATGATGAGACACTTGATCGCGTTCAGGAAATTAAATATCTTGGCGTGATTATTGATGACAAACTCAAGTTCAATTCTCATATTGACAATGTCATCAAGAAAATTGCCAAGAAGTATGGAATCCTATGTCGCTTGAAAAACGATTTAACTATTGGTAGTAAAATACAGTTATACAAATCAATCATCTCCCCTCATCTAGACTTTTGCCCTTCCATTTTATTTTTGGCCAATGAAACACAAACATCGAGATTACAGCGTTTGCAGAATAAAGTAATGCGTTTGATTTTAAGATGTAATAGATTCACTTCCTCAACTTTTATGCTGGACGCTTTGCAATGGCTGTCAGTGAAGCAAAGAATTGTGTTTTTGACTATGGTGTTCATTTTTAAAGTAGTTAACGGTTTGCTGCCTCGATATTTGTGTAATCGGATTGAAAGAGGAAGTGATTTTCATAGATATAACACTAGAAACGCGGATGAAGTAAGAACACCACATCTTTTGAATAATGCTTCACAAAATTCATTATTTTTCAAAGGTATAAATGTTTTCAATTCGATGCCTAGACACATCAAGCGTGCAACTACACTTACAGAATTCAAGAGACGCTGCATTTCACATGTAAAAGCTGTTTATTGAGCAGTTAAATTTTTATGAATGGATAAATCATGTATCTTGACAAAGTTATCTCTAACGGATTATTTTGTATGGAGACTGTCATATAGACATTTTAGTAATTGGTGTAGCATATACAAAAAACTACATTGTTTGATGATGGATTTTTAGTTTTTTGATTTTGTAGTAGTAATAGTAAAAATAGCTTTGAGTAGTCTACGATGGTTTGAGCCTCGCGCGCGGAATACAGGTATAAATGACTAATACGTGGAAATTGTGGCAAAAGCCTTGAATTAGTAAAGGGTTGGCTGGAAGTCGTTTCCTTGGATATAGTCCTGGCACTGCGGAAGCTTAAACGTGTAAATCCCAGGTCACGTGTAAATGGAAGTATTGTCGAGGACTATACTTGGACTTGATAACTAGTTACACCTTTGAATGTTTTTGGTTGATGCCTATAGCATATTTAACAGGACATTTATATCTGTAATTGTAACCAGCTCGATTTTGTTTGCAAACCTGGTTAAAATGTTTATATTTAATTATCTTAAAGATAACTCGTCCAGCTCAAACCTTTGTAGGGGTAAGAGGTGGGACCATCATCATCATCAACAAGCGTGTTCTGGAAAATGGTCGGACGATGATTAATCTCACCAATACATACGGGCCTACAATTCCACACCTTCTATAGAGACCAGGTTGAGCCTTGATAGCTAGCTGCTTGCGGGAACTGATGACCTTGACAAATGTCCAAATAATACTCTTAACAAATGTATGGTGGTCCTGAAAAGGACCGTTTTGTAGTGATGGTTGAGTTATGCTGAGCTGAGCACGACGAGCTACTGATTCCGATCCTAGCCTAGCGGTGGGACCTATTCCTCCTTCTCTATGGTTGCTCATATGAGCTCTGCAGCTCGCTGCTTGCAGGCAGCCTTTCGTTGTTGTTGTTGTTGTTGATGTTGGTGAAAGCACTCCTGCTGCTGCTGCTGCTGTCCAGTCCAGCACTTACGGTGATTGAATGAGCACCGTTCAGTGGGACCGCATCGAATACGGTTTTAAAGTCTGTGTTAGGGAATGCGCTGTTTTCAGACATTCGGTGATAATTTTGATCACCATTGCAACAGTTGGACATTTGGTATTTTTCAATAGTGACCTATTGAAAATTAACTATGTGTTTATTTTAGCAGATTGGTAGATACATTTCCAATCGTTTGGCTTGTTTAGAATTAAAATCTATCTGCTATTGGTCGAAACCTGACCTCTTTTCGTAATGCTGTGCATTTTGGTTTTTTGAAATTGCGTGGATTCTATAGATCCTGTGGAGATCTATCTAGCCCTGATGTATGTGTTGGTTGAGGGAAAAATGTAAACTTTGCGGGAGACGATGTCTTAACACTCGAAAGCAATTTTGTGAAATATGAAGTAAAACAAATCCTAGCTAGTTCTGCATGATGATTTTGTTTGATTTTATTTATTTGTAAAGTCGCCGGGAAATACCAGTTGGCGATTTGTTTTTAATGATTACTCCTTACTTGAAAACAGGCAAAAACTCACAAACAGGCTGCTTTTTCATGGTATACAGTGTGATAATTCAATAATCAATAAATTATCTCAACATTTAGTGGCAAACCATTCATACATTTTGGTAACATACAAAAATTCTATAATCCACATTAAATTTCATATGTAAGCGCCGATTGAAACAATATTTTCGACGTCACTACAAGGGTGATTGATTAAACGAAAGAAACGAATCGTGCGGAATGAAATCCAAGGAAATACTAATTGCACCAATATATTCAGGCCTACAATTCCACACCTTCTATAGACAGGTTGAGCGATTTTGCCGATTTTGCTCCACCTCAAGTAGCATTGCAAGTGTTTTCAAGGTTTTAAAACATTCTACAAGTCCAAACCATGGTCTACAGAACCTTCATAAAACCCAAATTGCAACTTGAGACCCCTAAATCATGTACGATTGAGCTACAATTTCGCACAGGGCCTTTTTTCGAGATAAACTGAGGTCTTGATTTAAACGGGGTATATTTCAAATGTTAAAAAAACCGTGTAAACATTTATCAATGATTTTGTTTTTGACACGCTAAAATGTTGAGAAAAAAAAGTTTGGTATGCTATGGTCCGTATATACATATTAAAAAAACTGGATTTACACCAAACATTGTGATTTTTGTGAAGCAAACTTTGAAAACTCAAGGTGATCATTTTCACTAGCACCTTACTGAACTATACTTCAGGAAACAACTTTCTTCTGCAATAATTTGGCAAGTTGGCTAAGAAGCAATGCATAGAATACAATTGTGAAACGCGTCACTCTCGGTTTACTGCTTTGTAATGTGGCCGGCAGATCAGGATTGTCCATTGATGGATTTGATTCCGAGATATTTTCTAAACGTTATTGCACTTGTTGTATCCCTAGTCTGTTGTTAATGCTACTTGAGAAAATTTTATCAAAACTGAAATTTCCAGAGCAAACAAAGCTTTTGTTACAATAGAAGCTAATCCACCGGAAGAGCAATGTATTTCATCATGATGCAGCTCAGTGTTCCGTTCCATTTATGATAACGTTGAAGCATAGCGGTTCTCCATCAAGTCAACCACCCATTCCAATTCAACCCATGTCAACTTGCAGAGCGTATCTACCAGCTACCATCGATGGAGCAAAACTTGTAGCTACAACCAGTAACCAGCACCGGAATGGTTATTCAAATTTACATAAATATTTATTTATGCTATTCAAGCATGTCTGTAGTAATTTAACCCTCATTTCAAAGGTTGCAGACCACGTAAACATCGGTGGAAGCTACGGCGGTAGACAGACGGTCTCATCCGGGTGCGCTCTCCGTTCCGTTGTTGTTGGAGTGTATGTGCCTGTGCAAATTAAAAGGATAAATGTATCCATGCTGGAAGGAAGATCCGGCTCAGGAGGTGAAAAGGAAGTTAAGAACCAATGTAAAGTGTGGTTTAAATATCAGGAAAACTTTACCAACAAGTATTTATAAGAAGTTGGTATATCCGGCGAGAATGGGCGGTGCGGCGCGATGGAGAAGCAATCGAAAGCTATTGAAAATTTAACTTTAATTCCCCTGCTTGGCGTAAGCATTTTAAATCGAGACAAGGCTGAGATTTTCTTCGGGTCTGGTCGATGATGATGGCAGATTGAAACAAGCGCACTGCTTTCGAACTTCAAAGGGGGAAATGTTTTCGGAGGAATGCCACTGAGACATCGGCATTGGGCGAATTTTGTCGTTCCTGCGAATCTACTTCAAAGCAGTTGCGTGCCTTAGGAGTGAATACTTTCGGAAGAAAATTTCAACTTTTGATGAAATTGTTGTAGGTACACCGTTCCGGAAGTAGCTGTTGGATCGAATTGTATGGATTTGATCGAGCATAAGTTGTAACAAACGTAAATAATTCGGGATGAACACGAAAAATGGATATATGCATGAGTTGCACGTATTTGAAGGAACAAAAATTGATTTAAACTTTTTCACGGGTAAATGGATAACATGAAAGTGCGAGTTGGAACATGTAATTGCTTCTTAAAAGGAATAAATGTTCAAGGTGGTGAGGGCCATGCCATGTGATGATTGGGATGTTTTTCAAATGCAGATGCATGCTTGGCATACACAATTTTGGTCACGAACCTCTCATTTGCTAATAAATTTGCACACAGTTGACGAAACATAGTTCTTCGAAGCACTAGATAGAATAAAGCTTAAGATTATTATAGATACGTAAAAAAGTAGATTCTAATTCTAGTAATAAACTGTATTTGATTTTGCATTGTAAAAATGAAGTGAGAAAAGCTCGCTGCACATCTCTGACTTTCAGTCTAAACATTCATTGGTGTTGATTCAATTGTTAAGATTTATCTACTCTTCTTTGCATATCTATAGTAAACTATGATCCTAATCTATCAATTACTTTAAAGAAACGCAAATTTCAACAACAGAGTGAAAAGTTATTAACAAATGAGCAGTTGGTGTGTACAGCTGTGCATGCCAAGCATTCTTTGATGCTGTTGTATCAATCGACCAGTGGGACATGCTTAGACTACTCAGATACAAGTTGAAAGTTGATTGATAGTTGCATATAAGTGACATATAAGTGTTTATAGGCTGCTGTTTTTCAGTGCGACTGACAAATTGAATAATGGTTGTGAAAAAGTTGAGTAAACGCTCTCCAAAACTATTTAGCTAGCTTCTGCTTGTAGCTGTATCTGCAGCTTTTTTTCAGCTACTTTACAGCAGAATGCTGGAAAAGGTAGCTTATAAAGCTGAAAATGTGATTTGGGCACTGTCTTAATTCATTAAAAATGACTTGAAAATCGTCTATACTTTCCAAGAAGTCTTTAAAAGGTGTCCCACATCAAATTGCATCACAAAAAAAAAACGATGTAGAAAATTACCCATTGAGTATTTTCGCTTCAAAATTTGGGTGGAAGTAGTCTAGAGTGTATTATTTAGACTGTATTTTTATCGCTGTCAGTTTTTCGAAAGTGGGAAAAAATGGCGTCACCCGTGAAAGAACGTCGCGAATTGATTTTGCGCAAGCACCTGAAAATCCTCAACTCTCTCATCGGGACATCGGAAAACAACTCGGAATCGTGCAGTCAACGGCGAGTCGTGTGATTAAACGTTACTACGAAACTCTGAGCATTGAACGGAAGAAGAAATGCGGTCAGAATGGATGTTCTATTAGTGATCAGGATCACAAGCGTGTCGTGAAAGCGTTTAAGCGGAATCCCAATGCTTCGGTCAGGGATGTGGCCAAAAAGTTGAATCTGTCCAAGTATTTCGATCAGAGAGCCAAGAACCGGGAGGGACTGCATACGTACAAAGTGCAGAAGGCTCCAAATCGTGACGAACGGCAAAATACGGTGGGAAAGTCATGGACCCGTAAACTGTACAACCAGATGCTGACCAAGCCTCATTGTCTCATCATGGATGATGAGACTTACGTCAAGGCGGACTTCCGGCAGCTTCCGGGGCTACTGTTCTTCACCGCCCAGCACAAGTTTGATGTTCCGGAGGAAGTAAGGAAGCAGAAACTTTCAAAGTGTGCCAAGAAATACATGATTTGGCAAGCGATCTGCTCATTTGGCAAACGGAGCGCGCCGTTCGTGGCTACCGGGACTGTAAACGGGGAGATCTACCTCAAAGAGTTTCTACAGAAGCGTCTACTTCCTGTGTTGAAGCAACACGAGGGCCCTACGATCTTCTGGCTGGATCTACCTTTGTAACGCTCCTTTCCGTTCCCACAAAGTAAACGATTTATGCGCCACCTTCAGAAGAAGGACCGTTGCGCAGGTAGTATTGCCCGGGATGAAACTGCCTTCTCAGGGCAGGTTATACAGTTGTCCCAGAATCAGAGGTCTCACTTTTGAGCCCAAACGTCGTACGGCAATCAAACAGAATTCAACCAATATTTACATCAAATCAGAAAAATTTGTATAGGAATGTTTAGGAAATAATAAACTTAAACTAATCTAATTATTCATTAAAATTTTATTGCGTGACGCGAAGTTAAATGGAGAGCTACAACTAAACTAGAAGTAATTTATTATTTATTAATCGATCGCGTAATTCAAATCGACAAAATTTATCAAGCTCAACTGATATTTCAAATTGTGAGGTTCGAATTCAGAGCTAAATTTATTTAAAATTCAAACAAACCTAATGCCCTAGGGTGACGTCACGCTTGATTGGTTTTTAGAGTTTAAATTTGTTTAGTACTAGAGTGTAGTACTAGATTGTAGTTGTGTTAATTGTTCTAGTACTAGAGTGTAGTTGTGTTAACTGTTCAGATCTGACCTTAAACTTCTTCGCAGGTCCCGCGTCGGACGTCCCTCGAAGTCAGTCGATAATACCTTTCGGTTGCGTTGGTCGTCACCAACGAGTTGGCGGCTTCTGGCTCTAGCTGTTGTGGGTCTACTCACGTGTTTCGCGCGCCGGTGTATCTTTCGGGGTAAATGCGTCCCCGCTGTGCGTGGAGTTACCAGCCAGAATTTAGCTTGGCCGACACCTTGCGACTTATTGCCTTGCGAAAACACTGTGATACGACGAACGGAAGATGTTGCACGGCCAGGGTCCGACGGATGGTGAACTGGTCGGGATTCACAAGCAGCCGCTGGCAAACGGTTCACCATATACGTCGGTGTCTTCGCTGCACACTGGGCGAAAGAGCAAAACCGAAAGCCAACCGAAAATGCAGGCACTGCTTGAGTCCGGTAATAGCCTCCTAGGCGAACCTGCTGAACGAACCCGCACTAACCACCCACGTTGCTTGGGCACAATTGTCCTATTCAACGAGGATTATTTTTATAAATTTGCTCACTATTCGCACAGTTATTAGGCTTACCTGAATTTCATAGTTAAACAATTCCCGGATATTCACGTTCTTTACGAACACTATTTCGCTCGACAAAATTTGGTCGCTAATGTTCAACAATGTACTAAAAAAATCGGTTAAAAACACAAAAAAGAAACTTACTTCGAGTTTATTTAACCGTTTATTACTTTTAACAATGTTCAAACCACTTCGAAATAACTTCGACTTATATCTTCAAAGCACTCTACACTATTGAATAAGATGACGCCGGATAGATTGAGTACAGCCTAAATTTTACTGCGCAATTTCCTCCTATTGGTAGATTACAGAGAGGTTAAACGAAGCCGTTTATTGTTTTAATAATATAATACCCAGAATCTATTCAACTCTCTACGACGCAATTGATTTGATTTCTAAATATGGGGTTTTAACTACCAGGTCAAAAAATAGGTGGCGCAGTGGTGGTTTGTGTCTTCGAAATAGCATACAACTGACAGTATATTTAAAGAACCGCTTGGTCAGCCAGCAAAACAAACGATTGGAATTGGTGAACGGTTAGATAAGACGGTTGATAAAATCTCGATGGGATTACCTTGCGGTTACACCTTCGTGCTACTATTCAAATGATGTCCTGGTGTGGTACGAAGGGGTCACTTTGGTACCCAAGGACATGAACCTCCCCCAACGCACCGGAACTAAGGCCCATCGAAAAATACTGGGCTATTATGAAGCAGGCACTACGAAAGCATCCCATGAAGGTCAAATCTGAGGAAGACATGAAGAAAAAGTGGGTTTCCGTACAGAAAAAGGTGCAGCCAGATGTTGCACAGAACCTTTTGAGTGGAATTAAGCGTAAAGTGCGAGCGTGTGGTATCGAAGTTGAATGAAATAAATATACCAAAAGCTTACTAATGAGTTATATTTTATTGTCTGAAAGTTTGAAAAGGATCGATCAACTAGGTAGTTTCCTACAGCTTTTTCCCAAGCAACACGGCTTGTCATAATGATGTGGAAAATACTTTTCAATGACTTACGTATAGAATCAATAATACTTTAATTTACAACATTTAATACATTTATACAACCTAAAAAGCGCAAGACGCGGAGCTTATAAAACTAAATACTGGTCTTATAACATGTTTTGTTAACATCATAAAACCAGCGGCAAAAAATAAAAAAAATGAGCATGGGATTCGAACTCAGGTCCTTGGTGTGAAAGACTTACTACTTCCTAACTAGACCAACTCCGCTTGATAAAAGTGTTATAATAAGTATCTACCATGCTCTTGCCAATGGCATGAAAATTATATTCTTGTGCAACACGCCTGCTTCGATCCGTCATAAAGAAGTTTTTTTTTTCCATGATGAAATTTGATGTGGGACTATAGATGAGAAAGCTCCATCAATCATACTCCAAATCATTGATCGAAAGGTACAGTAGCAACACCTCCCCTACCCATGTCTCCTCAAGATCGTTAAGTTGACGATGACAGAAGCACATACAGCGGTAGATATAACAACAGCTGCAATTTTCAAACCTATCGACTAGTTGCTTACGTCACATGAAGACTTGAGTGTGAAACAATCGATATAACAGTTTCCGCACATTGAAGGTACGTGAGCAAATCGGTGATCATCTATTTTGAAAGTGGTGGCGGGGGGAGATACCCCTCACCATCCTCCCCAACAGGGGAATTTGGTAAAGAAGATTATCGACTCGATTCGTGCCTTCTTCTAAATTGACCTTTGCTCGCTTTCTACTCTCTATATACAATTTTCACACTGCCGTGCTCTAATGGAGCTATCTCCTCATCCATCGTGTAAAATTATCACGTTAGGTCTGATATTTGACGTTAAGCATCTCCAACTATGTAAAACGTTTACTTCAAGCATGGAGTTGTACAAACATGTTTAGTTAAAGTAATTTTTCCAATAAATAAGTTTTCAAGTTTTATGGAGAAGATTTCAACTAATATAATAGATCTCCGGTGGAAGAACCTAGTCACGAAAGAATGAGTAAAATCCATCCACATATGAAAAAGTTACAGCCTTACAAAGTGACCTGGGGTCAAATTGATCCCAAGGTACAGAAAAAGGGTTAAGGGCGCAGATTGCATCTCAATCAAGTTGTATATTTGCAGAGCAACTCAGCTCATATAAGCGCAATGAGCCTCCGAAAATTATCTCATGCATTTTGGTGCACATCTTTTACTAAAGTAGTCACTCTATTTTTAAGGCACAAACGTTTTAAAAGTGTTCGGGGAGCGTCTGTCACACACCAGGAAACCTGGAAGCGGCGGCAATCGTAATCCGGACGTGGCAGCGACGACGAAGAAGGAGGCGGTGAAATATGAGCGGAATCCTAACCTCTCCATCTGGGACGTCGCTGGCAAGCTCAATGTCTCCCATACTACTGTGCAGCGGGCCAAGAAACGAGCCGGGTTGTCGACGTTTAAGAAGGTGAAGGTGGCGAACCGAGGTTACAAATAAAACACGTCGGCAAAGCAGCGGCCCCGAAAGCTGTATACGAATCTGCTCACAAAGTTCGACTGTGTCGTCATGGACGAAGAAACTTATGTGAAGACGGATTTCAAGCAGCTTGCGGGACAGGAGTTTTATACCGCATCAGTGAAAGGTGAAAGGGGACTGAAATTTTCAAAATCATCAAACTATCGAAGTTCCCGAAAAAATATCTCGTCTGGCAGGCCATATGCACGTGTGGTCTAAAAAGCGACATTTTCATTACTACGGGAACCATCAATCAAGAAATTTACGTCCAGGAGTGCCTGCAAAAGCGGCTGCTACCTTTTCCTAAAGCAAAATAATAGACCTGTGCTGTTCTGGCCGGACTTGGGGAGCTGTCACTATGGGAAAAAGGAAATCGAGTGGTACGATGCGAACAACGTGGTTGTGGTACCCAAAGACCACAACCCTCCCAACAGCCCAGAACTCCGCCCTATCGAACGGTATTGGGCCTTGGTCAAACGGAATCTCAAACAAACTAATAAATCCATAGAAAACGAGCAGCAGTTTAAATCTAACTGGCGTTCGGCGGCGAATAAGGTCGATGATACCACTGTGCAAAATTTAATGGAAGGGGTTAAGCGGAAGGCACGGCCGTTCGGATTTGGCAAACCAAAAGAATAAACGAAAAAAAAAATTCCTTTAAATAGGGTAAATGATGGCTTCGGCAACCATCGACTGTTTTCAGCAACCACAATTTAAACGTTAATTTCGATGTATTTTCTCACTAAAACACTTCGCTGAATGTATTTAAACGATTCCTTAGTCTTTCAGCTTCAATCCTAATACATTTTTACGACTGAGCAAACCTGTTATGCTAGGTGTTTCTTCAAAAGAAACATAAGCACATCAAAATACGGCTGATTTCGAGTTGCCGATAATAGAACAGCTGGTTAACACGCAGTTTAAACGGAAGGGTTGCCGAAGTAAAAGAGGCTGCCGACAATAGTCACACTCACCTGAGAAGTTTGGAGCGCCTTAAAAACGTTTTCAACCCGTTTTGGACAGTGTTGTTGATTGGAATGGATAGAATAGCTAGCAGCAGATGAATGTAAGCAAACAGACATGTCATATGTGTGCGTGACACTGAGAAAATGCTATAGAAGTGCGGAAGCTTCTTAGATTGACGAGAATACGTAAATTCCCCTATATGAATTGAACTACCAAAAGAAAAATTAGAAGATTTTTGTGATATGAATTTTGACTGAAAGACACGATTTTTTGCCGACCAATTTTTACGCGTTCCAGTCTTTATTGAAGACCAACAATTGAAAGATACTTTCATCATTTATAAACAACACTTTGAAAGTTCTTTTTTCGCCAACACATGAACAGCATCATAGGATAGTGAAAACTTTCCCCAACTTGATGATGGTGCCAGTGGCAACGATAACTAATCATTTATATTTTTATAATACTGGATGAACATAGCAACTTTGTTCTGAGAAAGTCTGGAAAACAGCCAAACTGGTTGTTCACGTAAGAAGTTATGGTACAAAGCACGCGTTTTTCTCGACTTGCTGATTTGTGCTAATAGTTAGTTTGCTGAAGTACAGTTGTACCTTAAGAAGAACTTAAGTTGAATATTCCAAAAGAAGTGAAAGATAAAATTATGAATATCTTCTCAACACACGCCAAAATGTACGCATTCATCAGAAAACAATTAAGATATTTAATTTTCACTTTTTGAGCACTGGACATTAAGCAAATGAAAAAAATAAATAAAATATAACTGTGTATCTCCGATAAATACATTACATAATTTGACTCAGGGTACAAATTAAAAGTACATAAGTCGAAAAGGAAACAAATGTTTGACTTATGTTCTCGGCTACTCATTCGCCATCCCATCTCCATTAATCCAATTATCATTACACTTCTCCAATCTACCCCACAATCACAACAAACGAGGAAAAAGTAATTTCTTAATTAGCTCTTCTCTATCGCATTTCACCTTTTAACCATTTCTTTGCTTTTGACACTTCCCAGCGGTCGTGGTTACTGGTATAATACAACTGTTTTCCATTGTTATCCTGAAAACGCTATACCCTTCCCAACCATGGACAAGGTTTGAACCCACGTACAATTCACACATACACAATATTACCCTATCACTGTCACGCATTAAGTAAGTCACGTTTTGTGGTACTTGCTTATTTTCCCTTTCACCCGTTGCAAACATATGGAATCAACATTACATTTTCTCACTCCTTTCACTCTGTTCGGTTCCACCAACGAGTTGACAAATGAAATCACAAAACAATAAAACCGCTCGCTACCATTTAGGGATCTGCCCCCATACCCCCAAGTTATCATGGTGAAAAAAAACAACAGTGACTGGCATGGCGTCGGCGGTGACCGACGATGACGTCGACACGGGGTGATCGGAAAAGCTGGGATTGTTTGCTTGAGCCCTTTTCGGTTTTGTTCTGTTTTGCTTTCATGCAGTTAACATGGCATTGTAGGTACCTACCAAGTTGATGTTTTTTTTTGCTACCACAAACCAACACGACAAACAAACAGCACGTTCGCCACACTGAAATAAAATTAATTAAACGCAATTAAGATAACACACCTCACAAAAGTGTCCCACAATCGGAGGGTCAGGATCGAGGAATTTATGGCTTCTATAATTTAGCCACGACTTTGGATGTGTAAGTATTTGCGGATGAGATGCGTGCGTGTGCATTTGCATGCTTCGATGCTGCTTTTTTCCTTATATTTTAGTTTGGTTCAGGTAAATTTGTGTTCAATTTTAATGTATGTTATATTCTAAAATGTATGTTAAACTTTTCTTAACTTCCTTTGCCATAGAATGCCTGCAAATGGTAGGCTTAGATCGCTTTCATTTCACAATAGAAAACTAGGTTACGTTTCCTGTTGGGATGCTATTTCCAAGAAAAATATGATGATACTGAAAGTTCTAAGTGGAATCAACTTCCACAAAAATTTCCTTGGTTCAGTTGAGCATCAAATGGAAAGTATAGATACTGCAAACGGTTGATCAGCTTTGCAAACCAGTGAACCATAGGCTGTATTCAAATTGAAATCTGCTTGGCAGAATTTCGATCCCCCGAAAAAGAAACTCGCCCTGTGAGTATATTTTTTTTCATTTCCCCGTACATTCAAGCGGAAAGGCATTCATAGCATAAATCGTTTGGACGCGCGGCGCCTCCCTATAGCACTTCCATTTATACGGACCTGCTGTTGCGCTCCCGATTGAGACCGAGGCCATATGTGCTCGGCAGTCGTCGTCGTCGTCGTCTGGCATTACCGTTTGTTTGGGGACCTCACATATTTGCCCCTAATCCTTTGCCAAGCAACCAGCAGTATGCGGCTGGGTACAGTAGTCATCCAACAGACGGACAGACTGTCTCTAATCCTGCTGGTGGAGTTTTTCCGTCGTCCTTCCTTATCACTCCCAGCCCAGTATCCCAGTTGCTTTGGCGTCGTAAGACTCCCCAAATATGACACCATGGTTGGAAGGAAACGTGCAAGAACATTGCGAAACAGCAATGACCACCACCACCTCCTACTAAAAGTTTGCGACTTTCCCGGCTACGAGTGAGGTGGCAGATGGTTGAACTTTTGCTGTCAAACAACGATAGTCACCCTATAGCTCCTGTCGGAAGCTCTGCTCGAGGGGTGTGGTGGTTATTTTAAGCCTTTAAATCAAATAGAAGTTAGACGGTTCTCAAGCATACCTATATCTTTTCTGATATTTGCTATTTTTTTAATGCTCATCTATTGAATTGAAAAATAAGGTACGCCAAAGGAAGTTGATACGCTAGTTCAGTTATTTGAATTTTAATGTTTACCATTAAAAAAGGGGGTAGCGGCGTCACTGGTGAAGGGGTAAGCTAGATTGCCTCTCACCCCAAAGGGCCTGGGTTCAATCCCAGTCGGCGCATGCGGCATTTTCTGAGGCATAAAATATCTGATCAAAAAGAAACAGCAATTGCACGATATTTGCATCGATTCGAAGCATAAATTTAAAAAAATACCCTTCCTTAGTGGGGTAAGAGGGAGGAAACTCAGGAATCTCTTGTCATAATACGGATCGAAATGCGAGAAAAGAGGTTCCCGTAGTTCTCATTCCCATTCAGCAGTTCTGCCACCATCGGTATTGGGGCAGGGTAAAGCAGGTGCATAAGAACGCCTATCAATAGTTGTTGCGCTCTGCCCTGATCGGCGATTTGCGACCTCTGTGCACCTGAACTCCGATTCGTACCTCCACGCGGTGCCCGGTGGAATTGCTGGCGGTGATATTTGCCGTCAGTAATGCGAACAAGAACTGGGGATCATCGTCGTCACTAATGCACTATTGTTTATAAGTCGCTAGTGTCAGTGATGACGATGACTGAGCAAAAAGGATATAGCCAACTCTAAGTAGCCCGTGATTATCGCTACCTGGGAATGCTAATCGGCTTGGTGCTGGTTGCGATTTGGGCGTCTTGAATGAACTATATCCACCTCCTCAAGGTGGTTTGTTTAAAGAGACGTTAATAGATGGAAGCATCGGTGTTGGGAGTGATAAAATCTCTGATCACCCCTTCTTTCGGAAAAGAAGTAAAGTCTTTGATTCCCGGTCCATGAGTTGATGGGTCGATAGGTCGGTAGCATTGGTACTCTGTACGTAAATCAAGATCGACGGAAAACAAATCAAGGAAAAAAAAATGTGCAGGGGCAAAATTTTGTCCAACTTTGGACTGTTGTAACTTCGTTGAATATTGTTCGATTTTTATTCTTTAAGAAGCATTCGACTGGAAAACTAATCAAATTTCATGGGGTTGCAATGGAAGTAATCATGGTTTTTGGATACCGAAAATATTCCGGGTTTCCGGAGGGCATGTCTACATTTGTGATGAGTTTTTCTCAGGGACGCATCAAGAGCTAAAATTGACCCAGAATGAACCAAGATATGGTCATTTTCCTGGGATCGGTCCTCAAGGAGGGTTCTGAGTGCAGTCAGTTCATTTATTTGTTCAAAACATGCCGTGTCACACCTCTTTCTTAATGGTTTTCTACCAATAGGCTTGTTCCCAATGTTTGACGGTCGAATGTGTCCCACGGTACGATTTCTTCTAGAAAATCACAACTACGGTATTTTTGTTGTAATGTAGCTTTTGCTGGAAGTTTATTATTAGGTTAGTTTAAGAGTAATTAATTAGGTTTAGTTTTACTTACAAAAATTGGTTTGCATGTGCAGTTTTAAGGACAATCCAAAACCCAGACAATTATTTTCACGCTATTCCTGCACGATTTAGCATAAGTTAGGTTTAGTTTAAATAATTTAGATTTAGAACTTACAATTCGCGTGAAATAGCAATTCTCACAAAGATAGAACAACTAGGTTTAAGTATATAGCGGTAAGATAATTGAACTAGATGTAAGAGACAATTTAATTTAGCTTTATGCAAATAAATTTCACCTTATAATTATTCTTCTCCTTCTGTCCGTACCTTCACTATGAAATTCTATTATAATTAGATAGATGACCCAGCAGATCTTTACGGTTGATCTTCCTTCTCTTCTTCAGCTCTCTCTGTCAACGTGACAGTTTAGCTGACAGCTCATCCGAGCCGCTACTGTACCGTCACAAGCAGTGTTCCCAATGCCAACAAGGCTTCTATTGACTTTAAATGGATCATTTACCACATTGGCCACTTCCAAAACCACCGGAATACCCCTGGGGCAACCTGTAGAAAATGACAAATCTGCCATGCGATAGCTCTTTCTTCGTGGTTTTGCATCAGTAGGCTTTAATCACATTGGCCGCCTCGGATTGGCCGCCTCGGATTGGCCGCCTCGGATTGGCCGCCTCGGATTGGCCGCCTCGGATTGGCCGCCTCGAATTGGCCGCCTCACATTGGCCGCCTCGGCACCACCGGAATGCCCTCCGGGAAACCTTGATAATTAGATAGATGACCCAGCAGATCTTTACGGTTGATCTTCCTTCTCTTCTTCAGCTCTCTCTGTCAACGTGACAGTTTAGCTGACAGTTCACCCGAGCCGCTACTGTACCGTCACAAGCAGTGTTCCCAATGCCAACAAGGCTTCTATTGACTTTAAATGGATCATTTACCACATTGGCCACTTCCAAAACCACCGGAATACCCCTGGGGCAACCTGTAGAAAATGACAAATCTGCCATGCGATAGCTCTTTCTTCGTGGTTTTGCATCAGTAGGCTTTAATCACATTGGCCGCCTCGGATTGGCCGCCTCGGATTGACCACCTCGGATTGGCCGCCTCGGATTGGCCGCCTCGGATTGGCCGCCTCGAATTGGCCGCCTCACATTGGCCGCCTCGGCACCACCGGAATGCCCTCCGGGAAACCTTGAGTAGGGGCCATTACATTTTTACGCCGAACTGTGGCATACGACAGCTTTTTCTTCATGATTTGTTGTCAACCGGTTTTGTAAAGACTTGAATTGGATCACTGACCTCATTATTGGCCGCTCTCAGAACCACTGTCTCCGGGAGTACCTGTTGTTGGGAAAAAAATATAGTTTTTTACCAAATTACGCCGTACGACAGCTATTTTTTATGATTTTTCATGAGCATGTTTTTCCGTAATTTGCGCTCGATAATGCCTGTCAAGTGAATTCTAATGTGTGTACTTTTAACATTATACAGGGTGCTTGACGAATTTTTGCAGTAAATGCCATATTTGAGAAAAAATACACCAGTTAGTTATTCTAGCAATGAATTTTGTGCGATTTATTTTCTTTCGCAACATATGGAAGTTGTAAGTAAATTTATTCAAAAAAATTGCCTTCCCT
The DNA here is from genome assembly GCF_037179485.1 of Ochlerotatus camptorhynchus. Lineage (NCBI taxonomy): Eukaryota > Metazoa > Arthropoda > Insecta > Diptera > Culicidae > Ochlerotatus > Ochlerotatus camptorhynchus. The sequence goes on from NW_027040773.1 coordinate 2,075,632, forward strand.
TTCGACGACTGTAGTTAGACGCTTCCGGAAACTGCAGTATGCACGTTTTAAAATGTTTCGATCCATAGATGTCATCACTGCCTTGATTTTAGCTTTTAGCGACTTAAGTGTGGTGTGAGGGGTTCTATTGGTATCCCGTTGGACGACGCCCTATACAAAATAATCCGACGGATTGATATCGGGACTGCTTGGGGGCCAAATTTCTTCCTCCCAAATTTACGAAATATTTTCCGTAAGCCATTTCTGTGCTTTATTAGCAGTATGAACAGGTGCTCCGTCTTATCACTTTCCCAAGCCTTTTTTAATATTATACACTGTTCTTTCAGACACATTTACCGACCGAATTATTTCTTTCATGCATGCTCCGGCGCGCAACAAAGCGACAATGGCTGACAGATTGCTCTCTTGTTTCGATATCTTTACGTTTACTCAACATTGTTTGTTTAAATCTTACACCTAACAGTATAAGCTATCCAGTGCTGCCAAATATATCTAAATCATGATGCACAAGCATGAGAAATTACTATTTTAAATTTACTGCAAAAATTCGCCACGCACCTTGTACACGGAGGAATATAGTAGGATTCCGTCAATTTGATACACCGCGCGGCATTGCGATTTTTCTCAAACGCGCGTTTTTTCGGTGACTGCGCTGGCCTTGAAAGTTGATGGAAATACTGTTCATGCTCTGCGTACCACGATTGGATGGTATGCGCAGTGTGGATTGAAGCATTGTCATCTTAGAATATTCAGTCCCCATCAGGAAAGATGGTCTTCATCAATTCCTTATAGAAAATTGGTCATTGGTCATTAGCGAAATATTTTCATTACATTAAGTTTTTTTTGAAAAAATACCTTGTCGTTCGATATTGTTTCACAATCCTTGGCCTTTATGTTGCCCTGCATATCAACCAAAATTCCAAGAGAATGTCTTGAAATTGCGTCTCACACCATCACTGAACCCCCACCATGCTTCACAGTTGGTCGAAGGCATTCTGGGTTGTATGTTGGGTTCCGAGGGTTATCGCTGCTATCTACAGGAAGATTCGGGTGAATCCAGTGCGTTCAATAAAGAAAATGGCAAAGGAACACGGGATCAGTGACTTTACGGAACGGAAGATCGTAAAGGAAGATTGCGGGGCGAAGTCGAGGGCACGGAAAAAAAACTCACATGATTACCAACCGCATCCGAGTGCTACGAGTCGAACGATGCAAGAAAATCTTGAACTTCCGGTAATCCTGTTCACCGACGAGAGCATGTTCACCGTCGATCCCGTATCAAATTCCAGAACCGACCGGTATATTAGTTCTCTTCAGGTAAAAGACGTGACCGACAAGCACAAGAACGTGTATCTGACCAAGCATCCTGCTAGCATTATGATGTTTTGATTGGTGGCTTCCGATGGCAAAAAATGGACCCGGTGTTCATTCCAGAAGGCGACAAGGTCAACACGGAGGTCTACATCGGGATTTTAAGCAAGTATGTTCTTCCGTGGATCAAAGAAGAGTACAGCAAAGGATATGTGGCCGCCATCCAGCCCCGATCTTAATCAGCAGGATTACTCAATATGGCGCGTCATGAAGGCCAAGGCCTGTTCTAAACGCCACCCGAGTACAGCAAGCCTCAGACAAACATTGACCCGTACCTGGAGAGAAATGGATCCAGACTAAATTATTAGAATCTGCCGTGCATTCCAGAAGCGTGTGGAGGTCGTATTTGCAGCAAGTGGAAACTCGATCGATGATTAACATAGTTTAAGACTCTGAGAAACATCTCCCCTTTGAATAAATGAAAAAAAAACTCAAAAACGAAATTTTTGAGGATTTTTTTAATTTTGACATAGCTCAATGGTGCAAACATTATCACGCATACGGTAGATGTAGAAATTGGTTCATCAAGGATTCTGTTTAAAGCAGCTGTTATTTTAGCAGCACTAATTCGCTTGTCTGCCTTGAAGATCCTCTTCAACGAACGTTGATGCCACCTACTCAACTCTAGTTTCAGCCCACAACTGCTCAACTCAACTGACGTCTTCCCAAGCTGCTCGTACTCACGCATAACCCGGCAAACTGTGTTCCTGGAAGCACCCATCAGTTTGAAAGTTTCCCTGATCAAAGTGCCTACTTGTCGAGCACCGACTATACGGCCTCACTGGAATTCCGAAAGCACAAATGGCATTCTGTATTGCACGCGTTACCACTTAACGTTGATTAGACGTAAATATTAATCTACACGGAAAGATCATGATCATTTCCATTGCCACACCATGAAACTTGATTAATTTTCCAGTCAAATGCTTCTTGATGAATAAAAATCCAACAATATTCAACGAAGCTACAGCAGTCCAAATTGTACAAAATTTTGCTAGTTCCCTATAATTTTGACTACCTCGGTACCTCGGTCAATTTAGAGAAACGTGGAGGAAGTGATAAAGGCTGGAACGCGCGAAAATTGGTCGACAAGAAAATCGTTTCATTCAGTCAAAATTCATATTCCAAAAATCGTCTTATTTTTCTTTTGGTAGTTCAATTCATATATTTAAAGGAACAAATGTTCGTTTATTATTTTAGTTTGCCAAATCCGAACGGCCGTGCCTTCCGCTTAACCTCTTCCATTGAATTTTGCACAGTGGTCTCAGCGACCTTATTCGCCCCGAACGCCAGTTAGATTTAAACTGCTGCTCGTGTTCCATGGGTTTATCAGTTTTTTTTTTAGATTCCGTTTGACCAAGGCCCAATACCGTTCGATAGGGCGGAGTTCTTGGCTGTTAGGAGGGTTGTGGTCTTTGGGTACCACAACCACGTTGTTCGCATCGTACCACTCGATTGCCTTTTTCCCATAGCGACAACTCGCCAAGTCCGGCCAGAACAGCACAGGTCTATTATGTTGCTTTAGGAAAAGGTAGCAGTCGCTTTTGCAGGCACTCCTGGACGTAGATCTCTTGATTGATGGTTCCCGTAGTAATGAAAATGCCGCTTTTCAGATCACACGTGCATATGGCCTGCCAGACAAGATATTTTTCGGGAGCTTCGTTTTGAAAATTTCAGCCGCCTCTCCTTTTCCTGATGCGGTATAAAACTCCTGTCCCTTCTTCTTCTTCTTCTTCTTCTTCTTCTTCTTCTTCTTCGCATTTCAAGCTTATTGCATAATGCATATTAGCTTATTGCGTGCTCTCAACTTAGTGTTCTAGATGCACTTCCACAGTTATTAATTGAGAGCTTTCGATGCCTGTACCATTTTTGCATTGATATGATTGTGTGGCAAGTCCAATCATACTTCTATGCCCAGGGAAGTCGAGAAATTTTCCAACCCGAAAAATGCCTAGACCGGACCGGGAATCGAACACAGCCACCTCCAGCATGGTCTTGCTTTGTAGCTGCGCTTTAACCGACTGAGCTAAGGGAAGCCCCCTGTCCCGTAAGCTGCTTGAAATCCGCCTTCACATAAGTTTCGTCGTCCATGACGACACAGTCGAACTTTGTGAGCAGATTCGTATACAGCTTTCGGGACCGCTGCTTTGCCGACGTGTTTTGTTTGTAATCTCGGTTTGCCACCTTCACCTTCTTAAACGTCGACAACCCGGCTCGTTTCTTGCCCGCTGCACAGTAGTGTGGGAGACATTGAACTTGCCAGCGACTTCCCTGATGGAGAGGTTAGGATTCCGCTTATATTTCACCGCCACCTTCTTCGTCATCGCTACCACGTCCGGATTACGATTGCCACCGCTTTCAGGCTTCCTGGCGGTCGACAGACGCTCCCCGAACACTTTTAAAACGTTTGTCACGGTCGATTTGGCCACATCTAGCAATTTAGCCAACTTGGCGTGTGAGAACGTCGGATTCTCTTGCTGCGCAAACGGTGAAAACTCATCATAGCAACCATTGTACCAGGATTTCAGGTTTTTTTTATGAATTATTAACAGAAATGCACCAATTTGAAGTTAACACATTTTTGCGCGGTCCAGACTTCAATTAATGTTTTTTTTTATTTAATCCATTTCTGGACCAATGGAAAGCAAAGGTTGTGCAATTTGAATTCATATGGTATGAATCCGCATCATTGAACATCTATCATCGATTGATTTGGTCAGTTCGTACCAAATAAAAAAAAAATCAATACATTTATCAACATTGTTATTGATTCCATTCTGCTAATGATCGGGATAACCTCGCCACAGTGGGGACGCGAAGCTATTCGCGTGGCCAAAACCTCTAGCGCCGTTGGGTTGCTTTCTACAGCGATACAATGTTCTACAAAGTTGCTCAATATTAAAAGCGCCATCTTTTGAAAGTTTCATATTAGTTCATTTTACGCCACATAGGTGGCACTCGAGTCTATCTTTTGAACGGAGCATCCTAGCTGTATGGTTTTTCCTGCAAAGTTGTGTAATTGTTGAGAAATGTTGTCCAAGACATTGAAACTCTATAACTTACATTAGCGAGATATCGGGAAATTAGGAAAAATTACCTCTAAAATTGAGTTTTTCCCCTTTTTTCACCTATAAACGTCAAATGTATAAGTTACTCTGCTTATAATCAAAATGGTTTGACTCATCCAATAAATACCAATTATTTTATTTATCATGCTTTATTATAAAGTTATTAACAAAAATGTCTCAAAAAAGTGATGCTTAAAAATGTCGATTACTCAAAATATAGCAAAAAGTAGCAGCCAATTTTTTTTACAGTGATTAGTGTAGAACTTGTTGCGTAAAATAACGACCATAAATCAACAGGCAACTGCAGGCATTTGAATATTGCATATTGTAAATTCTTTCAAATTTGTTGAAATTTTGCTTTGTGTGGTGATAAAGATAAGATTTTATTGATCTGAATAGATTATACACAATCAGAAACACAAATTATAATTCCTATTATGATAATCCAACTGCGGTTCTCACTGAGAATTTTGTCTACTTTCAAATAGTTAAGTTGTACATTAGTTATGCAACATGACTGCTTTTGCATGGATGAATTTCTGATGAGTTTGGGTTCTTAATTTTTCCGTGCATTGAATCAAATAGAGTTCTCCAGATGCACAAAAGTGTACGTGAGACCGCGTGCTACCTTTTTAAGTAGTTGTGATATCGCCGTACTTTTTTGGTTCTACTTCTTCATTTTTATAAATGGATGTTAGATTCTAGTGTTCGTGAGATTGCGCTTGGAGATCTCTACAACTTCGCCAGTTGCCAACTGTACCGCGGTGACTAGCACTGCCAACAAAACAAAAAAAAAAGCACGAAGTTTCAAATGTCAACGCGTAAGCTGATGGAAATTTTTGAGTTGCTTAAATAGAAAAAAAACATGCCCGTGGGACGTTCGTGACAATCACGTTTTTGAAAATATTAGGAAAGCCAAGAAAATTGACAAAAATGATACTTGTGTGCTTCGTAGAACAAATTTAATACCGGTAATAATCGATTTCAAAATGAATAGTGCAGTTTACAGTCCACAATTTGTAAATTTGTAATTTTGTAAAAAAAAAATTGGCTGCTACTTTTTGCTATATTTTGAGTAATTGACATTTTTATGCATAGCTTTTTATAGACATTTATGTTAATAACTTTATAATAAAGCATGATAAATAAAATAATGGGTATTTCTTTGATGAGTCAAACCATTTTGATAATAAGCAGACTATAAAACTTATACATTTGACGTATATAGGTGAAAAAAGGGGAAAAACTCAATTTTAGAGGTTAGTTTTCCTAATTGCCCGATATCTCGCTTAATGTGAGTCATAGAGTTTCGATGTCTTGGACAACATTTCTCAACACTTCAAATTACACAACTTTGCACGAAAAACTATTCGGCTAGGATGCTCCGTTCAAAATACAGTCTCGAGCGCCTCCTATGCGGCGTAAAAATGAACTTATATGAAACTTTCAAAAGATGGTGCTTTTAACATTGAGCAACTTTGTACAACTATGTATCACAGTAGAAAGCAAACCAACGGCGCTAGAGGTTTTGGCCACGCGAATGGCTTCGCTGCTCCACTGTGCCTCGACCGCATGCTGATTGGTCAGTCTGGTTGGGTAGGTGTGATGAGTTAAACTTTTATTCAGGCTGAATCGTAATTCGTTCATCAAGAAAAACATTAAGTTCCGAAATCGTGCTCGAGTTAGCAGGCTTGGTTCTAGACTTATTTTATTTCGTTGCGTTTGAAATAGTTGACTACAATATTTCTTCCAACAAATTTGTTTTCTTCCGTTTTTGTAATCTCAAATTGTGATCATATTAAGAGCAACTTTTTCAGAAAATCTTGAAAAAAAATCTAATGAAAATATGGAGACAATAACATTCTTTTCGCATCCCAGGGAAAACCTCAAATCCCCTCACCCATCAAAGTCTGAGGTAGGTAGAAGTGTGCGCATTTGATTAGTGTTGTCACTTAAATGGCTCTTCACTAAATTTCAACGTCTGTTCAAATTCGCCACTGCCGAAGGCGCAGTAGGCTCTGCCCGCAAACGGTCGGTTTTAATTTCGCTGTCACAAATTCCGTGTTTTCCGCGTGCTGTTTGGCTTGTACCAAGGAAAAAATAATTCGTTTTCATTATTATCATGTGAATATAGATTCATCATGATTAATTTATCGGTGTTTTAATATTGTAAATTATTGTGAAAATTCCCGGGTTAGATTTTTTTTTTTTTGAATAGTTGTGTTGCTGTAGCGTCGTGCTAGTGTGTTTAGGTGCTACGCCTCCACTCCCGGAAGCAACGTTTGCCGTGTCGTATTTGGTATTGGCGTTCTGCCCCCTGGACAATAACCGGGAAAGATGATTTTGCAGATTAGACTACGATCCTTCCACGTCGAGGACACAATACATAAGCGGTGAGATCTAACTGATTACAACTAGATATAAAAATATGAAATGCATCCTACTAAATACGTGCCATCTACAAAGCAGGAATTTCTTTGATGATGGAAGTGTACACGCAGTACCAATATACATTTTATATCGGTACTACGTGTATGCGGGGCTTGTTGTAAGTGAAAGTAACCTCGGAATGGACGTGAGTGACCAGGCATTCTGAAATGGGTTACTGAATCTCAACAGAGCTATCGCCTTTCAACTTCCGGGCTAAAATTGTTTGCAATGAGGTCAGTATAATAATAATAGATTATATTGCAAACATTTTTCTTCCATAAAACACTGCCGGACAGTGGAAGTTGGATTGTATATACATACATATATACATACATACTGTTCAAATTTGCCACTGCCGTACTCTAAATTATCGCACTTTAAACTTCATTTCGATACCAGCATTGCATTTCCCCCCAACTCCGAGAATCGTAAGCTTCACGTATGAAGTAACAAAACGCTTTGAATGAAACATTTTCAATATTTTCCTACGATATTTTTACGTTAAATCTACCCGAATAAGTGACATCTAATATTGAGTGCATAACTTTAAAACTTCTAACGTAGAAACATACAATCCAACATGCTCCATGCATCCTTCCGCTCGGAAAAGGAGTCAGATTCCTCGTAAGGTATTGAAGATGAAACATTTTTCGTTCTCGTTATCCTTCAAAAGCTTCTCCCGGCGGCTCCACCAGCAGTCCCACGAACCAAGCTGAAATCATTTCTTATGTGAAATATGCAAAATATTCATTGAAAGCACTTTTCCATACAGTCAGTCCTCCTCCCGGCAACCATTGTGAGCAATGAGGCGCAATAACCCAGGTTCGAACTGTGCGGTGTACGAGTTCTTCGTCATATTTCAAATAGTTCCCGCTAGATCCCCGTTCCTCTCGGCAGGGTTCTCAATTTTCCACTCACCTGGTATATCCGGACATGAAAATTGCGCCAGCCAACCGAACGCAGCCAGAGTCATGAAAATAAAATTGAAAAATTTAAGAAGCCACAATGAATTTATGAATACAGAGCAAGCAGCTTACCGAAACCGGCCAACCAGCTGACAGACTGGTCCCGGGAGAAGAAACAGACCCAATCGAAATAGCTGAGCTTCTTGCCGTGTCCGTGGAGGAAGAAATACCTGGTGCGAAATTGCGGCTGGGATATAACGACAAGAAAAGAAACACCAATTGCACGATATTTGCATCGAATCGGAGCATAAATTTTAAAACATTCCCTTCCTAAGTGGGGTAGGAGCGAGGAAACCCAGGAATCTCTTGCCATAATACGGATCGAAATGCGAGAAAAGAGGTTCCCGTAGTTCCCATTCCCATTCAGCAGTTCTGCCACCATCGGTGTTGGGAATGATGGAAGGAAAAAAAAGTAAAATATTTGCGCTTTGTAGCAACTAAGATGTATTCCGTTTTTCGCTCCATTCATTTTTGATGCTGGATGCTGCTGCAGCAGTAGCATCCGTGGCAGGAAATAAACTTTCAATTTGAAAATGTGAAAATGCAAAAGTCGAAGGTCGAGTCGTTATTAGCACCGAGTGAAATGCGACTGGTGGCTGAAATTTTCCCATTATTTTTTACTTCATTTTTGTGCAAACTAGAAAGCACCGTGAATTCAATATTCACGTTCTTTATGAAATTCAATAGATTTTTTCTTTCTGTGAGACATTCTAGTTGGTTAGTTCCTGTCATACTTGAAAGGGACTTTCAATGTTCGCTGAATAGAAACTGGTCGCTGTGATTTTTTTAAAAATAGATTGATATTGTTAAATCTGTTAAATTAAAATTGGTTTTATTTTCCACGAGAAACAAAACCAATTTCAATCGGTCGTCGCAGTGTTTAACTGAAACAAGATGGGATGAGGTTGCACTGTAAGTTTTATAAAAATTTAAAATTTTAATAAATTCCATACGCCACCCCCTTCAAAATTTGCAAAAATAAATGACGAGGGAGGGGGGAGGGAATGACAATAAAGGGTTTCAATTTGTTTTTTTTGTAAGGAGGAATGTTCAAATGGTTGAACAATATTTTTAGACATCAAATATGATTTTGTTGTCTTAACATATTATTCGAGATTGATATTTTCCTAAACCCATATTTTCTCAATGCACGCAAAAAAACGGTCCGATATACGATAAGCTGAACTACTAGCTCTTTTGAATTCATGTCTTGGTTCCCATAAACGTGATCGAGTAAATCGAATTTACATGAACTTAATCTCAAATCCGTGAACATAGTTCACGCTTGTTCAGCGCGACTAGCGATTTTGTAACACTAAGCAAAATACATAAAAAATCATGATTTCGATGACCCCTTAGTCGTGACATTGATTATTACTGCATACAGCTGAGTCGTATCGTCAGAATGGTGGCGAAGGTCATCAAGCTCGAAGGAAAGGGTGAACCACCCAAGTAACAATTTTGGTTTTATGAGGGTTCTGTAGACCATGATTTAGACTTGTAGAATGCTATAAAACCGCAGTGAACGTCCTGTTCCAAAGCGAGAAAGCGACGTGAAAGCGGCACTAGTTTTGGAGAAAAATTTGAAGATTGCCCCACAGGCGGTGGATATATTTTCTGCTAGTTTGGACCCTAGAAATAACACGGAAGGAAAGGTGAGTTGCACTGATGCGGCTAGCACCGCTGGGGAAGTGATCAGTGTTTGTTGCCTGTTATGGTGATGATGAAGGTGGTGGCAGCTGCGTTCATGGTGACCGAAGATCCGTTGAATTGATGAGCTGAAAGTGTGTCCACTCTATCTGCTGGGCAGATGCCTGCTACCAATTTGGGGCGTGGATTTGCATCGTTCGGTTGTTCCAGTCTTGTCTTCCGTTGCTTGCAGTTTACTTCCACTTTCATGCTGTACAATCCAATCAAAAGATTGGAAATTATTTTGAAGTTGACGTTTTACAGTCCATGAACCATGCTTCCGTTTTCGGGAATAGATTAACGATATCAAGCACTACTCTTGAACTTTAATCTCGTTTTCCAGAACAAGATCATGATTTTCAGAACAGAGTTCACCTTTCTAATACTTCTATTGCCTTTGCTGGTGCCCGATGCAGCATAGCGCAGGCGTTACGTTTATTTTGCGAAACAATGTTCACGATTTTATGATTTTTATTCATGGTGTACTTTCGTAAACGAAAAATTAACTTGTTCCGAAAATCGTGACTTGAGGTTGACGAATTTCGGAACGGATTTTTTCCCGTGTGGTAATCCTTGACTTCTAAGAGTCTAGTTTGAACTCTTAATATGTATTTATTTATAAGCTGCAAAAAAATTATAAAGCTCTTTTGACAAAATACATAGTAGGGTGAATCATTTAAAAAAAAATGTAAGAATTCAGTTTGATTAACTGACAGAACCCCAAGCCAACAAAACTTCCTCAAAGTATCAAGATTTCGTGTCGATTCATCGTTATCATACTTACCTTATCAATCAGGCTAAGGCCTTGTTGTCCTCTGCTGTCCGAAGAAGTCGCCTCCACTCTACTCGATCCATGGTCACACTTCCCCAGCCTCGTAGTCTGCGAAGGGTCCGCAGGTCGCTTTCTACTTGGTCGATCCACCTTGCCGGCTGCGCGCCTCTTCTTCTTGTTCCTGTTGGGTCGCTTTCTAGAATCATTATCACTGGGTCGTCGTGCGGCATTCTTAGGACGTGCCCAGCCCACCGTAGTCGCCCAATTTATGCAATGTGGACGATGGATGGTTCTCCCAGCAGCTGGTGCACTTCGTGGTTCATTCGCCTCCTCCACGTTCCGTCATCCATCTGCACTCCACCGTAGATGGTACGCAACACCTTCCGTTCGAAAACGTAGGTCCTCCATCTCCTCCTGAACTTCTTGAAGATCAGGGGCCGGTAGACTGTCATTTTCTGCACGTGCTCCAAGGTCTGTTGCCGCGCCACCTTCGTTTTCTGCTGCATAACTGTTGAGGTGCTCGTCATAGCACTGCTTCCATCTTGCAATCACCTCACACTCGTTCGTGAGAAGGTTACCGTCCAAGTCCTTGCACACATCGGCTTGCGGCACGTAGCCTTTGCGTGAACTATTTGTCTTCTCGCATCGCTTCTGGCTCCTCCATCGTCTCGCGATCTCGGTCTTCCTGCTGACGCTTCTTCCTTCGGAAAAAATGAGTTTTGTCTGTTCCGCGCTTGTCTGTATCGCTCCACATTCAATCTCGTGCGGTGTTGCAGCATTCTCGCCCGTGCTGAGTTCTTCTCCTCTACTAAATAACAGTTTGCATTCGCCGTCAAACCAGTCATTTTCTTGGCAGTACTACCTATGGCGGAACGGATATCCCTCCCGCCATCTTCTAGATAAGCTGCGCCAAGCTGCGCCAAGCTGCTCTTCCGTGGGTAGTGCAACTTCCAGCTGCTGCGCGTAGTGCTGGGCAACTCCGGCGTCCTGTAGTTGGTCAATGTTAGGTCGCGGCGTTCGACTTCGATGGGTGTTATGCACCGTCGAGAGATTTGAGCGCATGTATACTGCAACTAGGTCAAGGGCGTAGCCAGGTTTCGAGCTAGGTTGGGGCGAAAAAAATAACTATGAAAAATTTAGCCGAATGCCATTTCACCGAACGCCATTTCACCGAAACCTTTGTGTTGCTGAGTTTAGCCCCCTCTGACTACGCCTATGAACTAGGTAGTGTTTCGAATCTATGTTCGCACTGCGGTACGTGTGGCCGTTGATAATGGCTTTACTGATTCATACAGCTTTTCAGGACATTGTTCAAGACTTCATTGAGCCTGTAGAACTTTAAGTTCATAGCTGCAGTATGCTTTGAAGAGCATTAAACATTTCAATGATACCCTTCCATGCTTCGTATGATATTGTGAAGCTATACAAAGCTTTGGTGGTGTATTGCATTTTCCAAGAAATTGCGTATTAAACCGAGGGGGGCGACACATCTAAATCTCAAGTCTAGATGCTCAACAAATCTCACACTAGCGAATCAATCTTCGAAAAATCTTCTTTCATTTCTCGCATCTACTTGCATCGCGCATCATATTTTTGCAGGAAATCTTCAGAATCCTCATCAATCTTCTTTCTATCTACTCAGCGTGCGCGCAGCTAGCCACAGCAAAACACAATCTTTTCTGCATCGTAGATAGAGTCGTCCCCCTCGTATTAAACCACAATCGCAAAAAAAAAATATAAATCAGTTTCCATATTCGTGAACGGCAGCCGTGAACAACTTGTTCCAACAAACAATTAATTACATAACTAACAGCACACCCCTACATTTTTTGTAATTGATAGAGACGAGTGTACCCCATTAGGCATTAATACGTTAGGCATACGGACGTTAGGCATAAAATAGCTTGCTGCTGTGCAACTCTAGAAACCTGTTTCGAGCATGGTAAACAATGAAATCCATTATTTATCATATCATAAGTGATGTAGCTACAAATTTACTTAGATCCAAGATTAGTAGCGGTAGCGATTAAGTAATCTGGCAATAAAAACTCAGCATAGATTTTTACTACATCTTTAAATCAATCGCATCTAGAAATAATAAAGCACACATTTGTTGTAATATATTCTTACACGTGTATTGCAAGTATGTCAAAGAAGAAAAAGTTTTCTTCAAAGAACAGCTCATGAAATAAAGAATGGTGAATTCTGTAATTTTTCATTCAATATTTAAAAAAACAGCTAAGGTTGAATAATAGATGAAGCCATGGTGAAATGAAGCATGGTAAATTCTGTGGTTTTTCATTCAAAAACAAAAAACATACATGCTACTTCCAGGATTTACTCCCATACTTTTCGATACAACGATTATGTTTTTGTTGTCATCAGAATGAATACTAGCAGAACGGTCTGCTGATGTGAGTCAGCGATACTTCCGTGAACAGTGACGAGTTGCCGAAACAAACAAGGAACTGTGGCAAACGTACCATCTGCAACCAAATAGTTTGCATGTCCAAGTCGTCGCAAGTTTTCATGAGTCCCAAAAATTAAGGCTCTTTCATTATTGCCACCGATGTCAGCAATCAATAGACGGTCCCCATTATCATCCTTCTGGAATTCATCGGGTAGATTATGTCTAACGTCCATTATGCCTAACGTCCTTTATGCCTAACGTCGATTATGCCTACCGTACATTACGCCGAACGACCGTATGCCTAACGTCGTGTACCCGATAGAGACAGATAACGGCGCCAAAAGGTTTGTGACGAGACAACGTTTAACTATGCTTCGCAAATCATCAATTACTATTAGAGATTTGCATTTTACTGATACCGAAACTCATTTTACTGATACTGAAACTCTTTCACTCGAAATCAAAACACATTACAAGCCCATCATGATGCGAGATTGGATGTGTGATTGTTTGCTCAAGTATTTCTGTTGCGTAATGTTTGAAAACGGAGCAATCACAAAAACAGTGAGAATCTTGTTATCTTCTTCTTCTTCTTTCCTTTATTTAACGTCGGTCTCTGTTCCGCAATCTAGTGCCAATCACCGACGGACAACGATTGCCATCCATTGACGACAATCGAATGTGCAGGAAGGCAGCTTTTCCAAACCTGCGTAGGATATCGCACCCATTCAACACACATGGGCCGGGACCAACGGCTTTACTTCCCTTCCGAAGGAAGACGTGACCAGAGATTTTTATGCCTCAAAAAAATCCCACCGACCTCGGCTGGGATTGAACCCAGACCCATTGGGATGAGAAAGCAGTCACGCTTACCACTACACCACCGGCTCCGGCTAATCTTGTTATCGCAATATAATGATGATGACATCGAGGATGATATCGTCCTCTTCACTCAGTTGATCATCAACGTCCACGCTGGCATCTGTCATGCTGACACCTGTCAGTTTTGAGCCCTGGTGGTGAAGTTGGTGGGGGACTTCCAACTGTATCGATGTGCATTCACCAGATTGTACTGCGATCAGGCTTGCTTCCACTCACTTGCTATAAAAACATGATTTTCTGAAATTTGAAATCATTAGCTGTTATAATCATATTTTGTACTTATTAGATACAAGAAGAGGTTGAAAGACAAGTGTTTGACACATAAAACCTGTCAAGTTCGCTTTCAGATAGTCACAATCAGCGATTTTCCGACTCGCGAGCGCTCACTCTGAGTGAACGCTCACGAATCATATGATCGCTGATTGTAACACTCTGGTAGCAAAATTGACAGGTTTTATGAGTCAAACACTTGCCTTTCAACCTCTTCTTGTATCTAAGAAGTACAAAATATCATTATAACATCTAATGATTTCAAAATTCAGGAAATCATTTTTTTATAGCAAGTGAGTGGAAGCAACCCTGACTGCGATCACACAAAAGTGGAGTATCCATTGTCCTATTCAAAGAATTGACTAGTGGGATATCTTGTAAATTAAGTATTTTTGCTTACAGTCTATCTATTTAGTATTATTAACGATAATATTATGCGAGAAAAGCATTTGTCATCGGTAGGTGAATAAATCAAGTTTTATTTTTATGAAACTTTAACAAAATAGAGTCTAAAATGTCAACAATGATTTAACTTTTATAGCTCTTGTACGCCATAATTAAGAATAAAACATCCCTTGCAGCCCTTTTCAAATGGTAGCCTAGATTTTTTTTTAATAAATAAAAGCATACACAGTTGCTTAAATATACAAAGTATATTTACCCACGAAGCTAAATTGGAATCTGAGATAGTGCTGCCAACGGCTGTGCCCTGGTCGAGTTGGCATTAAATTCGTCAATGCATTCATACAAAAACCGAAACTGTATGATTGGCCCATCGTTCGACAACGAATTGAATCAAAGCTCATCGGGTACGAGTCATTCAATTTTGCTCCATGAAGTTCTGAAGCGACACATTTTACTACACATTATCCCTTATCTTCTGGAAGCCAGCCAAGCAGAATCCTTTATGGAGACGGTCAACGAATCATCGTTCCCATTGCAAACACGTCATCATTTTGCATCCCATTTATAAATACTCCCCCTTCAATGAAGAGGGAGAGAGGAAAGAGGTCGGTACTGGAAAATAAACCTCCCCTAATATGTCCAATATCGACACCAATAAAAAACGTTTCCTATCAACGATTCGTTTTTATCGACACTATACTACAGCACCCATCGCCAGCTTCAGCCCACATTTGGCTGGCCACGATGAGGTGGGGGGGAAGTACAATGCGTGTTCTCTAACCGCGCTTGTAGGCCGACATCAGGCAGAGTGCTTTCGGTCATCGAGAATCACCGGGCATCGAAGGGGAAAAAAAGGTTTAAGGACCTTTCTGTCATAATTTTTTAGCGATTCCTCTGCCGACCTCGGTCTTGCAGATGAAGGGGTTCTGTTTGGCCATTGTGTTGGGCAATTCATAAAACCTTTAGGGCGTTGAGATCTCCTGCAGATTTCGGTGGGAAACGAATTGTAGTCTTTTTTATACTTCTTTGTCTCGATATTGATGTACACCCAGATGGGTAGTTGTGGAAGGGCGGTCATCAATGCTATATCCCCAGCAGATATGCTAGATTATTTTTTCAGAGGTCTGCGAAAAATGTCTGTGAACTTCAGAAATGTATTTTTTCGTTGTTTTCGAGGTTTTCGGCGTGCTTAAATCGTTTTATGAGTTCGCTTGTTCTGCGACTGTATTATTGTGAAAGTGGAAATAATCAAATATTTTTTTACAGCATATATTTTTCTTGAAAGGCACAATACTTGTCCGCAACTTCGCCGAAGACACCATCTCGATCAAACAAATCGTTCGCGAGATATATGTTTTTTCTATTGATGCGTATCATTTTTGCATAATCCCTTTTCAAGTGTTAGTCGTGTACAAAACTAGGGAACCAAATATGTAAAATTACATGTTGGACAATAATAAACAACTGTGTAAAATAACAAGTAGTTCTAAAAACATCGATCCGAAACGATTTGTGTGTGGAACTACTCGCTGTCGACTCAATGAAAGCGGATATTGAAAAGTTGAACTCGGCAGTGTTCGCCCTCCCTAATAAAAAATAACCATAAACGAACGATAACCCAAATCATTGAACTATTCCACAAATGGTTTGGATGATACCCAGAACACGTCGTTAAGCAAATTAACCATATAATTTTTATTAGGGCTAGCAGCCAAAGTTGATTCGAAGCTGTCATCTGCTTCAACACCCGCATAAACGCGAACCATAAATTGACCTTACCTAAAATGGTTAAAAATTGTTTATAATCCCTGCTAAACTTTAACTGAAATGGTTATGGAACTTTACATGAACGTTTAATGATAAAGTTTCAACCTTATGTATTATGGTTTTTTGGAACTGGACCTTACAAATAATGGGTTGTTAAGAACCATTACCATTCCAAATTCTTGTTTTCTCCATGCATTTTCAGAAAGAGAACTATATAAGAACGTTTTTACTTATAATTTGAGAACATGAATGGTAATGGTTATGGTAGTCAGTAAGGTCCATTAATGGTTTTGTATTATCGCTCAACTTTACGTGGAATATATCGTGAATTGGTAATCAGTAAATTACAGGCAACCAATTCGCGATATATTCCACATAAAGTTGATCGATGTTACAAAACCATCCGTGGACCTTTCTGACTACCATAACCATTACCATTAAAGTTCTCAAATCATAAGTAAAAAGGTTCTAATATAGTTCTCTTTCCGAAAATGTATGGAGAAAACAAAAATTTGGAACGGTAATGGTTCTTAACAACCCATTATTTGTAAGGTCCAGTTCCAAAAAACCATAATACATAAGGTTGAAACTTTATCATTAAACGTTCATGTAAAGTTCCATAACCATTTCAGTTAAAGTTTAGCAGGGATTATAAACAATTTTTAACCATTTTAGGTAAGGTTAATTTATGGTTCGCGTTTATGCGGGCATTGTCTTGGCTCCGATCCGTTCGGCTTAACACCGTTCGTATTACACCAAAGCGTCGCCGAACTTCGATTAGTGCGAACGACAAGCCTATTCTAAAGGGTACGAAGCTAGGAGGTGATCAAAACTGTTGACCGGAATTGGACAAAGTGTGGGTGTATCTTTCGGCATTTCACCCCAGCACTACGAACGATGAAATTGCGCCACTCGTTCGCGATTGTTTGGCATTGGAGCCCAGTGATGATGTAATGGTGACTAAGCTGGTATCAAGAGGGAGAGATCCATCCACGTTGAACTTCGTGTCATTTTAGATTGGAGTAAAAGAGGATCTACGTGATTCGGCACTTGCCTGCGATTCTTGGCCGGAGAGTATCGGGTTTCGTGAATTTGAAGATTTACGAACACTGAAAGAAATTAAATTAAACAATACTGCGCCCATGGAGTGACGACGATATCTTGGCCTAACATACTCTCAGCATCCGAGACGCACCGTAGAAAGCCTGATGGAAGCGTACTGCGTACTGCTGCCTTCGTTTATCATAGTCGTCTCGACCCTGAGGTTGGCAGTACTCCCGAATCCCTCGAGACTAAACGATGCGTCTTCCCTATCCTCGAAAGGTCCATCTGCTCATCCGGAACATACCGTAGATGTTTCCACGATCTCCAAGAATAATGTTGCACCAGGACGCACCGTAGAAAGCATTTTGGGAGTCCCCAGCTCCTCAGCTCAGTCGCGCCTATTGCTGCCTGCGTTCATTCAAGTCGTCCTGGCCCTGAGTCTAGATATGGGCTGAGGGTCTCCCAGCTTGCTACATTTCAGTGCCAATAAAACTACATCTGCCAGTTGGTTTCCCGGAGTTTCCTCTACTAGCCGGTTACCGGGACGCACTCTTGTCACTTGCCTTGAGGAAGCTCCTTTTCCACTCTCCGTATTCGAACCTTTCCCGCCAGCGACCAGCAGACATCACGGTCCTGCGCTTGAGTCGAGAAACGGGGTTTTCCGAATTTGTTTGCCTGACTCGGACCTACTTGCAGACCGTTCTTACGAAACGCTACCTCTACTGCTTCTGGACCACCACCATCACCACCGAGACGCATCGTATATAGTACTGTGGAAGCCCCGATTTTTTTGCCTCAGTCGCGCTTACTCCAGCCAGCACTCAGCATAGTCGTCTCGGCCCTGAGTGTAGATGTAGGTCGGGGGTCTTCCAACCAGCTATTACTGGCAAGTATATTGACGATTCAGCCTCTCCTTTGCCTGATACAGCTTCGACTTCTAGCTGTGTTTCCGGTTATGTGGCCTCCGCACTAGCCACATCATGTCCATGCATCCATCCTGCCAACTGCCAGCATGAAACATGCGCCTACTACCAGAACGTCGGTGGTATCAACTGTGATGTCGACGATTTTCGCGTAGCTACCTCGGATCTTTGCTACGACATCATTGTTCTCACGGAGACATGGTTGGATTCACGCACGATCTCTCGTCAGGTGTTCGGTGACGATTACGAAGTTTTCCGTTGTGATAGGAATGCTGCTAATAGTCGGAAAGTTAAAGGTGGAGGTGTTTTAGCGACTGTAAGTTCTAGGTTTAAAGCGAGGTTACTAGAAAATAATGCTTGAATATGCTTAGAGCAGGTGCGGCCGTCGATCAAACTGGGCGATCGTACCTTTTTTTCTCTGTGCGGTGTATTTTCCTCCCAACCGTAGACGCGAGCGTGACCTCATCGAAACCCATTGCCAATCGGTTTTGTTTGTTCTGGATACCGCTAAAGCAACCGATGAAATTATTGTGTTTGGTGACATCAATCTCCCGGGGATTTCATGGAATTTTGTTTGCAGCGGCTTCCTCTATCCTGATTTGGATCACTCTGTCATCCATCCCAACGCTTCGCTCCTTCTGGACAATTACAGCTCAGCCACTCTTTCTCAAATCAATATGTTATTAACCAGTACAACCACAGTTTGGATCTTTGTTTTGTAACCGCTCAGAACATAGCTCCTTTCTTATGCGAGGTGCCCACTCCTCTGGTGAGACTGGATCGGCACCACCCGCCGCTACTGGTGACGTTAATGGGGTGTTTACACTTATGATTTTTTCACTAGCGCTAATGAGCCAGCTGCTAGCAAAAAAGCTCACCAGCATAATGTAAACAGCGCATCAGCGTCTACCAACATGATATTTTAGGGGCAAATGAAATTCGTGATAGTTGGCTAGTACACTAGCGCTAGCAAATCCGCACAGATGTAAACACCCCATAAGTACTAAGCTGATGCATGATTTTAATATTTCACCTTTTTCCTACGATTTTCGCAACGCCGACCATGGTAGTATCGCCGAGTTACTCTACAGTTTCGATTGGGACGACTTATTGGGCACCGTTGACATTGAGTCCGCCGCTCAAACTATTTCCAATGTCTTGGCATATGTAATTGACAGACACGTTCCGAAAAAGATTCATCATCATAAGACCTATCCACCATGGCATACGAGCGAATTTCGTCGACTGAAATCCAGAAAGAGAGCCGCTCTTAGGAAATTCACTAACCACCGCACACTATCCCTTCAACGTCGCTATGTCAGGATCAATCACGAATACAAACGAGTTACGAAACGGTGCTTTCTTCAGTATCGACGTGGATTGCAGAGAAAGCATAAGTCGTGTACCAAGCATTTTCGGAAGTTTGTCAACGATCAACGTCATGCAGCTGGTCTGCCGTCGTCTATGATACATAATGGTAACGTGCTCTCATCTACGCAAGATATCTGACAGCTGTTCTCTGAGAAAAAAATCTAGTGTCTTCGCGGACGAGAGACTGAGTGACGACCATGCCCGACTGGCTGCCAGTTACGTACCACTTTCTGGCCAAACCATGAGCAGAATTGACATCAATCTAGAGATGTTTTCCATGGCTTCCTCGAAACACAATTCGTCGTACAATCTGGGTCCTGACGGAATTCCATCGGCGTTCCTCAAATGGCACTTGGACAGTTTGTTGTCTCCACTGCTGCACGTTTTTCAAAGGTCCGTGGACATCGGCGTTTTTCAATCCTGTCGGAAGCTAGCGCACATGTTTCCAGTACACAAGAAAGGCAACAAACAGGATGTTGGCAACTACTACCGCGTCGGACGTCCCTCGAAGTCAGTCGATAGGATCACACGATACGAGATGCCAAATTCTCAATCGATAAAACTTTTCAGTTGCGTTGGTCGTCACCAACGAGTTGGCGACTTCGGGCTCTAGCTGTTGTGTGTCTGCTCACGTGTTTCGCGCGCCGGTGTATCTTTCGGGGTAAATGCGTCCCCGCTGTGCGTGGAGCTACCAGCCAGAATTTGGCTCGGCCGACACCTTGCGACTTAATGCCTTGCAAAAACACTGTGATACGACGAACGGAAGATGTTGCACGGCCAGGGTCCGACGGATGGTGAACTGGTTGGAATTCGCAAGCAGCCGCTGGCAAACGGTTCAACATACACTTCGGTGTCTTCACTGCACACTGGACAAAAGAGCAAAACCGAAAGCCAACCAAAAATTCAGGCACTGCTTGAGTCCGGTAATAGCCTCCTAGGCGAACCTGCTGAACGAACCCGCACTAACCGCCCACGTTGCTTGGGCACAATTGTCCTATTCAACGTGGATTATTTTTATAAATTTGCTCACTATTCGCACAGTTATTAGGTTTACCTGAATTTCATAGTTAAACAATTCACAGATATTCACGTTCTTTACGAACACTATTTCGCTCGACAAAATTTGGTCGCTAATGTTCAACAATTTACTAAAAAAAATCTGTTAAAAAAATTAAAAAAAAATACTACTCATAAATGCGCGAAGACTTACTTCGAGTTTAATTAACCGTTTATTACTTTTTAAATTAACACCTTTTAACAATTTTCAAACCACTTCGAAATAACTTCGAATTATATCTTCAGAGCACTCCACACTATTGAATAAGATGACGCCGGATAGATAGAGTACAGCCTAAATTTTACTGCGCAATTTCCTCCTATTGGTAGATTACAGAGAGATTAAACGAAGCCGTTTATTGTTTTAATAATATAATACCCAGAATCTGTTCAAATCTCTACGACGCAATTGATTTAAATTCTAAATATGGGGTTTTAACTACCGGGTCAAAAAATAGGTGGCGCAGTGGTGGTTTGTGTCTTAGAAATAGCATACAACTGACAGTATATGTAAAGAAACGCTTGGTCAGCCAACAAAACAAATGCTTGGAATTGGTGAACGGTTAGTTAAGTTCACAGTACATTAATAAAATCACGATGGGACTACATTGCGGTTACACTTTTTTTGCCGCAATTTGCACAGCCGAGCTCGGTAGAAAAAACTAAGTGTGTAGGGTCTATGGCGTGCCAAGAAGAAAAGGTTTTTCTGGTGTGTTGTAAAGCTGGTTTTTCTTTTCTTAAATCGGTGATGGTGTTAGTAGAGTGTGTACAATGTGCTGGAGCGTACTTAAAGTTATCTGACCTGTTTTTGGACGTGTGGTTTCGGTGATTTTTGCGATACGCTGCAGGGTGCTGGTGGGGGGTAGTTTTCCACCAACGGCGGGCGTCATGGTGGTACGACGAATCGTGGTTTCCATGCGATATACCACGCGGCGTGCGTCTTGGGTATCGCGTCTTCGAGCTTCGAGAACGAGGGCACGAGGTAGCAGATTACCCCACGCTACCAAGGTGAGTTTCCGATCCGTGGGAACGAAGCTTCCAAAACGATTTTCACCTCAACCGCTATCGACGGATAGGTGGCGGTCGGGTAGCGCCGGTATCGTTGGGCGACGTCGAATCGTTGGGGTTCTGTCCGATAATACGGCCGACACGTGGACTCCGAGGCTCGGTGTGGTGAACAGGATACGCCTTTTTAATAGAAACTAAGCTATCGATTCAACCTCTGGTGATGAATAGGAGAACGTCAAAAAGAGTGTTGTGAGCGGAAATTTCTGCCGTGAGACATAGGAAGCGAAACACTTTTTCACTTTCCCTGATAAATTGATTCATCAGAGATGCTCCAAAACTTGAACTACAGTTGAAAAATTTAATTCTGCATCGGCCATGCAAGGATCCTGCTGGTGTTCAAGAATAATTTTGTTGAGAAAATGGTAAATTGGAATTGTCCTTACACTGAGGAAATTATCTCTACAAATTTCATAAACCCCATCGTATGAACGCATGTAAATATAAGCCTGAGCCAATTTCATAAGTATCTTATGTTTTCATACTCCATTTATGGTATTCATAATTCGATACAATAAAAAGCGTACGGAAAACATTCAAATTTCATAAACCCATCGTATGAATTATTTTGGCGCAGCTTATGGCAAAAAATCATACGATCATCTTATGAACACTATTATGACAGTGCAAATCAAAACATCAACAAAACAAAAGATGGCGGATCCAGTTTCACGACGTGGCGCAAGAATTCGCAAACCCGTAAGTAACATTTAAATCTTATTGTTCAATTGAAGTCTACTCTTTTATTTACATTTGCAGACACCTAAACTAGCTGCTGCTGCTTCTGCGTTACCAATATCCGCTTCATCAACACGCCGAAAGTTACAACCTGATCGGGTAAGTGTCAGATTCAATTTTTGTTTTAATAATTTAATGCATTGACTCTATGATTGTATCAGCAAACAAGAGGACCCGAAAAATCGTAAGTATAAAGATCCCAGCTGATTCGTTATTTTTACTATTTTCGTTTACAGAAATCGGAATCACCTTCAATTACGGAATCAATTTTGACACCAGCCGCCTCCAGTTATACTTGTAAATTCAAGGGAACGCTATTTTGTGGAAGTCAATTTGTGACGCACATCCCACTGCGACCTAGCAAGAAGTATAGTCGACTTGTTTCGCGCTCCGGTATTTCGGAAGTTTTCTCGGTATTCGGTTGGTTTAAAGTATCAGTTTTTTCTCGCTTAGTGATTACTGGCATAGTACCCGGCTAAACAATTATCTGAAAGTGAGTTTTTCTGAGAAGAAAGTGGTTTTCGGCGTCATCGGAAAGAAAATTGTTCACTTGCAATTGGATATTCGCAAACAAATTTGCGCTTCATCGGTGCGTGATCACGCATACCTGCACACAGATCATCGTCATCGAGCATCTGCCTCCGCATTTATACCGGTCATCCATCATCGTGTGTCCAGCTGAGTGCCGAACCTCATACAAGCACACCACTACAAAGATCGCCCGCACACGCGCATCGAAGGTCACCCACGCTGCGCGTCGCTCCGCTGCTGCTGTGTAATCACTCGGTGGTAGTAGTATAGCAGATAAGTTTTTTTTCCTGTTTCTTTCTCTCGCCCATCAGTTAAATTTAATTTTGTGTTTCTGTGTTTGTAGTTTTTTTTCTGTTTATTGTGTCTGTGTGGTTTTAAGCATCGTTTCAGTGGTAGAGCGTTAACCGCTCCCACTAGTACGGCAAAATGGACGTCTCGTCAGAAGACGATATGGACATTTTGTCGGAAGATGACACCAGTTTGCCACTCGATGGCAAGAAAAGACGAAAACGTCCTGTCATTCATGGTTCGTCTCAGAAAAGCCCCCGATCGCGAGCCTATCCAGATGACTCGACTGGGCCATGGGTTGTCTACTTTCAGCCCAAAAACAAACCTTTGAACTTGATGCAAATTTCCACTGATCTGACGAAGCGATACTCGGCCGTGACCGAAATCACGAAGGTTAGGCATAATAAACTTCGTGTTGTCGTTTCTAACCTGAAGCAGGCTAACGAGATTGCTGCCTCCCAGCTCTTTACGATTGAGTACAGGGTTTACATACCAGCTCGTGATGTAGAGATCGAAGGTGTGGTCACCGAAGCGAGTCTGACCCCCGAGATCTTGGAGAAGCAGGCGGTTGGCCGTTTCAAGAACCCCTTGCTCCCCCCGGTGAAGATACTGGATGTCCAAAAACTGGGCTCAGTATCTGTCAGCGAGGGTAAAAAGAGTTTTACCCCCACAGACTCGTTTCGCGTGACCTTTCCTGGTTCAGCCCTTCCTCAGTACATCGAGTTGGGAAAACTTCGGCTACCTGTGCGCTTGTTTGTTCCTCGGGTCATGATCTGCCAAAACTGCAAACAGTTGGGACATACGGCCTCTCACTGTGGCAGCAAGGCACGCTGTTCCAAATGCGGGGAGAAGCACGAGGATGGCGCCTGCACAGTCACGGCACCAAAATGCGTGTACTGCAAAGGATCTCCTCCTCATGGTCTCTCGTCGTGTCCGGTGTACAAACAACGCGGGGAAAAACTAGAGCGCTCTCTTAAAGAACGTTCCAGGCGGTCTTTTGCAGAAATGCTTAAGACAGCCAAGCCATCGATCAACGAAACAAATCCCTTCGCTCTTTTGTCAGATGATGAGTCTGGCTCTGACTTGGCTGAGGAGGGAGTTTCTTTCAGTTTTCCGTAAGGTTCTGCCCGGAAACGAAAACGCATCCGTTCGCGGAAAGTTGCAGATCAAGAACCCCAAATCAGCTTGCCCAAATCAAGGAGTGGTGGAAAAAAGGAGACTTCTACTCCTCCTGGATTCCGCAGAACTGATTATACCCAGGATTTTCCACCTCTCCCGGGGACATCCAAAACCCCCGATGCCCCAATTTTCAGAACACAAGCCCCTTCTTCATCTGGGTTGTTCTCATTTGATAACATTGTGGACAGTATCCTCAATTACCTCGATATTTCTGATCCTCTGAAAAGCATTGTTCTGGCAATGCTTCCTACTGTGAAAACCCTCTTGAAGCAGTTGACATTGAAGTGGCCCCTCCTTGCAGCAATCATCTCCTTCGATGGATAATTTTCCAAACGAGGTCGGGGATTTGATCACTGTTCTACAGTGGAATTGTCGAAGTCTTATTCCTAAGATAGAATCGTTTAAGTTTTTGGTTCACAATAATGATTGTGATGCATTTGCTCTGTGTGAAACTTGGCTCTCTTCAGATATCGATCTTCCTTTTCATGATTTTAACATTATTCGACTGGATCGTGAGGATTCGCGTGGAGGAGGAGTACTTTTGGGGATCAAAAAGTGCCATTCCTTCTATAGAGTGAATCTTCCACAATTTCCAGGTATTGAAGTTGTCGCATGTCAGGCTTTTGTTAAAGGCAAGAGCCTTTGTATTGCTTCTGTGTATATTCCTCCCCGAGTTTCGATTAGTCAAAAACAACTTTCAGATATCTGTTCAGTTCTTCCTACTCCACGGTTGATTATGGGAGATTTTAATTCCCACGGTACAGGCTGGGGGGAACTGTATGATGACAACCGTTCTACTTTGATATATGACCTCTGTGATAACTTCAATATGACAATTCTTAACAATGGAGAAGTAACACGTCTGGCTGGTCCATCCTCAAATGGAAGTAGATTAGACCTCACACTTTGCTCTAATTCATTATCGTTGGATTGCACGTGGAATGTGATCCAGGATCCCCACGGTAGTGATCACTTGCCGATCGGCATTTCGATTGCCAGTGGGTTCAATTCGTCGGAATCCGTTAACGTCGCGTACGACCTCACCCGTAATATCGATTGGACAACGTATAAGACCGCGATAGATGAAGCCGTGTCGTCGGTAGAAGAGCTTCCACCGTTGGAGGAATATAACTTCCTCTCCAATCTGATCTTGGACAGCGCGCTTCGAGCTCAAACTCGGCCGGTTCCAGGAACGTCTTTTCGTAGGAAACCTCCTACCCCTTGGTGGGACCAGCAATGCACTGAGGTTTATCGTAAAAAGTCCGACGCGTTTAAGCTTTTCCGGAAACGCGGAACACCCGAGTATTTCGAAGCGTACTCGACTCTTGAACACGAACTCAAGAGCCTCATCAAAGCCAAGAAACGCGGATACTGGCGGCAATTCGTGGACGGTTTATCGCGCGAAACGTCGATGAATACGCTTTGGAACATGGCGCGAAGGATGCGTAACCGGTCTTCAAACAACGAGAGCGAGGAGTACTCGGATCGGTGGATTCTCAAGTTCGCGCGAAAAGTATGTCCTGATTCCGTGCCGGCACAGATGATTCCTCGCGAAACGACGAATTCGGTAGACGAGATCAGCCAGCCTTTTTCAATGCTAGAGCTCTCACTCGCGCTCCTTTCGTGTCGCAATTCGGCTCCGGGGGCTGATAGGATCAAGTTCGACTTGTTGAAGAACCTCCCAGACGTCGCTAAGAGGCGCATGTTGAACTTGTTTTGTCAGTTCCTGGAGTTCAATATTGTTCCAGATGATTGGAGGCGAGTGAGAGTTATAGCCATTAAAAAGCCTGGAAAACCCGCGTCAGATCATAACTCGTATCGTCCCATCGCGATGTTATCGTGCATTCGAAAATTGTTGGAGAAAATGATCCTTTTTCGCCTCGACAAATGGGTTGAGACGAACCACCTACTCTCAGATACTCAATTTGGTTTCCGTAGGGGTAAGGGAACGAACGACTGTCTCGCGTTGCTTTCCACAGAAATCCAGTTGGCTTTTGCTAAAAAAGAGCAAATGGCTTCTGTGTTCTTGGATATTAAGGGGGCTTTTGATTCAGTATCGGTTGAAGTCCTTTCAGACAAACTCCACGCTTGTGGCCTTTCCCCATTAATTAATAACTTTTTGTACAATTTGCTGTCAGAGAAACATATGAGCTTTTCTCATGGAAACTCTACAGCTTCTCGATTTAGTTACATGGGTCTCCCCCAGGGCTCATGTTTAAGCCCCCTTTTGTACAATTTCTATGTCAGAGAAATTGACAATTGTCTAAGTGACAACTGCACGTTGAGACAACTTGCAGATGATGGCGTAGTGTCTACGACAGGGCCCAAAGGGGTCAACCTGCAAGGACCCTTACAGGATACCTTAGACAATTTGTCTACTTGGGCTATCCAGCTAGGTATCGAATTCTCCACGGAGAAAACTGAGTTGGTCGTTTTTTCTAGGAAGCATAGCCCAGCACAACCAAAGCTTCAACTTTTGGGTAAACCGATCACTCATTCCATGTCTTTCAAATATCTTGGGGTCTGGTTCGATTCCAAATGCACCTGGAGATCCCACATTGAGTATCTGAGACGAAAATGCCAACAAAGGATCAATTTTCTCCGAACAATTACCGGAACGTGGTGGGGAGCTCATCCGCAAGATCTTCTAACGTTGTACCGGACAACGATTTTATCGGTTTTAGAGTACGGTAGTTTTTGCTTCCAGTCGGCGGCTAAAACTCACATCATCAAACTGGAACGTATCCAGTATCGTTGTCTTCGTATCGCGTTAGGATGCATGCACTCGACTCATACGATGAGTCTCGAAGTGTTGGCGGGCATGTTGCCACTATCGGATCGGTTTTCGGAATTGTCCCTCAGGCTCCTCACCCGTTGTGAAGTTATGAACCCACTGGTAATCGAAAACTTTGAGAAGCTTCTTGAGCTAAACCCTCAAACTCGTTTTATGTCATTGTACTACGTGTACATAACTCAGGATGTCAGCCCTTCACAGCATAATCCTCATCGTGTATGCTTCTCCGACTTCGGCAATTCAGTTAGTTTTGATTTATCCATGACGCGGGAGATTCGTGGGATCCCAGAACATCATCGTTCCATGATTGTTCCGTCAATTTACGCTGCAAAGTTTGGCCAAGTTGATTCCGCAAGATCGTTCTTCACAGATGGATCACTAATAGAGTCGTCCGCTGGTTTTGGTATTTTTAACGAATTTCATAGCGCCTCTCGAATGCTTCAAGCTCCTTGTTCCGTATATGTGGCTGAGCTGGCGGCAATACATTATACGCTAGAAACGATCGCCTCACTTGCACCAGATCATTATTTTATTTTTACGGATAGTCTCAGTTCTGTCGAGGCTATTCGATCCATGAGGCCGGTAAAGCACTCCTCGTATTTTCTCATGAAAATACGAGAGCTTCTGAGTGCTTTATCTTTAAGATCTTTTGTCATCACCTTTGCATGGGTCCCATCTCATTGCTCGATTCCGGGCAATGAGAAGGCGGACTCACTTGCTAAGGTGGGCGCTATGCAAGGCGATATTTACGATCGACAAATCGCCTACAATGAATTTTTCTTCATTTATCGTCAACAGTCGCTCGCCAGCTGGCAAAATAAATGGAGTGAAGGAAGTTTGGGACGATGGCTATTCTCGATCATCCCTAAGGTGTCGAAGAGTCCTTGGTTCAAGGGGTTGGATGTGGGTCGAGACTTCATTCGTCTGATGTCTCGCCTCATGTCCAATCACTATTCGTTAAACGCTCACTTGTTTCGTGTTGGGCTGGGAGACAGCAATCTCTGTGAATGTGGACAAGGTTACCAAGACGCCGATCACATCCTTTGGTCTTGTGCTGAGCATCGTGGAGTCAGATCTGAGCTATGCGATTCCCTTTGGGCTCGAGGTAGACAACCTAATGTTCCAGTTCGGGATATTTTGGCTAGACGTGATCTGGAGTTTATGAAACTCATATATGTTTACTTTAAGAATACTAACCTTAGATTGTAAGTTTGATTAACCTTGTGTTTAGTTTGTGTATTGTGCGTGTAGTTTTTTTTTTTTAATGTTTGTCTTCAAGATGAATAGAAATAAGTTCATGTTTTAGGATAAATTAAATATTTGTATAATAAATCATATTTCAAACCTCCTTCTCCCTTTCCCCATCCAAAAAATTGTAAATCTCCACTAACCTCGAGACGACCGCGAGTAATCGGTTCAATTCCTTTAACTCTAGATTTAAGACATGAATCATGTATAATGCAAATGATAACTCGGCTCTGTAAAGTTTATTCGATTGAGCCTGTACAAATAAATTAATAAAAAAAAAAAAAAAAAAATTTGTGACGCAAACAGATGGGCACAGTTTAAAACTATTTGAGATAGAAGAGTGTGTGAATGATGAGAATACTGTTTATTTAGTTTGCCGAAAATGGAAAATAAAAGGTTACGTAGAACACTATGTGGTAAACGAAGCAATAGAAAGAGAGAAGACAATGTTATTAGTTAGCATAGAAGACTTAGATGGTCCACCATTCAGTTTACATGATGTCAATAACCAATTTGTATTTAGGAATAAGTATACGTTTGTCAAGTAGAGTTAAAAATATTTGTCTAGGAGATAAAATAAAATAAATGTAATAATTAGGGTAAATGACAGCTTCGGCAATACCTTTACATACTATCGTGAGGGGGGTAAACAAAGTCGTTGAGTGTTCAAATTTGACCAGTCGATGCTCTGAGACATGATGTATCATTATGCAAAAAAATGGGTGCTCAAGGACTTCATTTACAGGGGGGACGATAATAGGTAAAGGTATTGTCAAAACCGTCGTTTACCCTATGTAATTAGGTGAATAAACACTATACTTAAAAATCCAAAATCACATTTTTAGTACAGCAGCTTATTCTATTCACTAGTAAGGTGAGGTAACTAGTGAAGTGATCCTAGTCACCTCGTGGAGTATCACGCCACCACGCGATAACTATTGTCACTTCACTCACTTATATTCACTCAATATAATAAATATAATAAATAATTGCTTGGTTTAACGGCTTTCTCAGTCTTAATCTCACTCTAAAGGCTACGATTTAATCTGCGATTAGGTTTTGGTTCATGGTCCATGGCCGAAACGGCGGGCAGTTTAAATCGTTGTCGTTAGAGAGAGATTAAGACTTAGAAAGCCGTTAAACTAAGCAAATCACTCAAGTACTAATCGTCACCATCACTAATATAGTAATTTATCAACTCAAACTATATTATTCATTCATATACGTTATGAGTTTCATACGAAATGACAAATGAAATTGTTCGTAATATCCAATGATAGCTATCGTTCGTTTGTATTGAGATTCATAGTTATATGCATGAAAAATCATACGATGGCTGATTGAAAAAAAAACCTGCCAGTTCTTCATAGTTCGGTCGTATGAAATTCAATATAAAATCTTGTCGCAAAAAATCATACGATATTTCTATGAAATTCGTTTGATTAATAATCTCAGTGTAGTGGTTATGATCTTCCGGATTTCTTGTGTGTACATAGTTTGAGTGCAAATTACTTCAGATCAGTGGAAAATCATACAATATGACAATTACCGATGGAAATTGGCAAGATGTTGAATGAAAAATGCTTTAATTTTCGTTGTGAAAAATTCTTATTCTGATGTAAACAAACGGTTTGGTTGACGTTTCCTCTTCAACTCGCGGGGCGCACTCTACGTTGGTGGTGCATTAAAAAGGTCTATCGACCGGTTCTATTTTTCCGTCCCGAGGAGTGCACCCTTGTTTGAAGGGTTTAAATCTTCAAACAAATTGTGTTTTATTGTAATGTCTCACAGTTTGCTATGGTTAATTGCAGGGATTTATGTTCAATTACCTGTGCGAAAACCTTATCACCCACGTGTATTCCACGTAAACCTCGAATGCACTTTTTTTTAGTTTCTATCTATATAATAGTTTTAAATTTTAAATCGCACTTTTACATTATTATTACTTACTTACTAAGCATCGTAAAATTTCCAGAAGAATTACAAAACTCGTTAACTTTTTCTACCACCGTTTCCTACTAATCTCTGCTCTAACCCGATCTAGCCCTTTACGCAGTTTGAACCAATAAGTACCCAATTGGGGAGTCTCTCTCATCTCGACTCGTGAACGAACCCGAAGTCTACCTTGTTGACGTTCGGTTCCCATTATCGCACCCCAAGTAACACATAAAACATCTTCTTGAAAAATAATTAGAACGGATTGTTATATAAATGTATTATAAGTGATGCAGAAAACATCCCTCGTTATATATGAGGTGTATAGATGTTTTCTTCATACTTCCTAGATTCAACATTTTCCAAAATAGTTTTCTTTTGGTTTTATATTTAAATGTTTTTTAAACGTGCATCTTACTGTCTTAATACCACTATAAAACTTGTCGTATACAAAATCAATCTTAGTTGAATTTATAAAGTTCTTGAAGAGATTCTGAACTTTCCAGATTGTCGTAAACATTGACGGCGCCATTGAGCCGGACTGTCTCTTCACGCAGTGATTGACAATTTCTTATGAGGTATTCGGAGGTTTGTTATAAAGAAAGTTGAAAACACTTGCTTATGACATCTCATAAATTAATACAACTGAAAATGTGCAGGTTGTCTTATAAGGAGTTGAAAATACTTTAAAATAACACTCTGGCAATTAGATGTACGCTTTGCTGCTAACAAAACATCTTTATGACGGATCGGAAGTGTGTTGAACGAGAATATAATTTTCATGCTATTGGCAAGAACATGATAGATACTTATAACCAACCTCTCATCAAGCGGAGTTGGTCTAGTTAGGAAGCAATAAGTCTACCACGCCAAGGACCAGTGATCGAATCCCATGCTTAAGTTTTTTTTATTGCTTTTTTTGCCGCTGGTTTTTATGATGTTTCCAAAAACATGTTATAAGACCAGTATTTAGTTGTATAAGCTCCGCGTCTTGCGCTTTTGAGGTTATATAAATGTATTAAATGACGTATATTACAATACTATTGATTCTTTACGTAAGTCATTAAAAAGTATTTTCAACTTCTTTATGACAAGCCGTGTTGCTTGGGACACATTCGGACGAGTCTATCCGGTGGCATAAACTCTACCTACCAATCGTCATATGAATTCCTCGTTTGACCTTCTTTGTCGGTTTGAATCCAGAGACGTGGAACGCGCTTCGCTCATGTGAAAATAGTAATTTAATGGGGTTGTGTAGGAGTGTATTTAACTTGTTGTTTTTAATACTTGTAACCTTGTTACAAGGTTAGTATTAAGGTGATATTTATTAATTATGTGTTAATTATTGGGTAATCATCATATTTACTGTAGTTACTAAAACAAAACAAACATAAAGGTGGGTGGACCTATGTGAATCTACATTAAAAAAACTTTAAATTGCCGTTCTAAGATCACGAATAGCTTATTTGGTTGTGGAGTAATCTCTTCTGAAAGTTGCAATTTTTAAAAAAATCTCGAAAATCCTGGATTCCGAGAGGGATTTAGGCACTTCAGAGTAAAAAAAAAGTGTTTGTTCAGAATACCAAAATAAGCGTTTTGGCCAAGTTTGGCTCAAATCGGTGACATCGACCACAACTTTTTTTAAATTCTGTACCCACTTGAGCTGAAATGACCCATATACCAATAAACTCATCTCAGCGGGATTGGAAATGTTTCTGTATGTGTGTATATGTGTATGTTTTATGTATATATGTATTAGACTGATGCAAAATTTGACTTTTTCGCTCCACAGTGCTTAAATGGTTTCAAATCGGGTCGTGATTAGCCTCCAAAAGTTACAACTCATTTGGTTAGAAACAGACTTCGCACAAACCATTTGAAGTTTTCATGTAAATTACTATGGGAAATCTCAACTTTTTGTTCATTGCCTTCTAGTATTTTTCCATACTGAGCTGCGAAACAGTTCGATAGCTATTCTTATAGAAAATTTTCTCAGCTACAACTTTGCTGAAGATTGTTTCTATGTAAATCGAGACAGGAAATAGTTATTAATTATTTAAGAGATTGGTAAACTTATGACATGATCAAGCAGCTGCTATGTAGGCAACACTGTATTTTGCAGTGTGACATAGTAGCCATAATTTTTGTGTCCTATTCAACGCCCCAGAAACACCAATGTTGCCTGCTGAGCAGTTGATTGAGCATGAGCATAAGACATCAGTGCATTGAACCATTAATAACTTTCGATCCTTGCATTTAATCAAAAAGTGGTCTTTAGCAAAGTTGTAGCTGGAAAAATTTCCTACAAGAACAGTTGAAAGCTTTTGAAGCAGACCGATATGGTGAATTATTAGATAGACATGAACAAAAATCTTGGTTTTACCATAGTAATTCCCATACAAACTTCAAATGGTTTGTGCCATTTCAGTTTCTCACCAAATGGGTTCAAATTTTGAGAGGTTGGTCAGGATCCGATTTGGAATCGTTTAAGTATTGTGGAGCGAAAATTTCAAATTTTGCATCACTCTAATATGTATGTATGTATGTATATATGTATGTTTGTATGTATGTATGTATGTATGTATGTATGTATGTATTATGCACAGAAAAATTCTGAATTTTAACTATCGCGTAAAATCTCCCTTCGTTTAATTTTGAGCTATACTTGGCATAAACAGCGAAATTGTCTACAAGCTTGCATACAATACTGCAAATTTTTGCGATATTGCGCTTAAATTTACACGAAATATTGCGAAAATTTATGCCAAATCTAGCGTTAATTTTATGTGCGCTATATCTCGCAGAAATGTTCATGAATTTTTCTAACGGTGTGTATGTAAGTTCGTATGAGTATAACTCACTCCATTTTCGCAGATATGGTTGGACCAATTTGAGTGGAACAAGTTCCAGAAGATGTGTTTCAGATCCCCATACACAGAAAAAAATTCTGAATTTTAACTATCGCGTAAAATCTCCATTCGTTTAATTTTGAGCTATACTTGGCATAAACAGTGAAATCGTTTACAAGCTTGCATACAATATTGCTAATTTATGCGATATTGCGCTTAAATTTACACGAAATATCGTGTAAATTTATGCCAAATCAAGCGTTAATTTTATGTGCGCTACATCTCGCAGAAATTCACATGAATTTTTCAAACGGTGTAGAACACTATTGATTTATTTTTCCCGATCGGAATTATGGTTCCGAAGATATGAACAAAAATGTGAATTCCAGCTTCCACTGGGGAATTTGCCAAATATTGATATATCAAAAACTCATCATGCCTAGATAACATTAGAATTTTACTCTAAGGTCAATGGTGGACAGATTCTGACTTGCGCCGAAATGCTCAACATAATGATTAGTGCAAGTATTTATAGTGATTTTCCTTAACTTATAGATTATATTATTCTTTGAAAAAGTTCGTTATGGGGTTTCCTCTTGAGTTCCCTTTGATTTTTCTCGATTTTTTCCACATTTTTACGACTCTTATTCAGGAACAAATCGGCGAAAATGGCTGCTTCGTTCAGCACTAAAACTGCATCCGGGGGTGGATGTTCTTTAATAAAAATATGGAATAAGATGGAAACACATTGTCCGTTTCATTCATTTTTTCAGTGACAGTGACTATAGACAGTCAAGGTTTCCAAACAAATCGTCAAATCGTATGAAAAAGGTTCGTTTTGGATAGAACAGGGCAGCACTTTGGCAGGTCTATAACTATGACCGTCTATAACAGTGACAGCTCGTTCGTGTGGTGGATTTGAAAATTAAATAAATTTTAAAATTTTGCCTTGATTACTAAAGTCTGAAAATATCTGGGGAAAAAAAATTTAAAAGTAAATGTCTGCAACGATAAAAATGTCTGTGAAAAAAAATAAAAGCCTGTAAATTCACAGACATGTCTGTAAATCTGGCATCTCTTATCTCTCAGCCCATTTTGTGGTACAACCATGTGTTTCAGGATACTGTTCCGTGTAAAGAAAAACAATAACTTGGATGAACTTACTATCTTTCGCATCGTTTTTTCGAATGGTCGTGCATTAGAGGTTGTTGCAAAATGAATCGAAATTCTCAAATATATCTTCAACGCAAAACTTAACATAACAAAGCTTGTATGCGTATCTGCCAAATTTTCAAATAACCTCAGTGACTGTACATTCAAGGCTCGTCTTCAGCCTAGTCCATATAGGTTACAGGTAAGCTAAATCCACAAAACATACCCTGTCCATTATCCCCAATTCTTCTCTCCGTATGTACACAACCTGGAATACCGGAATTAATATTCCATACCACAAAAAGCAAAGTAGCTTACCTGTACAATGGGATACCGGCATCGTCTTTGAACCAGAGCACCATGTAGACCTTATCTCTGGACGGGGCCGATAATGGGCACGGCAGGGAGATTCGCCTTCCTTCCACCGCCTGGATTTCCGATGACTGAGGAAACTGTGCACTGGGAACTGTGAAAAATGTTGGAGAGATAGGAAGAAAAAAATGCGATATAGATTGCTGTTTTAGGTTGCTTTCGATTGGGTTGGGCACTGGGACAGACGGGCAGAATGATGGAATGGATCGAAGGATTCGTTGAAGTAAAGGCTAAGTTGGAATTTTAAATCAACATATCAACTTTGACTGGATGAGAATTTTTCACTATGGGGTTTCTTTCTGCAGTATTTGTAATGCCGTTCAAAGAGTTGGATTCTGTTTAGTTTGGTTTGCTTGAGATACAGTTGTTTTGATCGGAGAAAAGCAAAATACTTGATTGGATTAGAATGGTCGGCGGATGGGAATAAATCGTGCTTTTGGACCGTTTGATGGACACGGAACTCGATATGTCGTTAAAGAATATCAAAGAAATTTGCATTTACAGGACAAGAATAGTATTTTCTGCATACATACATTATACCTTTAAATAGAAGACGCATCTTAAATTTTCGGTGTGCTTTGCTTATTTCATTTATAAAGCCTCAAGTTGTATTGAAATACTATACAATATGAGGAACCTTTACTCAACCTCTATACAAGCAAATCTGGCGAAATTAGTCAGCTACTTATGGCTGTTGGGATGGTTGTGGCAAGCTCTTATTGTATATCCATTTACGCTTCTATACAGCTGTTATTCTGCTGTTTAGTTGTGTGTGAACTTGAAAGGTGCTTATTCCACCATTTCCCGATTATCCAATAATACCTACACAGCTTGATCTTGAAGCCGGGTATATTGTTTGCTTTTTATATGATGGGGGCATTTATTGAATTTATTTTACTGCGAATCAAATTACTCTAAATTAGTAATAAGCACACACACCACCAAATTATTACCCTGCACCGAAACCTGGACTCGAACTCGAGAGGACCGCATTGGCAAACCTTTACACTATCAACTTCAACACTTTGAACTGACGTAAACACATCTACATGCCTTTCTACAACAAGATCGCTGAGTAGAGGCTTTATAGTAGTGCACATAGATCACTTTTCTCAACTAGTTGGTTCAGCTTTGTACAGGAGCGGAGTAAAAGCTGTAAAATTGCACAGGTCTAAAAATAAACCTAGGGGACTTTCAAAAAGGGTTCCAAAGTAGCGCTAATACAGTTTATGTAGCTGAGTACAGGTAGTGTAGTTGTTGAAATAACACTTTGGATGTTTATGTTATTCAGCAAAAGTGGTTGGTTGTGTAGAAGCCATCTAGTGAGTAATATATTCTCTTTATTCGCTTTATTTTGCAGCTACAAGGTGTAAGTTGATAAATATTTGCATAGAAGTGACATTAGCGTTTATTGGCTGCTGTTATTCAGTATGACTGACAAATTGAATAATGGTTGTGAAAAAGTTGAATAAACGCTCTAGAAAACTATTTTGCTAGCTTCTGCTTGTAGCTGTATCTGCAGCTTTTTTTCAGCTACTTTACAGCACAATGCTGGAAAAGGGGGTTTATAAAGCTGAAAATGTTAGATGGGTGACGTGTAGGAACTGGAAATCCATGTCTGACACCATTTTGAAATCCAAGATGGCGGCTTTCGGTTACAGACAAATTATGAAATACTGTCAAATACCTCACAATATGGGTATTTTTAGAATCGGGGTGACGTGTAGGAACCAAAAATCGATGTTTGACGAAAATTTGAAATCCATGATGGCTGCTTGCGGTTAGAAAAAAAGTAGAAGGGTCTGTGCCTAGGGGCACGAACGGAAGCTTGACGTAGGACCGCTAGTGGACGGAACAAATGTAAACATTTAGTTCTTTTAATTGATCAATCATCAATCATTTTAACTCTTTCCGTGTTTTATTTGTAAGCGTATCAAATTAGTAGTATTTATTTCAAAGAGAAAGTTCATGAAGAGAATTCAAGGGGCTGTCAACAACTTGAGTATTTTCGATTCATCTACCCGACTTTAAAAGGTGTATTTTGAATTTTTGTTATTTGCGCATTTTGGTATTAAAGAGTATTCAATTAACCCCTCACAGGATTTCCTTCCGAATTATATGAATGGGGCGGGGCGGAAAGTATCGTTTGTGCAGAATATGTAAAAAAGGAGGAACTTCGAGAGATTGCAATCGTGAGAGCTAATTTTCTCACAAATTTGATTTTATTGGCTTTCTGGGGACTGAATATACACCCAAAGCGAATTATTCCCACTTCTCTCAAATTCTATATGGATTTTTAACACTTCCTACTAGCGTGTTCTGGAAAATGGTCGGACGATGATTAATCTCACCAATACATACGGGCCTACAATTCCACACCTTCTATAGAGACCAGGTTGAGCCTTGATAGCTAGCTGCTTGCGGAACTGATTACCTTGACAAATGTCCAAATAATACTGTTAACAAATGTATGGTGGTCCTGAAAAGGACCGTTTTGTAGTGATGGTTGAGTTATGCTGAGCTGAGCACGACGAGCTACTGATTCCGATCCTAGCCTAGCGGTGGGACCTATTCCTCCTTCTCTATGGTTGCTCATATGAGCTCTGCAGCTCGCTGCTTGCAGGCAGCCTTTCGTTGTTGTTGTTGTTGATGTTGGTGAAAGCACTCTTGCTGCTGCTGCTACTACTGCTGCTGCTGGACTGGACACCACCACTTACGGTGATTGAATGAGCACCGTTCAGTGGGACCGCATCGAATATGATTTTAAAGTCTGTGTTAGGGAATGCACTGTTTTCAGACATTCGGTGATAATTTTGATCACCATTGCAACAGTTCGACATTTGGTATTTTTCAATAGTTACCTATTGAAAATTAACTAAGTGTTTATTTTAGCAGATTGGTAGATAAATTTTCAATCGTTTGGCTTGTTTAGAATTAAAATCTATCTGCTATTGGTCGAAATCTGACCTCTTTTCGTAATGCTGTGCATTTTGGTTTTTTGAAATTGCGTGGATTCTATAGATCCTGTGGAGATCTATCTAGCCCTGATGTATGTGTTGGTTGAGGGAAAAATGTAAACTTTGCGGGAGACGATGTCTTAACACTCGAAAGCAATTTTGTGAAATATGAAGTAAAACAAATCCTAGCTAGTTCTGCATGATGATTTTGTTTGATTTTATTTATTTGTAAAGTCGCCGGGAAATACCAGTTGGCGATTTGTTTTTAATGATTACTCCTTACTTGAAAACAGGCAAAAACTCACAAACAGGCTGCTTTTTCATGGTATACAGTGTGATAATTCAATAATCAATAAATTATCTCAACATTTAGTGGCAAACGATTCATAAATTTTGGTAACATACAAAAAATGCTATAATCCACATTAAATTTCATATGTAAGCGCAGATTGAAACAATCTTTTCGACGTCACTACAAGGGTGATTGATTAAACGAAAGAAACGAATCGTGCAGAATGAAAGCCGAGGAAAAACTAATTGCACCAATATATTCAGGCCTACAATTCCACACCTTCTATAGACAGGTTGAGCCTTGCTAGCTAGCTACTTGCGGGAACTGATGACCTTGACCAATGTCCAAATAATACTCTTGAACAAGTTTTTGGTGGCCCTGAAAAGGACCGTATGGTAGTGATGGTTGAGTAATTCTGAGCTGGGTGTTCAACACGGATGAGGCTGTCGAGCTGTATGTCGTAACACGCTTGGCATAGATGACCGACCCGCAGCGACTCACGAAGAGCTACTGATTCCGATCCATAGCATAGCGGTGCAGCTTCTTCCTCCTTTGATGGTTGCTTAAGTGGGCTCTGCAGCTCGCTGCATGCATGCAGCCTTTCGTTGTTACTGAAGAACAATTTTCAACGCCACACGCCGAAAGCACTGCTACTGCTGCTACTAATTTCGACGACCGAACACCACCACACAGTGGTGTGGTCGTTAGGAGCGTGTGGTTCTGAGTATGGCGATGAGTGTGCAAAATATTACGCAATTCTATCCTCCCTATTTGCACGCGCCCGAGGATCGGAGGCGAATGCCACTTCGACTTGTTTCGTCTACTTACTATTCTCTGACGACTGTGCTGGGGAAGCAGCATATGCATGTAGGTAATTGGTGGATTTATTAGTTAATTCGACGCTTTTGGACAATGCTGGACATTTGCCAGTTTTTCAATAGTTTCTTGTTGAAAATCAACACGACCGTAGATTTGACGAAGGATTACGAAAGGTAGTTTTGATGTCTCGGATACAAGCTCTTACTTGAACGCTTTAGTTAACTTTGGTTAGACCGGTGGGTTGGAAGCTTGGAAGCCAGTTTAGAAAAATGCTGTGGAATTTTTTCCTCGATGTTCTTGGAGATTATAGCGGTGTGGAAAAGAAATATGTATTAAGGAAAACATATCAATCACAGAAACTGAGCATACCGGACGGAACCTACGTTTAGATCAAGAGCGAAAATTGATTGGAGAATTTCTTTGCTTCATATAAATTCGAGTGTTTTTGCTTTTACTAGCGCCCTAGCGAAAGCCTTACCTTAATTTGTAGTGTTTATGGCTTATTGACATGGTCATGTGGTATTCGGTAGATAGATCAGTTATGGAAGATTATGCACGAGTACGGATTTCTGGATAAACTGATGCATCGTCAAGGCGACGATGGATCAAATGATGTGCGTTGTTCGAGTATCGGGGACACACTCGAGTCCCTTTGAATCTCGAAGGGGGTTACGGCAAGGTGATGGACTTTCGTATCTGCTATTCAACATCGCGTTAGAAGGTGTGATCAGAAGAGCTGGGAAAGACACGAGTGGCACGATCTTCAGGAAGTCCATCCAGCTTCTTGGCTTCGCCGATGACATTGACATCATGGCACGGAAGTTTGCCGGATTAGCGCTGGCACTCTGGCTCCCGGACGGTTATACGTGTGTGATTGGTTGTTTTCTCGCTTTCCGAGAAGTTTTAGAATCGAGAAAGAAAACATGATTCATCATGTTTGCAAGCAACAGAAGATTTGACGCTATCTGCGTTGTTTGATTTTTTCTCCCGGATCAGAAATTTGTGGCATCGCGAGTGATAATTTTAATTTTAGTTTACTTACGCGGTGATGACGTTGGCTCACTCGCAACTATTTTTGAAAAAAAAAAAAAAATAATTGTGTCCGATCGAAAGTGTACCAAAAGTGCTCCTAACGTGTTTCGCAGTTGGATGTGGTGAAATTCGTGCATTCCCGGTTTATTGTGGAAATTTCGTATCACAAAATTGCCCACCGATTCCTTTTTTTGCCGTTCGACGACGACGGGTGTGCTTTCGCGAGAGTGACGTTTATTGGATCCGTTTCTTGGCACGGATGTTTTTTGACGTAGGACTACGTCTGTGATTTCTATATGGGGGTACACTTTGTGAAAACCGAAAATGGAACATGTAACGTAAATTCCCAAACAGGGACGCAGCGACAGAGCGCCAATCGAACACACGACACATTTTTGCTTTGACTTCGTTCACATTCTGATTTCGACCAAGTTCCCTTCGCCGATTTCAGCTGTGAACGATTGCAAAAACAGCAAACTGATCGCAGTCACTTTGGTGCTTTGTGCTGCTTCTAACTTGGGCAGTAAAAAATAAAGTAGGGGTTATTTTCCAAGAGTCGAAGTGACTTTTTTCACTAGTGAAGTGAGAAAAGACACGTCGTGGTGACGTTACTCTCCATTTGATTTCCACAGAGAGTCACGTCACCACGACGTGACTTCTCTCACTTCACTAGTGACAAAAGTCACATCGATTCTCGCTATCGCTCATTCTGGAATTTCAATATGCAGGAATATGGGAAAATCGGCTTCTATGCAGCAGCTGTGGCATGCACAGCGCAAACAACCAAAACAAGCTAGAATGAAACATTGAAACGTCCGTCGCTGCTGTCAGAGATGCCAGATTCACAGACATGTCTGTGAATTCACAGACTTTTATTTTTTTCACAGACTTTTTTTTCGTTACAGACATTTACAGACTTTTTAGTTTTTTCACAGATATTTACAGACTTTTGAAATGAAGGGAAAAATTTAAAATTTAGTTACCTTTTTATTAATAGCTTTGAACGTATACGCGTAAATGGATGCATTCCCAACTCCAATTAGGTTTAATTCGTTAAAAGCAGGTCTGTTTTTTCCCATACCGTTTTAACCGCTTTACTACCAATCCCCAGAGCCAAAACATTAAAATTTGAAAGAGAAAATTCACTCTCAATATCTCAACATTCCATGTACTTTGATGACACTCTGTAACATTTGGTGGGGGAGGAAGGACTAACATTTGAAGTCCCTCCCATTTAGCATATTCTGCATAAAAAATACATACAAATTCAGCCTGTAAGAAAATACTATTTATCAAAAATTTCTAGGAAAAAAAAACTAAACGTTAATGAATGATTTTTGACTTATTTTCACCATAATATGCATCCAAAGCGTTCCATCCACTTTTCCAAATTTCTAACTTACTATCAATGAAACAGCGCCATCAATGATAAAAAATAGCCATGACTTGGTGAAAACTATTTTTGTAGTTCTTTAAGAAATCTATTCCAACTCTTTTTTTATATGAACTTAGTGGCCCTGAAAAGGGCCGGTTTGGTAAGATTTTCGACGGGGAAATTAAGCGCGTTCACCACGGATACGAAGAGCCAGCTGGATGTCCTTTGGCATGATTGTGACACGCTTGGCGTGGATGGCACACAGGCTGGTATCTTCGAACAGACCGACCAGATAAGCCTCGCTAGCTTCCTGTAGAGCCATAACAGCTGAGCTCTGGAAGCGCAGATCGGTCTTGAAGTCCTGGGCAATTTCACGGACCAGACGCTGGAAAGGCAACTTGCGGATCAGCAGTTCGGTCGATTTCTGATAACGACGGATCTCACGCAGGGCGACAGTGCCTGGCCGGAAGCGATGAGGCTTCTTTACTCCTCCGGTGGCTGGAGCGCTTTTGCGAGCGGCCTTCGTTGCCAACTGCTTGCGAGGAGCCTTTCCTCCAGTGGACTTGCGAGCGGTCTGCTTGGTGCGAGCCATTTTCCATTATCCGATGTTTTCACGTTGAAAGCTAACTGTGGAATAAAAAATAAAAACGACTTCCATTCTGTTTTATAACATGCGTTTGCTGTGATCAACCAATCAGAAACGATGAAAGAACAAGAATACAACAACTAACAAGAAGAATTTAACCCTCGAGTAGGTATAAAAAAGCCGAAATTTGGAATTTTTGTTCACTTTCGTCTCATCCTTCATCAACAATAAACAAACCATCTCCCCCAATGACTGGACGCGGCAAGGGAGGAAAAGGACTCGGCAAAGGAGGAGCAAAGCGTCATCGAAAAGTGCTGCGTGACAACATTCAGGGTATTACTAAACCTGCAATCCGTCGTCTGGCTCGTCGTGGTGGAGTCAAGCGAATTTCTGGGCTTATTTACGAGGAAACTAGAGGTGTGTTGAAGGTATTTTTGGAGAACGTTATCCGTGATGCTGTTACTTACACCGAACACGCTAAGAGGAAGACGGTCACCGCGATGGATGTCGTTTACGCTCTGAAGCGACAGGGACGCACTCTGTACGGTTTCGGAGGATAAATTACCCTAATAAAAATTAACCATAAACGAACGATAACCCAAATAATTGAACTTTTCCACAAATGGTTTGGACGATACCCAGAACACGTCGTTAAGCAAAATAACCATAACAATTTTATTAGGGTAGCATCATCGACTCAGACTAAAAAACCGGCCCTTTTCAGGGCCATCAAATGAATTAAAAAGGTGATTTTGATTAACTTCCTTGTCGGGATTTCAAAGGTGGTAGGGATGTGATCGAATGATGATTTTTTTCAGTTGAAGATTATTAGATTTAACCTAAGTTGGTTGTTACTGGTATGAGATCTACCACTGCTAATCCAGTACCGACAATCATTTGCATTCATTTGTTGTGTTGGGGTAAGTAGTGCGTTTCCAGTGTTCCAGTCGAAATACAAAATAATCAATAAAAACCGCCTCGGTTGTACGCGCCTTGGTCTTGGTTGGTTAATCTGAGGGCAATCATAGAGAATAATCAGAGAACCCAACTAAAATTTCTATTCCTACACAAAACACAAACTCCTGCTGCAGTTAACAAAAATATTTATTATATCATACCACGTTGTCCTACGTCATCATTTCGTACAACCCCATTGGGTTGTCCCTTGTAGTTTTTTTGTAACTAGCGTAAGTGTGCCTGCGATTGCCTCTTGGGAGGCCGGTTCACCGTGTTTGGATTTCACGCTTTCATCGTGTAGTTCTATCGAGAGTCTCATCACCGTGATCGAGTTTGAACACGGTCCGGTTGGCAAATTAGCCGGGCAAAGTGCTGATAATGTGTCCGTCGCGAGTTTTGGTGGTGATTCAGTGGTCAACGTTACCGTGAATCAGCGAGTTTACGGCTTACAAAAGTGATCGTCTGCTGGTCAGTGTAATGCCGCGGATACACTTGTATGGTAAACTTTAAACATGAGCATTATTTATATAATAAATTATGAACACATCCCTGGTTTGGTTCTGATTTCAGCGTTGGTCGCGAGTTGATTGGGCCGGTGAGGAGCTGCCGTCGCGAGTGATTGGTGATGGAAAGTTGATGCAGTCCTTTTTTCTCTGTTGAGATCCCTCTAGAGTTTATTTCGTGGTTGATAGGGTTTGCTCTGCTGTGTGAGAACCAAAAGGCGAGAGTGCTGTTTTTAACAGCGGTTGAAGAAGTAGCGGCAGCATATCTATTGGAGCTCTTCGAAATCATCGTTATGTCATGGATTCCTTTGCAACATATCGGATGAGATCTTTCCTTTATTTTTCTCGTAATTCCATTTTATTGTTAGTCATGTTACATCACACTTAACATTTACATCCTTACATTATTAGTAATTAGAGATAAACATATATATTTGCTTAATATAACCTTGAAATTTCAGTGTTAAATCCACTTGATATTGTGAGCTGAGGAAACATAGAGCTGCATCTTATTATATTTAAAATAATTATTTTTTTCATTGCAGAATATCAAATATTTTATCTATATAATTTATATTCATTATGTCATATTTAATGTTTTGATATATTTCATTTCACG
Organism: Ochlerotatus camptorhynchus; assembly: GCF_037179485.1. Classification (NCBI taxonomy): domain Eukaryota; kingdom Metazoa; phylum Arthropoda; class Insecta; order Diptera; family Culicidae; genus Ochlerotatus; species Ochlerotatus camptorhynchus. The sequence continues at coordinate 2,119,346 of NW_027040773.1, forward strand.
ACTACATATATTTTCATTATATAAATAAATACTGGGTTGGGAGGGAGCATCAGGGTATCATTTGACCTGGGACTGGACGATGGAGTGGTATGACAACCGGAGTCTAGGAGGGAATAAACACTATCATTTTCTTTATCCTACCGATTCGATTGTGGTGGTGTGAATTCTACTTCAACAGTTTCAGTGAGATTGACGCGCCCTTCTTTACAAATCATCCTGTAGGAAGCTTAATAAGTATTGCGAATTGTGTTATTCGATTTGTTGGATCGTATCGTTGGAAGAAGATTCTTAAATTCCCCTGGATTTCGTGTAAGTGTCTCTGCTTACGGGTCCGCCCCTCCGTTTTTGGCCCTTCATACAGCGATATTGTGAATTCAGATCGGTAGCTCAAATTGATCTTGCTATTAAGTGGAGCTGCATACAAGACAAGATCTTTAAGGGGATGGTGGCTACCTTGCATACATACATACATACATACATGGTGGAAACGTTCATCAGACGGAAGGTTGAAGCTAGGCGGATTGGACTTGCCATCAACGCATCAAAGACAAAATACATGAAAGGAAGAGGTTCTAGGGAAGACAATGTTAGCCTCCCACCCCTAGTTCAGATTGACGGTGACGAAATCGAGGTGGTCGATGAGTTCGTGTATTTGGGCTCACTGGTGACCGCCGAAAATGATACCAGCATAGAAATTCAAAGACGCATTATGGCAGGGAGCCGTGCCTTCTTTGGACTCCGGAGGACGCTTCGGTCCAATAAAATTCACCGAAACACGAAGTTGACTGTCTACAAGACGCTGATTAGACCGGTGGTCCTCTACGGCCACGAGACCTGGAATATGCTCGTGGAGGACCAACGTTTTCGAACGGAAGGTGTTGCGTACCATCTACGGTGGAGTGCAGATGAATGACGGAACTTGGAGGAGACGAATGAACCACGAATTGCACCAGCTGCTGGGAGAACCATCCATCGTCCACATTGCAAAAATTGGGCGACTAGGGTGGGCTGGGCACTTCGTAAGAATGCCGCACGACGACCCAGTGAAAATGGTTCTAGAAAGCGACCCAAAAGGAACAAGAAGAAGAGGCGCACAGCGGGCAAGGTGGATCGACCAAGTAGAAAGCGACCTGCGGACCCTTCGTAGACTACGAGGCTGGCGAAGTGTGGCCATGGACCGAGTAGAGTGGAGACGACTTCTTCGGACAGCAGAGGACAACAAGGCCTTAGCCTGATTGGTAAGGTAAGTATGTGGTATTCGGTCATTGCGAGAATTTGTATGTGCCACTTCAATACTTGACGCATTTTACCACAAACGTTTTGTTGCTAGGTACATTATCTTCCTCCTTCTTCGACGAATGGACCGCTTTGTGGGCTGCAGCTCGCGCTTGCGGGCAGCCTTTCGTGGTGTACTGGAGAAAAATGTACAACGCCAGGCACCGAAAACACTGCTTCTGATACTGATGATGGCCCCTGGACACCACACGCGGTGATTAAATAAGCACCGTTCGGTGAGACCGGAGTGAATTCGATTTTTAAATCTGTGTGGGAAAGCGTTTTTCGCATTCAATCGAGGATAATTTTCATTATTGTAACAACAGTTGTACATTCGTGCAATTTTCAATAGTGACCTTTTGAAAATTGATAAAGTGTTCAGTTTAGCAAATTCGTAGATGACATTTCAATCGATTGCCTTGTTTAGAATTAATATCCATCCGCTATTGACAGAGTTATAAGTGGTCAAATCCTGACCAATTTTCGCTACGTGGTCGATTTTGTTTTTTTTTTATAAATTGCACCCCCAATATGAGGCCGAAAGACGTAATCCTACGTCAAAAACGTAAATGCAGTCAAATGCCCCAAAATAGATCGTTTTACCAAGCGTTGCTATGCAAAACATTTCTAATGTCGTTTTCGTTTTTGCTACACTACACCGGTGTAGTGTGAGCAGCAATAAGTGCGATTCATTAACAGCGCATCATCATTTGTTTGTAAACAAAGGTGCAACCGATAGCTACATCCTGCATTTTTCGGTGTTCGGCCAATGCTTCGAAGTGTCAGAATCCTAAAATGTTGTCCAAATCCGTGAGCCATGATTTTTTTTTTAACTTAAATCTTAATCATGTTGTCCAACCATTTGGCGCATGCCATTAGGCTGAATGGTAATTACGCCGAATAGTCAGTAGGTCGAATGGCCATCATGCCTAATTCCCTAGCAACTATATAAAAAACTTTCTAGGTTCAATCTAACAATTCAGCCTCGAGCCTGTCTAATAATTTACATGTAACTTAAATAAATTTTCAGAGTTTGTTGGAAATGCTATCTAAATAACATGAAGCTTAAGTGTGATAATTTATTAGCTAGAGAATGGTTTGAGGTTAGGTTGATAGTTCTGGTATAGTACGGCAGTATCAAAATGATTAGAAGTTTACCACACTTCTTTTCCTAATTCATACAGTGATGAGGAGATTTGTAGTATTTCTTCAAATCTACAGGCAAAAAAAAATGCGTGTCTGACTTGCTCATATACTGTCTGCTGCTGTGGAATAGATCTAGCTAAAGCACCACGTAGCCGAAAGCATTTCCAGTCGATGGTGGGTTATGATGCAATTCTTCTTTACCCAACTATTGTGTTGCTCCTCTCGTTTTGACCAACGTAGTCATCTCTGAGAGGATGCAGAAGGGTGGTTGTTGCGTGCTGTACCATCATTAGCAGTGTTGATGGTTAATCCCGCCTTGAGTTGTTACATTCAAAGTGTTTTTATGCTGCTTCATACGTGAAGTATACGAATAAATTTTCAGAGTTGGTTGGAAATGCTTTCTAACATGAAGCTTTGTTGTGATATGCAACAACCACCCTACTGCTTTTTCTATGAGATGACCTAAGCCTGAGCCTGAGCCTGAGCAGAAGTTATTTTTAAAGATAGTACAATTATTATTAAGCATGCAGTTGAATAAAATCGTCAAGAAGTCGTTTCTTCAATAGGCGATTGTTTGTTGGGTTTACATTACTCTCCTTGAGTTACCAAAGCGTTTCCATACACATCATATAAGAACCATAGATCTTGTTCTTGCATTATAATGTGAAACATTGTGATTCTCGCCACTTTCCAAAGAGCAGATTCTGTTCACTTTTCCGGTAGTTCCAGCAGTCTTACTCACTTGGTAGATACAGGTCGGACTCGATTAAAAGGGGTTCAATTATCCGAGGGTTCGATTATCCGAGGGTTCGATTATCCAGGGCTCGAGAAGACGGCTCGATTTTTATTTCTGTAGTATTGGAGTTGAGCAAGTAAAAACAAGAACCATAGGGTAATTGCAGCAACCATTGATGAATGTTATCCAATTTGAACCAATTTGTTCTTGGTGGAGATAAACAAAGTGGTATTGAAAAGTAAGATGACGAAGGCATCCTGAGGTGACCATGCCATACCATCCCAAACAGTGAAGGATCATAACAGGTGACTCATTGCATAGCTGAAGATTTTCAAAACAAAACTTGATCAACCAGACGCCTGATGGCCTTTGAAATTTTTTCGGAGCCTCCTTCCATTATGAGAGAATATCCGAAAGATGTGATTTTAATTGATGAACAGTTTGAAATCTTTAGTACAATAGTCTTAATACTATCGGTAGCAAAGAGCTATCTAGCTTGATCAAGATTTGAATACTGGACTTAGTCTCATGATCCTATGAACCAAGTGACGTTTTTAAATTAAAACATTTTCCCAGCATTTTTCCAGAAGAATTTTATTTAACTCTCTGGCACCTAAAGGCTGAGACTCTGCATCAGTGTCACGTTTTTTGATCCCAATGAATATATGAACAAACCTCTTATACTATGAATATTTTATTTGATTTTCATCATCCTGACAAAGTTTAGAGCTCGTAGCACCTTTTAATTTTTGCAACTTGGTCTATGCTATGCTGTGCTTTTCATCATCCCGAAAAATTATCTCTAGCCAAGCGATAAATATATGATACTGTGAATCAGAATAATAATTGGCATTGAACATTTGAAACGAAACATTTATCTTCTCGCACATTAGAGAGCGATTGAATTTATTAAAAAAATAAACTTACAATTCAAATCTGGAATGCATTCCGAATAGAATTCAAAACCCAAACTATATATTTCCATGGAACCAAATGTCACCGACGCGTGGCTAAATACTTTAAAAAGTCTTTGCTTTGCTCCCAGAAAGCAAACGAACAAAAAACATCAAAATATGCCAAGAAAAAAAGTAAACTTCCGTATCATGTCACATTGCTCAGAAGCTCTCTCGTTCCCATAACATCAAGATATCACACCACCGCCTCCGCCGTCAACGTTGGCATATCATATCGTCATGATTTCTCATATTCACGCAAATGATACGAGTTTTATAACTTATTTCGCAAGAAACCCCCGCCCCTCCCAAGGTGCGGAGGCTGTGTGCACACGAACGTCATGCTGGAACCACAGGATGATGAACTATGACAGTGCCAGTACCAGCCTGCCTGGGGGCCTGTGTGTGAAAGCTCGTTACGCTCGCCCATAAAGCTTTAAAGGATAAACTCCTTAATGAAACCATATCAGCATACACAGGCACACGAGCTGGATGCTTCGAATGAATGGCGGATGAGGGGGGTGGAGCGGGAAGAATGACAACAGCATCAAAGAAGGTTTTCCGCTGCGGCTGCAAGCATCGAGAGGTGGAGTGGGAGATGATATGAAAATTCAAGTTTTATTACGACGACGTTCCCAGGCTCGCCTGTACTCGACTGTGTCACTCTGGCTCCGTCGTCGTCATCGTCGTCGTCTTCGTTGGGTACGATGTGTCTGTTTTAAAATAAAAGAATAAAAATGAGGGTACAATTCCGTAGTCACGATTGCTTCAAGTCGTCGCTAACAAGTCAGTGTTCGGAGAAGCGGAGCAAGGCTGCGTACCTACATCATGAATTCAGTCGAGTACGGTAGGGATTGTGTCAAATGTGCGACTATGTGCGAAAGATAAGAAGTCGGAATTGTTTCTTCGTTGAGAGATGAGGGAGGAGGGTCCGGATGTATTTGCTTGCGAATGGGGTGGATTTTTTTTTCGATAAGTGGAAGTGATAAATAACATGTCTTGAAAGCAGTCGGCAGAGGTCAATTCTGGCCCTGCTAAACGTCATTTTCTAGGAAGATAGTTCAATGCAACATAGGTAGACATAGGGGAAATGGCTCCAATGTTGACCTATAGATCTAAGATTGGGCTCATCGCTAAAAATCTACTATTTATCAATTTTATCTACACACCGTTCGAAAAATTCATGTAAATTTATGCGAGATATAGTTAACACTAGATTTGGCATAAATTTACGCGATATTTCGTGTAAATTTAAGCGTAACAACACATAAATGAGCAATATTGTATGCAAGCTTGTAAACGATTTCACTTTTTATGCCAAGTATAGCTCAAAATTAAACGAAGGGAGATTTTACGCGATAGTCAAAATTCAGAATTTTTTCTGTGTATGAATGCGTCATTGGGACGGTACTAATGGATATTTTTGGTCGCTATTGAAAACTTAGAAATTTAGGCCGACATTGCATCATTCATTGAAGGATATTATACGGAAGTTCCATAATTTTTCTTTTTTCAAAGATCCTTATATGTTTTCAATTTTGTATTTTATTGTATTTATGGCAATAGATTTTTTTGTTATTGTATTTTATTTTATGGTAATTGCATGGTTAGTTTATTCCAGGCTATTATCTGAAAACGTTGCTAATTGGTGCGTTGTTACAACCACTACAACCACAGAGACCTCGACTATACCAACGCGCTCTTTGCAAGTGGTATTCAACTCTGCGCACTTTAATCTGTGCCAAAAGTGTTGTTCCGATCATTCCGAAGTAGGCCGAAGTGTATCAATCAAGGTGTCAACATTCCATGAGTTTGGCAACCCTGAAGTTATGCCGCGGATACACTTGGATGACAAACTATGGGCATGAGCATTATTTGTATAATAAATTATGAACCATCCATGGTCATACTTGTACAGTTTTTGTATAGTTGTTGCATAGAAAGAAGCTTATAAAATATTCCCAGGTTGCTTCTTAGCACTCTGAACACGATGCAACCGGTAAAATGTTTAACGAAAAATTGGTAATGTTAACACAATCATTTCTCAGCAATTTATCAATAGATTTTAAACCTATTAATACCGAATACATTTTTTAAATATTTAGTTTGAAGTGACCATAGATTTGAAATTCGTCAATTAATAGCTGAGCTATGATTTTTCAAACATTACAAGTTTGCCGTTACACATTTGACCAGAGGCATCGTATTCAAAGTGTTAAAAAGATTATAATAGAAGCTTTTTTTTGGAAGCTTACCCGTCGCTTCGCACTTCTAGCTCAAAAAACACGGATATGTCAGTAAATCCAATTAGCTACGTAGTAATGGAACAACTTTTCAAGGTTTATGGAACAAAATCAAAAAGCTAGTGTCCAAAACATGAACAGTATATGTTTAATTTATGGATCATGTCTATATTTTTAAGAACGCAAACTTGATGTTCTATGGATCACTTTCATTAGTTTAAGGTTCATTGCTGAATGTTTTATGGATCATTTGCAATATGTGCATGGGTAATTCTTACAATTTCAATGCTCATTCATTAGATATTGAGCGGTACATTTTTACAATTGTGTTGCTAAATTTTACTGAAAATATGGATCATATTCATATTTTTTATGGATCATTCACACATTTTAAGGGATTTTCACTGGGGTTTTATGGATAATTAGGGTGTTTTTTTAAGGAGCGTTTTTAAATTTGTTATGGATCATTTATTGTTTTTTATAATCAAAAGCAACAATAATTTATGGAGGTCCTGAGAAGAAGCATTTTGTCGCTATGGTTGAATAATGCTGAGCTATTGGGTGTTCAACACGGATGAGCCTGGCGAGCTGTATGTTGTTTGGAACGAGGGTGACGCGCTTGGCATAGATGGCCCACAGCGACGCACGAAGATGGATCCCGATCAGTAGTGGTGAAGCTTCTTCCTCTTTCTTCTGTGAATGGACGCTCAGATGGGCTGCAGCTCGCTGCTTGCGGGCAGCCTTTCGTTGTTTACAATGTTCAATGATTACAGTACAAGATGGAGCCGGTTTCAGTTTGGACGATGACGATGGAGGAACATGATCACTTGTGTTTTGGAGGGATTGATTTTAATTTTCCACGTGGTGGCATAATCAGCAAAGGCGTTAAGGCATCGTTGAAGTTTGTTCGTTATTTCGCGAGGCATCCTTCCTTTGACGGCTATTGCGGTATCATCTGCGAACAGGAAAAACACGCAACCGTCACCGAGGGGAGGAATGTCGGAAGTATAAATGCTGTAAAGCAAGGGGCCCAGCAAACTGCCTTGCGGGACTCCTGCTGGCATGGAAAACGTGTTTGGAAGACAACAATTCAACGATACCTTAAACGACCTTTGCTGGAGGTAGTTACGGGTGATTTTAATAAGATGTAAAGGAAAGTTGACGTTACAAAGCTTGTACACAAGTCCATCATGCCAAACATTGTCAAACGCCTTTTCAACGTCTAACAAGGCCATGGCTGTGGACTTGGATACAGCTTTGTTACTTCTGATGTTATCCATCACCCGCACTAGCTGGTGATTGGTGGAGTGCCCCTTTCTGAATCCAAACTGTTCCGGAAGGAGAATGTTATTTTCCTCGACAAACTTGAGCAAACGGTTGAGAATGAGTTTCTAGAACAATTTGCTCAGCGCTGAAAGGAGGCTGATTGGTCTGTAGCTTGAAGACAATGTTGGATCCTTACCGGGTTTGCGGATTGGTATGATTTTTGCTACTTTCCAGATGCTTGGAAAATAGTGCAGTTCCAAACATCTGTTGAAGCGGTTAGAAGAGACTGCACTTTTATGCTGAGTCTCTTCAAGATCAAGTTGAATATACCGTCAAACCCGGGAGCCTTCATGTTCTTGGTGCATTTCAGCGCTGAGCAAATCTGTTGTACTGTAATCATATCCGCCGGAGGCACGACACAAGGGGAGGCATCTAGGTTTTGAACGCATTGCGTAACCTGATCTTCGAGCGGACTTTGGATATTCGAGCCAAGCAAATGCGATGAAGCGACATGCTCGCCGATCGCATTTGCTTTCTCCTGTGGGGTGATTAAAAGCAGATCGTCATCATTTTCGACTCTGAGAGGTGGAATGGGTTTGGGATGAGTTTTCAGGACCTTGGCTACCTTCCAGAATGGTCTGGAGCGGTCGTCCAGATTATGGACAACACGCCCGAAACTTTCATTTCGGAGTGAGTCCATTCTGGAAGCAATCTGTCTGTTCAGATCAGTCATTTCACGTTTTTTGTCCAGATCTCCAGTCCTCTGAAACTGGCGTCTACGAACATTTCTCAGGCGAAGCTGAGTTCGTTCAAGGCTACCGGCTTGGACAAGCCGATATTTGTCAGGAACAGGTCTAGCGTCGATGGTTTGCCCGCCGGTGAGATGAATGTTGGTTCATCCGAAAACCAAACGGAATACAGCCCATGCTGTGAGTGGTCGAACAGGAGACGACCGTTCTGGTTCTGCTGGTAGTTCCGCCAGGCCTCATGGCGAGCATTCAGATCTCCTCCAACTACGAAGCGGGAACCGGTACGGGTGATGGTGGACAGGTCCTTCTTGAATTTAGCCGCTAGTCCACTGCTGGCGGCACACTGTCGAGGGCAGTAGACGGCGATGAACTGGACGTATCCAGTCGACGACTCCACCTCCACACCAAGGGCCTCGATGATAGAGGTGCGGATATGGGACAGAGTGTGGTATTTTATTCCTTTCTTGACGACGACCGCAACACCACCCCCCCTGGAGCTGGTGCGATCAAGCCGGATAGTGTTGTGGTCAGGCAACCAGAAGCTGTCGCCGGACTTTAGATGGGTCTCGGTTAGAAGGCCCACGTCGATGCTGTGCTTGCGGAGGAAGTCGGTAAGCTCAATCTTTTTTGCTCTTACAGAGCAAGCATTCCAGGTGACGATAGTTAGCGGTTTAGACGCCATACTGGATGATGAACTTACCGAGCACTTGGATCTGTTCGGGCTTATTGCGGCACTTACGAAGAGCACCGGACATGTTGACGAAAATTTCCATCAGTTCATCCGCTGAGAACAGATCGGGGTTGTTGTTTTGCGCTGTTGGTTGTCTCCAGAATCCAGGGGGGGATGGAGAGCTTTGACCAGCAGAATCACCGGAAGCTTCTTGAGGATTCTTGAGGATGAGAGATCGCCAATCAGCGTGTTGAGTGGTACTTGCTTCACCACCAGTGGAGGAAGCTTGATTTTCACCGCACTCGGGCCGGCAGAATTCTCGGTTTCGACGGCGTCGCCGAAATCACCGATGTCGCTGGCGTTCGTCGCGGTAACATCGTCGCGTCCGCTCGTACCATCGGACTGTCCTTGATTCTTCTTCCTCTTTTTCGTCCGCTTCACCGGGACTGGGTTGGTATCCCCAACATCGGTGGGAAGAGTAGCGTACCTATTTGAGGTAGGTACTGAGCTACCCTCACCACTGTTTTTCTTCTCGGCTTGGTCACGAAGTCTGCTCCGGGAGCGCTGTCTTCCCATCACGCGATGCGACCGACACTACTGACGACGTGACGTGCAGAATATCTGCGAACGTTTGTAACAAACTATAGGTTAATCGAACAACTCGACAGAGTGAGCAAAGACCGAACTGTACTGCTTGACGTTCAAGCAGAGAATGGCGACCGGACACCAACACACACGGTGATTTAATAAGCACCGTTCAGGGAGACAGGATCTAATTCGATTTTGAAATCTGTGTTAGGGAATGCGCTGTTTGCAGGCAATCGGTGATAATTTTGATCACTATTGTAACAGTTAAACATTTGTGTAATTTTCAGTAGTGACCTATTGAAAATTTATAAAGTGTTCAATTTAGCAGATCCGTAACAAAATTTCTAATCGATTGGTTTGTTAAGAATTAAAATCCATCCGCTATTGACAGCGTTATATGTGCTCAAAACCTGACCACTTTTCGTAATGCGGTCAATTTTGGTTTTTTGAAATTGCACCCCCCATATGTTGCCGAAAGACGTAATCTTACGTCAAAAAATACTTGAAATGGTGCTGGCTGACCGGAAAGTGAAGGTGCGCGAGCTAGCAGATACCGTAAAGATTAGTACTGAGCAGGGTTGGTAACGGTCTGTTTGGTCAGTGACGTTTGACGAAAACCAAAAATAAATTGTCACGGTACAAAAACCATCATTTCCATACATTCTTCGTCATTGACGAAGAGAAGCCGACAGTAATCCCTTTGAACAAATCCTATCGCATCTTTTACCTTCACTTCTCTTTTCTGTATCATGCATGGACAAAAAAAAAAGCAAATACCGTCGAACGTGCATGTGAGCAGACTAGTAACCACACTATGAGCGCTTCTTATTCCCCTTTAGCCTATTCATTCTCCTAAGCGTTGATAAACCAGTGGTGAAGACACAAGCCTGTTAATCTCAACGTTGGTGGTTTGAATCCGTTTTGCACCCACTTTAAGTTTTTTTTTTGTTGCTTCCAACGATCATCATTTTTTGTCAAACAATACGGAACGGCTGACTAAAACTCCGAGTAACCGACCGATCTAAGAGAGAGAGAACGTACTGAGCTAGTTTTTTTTTCACGACGTAAATGAATGAGGACTGTCTTCATACGGAATTTGTCATGCGCTGCTTGGAGTGCGACGAAGTTAGTAATACAATATTTTTCATCACTGACTTTGCTCTCTCTACGTTGATGCAAGACAGCCCTGGTACTGAGAGCACACGCTTTATTTTGGGCGAGATTCTGCATATGAAAAAGATATCCTGCCGCTGAGTGCCACGCAAGCTCCCTCCTGAGCAAAAACACGAACGCGAGAGCACTTCGAAAGAGTGTTTGGACTTGCTGATGCGGAATCGGGCGGACTTTTGGCATCGATTGGTAACTGTTGATGAAACCTGGATCCATTCTTACACCCCAGAAAACAGAATGAGTGCCCGGCAATGGACTGAAGCCGGTACGAGTCTTCGCAGCGGCCGAGGGAGGCTCGATGGGTCGGAAAGGTTATGTTGTCTGTTTTCTGGGATTAACATGGCATACTCTTCGTGGACTACATCGAAAAAGAAAAACCATCAACTGCGAGAAATTTCTGCAAAATGGCCTCACATGAAGCGAAGAAAAAAAATTGTTTTTGCAAGACAATGCGCCGGCGCACAAGGGCTTCGCAACCACGCCTAAAATCAATGACTTAAGGCCGGCGCACAATGGATAAGTTTTCAGGTTTTTTTTACAGATAGCCCATGCATTATCTGTCAAAAACCCGGAAACTTATGCATTGTGCGTCAGCCTTTACGGCTCAAATTGCTTCCGCATCCACCGTATTCGCCCGATTTGGCTCCCTCAGGCTATTATCTCTTCCCAAACCACAAAAGATGACTCATCAATAAAAAAAATCAGCTCACGTGAGGAAATCATCGACACCACAGAGGAGTATTTTGCAAACCTTCCGGAGAATTACTTTTTGGGTGGGATCATGAAGTCGGAAAATCGCTATAATAAGTGTATCGAGCTAAAAGGGGACGGGGAAATGTATGTAATGTTGGCCTAAGTGTTTGCTATTCGATTTGAATTATTTTTTCTTGTTGGTTGCCTTACTTCCGGATGACGACTGAGATCAACGATGTGTGTTGTTGCAGGGTTTGTATTTAAGGGTTGGCTTTAATTGACTTTTTCCTATCCAGCTTCATTAAGACATCTTTTGTCAGATGAAAAAATAAAAAATAAAAAAATAAATCTCCATGATTCAGTCAGTGGTCATGATGTCACCCGAGAAAGTGTAACGAAGGAAAACTGTGATGGCTAATATTTCTCAATTTATATGCCTAATTGGTTTGCATCAAGATATACCGTAAAACGGGGTAACTTTGATTGTTTTTTTAAGGGGTGCACGACGTTAAGCATACGGTCGTTAGGCATACGGACGTTAGGCATAATGTACGATAGGCATAATGGACGTTGGGCATAAAAGACGTTAGGCATAATGGACGTTAGGCATAATGGACGTTAGGCATAATCTACCGGATGAATTCCAGAAGGATGATAATAGAGACCGTCTATTGATTGCTGACTTCGGTGACAATAATGAAAGAGCCTTAATTTTTGGAACTCATGAACGACGTCTTGGACAGGCAAAGTATTGGGTTACAGATGGTACGTTTGCCACAGTTCCTTGTTTGTTTCGGCAACTCGTCACTGTTCATGGAAGTATCGCTCCCTCACATCAGCAGACGGTTCCGCTAGTATTCATTCTGATGACAACAAAATCTGAAACGTTTTATCGAAAAGTATGGCAGGAAATCCTGGAAGCAGCAGGTATGTTTTTTTTGTTATTGAATGAAAAACCACAGAATTAACCATTCTTGATTTCATGAGCTGTTCTTTGGCATCATATTTTATTCAACCTTGGCTGTGTTTTTGTTATTGAATGAAAAATCACAGAATTCACCATTCTTTATTTCATGAGCTGTTCTTTGAGGAAAACCTTTTCTTCTTTGACTTTTGCAATATGTGTGTAAGAATATATTACAGCAAATGTGTGTTTTTTAATTTCTAGATGCGATTGATTTCAAGATATAGTTCAAAACTAAGCTGAGTTTTCATTGTAAGATTACTTAACCACTATCGCTACTAATCATGGATCTAAGTAAATATGTAGATACGTCACTTATGATATGATAAATAATGGATTCCAAACTGTGCTTATTAAATAAACTATGTTTGTTTAACTTGTATAATTTTTTATTCAACGCTAAGCCTAATTTAAGCATTGTTTACAGGTTTACAGGTTAAGCAGGTTTCTAGAGTTGCACAGCAGCAAGGTATTTTATGCCTAACGTCCATTATGCCTAACGTATATTATGCCTAACGTCCATTATGCCTAATGACTTTATGCCTAACGTCCATTATGCCTAACGTCCGTATGCCTAACGTCCGTATGCCTAACGTATTTATGCCTAATGGGGTACACTCTTTTTTAAGTATATTCTAAATATATTTTACTATAATGAATGTTTTTCAAATCTTTTTTTTTTAACAAGAATTGTGAATCCTTAGGTCAATTAGTTAGTATTTTGTCTTACATGTTGCTGTTGTACTATCTTGTGTCCGAAAATCTTTTTTTTTTTTTTTTTGGTTACTTTGATAATACTCGATTAATGTTGAAAAAACTATGCGTGAAACTCAAAAAATTTAGTTCTAGAAATGTCTACCTTTGAATGTGTTTATAATAAGAAACATTATAAACAGTAAGAAGACAACATTGAATTTGTGATGGCTGTATCGTAGATATATTTTATAAGTGATTGCTTGCCTTTTCAAACAGGCGAAAAATAAGACAATTTATTTTTTTTTCAGATTTTTGGAAATCTTCGGTAATAGTGCAGAGAGTAAATTCAATCATTTTATTCTACTTTCAAAGTTAACCACAAAAGCAATGATACCACGTTTTACGGTACCTAATTTACTTTTGCAGCTACGATTTTGTTTTTAATTTCCAGACCACAATATCACCACAAAGTTGCTCATTAAATTAGGCTTTTCCACACCAACGCAAACGTTTATCGCTCAATTATCCTAAATGCTATTGTAAACCACATAAATCACGCATCCGATTGTGTCCTTATTGCTGTAATTATCTCCTCATCGCAATTATTATCTGTCTCAAAATAGCCATTATTTTCTCTTTCGGGTGGCAAACCACCGAAAAAAAAAAGTATGGTTATAAATTAAAACCAGTAATGGTCAGGCTCTCTTCTTCCTTTCTTCAAGAAAAGAAAAGAAGAAAAAAAAGACGTGCCCAACCCTGATGCCCGACTTTCGCCAGGTTTCGAGCACCCAACTCGAAATGAGTCAGCCTCAAAGTCCACTACTTCAGAAAATATCAAGATTGAGTGGAAGGTCATAAATTTCTCTCTAATTGTCCGCCACTTTCCAGGATCGTAGGTAGGGGAAACCGGAACGAATGAAAACGCCACATCGCTATCTTTCTCTTCATGACTATTGCTTTGATTGCTGGCACCAACATTGTCACCGCTTTCGCTGGGCTGGGTGCTTCCCCTGCTCCGGTGTTGTTCCCAGGAAGGTTAATTTGTTTGTAATTGAGTTATTTTACGAAAAATTAAGAATTATTACTACGCTGGGGAGAAGCCAGAGATCGCACCGCTCTGTGACTATTCACGCTAAATAGCACTCCAGCGGAGAGGCGTAGATCAGCGAATGGTTTCGGAGAATGGTTCAAACTCGCAGCAAAGCCCCGTAGGATTTGGAATTATCTTTCTGGACTAGCATCGCTTCCTGACTTGGTGGTTGGCAAGTACAAAGCATAATCTACGTCAAGTCGCTGTTCTTCGTTTTGCTATTGACCTAGTGGATGCGAAGGACAAAAACAAGGAAGCAAATCTCCAGGAATCATCATTACCGGCGGCAACGACGGCATTGACATAATTTCCCGGGCAATACTTGGGCGAGCAGCTTTCGGGTGAGATAAATTTAGACAAAGTCGCAGAAAGCGATTAGATGCCACTGCCTTCGGTCTATTGTCATCCGGGGACGGAGGTGGTGTGGATTTTTTTCTTTCTGCGACAATGTTCGATGTCGTCTATTACAATTTGGTGGCTGTAGGGGACGGAGAGAACAAATCCGCGTGAGATAAATGGAAGCTGATATTATCTAGGCTGGTTGAGGGGGAATAGAGATTGAGCAGTGGGGATTGAAACATGCAAGAACAATAATTTTATATTACTTTGCAATGCTGAATATTTATTCAAGAATATTGGCCCTGGCTACAAAAAAGTGTTAAACTTATTTACTATTTAACAACATACAAACAATATTTGAACCAAACTTAAGATTTGATTATTTCCAGGAAAGATTTCAATTCTGAAGCAATTATGATTTTTAAATTTTAATTTTAAACGGTTTTGACCAGGGGGCTGGCATCCCTATATCAATCCTACGTTTGACAGTAGGCAATATCGCAGGCCTTATTTAATGACGCATGGATGGTAGAAATGGATGGAAAATCATGTTCGAAGCAGAAGGATAAGGGTAGAGAACCGAAAATTAATGTTGGACATCTACTTGTAAAATCCGACGTGGTCAAGTTAAAAAAAATCGTGACGTCGTTCCGTGAGCGACATACTATCGATCGGCAGGATCATAGTAAGCGTCGTAGTAGAATTAAGGATCGGAAGCTGCATTTGAAGGTGTTGAGGTGTTGGTGATGTAATCACCAAAAATTCAATGCCAGCCAAAGCACCGTCAGAAGGATTCGTCAGCGAGAAGGATTTCGATCTTTTCGAGCCAGTAAGCAACCAAACAGGACACTGAAGCAGAACAAGTGGCCAAAATACGGGCCCGGAAGTTGTACAATGAGGTTCTTTCAAAGTACGAAGGATGCATCCTCATGGACGACGAAACGTACGTGAAGATGGATTATGGGCAGCTTCCTGGACAAAAGTTCTATAAAGCCACTGGTCGAGGTGATATCCCTAGCAAGTGGGAATATTATAAGTTGAGATTTGGGAGCGTGGGAAAAATCTTCCATTTTTGTAAATAAGAAAAGAAAATATCTAAACTTTTCTGTAGTCTGCTGCAAATAACACGAAGACTTCTTTCTTTAGCGGATATGCCTGTGTCATCAGCGAACACATATTTGTGACAACTCTGAGGCAAACTCTGAGAAACTTCAGCTCTAACAGGTAGTCGTTCAGATTTGGAATTTTGATAATTTACCTGCAGAGTTCTGTCAGTTAAAAAATTTGAAATAATTTCATAATATAGAGAGGAAAATTCAAGTTTTTCAATTTAGCAATCAAACCTTACTGCCAAACACTGTCGAATGTTTTTTCTATGTCTTAAAGATCAACTTCAGTTGAGCAGCCTTCAGATTTGTTTGAACGAATTAAATTGGTAACTCGTAAGAGTTGATCAGTAGTTGAATGCCTATGGCGAAATTCAAACTGCACATCTGCTAAAATCTAGTTCGTATTGATGTGAAGCATCATTCTATTCAAAGCAACTTTTTGAAAAAGTTTACTTATTGAAGAAATCAAACTTATTGGACGGTAGCGAGAAGCTTCAACTGGATTTTTATCCGGGTTCAATATTGGAACAACATTTTAATTTTGTCCATCTATTAGGAAAGTATACCAAATGTAAATATCTATTAATTAATTCCACCAAGAAAAACAAAGTACTCTCTAAGAGTTTTTTGAGGAGGAGATACAAAATGCCATGATCACCTGGAGCTTTCAAATTTTGATATTTTTAAGTTAAAGATCTTACTTTGTCCAAATCAGTCCCTAAGGAATCATCAAACATATTTTCCCGAGAAAAAATATTGAGATAATCCCGAGAAATGTGATTCTCAATAGGACTAGTAAGACCCACACTGAAATTATGGAAACTCTCTTCTGAGACATTAAAAGATTTTTATGTTACGTCATACGCGAAGTTTTCGATTTTTAGAGTTGGTTGAAAATGCTATCTAACATGAAGCTTTAGTGTGTAATTTATTAGCCAGAGAATGGTCTTAGAAGAGGGTAGGTAGATAGTTCTTTTAAAGTATGGCAGTATGGACATTTAATAGAAGTTGAAAATGAGCGGAGGGCCATCAATGCAACAGTACTTGTCAAACGCACATTTCTTTACCTAACTCGTACGATGTACGAGGAGATTTAAAGTCGAATTTGAGATCCGTACTTTAACGAAACTATCTTACAACCCTCTTATAAGACCATTCTCTAGCTAAAAATTTATCACGCTAAAGTTTCATGTAAGATAGAATTTCCAACCAACTCTGAAGTTTCTGAGCATTTTCTGAATTTGTGATCAAAATTGTACCACCTTCTTTAAGCGCTGGAATAGGCTTTTGATGTTTTTTCCCCCAAAAAGTTTCCAAAACGGTTTCGAACTCGGGTCTAATTTCGAAACATTATATTCAAAAGTGTTGTTCCTCAGAGCAGAGAATCGCTTTTCAATTTGTTTTTGCATATTGCGCCAGATAACTTTCATGGCAGGACCACTTTTTTTGACATTGGCTCCTACTGACATTTTTCAGACTGATCAAGAGCTTAAGATCATCGTCTATTAAAATTGAATCGAATTAAACCTCGCATTTTGGTTCTAAGGCAGCTCTTGCTTCAAAGATTTAAGAGCATAATTAGCATCATCTTTGGTTTGCAAAGGAATGTTTGGATCAAAGCTATATTCAATAAATGTTCGACATTGCTCCCAATCAGCACTATGGTAATTGAAAGTAGAGCTGTTGGGATTAGAAATTATTTCTTGAGATATTTCAAAAGTTGGCGATCAGAACCGAAATCAGCATGGGTAAACAATTGGCTACAAAGCTGACATGAATCAGTTAAGACCAAATCAATAGTTGAGGGATTTATTGCTGAAGAAAAGTATACTGGTGTGTTTTGATATTGAAAAAAGTAATAACCTCCAGAACAATCATCTAACAGAATAATATCATTGGGAATACTTTGAGCATTATTCCATGAGCGGTGTTTTGCATTAAAATCACCAATAATGAAGAATTTAGAGCAACGACGGTTATGTTTCTGAAGGTTAGCCTTGAGAATATTCTTTTGCTAGCCTACGCATTGGAATGGCAAATAGGCAGCTATGAACGTAAGTTGTCCAAATGTGGTATCGACAGAAACTCCCAAAGTTTCAAAACTTTGGTTTCTAACGAAGAATGAATTCGATATTTGATACGTCTTAAACAATGATGGCAAAACCACCACTGGCTCCATCAAGACAATCTTTTCGATAAATGATGTAATTTGTGTCTCTTTTAAACTTTTGGTTAGGTTTAAGGAACGTTTCAGTTATAACGACGATATCCAGGTTATGAACCCTCTAAAAATTGAATAGCTTGTCCTTATTATCTTTAAGATATCGAGCATTCCAATTCAAAATGTTTTATGATTTGAAACCCATTACAGAATTTCAAAGTCATGACTATGTTATTAGAAAATTTTACACCAGTTTGAATAGCATCAAACGTGGATCGAATTTTAAGTTTTCAGCATATCTGTAATAATGCCGATTAATCATTTCTGTAAACATTCGATTGTAGGAGCAGTTATGCCACCTAAGTCAAAATTATCAAAATTCCCGTTAGAATTATGTGGGCTACAAATTTTATTTCGATTTCTACTTGCTGAACATTGTACAAATGTATATTTTGTTCCTCGCTGACTGTTGTTAACAGCAGAGAAATTAGTACCTGTTTGGAAACATGGGTGTTTCCCACCTGTTGCTTCAAACGAGACTGTAGGATCGCTTTGCAAGTTTACTTCCCCAAAAATTGGATTTGTGGTTTTCACCACAGTTTGAACTTATAAATTTCGTAGGATCTTTCTTCACACGACAGTCGTCCTTTGCGTAAGAGAAATAACCATAATTCATGCATTTAGCTGGCATGTAGCAATGTTTGGTTCCATGACCCCATCCCTGGAATTTACGGCACTTCGACATGGAACATAAGGCTACCTTTTTCTTAGGCCTTAAGGTTGTTTAGTTCACTGAACTAAGTAAATATCATTAGAAATCCCGTTGCGTGAATCGTCAGGACGGGATTTCATTTCCATTTTGATTACTTGGACTGGCACACCTCTAAGTAGTTTTGTCACCACTGGGCAGACCTTTCAAGGCAACCTTGAACAGACGTTCAGATTTGTTGGTGTGGTAAGTGTTGCTACTCAGAAGACATCTGACTCCGTTGAAGGTTGAAGTGGATAGTTGAATTTAACGCGTTCCGTGCGAAGAGCATGGAAATCAGAAATGGTAACAAGAATAGGAGGAACCTTTTCCTTATTGGCATTTAGTCGGGAATGTTTAATTGAATTTTGCCTGGATGATGGATCATTCTCATCATCCGTAAGCATATCAAATTGATTGCTCAATTGAATTTCATCAGAAGAGGGATCAAGCGATTATTTTGTGTTAAGGCGCCATGGCGACAGAATAAAGTTTCTCCAAATTGGATTCCAAACAGATTTTTATAAGAATATGAAGGACCGAAGAGGAATTTTACAAATCGATCTCCAAGCAGGATAACCTCGGGTAGGGTTCAAACAAGGATCTAAGAGGAATAAGAGTCACACAAGGTTGAACATTTACAATTAATTTTTTTTTCTTGATCTTGTTTTCCGTGCTGAGCACCAATGCTACCGACACCAGGGAGACAGCTCTCCCACACCTGGACACTACCTATCGACCCATCAACTCATGAACCGGGGACTTACGGGTTTACTTCTCTTCCGAAGGAAGGCGTGATCAGAGATGTAATGCCTCAGAACATCCCGGCGACGCCGACTGGGATTGAACCCAGGCCTGCTGGGGTGAGAGGTAATCACGCTTACCACTACACCACCGGCGCCGCTACAGGTAATATTTAGCTCTGAGAAATGCTTTTTTAATCTATTTTGTTTATTTGAAAGGCTCAATTTCATCAGCTTTACGGAGCCGATAATTAATTGCTCATTGTTTATAAAAAAAAAATCACTTTATTCTATGTCTAGTAGGAGTTGGGCCGAATTCTCGCGGCTTACCCGAGGTTAGAGGGGTACATTGTCGAAGGATAGGATCAAGGGAAGAACTTGTGGGTGGGGTTTCGTTGTCACATCAGAGCATTGTCACCAGTATGCATGGTACTGCGGTTCTAGATTCGTCTAGAATTTGACCGGCTATGGTGACCATCTAAGAAGTTCTGTTTTCATTTTTTGTAATTTTAGTTAGCAGTAGCACTTTCTTCAGAAAAAAGCAAATATATCCAAATGGCAAGAGAGAACGATGCGAAGTGATGAAAATGCGGTCTACAACTTTCAATTGGATGACCTACACCAACATTCTGAGTAGTAGCAGCGAGGAGCTTTGACTTATCTAAGGCTTTTGATAAAGTTCGCCACGATCTTGCTGACACAAGTTGAGCCCCCTTGATCTACCCCTCGCTGGATGATATCATATTTATCGTCCTGGAAGTTCTTTGTCAAGGTTCATGATGAAAGATGTGATGCATTCAATATACGATCAGGTGTTCCACAAGGTAGTCACCTGTGACCTCTCATATTCGTTTTGTTCATAAATGACGTGTGTCACTTACCTCAACTAACTGAACTGAATGCTAGCCAACACAGCCACGTTCAAAGTCAATACCTTCAGTTGTAATCAATTACCGATAAGATTCGAGTACTGTTTTAATCAATCACCGCTTGATATAGTAAATTATTTAAAGGTTCTTGGGCTCATCATGGATGGGAAACTGATGATCAACTAGTACATATGCTTGTCAATTGTAAATGCGCTCTTCAAGCTTGGATTCCTGCGTCAGCACAATTTGATGACACCATCGATACACAGCAAAAAATAAATTTTAATATTACATACAAGAGGCTGCACTTCAATCATGTCGAAAATCTCATGCAATTTTCATGGCCACAAAAATAAACAAATGCAGTAAAAGCAGCCTAATGTCAGTTCATGCACTATATTAATGATAATTTTGTCCTTTGGGGCAAGTAAAATTACACCACATTTTTGACACAATTGAAGTGCATCCAGTTTGATGTGATATCAAAATTATTTTTTTGCTGTGTATAATTCAAAAAAACGTTTTTCCTGAACTTCATTACAATACCTTCCGTGGACCAATACGAACATGTGCGCTCGTTGGACTTCCAACTTTGTGGAGCCGGCGTAGATTTTTCAGATGCCGTTTGTTTATAACGTGCTTAGTAGCTATATCGATTGCAGTAGTGCGCTTAAGATCGTCAATATCCACGCTCCCATCCGCCATCTCCAAAATTTTACTTATTGTGGACTCCTGAGCACCACACCGCTTTGGATATTTCAAGCTTCTGGATAGATGATATTGTAATATTAGTAGACTAGCTTAAAAAAAATATGATTAAATCGTTTTAAACTGTCAGTGTAGCCATTGTGCCAAAGATGATGAACAATACATTAAATTTAACTTTTTTTTAAAATGATGATCTTCAACTACTGTTGTCTGCGGTGTATGATTTGTGCCTGGAGGCACATAACATATGTAAAACTCGATCATAAAAACTCGACCCCATTTCATTGATTTCTAGTGGTATAGAAAGACATCGATCCTTCAAATTGATTATACCAGCAGTAAAATGAGAAAGTGAATCAAGGGGATAGTCAATTCTAATAAAATAATAATACCCTGGTTTATAATTCTATGACTCCATAATAGACTGGCCCACATTTATATGGGGGAAAATGTTTACCATTTTTTCAACGAGCCAACCCCTAGTTTTGTGCCAGTAGGTGAGAAAACTACTTTCTGAAAGTTTCATCTCATTCCGATGTAACACGAGCTGGCGCTTTTGATTTAAAATCTATATGGGGATATTGGTTGAAATGTATGGAGAAATAACATTCCTTCACTTTTTCGTGGTTAGAACTGGTTCAACAAACTCGATTAAGCACGCGTAGCATAAACTATAAGGAACAACTTTGCTCAAGACAGCATCACGATTCAAATTAGTATTAAAGAGATATCAATTATTTTACTTATATGTGCATTTTGTTCGTATATTCCAACAAAATACAGGCAGCTTATGCAACGCATCAACTAAATTACCACTTAAAATAAAAGTTCATATTTTCCACAGGCCAACATCCAAGCTCGTGTCTTTTAGTGCGATATCCACTCTTTGATTGTTGCAGCTCTTTTTTGACGTTACACTGGCTGGCGCTTTTGGTTTAATGTTTATATAAGGGATTTGGTTGAAATTTTCATATGCAAAATGCTCATATACATTAAAAAGCGAATATTTCAATAAAACTAACTGGATTCATGATGCGATCTTCAGCAAAGCTGTTACTGATTAACTGAACCACAAGTTTTGAAAATCTGAATCAAATCGAGAATAAGGAAACTTTTGTATGATCGATAGAGTGCAGGAGTGTCACCTTTGCATGTATTTTATCAAAAATCTTCATACAAAATTCAACCTAAAAGTGCCAGCTCATCCTACAACCAAATGAGCAGAAACTTTCAGAGAATGGTTTTCTCACCTAAAGGCAGAAGTCTAGAGGTTGACCCGTGGAAAATTAAAACTTTTATTTTTGTGGGCCAGTCTACTTCATGGGTAATAAAGTTTTTGTTTTTCGTTAACTATTCACGCCCTTTATTTATAACTGTATAGCTGAATTTAACACCATGGCCTTAACAATTTACAAATAGCCCTTTCCGCCATTCTGTTACTCTTTACTCCCATGGCAAATCCCCATCAGCAAACGCCAGTCTGTACGTGAAACATGGTGGACATTTCCTTAACCTTTCACTCCTATGAAAATTTCATAAGATACTGTCAAGTTTTGCGTGAAGAGAAGGCGCTTCACTGGTACCATGGAAGAGTGAAGAGATAAGATAATGTTTCATGCACACTGTTTATGGGATTTTAACATAGGAGTAAAGAGTTGCAGAGTCGTCGAAAAACGTCAATGCTTACTGAATTGCAATCATATATCTGCTTCTCTTTAATAAGAGCCAATTGTTCGAGAATGAAAAACCACTCAAGAAAAGCACCACGCTGATTATATAGAGGGATAAAGGGTGATACGGTCAAAATTTGGTCAATATCAACTTGACGTATTTCTTTCAATTTTGCATTTAAAAAACCTGAACACCACTCTTTTTGAAGGTGTGTGTGTGTAGAATGTTGCTCCTATTTTGATTTTGGAATTCACTCTTCAGTTGTCAAAATGCCGTCCAAGCAAGAAGAGCAGCGTATCAAAATTTTGCTCGCGCATCGCGAAAATCCGAGCTACTCGCACGCAAAGTTGGCAAAATCGCTAAAAGTTGCCAAATCAACCGTTACAAATGTAATTAAAGTGTTTGGGGAACGTTTGTCGACAGCCAGGAAGTCTGGATCGGGGGGAAATCGAAAACCGGAAGCCGCTGAGACGACAAAGAGAGTTGCCGGTAGTTTCAAGCGAAACCCTAACCTCTCTCTCTCCGAGATGCCGCAAATAAGCTGGGTGTATCGTCTACAACCGTGCATCGAGCCAAAAAACGAGCCGGACTATCGACTTACAAGAAGGTAGTGACTCCAAATTGGCTGTACACGACGATGCTGACGAAGTTTGACTGCGTGGTAATGGACGACGAAACCTACGTCAAAGCCGACTACAAGCAGCTTCCGGGACAGGAGTTTTATACGGCAAAAGGAAGGGGAAAGAGATGTTTTCAAGCACATGAAACTGTCAAAGTTCGCAAAGAAATATCTGGTTTGGCAAGCCATCTGTACCTGTGGCTGAAAAGCAGCATTTTCATAGCTTCCGGGACTGTCAACCAAGAAATTTACGTGAAAGAGTGTTTGAATAAACGTCTGCTGCCTTTCCTGAAGAAACACGGTTGTTCCGTACTGTTTTGGCCGGATTTGGCATCTTGCCATTACGGTAAAAAGGCCATGGAGTGGTACGCCGCCAACAACGTGCAGGTGGTTCCCAAGGACAAGAACCCTCCCAACACTCCAGAGCTCCGCCCAATTGAGAAATACTGGGCTATTGTCAAGCGGAACCTAAAGAAGACCAAAAAAACTGCTAAGGGCGAGCAGCAGTTCAAGGCAAACTGGCTTTCTGCGGCGAAGAAGGTGGACAAGGTGGCTGTACAAAATCTGATGACAGGGGTCAAGCGTAAGGCCCGACAATTCTGATTTGGAAAAGCCTAACTGAATATTTTTCCTGAATTTTATACTAATTGAACTTGAAAAAGAAATTTAATTTGATTTTTTAAATAAACGATTTCACCGATTTACACGCGTTTTCCCTTGACCAAATTTTGACCGTATCACCCTTTAGTCCCCCTATCCCATAGTGGTTTAATTGGACTGACTTTGAACTAGAAATTTACGAAAGAAGCCATTGTTTACGTTTTCGACATTGGTCCTTGTGAACGCTCATTGTCGATATCATGAAAATGTTTATTTTGACAGATTGATGGCCAACTATATCAGGTTGCAGGTATACCACTGAAGCAACTCAAAAAAGGGGTCAACTGTTAGTGAATTATTTTGCATGAGGTTCCACATGTTATGTGCTGGAGGCTTCACAACCCGATAACAACAGAAATCCGAGTACGTAAGTAATCTTCAAACAAGCACGGGTTTGCCCAACCCAACAGGACATCGCTGCAGAGGAATACCCAGGGACTAATAGCGGTGGAGCCACTTCAAAAAAAAAAAAATCAAACAAGTCGACAGGAGTAATCGTCGAAGCAATCTGCTGCCCGGTATGGAAGTCTTTTACGTTGGCCCTATGCGTCACTCGAGATGCGATCGTACATTAGTGGGTGAGGTTACTATACGTTAGGCATGCGTTATTAGCAAATATGGACGGAACTGTACTTGTTTAAATATTATACTATGCCCACGTGCCGAGACTCGCTGTCAAACACATACACACCGGTCTATCCGAACGAAAAGCTTCCATCGGCAAACTCGTAAAACATTAACCCTCTCTGACACGTGGTATTTAGCACGATCATTCCATTGCTGATGACAATGACGACAAGCGTGTCCCAGTCGTCGGTGCTCAGGTTGTAAAACTGCTGCATTCCAGGAAATGAAGCACTCTTCCGTTTCACATTCCGGCTGAGGTCCATCGCAAAAAGCACCGTCCCTTGGGAAGAATTGGCAAAAACCCTCTCTCGCCGCTAACCCACATTCGTTTCGTATATATTTCTCTATTTAAAATTTTTGTTTGTTCAACCAACCGACGACGACGCTGGATGCTAGAGCATCGTGAACGTACACCAGAAGAACCCTTCCAACCCGTGTGGCACAGGAATGTGCTGCAAGCAGAGAAATATGAATTTTAAAATGAAGTGTTAATGTGCGACAGTGGAACGTTGGCAAATCCGGAATGATGTTGATTTATGATTTTCGGGTGTTGGCTGACGATGCTGGGTTGCATGGGTGGGTTCGTTTTGGTCTGATCCTAAAAGCAAACACATCTTACCGTAAACAAGCCACCGACTCCTTGCCCCCTTCTTCCAGGATGCCTTCGTCCGTCTGACTGTTGATGATGGTGTGCAAGGATACAAGTCTTCTGATGGTGTATCCTTTTGCAGGATGACAAATGGATACAAGGACGACGATGAGACGGATTTCCTTCGACTGGTTTGAGCCTTTGTAGACAACTGTTCTGCCCCTCTCTCCCCTCCCTAAACCACTCATGGAACTCAACACGAGTGCCCTAGATTCCACGGTTGGCATGTGAATTGTATGTGCCTGAACCTTCAAGGAACAGGAGGATGCGTTCGTTTCCATCAGGAAGCATCAGTTCGGAGTTATAGAGATTAAGTGTGTGATTAATGAAGATGTGTATGTGCTCTGGCTTTGGAGCTGACTGTTTGTTGTTGATTGTTGGAGATGATTCCTCTGTTCCGGAAGAACCAATCCGCTTCCTTTGCTCGCTGCTCTGCTCATACATATTCAACCCGAGATTCAACCACAGAACACGACCTCTCTTTCTTCACGATTTAAAATTTGTGGTCAATACAAGCTTGACGGAGGGTTTCCTGATCGATATGGAAATTTGCAAAACTTTCTTGGGTTTTCGCTTGCAGTAGCAATTCTTAAGCATATTGGATCCATCAGTTTAGCTTTAACGGATTCAAAGGAAAACGGAAATAGACTTACTCGTTTCGTCGTTTTACCTTGAGATGGTTAGAAATGTAAGATTCTTGTAGAAAGATTGGAAAAAAAACCTGAATGTATCCACATATTAAGATATCTGATCCTTATTGTTCGTTTTCTTGGGTTTTTTCGCTTTTTACAATAGCGTTTTGGCTGCATTCAACTAAGTGTTCTTTGAAGCATTTTCACAGTTATTAATCGAGTCGATGAAGATGAATCAATCAATTGAGATTGGTATATTTGAAAAGTGACTTGAGATATATTTTTTAAACTCTAATAAAGATTTTTTTAAATTCATTATAGAAGCTTCGATACAAAATATTGAAAAATATTATGTGTTAACGATTTACATAGTTGGAGATGCTTAACGTCAAATATCAGACTTGAAGTGACTATACGATAGATGATGAGATGGAAATACAGAGTTGATAGTTCCGTTATAGTTTGGCACTAGTACGGTACCCATTTTACCAAATTCCTAATTTTTGTTGAGGAGGAATAGTGAGGGGTTTTCCATTTTGGATGATGTTTTTTTTTCGGCGTTTTTGTAATTTTTCAATAATTTTTTTTTCGAACATACTGCCCATGAAAATGTATGCACCATTTTTAAATAAGACGCCAAATATATGAAGCCAAATGTATCTACTCGCAGATGGAGGAAGGATCTGCTGGTGGTGATGACACGTTTGAGGAACCAACCAAAAATCTACGGCATGCATTTTCGGCACTGCTGGAAACGCAACGGTTGCTCCTGTCGAACCAAGCTGCAGTTTCAAGCCAAACGAGTGCGTTAACTGCCTAGCTAGGGGACTTTCGACAAGCATCACTTCGTGCCACTGCAGCTGAACCAATGCTCAACGTACGACTCCCTCCAATCACCATTCCTATCTTCAAGGGTGACCGCAAGGACTGGCGCTCTTTCAAGGACCTTTTTGTTAGTACCATTCACGACTAGGAGACGTTGCGTGACTCACAAAAGCTGCAGTATCTCCTTTCATACCTTGACGGTGAAGCTAAGGCATTGGTGAGCTCGTTTGCGATCACGGATGCGAATTACAACCAAGTGTGGCACAAGTTAGTGGAACGATATGATCAACATAAGTACACCGTTTTCTCGCTAGTGAAGGAATTCTTGGAACAGCCAGTCGTGTCATCTATGCACCCGAGCAGCCTTCGGAAACTAGTAATGACATCCGTCGAAGTTAGTAGACAGCTGAGTGCTATGGGTGCCCAGTACGAATCGCGTGACCCGTGGCTCATTCACCTCCTTTTGGAAAAAAAATCGACAAGGAAACACGTTCTCAGTGGGCCACAAAAATCGTCGATATGCAGAATCCTACGTTTCATGAGTTCCTGAAATTCCTCGAAAACCGTTGTTATGCCCTAGAGACATGTTTCTCGTTCACGCGAAAGATCTTTACGAATCCGGAAGCTACGAAAAAGGAAATTCGGAAAGATCAAGCGAAGCCGATAGAGAGGAAGTTTCACAGCTTTCACATCGCACCGCAGCTGTGCCCGAAGTGCTCTTCAGAACAGCAGCAGATCTATCAGTGTGACTCCTTCAAAGCCTTAAGCGTCACGGACCGTAGGGAGTTAGTGCAGAAGTCAAGACTGTGCTTCAACTGCCTCAGGCCGTCGCATTCAGTGAAGAATTGTTCATCGAAGTCTTTGTGTAGGGTCAATGGTTGCAATCAGCGACATCACTCGCTCCTCTGTCAACAGAGTGACAGCCAGGCAGCGCATTTAGAGCAAGCGCCGTCAATCCAATCGGCATGCAGCTCACCGGCCTCAGAGCCAGCGGTACAGGAAGTACGCTCAACGAATGAGGTCTCGAGCTTCAAAGCGGATGTACTTCCGACACAGTCGCCTACCAATATTGCGATGCTACCTACGGCACTCATTAAGATTCGAGGTAAGAGTGGTTCTTTTCAGATAGTGAGAGCCATGATCGATTCCTGCTCCGGTGCGTCGCTGATCAGTGAAGCTTGTATAACGCATCTCGGTCTCAACCGAAGCAATGCCAGGTTCGTTGTCACTGGGGTGGCAGGTTCCACAGCTGGTACTACCAAGGGGATAGTACATGTGGAACTGTCATCTCGAATCAACGATGAAGTAATCCTGACTACTCGAGCATACGTTCTGGATGTTTTGACTACAACTATGCCAAGTCAGACTTTCGACGTAAATCGAATGATGTTCTTGCAAGCGATCTCGTTAGCTGATCCGAACTTTTAGAAACCAGGAGAAATCCGACTGGGTCAAATTACGGATGAAGATGGATTGCCAGTAGCACAGAACTCGGTGTTTGGCTGGCTGGTAGCTAGACGATTCGAAGGTGGGGCTTGTATTCAAACACATTGTACGTCTCTCAATGTCGACTCCGATGTCAACATCGACAAATCATTGCGAATGTTTTGGGAGAGTGAAGAAGTTCCGTCGCAGATGGTGATCACAGCTGATGAGATCCCTGCTACTGAGATTTTAAAAACGACTCACAAGCGAGATGAAACTAGCAGATGTGTGGTTCGGCTACCATTTGACAAAACGAAAACTGCGCTAGAAGAATCGCTAGTGGCAGCCGTCAAGAGGTTGCATGCCATGGAGCGAAATTTTTTGATGAATCCGACGTTTAAGCAGCAGTACGAACACTTTATGTCGGAGTATTTGCGTTTGGGCCACATGGAACCTGTCCCGGACGAGGAAATCGACAAGTAGCCGAACGAATGTTTCTATTTACCGCATCACGCTGTGCACAATGAAGATAGCTCAACGACTAAGTTACGTGTCGTTTTTGACGGTTCATATGTTAGCTCATCGGGAATCTCGCTCAACGATCGATTGCTTATTGGACCTAATAGGGTTAACTACCCCATTTCCGGCCTATCAAGCACATCCAGCACTTTGTCTTTCTTAATCTACCGCAGTTTAGCACCAAACTGAATGTTATTATTACTGATGGCTTCCAAATTTATTTACCTTTCCGTATGTACCGTAAGATTCGATAAAGAGAAACCAATCGTTGAGATATTGTCAAAAGTCTAACACTGCTTCTTGACGCCACACTCGGCCTACGGATTCTAAACTCGGCCTAACACATTGAAACGCCATTGAAACGCCAATGAATTCACTTCGGCCTATCGGATGAAGATAAAAATTGATTCGGTTGGAGCGCTTCTTATGTTTTTGGGAATAATGGGTGCAAACCTTCATATCACGCGTTTTCATTGATTTCGTTTGGTAGCTTATTTACTAAAGTATCCTACCAACCGCTTAATTGACTTGTTTGCTCTGAAATCATGGATTTATTTGAAGTTTTCTGCTCGATAGGCCCAAAATGGGCGATTAGGTCGAAGTAGTGCTCTACCCTAACACTGAAAACTTGCTGGATGTATTGTCTCGCTCTCGTAGTTATCCAGTAGTGTTCACAAGCGATGCAGAGAACATGTATAGACAAGTATGAGTAACTGAGGATCAAGTGGACTACCTTCGAGTGGTGTTTAGGAAGAATCCCGAAGATCCCATCCAACACTTTCGCCTGCATACCGTTACGTACGGGACATCATGAGCTGCATATCTAGCTACAAAATCTCTTCGACAAGCCGCTCGAGATAGTGCAGCAAATTTCCCGGTTGCTGCTGAAAGAATCCTCAAAGGCTTTTATGTACACACCAAAAAATTCTGAATTTTACTGGCGATGTAAACATCCATGCATGCAAACATTCATACATGTGAACTTCCTTTTCACGTAAACAAGCAGCTTGCAAGAAATGTTGCAAACAAAAGTGGACAGTTGCATACAATATATGGAATATTGCATGACATGTCTCATAAATTTACACGATGAATATTCTTTAAGCTTGTATGATATATGACACTCCATTTATGTGCATCTTAGTAACGGAAATATACACTACTTTTTTTTTAGTTGTGTAGATGATTTGATGTCTGGTGCTGACATACTAGAAGAGCGAAGCAACTAGTCACCGAAATCTCATTTTTTTGTCCTTAGGAAATGGTCGTCGAATATACCAGAACTCGTCGAGGACATTGCAAATAGTAGAGATGGCCCAATTCCTTTGCAGTTTACAAATGACTCGGATTCTGTTAAAGCCTTGGGTATACGTTGGTCGCCTTGACCTGGGATGACCTACTTCCCGCAGCAATTAAGGAAGAGTGGGTTGGCGTTAAAAACAATCTTCACTTGTTGGAAAAGGTCCGTATACCACACAGCTAAAAAAAGTAGTGTAAATGTCCGTTACTATGATGCACATAAATGGAGCGTCATATATCATACAAGTTTAGATTATAGATCGTGTAAATTTATGAGACACGTCATGCAATATTCCATATATTGTATGCAACTGTCCACTTTTGTTTGCAACATTGCTTGCAAGCTGCAAGTTTACGTGAAAAGGAAGTTTACATGATGTTTACATTGCCAGTAAAATTCAGAATTTTTTGGTGTGCACGTTGGGTTGTTAAACACGAAGGAAGTCTATGGCCGTTCGGTTGATCCGAACGGTGAAGTACGAGTTAGACTAATCGCCGCTAAAACCAAGGTAGCACCTATCAAGCAAAATACATTACCACGCCTCGAGTTGAATGCTGCTGTGCTCTTGACGACACTGATGAAGAAGATCTCTTCTGCTCTCGATCACCTCAATCTGCAGATGCATGCTTGGTCGGACTCAACAATAGTACTAGAATGGTTATCATCGCACCCACGAAAGTGGAAAACATATGTTGCCAATCGCACTGCAACCATCCTGAATGTACTTCCAAGAAGCTCATGGCATCATGTAGCTTCCGGAGAAAATCCAGCGGACTGTGCGTCAAGAGGAATAACGCCATCTGCACTCTTGGAGCACCCACTATGATGGACGGGACCTTCCTGGCTCTTCAAGCAAGATGAATTCCTAGATCACCCAGTCGCACAACCATCAAGTCACGATTTTAAATACCAATATTGTCCCAAGGAGTGATTTCACCATAGAACAGTATCTGTTGAATCGTTACTCATCGATTCGAGTAGTATGTCGAATTCTCGCGGTTATCAACCGATTCATTTGTAACCTCAAATCTGTTCGTAGAGAAGACCGAAAAGTGGGAACAATAACTCCAACAGAACAACAAGCGTCTACCCTCCCTAGTAGCACGCTTGTCACGAATCGGTTGTGTCATCTTCTATACAACTTATATCAGTCATAAACAAGTTGCAGCAACTTATTGTGACGAAAATGTGCTACTCGGGCTACAGCTAATACTCATGGCTTAAAACGACGCATTCATTACCGAACTGACATGTCTCCATAAAGGAACCGACCTGCCCAGTAAAAGCAAACTACGCTCGCTACATCCTTTCATCGATGGAGAAGGAACACTTCGTGTAGGAGGGAGACTCCAGAACGCCAATCTGCCCTACGAAATGAAGCACCCAGCAATTCTACCAAGTCACCATCGTTTCACGGAGCTGATTATTCAAGACACACACCTTGTCAATCTATATGCAGGACCCACATTGTTGCTAGCTACACTCAAGCAGCGATTTTGGATAATTGGATGCCAGAACGTGATTCATCGGGCAGTATAGAACTGCCTCCGCTGCTGTCGTATAAAAGCGAAGACTACCACTCAACTTATGGGTTGCTTGCCAGCCGTTCGTACCATGCCAGTGTGAGCTTTCATCCTCGTTGGGATTGATTATGCCGGTCCAATCATCCTCAAAAGCCACAATCCTCGTAAACCTCTCCTAACCAAGGTTTACATATTTAGTTGTGACCGTGTGCCTTTCCACTAAAGCTATTCACCAAGAGGCTGCCAGTGATTTGTCGACCGCAGTATTCATCGAAGCGCTCAAGAGGTTCATCGCTCGTCGTGGTTTATGTACAGAGATTTGGTCTGACAATGGGACAAATTTCATCGGTGCTGATCGCCAGATGCAGGAGTTTTTCCAACCCGATGAATTTAGAGCTCAAGCAAGCCACTTTTCTTCGAATGTAGGCATCAAGTGGACAATCATACCACCATCCACACCCCACATGGGTGGTTTTTGGGAGGCGGCAGTGAAGAGTGTCAAAACGCACTTATACAAGGTGCTCAGTCGTGGACCGCAAACCTTCGAACATCTGTATACTATTCTCACCCAAGTAGAAGCCTGCCTTAATTCAAGACCGTTGTGTGCCATATCCAATTCACCGGACGACTACAATGTTTTGACTCCAGAGTATTGGGCAGCCGATGAATTTGCTGCCAGAACCATCAGTCCCAAAAGTAACCGTTAATCGACTCGACTCTTGGCAGATATGTCAGAAGCAGCTAGAAGAAATTTGGCAGCGCTGGAGAAATGAATACGTTTCATCTTTGCAACCACGGACCAAGTGGCAATCTATGGAGGATAACCTGCAGAGCAACAGACTTGTTCTAGTAAAAAATGAGAACACTCCACCAGCACAGTGGGAGCTTGCCCAGATTATCGCGGTCCATCCGGATTGTCAAGGTGTTGTGAGGAATGTCACACTTCGCAGAGGATCATCTGAATAACAACGACCGATCCACAAGTTGGTACCGCTGCCGACAGCTTAAGATATTGAGGCTCCTGCCTCAAGTTGGGGAGTTGTTTAAAGAAAATTATTTTAGAGTAAGTCTACCAACCACTCCCTCGCTCAAGTGAATTCCCGCGCATTTTGTTCCTTTGTTTTTGTCAGTTGCAAATAAAAACCCAAACAAGATGCAACGCAAAATAGTTCGTCGCGAATTTAATTCCGAAAATTCTGAAAATCTGAAAATTCCGCTTGATACAACAACAAATATGAAGAAAATTGAGTGAGGTTTCCACTCGTATTTGTATACTCCTAGACGGAGTAAAATTTTTGTAGATTTTTCTTATATTCGAGCAGTTTTTTGAGTAAAAGCGAGGAACATTCCTGTTCTAAATAAGCATAGTATAGCTTAGCGGGACACACACAAACAAACAATACAAGTTAATCAGGACAAATGCTATTGAAATTCACTAGACCAAACATTATTACCACATAAGCCTTTTTGAAACCTAGTAGAAGTCGGCCCGTTCGTTTCCAGGGATACCGCTGTGGCTTGGTACCCACACGAAAATTGTATTTTGCTTTGCTACGTTGCGGATTTCCTGAACCCACGGATGACGAATCCTTTGCGCTTCCAAAGCCTTGAGCACGCTGCCAGAATCAGTGACGATGGCTTTCCGTGTAGAATCTACTTCCGTGATTTTTGGAGGCGAACCAGCCCAAGGCTGAAAGCCTCTCTAATAAAGATAAATAATAATAATACTTCCGTGATGGCCGAAAAGATCGCTGCCGCTTCGTCAGAGAAGATGGAAGTCATATCTGGAAGCCTTTTATTGAAGTTAAGCTGTGGACCGGAGACTCCGATCCCTACTTTACCGCTTGCCTTCGAGCCGTCCGTGTAGACTATCTGGTAGCCTCTGAGTTTTGTAGATACTAGCTCACTGAAACGTTGTACAGCCGAGATTGAACCAGGATCTTTCTTTCGGATGTCCTTTAATTTCCATATAATACGCGGAGGGGCGGCGTCCCATCCTTCGTCCCCGATACGATGAATTGTTGATACTTTGGGAAGTTCCTGCTGGGTCAGGGAGCGCAACAGTTTATTGGCCCCATCAAGTAGGAAGACTCCCTCATCACTTCCTTCTGTTCTCTCCAAAAAGTTCAGTGCTCTGGAGCAGACCGCTTCGATGAAGATGTGTTTGAAGGGTAGAATGCCAGCTTCAATGCAGGCCGAGGGCGCTGGGGTGCATGGAAGGAGCTCTGAGACCGTTCGAATGCTGCGGTTATATGTGGCGCTCAGCTTGTCGATTGTCGTGTCAGCGGCTCGACAGATGATTTCTGCACCGTATAACAATTTACTGTTTATGATGGCCTTTGCCACCGATTATTCGCCTGATGCCGGCTGGTGATGGATTTAAGAAGAGAGATTCTGGGTTCGCACTCTTTTTTAGTAATCTCGCAGTGCTTGTTGAAATTCAATCGCCGGTCGAGATGAACTCCAAGAACTCGAACTGTGATGTGGTAAGGTATTGGGATACTGTTGATTTTCACGAGCTTCTTTCCTGCGTGGTGGCCTCCGTTGCAGAAGTGCGAAAATTGGCTTTTGCTGGACGATAGCTCGAAGCCAACAGATTTTGCCCACTGGTCCACCGCGTTTACCGCCTCTTGAAGTTTCCGCTCATAGACGGGCGTTTACCCACTACCACAAGGACGATATCATCCGCGAACACAAATATGTGGATGTCCGGTGGTATGGCTATCAGGAAAAGAGTGACGGCCAGAACGGAGCCCTGAGGGACCCCAGTTTCCTCTCTAAACGATCCTGATCTTGTGTTTCCGACGCTCACTTGAAACGTTCTGTTGCTAAGAAAGTTCTGGACGAAGAAGAGAATGTTACCAGAGACGTTCCATTTCACTAGCTGAGCCAAGATTTCCAGTGTCCAGGTTCGATTGTATACTTTGGAGAGTTCCAACGCAGCCAAGTCTACGTGTTTGTTGTTCTCCAGAGCGTCGTTGATTACCTGTCCAAGTGTGGCAAAATAAGTGTTGGTGCCAAAACCCTGACGAAAGGCGTGCTGCCGGTTGTCTAGGAGATTTTTTGTACGGAGAAAAATTGAAATAAAATAAATTGAGAAAACGTTGAGATGGTCATCAGGCGGATAATAACTATCCGGATATCCGGAGAGTGAAATTTTAAATTTATTTTTCCCCCTTTATTCTCCCTTTAACAGTTTTCTTTTTTACTGCTCTAAATATTTGTCAACAAGTTGGCTTTTAAGTGCCCATGTGACCTGATGTAAAATGGCAAATTTGTTAATTGTCAAAATTTAATAAAATTGAAAAATAAAAATATCCGGATAATCCGAGTCCAAGCACTAATTCTAATAAATGTAAAATAGTACTTTCGTAGAAATAATCAGTAGATAAAAAATAATCCCTTAATCTTATATGATTTTTTTTTTATATTGAAACATACACAATTATACAGATTTTGTTTCCGTGTTTGTTAAATTTTTCCGAAATCAGAACAGCTGAACGTTCGGTAAAACTTTGACCTTCATTTTAGAGACTATTGCATTTGAAAATAATATAAAACATGTTCAACCTTGTTTAAATGATCAAATCTTGTCATTCTAGTGGAGATTTAGTTTAAAAGCAATTGAATTGAATTGCATAAATTTACCGAAAAGTTCAGCTGTTCAGATTTTGATAAAAATTACCGAAGTCGGCGACAATTTCTATGTGTGTATAAATAATTAATGTAACTAGAAATATTAATTTCTATTAAATTTCAAACCAAGTGAAATATCTTCGACTTGCACTTGACCAATACATACAATGTTTGTATTTTCTTATTGCCCAGAAATCCAAACTCTGCTGGAAGAATAAGCTTCTAATATTTAAACAAGTGTTTAGACTGGCCGTGCTTTTCGCTGTACCAATATGGGCTAGTTGCTGCACTGCTTGGAAAAAAAGCACTTCCCTGGTACAGTTCATATAATTTCGAATGTTGAGGCTTTAGAATAAATGTCCATCATAATAATTAATAATTTCAGGAAAACATCGTTGCAATGCTCAACGATTAATTCGCTTTATAGTTTTCATTTTTAGTTTTCAAATGACAGTGAACCTTCCGAAGCTATATAATATAGCCAATGAGAAGTGAGAATATATGGTACCGGCAGAGCTGGTTGTCTATATAAGAGGTTGCTATCTACGCTTTAGGCTCAGTTTCGATTCACCCGTTCAACGAAAAATAAGTATTAAGTGCTCGGAAAAGGAGGCACCAAGCGTCATCGGAAGGTTCTAGGTGAAAAATCAAGGGTACTGCCAAGCCTGTCATTCGTCGTCTGGCTCGACGTGGTTATGTCAAGCGTCTCCGGTCTGATCTTCGAGAAAACCCGAGATGTGCTGACAATATGCGCGATGCCGTCACCTATTCTGAACACGCCAAGCACAAAACCATCACGGCCATGGATGTCGTCTACGCTCTGAAGCGACAGGGACGTTTTCTGTACGGTCCTTTTCAGGGCTACCAAGTACATTTCAGAAAAGAGTTAAAATTTTCTGCACGGTTTCGGAGGAGAAAACTTATCACCAATGCAATAAAACGGCCCTTTTCAGGGCCACCAAGTACATTTCAGAAAAGAGAATAGAATTTATATAGACTATCCCCTGCTTCCATGTTTGGTTACAAGATGACAACTCTGAGAGCAGCGGCGCCCGTTGGGTAGTGGCAAGCGTCCCAGCAGGCATGGGTTCAATCCTAGTCAACGCTGCCGGGAAGTTCTGAGGCATAACATATCTGATCACGCCTTCCTCGATAGGTAGGGTCCAGGTGTGGGCATGCACAGTTGAACACACCCAACTGCTCATTTGGTAATAACTTTTCACTCAAATGTTGAAATTTATTTTTCTTTAAAATAATTGATAGATTAAGCTCATAGTTTACTATAGATATGCAAAGATTAAACATTAAAGCCAATCAACACTAATCAATTTAACACTTAAATTCCAAGATGTGTAGTGAGCATTTCTCACCTCATTTTTACAACGCAAAAACAAATACAGTTTACTACTAGCATTAAAATCTACTTTATTTTACATATCTTTAACAAGCTTACACTCTATTCTATCTACTGCTTCAAAAAGAACTATGTTCCGTCAACTGTGTGCAAAGTTATTAGCAAATGAGCAGTTCGTGACCAAAACTGTGTATGCCAAGCATGGGTGTGGGTAGCATTGGTGCTCAGCACGGAAAACAAATCCTAGGAAAAAACAGCATTTTGTGTGGTCGTTGCGGGCGTGTGGTTCTGAATTGGCAACAAAATGTTCCGCAATTGTATCCTCCCTATTCGTACACACCCGAAGATCGGAGGCGAATGTCACTTCGACTTGTTTCATCTAGGAACCATTCTCTGATGACTGTGTTGGGAAAGCAGCACATGCCTGTACGTAAATGGTGGATTTGTTAGTTATTTCGACGCTTTTGGACAATGTTTGACATATACCACTTTTTCAATAGTTTCAATTTGAAAATCATCAGTCAAGAGCATTGTTATCGATGCGTAGAAATGTTTCTGATCGATTGGTGATAAAATAATTGAAATTGGTCCGGAAAACAATACATGACATAAATATTATTATTGCATCACTTATCAAGGTTAATCCTGATTCAAAAAACCAACGTACTAGCAAAATCTCCTGCCAGCGCCGGTGGTGTAGTGGTAAACGTGACTGATTTCTCACCCCAATGGGTCTGGGTTCAATCCCAGCCGAGGTCGCTGGGATTTTTCTGTCATTTTTATTCACATGTTGTGAATAGTTTCACAATATTAAAGGAGCAATATCATTTCTATTTTTTAATCCAATATCACGTATGATATTGGGAGCCCTTGAGAGCGAAAACAATAATTAGAGTGAGGATAATGCCGCAGTGATGTGACCTTTTTGAGGACGCAGAAGTACACGCTCAAGTGACTATTTTGGTTTTATCAGGGTTCTGTAGACCATAATTTAGACTTGTAGAATGTTATTAACCCTCGATAAAACATGCAACGTTACTTGGGCGGTCCTTAAAAGAACGATGCTCATTTTAACGGTCTACTCTTGATTCACGACAAATAAATGCATAAATAAATACTCTTTCCTCACAAGGACGTGGCCGGCAAAATTATTGATCTTTAAAATATGAGGTCACTGAAACTTGTGCAATGAGAATGGACGGTAACTCCCAGCCCAATTCAGTTGATTCTCGGTTCGTTGAATTCAACATCCTGTCAAGCCTGTCACAGAACTTTGATTTAATTAAGAAGTCATGTTTAGTAGAAACATTCAATTTGTTTTGTTCAAACTCGTTCGAACAAGAGCAGTTAAGCGTGAGTTGTGCTTAATAGCGCTGACACAAAAAACCTATGTCAGTTTCAAAGCACCAAACACAACATTGTATCCATATTAGGGGAAACATGTCAGAAGGGTATAACTTGAAACGTAAACAATGACTTTGAACGTCGATTTTTCTTGAATGACCACACTTCTCCGGAATCTGACTTCATCAACTCATAGAATAAACATTTCTCTGTCCGATGATTAAGTTAGTTTTAGTGGGTGTATTGTCATTCGTAAGAAGCCGACGATCCAAGTCATTGCTTACGTTTCGAGCTAGGCTCTTCTGACATGTTTCCCCTGATATATCTTACCCAGCGACCGACTGGTGAAAGTGTTTTATGTTTCTATTTGCATCATTTCATCCCTTTCCCCGGGAGATTTTCGATGAAACCGAAATAATTGAAATGATTATTTCTATTTTAGCATCAGATCCATTTGCAACATGAGCCTCGCATGAGCTTATTTTTAATCTTCATCCTTTCTGTTGATTGTTATAGCATAAGTTCTAACCTTTAGGTAAACCGTTTTCGATCCGGTTTAAGCAATCCGGTGAAAAACCGCAGGTTTCCATTTTTACACCTACGCCAGCATGTTTCAGCTATCCAGAGGAAAATCGAGTGGTTAACCGAAAAACCCGACCATGTGGGTATATTGTTAGCATCTCATCTTTCTGGGCTGAACGCTTTTGAGCTCATTCCACCAGAGCTACCCACTCCAGAGGGTTGCCCAACGTCGTTTGTGAGAATCTTCTGGGCGTAAGGGTAACCGTGTGTGAAGGTTTGATTTCGATCAAATGTAATCTTTCTACTGAGCTTTCAACAGCTTATGTTGGTAAAGATCAACCCTATTTGGCGCTTCATTTTTATGATAGCAAAATTAGTGCTGGATTATCAATCCTTCTTGATGGAAGTCATCTTCACCATAGTTTTGGTTGTGACAAAGTTGTCTATTCTTTTAACCTGCAGTCTAGGTTGTAATTACTCATTAATGCTAAAACAATGTTTTCCTGAATTATAAAATAATAAGATGCTATGCACATATTTCCTGTTTTTAAGATGCAAGAAGAGATTGAAAAGCATGTGTTTGACACATAAAACCTGTCGATTTCG
This sequence comes from Ochlerotatus camptorhynchus, assembly GCF_037179485.1. Classification (NCBI taxonomy): domain Eukaryota; kingdom Metazoa; phylum Arthropoda; class Insecta; order Diptera; family Culicidae; genus Ochlerotatus; species Ochlerotatus camptorhynchus. The sequence goes on from NW_027040773.1 coordinate 2,158,174, forward strand.
CATCCAGATAGTCACTTTCGCTGATTGTGACTCGAAGAAAGCAAATTTTACAGAATGATTGTGTCAAGCACATACCTTGCATCCCCTTCTTGTATCGTACAGGTGAAAGATACCAGTGTCAACATTTCAAAGGGGCGTAATTGCTTTTGCAACCCAAGTAGCATTTCTTGTTTTATTGCACTCTATTAGTGATTTATGAGCATGCTTGAGAATCACAATAAAGCTGTCTTGAAACCTTTTGTAAGAGAGCCCCATACTCTACAAAAGGTTCTCATAGCCTCTTTAAGAGTAATATTGTATCCAAGCAGTTTTATTTCGCTTTGGTGAAAATCAGTTATAAATCCAATTTAATTTTTATTGCATCAAAGCAACCGCCATAAATTAGCTTGTTGTTGTTCTGTTCTGCTGAAACTTTTTTTTGTTCCATATGGTAATCATTAGCTGTAAAAATAGGTTTGAGTGTTGGTGTCAAGATCACCATGCAATCAATTTTATTTCATGGCGACATTAGTGAAAATCTTAAAGACAATTTATGACATTTTAGAAGTTCCAAAACATATGAGCTTGAAATTTTATCGTGTATATTGGGATAATATGAGCGTTAAATAAATGCGCTTCAAAAATAATTCAAGTTAACAAAAAAGATTGTTTTAGAAATCAAATTAAATTGATGGAATCATCTTAATTTTACAGAAAATAGATCTCAATAAATAAATTCATACCAATGCACACTGGAAATCAGTTCGGATCTCTAATTTAGCCATTGTTTTATTGAAATTTCTTGGATTTTATTCCAAGGCTAATGGGATTTTCATAATGACAATATGGCGACAGAGGACAGCAGGCAAGAAAAGGACCAAGCGCAATTTCTTAAAATGTCTTATGCTTACTTTTTTTTTTGCTTTATTAGAGAGATTTTCCCTAATGCTTACATTGGATGGAAGCAGAACAGAAAAGCATAATGCATGATTTTATTTCGAACACTATTTTCTTTTTACAAGAGCAATTCATTTTTTTATTTGAGGGTAAACGTATATTCCTATTCTCCGGGTGCAACCGATGAATTTTACAAACATTTGGAAAAGTTTTGAATGGTTCATTAAACTTCATGAAAAGTTATGCGTGATTTCAACTTTTTTGTCTTAGAACTGTCACCATTCCATGTATTTCGACCAAGATTCGACAGTGTCACCCCATGAAAAAAAAGGAAAGAAAAGGAAAGAAATTTTTCAATGCTGATTGTTGAATTGTTGTGACCATCCACGACTGTAAATCTGATAAGAGACGCAAGTTGGCATAGGTATCATCCTTCGACTCCAGATAATTATATATTTCCTCTTCATGAGTCATTTTTGGTGTAGCAATGTGTCCGATGAAGTGAAGAAGGTTCCTATGTGACATCCGCAGAAAATGCAGCGGCATTTTTTCTTGGTTGGAGTTATTCACGAAGGTTTGTGGCTAACTGTAGCAAATAAACGGACTCATGCTAAAAAATTTGTTGATTTTCTTTGCGCTCCGCTTGGAAGTACCGGAAAGTTTTGATTATTTCTATGTTATAAAAATAAACCGCCCATTTACTCTTCTGAAAGATGCAACTGAATGCTTATAATTGTTTTTAAATAACTGTTTCATGGCCAACTAGTTTTATTGCGGTTACTTATATAGCAATAAAAGGATTTATTTTTGGGTTTTATAAGGGCAATTCATATTGCTTTTTTTTATACTTCAAGGCAATCATAAAACCTTTCATAAGTGGAAATAGCATAAGCATCAGTTGGTGTTTTTATTAGCTTTATAGAGGTTTTGTAGATAGCTATGAGAATGTTCCATGACTTGCATTATATATGACCGTCATAAAGCTGTAGGTAATGGTTGCAGCTGCAATAAAACCTTTATAAATTTTGAATATAGCCAAGCAGCTCTAGATTTGTTACTTGGGAAACCTAGGCTTTAGCCACAGACAATCAGAAATAACTCTCGCAAGTTGTTCATCGAGCAAGCATTGACGGGTAATTTACCGTAGTGTAAGTTTAATTTCCTTGCGTTTGACGCTTTCACACTACTGCCATCTGTTCAGCGTACTGCCGACCACAGTGTACTCAACAGATGGCGGTTATGTTTTGGCGACGATGTTTTACAGTGAGAAATATTCAATGTGTTATGTATTTTTGTCTGTGCTTTGGCTGTCGATTTCTCACAAATAAAATTATTGACACTAACAGGTAGATGAATACTAGCATTGTTAATTTGGAAGGTAAGCTTTAATGTTAAAGCCATTCCCGGATAATCAAAAACCATTTGCAAAATAATGCTTACTATATGCACGACTTATACCGTATCAGTACTACCTGTCTTATCGTTCATGCATAGTTATATCTTAAACTCTCATCAATTGTAAACGACCAACATTTATACATTGATGATACAGTATGCAGTAAATCTACGCCATAACGTTCATTAATAATTCTTAATGTTCCATGTGAGGGAATTCGATCCCAGAACAATGCTCAATAACTTGAGTCGAACCATCACTCAAATGATTATGGTTTGAAATAAACTCTAAATATAATCTTGTACAGAATCAAATCAGAGCTATAACACGCACACATGGGCTTATTGACTAGTAGTATCATAATTGGATGATTTGTGCAAAAATTCATGTCCTTGTGTTTATGTGATAAGCCGAATCAATTTTTTTTCTACTGCTGCGTTTCCGCTATATTTCGAAATTGGGTTTTCAGACAGCATCAAAATAGTTGGTAAGTTGTTTTTTTACTCTACTCTGGAATTAAATTTACTTCTTAGGGTAGAGCACTACTTCGTCGTAAACGCCTATTTCCGTTCTATCGATCAGAAAAGATCAATAATATCAATGATTTTCCCATGCACAAATCAATAATAGGCTTTTTTCAGATGCATTAGTTTATTAGCTTCAACATAAATCTTGTTAGAGTGCATTGTATGAATATTTACGCTCATTAGCATAGCATAGCATATGCGATTGTACAAATCGTGGGTGGCTATATAATGGTCAACTAATACGTTTTGCAGAAAATATCGAGTGTTGACGCAGAAAATATCACCACCACACGAAAATAAAATCTACAATACAAGCATCGCATTATACACCGGGCCACATCCTTACAATCGCCGGGGAAGGGAGGGAAAGTTAATCCAACATCTACTTAAGAAGGTGCAGGGAACCCATACTACCTTCATAGGTGTCACAGGAAGGAAAGAGTTGTGTTAGTGGGAGGGTGAATGATTTGGCAACTCTATTCGTCAATATAGAGCATTTGATAAATCAGTGACAAAAAATAAAATATAAATAGATAAAATGGAAAGATCTCACCCGATTGGCCTAGAGACTTTGCAGCGTCATGTTTTCAGAAATGCTTTATTTAATTTTCCTTGAACCACCGCAATCACTGATAACGCTCTTCTAGCTCGTACGTACAAAAGAACGCACTCCACGCATAATCAAGGTCATGTATTTTCGGACTGTCTTCTTTAACACCACACAAAGAAGTTGCTCATCGCAGCAACAGAAAAATATATCAGCGTGATAGAGGTTGTACGGGGCAACAAAGAAAAACGCAAGACCACACCAAGCACCATTGCATAAGCAACAAGAGATCAAAAAAATCACGCACGGTATTCAAAACTTTTAAATGCGATCACCAGTTCACCTCCAGTCACTCGAGAACAAAACGCATGCGAAAAGGTTTTCAGCAGCAAAAAAAGCACAGAAGAAACAAAACACATCCGTTTCGGTCGCTGGTTCAATCAGCACTCCCAAAGGTAGAGCTATAGTAGTGAAATTCAAAAATTTCCTGTAGTAATTCGTCATAATCTCCATGCAACCTTCAATCCTCTAAACCTTCATCAATCTTCAACAATGATGGAACAAGCTTTTATTTTAAGGTTTAAATCGGTGGCCTTTTGAAGGGTGGCCTATTAGATTGCATCTGCTTTCTTCAAAATGAAGCACCCCGAAGCGGGTATGTGTATTTATTATTAAAACATTATCACATGGAAGTTACTTTCATTGCGGCATTATCAACACCTTCTCGCTGGTGGGTATTTTTCGTATGAATATTTACGCTCATTGTACTCAAAACAAATCCCCTTTTTCTACGCTTATCTGTAGGACGAAGAAAATCTTATGGCGTTTCAATGCGTTAGGACGGAATTGAAACTCGTAGGACGAATTTAGATTCAAGAAGCAGCATTAGATTTTAAACAATATCTCAACAATTTGTGACTAATTATTAAATCTAACGGCACATGTGGAAAGGTGAATACATTTAAAATTCATCTTTGAGAGAAATTTAACCATTTTGGTTCAAACCCGTTCATTACCTCCTAGCGCGGGTTTTGCTTAGTAGGACGAAAATTAGATCAAAAACCCTATTATGATATTTTGATTGTAGGAGATAATACACCGGCCTCTGCCTCCACTGGAAAAAAAGGCCAAGCTGTTACTGTGTCAACCTAGTGAATCTTCGCGAACGATTTCGCACTTCCTGCTGGTCGGCCATTCTTCCCACCAGCCGGAATCAAGGCAAACCATGCCTTACAACGAACCGATCACCGTGTCTCATACCATGCTGTCCGCTCCAGCTACCGTATTTGGGAAAGGTTGGGCAAGGATAGATTAATTTTGCAGATTGCTAGGAACACCCGGTGGTCTGTCTCAAGTAGTGGTGTTTTAAGAAGGCAAAGAGAAAGAGGCATCAATAGAGTTGGTAAGTTGTTTATAACACTTAAGAATTAAATTGGGGGGAGAGGTAGCTCATCGATTCTTCCGGTTCGCCTCCTAGCATCGTGCTATAAGGTACCAGGCGATAACCAGGGTAGTTGATCGATAGCTCGATGACGTCATTTCGTTGGCGTCTGCAATGGGAAATTTTCATAGCAGGCGTTGACGATGGGACGTTGTCGAGTTGTTGAATAGCAACTATCGTGGTAACTCACCGATTACCTGTCGATCTGCCAAATTTGGAAAGACGTCTGCATTGAATTGTCTCATATAATAATATTCCACCCACTATATCACAAGAAATTGCGAGTAGCTGAGTGGAATGGAGATAAGTTAAGCATTGGGTACAGGACCAAGTTTCCCCTGGGTGGTGCCAGAAGATGAGCGCAATAGAATCATCAAGTTGCCATAAGGCACGGAATGAGACTATTGCATGGCTGGGTAGTCAAAGTCTTCCATTCGTTAGTCATTTCAGGTGGATTAGAACAGGTTTATGTTAAGGGTGGGCGTTGGCCAGATTTGGATTTTTCAGATGTAATCCTGGATAGGACCCTGACATTGAACGTCGCGTGAAAGTGGAACTTAATGAAGGCCTAAGTACTTTTTCGTAGTTTTTAGTTTTCGGATTTGAAAGATCGTCGGTTACAGTGGCCTGCTTACTGAGCAGAAAAACGTGGTCCCAGGTCCTTACATATCAAAGAGGTTTATGGTAAAATCGCTTGTGTATTTTGCGAAACTCGTTGTTGTCGTTGGTTCCGGGTTTGAATGGATACAAAAATTTGAGCAACGGTATTATGTGATATGAGGGGCTCGGTGGCCTTAGAGCAACCGTTTTTGCTTACTGAGCAGAACATCATGAGTCTAATCTCAGGCCCTTCTACATTCAAGATTCGTCAATCGTTTTATTTGTTAATATGACTACATGGTAATAACAGCAACTCGATGATTAAAAAGGTGCTCGTCTGCCTAGTGGCAAACGTTTTTGCTTACTGAGCAGAAGACCGTGGGTTTAATCCCAAGCTCCTTCGCGTTATATGATCGTTAGGACATCAATTCAGCTTATCGTTTACCAAAACGAACCCTGCTGCAAACCCAAACCTCTTATCCAACATCCCAGTGATTCATCGTGGAAGTGCAGAGGTGTTCTCGGCTTCCATCAAAGCGAGTGTCATGTCAACACAATCCTTCCCATTCCTTTCTTGACCTGTGTTCGGGCGCGGCCGGTGCTGGTATTGCCTAATTTAAGATCACCAGTTTTTACACATTGAGGATGATTGCTAGTCCCAAGCATCGTCTATTGGTTCTCTGTGTAATTACAGCTGATCTGGCAATAACAGAGTAGCAACCGTGGGCGGTCAATCAAGCTCAAGCTCAAGCTCAAGCTATAACACTTAGGAATTAAATTGATATGTAAGTAGGGGAAATGACGGCTTCGGCATGACAGACTATTTTCGGCAACCCAAATTGAAACACTATTTTCACTGGATTTTCTTACGAAAACACTTCGCTGAATGCATGCAAATGATTATTTATGCTTTCAGCTTCAATTTGAATACATTTTACCACTGAGAAAAAGCAATCTAGCAAGGTTTTCTTGAAATGAAACACACGCACTTCAAATTGTAGCTGATTTCGAGTTGCCGATAATAGAACAGCAGATTAACATGCAGTTCAAATGGAACGGTTGCCGAAGAAAAACTGGTTGCCGAAAATACTCGCTCTCACTAGAGAAGATTGGAGCTTTGTAAAAGCGTTTCAAAACAGTTTTTGTCAATTCTTTCGACTGAAATGGTTAGAGCAGCTGGCAGCAAAAGATTGTAAACTTGTAATCAATACTGCATATGTGTGCGTTACTTAGAGAAAAAGGCTATAGAAAGAAGGTCGCTGCTTAGGTTGCCGAGAATACGTAAATTCCCCTATTATGTTTAGATTGCAGGACATAATTCGCATCTCATTGGCGTCCCCAGAATAAAACTGACCAGGTACAAGTAATCCAGCGTGCTTCAGTTTGCTAAATAAGGTCATTACAAGTTTGCTGATCCACCCTTTAGTATTGTTGGTTGATAAATCTGTCCGAAAATCGTTTGTTCAAAAATCATTTATGGTGATTCCTTGAAGAGTCCACAAACTGCCTGATGATGTCCGATATGCCTTATCACTTCAAGTATTCTAGAGCATACATTTCGGACACAGTTGTGACATCGCTCATGAAATTGGAACTCCCTGTTTGCTGCATCAAATGTGAAGTTCCAGTTCCATTGTTGTATGTTTTGTGGCAGCTATGCTCTTGAAATGTTGAGGTGATGGTATAGCGCATTACACACATTATAGGAAGTGCGGAAACGCATATGTCACGAATGGGAATTCTTGGATATCTCCAAGGTCATTACTGATTTCCATCACTATCTCAACAGACTTCCCCAATCTCAGGCATCCGGTAAAGATCAGCATCGATGGCACCTATCGTTTGGTCTTGGGTTTGGTCACGTTTGGCCATCAATTCTGTTGCCAAATCTCCGGGCAAATATCGTTACTTTCAGTGTTTGAATAATCACAAATGCAGGTGCTCAAGAAAGTGATAGTTCACATCACAAATCATACTTAAAATAACATCAGCCTAATACATAAAGAGAGAGAGAGAGAAAGATAAGTCATTTCCATTTAAATCCACTACCTCATTTGCTTATCCTTTTCAGATACGCGTATTTCGCGTACAATGTGCAGACTTCTTCAGTGTCTTGTACTAATGCTCGACTAACAAGACTAGTACAAGACACTGAAGAAGTCTTCACATTGTAGACGAAATACGCGTATCTGTCAATAATAAGCAAATAAGGTAGTGGAATTAAATGGAAATTAATAATCGTTCTCTCTCTCTTTATACAGGTATTCCACTAAGACGCCCACATTCATCAGGAATCAGCCTAATGCTCGATAATTATACCACATCCAAGATTATCGATGAATAGTGTATGAAATCGGATAATATCGACAGGTGCTTGTTATTATTCATTACGACTGAAAGTTATCTTAAAAATCGAAATTTTGAAGCAAATTTTATAGAAATCAGTTATTTGAAATGTAAAGCAGATTACTTTCGCCCCCCTTGTTCATAGCATATAAATCAGTTATTTAATCCTAGTTAAACAACCCAATTTGCGATACGTTAAAGTAAGTTATTACATGTTATCCTGTTTTATCACGTTTTCTTCACGTAATACATTGCCAATGAGACATAAAAAAAAAAAATCAAAAATGGGGTTCAAGTATCCCCGATTTTCCCTAAGCTATGGGTGGCCGTCTTAACCCGTCGTCTCCTATTCGTTCTTTCTCCGTGAAACTTGAAAATTCATGAACTGCGCTGTTACAAGCTAGTTCATCATTTCATCTCCCCACTGTCGCCACACCCGTAGAGAAATTTAAATTACTTGAGCGAATGCTGCACCATCTTCATGCCCGGTGTCGGTTGCAAAACTTTCAAGATAACAAATTTGTGCACGACAAATTTCGCCTGGTTCTGCGTTCACTTTTAACGCATGTAATTTGCCCGGTAATTTATGGTGACTTCTTGATTGCTGCGGAGAAACTAGAAAGGCCTACGGCACACTTCGTACTGATACACACAACTATTTCCAGTCTTGTCAAAATAAGTTTTGCATACTCATTCGGCATCACACAGTAGCAGCAGCAGCAGTAGCAGCAGCAAATTTTCATTTTTTGCTGTGATTTTTGCTGAAACCCTTGGTGAGAAAAAGAAGAATAATGTGGCTCCTGTATCGCTTCAGCTGAATCGGGTCCCATTTTCAACAAAAGAAGATAGCGCGCGAAGAGCTTTACAAGTGTGAATAATGTGCGCCCACACTGCATTGTGTATTGTGAGGGAAATAGTGAAATTCTTCATCTACAATCGAAAAGGGCGGTTCAACCATTTGTAAGCAATGTCTTTAAAGGCAAATTTTATGAGAATCAAAACACACCCACGCCAACTAACAATATCATTCGATAAAGGATCTATCAGATGCTGGTGCTAGATTGCGTCAATGTATTTTGATTCTTGAAAAATTTGCGTTTAGAGCCATTGTATGGTTAAACCGCCCTTTTCAATTGTTGATATAGAAATATGAAGTAAATGTACAGTAAAGATTGTTGTTCCAACGTACCTCCCGTCATCGCATAACGTACAAACATACATACATAAAAAGAGGAAAAGGATACATGGGAGCCCTACAGATAAAAAAAGAGACAAATGGGGATTTTTGCCATTGTCCTGAGGGTAACAATGCGAGCAACATTATAAATACATGTTTGACCGAACCTTTGTTGGTACGCTCGATGCGTTGTCCTGTTGATGTGGACGGAAATCGATTATTAAGACGGCTCAAGGAATTCAAAACTAATTGAACATGTTTTTGAATACTAAGAATTATTTCATAGTTGCTCTCCAATGCCAAATTTGAACTAATTTGGTTGTAGTCTAAATTTGGGGGAAAAATTTAAAGTTTATAGGCTTATGTTAGAACAATGTGTTCCTATAGTGGCTTATAAATTACTCATTGGGCATTTTCTCTTAACAAATTTGGGTAGAAGTAGTTAAGAGTATTTTATTTATACTGTATTTTTATCGCTGTCAATTTTTCGAAAGTTGAAATCACCCGAAAAGCAACGTCGCGAATTGATTTTGCGCAAGTACCTGGAAAATCCTCAACTCTCTCATCGAAACATCGGAAATCAACTTGGAATCGTGCAGTCACCGGTGAGTCGTGTGTAAACGTTACTACGAAACTCTGAGCATCGAACGGAAGGAGAAATGCGGTCAGAATGGATGTTCTACTAGTGATCAGGATCACAAGCGTGTCGTGAAAGTGTTTAAGCGGAATCCCAATGCTTCAATCAGGGATGTGGCCAACAAGTTGAATCTGTCCAAGTATTTCGATCAGAGAGCCAAGGACCGGGAGGGACTGCATACGTACGAAGTGCAGAACACTCCAAATCGTGACGAACGGCAAAATACGGTTTGAAAGTCACGGGCCCGGAAACTGTTCACCTAGATGCTGATGAAGCCTCATTGTCTCATCATGGATGATGAGACCTACGTCAAGGTGGACTTCCGGCTGCTTCCGTGGCTACTGTTCTTCACCGCCCAGTACAAGTTTGATGTTCCGGAGGAAGGCAGGAAGCAGAAACATTCAAATTTTGCCAATAAATACATGATTTGGCAAGCGATCTGCTCATGTGGCAAACGAAGTGCGCCGTTCGTGACTACCGGGACTGTAAACGGGGAGATCTACCTCAATGAGTGTCTACAGAAGCGTTTGCTTCCTCTGTTGAAGCAACACGAGGGCCCTACGATCTTCTGGCCGGATCTAGCTTCGTGCCACTATTCAAATGTTGTCCTGGAGTGGTACAAAGCCAACGAGTTCACTTTTGTACTGAAGGACATGAACCCCCCCCCCCCCCACCGCGCACCAGAACTAAGGCCCATCGAAAAATACTGGGATATTATGTAGCAGACACAACGGAAACATCCCAAGGAGGTCAAATCTGAAGAAGACATGAGGAAAAAGTGGGTTTCCGTACAGAAGAAGCTGTAGCCAGATGTTGTACAGAACCTAATGAGTGAAGTTTTTTTTCCGAAGGCTTGGCGAAATTTGAAAGTTGTTGTAAATTTTGTTGGGCTGATCTCACGACTATTGAATGTTTTACCGAGATGTTTGTCGAAGGCTCAGCTGTTGGATTCTTGGCACTTTTTTATTGCCTGGCTCAGCGAAAAAATCCAAGTGTGTAATAATTATCCCGGAAATCCAAATTGCATATAAAATCGTTCAAATTTGGCACAATTGGTGGGAATCTCAATAAAAAGAGCATTGGGGAATAGGAGATTGCAATCCGCCATAAAAACATGACACACCCTGGTGAGAAATCTATATTACAATCAAGACGGAGGTGCCCACTTAAAAACTGTAAGTGGCACCCGAACCAAAAGTAAGGATGTATCAGACTTATGTTTTAAATTGCTCTTATCTGCACAAAATTAAAATTAACTATGCAAATATCTCAAAATGATTTTATTTTATTTTTGATGGTTCCAAAATGTTCAGCATGCATGATAATAGTGTATGATAGTGGTCTACCACCCATTGTAGCACGGAAACTAAGTCCGATAGCAGTGAGCTCTCTTCTCTGTTTGTCTTGATAAAGCATAATAACCTCTGATTGTCCTCAACATGTCGCTATATGAAGGGCCAAAAACAGATTGGGAGGATCGAAAGGCAAAGTCGTCTCTACGCATCTACGGGACAGTAAAGAATCTCCTTCCTGCAGCATAATTGCACAATTGATCAAAAAGACGTGAAGATACGAAAATGAGTTGGAGAAGAGCCCACCTTTAATCCACGAAATGTTATCAACAGAGAGTTGGCATTCCCACTCTCCCCATCCTAATCGATTCAATCGGGTGCCCTGCAGGTCTCTCCTAATCCCAGCATTGTTTTGTGTTTATATATAAGCAATAATTAAAATTTAAAACGATCTCACCCCCTTTCGCTGTTTCTTCACCCTTCTGTTCAGTTTTCGTGCCTATTAGTGAACTCATTGTCCATTTCTGCATCACTGCATATGATGATATTGAGTTCCTAGTAGCGTCTTATATAAGCGTTGTTGAAAAATATACATTGTCTCCGGGTATTTTCTTAAATAGCATCACTCCATTGTCGTAACGTATGTGCTCCATTTTGCAGCTCTAATTTCACTTTTACTTTGTTGACTCCATGGTACCGGTAAAGATATAGATGTATACATTATTAGCAATGCTGTGATATAACCACAACGGGATGGCCGTTCAGAATGGTTCAGAGGCTGTGAAATGAGGGAACATTTAAATTTAACACGTTTGAAAGTATTTCAATACAATATGTTACAATATAATATGTTGAATAACAATTAATATATTTTTCAATATGTTATCTTAACTAATAATGCTTCCATTGACTTGTGTTTTATACAAATAGTATCAATGTTCCGTCACATCGTATCTTCAAGTGATGTTCGCAAGCATGAAATGTGGCATTCAACTACATGTGGTGAAATATTAAACGCACCTTTTATAGTGGATTGCACATAACAATGTCCAGTGTCATCACTTACTCACACATGAAATCTGCCTCAAATAACCTAGTGGAACGCGCCTTAACCCTCATTGAACCTAAGGGCAGGGTTGATGGTTCTAAAATGTTCAGCAGACGAAAACATTATGTTTTGATCTCGAATATCAAAGATTACAAGTTTTTAAAAATGCTCCATTGATGATAGTGGTTTACCACCCAATGCATTGTAGCACGGAAACTAAATCCGACAGCAGTGGGCTCTCTTCTCTGTTTGTCTTGATCAAGCTTTATAACCTCTGATTGTTCTCAACATGTCGCTGTATGAAGGGCCAAAAACGGATTGGGTAGATCGATAGGCAAAGCCGCCTATACGCATCTACGGAACAATAAAGAATCTCCTTCCAGCAACTTGATCAGCCAATTGGTCAAAAAGAAAAGCCCCTAAACAGGAAGATGCCCCAATGAGTGGGGAGAAGAGCCCGCCCTTTATCCACGAAATTTTATCAACAGGGAGTTGGCATTCCCACTCTCCCCGTCCAAATCGCTTCAATCGGGTGCCCTGTTGGACCGTCCCTTCCCTTTTATATATGTTTATTTATTTATTTTGTCGTCAATCAGATGTAGACCATTTCTTACAAGTTACAAGTCATGTGTTATAATTACGAATAGAATTAAAGTACTGCTTTAATCTGGTTTTTGTCATTATAAAATCAAAAGCTTCACTATGTTTATTGTAAGCAGTCATAATTTGATTTAGTGGACCAAATTTGGCATAATTTGTGCGATAGTGATTTGTAGTAAATATATTTCGAGTTCGAAGTTGCCGAGAAGGTATGTAAAAATTAAGCTTTGATAACAGTTCTACTGAGTCAATTCGATGCGATACTATATCGTTCACAAACGAATTTCACAACGCGCTTTCAATGTTTGAATGTTGATGAGCATGCAGCGTGCTTCATAAGATGGAAGAGGAAATCTTGTCCAACCTAATTTACGAAGAGAAAATAGTAAGAATTGCTTTTGCACTGATTCTAATCGTTCCTCAGGCGTGAATGAAAAAGGTGACCAAACTATGCTGCAATATTCAAGTATTGATCTTACATATGAAATGCACAGTGATTTTATTGTATACGGGTCATGAAAATTGTAACTGAATCGTTTGATAAAGCCAAGCATATTATTTGCTTTGTTGATAATTGTATTATAATGATCAGTGAATGCTAATTTTGAATCAATTATCACTCCTGAATCCCTAACTCGTTCACACTTTTCTATTGCCTGATTTCCTAATACTTTGTATGTATTTCAATGTATATACGGGTTGATTGTTATGATTATAGTCAATAATACTTACATTTCGATGACGATCGTGCTACTTATTTTACCTTTTTTGTGATACTTATCAGCACAGAAACCAATCTTGAATCGTAGACCAGGTCCATCAACAATACACTCGTTCCGAGACGGTGCTCTGTTATAAAGCCATCTTCTTCTTCATCATGTTCACTCACCACCTGTGAGTTCTTCTGCAATTCAATAAAGTTCACAAATTCTCATCACGAACTAAAAGCAATTTCCTGTGTTCTGCCATTTAATCCGCGGAACAAACGCAGCAGCAAAATCAAAACACGTTATTTTTTCAGCTTGACCTACTTGGATCTCCAGTTTTTAAAAATGCTCCATTACACCAAAACACTTCGATGTACAATGTTGGTTTATTCTTGAAAATTACTCAAATCGATCAAATCTTTGAGTTTACTGAAGGCCCGGAATTTCTTTCTTTAAGTACAATCAAATACTGAGATGCATTAGTTTCTACAGTGCCGTTTCGTGATTTTTTTTTAATTTGTGTTAAATTTTATTCGGTTTTTACATTATTCTGGGTTTTACAATGTCAGACTTTAACACTTCAATTGTAATGTAATGTTATGTACTGTATCTGTAAATTATTTACCTGATGTGTATATGCATACCAGGGCTCTACATTTTCGAAGCTCTAAAATGAACTCGAGTTTTGTTTCTCTCATACAAACGTGTTCAACGCTTCATTTCTATAACGCCTAGCTAGACTATCAGCAAGAAATGATAATGAAAAAGAAGCACGCTTAGAAGGAAACGCTGGCTGTGGATCTTCTCGTCGTTGCTTTGCTCATCGTTTTCAATGTAAGTAACGTCGATTTTCTAGTTAAACGAAACCTCATTATGTCTTTCAATCCCCTTTCACGAACACTCTATCACCGCTCTTTCAATTTGTTTAAAATGCTTTATGTCCCGTTTTCGTTAATTTTTTTTAGATAAATATGTGGATGGAAGATAAATTAAACATATTACGTGTAATCTTCAAGTGTTTTCATGTGAGAAATGCTTTAAATGTGTTATTTCATTTTCCGTCATATACGTCATGAAACCTCTGTTGATGTGTTTCATGAAAGAGAACACTATCAAAGTCGAGCGCTCTTTCGCTCATCCGTTTCACCGAAGCTTGAAAGGAAGACCAATGGAGCGACGGGAGAAAGACAGACAAGCGATTGAACATTTCTTGATAGAGCTGGAATTAGGGCGTAACAGCTTTTGTAAACAATGACTTCTCGATGATTTCTCAAAACTCAAGGCACCCCCACGCCAACCAACATAACCAACGGGAAGGGGAAGTCTTCCCCTACCCGATGGAGACGTTTATTTGAGTGAGCGAGCCTTGGCTTTCTAGAACTCATCGAGAGAAGTCATTGTTTACAAAAGCTGTTACGCCCTAATTCCAGCTCTATCTAGATTTGTTTGTGCACGCCGACTGAGGTTCTAGAATGCTGCGAAGCTGTTCGACTTTAACAGAAAAAGAAAGCCAGCAGTCTCTTCGTCGCATCGATTTGGTCGATTGAAGCTGATATTGTGACGCCCTGATGTATACTGTAAACTATGACTGTAACGGGTAAAAACATGTTTTTGTCAGCTAGGGGGAGGGGGGAATAGTGAACAGGTGGGGCATAGTGAGCATCCCGCAGTTTGGTCCTGGATCTCTAGCTGCATGAAACAAATCAACTGGTAGTAGGTTTAATATCATTATGATATTGATCCTACCACCAACCAATTTGTTCCGAACGGCCGGAAGTCCAAGCTGGTGCCCGGGATGCTCACCATGTCCCACCTGTTCACTATGTCGCTCTTACCTCTATACTACATTTTCGCAAACAACAGAAAATGAGAACCAGCGGCGTTTTGTGTCGTTTGAAATCTTGCTGTTTTCTGGCTAATTTCTGCATACACACTGTGATTATTTTACAGATTTCTGTGCAATTTTACCGAAATCTCAACAGCTAAACGATTGGTCAATAGTTCGGTGATTTTCCATAAATTTCTTGTAAATTTTCACAAACATTCAGAACTGAAAGTTCTGCTGTTGTGATCAGGCATGGAAAATCGTTTACATTCATTTCGTGCATCCATTGGAATTCATTTGCTTCTTAATTTTTTCACCAAGAGAATTGCGTAAAATGAGCAATTAAACTTTCGTAGGGTTTTAAATTACCTACAACCTTTGTTAATCTCTTCCAAAAGGTGTCTTCTAACTTTGAATAGAAATAAATAAAAAAAGGCTGCATCCTTGAAAATGACTCACCAGAAAAAGTGCAAATTTATTCCGGAGAGGGAAAATAGTTCGAAATTCACTCCTTTGGAAAAAAAAGCGGATTGTCATAGCTTTTCATTTCTAAATTTATACATTTGACAAGCAGCATTGCTAGCTCAGTTGTTAACCTAGTATTTTTCGCGTAATGTTTAAAAGGGGCCTATCCTCGTTGATCTGTTCTCGACTTTCTCTTTGGTTTACCACGGCAACAAATTTTCTCGCTATGCTCCCAGCACAGTTCGACAGAAGATGATATTAGCTTGTTCTTGAAATAACACATTCAATGGAAAATGCATCGGCAGTCACGTTAAGGGAGTTACATTAATTATATCACGCTAAATTGTCATGTTTTTCCTATACCTAATGCATTGCTCGTCACAAAATCTTACTCCCCCCCTCTCTCCCCTTAGAGCGTGACATAATATATGCATCACCCCTTATTCGCGAAAGAGACTCATTCAACGATGATAGTTCCTTTTCTCCTGCTACGCGAGATTTTCTGCACATAAAGTTCCAGAATTAGAAAAGGAGAACCTCCAGGGGTGAATTTTGGACTGCATTTCCCTATTTAATATTTATGAAAATATACGATGTCAGACTGGAAAGCCACACAACGTCAGTTCCTTCTGCAGTAGATCTTATGGACTTGAACTTTAACTTATCTCCGCCGGATTTTAGGGAACGACGGCAACGACGAAAGAACATATGCAAAAATGTGATAAATTGGAATCCTCCAGGTGAAACTAAGCTGGTAAACGATCGTGCTAGGCACAACGTCTCGGTGTCGTGGGAGGACTTTCAAATGCTAAACAGTTTTGATTTGAATATAAATTCCACTTAATTATGCGGATCTCTCAAATTATAGGAATCATCTACTCGTACGGCTGTAGTGAGTAGGACTTTATGAGACTGATGTCAAGCTGATAAGGGTGATAGAGCTGAGCAAATTTGTGCCCTTAGAGGCTGTTCATAAACCATGTTACACTTAAGTGGGGGAAGGGAGGGGTTTAGAGTGGTTTCCAAAAATGTGTTTGGACGATTGACTACGCGTAAAGAGGGTGATGGTGGTCTATGTAGTGTATGAACAGCCCTTAGTGGTCCATTGGATTTTTTCAATAGTCGCTTGCTAGAAAGTTAAATAAACTTAATACACTCACTCAAGATTTTCATTTATTCGATTTTGATTTCATGTGGGATGAGCACAGAAGAGTACCTTCCTCAAAATTGTCTTTTGGTCGCTTTCTACTTTCTATATAATTTTCACACTGCCGTACTATAACGGAACTATCAACTCTATACATTCATCTCGTCGTCTATCGTATAAAATGTTCAATTAAAGGGGAACCTTACTGGCCCGAAAATAATAAAATATTTTCGGTACGTTTTTATTTTTTTAAAAATATTAGGAACAATTATCAAAAATCCAAGAAAATCAGTTTATTTCTTAATTTTTTGTCAAAAACTACATGTAAAATTATTTTTTATACATCATCATGAAAAAAAAAATATTGAACGCTCAGGAAAAACCGACAAGTCGATGTTTTGTGGTTTTTTGAGTCCGACTTTATGCCATAATGACTTATAAAAAATGTTTTTGCACGCAAAAAAATGTGATTATTTTTTTTATTTTTGATACATTTTTTCAATGTTTTTAGCAAAATCAAAACGTAATTATTTTTTCTGAGCGGTGAACTTCCTCTTGTTCTCATCTCCAATCTAAAAAAAATGGGGCTGACGGAAATGTCGTCGACAATAAACTGTTCTGAAGATGAACTATGATTTCTTCAAAAAGTGTAACGTGTTCGAAAAGCTTCAACACACTTTCCAAAGCATATGTTGGGTGAACACAAAAATGATAAAAATTACCGTCGACAAAGAAACGCAAAATTTTATTTACTAATTAGGACGAGAGAAAACTCCGGTGTCACGAAGCGTTAATTTATGGTGTGTTTGCCAGCAATGTTTACCTTCGCTTCTCTTCCACCATTACAAACCGCCGCCCGTTGCAAACTCATACATTCACTTACACACGAACGAACGGTCGATGTCAGTGTCGGTGGAAAGTGGTAACAATTAAAATGTCACATTCTCGTTTTAAACCGTTTCCGGCGGCTGCTTCCCGGTGCCGCTGGTTGCACGGTTCCCAAGGGGTGCGGATGGTTTGACATTTTTATTTGCGTATTTAAAGGTTCCCCTTTCCCTTTTCGCTGCACAGAAGCACGATGCCTGAAAGAGTTCTTTTTAAAACGACGACAGTCCTAAGTGTACAATTTACGATGTGATGAAACGTTCGAGAAAGACCAACCGGGATATCTAATGCCAGTAAAAAGTGGAACACATGTGAAGTAAAAGAAATGGAATCACATGGAACGGTACCGATATGGAACTAACAGTTGGATCACTACTGAAGGTACTGGATTCTGGCCGAAGCCAGTATGCAGGGAATTATGGAAATAATAAAAGATAATTCCTTAAAGCATGACCAGCTCCAGCTCCACCTTGCTTATGGGGGCTCGAAGATAGCACAGCTCGTTGGTTTTGCTTAGTTTTCTTCTCAAATGCTTGGCTTACTGGTGGTAAGTCTTTCAGTTTATCAGAATTCAGAATGCATGACATGGGTTTGGTTTGTGACTTTTTGTTTGGTCTCGGCTTTTTAATCGGTTACAACGGTGCTAATGTTTTGGCCAGCTAAAGCGACATCTGCTGGCTGCGGATTCATTGTTGTGAAAAAGTTTTGTTATTTTGCCTTTCTCGTACACAAATGGGTAAAATATCACTGGAAAAACTAAATTTATGACACCAAGTCCAAAAATTTGCTAAACGGATTAATAACGCATAGCGCTGCTATTTTTCGGGTTACAAAATTGTAAGTTGACAACCAAGAAGATGAATTTTACCTACACACTTACAAATAACAAATTTTACACATGACGGAATCCATCTTTGACATAAAAGATGAGGCGTAAAAATACATGTCATTTAATTTTAAGAGCTCTGAGACTGAAAAGTTCGTTGCTCGCCGAAAATTACGTTTGATTAAGCTACAGACGCGAAATCTGTTATGACTCAAATATATGTCAAAATTGACATTCGTATATATCACTCTCTGAGCACCTACCCTAGTAGCACACTTGTCGCAAATCGGTGATAGAAACTTCTATACGACTTATTTCAGCCACAAACAAGTTGCTGCAACTGATTGTGACGAAAGTGTGCTACTCGGGTAAATTTACACGGATTTTTTAAGTGTGTAACTCCATCCCTCAGCCTTACAAATTCCTACCTCACGCCTCTTCGATTCATATGAAACAAATAACTAGCAGCTGAAACATTGACACAGTTGGCGCGGTAACCATAGCCAGGGATTGGGAATCACACAGATCACAGACGAGTAAACACATACATGTTGCATACCCGAGCAGGATAAAATAACTTATTAATACCAAATTCAGGTATAAAAATAGCATAACTGGCAACCTAAATAAGATATTAGTGAGGCTGACATAAGAGGTAAAATACCAAAAATAACTCAAAACTTATAAATAATTTAGTTATTACAATAACAAACGGATAAAAGACGCTTTTTTTAGATGCTAGAATACCATAGTTAGTTATTTTGATTACGGCCCATGATAGCTATAGCCATAAGCCATAAAAGGGCTCTCTCGAAGGCAGTGAAATGAAGTGCAATTTTTACGCTGAAAAACGGCGAGAATTTTGTTAAAAGTGTTGAAAGTGTAAAGTTACGGTCATGCTGAATCGATTGGTGATATTTTTCGGTCCGGTCACGACGTAATAGCAGTGGAAAAAGTGCTTTGAAAAAGTGTCCATTCTTGGGTCTGCTGTCTGGTCGTCGTTTGTTCATAACGAACGGCATGAATGGCTGCTGCTGCTTGCATCGAACCTGAGCTGGCGATCGCTACGTTAGAAGAAGAAATTTGACGGAGAATAATCTGAGCGAAAATCAAGGCACGGATCTGCTCTTTCGATTGGACCGAATGATTTTCCGTTTCGATAGGGTTATCGGAGATTGTGCTCCTGAAGGAAAATCGAATCTCTCGTACCCAGTCAGGGTACATGGCGGAGGGATTTTAATCGATTTGCGTGAGCAGTGAGTGTGTGAGTGAGTTCGGTGCGGTCAGTCAGGTACGTACACAATCGAAGTGTTTTCATTTTCTGCTTTCCACAGATGGAAGGCCGTTCGATTGTGTGCGTGTGAAATCTTTCGGGAAGCAAAACTGACAGAAGAACCATCAAGCAAAAGAAAAAGCGGTTTTCGAACCTGATTTGCCGCGCGCGGTAGTGTTGGTGTGTGATTCCATTTTGTAAACAGAACGGTGTACTTGTGAATGAAACACTATCGCAGAGTGCTACTGAACGTCTTGACAGATAGGACAAAGGAATTTTTTTTTTTTTTTTTTTTTTTTCGTGGTTCCTTTCCAAAATATCCGCGAAAACCGTGAGTACACAATCGTAAACAGGCACACCCTGCTGCATGGCTACCATTTTCCTTCATGCCATCGTGTCGCCACCATCATCATCGTGTGAGGGGTCGCGATAATGTTTTCAGCGTTTGTGGCAGATGAGCTACCCTACATAGTACACGCCTATATGGGCACCCAAAATAGTATGCCGCAAGTAAGTATATCACCAAAACAACTCCAGATCCAGAAATAAAAACCGATGGCGCTGCAGAATAATGAGGTAAGTTTTACAATCTACTGTAATTTGTACAATAATACTCATATTACTTTAAACAATCGTCACGTCGGTCATAACTTGTTATGATGGCCTGAACAATGCGTAAAGAGCAAATCGAAACATTGAACGTCGCGTGATAGTGGAATTTAATGAAGGCCTAAATATTTTTTCGTAACCTTTTGTTTTCGGAATTGAAAGATCGTCGGTTGCAGTGGCTTACTTATTGAGCAGAACAACGCGGTCCCAGGTCCTGTGCAGAGTATCATTATAGCGTCTAATGGTTTTAAAATTCCTGGTTGCGTGAAATATATTTGTGAAAATATCTTTTTGAGATTTTAGTAGTCACGTTTTGTTTGTAGTTTATATTTTATTTCTTTCGTGTAATCATCGTAAATAATAGTTATTCAAAAATAGATAGTTCATCCATATATTCGTACTTTGACGCGAAGCGCTGTGGATTATGAGATGCTCGATTACCCTGGAGGGATCGATTTTGCTTACTGAGCAGAAAATCATGGATTTAACCCCAAGCTCTTCCACAGCACAATAAATCGCCACCATCATTTGTATATTTGATATTGAACATTAACCTCGAAAACTATTTGCATATCAAGCGAAAACGTAGCCCTGTATTGTCGCGAAGCGTTATGGTTCTGAGATGCTCGATGACCCTGGAGGGATCGTTTTTGCTTACTGAGTAGAAAATCATGGGTTTAATCCCAAGCTCTCCGTCATGACTCTTAAAATTCATTATCACTAAACAAAATTAATATGTTCTTTCGATAGCCAGCTATCGAGAGATTAAATAAACAACAAATAAACAATACATATTTTGGTTGCATCGCCAACTTGAGGTGAATCCTAACCGAATACCCTACCCAACCCTCCAACTCCGTAGCACTTATGAGGGTGTCGCTAAGTCGGTGGCCTCTCGTTAAGTAAGTACTACATCAACATTTCCTTCCCTATCCCTAGTTATGGTAAAAATGGGCGTGGCCGGGAATAGCGACAGTCATGCTTCTGTTACTCTTGTTTAGATTGGAACCAATGTTTACTCCCCAGCATTATTCCTGAAAGTAGTCTAACTGAGAATTTCAGAAGAGACGTGACTGTCGTTAGTATCCAATCTACGAAGTATATCATAACAACGCTAACGCTAATACCATAGTTAGTTATTTTGAAGGTCTTCTAGAGGCATATCTTCTAATACCTTCTACCTTTTAATCTAACTATTTTAGGTGTTATTGTTTAAAAACTGAAAGATCACATTTGGTTATTTTGGTATTCAATTGATATTTTACAAAATATTTCGATAACTAATTAATATCAAAACAAGGTTTTATACCACAAGCATACCGAAATCTGGTATCATACCACATTAAGATATTCATTTGTTATCGATTAGCTATCGGTTCCTGCTCGAGTACACGGCAAAAATAAATAAATTTTAAGAATTTTTTTAAGCTTGCGTGAAGAATAGTATTGTTCCATACTACGGAACTAACATCCAAAATGCTGTTTGTTCTAACATTGATATTGGAACTGTTGTTAATCGTGTCGCACGTATGTCAAAATGTTTTCGTGCTCTCGAACAAATCGAGTGCAGGAGACTAATAGCATACACCACAACCACAGACAAACAGACATAACACATTGGATATTTCTCACTGTAAATCATCATCGCTAGAACATTACCGCTATCTATTGAGTGCAATGTGGTGGGCAGTACGTTGAACAGATGGCAGTAGTGTGTAAACGTCAAACGCAAGGTAATTGACTATGCGCGCCACGGGTGGTGGTACTACTAACTAAGATACTTTTAAATTGACCGTTAAATGCTTGTTCGATGAACAACTTGCGAGTGTTATGTCTGCTTGTCTGTGGCACAACCTTATTTCGAGCTGCGCGCGTGCTTCCAGACCATTTCGGAAATTAATAGAGTATTTACATCTGTGCGGATTTGCTACCGCTAGTGTATTAGCAAAGACAACAAATCAAGAAGACTAGCAACTCTTCCATTTTCTCTTACGAACGCTATGAGACAGGTACAATCGCGTCATCTGCCGCTCAATGGTAAATGCTTCGAACGAATTTAGCAAAGATTACATTCTCAGAATAAATGTTTGTGTATTTGCTCATTTTTCTATGCGTTGCTTCCACCTTCACTCAAGAGCAGCGCTATTTTATCTGTCGCTTGGATTCTGCCAAAGTTGCCAGTCTTCTTGATATGATTTATTTGGTACTAGCCTACTAGCACAATTTTCAGCTGCTCCTGAAATCTCATGCTGGTAGACGTTGATGCCCTATTTATATTATGCTGGTGAGCTTTTTTGCTAGCAACTGGCTCATTAGTGGTAGTTAAATAGCATTAGTGTGAACACCCCATAAGTGACGATCGACCAGTAGATGGAAATAATGTGAACATGGTAAAGCAAGGGGAGGGGGGGGGGGAGGTGGCTGTCAAATACGAACAATCGTCGCCTACCTCGCATAACTGGTTCCAAACGTAAACAAGTCATAAGAAACCTGCAGGGTTTGTTTATTTTTTTTTGTTTATTAATTTATTTGATAAGGCTCAACTGAATTAACTTCACAGAGCAGAGGATTTTTGTTCACTATACAATCATCGTAAAACTATAGTCAAAAGGTACAACACAATCAACATTTTATCTTCCGATATCCAATAAGCCTCCTCCACCAGACCGGGAGTGGTTTCATTGTATGGCAGATTTGCCAACGAGGGTCGGAGCGCTTCCATTGCAACAATGGACGCAAAACGTGGTCAGCACTCACACACTCATCACGAAACGGTTGCTTTCCAAAATCGACGACGCATCGACTGAAAGAACTGCTGATGAAGAACAATGAGGAGGACCACACAATGGTTGCTGCCAAGTAAATAGACGATCGCGTGACACACATTGAGAGTGGTCTGCTTCTGTCGACAGCCGAGTGAACACTGAGGGTTTGTTTATGTTTGGAACGAATTTCATGCAAGAATGATCAGTAGGCTGATTTGACAGCACGTCCCCCCAGTGCACAGTGGGGAATCTCCATACAAGAAGGTGGACAAAAATATGTTCGTGATTTTTATGCATTTTTGGCTTGATTTATGATAGTATGAGCATGAATTGTTAGCTTCCAGATGTTTTTGAAGTCATGTAATATCTGAAGGTCTACGAAATGTCCTCAAGTCGAGATCTAGATGTCCTCTTGAATCAATGTGGTTTGACTCGTAAATTTTCGACATATTTGACATGCCATCAGGTCCCTACTAATGATGTTTAACGCAATATGCATCTATGCGATGCAG
Organism: Ochlerotatus camptorhynchus; assembly: GCF_037179485.1. Lineage (NCBI taxonomy): Eukaryota > Metazoa > Arthropoda > Insecta > Diptera > Culicidae > Ochlerotatus > Ochlerotatus camptorhynchus. The sequence continues at coordinate 2,181,675 of NW_027040773.1, forward strand.
AAACCACGGAGTTAATTTAGGGAGGGGGGGGGACGAAAGACCACGATCCACACATTATTACTCACTTGTATTTTTGTTGACGTTTCTTCAATGCACTCTACCGGAGGAGAGCAGATCGTTTTCAAAGTTTGTATCACTTTATAGGTATGAAACCTAGCGGGATTTTTTTTTATATGTCTGTTCGTACATATATTTGGTTATTAGACTGATGCAAAATTTGAAATTTTCGCTCCACAGTGCTCAAACAGTTCCAAATTGGGCCCTGATTAGCCTTCGAAAATTTAAACTCATTTAATGAGAAACTGACTTGGCACAAACCATTTGAAGTTTATATGGGAATTACTATGATGAAACCATAATTTCGGTTCATATCTATCTCAAAATTCACCGGTTCACTCTACTTTAGAAAATGATAGCTGAGCTTGTTGAGAATTTTCTCAGGTACAACTTTGTTCAAAACCACTTTTCGATCAAATGTAAGGAACAAAAATTATTAATGATTCAAGTCACGGATATCTTATGATTATGCACAATCAACTGCTCAGCAGGCAACATTGGTGTTTATGACGCGTAGAATAGAGGACAAAAATCATGGCTACTATGTCACGCTGCAGAATACAGTGTTGCCCACAATACAGTTGCTTAATCTTACCATAGGATTATCAATCTCTTAAACAATTAATAACTATTTAATTTGACGTTTGGCTGAAAAACGATTTTCTGCAAAGTTGTAGCTGATAAAAATTCCCATAAGAATAGCAATAGAATTTTTTAACAGTACAATATGTAAAAAGGCTACAAGACAAGGAACAAAAAGTTTTGTTTTCCCATAGTAATTTTTATACAAACTTCAAATGGTTTGTGCCATGTCAGTTTCTCATTAAATGAGTTCAATTTTTGGGAGGCTAATCAGGGCCCAATTTGGAACCGTTTGAGCACTGTGGAGCGAAAATTTCAAATTTTGCATCAGTCTATTGGTCATGTCACAATCTAGAAAATACTCAAATGCTTCTTCAGCTGACATCATTTCTCGAGAATCTTTTAAAGTTCAATTCGACTATTGTGACTGGTTTCACGACGATTGTACGCAGTTCTTCTTGCTACCAAAAGCGCTTTTTCTATCGAATTCACTTATTTTCCGCCGTTTACTACGCTCGCTTGATACATCGAATTGTTTTGATGGCCGTCCACGTCCCAAGTAACACAAACTCATAGAATCATGTTGAGTGAGCTTCTATACAACCAAAACGAGTCATACAAAGGTTATATAAACTGTTATAGAACATGTGTGTTGTTTGGGGTCTTGATGAAGTTGAAGGTTCTGGTTCTATTTCCACGAATATTTCCATGTTAAACTGCGCGTCAAGGTTAAGAAACTCAAAACGCTCATTGTGTCTGTTAGCCTTTTCCGATAGATGTCGGAAGTTTTAGCCAAGATTATTTAATTTTTGTTTCAGCTGCAGTTGTTTGTTTTTATTTACTCGGAAGTTTTCGCAGATGTTCTCAAATGCCTTTTCAATTTTTTGAGTTTGCTGCCCTGGGGCTCTCAAAATACTAATATTTTTTCGGTTCTCCATATTATCTTTGAATAATCACTTCTCACACTAACATGCTTCATATGAGTCACTTCATGCTTTAGATGCATGTAGGTACGTACGGTGAATTTCTATCGATACCTAGGACGTGTGGAATAATATTTCACTATATGAATCATAATACCAATTCTGTTTTTCGAACATAATAATATAGATTTTACCTATCTCGTTTTTGGTACAGGAAGCTAAATTACTAACATGCGCCGGGAAAGCGCTGGTACAACATCATTGTTTTTCAACTTGGACGTAAATTTCAGTAAATAATAGGTTTGTTCCCGCACATGCTTTAACGCTTCCGCTGTATGTTGCAGTAAAATAAGAATCTGGTAAAACCAAATAAAGTAAGTTAAAAACATGCATTTTGCACATTTTGGACTTACTAATCTTGGTTTCCCCATGCTATTTTACAGTATCTTACAGCAACAGCAGAAAAATAAGGTACGGGAACAGACCTTATGTTTGCCCGAGTTAAAGCTGCCGAATATTTGAGTTATCACAAATTATAATTGTTAAGTCAAATATATTCAATTTAGTCATAATTTCATTTGCGCAGCAATTTTTTTTTTTTGCAAGTCATTCTAGGTACTCTAAAGATAATCGTGGATGTTGTCCCGACTGTAAACTATTACAAACTTTTTTTGTATTGAACATTTAAGGTGAAAAAAAATTTTTTTTTGTTGGTCTATATTGCAGTCTTTTTCTATTTTTTTTATAAAAAAAAATATACCATTTGAAAGATAAAGATTTAAGCTTTCAGCTACATCTTATTTCTAAGCACTATGTTGTTTCAGTTTAGAGCAATTAAGTTTCAAAAATATGACTGCTTTTCACAAAAAATGGCAGGTGACCAATTCTATTACCTGTACTGCAGTAATAGAGTCGGTTTTGAAAATTCTTTTTGTGGGATTTTATGCATCAAATAGTCTTCTTTCGAAAGCAGATTACAGAGTCCGAATCGAGAGAAGTCGGTCTTCTTCTTATTGGCCACCTGAATCCCCATAGTGCAGTGGTAAATACGTTTTTCTGTCTGTTACGTCGCATGGAATATTTTTTAGTGCATCACCAGTTTTGTACGAGGGAGGTGACTCTATCTAAGATACATGCTTTGTAGATTGAAAGAGAATTGATTAACATTTTGATGATTTTCTGCAAAAAGGTGAAGACGCGATACTAGTAGATGGATTTTGATGCAAGCGATTGGGGCATGCAGTAGTTCGCCTCCTCGTGGTGTGCCCTGGAAACGTTAATTATCGAACCCAAGGGAGAGATATTGCGGCTAAACGAACTACAGCAGAGTAAGGACGCTGGAGCCCCATCCAGCTCGTCCCAGGAGGTCGGTAAGCCCTCGTTGTGCAAAGGCAGGAGTGACACCGGGTTCTTAGAGTGTAGACGACTCTGACCAAGTCGCAGCACACGCAGCTGGTACGCAGTCACATCTGTCCTGTCCCGCCGTGGACAGTTGGCTTGCTATCACGTCTGCTCTAGAACTCAAGCGAACAATTAACAGCGAACGATAAGAGGAAGGCACTGCACAGCTGCTCACTGTGCAGTAGCGACAGTCACGTGTGACACACCACTAGTGAGATGCGCCATAGCGCAACCGGCCCCTCCCATCATGTAATGCTTTCGGGCGGTTCCGGGGAGGGCAAAGGCCAAAGAGCACAGGGGAAGGTTTAGTGGGTCAGGAGCGCTACTTCTCCCATCCCCACACCCTGAGTTATCTTCTCAGGTGTCTGGGAGCATTCCCCCTGTATAAAAAAAAAAAAAAAAAGATGCAGGCGATGAAAAAATATTTCTTGTAGATTGATTCACTAGCGTGAGATATATCGACCATCTAAAATTGAGACATAGATGTGTCGCACCCCCAGGTTTTGTAATTGCCAGTTTTAACTTTGCTTAAATTCAACAATAGCACGACAACATACACGACAACAATTCCAACTAAGCTGACAGACATCCAACATGGAGGTGCGGCTCAAACAACGTCTGACTGGCATCCAGTGACTGAATGAGAAATGCTTATCTACAGAAGCTACACCTAAAATGGCTGGCCTACCACCTACTGTATCGGAAAACAACAAATTGTTACAGAATCCAACGACACCAAACTCTTGCTGTTACTAATCAGCTATGACTCGTTTTATCACCATGATATTTTTGAATTTCTTTGCGGATATTTTAAATCTGTTATTTATGTTGCTTTTAACTATGGATCTAACTAGTTACTCGTTCAATACCGGACGCATATAGTTATTTTCAAATAACAAATGGTGTTCATAAAAAGGGGAAACGGGTCCAAATGTTGAAACTATTAGACTTTCTCAATTGTACAGAATTGACTCACGTTCCTAGCGAAAAATTCTCATCCATGATTTATCAGTATGTGTTTATACCTGCAAAGAAAGGACAAAAAAAAAAACATTGTTAGTTAATTAAAAAAAAAAGATAATAGGTAGGGGAATTTACGTATTCTCGGCAACCTAAGCAGCAACCTTCTTTCTATAGCCTTTTTCTCTAAGGAACGCACACATATGCAGTAATGGTTTGTTTACAATCTTTTACTGCCAGCTGCTCTAACAATTTCAGTCGAAAGAATTGTCAAAAACTGTTTTGAAACGCTTTTACAAAGCTCCAATCTTCTCTAGTGAGAGCGAGTATTGTCGGCAACCAGTTTTTCTTCGGCAACCGTTCCATTTGAACTGCATGTAAATCTGCTGTTCTATTATCGGCAACTCGAAATCAGCTACAATTTGTAGTGCGTGTGTTTCATTTCAAGAAAACCTTGCTAGATTGCTTTTTCTCAATGGTAAAAATATAGTCAAATTGAAGCAGAAAGTATAAAGAATCGTTTGCATGCATTCAGCGAAGTGTTTTAGTTAGAAAATCCAGTGAAAATAGTGTTTCAATTTGGGTTGCTGAAAATAGTCTGGCATGCCGAAGCCGTCATTTCCCATACTACAACAATATTATGAAAAATCATATTTTGATACAAAATGTAAATTGTGAATGTTTTGAATTGATCCCATAATCGATCATCAAAAATCGACCTCATTTCATTGATTTACCACTTTAACCAGCCTTCGGAAATGTCAACCTCATGACGATAAACTATGTAACAAAGATAACAACAAAAAGTCAACGCTCATCTGACAGCACGATGCAACAAACTTCTGTGCTGTCTCTCGACGAAACATTGAGCCAAGAAGAGAACCGATCATCGCGTTTACGCCCTTATGCATGCTCACTGTCGAATTCTTCTCTTTCGCTCGTTTGATCACGAAAGATCTGTTGCGTGACGTTGTCCGGCACGAATTAAGCGGGACCCACAATACTGCGTCAGCGTCAGCGTCAAATTTGAATCTGATCAAAATTGACGGACTGACGCAGCGTCGATGTGAAATCGGGAACTAATACGTCTGTCCTTTATGCAAGCCGTCTTCCATATGAGTACAACTTGAGCGCATGAGTTTGGCTTGCACATATTCGAACATAGAAAGCGGAGAACAAATGAGTGGCAAACATTCGTGTACATTACACACATGTTGTACCATGAAGACTGTTTTCTTGTGATGGCTATTTTTGGAACGAAGACGACTAGAAGATGCCAAAAATCGATGTCCGACGCCATTTTGGACTTCAAGATGCCAGTAATTGTTTTCAGATAACATGTCAAATATCCTACAATATGGGTATTTTCGGAACAGGAACGACGCGTACACTTCGAAAATCGATGTCTGATGTCATTTTTGAATACAAGATGGCAGCCATTGACTTCAGAAAAACTGTTAAATACCGACGATATGTAGATGCTGAAAATCAATGTCCGATGCCATTTTGTAATACAATATGGCGGCTCTCAAATTCTGAAAAACTAAAATGCCCTACAATATAGGTATTGATCCGAGGCCAGTTTTGAAATCCATATTGTGGGGGTATTTGGCAGTACTTTCCAGTTTATCTGTAACCGGAAGCCACCATCATGGAATTCAATATGACATCGGACAGCAATTGCTGGTCCTTAGCTTTCACCCCGACTCCGAAAATACCCATATTGGTTCTAAAAAAATTATCTTTGATTTTGTTTTCCGTCGATCTTGTTTTCCGTGCTGAGCACCAATGCTACCGACGCCAGGGAGGCAGCTCTCACACCAGGACTCTACCTATCGACCCATCAACTCATGAACCGGATACCAACAGCTTTACTTCCCTTCCGAAGGACGGTGTGATCAGAGATGTTATGCCTCAGAACATTCCGGCGGCGCCGACTGGGATTGAACCCAGGCCTGCTGGGGTGAGAGGTAATCACGCTTACCACTACACCACCGGCGCCGCTAGTTTTAAAAATGGCATAGCATATAAATTTTCGGTCTATATACGGCACTCCGATTCTGAAAACACTTATATTGAAGGGTATTTGACCGTATCGGAAGCCGCCATATTGGATTTTAAGATGGCGTTGGACATCGAGTTAGGGTCTTTAGACGTCATATTGATTCCGAAAGTATAAATATTGAAGTGTATTTGACAGTATTTCCCACTTTTTCTGAAACCGGAAGCCACCATCTTCAATTTAAAAATGGCGTCGGAAAATGATTTCCGATCTATATAGATCACCTTGATTCCGGAAATACCCATATTGAAGGGTATTTGACAGTATTTCTCACTTTTTCTGACACCGGAAGCCGCCATTTTGGATTTCGAGCTGGCACTGGACATCGATTTACCAATTCTAGACGTCATTCCGATGCCGGAAATACCCATATTGAAGGCTATTTGACATTATTTCAGACCTTTTGTGAAATCTGACGTCCGTATTAGAATGCATCGATTCGGGTCGTGATGCTCCTTTATAAATGACATTTTAAATTTGGTTGGTTGACGAAAGAAAATAGACAGAACCCATACATTCGGAAATAAACGAAGAAGTTTTCTTTGGGGTATAAAGTTGTGTTGAGCTTGGAACCGAGAGTGTGACCTGTAGTACTTTGTCACAGGGACAAAGGACTAGTGTAGAGAGTCGCGACTGGATGGATTCTTGATTTTGTCGTGGTGATCTTGCCGTGCGACAAGAAATTGTTGTTTTTTGTTTTTTTTTCCCTTGATTTTGTTTTCCGTACTGAGCACCAATGCTACCAAAACCACTTGGACCCTACCTATCGACCCATAAAATCATGAACCGGGGACCAACGGCTTTACTTCCCTTCCGAAGAAAGGCGTGATTAGAGATGTTATGCCTCAGAACACCTCGACGGCGCCTACTGGGATTGAACTCAGGCCTGCTGGGGTAAGAGGTAATCACGCTTACCACTACACCACCGCTGTCAAGAAATTGTTGTTTGACGAGAATTTTCCAGGATGATCAATTTCCAACCCTGAGTAGGACATCGATCAGTCAAATGAAAATATACCAGCTGTAGAATGAGGAACGGGATGAAGGGTAGTCAATTCTATTAAAATAATTCTAATGAGGTTTCAAATTCAATGTATTTTGAGCACCCTTGAGCTCATAACTATTACCTTAACCATACGTACATTATTTATAACCCAAGCAACGGCTTGTCATAAGGAAGTTGAAAAAACTTTTCAATTACTTACTTAAAGAACCAATAATACTTGAATATACATCATTTAAGGTTCAATTTACTTTGATGCATTTTCGAAAAATTCAAATGCAGGTTTTTTCGACGCATCATTTCAGATTGCAAAAAGCTCGCGTCATTCTATTCTTTTTGCTATTTTACACAATTTAACAATCTGAAAAGATGCGTCGAAAAAACTGCATTTGAATTTTTCGAAAATGCATCAAAGTAAATTGAACATTAATACATTTATACAACCTAAAAAGCGCAAGACGCGGTGCTTTCAAAACTAAATACTGGTCTTATAACATGTATTGGTAACATCATAAAAACCAGCGGCAAAACATTAAAAACAAATGAGCATGGGATTCAAACTCAGGGGTCATTGGCTGGTAGTCTTATTACTTCCTAACTAGACCAACTTCGCTTGATAAATGTTTTATTATAAGTATCTATCATGTTTTTGCCAATGGCATGAAAATTATATTCAACGGCGCTGGTGGTGTAGTGGTAAGCGTGATTACCTCTCACCCCAGCAGGCCTGGGTTCAATACCAGTCGGCGCCGCCGGGATGTTCTGAGGCATAACATCTCTGATCACGCCTTCCTTCGGATGGGAAGTAAAGCCGTTGGTCCCCGGTTCATGATTTTATGGGTCGATAGGTAGGGTCCAGGTGTGGGAGCTGCCTTCCTGGCACGTCGGTAGCATTGGTGCTCAGCACGGAAAACAAGATCGACGGAAAAAACAAACCAAAGGAAAAAAAAATGAAAATTATATTCTCATGCAACACGCTTTCGATTCCGTCATAAAAACGTTTTGTAAGCAGCAAAGCGTACATTCAATTGCCAGAGTGTTATTTAAAAGTATTTTCAACTCCTTATAAGCCAAACTGCTCCTTTTCAGTTGTATTAATTTATTAGATGTCGTAAATAAGTGTTTTCAACTTTCTTTATAACAAACCTCTAAAAACCTCATAAGAAACTGTCACTCACTGCGTGAAGAGACAGTCCAGCTCAATGGCACCGTCAATGTCCACGCCAATCTGGATAGTAAAGAATCTCTTCAAGAACTTTATAAATTCATCTAAGATTTATTTTGTATATGACAAGTTTTATAATGGAATTTAAACAGTAAGATGCACGTTTATATAACATTTTAAAATGAAAGCAGAATAAAACTTTTTTGGAAAATGTTCTAGGAAGTATGAAGAAAACATCTATAAGCCTCATAAAAAAACGTGGGATGTTTTCTGCAACACTTTATGTGGACATACAAAATTACTATTATTATTAATTTGCATATCATCATCGATAATTAACTGCATATGTATATTATTTAATCTAACTTATATTTTTAATTTTTAATCCGTCCTACTTACCTACATGTATGTACTATTTTTTTTCCTTTGAACTTTTTTTTTTTTTTTTAGGAACCAATTGCATCAAACTTTTATTTCATCTCGCTTCATTTTTCATACAACCGCGCGAATTTTGAAGTCCAGAGGGAAGCAGCATCATTTTACAACAAGCTTCCCAGTTTATGTTGAAGTTCCATGCGGATCTTAAGGAAATGTTCCGTCCTATGGCTACAATAGTTAAAGTTCCAATAACAGTAAATAAAAGAGCTAAATACTTGAAAAAACATGGTGTGGATTGAAAAATTAGAAGTACATTTACTGGCGATTTTATGAAGCTTTGATAAATGTTTAGCTGCGGTAGGTTTTTCTTGGATTTAATCCGTAAAACAGAAATAAATCTCTGAAAGAACAATACCATGTGGAAAGTATGTAGTGTTTGAGATGACCTTGCATCGTTTCATTCGCATTTTGCAAGAAGGATGACAAATGAAATCGAGCGCTTATCGATACCTGTAGCACCCAAGGTTTCAACCGCCTCTTTGTTTCTTAACTGCGTCCAATTGAAATTGTCTGCTCAAATCCCAGCACAAAGATCTGTTGCATTTATGTTGTGACAAAAAAACAAACTAAACGTTAACGTGTGCTTCTATAAGAACCTATGAAATCAAATGTTTGCATAATTTTCTTCAAAATTTTCCGTACTCATTAATTTAGGTCTCACCAATTTTTGTCTAAACGTTACGAAACGAAATGAAACTAAACGTAATTTTTAATCTTCGGCGATTACGATCAGAAACTGAGATATCTCGACCGCAAAACAATTTCCTGCATGTTGAACTTCCATAATTCTGCTGTTTTGCCAAAACTCAATAGTTTCCTGAAATTCCGTACCATTCCGTCTTATACCGCATATCTTTATGTCGGCCTAAGTGTCTCACATATTAGGCGCAGACAAACATTTAAAAGGAAAGCATTTTTTGGACAATTTACCGACCACCAATAATATCCATTTGTGTTTTCCAGATGACGCATTTTTATAAGAAAAATTTACAATCAAAATTTACGATGTGCCTAATCTTAAGATCCATAGGCCTATGTAAAAGCTATTCCTCCTTTAATAAAATTTCAAATATTGGCGTTCAAATTTATGAAAGTACGAATAGACAGTGTTGATATATTTTTCTTCCAACGAGTCGTAGTATCGATGAGGATGGATAATATGAAAGCATTTTTCTTGTTAAATCAACAACAATTTAGTACCGATATATTGAATATTAATCAATGTTTTGATTTCACTTTAGCCAAGTAAATATGTTGTAACTGTGTAGCAAATTTAATTCCGCATTTTCTATTTCCATTCGAATGAATGTATGAAATCACATTCTCATAACACATCAAAAATATAAATATCATACCCAAATTACGGTTGTTTCTTCTCAACACTTAACTAGATTAAAATAAATCACACCTAAATCAACAATTTCCCAACCGGAGACACAATAATCCCAAGCATTTTGTGTGCATATTTCTCCAAATCAAATTTGCAAATATTTCCCAAAAATGTCTCCTTCTCATTTCCATTTCCATTCCCGAGCCCACTCTAACCCTCCCGGTGTAATCCTCACTCTTGCAGTATTTTATGCTAATTCCGGCTGCGATCAAAAACCCGGCATAAGTAAACCAACTTTCATTTTCGGTTTGTGTGAAAAGTATGCCAAATTTTCTTACACATTCTACTACCCCGTGCGGTACTCGTACCTACTCATGTGCTCGGTGATGGAACTCAGCAGCAAATATATGCAGCATACCTTCAATTGCCGGAGCAAATGGGGAAAGAAGGGAACGGAAGAGGGATATGAGCAACATCATTCCAACCCATTCCCCTCCCAGCTGTATCGAGCGAGCGCTGGCTGCTGGGAACCAATTTTCAAACAAACAAACAAGACGTTTCCCTGCTTGCCATCGCCCCGGAACAACGTCACCGGCGCCGCAGCCACCCGAAGGGGAGTTTAATTGTATGCTAGATGCTTGTCTAGAAGTTTATGCATACATACATGCTGGTTAGTACAACAATTCAAGCCGGCCATAGGCGTGAACGGAAGCTGAAGAGGGGAAGTAAGAGTAGTAAAGTTAAAGCAGCAGTGCAAAAGTAAAGGAAAAGTAAATTAAAAGTAAAGTAAAGGTAAAGTTGAGGTAATCCAGAGTGCAATTTTTTATTTTGGTGTAGATCAATTGAGCTTACCTAGTAAATTTTGCAAATAAAAATTATTATTCTCAACCTCAGATTTCACAAGTCTCAACCAAATTTGAAAAGATTTTATTTTAAAATGTCGATTGAACAGAAAGTTTTCTGAATATCATATAGGAAAATTTATTTAATATTTTGAAATGATTTAACCACCAGTTAGTTCATACAAAAATGATGGAGCATTTGTTTCTTCATTTAGACGTTTAGACGTTTATTAGTAAAAACTTATATTGATCCACCGGGCAAGTGAATAGAACTTTTGTTACAAGTATAATCTCTTTTTTGATATTATTCCTAGATAGAAGACTCACTGCATGCGATGTATTTGTTTTGATTCGATGGATCTAGTTCATGAACATTACAACATTTGATTTCATGCTTATTCAAGATGTACATTAGGGTGTTCCATTCTGGGCAAAAAAATGTATTTTTGATAGGCCACCCCCTAGTTTAGTTCATAAAACAAAAACAAACATCTGTGCAAAGAATCAGCTAAATTGGTCAACGTTAAGAGGTCGCGCCAACGATTTCAATTTTGTCGGGGATTTTCGTCAAATTAGTATGGGAGAAAATTATGACCCACTAAAATCATTCTCACCTTTTTCCTAATGAACCGATATTCATGAAATTAAAATATGTTTTACTTAAAACTATAATGAACTACTTTGTTCAAGACTGCAAGTCGATTTGATGCTTCAGAAAACAGAAATTGGCTTTCGGAACTCAGATTGCTGATAAACCTTGATTTGAGCAGAAAAGCAGGTTGATAGGGCATGCTTTGCCAGATATTTTTTTTTTACCTCAATGTTTATAAACATGTTGTGCTGTCATCTCTGGATACAATAGTGCCATGGAGTTGAGAAGTGGTTGATTGGTCAGCCCATTACCAGGTTCACCGGTGGAAAACTTTCGAATAACCGAGAAATACTGCAGCTCTTCTTTTTTCATCGTGCACAATCTCGCTCCACGATACGGTGTCGACGATGAAATTGAGGTGGTCAAGTTCGTGTATGTGGGCTCACTGGTGATGGTCAAAAATGATACCAGATGAGAAATTCAAAGACGCATTACAGCAGGGAATCGTGCCTACATTGCACTCCGGAGGACGCTCAGGTCGAATAAAATTCGCCGCCGCATGCAGCGGGCTATCTACAAGACACTGTTTAGACGAGTGGTCCTCTACGGCTCGTGTTTTCGAACGGAAGGTGTTGCGTACTATATGAGTACGGTGAAGTAGATGAATGACGGAACGTGGGGAGGCGAATGAACCAAGAATTGCATCAGCTTCTAAGAGAGCCATCCATCGTCCACACTGCCAAAATTGGGCGACTACGGTGGGCTGGCACGTCGTAAGTGAAAATGGTTCTGGTATGCAACAGGAACAAAAAGAAAAAGGCGCGTAGCGGGCAAGGTGGATCGACCAAGTTGAAGGCGACCTGCGGACCCTTCGCAGACTACGAGGCTGGTGACATGTGGCCATGGATCGCCTAAAGTTGAGACATCAAGGCCTTAGTCTGGTTGGTAAGGCAAGTATCCCTGCAGCCATGCTTATATGTTTCAGCTATTTTCTTTTATTCCTTGATTTTTTTTTACGTGCTGAGCACCAATGCTACCGACGCCAGGGAGGCAGCTCCCATACCTGGACCCTACTTATGGACCCATCAACTCAACGGCTCTACTTCCCTTTCGAAGGAAGGCGTGATCAGAGATGTTATGCCTCAGAACATCTCGGCGGCGCCGACTAGGATTGAACCCAGGCCTGCTGAGATGAGAGGAAATCACGCTTACCACTACACCACCGACGCCGCTGAACAAGCTAATGTCTCATTAGTTTTGTTCGTGATTTACCATATCTGATAGCGATTGTAAGAATGAGGGTGATGTATAGACAAAAATTCAAAGCGTTAGTTACACTTATCAATATATGTAATAATACGGATTAGGGAAATATTGTCGAAAATATTGATGGTATAAAGGTAAACTGTCATTATTTTTATCAATCTTCAAATATTGAAGAAATTGAAATTGAATACGATTATTGTGAATATATTGACATGTGTAACGTTCACTTTAAGCAGCCAATACACATGTCAATATATTGACAAACATCGTATTGTCAATTTTCCTTACAATATTATCAACACAAAATATTGACAACATTAATGACAACACGCTAAAGCGCTCGTTACATGGGTCGATATATTGACAGTAAATTGACATACTAACAATATTATTGAAAAGGTAATATTGATGACGATGGATTGATGTCGAGTATTGTTGAAAAACTGATTTTGATTTCACTTTGTCAATATTCTTCCCCTACCCAAGAGGAGGGAGAACATACATCATTTATATCGATTGACTGACAAAGCACCTTCGCGCATGCAGCGAGGCATGCAGTGTTGCTTGTTGTTTAACTATTCGTGTGTGAAATAAAATCAATTTCAAACTAAATAAAAAATGTATCTATTTACAGTCACCAATAACCATTATATATTTATATATATATATTTATATGGCTGTACAAAATCACAAGCATAATCATGTAATTTGTTTACTCTAAAATAAAATAAATACTATCAGCGTTTCACATACCTACACGTAACGTAAATTAATTATTATATGCATGATTTTCATTTATGAATGTTTACCAAAACATCAGCACGATAGTTTCTATTTGGGAAACTACGTACCGTGTACATGGGTTTTCCACACGTGTAGTAATTTCGCGCACTCGACAATCAATTTGATTAAATTCGATCAATTTGGAGGTACATGTCATGTTATCTGATGTCCGGTGTATTTTCTGTGTCCTGTCAAACAGTTACAACATTTGGTATACCAATTTGGTATTTGGATAACAAGTCTGCGGAATTACAGCTCACGCAGAATAACCCACGTTCACGATACATCCTATGTTAATTAATTAACTATATGTGTGGCCGTTAATACAGTTTATTTGACATATTACCTACATTATCTTTCTTGCACGTCTTCTGGTCAATAGTTGACTTTAATAATCATCAATAGTAATTTGCCAGAAAGTATAAGTGTATTTTCATCATGATATAACTAGTGCATCATTATCATAAAACTAAGCATTACATGTATGGGCAAGGACGTAGCTAGGTTTCGAGCTAGGGAGGGGCGAAAAAAAAATGTACTATGGGAAATTTGAACTAATGTCATTTCACCGAACGTCATTTGACCCAGAGCCTTTGGGTTGCTGAGTTTAGGGGAGGGTGGATCCCCCCCCCCTGCATCCTATGGCTATGTGTATGGGTAAAATTAGGTTAATATTATCGTTCTGACGAAACAGGAGAGGTCAGTTATATCAAAAATTCTGATTCTTACTTCATTATGCAAACAACATTCCTTTAAATTTATATGAAAACTTAAGAATAGACCAGGAATAGATCATTATTTAACACTATTTATTCTAAAAATCCTGAAAATTAATTTAAAATGAGCAAGTATAAGAAAATGTTGGGTGAAAATTGGTTTCTATAAACATCCACTAAACCATGACTCCGCTGTTTGGTAATTTTTGAACTACGGAACGATTTTATTGATTTCCTTCGAGTAACGGTCATTTGAAATTTTACCAACTTTTTCAGTTGTTCAAAAACACGGTAAAATTGACCGACTTCGGTAATACGAATTTAGTGTGTAACTACTATTTTCAATACATACAGGTCCAGCAATCATTTCTGTTTGGACCCGAATGCAAACATTAACTCTAAACACACTTTCGTTCGCTGATCCATGTTTCTTGGGAAATAAGACAAGTAATATTGTTTTTATTACATTGAGGTAAAAAGTCTTCTAGCGTATTGCCATTAATGTTGTCAATATTCGCATATTGACGATATTGATGGCGAAATTGACGGTTTTTTGTCAATACATTCTGAGTATTGTCAAAGTAAAATTAAAATCAGCTCTTCGTCAAAATTTGTCATCAATCATCGTCTTCAATGTCACCTTTTCAATAATATTGTCAGTATGTCTATTAATTGTCAAAATATTGACATGTGTAACGTCCGCTTTAGATGCTTAGCCCATGTTTATGCAAATTGCTCAGTTTATAGCTAGCACCTATTTCTAAACAACCCAATTTTGAGTAGGATCTACTGACGATTGGATTTGCTCGGTCTATTAGACTGAATAAAATTTTCGTAAATTTTTCTCAATTTCCAGCAGTTTATTGAAGTTTTAAAACATGGGATTAATTTACTCATCGCTACACTTTTTGCGATTAAGAATTAACTGAACTATAATTTGGGTTGATCTCATCGGCCGTGCACAAATTTAAGGGGACCTGGTCTTATTGGAATACATTGTAAAGTATGAAAACTCTTGGCATTAACACAATACAAATGCGTACGATTTATTCTTGCGATGATAACGCCCAAACAAATCATTAAGCCTTCCCCTGACAAACTAAACATTAAACCTTCCCTTAAAAAAAAAAAAAAAAAAATGGGGCAATACGACACACAGCCATCTCAAAAAAACCTTCCCTAGATGAAACGCGTCCACAGACGCACATACAGACATGAGCGAATTTCATCTTGTCGGGTTGATTTTTCATAATCAATTTGATTCTACGATGTCGTAATCAAACTGTCGAGCCAGATCGAGCAGAGTTCTATCGATTGGGAATATTTTATACAGGTGGGATAGCTTGTGTGGATGGCTATCGATCACAGACGGCAAGACGTGTGAAATCCGATTTTAATACCTATGTTACGGTAGTAACAAAGGTAACACATGTTAGTATTAGTATTAGTAAACACGTGTTGAGGTGAAATGATGATGTTTGTAAATAATTGAGGTCTAAAGATGTGTCGGCATAAAGGTAATAGACTTTGAAATTCGGGTCACACGATTTCTCAGACCTGGGTGGACCAAATTGGGTGAAATTTGGGGCGAAGACTCACAAAATGTATCTCGTGTGCATGACAAAGCCGGATTTTGAAATTTATTTTTTTAATACAAAAAAAAAACTTTTTAAAATCCATTTTTCACAAATTGGCCTTCGTCATGAACACGGGAACTAATTAACGTGTCCTAAAAATGAGGCGATTTGGACTATGCAGTGCTGAGATATCGTGGGAACCATTTTTTTTTTCAAACCGCTAACTTCAAATAAAAATATTTCAGCAAAGTTGTTGAAATTTCTGTTTACAGTTGAAAATTAATATGTTGATGCCCTTAAAACAAGTTTAAAAAAAAAAATTAAATATCTGCTTAAACCAACCCATGACTTTTTACCGACTTATATGTAGCTCCTTGAATAACACCTGGAATATCTTAAATGCCATTGGATTACTATTTTAAGGAAAGATTGAAAAACAAAAGCATGTGTACGCCATTGCTACTGACCAAACCCACAGTTGCGGCAACGACGTCAGGATACGAAAAGTTTTCCTAAACAGCAAAACTCTTCTTCCTCCTATTTCCATCCTTACATCTTTCAACATTTTCTTCCAGCTCCTACCGATGGAATGTGGGTAAAAGTAGGAGCGAGTTCAACCGCTGACTGCCGCCGTTTTGCGCCTTCGAACCGAAAGAAATGGGTACGAGTGAGCTCAACGCGCGTAACCGATGACGGTGTCTACAGACTTACCTAGGTCTCCATTTGCAGAAGTATGCTTTATATGCTTTTTCAAGAGTCGGTTTCCATACCCGTGGAAGTGTACAGAATGGTTTGCTGCGAGTGCTTTCAGAACGAGCAATGCGCTGTATGTGGTCGCGCGGCGCTAATTGAAGTATTTATGAACGCTAATGCTTTTCTTGTGGTATCAAATTGGTTTGCTCCAGCAGCAGCGCATAATTGTAACGTAAAGTTAAACTGTGAAAAAGTCTTAAAAATTTATAATTTTTCAAATTGAAAACTTATTAAATATGCGTCAGGTAGAAGCTTCTTTCAGAAAAAGGAAATTCATATCATGGTATTGAATGTGAAACCCACTCGAAACGAATTAAGAGGAATCCTATGAATAGATTTTATTCCAGCGTACACAGCGAAGAATAATGAATGGTTAATCTGCTTTTATGAACAGTTGGTTTTGTACAATGGTATACAAAAGGGGATTTAAGAACGCAAACAGTTCCCATTGGATGCACAAATTTAAGTAATACCAAGTCGGGATGGTTTAAACTTTTGTTAGTTGGCTACATATTGTAATGGGCCCATGGTTTTAATTTGTGAATAATGTTTTAGGAATCTGTAGTGCATGTCACTTTGCACAATTGTTTGTTATGGTCAATCATACACATTTGAGCTAAAAGTCGTCCATTTAAAATCTCGCAAAAAACATCAAAATGGCATATTCGATATTTTTCAGCAAATCGTAACTCGAAAACGTCGTTTTCAATTGAAATGACGTCTGAGACAAATGTGAAAGAAAAAAACAATACTTAGTCAAGAAAAATATTCACAATAAAAAGTTCCAATTAATATTGGGAAAAAATCATAGGAAAATGAAAAACAAAACATCTTCAATATTTAAAGTGCACCAACAGACAACAAAGGTTCGAATAATGTTTAAACTAACTCAATTAGAAAACAGTCAATTTTAGTAAAATTTCCCAGAAATAAAAAAAAAGTCCTACTCAAAAATATTCACATAACTTTCATAACATAACAATCGTCTAAACTAGAGAAAAATGCGGAAAACTTTCGGCGGATCGTTTGTTGGGATAGGTGGAAATCGAAAACGGAAGCAACCCTGTTGAACACGCGTTGTACACCGATGTTGTCCATAATTTGTTCGTCGAAAAGGTAGCCTCAGCATCACATTGTTTCCCTAGCAGCACACTTGGCGTAAAACGGTTGTGGCAACTCCTATGCGACTAATTTCGATCACAATCATTTGCTGCAACATTTCGTGACGGAAATGTGCTGCTTGGGTTCGCAGTACCCTGGGACGCAACGTCCCAAGTAACCAAAAGTTCCACATTCAACGATTAAAATCACTTCCAAGTTCCATAAAGTTCAAATAAAGTTCCTACCGTACCTTCAAGTTCCATAAAGTTCAGATAAAGTTCAGACAGAATTTTCAAGTTCCATCAAGTTCGAATAAAGTCCCGATAGAACTTTCAAGTTCCATAAAGTTCAAATAAAGTTCCGACAGAACTTTCAAGCCACATGAAGCAATCCGCACAAGTCCTTATTAGTAACAAAATTTAATGTACGTAAATATGAAATGATCAGTGGCCCAAAAAAACATTCTATCCAAACATAAAAAATAATATAAAAAATAATTTCCTGGATCCGAACCCGTGCATTCGGCATCCGATCTACGATTGCTAACCACTGCGCCACAAGTGTGATGGAATACCATGCGGGCAAACACCAATTTAAAATTCATTAAGTTGTTGTGTTTCGTATTCAAGTCAGTCAGCTGGCACTGAAAACTTCAACAGTAGACAGGACAACAGCTCACTTTAATATATCTCAGATGACGTTGCGGTTCGTGCTGGGGCTCTCACAGAAGGACTGAGTTTAATTCTTCAAACAGCTTCAACTCTACTATTTATGCTGATAAATCAATACACATTAATACCTGCCTTTAGAAATAACTGTTATAAAAGTGCGAACTAAATATAGAATTGGCTTACAGGACAAAAACCTTTTTTAATTTATTTTCTAAAAGTTCCGTTCAACTTCCACCAGAGGCTGCTTAGAATGCTCTTCAATTATGATACCGGAACTTTCAAGTTCTTATAACGACTTAAAAATGAGGCTGCTTAGAATTCAATAGACCACCTTCAACCAAGCTGCTTAAGCCATAAATAGCCTTTTATCAGAACTTTTGATTACTTGGGGTGTTCGCCACAAACATAGCCCTAGCGATGTTCCTGCGCAACTGAAGAGCTTCCAAATGAATTGACTGACATCGACTTCTGTAGCTCGGTAACCGGAACAGATCTCACCAAAGAAGGCGACGGAGAGCAAAACGAATGAAGCGGCGTTGAACAGATTCAATACTCTTCGAATCGTTCTGATAGTGCAGATGCCAAACAGTAGATCAGTATTCGAGCGTTGAACAGACCAAAGAGCAGTACAACGACTTTAAACAGTACACACTGGTAAAAACACCACCACTCACCATGCAGTGATTGAATAAACACCGTTTGGTGAGACCGGATGGAATTCAACTTTGAAATCTGTGTAAGGGAAATCGATTGTTGCTGGCAATCGGTGATAATTTTAATTATCATAGCAACAGTTGCACATTCGTGCAA
Organism: Ochlerotatus camptorhynchus; assembly: GCF_037179485.1. Lineage (NCBI taxonomy): Eukaryota > Metazoa > Arthropoda > Insecta > Diptera > Culicidae > Ochlerotatus > Ochlerotatus camptorhynchus. The sequence goes on from NW_027040773.1 coordinate 2,200,707, forward strand.
TTTTCAACAGTGACCTTTTGAAAAATTATGCAGATGCGTGGAAATATTTCTGATCGATTGGTGATAAAATTGTTCCTAGCTTGGCGCCGTCAATGTCCACGTCAATCTGGAAAGTGCAGAATCTCTTCAAGAGCTTCATAAATTCAACTAAGATTGATTTTGCATACGACAAGTTTTATACAAGTTTTATAACAGTGTAAGATGCGCGTTTAAATAACATTTAAAGTTAAAAGCAGAAGAAAACTATTTTGGAAAATGTTGAATTCTAGGAAGTATGAAGAAAACATCTTTAAACCTCATATAAAACATGGGATGTTTTATGCATCACTTATAATACATTAATACAACAAGTCGTTCTAATTCTTTTTCAGAAAGATGTTTTGTGTGTTACTTGGGTTAGAGATGACACACAATGACGATATTCCACAACAGTTGTTAACGTTTTTCCGATCGCCTTTCTTATATACCGAAAACATAACGGCAGTTTTCCATACGGACGGAAACACTCCCCTAGTAAGTGATCAATCGAACACATGCCGAATAGGAGTGAGCAGATGTTCTATATGACTCTTCAAAAAATCTGACGGAATGCCAACTGGATCCGGCCTTATCGATGATTTCAACATAGAAGCAGAGCAACATCGATGACGGCCATAGGAACATTGCTGGCAGCTTGGTTAACAAGAGCATCAGGAACGACTTCTTCACAGAAAGTGCTCGCGAACTTCTCGGCAAAAAGCTGACACACATTCAAGGGCTCGGAAGCAACTTCGCCATTCAAAATCATGGTCGAATGGCGGCCGGACTCCTTCCTTTGTTCGTTCACATACCTCCAAAATGACTTCGGTCTCATCTTCAGATTTCGTTGGATGCGTCGGTGATAAAGGCTGAAGCAAAGCCGACTGGTAGTCTTGTAACGTAGGTATGCATTAAAAAAATGGAATGATTTTAGCGATTGTTCATGCGATTACCCTGAAACTTGGTGGTGATTTTATCTATCTATCGCTAATCAAAGCAACCCTGTTGATTTGCAGCAGCCATGGCGAAAATAGTCATGCACGCTCGATGGTTTGTTCGAACTGCCAGGTCCACCCCGGAGCGAAGAAGTTGGACATCGTGAGGCACTTCATGTCTGCCCTTCTGGAGAAAGGCGAGAGCGTTGAGCGGAAGCCTGGTTCCGGCCGCCCGATGGTCCTACGTGACCGTAAAGTGCAGCAGAGACTGCAGAGGAAGATCGACCAAACGGTGAAGAAGTACCTGGACAAGATGGACATTGTTATGTGGAAGCGTCAGTCGAAGCCGACTGTGTTTCAAAAGCAGGTAATCACCCAGAAGGAGCGGCTGAAAGTGCTGGTGAAAAATATCTTCGTGGTCGTGGTCGTAATGGATGACGAGACTTACTTGACGCTGGACTGCAACGACTAGCAGGGGACCGGGCACTTTTTTGGGCGAACATCAAACGAAGGATTTATTCCAATAATGTCGTGGCCAAAACGGAGGAGCAGCTGATAGCTAAGGTCACGAAGTAGCTAAAAAAATTGTTCCAGCGGTGACGAATGGTTCCGTTTTCAAGCCCAAAACTGTAAATCGCTTGCCAAATCACGGCCTTCTTCGCAAACTTGTCGGCAAACACGAACATGAATCTTCCCAGCACCTCCCCAAGTCCAGTCGCGATGTAAAACTTCTGACCGGGAAGCTGCTTAAAATCGAGTTTGACGTACAGATATCCGAGCGTCAATTTTGACATAGAATTCAGTCATAACAGACGCGAAACTCAACTTAACCAATCGGACTTTTCGTCGAGTAACGAACTGTTCAGTCTGGGAGCACTCAATTTTACATGAAATATTTGTTTACGTCTTAAAGGATGATGTCAAAGATGGATTCCGTCATGTGCCAAATTATTTATTTATAAGTGTGTATATTACGTCATCGATCAAAGTGAAGCCTTGTGTTTCGTCAAAACACGGTCGTACAAGAGCCTTGCACGCTTTTTTGCCAAGGAATTCTGCTTCATGTGCCGGTTCGGATGTTTACTGGCTTTGTACGACTTGTATCCTTCCCTGCCAAGGATTTTCCGCACCGTTTGAAAGTTGGCGTTGGATCTTTTGAACGCATCTTTGATCAAAAGACCAGGGTTGACTTTAAAGCACCTCAACACCTTGCTGCACAGCTGATGATCCCTGGTTCCTGTTTTTTTTTTTTTTCGTAGATCCGCTGATTCCTTTCGACACTCAAGGTTTCCTTGTAGGTTTTGAGCACTCGACAAACTGTTTTTTTCTTCGGCATCCTCAGCACTTTAGCCAGCTTGGAACCGGACCACTCCGAATTTTCCAGGTGTTGGCGCACAATATTTTTTCTCCTTTTGAGTTCCATTTGACGTTATTTCTGAACGCGATCGACTACTTTGATCGAACTTACACCAGTTGTTCTCTATGGAAGTGAAAATAAACCACAGTCAAAGATTTCCGATTCTCAACACTAGAGGCGTGCTGCCGGTGCCGGTGGTGTAGTGATAAGAGTGACTGCTTTCTTTTTAGAAAAAATAGGTTCATGCTTCTAATTTACTATCTATACATCAAGAACCTGTGAAAGAAAGTTGTAAACCTTAAATTAGGGATCCTGTGTATGCAATAAGTTTCATTTCAAATGCTTTGATATATCTGTATTCTTCGGCGAAGGTTGTACTTTTGCCTCACTTTACTCTATTAAACAAGATTTGTTCGAAGTGTATCATTTTAAAAAGATGCTAAATAACACAATAAAATAACGCCATAGCAAGGAAAACCAATTTACTGAAGTGAGTTTTTTTTTCGCTGCATGGTGCACTTTCTGTGACAAACTTCAATGAATCGCTAGCCCCACCAATCGTACACCAGGTCATTCAATCAGATACTGGCTGCCTCTCATCGAAGAAATAAAACTCTGTTGTATAACATTCATTTCCGCTTTCTCTAGATGGACTTCCCTCGCAACCATTGACCGACCGCCATCCGCCGGATATCTGAGTTCTAAGAGAAAACAGCAGAAAGTACGCTCCTCTGTGATTTCCGCAACTGTTATTATGGGTTGTGGGAATGAAATGGCTCCCACACGCTGCGCTACAATTTCACACTCTGACCGAAAGAGGAGCTTGACTCAACTGTGAAGCAAAACTAATCCATCTTTTCCTTATAGTATTATGTCATTTCCGCACAGCTTTTCTTCGTCGTTCTTTCATTTGGTTAAAGTTGTTTCTTTCTTGCTTTTCTGCCTTTGTAGAACTAGCTACAGCTACTAGACCACAGCATTCCACTCTGCCTTTTGATTTCATTTGTTCAATTCCTTTCAAAGCGTTAAGACGTTCGTGTTGGTACTTGTTCATTTTGATAAGTTTTCCTTTGATGGTCACTAAAAAAAATAGCATTCACGAACGAATTTGTGAGTCCCTGGGGATTATATTTTACTTCAACCAAAACTCTCACGTGACACATCAAATCACATGAGAATTCATAAATATGATAGTTGGCGCATAATGAGTTCAAAATACCCAAGAGAGATTCGGGAGCATATTAACACTACGAATACGGTGGGTACAAACTTTACGCCGACTACGAAGCCTCTAAAAACGTGTAACGCAAGTTTGCAATGAACCGCAAGCTGCTTGAGTATGAAATTCTTGGCTTTATGCTGGTAAATGATGCAAGGACTACGCTGTTTATTTACCAGAGAAGAATAGCAATACAATGAAGTGTAACTGCTAGCAAGTCGTTGGGTTGGTTGACTAGAAATTGTAAAACTAATGTTCTGCCCGACAACAACTCAGCAGCACGAGACTCCTTGAACTGTGTCTCAGAGTCGGCGCACTACTGGGCAAACTGGAGGGGCTACGCGGATGAAAAGGCACTCAAGCTTTCAACTAAACTGAAACACAACGCGGATCAATTTAATCACTGTATTTCTCCAATTACCGATAGTGTGGATTGTGTGGTGTTGTGTTCGATTTTATTGGCATATACCCTTGATGACGATGGCGACTACGACGACTGCAGTCCAGCGAGCGCTCGCTGTGGTTCCGGAAAGATCCTTAAAGGCCGATCTTGTCGGCAAGATGGCGGTACCACCGCTCGGTGAAATTGCGGTACAATTCCGACAATGGCGGACGAAGCGAGGCTGACCGAACGTCGGCCGTAGTGCGATGGCGGGTTGGTTTTACCGGGCTGGTATAGCGGTTTGTGGAGATGGTTCCGATGCATAGGCGCTTCCTTCTGACGAAGCCGGTCGACGACGGCAAGGCCGCCCTCTGTCGAACCGGGAAGGGAAATTCTCCTTAGCGTTTAGGGCCTTCAGCCCGAGAACAATGTCCTTTACGGTTAGGTCAAGGTAACTCAATGTCACCTAGACCGTAGCGTGCAATGGCGGTCCTTGACTCGCCAACCAGAAAACCATTTGATTGGTTGAAAAGAAAGGTCCTAGCGAGGAGGTAACATCCATTAGTGCCTTGGACCAATTTAGAGGATGACTTGGACTTTACCTGAATCAGCTGAATTGGTGATTTCCACTGCACCTTGATTCACTACTCGCACTGTTTTCTGCTAAAATGTATTCCACAGACACTTCTGGTCTACATGGTCATGTTGAAGTTCTACACATAATTGTCCCACAAAGAATTTTTTACTGAATCTTCTATTAACAAATCGATTTGAGTACACGAATGATTGAAACAGGATGTATATGATCAAAAAAAAAAAAAAAACTCAATGAGTCATTTCGGGAAGTAGAAGCTTTATTTTATGATGCAAAATATGAAGAGAAACGGGAATTCATATTAAAACACCAGATTATAGTTCAGATTTCAAGCTGTGCACCCCTCACCATCCCTCTCCAAAGGGGGAGTTTGGTAAAGAGAAATGATAAAACCGATTTGTACCTTCCTAAAAGTTGTTCTAGCTCGCTGTCTACTCTCTATATGCAATTTTCACACTGCCGTACTCTAAACGGAGCTATCAATTCTATTCTTTTATCTCCTCCTCATCTATCGTATAAAAATTACCACTTTAGTCCGTTATTTGAAATAAGCATCTTCAACTATATAAATTGATTCTGTTGAAATGTGAATCATGCATCAATATCCTGATAGTAACCGAAGGCTTTATGTGAAATCAACATGAATTTCTCCCTTTTAGGCTTTGAAACCAATAAGGATAACAAGGAAAAAAATAATTTATTCTGAAATATCAATTTATTTCAAATCATTGTTGTACCAAATACAACGATTTAGTTCAAAACCGTTACTTATTTGTTTCCATTTCGTGTTAAACAATCCTAAGATAAAATATATGAATTTATTTCAAACCATTCCCCAAACATATGCCCAAATATTCTCGAAAATATCCCCATATTTATGTTTTAACACGTAAAAACCGTTTCTGATGAATGATAAAATCAATTAGAGAGCGGTTCCGAGTTTAACACCAAGCGAAAATGTTGGTATGATCATGTTCAGCCTTAATAATAATAAGCCTTAAGCATTGAAGGTTGCAAATCCGAGGAAATGTGATTAACTTCTACAATAAACTCATTCGGCGGCAATCTAGGAGATGTGGCTTCCCGGATGTTATACGTGTGGATGGAGGGGAAATCTATCACAACTTCTTATTCAGCTTAAATCAGCGTAAATGCCTTAAGCTGTCGTCCGTTGGATCAAGATCCTATTGGACGAAAAAGAAGAGATGGTTTTGGGATGGAAAAATTTGTGTAGAGGATTTGCTTCCACACCTTATTCCACACGCAGTTTCTTCCATAGTAACTTTCCAAATAGTTCCTTATTCTCCCTTTGAATTACAGGTGAATCGGTTTGGTAATGTAATATTCCTTGAATCAAAATGGTCTCCTCCTCAATTCCTACAAAAAAGAAATACATTTAAAAATTATAGTTGATTTTTTTCTAAATACGCATACACCAAATCCCACATGACACCGGGTAAATAATCGAAAGATCTCTGTCTAGCAACGGTGGTAACAAACTAGCACTAAATATTTCTTAAGTATTTTTAGGTATTTTCAGGTATCTTAGATACCAGTGAAAGCTTTCTGAGCATAATGCGAGAAATACAAAGTTTAGAGTGGGATGCCCCTAGGTAAAAGTTGTCACTCCACGAAACTGAGCCTAGTGCTCCGCGGTTTTTTCAAAAACACTTGGGACTTTGATATATGAAATAATTTGGTGTCGTGACATACACGGAAACAAATCCGATTCCATTTTCATGAATAAAAAATCATGAAATGGAAAAACTTGCCATCCCATGAAATCGTAACAATGATTCATGATTTCGGGATGGAAATCCATGATTTCATAATGCAGATGAATCAAGACCGCTAAAAGCGTTACACGTACTTGGCAAACCGTGTTCATAAACCGCACTACATAAGTATCTGTTATACGCCTTTTGCATTCCTCCTTATACAAGTACTGAGTACTGATTTGAGTTGTTTACAAAAGATGTAGCTAATATTAAAGCCTACAAAAGCTTAATACATTATTTTACGGAATTCTGTTGATGAAAAAAGTTAGAGGCAAATGAATGTAAATGAATGCACGAAATGAATGTAAATGATTTTCCATCCCTGCCGCGAGTTAATAATATTTTCCACCTCCAGCAAGCTGTTCCGAAGGACTTCGTCTTGTGTATTGTGTAGGAATAGGAATTTGAGCGGAGATCTCTCTGTGTATACTCTTTAGTATGACTATGATTGCCCTGAAAAGAACATTTTGATTTGAATTTTAGTTGGGACATGTCGGTAAAGGCGCAGCTACAAAGCAAGACCATGCTGGAGGTGGCTGGGTTCAATTCCCGGTCCGGTGTGTAGGAATTTTTCGGGTTGGAAAATGTCTCGACTTCCCTGGGCATAGAAGTATGAATGGACTTGCCACACAATTATACCAATGCAAAAATGGTACAGGCATCGAAAGCTCTCAATTAATAACTGTGGAAGTGCATCTAGAACACTAAGTTGAGAGCACGCAATAAGATAATATGCGATATGCAATAAGCTTGAAATGCGAAGAAGAAGAAGAAGAAGAAGAAGATGTTCAGAAATTTATCTCTTTTGGAAAATCTTGGTGGTCCTAAAAATGGCCGATGGTAGTACAGGCTTAAAACCTTTGCAAGATGATGATGACGTGTAGGCAGCTGGATCAGCAAATTGGACCGGACAATCCTATATTCTTCGGTTCAATGATTGGGTACTCGCAAGAGTCTCGGCCCGTCTCCTGCTGGACAGATTTCTGCGACAGGTTGGAAGGCTGCAGAATATCAGTGTCCACCCAGCTAAAGTTCCTTCCCTTTTTAGTTTCTCCTTCACTCAACAAGTTGGTAAATTTTAGCCTTTAGCAGAAAGACGCTTAATATTTTTTTCCGACGAATTTATGATCCTGTTTCACGTCATGGTTCTTCTCTATGCCTGTTCCGATAAATTAGTACTTTTATTTATTTTCACTACTGCGCTTAATCAAACGAATAGAAATAAGAAGGGACGTCGGTAACGCGCTCAAATAATTGAAAATTTGATAAATATTCAATCGAACAGCTGTGAAAATCTGTACGATAAATCGTTAATCGAATAATTGGACTTTTAGGCATCCCTGGAAAATAGTGTAATTTCATTGTTTTTCCTTCGAAAATGTCGAACAGCAGAATTGCAACCAGCAAGTGTAACCCATGCCGGTGCCGGTGGTGTATTGGTAAGCGTGACTGCTTTCTCACACCCCAATGGGTCTGGGTTAAATCCCAGCCGAGGTCGGTGGGATTTTTCTGAGGCATAAAATCTCTGGTCACGTCTTCCTTCGGAAGGGAAGTAAAGCCGTTGGTCCCGGACCATGTGTGTTGAATGGGTGCGATATCCTACGCAGGTGTGGAAGCTGCCTTCCTGCACATTCGATTGCCGTCAATGGATGGCGTAACGTATATGGATAACGTATAAGAGCTACGTTATTGTCGTGAACTGGTCAAGGTTTCAAGCCTCTTCCATGATTCACGTCTAAGGCGGTGCCTACTGAATTCTCCAGCGATGAAAATCTGCAACTGTCCGCTTTGAAACTCGTTTACAGAATGAAGAGTCAGCCTGAACGAACTCGATTACAAGGACACACATCGTGTCGCACGCTTCCAACCCTAAGCCTTATTCAAATTATTCGTATCATCTCGCTCACTTTGCATCCTATGCTCACTTGTGTATTTGGAGATTTCCGAAGCTCAAGTTCAATCAACCTCAGCGCACACAGGACATAAAGTTATTTCACACCAAATGAAGGTTCATCAAATTTTCATTTAATTACTACCATGTCACAGATACTACATTCTTCTTCTTCTCTACTCTATTAATTAATTTCAACATATGTACCGGCCAGTCTTCAAACTCCATTTATGTGAAAATCATACTAAGTTATCGTAGTTACCATATTACACAATTATCATTAATAAACTGTAGACTGTGCTCATAATTGATTCATTTTATTATTACTATTATTATTTCCTGCCCTAATAATAAATAACTGAGGGAGAGTCGCGAAGAGAGAAAAATGAAACGTCAAATTCAGCCAGACGGCTGCTGTCACGAACTGTCATTATGAGCCAAGCAATTTTATGGTGCTTTTCTTACAGTTGAACAAGAATACACAAGGCGGTATTGAAATCTTGCGTAAAGCAATTTACAACAAACTGTTGTTTCCAGTTATTTTATGCAATGCTTTTCTTACAGTTGAACAAGAATACACAATGCGGTATTGAAATCTTGCGTAAAGCAATTTATAACAAACTGTTGTGTCCAGCTATTTTATTCAATGGGACACAGTTTCTTTTTAATCCATTCAAAATACACACAAATTAATATTGAACCCATTAACCAAGGTTTTGCCAAAACATCTAGTGGCATGCTAAAATACCAAACAGAAAAGTACAGTTTCTCACTGCACACTGATCCATCTCAAAAAATCAATCATGTGTAATAATTATAAGCAATCATTTTTTCTGTTCACCAACTTACCAACTGCGCCATGTCGTAAACTGGTCAAGGTTTCAAGCTTCTTCCATGATTCACGTCTAAGGCGGTGCCTACTAAATTCTCCAGCGATGAAAATCTGCAACTGTCCGCTTTGAAACTCGTTCACAGAATGAAGAGTCAGCCTGAACGAACTCGATTACAAGGACACACATCGTGTCGCACTCTTCCAACCCTAAGCCTTATTCAAATTATTCGTATCATCTCGGTCACTTCGCATCTTATGCTCACTTCGTTTCGAAGTCGAACATCGATTCTCATAACACGAATCATATTCGTGTATTTGGAGATCAACCTCAGCGCATACAGGACATAAAGTTATTTCGTTTGTCGACTTACAGTGCTTCCAAACACATTTAGGCGACTTCGCACCAAATGAAGGTTCATCAAATTTTCATTTAATTACTACCATGTCACAGATACTACAGTTATGTTAGACGAAAATCTTTCATAAGTCGCGCTTATGAAATTCATATTTGTCGTTCATAAGTCGAGTCTTATGAAATTCTTAAGTCTATTTGCCTCAGTGCATGAACCAAAAACGGTGCGATGCTATAGTTTTCATTGCCATGACGACGACTGAATTGAGGGGCTTCGAAGCATCGATTGCCTCTTTTGATGACCATGGCTTCACTAACCTATTTTGCTATGCTTTTCTATCATTCAGAACAACAAACTTATATGAATGTGTTTGCCGTCGAATTATTAACGAAACAGAAAATCGATTGAGAGAATCGATCAAAATAACTTGCACCCCTGTTTTCAAGCTTGGTTACAAGATTACAACTCTGGAGAGAATTTTGTGCGGTAGTTGGGGGCGTGTGGTTCTGAATATGGCGGTGAGTGTGCAAAATGCTACGCAATTACATCCTCCCTATTCGAACACGCCCGAAGATCGGAGACGAATGCCACTTCGACTTGTTTCGTCTACTAACGACTCTCTGATGACAGTGTTGGGGAAGCAGCATACCCAAGTAGCAATTCAGTAACCATTTAGCATCCACTCTGATTTATGATGGTTTTATAACGGCAATGAACAATCCATTTAGTTTAAATATAGCATTTTAAAGTGTAAAACATTCCTGCTTAGTAATTCAACTTTTTGCTGTTTTGAAAACCATTTATAGTCTGGCACGAAAGTCAAAAACTGTCTTGTTTTAAAAATAAATTTAAAACGGTTATCAATCCCTCCTTAAAACTGTTCTATAATTCAAGCATAAACGTCATTAGCAATTGTCTATTAAAGTCATTATAAAATACTTTATAAACGTGTTCTATCATTATAAAAGCAACCATCAAACTATTAGGTTTTGCATTAGAGAAAAAAAAAACATTTATTGTTCCTTTTTAGCCTGTTTGCTGTGCTGCTTTTTTCATTAACTCCCCAATTACTTTGTTTACAAATTGAGCTTAAAAGATGGTTCCTCATAGTTACTAAATGCCAAATCTATGAATAGGAAATCTAGAAGGATAGACGAAGTAGGATGACAAAATCAAGTCAATTTCAGATAAATTTACTTCTTTAGAAGAACCAGCACACCACCAACGACTGACCATCTGTCGGAGAAGAGTAAAGTGAGTGGGGCCCTCGAACTCATAAAACATTGTTTAAAGTTGAAAAACATACCAGCCTTCTCCAGATCTTGCGATGACAATCGAAATAACAACCGACAGCAAACCACTGAAACTGTTAGTTAGCGGAGATCCAAGGCAGCGATTTTATTCGGTGAAAGACTCTTCGAAAATTTCATTCAACCCTACATCTCTGCATCATTGGATGGTGCACTTCTGTAACCATCCGGAAGAAGGTGATCTTTTTCGGGAACGATTGCGCTTCCAGCTGTTCCAAATGCGAAATGTTGTAAAACAGTATCGCAAACTATCTGAGTAACTGTTCCCAATCCATTGGGAGAAAATCGCCTGGAAGAATCCTGGATCTCACAGCGCAACTATCGAAAGATAAACAAACTTTTACGTTTAACTTTCTGCATGCAACCTTGCCTCCATAAATGCTGCCATTAATCTGAACGGTTTAGGATCAAGCAAAATGGCTTTAGATAAATACAATTCAGCCTGCAAATTTTCTTTATAAAAGCCATTTTAAAACCTTATTAGTTTGTTAAGGCATTCTTGAAAGCAGAACTACTTTTTCACAAATGACCCATGAAAATCAACTTTTATGCCACCGCCATGTTACAATTAGTTTGCTTATTTTTTTACAATCTTCGATTTTCAATCTATGTTGCCTTGGATATAACTATATTTTGGTAAATTTAGCAATGAGCAAACATTTAAATGCGAAAATCATTTAAAAAAAATCTCGGACGATCTGAAGAATATATATTTTTTTTTTCAATGTTAAATAATTGGTCAAATCGACGTTTTACGAGGGTGAACTTAATTTTTTCGATGTTTTCACGTACATTTCACATAAAATTTAATATGGCACTTTAAACTTGGCCACTTAATGAGAACTATTGTAATAAATTTGGATATTCAACAATATTTTTATACCATCAGTTTCCATTTTAATTATTTTGATAAGATCGGATTCATAAATCCTTTTCTCTCTTGATTGTTGCTTTCCTAGTGGATTCAGCATGCGGCTAGGGGAAATGGCTCGAAAAGGATTTTTATTGTTGCTAAATAGCTTTTATTGTAGCTTTCAAATGGTTCTCAATGCGTTCGTCATACAACCTTTTGCAGTAAATCAATCTTGAAGAGCTTCGAGAATACACCCTTCAGAACCTTCTCCAGGGTGGGCCAACTAGACATATTCTAGTCTTAATGAAGTTTTGGTGGATGCATTAATGACAAAATAGCCTTGACCAGGGTTTTATGAATGTTGTTTTATAGTTGCTTTGTAGTATTTCATAAAACTTAAAATGTTACTTGGGATATGTATTTACGTAATTGGTGGATATGTTAGTTATTTTGACACTTTTGGACAATTATTGACGTTTACCACTTTTACCATAATATCTTGTTAAAAATCAACAGTTAAAAGCATTGTTATCGATGTGTAGAAATATTTCTGATCGATTGGTGATACAATTATTGAAATAGGTCCAGGGGCAGCTGAGTTATTAACGTTCAAAATCTTCCATAATTTCGTTACATGTTCCATTTTTGGTTTTCACAAAGTGTACCCCCATAAAGATATCACAGACGTAGTCCTACGTCAAAATCTCTACATCAACCAGTTTTAAAAAAGTTGTGTAAATTTCTGTTACTATGATGCACATAAATGGAGCGTCATATATTATACAAGTTTATATTTTAGGTCGTGCAAAGCTATGAGACGTTTCTAGAAATATTTCAAATATTTAATGAAATCATCCATCTTTGTAACCAACATTTCTTACAAATTGCAAGTTTACATGAAAATTAAGCAAAATTGAGATACAAAGAAAAACCTTTTGGAGATGTATGTAGGTATTTGTCTAGGAGCGCATGACCATTCATGAGGTGGCCAAAATAAAATCAAACTGATTGTCTCTGCTTATATTTGGGTACAGCAAATTTCACATGTAGATCGAAATTTATACACTCACTTAGTTTTGATTAAATAAAAATCAGTTCATACGCCTGGCTACTCATAGATTAACCATGGCCTGTATATGTGTAAGTTAAATTTTGTCACATCACATCCAACTCGTAGCACATTACTATCATATGGCCCAAAGCTTAAACAACGGAAGCATCCTTCACCGTCAGGGGAAATACACCATCAGCGGAATATGTCTCGACCGCCACATCCGTTCCCAACGCAGAATCCAGCACATAATAAATTCATAAAACCATAACAGAGGGAAATTACAGGATAATTTTAGCTTGTCACGGGAGGTATCGCCTCATTTAAGCCCATATCTATAAATCTTACAAAAGACGCCCGTGAGAGGCCTTCCCACGTATTCACCTATCGACCAAGCGAGTGTGGGTGTGTGCATATGGTAAACGTGGTGGAGTTCAGCAGACGTGCTGTGTCCTCCTCGTGGTTTTCATAGAATCGAAGGCCGTACAGAAGCTGTCGCCTCACAAGGAGGGAAGCATGCAGGACAGGTGGATTCCGCTGAGGCGTGTCTAATTCGAGGAAACGGAGCATTCAGACGTAAGTTTGCTGATAGCGGTACGGTTGATGAATGAGAAGGCTAACAGAGGTGATCCTTCGATTGTGCTGTGGAAGGATTCAATCAATTTCGATTGGACAGAGACAACATCGGTGGGTGCCATGGCCGATGTCATCAAAGTGCTTATTGCATTCGATGTTCCCTAGTTAAAGGCTGAAAGGTGAATTTGGTTCTGGACTAGGGATTAACTGTCACGCCTTGTTGAAGCTCACGGGTCCTGTTAAGAATGAACCGAAAATTCCAAAAGGGTCTAGAATTTAACAAAAAAAAAGGCTGCTTGAATATGGCTCGTTATGCAATAATTATTATTGATGTACTATTATGAGAAATGAAATTGTAAGGATTTTGACAGAAATTAGTTACAAATTAGAGCAAAAATAGTATGAAATTGAGAACATTTATTTCCCATCATGATAAATTTCGACTAAGTGGGAAGCTGCTCGAATAGTGGTACCGTTCAGGATTCAAAGCACAACGGCGCCCCTGTTTAAAAATAATACACATCACTCCACGTCTTATCGTTGTGCTGCAGAAAATCCCTTGCTATGTGAGAGTAAGTCAGTCCTAATAAGCTTTATTCGCACCATTTTACCCCCGGCTGTTTTAAATCTCATCATCTTACCCTAAAATCTCCACTGGCTGAATAGCTGCTTGCTGCAAGTGTAGGTACCTTCCATCAAATGGTTCTCAAAACTAATCCAAGCTTACCACTTTTCAGCAGACCTCCACCCACCAACACACTCACAACACATTCACCAACCTCCACTCCCCTTCGATGGTCGTGTCGTAGTTGGAAACAAACCGAGAGTACATCTTAAGGACTCTCGTCTGTCTTGTTCACACGACCGTCCGTTTATTCCCTTCCTCCTGACTGGCGGCGGTGGCTGAGGCAGCGTAAAGGTGCAGAGCGAAATATTTATGTGGCAGTTAAAATGGTACCTGGTTTGAGTACCGAGAGCGGGTGTTCCAGGAGTGACAAAAAAAAGTGCAATAAAAAAGAGCCGTAGAAATGTAGAAGCTTCCGCTTTTTGCGGAAAGTAAGAAAACGATGGGAATCTTTCAAATGAACTGGGTACCTTGCCTGGTATGAAGCAGCAGCACGCGGAGAGCGAGGATGGCTTTCAGTAGATGGAAACTTTCACTCGGAAGCTTAAGTTTTATAGTGCTGGATGTGGGTATCATTTCGGAAGGAGCCCCAAGTTGAGTGAAGGAAGCGATCCGAGCGAGCGAGCGAGTGAAAAGAAATTTTACGAAATGGAGCTGAAACGACTTTAAAAACGACTTTTATTCCTTTTATGGAGTGAACGGATTAAGACAGTCGGAAGAAGTAGCCGGGACATTCATTACACACTGCCACCGCCGACCGGGATGAGTGTTGGATTTTCCAGGAAATTGCCAAGTCAGATTGAATTTGGTTCTCCCATGGGAGGGGCGAGGGGGGGGGGGTGGTAAGGGATGATGGAGCAGAGCACACTTTCCCATACAAACTCGTGGATGCACAATGGATGGTGTTCGTTTGAGGGAGCTAGACGAAATTGAGATGTTTATCCTGATGTGATGGGGAGACGAGGGTGAAATGAATCTGTTGGGTGCGTTTGAATCAATTTGCACCCATAAAAATCACAAATCAAGTGCGACAACTATATTCGCATGGTTGAACATGTTGCTCATAAACTACGTAGGGTGAGGGAAGTTGGCGAGTGTCAGCACTTAGAGCGGGAGGCCCTCACATTATTTTGAAAATACCAATGGGATCCATGAGCAAATTACCTTACGGAAACAAGGACAGCCATACCAGATAGTTAGTTTTAAAATATCAATTTAAGGACAAGTCTATTTTCAAAAAACGTCCCATAGATGAAAATCTTTAAGCAAGAAAAATCTGTCTAAAACTTAAGACCCAAGTATTAATCCCTTTATCTTGCTGAATCACCATTAAGGGGGGAAGTACAATTAGAAGGCCTAAAATGAGGCCTATCTTTGAGAGTGGATTGCGAGTAGGGAAATAAATGAATGTTGGCGATTCTTTATGTATGTTATTAAGGATTTAATGAAGATTAATTATCAGTGACATTTTTTTTAAATTTTGCAATTTAGCCCAATTATTATAAATAATGTTAAGTCAATTTTTTAAAGCAGCACTTCGCGCCGTGCAGTCCCTACGTCCATGATCACGTCTGAAACAAAAAAAAACAGGACATTAAATTTGAAGGTACAGCGCACGACATGAATTAATTCGTATGTAAAAATAATGTTTTTTTCACAAAAAAATTTGATGTCGAAAAAAAAATTTAAAAAACCCTATTTTTTTCGACTTTGTTTATAAAAAAAAACATGTTATAACAAACAAATCTATTTTTTTTTCCTTTGGTTTGTTTTTTCCGTCGATCTTGTTTTCCGTGCTGAGCACCAATGCTACCGACGTGCCAGGAAGGCAGCTCCCACACCTGGACCCTACCTATCGACCCATCAACTCATGAACCGGGGACCAACGGCTTTACTTCCCATCCGAAGGAAGGCGTGATCAGAGATGTTATGCCTCAGAACATCCCGGCGGCGCCGACTGGGATTGAACCCAGGCCTGCTGGGGTGAGAGGTAATCACGCTTACCACTACACCACCGGCGCCGTTAACAAACAAATCTAAAAAATCTTTCTATTCATGTTGTGGAGAATTTAATTATGAACATAAAACAGAAAACCGGAATCGATTTGAATGAAAACTCTGACCTGTACATTGCACGGCGATTTTGAAAACACTACTTTTCAGTAGAAGCATTTAAAGTTCAACTTTGACATGTTCAGCCATTTGACATGCACTCACTGAATTGCGTATAACTTTTTAAATAAGTTCCGGACGGCTTTATGCTTTTAGAGGCTCATTCCCAGATACATATAGAGTAAATTGAGCCAACAAAAATTTTTTCGAAAAAAAAATTCTAATTGTACTTCCCCCCTTAAAGTGACCCACCGTTAATGAGAAAATAATCGAAGTCTGGAATTTCAAATAGTGATGACTCTAATGGTTGTTTAGGGGGTCAGAAACATCCTCCCAAAATTTGATGCCATTTTATTGACGAAGTGTATCCTCAAAGGGCTTAAAGTTTGTATAGGAAAAATCACCAAAAAAAATTTCCATCTTCAGCGCTAATAGCGGCAAGTTCCATAAAGAATGATAAATATCGAATTATCCTTGATTTCACTAAGCATCATGCCGTATTATTCTCAATTTTAATCTAGGATTTTTCTGTAAAACGCTGATTTCGGCGTATTAGAGACAATCAAAGATCTTCGAAAAGTACGCAGCCAAACAAAAATCCTCTATCACCGCTCTTACACACACACATATGCGTAAGCAATGAAATCATTGCCATCATTTCAAAAGAGCCAAGTTACTATTCTGAATTTCAAAGGTTTTAATATTGGCCTCTGGGTATTTTTCCGAGACTTCCGGATGACCAGGAATTATTCTGATGATCTAGAACTATCCAACAATTCAAACCACGTCTTTCAAATATTCTGTCATGCTACCAGGTTGTTTGACAATTATTGCAAAGGTCTTAATAAGAATCTTTGTAGATTTTTCCAAGACTTCCACCCAAATCACCCAAAAGAAATCTGGATAAGAGCTTATTCAGGTAAAAATATGCTTCTTCGGGTAAAACATAGTTTATTCAGCCTTTACGCAGCTCTAATTGTTTGTTGGGCAGGCATTGTTCAACAATTCAAACAACTTCTTTTAAATATTATTTCATGATGGCAAGTTGCTCAGAAATTATTCCAAAGACCTTCAGGATCCCAAAGATCTTACGAAAGCCCTATGAATAGTTCATCAGGCATTATTCTAGAACTGTCCAACAATTCAAAACACGTCTCTCAAATATTCTGTCATGATACTTGGTGGTTCAAAAATTATTCAAAAGACCTTCAGGATTTCAAAGATCTTAATGAAGACTTCTGGATGATCAGACGTCATTCTGAAGATTTTTAAACTGTATAAAAATTCAAATAAAGCTGTTTTTGGTCATGATCTACTGGTACTGATATGCTAGAGCGGTACAGGCACACATGATTAAAAGGATACTATAGAATTTTTGCGAATAAATTGTGGTGACCAAATATTTCGTCGTGACAGAAGGTACACCGTAGTATAATTGGCAATGCACCCGTGTACTGAATGGGATTTGTGGGTTCACATTCCACCGCATGTTTTTGCATTTTTTTTCTCAGATTCATGCGTGCTTTGCTTTTTAGTGATTCAATTAGTTTAAAAAGTCCAATAATGGTTGCTTTACAGAATTTTTATTAAAACTTCAAAGTTACAGCATTAGATGGTTACATTTCTCCAGCTGGAACGAAATCTCGAACCTTCCTCTTAATGGAGCCCATCAGCCGCACAGTGAAAACGGACACGGAATCAGTGCATTTCTTCCATTTTTCCCGCATTTGCTGGATGTCCTTGACTGCCCCGCCACCGTACTTGAATCTTCGCGGCACATCCTCACGTCCAGTCACGATGTAAAACTTTTGACCGGGAAGCTGCTTAAAATCAAGTTTGACGTATGTTTCGTCATTGATCAAAGTGCAGCCCTTGTGTTTCGTCAAAACACGGTCATACAAGGGCCTTGTACGCTTTTTGACCACGGAATTCTACGTAATGTGCCGGTTCGGATGTTTACTGCACGGGAAAAAATCCGATTCCATTTTCATGAATAAAAAATCATGAAATCAAAAAACTTGCCATCCCATGTAATCATAAAAACTATTCATGATTTCGTTATGGAAATTAATGATTTCATAATGCAGCGAAATCTTGACCGCTTCAAGTGTTACCTGGAACACCGTGTTCACCGCACTACATAGGTAGCTCTTATACGCCTTTTGCCTTCCATCACAAGTACAGAGAGTTTAGTGGTCAAGATATGGATTTAATGATCGAAAGGTTCTTGGTTCGAATCTCGTCTGTTGATTTATTTTACTTTTTATATGTTTTGGTTTAAAAACTAAAAGTTAAACTCATGAACTAATGATTTTAACTCGGCTGATTCATGATTTCGGGAATCTTGGGTGCGTTACGCAAACATAGCTCATGATATCATGAATATTGTTCATGGTGTATTTTCATAACATGAAAATACGCTATGTTCATGAAATCTTGAGTCATTTGTCTCATTTCGGATTTTTGATTTGTTCCCGTGTGGCTTTGTACGACTTGTATCTTTCCCTGGCAAAGATTTTCCGCACCGTTTGAAAGTTGACGTTGTACTTTCTGGCCACATCTTCGATCGAAAAACCAGGGTTGGCTTTAACGCACCTCAACAGCGTGCTGCGTAGCTGACGATCCCTGGTTCCAGTTTTTTTTTTGTAGGTCCACTGATTCCTTTTCGCACTCAGGGTTTCCTTCTAGGTTTTGAGCACTCGACAAACAGTTGCTTTCGGCATCTTCAGCACTTTAGCACTCCGGATTTTCCAGGTGTTTGTGCACAATATTGTTTCTTCTTTCGAATTCCATTTGACGTTATTTCTGAACGCTATCGACTACTTTGATCAAACTTGCACCAGTTGTTCTCTATAGAAGTGTACAAACCACTGAAGCCTTGCGGTGGAAAGTTGGCCCTTTTTTCTCTACGGAGCGAATCTCCTGGGACAGCACGACTACGGTAGGTACTCAGCTCTCGAAGTGATCAATCGGAAGTCTTCCGTCCAACCGCCACTCTCTCCGAAACTCTAGTTCGGCCATATTGCGCACGGGTCACCTTCCATTGCTGCTAGCCATACTGTAGCTCACGTGAGGCGCCATCTCACCTCGCTACCATCGCCACGCTAACATCGAGTCGTCGAGTCCTCACCGTCAGCCTTTATCGATCCGTAGTTCTTCGCATCGAAAAACTTGCGCAAGTATGTTTAGAGCGTGTTTTTATTCATGACCATGATGTGCTCTTTTCCGTACATCCATCCGGAAGTCCAATCAGAATAAACTCTAGAATATAGTTTTAAATGAAGATTGAAGATCAGTTTAGTAAGCGTTTCTTCGTTCTCTTTCGGTTTCGTTTATGTTTTGGGTAAGTCAGAGTAATTCTTCCGTTCTGTTAATACCTGCGGTTCTACAGGACCTGGTGTTTTATTTAAATAAACCTAGTTGTGCCATTAGTAATCAGAAACCGTTCAAGAGGTTCTCTGGGAGAAGGTCTCATAAATCGGATAAATTCCATACACGACCAGTATGTCTCTCCTAACCGAAAGAGTCGCTTTAGACCTAGTTACAGTAAAACCTCAACGAAAACTCGTGAACTGCTACATCACAACTCCCTGTAAGAGAAAATGTGGACTCAGGTGTACGTCGTCTAAATATATACTTCCAGAACGTTGGTCTTCTTCACCGAACAGCGGTGAACAGTCCAATTAATGGCTGTGAACGGCTGCATTCCTTGAAGATAATTGCTGTTTGCTTGAGGCACTAATACTTGATCACTACGATATCGTGTTGAGCACGGGTCCAAAAATCGAAAATCAATACGGGATAAAACAAAAATAGAACGCTAGAAATGCTTTATTGCGACGAGCGAACAGCGAAACCGGACCACCTTGGTCAAACGCTCAGCTGAGGATCAAGAATTATCTTGTTATTTCTGGTCAAAAAACAACCCAAGCGAAATTTACGATATTTTCAAAAGTTTACTTTACTTTTCCTGGCCCGTCGTCCCTCAGGATTGCACCTGCGTCACAATGTTACACCAACTAACTCGGTTCGCGGCTGCTTGTCTCACATTTCTTGACCATCCCACACTTCCTAGATCTTGCTCCACTTGGTCAAAACACCTTGCTCACTGTGCTCCTCAGCGTCTTGTACCGGCCGGATTCGAGGAAAACACCATTTTCGCAGGATTGTTGTCCGGCATTCTTAAAACGTGTCCCGCCCATCGTATCCGTCGAGCTTTTGCAACTTTCTGGATACAGGGTTCGCCATAGAGTTGCGCCAGCTTGTGGTTCATCCTTCGCCTCCATACACCGTTCTCACACACCCCGCCAAAGATGGTCCTAATCACTCGTCGTTCGAAAACACCCAGTGCTTGCAGGTGCTCCTCGAGCATCTTCCACGTCTCGTGCCCGTAGAGAACTACCGCTCTTATCAGCGTCTTGTACATGGAACATTTAGTACGGGTGTGAAGTTTACCCGACCTCAGGGTCTTGTGGAGTCCGTAGTAAGCACGACTTCCGGCAATTATGCGTCTACGAATTTCTCTGCTGCAGTTATTATCCGACGTCACCAATGATTCGAGGTACACAAATTCATCCACCACCTCGAACTCATCTCCGTCGATTGTCACGCTTATGCCTATGCGAGGCCTATCGCGCTTGGTTCCTCCAGCTAACAGGTACTTTGTCTTCGACGTATTAACCTTTAATCCAACCTTCTCTGCTTCACTTTTCAGCCTGGTGTAAACGTTCTTCCGACAAAGTCCACGTCGTCAGCGAAGCAGATGAGCTGGCTGGACTTATTAAACATCGTGCCCCGCATTTTAAGCCCGCCCGTTTCATTACACTATCTAGCGCAATTTTGAACAGGAGAAAGGAAAGAACATCGCCTTGTCGAAGTCCTTTGGGAGTTTCAAATGGGTCCGATAACGCACCCGATATCTTCACGCAGCACTGTACACCATCCATCGAAGCGCTGATAGTCTGGTCAGCTTTCAGCTCCAGCTCTTCACGGTCAATAGTATCATGAGCGGCCTTGAAATCGATTAATAGGTGATGCGTAGGGACTTGATATTCACGACAGTTTTGGAGAATCTGCCGCAACGTAAAGATTTGGTTCGTTGTCGATCGCCCGTCCACAAAACCGGCTTGATAACTTCCCACAAATCTGCTTGCTAGCGGCGGTAGACGGCGAAAGATGATCTGGGAAAACACTTTGTAGGCCGTGTTGAGAATAGTGACTCACTATTAGTGATCGCTCGATAGTATTCGATAGAAATATCTGGTTTGGCAAGCCATCTGTACCTGTGGCTTGAAAAGCAGCATTTTCATAGCTTTCATAGAAATTTACGTGAAAGAGTGTTTGAATAAACGTCTGCTGCCTTTCCTGAAGAAACACGGTTGTTCCGTACTGTTTTGGCTGGATTTGGCATCTTGCCATTACGGTAAAAAGACCATGGAGTGGTACGCCGCCAACAACGTGCAGGTGGTTCCCAAGGACAAGAACCCTCCCAACACGCCAGAGCTCCGCCCAATTGAGAAATACTGGGCTATTGTCAAGCGGAACCTAAAGAAGACCAAAAAAACTGCTAAGGGCGAGCAGCAGTTCAAGGCAAACTGGCTTTCTGCGGCGAAGAAGGTGGACAAGGTGGCTGTACAAAATCTGATGGCAGGGGTCAAGCGTAAGGCCCGGCAATTCGGATTTGGAAAAGCGGAAGCCTAACTGAATATTTTTCCTGAATTTTATACTAATTGAACTTGAAAAAGAAATTTAATTTGATTTTTTAAATAAACGATTTCACCGATTTACACGCGCTTTCCCTTGACCAAATTTTGACCGTATCACCCTTTATTACTCCCTCCTTCCACTCCTCCGGTAGCTGCTCTGTATCCCAGATCCTTACTATCAGTCGGTGCACACAAGTGGCAAACTTATCCGGGCCATTTTAATAAGTTCCGCTCCGATACATTCTTTACCAGCTGATATCTTGTTGTTAAGCTGTCAGATAGCATCCTTAACTTCACCTACGTGGGAGCTGGCATGCCCCCTCAACCGCTGTACCGACGAAGCCATTCATCCTGCTGCCTTGGTTCTCCGCATCTGCGCCATTCAGATGTTCACCGTAGTGCTGCTTCCACCTTTCAATCACCTCACGTTCGTCCGTCACGATACCCCCTTCCTTATCCCGGCACATTTCGGCTCGCGACACAAAGTCTTTGCAGGTTTCTCGTAGAGCTTGCGCGTTTCGTGAGAACAATACAGCTGCTGCATTTTTTTTTCGCACTTCAGCTCTTCCAAGTGGCCCTTCTTATCCCGGAAAAGATGGTTTTGCTGTCTTCGCTTCTGTTTGTATCGTGCCACATTTTGACGGATTCCTTAGTGCAGCATCCTCAACCACGCTGGGTTTTTCTCGTCCAAAACCGTCTGACAGTCCTCGTTGAACCAATCGTTCCGTCGTTTCCGCTCCACAAACCTAATGGCACCTTCAGCAGCGTCGTCAACGGCTGCTTTTACGTTGTTCCGGCAGTCCTCAAGAGGGGCTTCGGTGAGCTCTCCTTCATCCGGAAACGCTGCGTCGAGGCATTGCGCGTAATCAGTTGCGACTTCGGGCAGCTTCAGTCACTCCAGATTGTACCGTGGCGGGCGTCGGTACCGAATTTTGTTGGCAACGGAAAGTTTCTGGCGCATCTTAACCATTAGAAGGTAGTGGTCCGAATCGATGTTTGCTCCGCGATAGGTCCTGACGTCAATAATGTCTGAGAAGTGCCTTCCGGCGATCAAAATGTGGTCGATTTGCGATTCTGTCTGCTGCGGTGATCTCCAGGTGTACCGATATGGGAAGCTATGCTGGAAGTAGGTACTACGTATGGCCATGTTCTTAGAGGCGGCGAAATCGATGAGTCTGAGGCCGTTAGCGTTCGTTAGCTGGTGAGCGCTGAACTTTCCGATAACCGGTCTGAATTCCTCCTCGTGGTCGACCTGAGCGTTAATATCTCCGATAACGGTTTTGATGTCATGGCTTGGGCAGCTGTCGTATTCCCGTTGCAACTGCGCGTAAAAAGCGTCTTTATAGTCATCATCACTTGCTAAGTGAGGGCTGTGCACGTTGATTATGCTGACATTGAAGAAATGGCCTTTGATCCTAAACTTGCACATTCTGCTATTGATTGGCCACCACCCAAACACGCGCTTCTGCATTTTGCCCATTAAGATGAAAGCTGTACTCAGCTCATGTGTATTACCGCAGCTCTGGTAGATGGTATAACCATCCCTAACCTGCCGTTATACGCATAAGAGTCCCATGGTACATAACGATTGCATAGAACATGGGACAGTTATGCGTAAAACGGCAGTATACGTAGGTACCGACGATCCCTTCCAGCAAACCTCCTGCAGTGCCAGTGCAATGTCAAACTTGCGAACTTCCGAGTTTCCAATCGTTAGTCCGTTTTCGTTGCCTGGGTCTATGCCAATTGTTCCGGTCCGTATTTACATTGCTTGCTTCCTGTACTTTAGTTCGTTTATAGCTGGCTTGTACCATCGTGCACAGCACTGTTTAGAGTCCCACGCTGGCACCAGGACGTTGATCAGCCGCTCCTAACATAGACACCAGACAGACACCGTTTCGAGCCGCACCTCCTTCCCTACGACCAAGGTCCCACCGGGGTTGGTTACCCGATCTTTCCTATGGTTACTCATATCCCAGCCGGCACCGAGCAGGGGTAGGGATAGGAGTAACTGGACAAAAGGCTAACCCAAGTAACAATTCGGGTTTTATTAAGGTTCTGTAGACCATTATTTGAACTTGTAGAATGCTTTAAAACCTTGATAAAACTTGCAATGTTACTTGGGAAGTGATCACGCCCACAGAGGTGTTAAAGTCTATTTTATTTTTGCAGATACACGAAGTATCGATGGTACGCATTGTCCATTAATTAAACAGCCTTTCAAAAGCTATTAATATCGATTCGGCACCAGTCAAAAGCATAGCCTGGTTCCGCAAAAATTGCATTTTTTTTTTCACTAGGTATAATGCAGTTATATCAAATAAATCACTAGGTCAATTGGGTCATTATAATTTGAAAGAAACATTTATGTTTCATAAAAGTTTGGAGAAATAGTTTCCAATTTCTGGAATCATTAATTATTGACATAGTGTTTGAAAAACATTTCTCAAAAAATCTTGAAAAAATACCCCAAAAGTTTTCCAGAATTTGAATATTCATGTGATTCAAAGTCTTTCCGTACAGATCATTCGTAACTTGTCTAAGGATGAGATTTGAGCATTGATGCTATCCACTACGCCAGGTCTGTCCTCAGTTGTTAATTAAATTCAATTGAATATACTTTTATTCAATTCACTCTCAGGTTTCAATGTGGGGGAAATTGTACCAGCGTGGTAATATGACCAACACCAATTTTTCATAGCCTTTTCAAACAAAATGTAATATATTCTAGTTTGACTAGTACTGTCAAAATAATATAAACATACTATAAACATATCCTCTTCAGAACTTTCTCTAGCTAGTAGAATATTGCACTAAAAGTTCATGGTGATATTAGTATAGCATTTACACCCAACTCTGAAAATTTAATGGTGTTTCATCCAGAACTGCTAGGTGGGCTGCTGATGTATATGTATAAGTTATTTTTATTTAAAATGCTGCTTTAAAAGTACTTGAAAACGCTGAATGGTCACTCCATTGACACGTATTTACCCCAGTTCCGCTAGAGTGTTCATGAAATTTCCCTTGCGTCTTATGGAAAATTAGCTGTACAGGCAACATTTAGAAAGAAAAGTTTATGAATTGTACTGGCTGCTGATTCATCAAATATTTATCGATTACCGGCGCAGTATTGGGTTTAAAAGGTTGAGTTGGTAAGAAGTTTGAGTTATTTAAAAAAATACCTTTTTATCTTAAAACTACACAGTATTTTAAAAAGTTGTCCATTCAGGTGCATAGGGATTTTTTTATACACTGTAACTGAAAATCCCAATTATTCTGAAGCAAATTAATTAAACAACCTGGCATTGTCCGATGAATGCCATGTACACCCCTCCCAGCCCAAGCTTCATTTAACGAGCCCAATCTGGTGAACAGGGTTTTCAATTAGCTCACACAATCACTGCACACAAAAAGCCATCGCCGTTGAGCCACACCAGTAGTGGGAAACAGCTGGCTGCACTTCATACTTTCGAAAGGAAAGGTCATATCGATCAACAGCCCTTCTCTGCGCCATTCGGTGGTTACGCTTTAACCATGTAGCTGCCATCCACCGGAACCAGTAGCCAATGATCCTGGAGCCCCTGTCCGGTAGCGGTGGGAAATGGAACGTTCTTTGTGGTCGAGGGATAATCGCGTTTCACACTTCATTTCGCCTCTATTGGATTAGTTTTTCCGGCACAGTTTTAAATTTTTCGCTCGGTCCGGACCCGGAACGACCCGGAAGAAGGATGAACCGAGCTGAAACGATAGGCTCCCATCATTTATGATTGGAAACGAACGAGAAAATGTCGGCAAATGGGATCCGGCCGAGGAAGGGCGGCAAAATGACGACAACGAAATTGATTAAAACAGCTCTTCTAAAGCCATTAGGGCTGAATGGAGTTGGTGAAATGTGTCAAAATCGATGATATCGATTTGCGTTACGCTTTTGTGGGACATTCGTTCATTCGGTTGCCGTTAGCATTTACGTCTCAAATCCCATCTATTTCGATCGAATTTTCTGATGTGAAAGCTTGACCTATTTTTCGTGTAACATTTGAAAACGCCTAAAAAGTTTTTCTAACAAAAGTTGTTAGACCTTTTTAAAACTTTAAGCGAGATTTATGGCTTCTTAGATTTCTTGAAACAATGTACACCTTCAATACTACGAAGAAAATGCCATTAAATGCGACCTGAATAGATGGATGCTGGATTATAACGTTCATCACTATGGTCAATGGTGGTAGGTACGTTGTAAGAGGTTTTGTGACTGTACTGTACTGTGAATATCCGGAAGTCTTTCGATATATTGATGTAACTTTTTACAGCATAGGTTATTGTTTTACTAATCAGATTCTTATAAAATTGAGGGAGCATAAACGTCAAAAGGACGAAAAAGGCATTTGGTCTGGTGAGCCGAGCGATGCCAGTTATGAAGACATGTCTTACTTTTGAAGACATATGGAATTCTGTGGAAACAATGAAATGATATTTCATGATTTGTAAATAACTTTGAAGACATGGTGAATTGAGACCTCAAAGTTTTTAGAATGTTAAGCAGACATGTGCAGATTTTTGCTAGCGAAGTTAAGATTTTGACTTCTTATTTTTCCTTCTTGAAAACAAATCTGACAATTTAACAATGTGGTCCTCTTCCCGAACTCCCGTATGTTTCTCAAAAGACGCAACAGTAGCCAGCAAACAGTTCAGAGTCGCAAATAAGCATATAGAGGAAATGGCTCTAATGTTGTCCTATGGATCTAAGATTGGGCCCATTGCTAAAAATCTGCTATTTATCATTTTTATCTAGATGAACGCGTCATTGGGACGTTACATTTAGGCAGACATTACATCCATTTCCCCTATATTGAATAAATTCTGAATAACAGTGTACAATGCTGAATAAAACGGGTTGTCGAATTATGTGCTGAAAAAAACCTCATTGAGATCGACGCGCCTTTATTCCGCTGTTTATTTACTTATTAAAAGCTGCACACTAAGAAATAACTAATTTTGCTGCACGTGACGGAATCTGTCTTTGACATAAAAGATGAGACGTTAACAAACATGTCATGTAATATTAGGTAATGCGAGACTGAAAAGTTCGTTGCTCGACGAAAAGAACGTTTGATTGAG
Organism: Ochlerotatus camptorhynchus; assembly: GCF_037179485.1. Taxonomy (NCBI): domain Eukaryota; kingdom Metazoa; phylum Arthropoda; class Insecta; order Diptera; family Culicidae; genus Ochlerotatus; species Ochlerotatus camptorhynchus. Next base: position 2,227,414 of record NW_027040773.1, read on the forward strand.
CTATATTTCGTGTCTGTTATGACTCAAATTTATGTCAAAATTGACGCTCGTTATGTCACTCTCAGAGCACCTAAATTAACGTGATTTTTTGTAAGTGTGTTTATAAACGTTGACTGTTTTCCTGATTAAAAACCAGTAGTTTGATCTAATAACAAACTGAATAAGTGTAATTAATTCGACTGTTTTCAATTGATGTTTTTTTTTAACTCTTTATTTGTTTCAAATGCACAATAAATTACATTTCATTTTAACCTAGGTGCTCCAGTTACTACAGTAACTTACCAGCCTTAATTGTTATGATATATAGCTAAGTATTTTTACAATGTTCATGTCTTGGCAATTCAGTATTTTAAACAGGATTTTTAAACCTACATGTCAGTATAACAATTGATATCTTAAAACTAAAACTAAAACCAAGCCGGTCTAAAAACTTGTTTAAATATTTTAAGTTTATTCATCAAGCAAAGTTTGGATTTCCTGTTTATAAGAGGATACAAACATTTTATATATTTGTTACATTTGGCTTGAATGCCCTCAATGTGATCTTTAAAAGTTAATTTTTGGTCAAGTTTTAATCCAAGATATTTCACTTGGTTTGACCAGGAAATTGGAACTCCGTTCATAGTGACTATGTGACTACTACTAGGTTTCAAAAACGAAGCTCTAGGCTTATGTGGAAATATTATAAGTTGAGTTTTGGAAGCGTTGGGAGAAATCTTCCATTTTTGTAAATAAGAAGAGAAAATATCTAAACTTTTCTGCAGTCTGCTGCAAATAACACGAAGACTTCTTCCTTTAGCGGAAATGCCTGTGTCATCAGCGAACAAAGATTTGTGGCAACCCTGAGGCAAATCAGGGAGGTCCGAAGTGAAAATGTTATACAATATAGGCCCAAGAATGCTACCCTGAGGAACTCCTGCTCTAACAGGCAATCGATTCGATTTGGAATTTTGATAATTTACCTGTAGAGTTCTGTCAGTTAAATAATTTTGAACTAATTTCATAATGTAAAGTGGAAAATTAAACTTTTTCAATTTAGCAATCAAACCTTCATGCCAAACACTGTCGAATGCTTTTTCTATGTCTAGAAGAGCAACTCCAGTTAAGTGGCCTTCAGATTTGTTTGAACGAATTAAATTGGTAACTCTTAAGAGTTTATGAGTAGTTGAATGCCCATGGCGAAATCCAAACTGCTCATCTGCAAAAATTGAGTTCGTATTGATGTGAAGCATCATTCTATTCAAAATTATCTTTGCAAAAAGTTTACTTATTGAAGAAAGCAAACTTATTGGACGGTAGCTAGCAGCTTCAGCTGGATTTTTATCCAGCTTCAATATTGGAACAACTTTTGCATTTTTCCATTTATCAGGAAAGTATGCCAAATGGAAACATCTGTAAAATAATTTTACCAAGAAAGACAAGGTACTCTTTGGGAGTTTTTTTGATGAGGATATAGAAAATTCCATCATCACCTGGAGCTTTCATATTTTGAAACTTTTTAGTTATAGACCTTACTTCGTCCAAATCAGTCCCCCAGGAATCATCAAAAATATTTTCTCGAGAGAAAATATTCAGAAAATCCCGAGCAACCTGATTCTCAATAGGACTAGTAAGACCCAAACTGAAATTATGGGAACTCTCGAATTGCTTAGCAAATTTCTGAGCTTTTTCCAAATTTGTGATCAACATTTTACCACCTTCTTTAAGCGCTGGAATAGGCTTTTGATATTTTTTTCAAAATTTTTGTGAGTTTCCAAAAGGGTTTGGAACTCGGGTCTAATTTAGTAACATTATTTTCAAAAGTGTTGTTCCTCAGGGCAGAGAATCGCTTTTTAATTCGTTTTTGCAAATCCCGCCAGATAACTTTCATGGCAGGATCGCGTGTTCTTTGATATTGTCTCCTACGGACATTTTTAAGACGGATGAATAGCTGAAGATCGTCGTCTATTATAATTGAATCGAATTTAACCTCGCATTTTGGTACTGAGGCAGCTCTTGCTTCAACTATAGAAGTAGTCAGAGATTCAAGAGCATAATTAATTTCATCTTTGGTTTGCAAACGAATGTTTGGATCGAAGTTATATTCCATAAATGTTCGATATTGCTCCCAATCAGCTCTATGACAATTGAAAGTAGAGCTGTTGGGATTACACATTATTTCTTGGGATATTTCAATAGTTATTGGAAGGTGATCAGAACCAACGTCAGAATGGGTAACCAATTGGCTACAAAGTTGACATGAATCAGTTAAGACCAAATCAACAGTTGAGGGATTTATTTCAGAAGAAAAGCATGTTGGACTGTTTGGATATTGAATAGTTTAATAACCTGCAGAACAATCATCAAACAGAATATTACCATTGGAATTGCTTTGAGCATTATTCCATGAGCGGTGTTTTGCATTAAAATCACCAATAATGAAGAATTTAGACCTATGACGGGTAAGTTTCTGAAGGTCACCCTTGAGAAAATTCTTTTGCTGGCCTACGCATTGGAATGGCAAATAGGCAGCTATAAACGTAAGTTGTCCAAATTTTGTTTCAACAGAAACTCCCAAAGTTTCAAAAACTTTGGTTTCAAATGAAGAAAGAATTTTATGTTTGATTCGTCTATGAACAATGATGGCAATGCCACCACAGAGTCCATCAAGACGATCATTTCTATAAATTAAATAATTTGAGTCCTTCTTAACCTTATGGTCAGGTTTAAGGAACATTTCAGTTATAACGGCAATATGCACGTTATGAACTCTCAAAAAGTTAAATAGCTCGTCTTCATTATTGTAAGAGATCGAGCATTCCAATTTAAAATATTTAATGATTTAAAATCCATTACTGAATTTCAAAATCATGACAATATTGTTCGCAAATTTTACTCCAGTTTGAATAGCATCAAACATGGAGTTAGATTTAAGCATATCAGAAATCATGTCAATTAATGATTTCTGTAAAAATTCCATTTTAGGGGCAGTAATGCTTCCTAAGCCAAAATTGTCAAAATTTCCGTTAGACCGTTGGTTAGTATTTTGATTTCTACCCGCTGCAATAGCAGCATAGGTAGCTCCATTAACTCGCTGAACATTGTTAGCAGCGAGGGGAGTAGGTACAGATGAAACATTTGAAGCAGGGGTGATATTTGTACCTACGGGTACGAATGTAGAATTTGTTCCTCGCTGACCGTTGTTAACAGCAGAGGAATTTGTACCTGGTCGGAAACGTGGAGCATTTCCTACCTGTCGGTTAGAACGAGATTGTAGGATCGCTTTGCGAGTCTTACATTCCCAAAAATTGTATTTGTGGTTTTCACCACAATTTGAACATTTAAATTTCTTAGGATCTTCCTTCACAGGACAGTCGTCCTTTGTGTGAGAGGAATCACCACAATTCATGCATTTAGCTGACATGTAGCAATTTTTAGTTCCGTGACCCCATCCCTGGCACTTACGGCACTGAGTGAGGTTTTCGAAATTTCCTCCAGTCTTCCTGAAGTGTTCCCACTTCACTCGGACATGGAGCATAAGGCTAGCTTTTTCTAAGGCCTTAAGGTTGTTTAGTTCACTAGACTTGAAGTGAACTCAATAAAAATCATTAGAAATCCCGTTGCGCGAATCGCCAGGACGGGATTTCATTTTCATTTTGATTACTTGGAGTGGCACAACTCCAAGTAATTTTGCCAGTTCATCTTTGATCTGATCCAGGGATTCACCACTGGGCAGTCCTTTCATGACAACCTTGAACACACGTTCAGTTTTGGTGTCGTAAGTAAAAAATTTGTGCTTCTTCTCAGTAAGATACTTGAGAAAACATTTAAATCCGTCACGTTCAGTTTTGGTGTCGTAAGTAAAAAATTTGTGCTTCTTCTCAGTAAGATACTTGAGAAGACATTTAAATCCGTCCAAGGTTTCAGCCAATACACGGCTCTCACCCCGACGTCCAATTTGTAGTGAAAACTTAACTTTCACGAAATTCAAAAGTTCCATGCGAAAAGCATGGAAATCGGAAGTGGTTATCACAATAGGGGGGATCTTTTTCTTCTTGGCATTAAGCCGGGAAAGTTTACTAGAATTTTTCTTGGATGATGGATCATTCTCATCATCCGTGAGCAAATCAAATTGATTACTCAAATTAATTTCATCAGAAGGGGGGTCAAAAGTTTGCCCCTTTCTTTTGCGTTTAGGCGCCATGGCGGCAGTAAATTTTTATCCAAATCGACTTCCAAGCAGATTACTATAAGAATCTGAAGGATCGAAGAGGAATTTTCCAAATCGATATCCAAGAAGGATTACCTCGGGTAGGGTCCAAACAAGGATCGAAGAGGAATAAGAGGAGTTGAACAAGGTAGAAATTTTTTTACAAAATTTGTTGTAGCTTTAGGTAGTAGTAACACTTCCTTAAGCAAAAAGCAAATAGATCCACACGGCAAGAGAGCACGATGCGGACTTTTTTCAATTGATGATATAACATGCTTTATTAGACGTCTAACAATTCAGAGTTCGTTGGAAATGCTATACTAATATCAACATGAAGCTAGAGAAAGTTCTGCTAGAGTACGGCAGTGTAAAAATTGAATATAGTTTGAAATTGAGGGAAGGGGCATTAATGCAATGGAGCCAAATTTCGTTCTGAACTGAAAATTCATCAAAGCTTTCAAAAGAGAAAGTTGTAAACCTTGAATTAGGGTTTCTGTGTTATTCGAAATGTTTTGTGTTTCAAGATATTTTATTTTTTTCAACTAAGGTCGAACTTTTGCATCACCTCACTCTAACAGAATTCTTAAAATTCTATAAGTCTCAGATGTTGTGAAAAAAAGGTACAGCTGAATTGGAGAACCCGGCATGTGGAATATTTTTGTGAGTTGTGTGTCTTCTGGAAATATTGAAACCTTTTCATGGTATATTTTCTTGGAAAGATGTGGTTCCTGATTATATTTTTTCTTCATTAATGTTTTTTTTTCTCACATTTTTTTGTCAAAGCACGTTAATTTTTTATCATGATTCAAGAATATTTTTTGAAACTGGGCTTAGAACGATTGGTTTAAGCATATGATCTCGATGTAATTTTCCAAATATATAATCTTTACATCTCAAGCCCTGAGCCATGATTTCTTTTGTGTCAGGGTTATTGAAAATTGCCTTATGTCTGATATCTTAAAAATACATAAATTCTTAATTATTTCTCAATTTTCGAAGTTTAAAATTGTATCGTTACATCCTTTACCCCGGGGGATAATGACTTTTTGGCGTTTAAAATTCCGTTTCTACTTCTTTTTCGAGGATATATTATAACGAACATTGCTAGTTTAATGTTTAAACCAGCAGTTCTCAAAATTTTGTCGATTGCGACTCACTATTAGGACTTTCATGAACTCGCGACCCACTAATATTTAGTACAGATGTTGTAAGGCCAATATAACATTAATATCTGCAAAATTGCTTCAAAACGCTGTATGATTGTCTGAAACCCAAAACCTGCTTAAAACGCCAAAATAGCAAAACGAAATGCCAAACAGTAAGAACAGATAAAAATAACAAAATTGTGCTAAACACTTAATCAGTCCAAAAACGGCTTTGAATGTGCAAAAATAATCTGGAAACAATGAAAGTGTAGTCGAAGCGTGTATAGTATACGTAGCATTAAAACGATATATTAGTATGATCGACTCCGGGCCAACTTGCAACGCCAAATTACGAATACAAAAAGCCTAAAATCGTAAATATGGCCCCAGAACGCTGAAATAGCCCTTACCATTTAAATGTACCATAACTAAAAATAGCATGAAGTAATGAAATTGGGTTGTTAGCGGAATGCTAAATAAAACAGCAAAAAAGTTATCTTCCATTTAATTCCACTTAATTAATTTTGTTATCCATGACAGATACGTATTTCGACTACAATGTGCAGGGATCGGAACCTGCCTAACTATGATGATGGCTACCAAGCCTTTGGGGATTTTCCTTATTAGAGAGTTGTATAGATTTTTCTCCTTTAGCTTACTTAAATCTTTGGTTTTTATTAGTTAGGTAGGTTCCGATTCAACACATTGTAGTTTCATTTTTATACCTATGATCTTGACTTTTTTTACCTATGGGATGAGTACTTAAGGGGGTTAGATTTTGATAAGTTCTTTAGTGGGAATGATGAAGACTGCACATTGTAGTCGAAATACGTATCTGTCATGGATAACAAAATGAATTAAGTGGAATTAAATGGAAAATAACCTTTTTTGCTGTTTTAAAAATAGCATGTTAACCTCTAAGTTAGCCTGTTTTTTCAGTGCTTTTTTGTGAATAGTCGCGGGTAGTTGACGAATACCTAGCTCCAAAACGAAAAAAAATGTTTCTAAAATAGGTAATATATAGCAATCCAACCCGAAATCAAAAAAAAAATATACACATTTAAATGAGAGCAAAATCTCAACGGAAATGTTAAATATTAAACCTTCGAACACGTGCGCCTCTGATTAACAAAATCGAGGAAACATTGAAAAAAGTTAAATTTGAAATAACTAGCGTTCCTGATATACGTGAGAAATCGGTAAATTTGAAATGACAAGCCGGTAGAAAAGTTCAGGGAAAAATAGAAAAAATAAAATAAAATAAATGTGAAGTTAATTGCGCCCCTGGTAAACCTTTTCAGGTTAGAATTGATAGAAAACTGGTTAATATGTCCACTAGAGTGTTTCAAAATAGGGCAAATCTGGGATTTCAAACGCTACCCTCTGGAATGGTAGTTTTGGGGGTCAGAAACACCCTGCCAAAATTTGAAGTGATTTGGTTCACGGGAACCCCTCGCTCAAACGGCTTGAAGTTTGTATGGGGAAAATCGACAAAATGTATGGGGGAGCGAGCCACTTTCACATTCACGGCTCTAGGTGGCGCTGTAGTGTGTCGATTTTCTTCGTGTACAAAATGTAGCACCTTTGGAGTATTGGAAACATCTTGGCTCAAGACCGGATGTGAATCCGAGTTACCCCCGAAAAGTTATTAGCGTTTCAAACGAACACCACCTGCTTTACTTCTGGGGAGGGCCTAACGCCTTCAGGTATACGATTTTTTTTTTTTTTTTTTTTTTTTTTTATAATAAGTAAGTTTTATTGGTCAGTTCATTTGATAATAGTATTTACAATTTGTTATTCTAGATCTAGGTGAAATTTCAGTGCATCTATATCAATTCTATCGTTACAGTCACAAACAAAGCAAATGTATTTAATAAAAACTCTAAGCACTTCCACACGCCTTCTTCTGTCTATTCCTGCTAGGACAGGTATCACCAAGTCTTCAAAAGAGAGTCGTCTCCATCCATTCATAATGCCTGCTATCCTCTGCTGTAGAACCGCCCAAGCCGGGCCGACACGAGTACAAGCACAAAATTTATGGAGAAGAGTTTCAGCCGTTTGATTGCTACAATGTGTGCAGTTTTCGTCCGGTACTCGCTGCATTACGAACAGTAGTTTTCGGTGCTCGATTTTACCATTCACGAGCATGTAGAGTTTCGATCGCTGCGTTGAAGAGAGCTGCTTCGCAGCAATGTTTTGCCACGTGCGTGGCCAGTCGTTTTGTGGACTGTTGCGTTCCACCTTTGGCAGTTCGATTTGCTGTACAAAATACTGATGAATTTGATCGGCGGAGGGGTTATATTGGATTTGGAGAGGAATGTGGGATAAATTTGATAGGATTAATTTGATGTCGGGAAGATCTATAGAAATTGCTGGGCGGGGATTATCGTGGAAAAGAAGGGATCTATAGTAAGGTAGGGAATCGATCTCTCGCAAATGTCGGTGGATGGTGAGCGACTTACACTTAAACACCGGTAATTGCAGCTTCAGTCCACCATGCTCCCGGCTGCGCGCCAGTTGTATCAATGGTACCCGGGCGACTATCCCACTCCACAGGAACGTGCCCATCCTTGACGTAATTTTCGCTATGTGTACGCCTAGTGGTGGTAGAATGGATGAAAGGTACCAAATCCTCGATGTTCCAAACGTATTCAGCACAGTCACCTTCTGAAGTAGGGTCAGGGTTCGAGACGACTGGAGCCACATCAGTTGCGCAAACTTGCCAACCGCCGCATTCCAATTCAGCGTCGTCATCAACCGAATCGAGTTTGCAAAAATCACTCCCAGGATCTTCACCGTGCTGGCTGTTTGCAGCCACTGGACGTCGATTTGATTTCCCTCGCAAAATCCAACGTCAATGGCAACAGTTTTGCGTACATTCAACTTGGCGCCGGCGGCTATTTCGAAACGCGTGAATAGCCCATGAATCGAATCGATTTGTGCAGTTGATGTGACGATCACACTGATGTCGTCCGCATATGCCACCAGCAGATCAAGCCCACTTGTTTGCTCAAGTCTGCACACAAGCGGATGAAGGTACAACACGAAGAGGTGCATCGACAACGGGTCCCCCTGCCGCACCGAGCGCTGGATGTCGATCGGCCGTGAGAGATGCCCGTTCACGAGCAGTCGAGAGGTGGAGCGGGAAGTGATCTCGGAGAGCAAAGTGACGAGATGCTGGTTGAAGCCGAGCGAGCGCATGGTTTCGAAAAGGAATGAGTGCCGGACCCGATCGAAAGCGTGATCTAAGTCGAAGCTGATGAGTTTCCCGGCGCGGCAATGATGACGGAGACTAGCTATCCGATCTTTAAGAGCGAGAGTTGCCTGGAAGATATTTCGCTCTTAGTTTGAACATTTCTGCCCGTCGCTTCCCAGTAAGAATTGTCGGTCCGATGCGACTCCTATGAGAAACCGATGCATCGGACTATCGGCCTGACGTAAGTCCGATAAAACAGTCCGATTTGACCCCTTGTATCGTGCTAATTTGCAACCAAAACATCGGAATTGTAGACCTCGAGAGCGTGCTCTCGCTCGGTTTGTAGCACTGATGTGACTCCGATGTGGAACAAAATTTTGCATGGCGCATCGGGCTCTCATCGGGGTGTCGATTTTCGCTTTTGAGCGAATTCCTATCAGAATGACACTCCGACGTGAAGCCGATGCGGGGCAAAATTTTGTTCCTGGCATCGTGCTCGCATCGGGGTGTAGATTTTTATCAAATTTGGATAGGGTAGGGAACATCTACGGCATAAACGCCCATTTCCGTCATATCCAGCGGAAACATCAAATAAATAAATAAATTCGCCGAATTAATCGAGCCCTTGGTATGACAGTTTACTTCAAAAGCTACAAAACAATTTATAATTATGAGAACGCATCAAATGAATGTTTACATTCATTCTTCTCAAAAACAAATCAAGTGCGCCGAGCGACACCATTTTTTCAGCCTGCACTCGTATCCCGAATGGATTTCAATGGCATTTCAATGTGTTCTGCCGGAATTGAAACCGTATGACGGAATGGGCGTCAAATAGTGGTGTAAGGATTTTATCATTATCACAACAATTTGTTACTCATTTGGTAATCAACCGATGCGATTGGTAAATCCATTTAGAAGTTGATTGAAACATTCTACTATTTGTTAAGTGGTTAAGAGCAAAAGTGTTTTGCGCTTACTATGACGTACACTAGGGTATTTAACCCAATTGTTATAAGAATTAGCATAATGAATATAACAAAAAATATAACAATAATGAGAATAAGAATAACTATACTGTAATAATAAAAGAAGGAGTAACAAAAAAAAGAATAGACGTAATAAATAAAATAATTTAAATAAATTAAAATTTAAATTTTTGAAATTGTTCAAAAATCACATTTTATTTTAAATTATGCTAAATGTGATGAATCTACACGCTAGGAAGTTCTTTAAATTATATTACGTAATTTTAGCACAAGTGGAAAAAAAAATCGATTTGACACATAGATGAAACAGCTGGGTTTCCAAAATCGAGATCCGTGTGTAATATGAATAAGCCTTATAAATAAAATAACTACCGTAATAATAAGGGTTAGCAAAATAATAATAAAAGTAAGCATAATAAGATGGCGGACTAAAGTTACACTGAAATTGGGAAATATTGTCAAATACCCCACAATATGGGTATTTTTGGAATCAGAATGACGTGCAGAGACCAGAAATAGATATCTAATGCCGTTTTGAAATCCAAGATGGCGGCTTCTGGATATAGAGAAACTTGGAAATACTGTCAGATAACCCACAATATTGATATTTTTGAAGTCGAGTTAACGCGTAGGGTCCGGAAATCAATATCAGATGCTGTTTTAAAATCCGAGGTGGTGAATCTGATTAGAGACAAACTTTACAAAACCGCCAACTACCTCACAATATGGATAATTTTGGAATCGGGGTGACGTGTAGGTACCATAAATTGATGACTAACGCCTTTTTGAAATCCTAGAGGCAGCTTTTGCTTAGAGATAAACTGTGGAAAACCGGTAAATAAAGCATGGCAAACTTAGTAATGGACTTTTTTTTGCTTATTACAGCGCTCGTAGTAGACGTATTGCGAAGCTTTTGACGTGTATTTGTTGACATCAACAATAGCAATAACAGTGTTTTTTGAGTTTATAAAACGCTCTTGTTTTGAAGTCAGTAATATTAAGGGAAAAGTTCGAGAATTTCGAGTAACCAGGAATAGTATGCACTTGAGTGAAAACCGATTTCAAATCCGATAATTCATATTCGAAATAGACCCAAATCATATGTTGTTTCATTACTAAGTGGGCCATGGTTTACCTCAAAATATGGGTAGGGTAGGGTGGGGGAGAGGGAGGCAAGATAGGTCACCAAAGGATCATGTGATATCTTTCTCTGTGATGTTATTCGGGGGCTATTAATGGTATACTCTGACAGAATGAAGTATCATGCAACCCTCCTACAAGAAAAAAATGTGATACATAATACTTTTTTGAACAAGATTTAATTTTTTTATGTGGCCTTTGAATAAGCGCGGAGCAAGATGGGGCAAGAAGGGTCAGTCACCAAAAATTAAAATTAAAATGTTAAACCTTGTGAAAACATTGAGTGTATGTCAACAATGATGAAAATGCAGGATAAAATTTAATGTCGGCAACATCAATACTTTTACCCATTATCGTCAGCGACATCGGCCTTCGCGTTTCTGCAGACATCGGGTGGCCAACATTTAGCATTCTTAGACTTTATTTACCCCACCCACACGATAGATAAATGATTTGACGAAGTCAGCATTTACCATGCTCAGCAAACTAAAAAAACAGCTTCTATTCACCTTTTTTTCAATACATTTTTAAGATAACAATTTATAGAATGTATATCACGACCAAGGATCATGATTAGGCTACTTTCTTGGCAGTTTTATAGAACTGAAATTAATTTATCACCCGATAGTGTACCGTCTGTCTCGCAATGCCAAAAACGTCGCAATTAGAAACACTGGAATAAGAGACCAGCGGAGAAAAAAAAACATGAATTTGGCAACAAGATAAACATCAAAGTAATCCTGGCATCACTTGCATTTGTAACTGCTTGCGGGTGACTTCGCCAATGCACCGACGATCGAGTACATGAGTGATTGTTAAACCATTTCAATACTCCTCCCTAATTGAAACAAACCATTTGTAAACATTTCAGATTGGAACCGCTTTTGACAGTTCGATTGGAATCATAACAGTGTCTCCGCTGGTCTCTTATTCTAGTGTTTCTACTCAAATCCAAAACAAAGCTTAGGTTGATAGATGGCCTATTCTGCTCCTTTCAAAATGATTCGTTTTGCCGCAGTAAAGGTGAAACAACATGTTTTTTTTATTTATTGTAATATTTCTATGCAATATGTCAATCTTTGTATATGATGCGATGGATAAATAATGTATGTATATTTAAATACATTTTTTTTTTGAAATTAAGCGTATGGTTCACCCTGTCACGTTTTGCTGATGGCGTGTATTGCCTAAGGAAAGCTGACATTTTACTATGCATATTTTTATAGAAAAAAAGGAGAAGGGTCTGTGTCTAGGGGCAAGAACAGAAGCTTGACGTAGGACCGCTAGTGGACGGAACAAATGTGAACATTTAGTTCTTTTAATTGATCAATTATCGTAACTCTTTCCGTTTTTTGTTTGTAGGCGTATCAAATTTGTAGTACTTATTTCAAAGAGAAAGGTGATGAAGAGAATCCAAGGGACTGTCAACTTGAGTATTTTCGATTCATCTCATCGACTTTAAAAGGTGTATTTTGAATTTTTTGTTATTTATGAATTTTTAAGTTTTGTGCATTTTGGTATTTAAGTGTATTAAATTCACCCCTCACACGAATTCCTTCCGAATTATATGAATGGGGCCAGGCGGAAAGTATCGTTTGTGCAGAATATGTAGAAAAGGAGGGACTTCGAGAGATTGAACTCGTGAGAGCTAATTTTCTCACAAATTTGATTTTATTGGCTTTCTGGGGACTGAATATACACCCAAAGCGAATTATTCCCACATCTCTCAAATTTTATATGGATTTTTAACACTTCCTACCAGCGTGTTCTGGAAAATGGTCGGACGATGATTAATCTCACCAATACATTCGGGCCTACAATTCCACACCTTCTATAGAGACCAGGTTGAGCCTTGATAGCTAGCTGCTTGCGGGAACTGATGACCTTGACAAATGTCCAAATAATACTCTTAACAGATTTATGGTGGTCCTGAAAAGGACCGTTTTGTAGTGATGAATGAGTAATGCTGAGCTGAGCACGACGAGCTACTGATTCCGATCCTAGCCTAGTGGTGGGACTTCTCCTTCCTGCTCTATGGTTACTCATATGAGCTCTGCAGTTTGCTGCTTGCAGGCAGCCTTTCGTTGTTGTTGTTGAAAGCACTCCTGCTGCTGCTACTGAACTGGACACAACCACTTATGGTGATTGAAAGAGCACCATTCAGTGGGACCGCATCAAATTCGATTCTTAAGTCTGTGTTAGGGAATGCGCTGTTTTCAGACATTCGGTGATAACTTTGATCACCATTGCAACAGTTGGACATTTGGTATTTTTCAATAGTGATAGTGAGATTGAAAATTAACGAAGGGTTCATTTTAGCAGATTGGTAGATACATTTCCAATCGTTTGGCTTTTTTTTTTCCTTTGGTTTGTTTTTTTTTCGTCGATCTTGTTTTCCGTGCTGAGCACCAATACTACCGACGTGCCAGGAAGGCAGCTCCCACACCTGGACCCTACCTATCGACCCATCAACTCATGAACCGGGGACCAACGGCTTTACTTCCCATCCGAAGGAAGGCGTGATCAGAAATGTTATGCCTCAGAACATCCCGGCGGCGCCGACTGGGATTGCTGGGATTGAACCCAGGCCTCCTGGGGTGAGAGGTAATCACGCTTACACCACCGGCGCCGTTTCAATCGTTTGGCTTGTTTAGAATTAAAATCTGCTATTGGTCGAAACCTGACCTCTTTTCGTAATGCTGTGCATTTTGGTTTTTTTTTAAATTGCGTGGATTCTATAGATCCTGTGGAGATCTATCTAGCCCTGATGTATGTGTTGGTAGAGGGAAAAATGTAAACTTTGCGGGAGACGATGTCTTAACACTCGAAAGCAATTTTGTGAAATATGTAGTAAAACGAACCCTAGCTAGTTCTGCATGTTTGATTTTATTTATTTGTAAAGATTTCCCGCCGTCCAGCTGGCGATTTGTTTTTATGATAACTCCTTACTTGAAAACAGGCAAAAACTCACAAACAGGCTGCTTTTTCATGGTATACAGTGTGATAATTCAATAATCAATAAATTATCTCAACATTTAGTGGCAAACCATTCATAAATTTTGGTAACATACAAAAAATTCTATAATCCACATTAAATTTCATATGTAAGCGCCGATTGAAACAATCTTTGTTTCACTATTGTTGGTGATTGGATTAAACGAAAGAAACGAATCGTGCGGAATGAAAGCCGAGGAAAAACTAATTGCACCAATATATTCAGTCCTACAATTCCACACCTTCTATAGACAGGTTGAGCCTTTATAGCTAGCTGTTTGCGGGAACTGATGACCTTGACCAATGTCCAAATAATACTCTTTAACAAATTTTTGGTAGCGCTGAAAAGGACCGTTTTGTAGTGATGGTTGTGTAATTCTGAGTTGGGTGTTCAACACAGATGAGGCTGTCGAGCTGTATGTCGTTTGGAGTAAAGGTGACACGCTTGGCATAGATAACCGACCCGCAGTGACTCACGAAGAGCTACTGATTCCGACCCATAGCATAGCGGTGCAGCTTCTTCCTCCTTTGATGGTTGCTTATGTGGGCTCTGCAGCTCGCTGCTTGCAGCCAGCCTTTCGTTGTTACTGGAGAACAATTTTCAACGCCACACGCCGAAAGCACTGCTACTGCTGCTACTGCTGCTACTAATTTCGACGACCGAACACCACCACAAAGTGGTGTGGTCGTTGGGAGCGTGTGGTTCTGAGTATGGCGATGAGTGTGCAAAATATTACGCTATTCCATCCTCCCTATTCGCACGCACTCGAGGATCGGAGGCGAATGCCACTTCGACTTGTTGCGTCTACTTACTACTTTCTGACGTCTGTGCTGGGGAAGCAGCATATGCATGTAGGTAATTGGTGGATTTGTTAGTTAATTCGACGCTTTGGACAATGCTGGACATTTTTGGACATGTTTGGACATTTGCCAGTTTTTCAATAGTTTCTTGTTGAAAATCAACATTCGAAAGCATTGTGCCATATTTCTGATCGATTGGTGATAAAATTATTGAAATTGGACCAGGGGCAGCTGAGTTATTAACGTTCAAAATCTTTCTTAATTTGTTACATGTTCCATTTTCGGTTTTCACAAAGTGTACCCCATATAGAAATCAAAGACGTAGCCCTTCGTCAAAAACGGTTGATTACAAAACATTAAAAATTATTCATAGCAAATCGATTCCATTTAAGACACCATGAATAAATATGATTGTGCAAGAACAAAGAAAAATAGACATGAAACTATCTGTTCGCAACAGCGAATAAGTTTCGAGACGACCCTGCACCGCCGCTGGCACTGTAAACGTCCGACCGTCAATGCATCAGCAGCAGAAAAAATCTCCCTTCCTTCCTCCTCATCCTTTTTTTACTAACCCCGAGATAGCCGCGGGAAAACGGCCTCCCTACTAACATGACAACAACCAATCACAATCAAGATTGTATTTTATAGTACACTTTTCTATCCTTTTTGCGTTGCGCAGTAACAGCCAATCAGCAGTGGCTGATAAATTATTAAAATGTTTAAAAGTAGAGTACGCACCAAAAACTTTGTCAGTCTTTCTTGCATCCTGAAGAATAAAGCAACCACAACAAGTAAAAAGGTTTCTCGCAGTATTATTTCAAGAAGAAACGTCTTCCAGTTTGCTTGCTCCTGCTGTTGATTGGTTTCGTCTGCTTGCTGTTTGAAGTTCCGGTCGTCAGCGTCCTGCTCTGACATGGTCCTACTAGTTGTCTGCTGCGTGTTTCCACATTATCACTTTTCCAAAAGAGTTTATTTCATCGGAGTTCTTTTCAGAACTTCCGATATCGTGTGGTAAGTGGCTTCACCAGTAGAACTAGTGCCCACTCCGTTCCGGGAGCAGCAATCCGTTCCATCGCTTGTCGTTGACAGTGGGCCAACGAAGCATAGTTCGTGTTCATCGTTGGCAGTGGCCAACAATCAGTCTGTCCGTCGATCTCGTTGGCATTGAGCCAACAAGAAAAATCGTGTTCGTTCGTGTCTGTTGGCTGTGCCCAACACTATCACTGACTTATCTTACCCCTCTTTACCCTATTTTTGGAATGGAGGTGACGTATAGGGACTAGAAATTGATATTTCACGCCATTTTGAAATGCAAGATAGTGGCTTCCGGTTAGAGCTAAAATAAGATAAAGCAGTCAATTTTCATCGATAACTAATCCAGCCGAAGCAAACACATTAGAATGTAAGTCAACCGACGAATGCGATCCACAGAGCTTGGCATAAAGACAGCCCGGTGAAGGGTTGGTTGGAAATGCTAACATGAAGCTTTAGTGTGATAATTTATTAGCTAGAGAATGATCTTTAGAAGAGGGTAGGTGGATAGTTCCGTTAGAGTACGGCAGTATGAAAATTGAATAGAAGTTGAAAATGAGCGAAGGGCCATTAATGCGACAGTTTTTAAAGTCAGACGCACACCTTTTGCCTAACCCGTACGATGTACGCGATGTGCGTCTGACTTTAAAAACTGTCGCATTAATGGCCCTTCGCTCATTTTCAACTTCTATTCAATTTATTAATTACGTTAATTTTTTTCAGTTTATTCATCAATATACAAAAAACGATCGGTTGTTGCTCTAACCTTAAAAACTCATCCCAGAGTAATTGATTTATTCTATTTAGTTGAGCTTTGCAATAAGTTGATTCACTGACCGCTTTTAAAATGACTATTGTGAGAGTAATTCTCCGGATTTTTGGTTGGTTTTAGTTTGATATGAGAGTTGCTTTGGGATGAGTTTTAGAAGAAGATCGTTGCAAATATTATCATTAGGTTGTGTCAAATATGCATGGTGGATCACAGCTCCCTTATATTTCATATAAATATTAAGGTCCTCAACAATTGCGCCAAATTTATACGAATTTGGCTACGATTTGAATTTGAGGGAGAATTTGAAAGTTTGTTTGGAAGAATCGAAATAAAAGAATTCATCTACCTGTAGTAAAATCAAAAATACATTAATCTTCCAGCAATCGCGGTATGCTGAGTATACGTGTAAAAAAACATACTATTCAAACATGACTTTTTTCAACAACATCCATGGATATTTAAAAAAATGTGTAAACATCACTAGAACGAGAAAGAGTTAATTTTAAAATACAATACAAATCCGGAAGGGCGACCCCGGCGTAGTGGTTAACATCCATTCCTCTCACGCCAAAGTCACGAGTTCGAATTTAACCCCCGGGCCCAAGAGTGTTAAAGTGACTATAATAAAAAAAATCCTATCCGAAAAATTCCTAGACCAGACCGGGATTCGAAACCAAGCCGCCTCCAGCATGTTCTTGCTTTGTAGTCGCAGCCTTTATCGACTGAGCTAAGGGAGGGCCCTGCTTTATACCTACAGGTATAAAGAGATTGAATATATGTACCAAGCACTAAGCCTTAAGTATCCTTGGCCAATATTTAGTAAGTTTTGAATGTTTGGAAGTTAAATGCATACACTGGAGTCGCTTTTTACGCGGGTGATACGTACCGCGTAAAAAAAAACCGCGTAAATTCCGGAATCCGCGTAAAAAAAACCGCGTAAATTCCGAAATCCGCGTGAAAAAAAAACCGCGTAAAAAAGACCGTGTAAAAAAACCGCGTAAAAAGCGACTCTAGTGTATAACGATATACCGCGTTAATTCTGAAATCCGCTTTAAAAAAAAACCAAAATGCGCGAAAAAAAAACCGCGTAAATTCCGAAATCCGCGTAAAAAAACCGCGTAAAAAAACCGTGTAAAAAAAACCGCGCAAAAAGCGACTCCAGTGTACTTTTACGTCGATTCCCATACAAAATATGATATTCTCCCACAAATCCACATCCTAACCGCATTCGTTTAGCTTCCACTTGGCATAGAGACCCTAATACACATCAAAAAGCATTGAGAAGTATGGGATTTTAATGTTGACTCACCCTAAAGATCAAATTAAAAAAAAAAACAGTGATACTTACCGAGCTGTTCAAGTTTTTTTTTAATTATTTCGTCAGAATAACCTATATTTATTGAGGGATAAAAATAATTGAATAACGATAAAAGGATGAGAATAAATAACATAATGAAATTATTCACGGAAATACGATAGAATTTTGTGAAGTCATTAAAATTTGCAAATCGATTTACGTACTTTCGGTCATGCTTGGTTCCATACATTTCTCTGCATTGGTTCTTGGTCTGCAAATCAAACTTAGTCAATAATACGTTAACTTATACTTTAAAATGATGTCGTTAACTTACATTCTGGTGTATCAAATTGAGAAAATTGTTCTTCCGGGACTTAAAAAAAAAAATTCGGAACCGACAATGAATTTTTTGTAATCGTTTTAGTCGAATATTGAAAGCGGAAAACACGACAGAAGGGTCTAACTCAAAATTTAAACAATGACTTGGATCATCGGTTTCTTACGAATGACAACACACCCACTCAAATTAACTAAATCATCTGACAGAGAAATGTTTGTTCTATGAGCTAGTGTAGTCAGATTTCGTGGGTGTGTGGTCATTCAAGAGAAATCGACCTTCAAAGTCATTGTTTACGTTTCGAGTTATACCCTTCTGACATGTTTCCCCTATTTTGTAACATTTCAGGACAGGAGCACGACAGCTTATTCTCTCATTTTTTTCATTTTACTTTGCATTCTACTCTCTTCTTCGCTCAGTTCAAGCAATTCCACTCGCGAAAAACAGAGAAGAGTAACTCTCCAGCCCGACAGCAGCTAGTTCGTCCGACGGCATTCTTACTGGGTTAGTATGTGGTGCGCTCGCATCACACCCTCCAGCCGGGTTTTGAGAATGCGAGAGAATATTTTTTTTTTTTTTTTGTTAATTACTTTATTTGTACAGGCTCAATCGAATAAACTTTACAGAGCCAAGTTATCATTTTCTTTATACATTATAAATGTCTTAAATCTAAAATTAAAGGATTGGAACCGATTACTCGCGGTCTTCTCGAGGTTAGTGGATGACAATTGTTTGGATCGGGAGAGGGAAAAGGAGATTTGGAATATGATTTATGATTAAAAATTTTCACTATTTCTAAAACATATACTTAATCCTATCGACGTTATACCAACTCTGTAATTATACAATTATTACAGAAACAAATCTACAAAAAAAATACACACACATACAAAACACAAACTAAACACAAGGTTAATCAAACTTACAATCTATGGTTAATATTCTTCAAGAAAACATATATGAGTTGCATAAACTCCAGATCGCGTCTAGCCAAAATATCCCGAACTGGAACATTAGGTTGTCTACCTCGAGCCCGAAGGGAATCGTACAACTCGGATCTGACTCCACGGTGCTCAGCACATGACCAAATAATGTGATCTGCGTCCTGGTAACCTTGTCCACATTCACAGAGATTACTGTCCCCCAGCTCAACACGGAACAAGTGAAGGTTTAACGAGTAGTGATTGGACATGAGGCGAGACATCATACGAATGAAGTCTCGACCCACATCCAACCCCTTGAACCAAGGATACTTCGACACCTTAGGGATGATTGAATATAACCATCGTCCCAAACTCCCTTCACTCCATTTATTTTGCCAGCTGGCGAGGGACTGTTGACGATAAATGAAGAAAAATTCGTCGTAGGCGATTTGTCGATCGTAAATATCGCCTTCCATAGCGCCCACCTTTGCAAGCGAGTCCGCCTTCTCATTGCCCGGAATCGAGCAATGAGATGGGACCCATGCAAAGGTGATGACAAAAGATCTTAAAGATAAAGCACTTAGAATCTCTCGTATTTTCATGAGAAAATACGAGGAGTGCTTTACCGGCCTCATGGAGCGAATAGCCTCGACAGAACTGAGACTATCCGTAAAAATAAAATAATGATCTGGTGCAAGTGAGGCGATCGTTGCTAGCGTATAATGTATTGCCGCCAGTTCCGCAACATATACGGAACAAGGAGCATGAAGCATTCGAGAGGCGCTATGAAATTCAAGAGAATATTTTGTAGTCCGTGTTTAGAAGCGATATGGGACGATACGAGCGGGCTGTGTCGTCGCCACCCTTCTTCTTCACCAATACAATGATACCGTCTACAAACGTTGCAGGAATGTTGCCAGTGAGCGCTTCGTTCATCACCAGATTGAGTTCTCGGTGGATGACGTCGAACATGCGGTAGTATAATTCTTTCGGGAGACCATCACAGCCGGGGGATTTACGGGATGCGCTGGCCCGTATTGCAGCGAGAATCTCTGACGTGGTGATCTCACTCGAGCACGCTTCATTTAACTCGTCGTTGGGTGGTATGGCATTCTCGCAGACGAACGTGTTCTCATCATCTGCTCTCTCTTCTTCCGAGTATAGGCGGGAAAAGTAATTTACCATGTGCGCCTCGATCGCGTGAGGTCATCAATGGTATCGTGCTGCATGGTTTGTAACCGGGTAATGACGGTTCGCTTTCTTCTCCGTTCTCCCAGTTGGAAGATGGAGATGGGTTCTCCCGCCACGTATGTCTCGTTGATGCGCATAAACATGTGCGAGAAGTTGCGCTGCAGTGCCAGCATCTCGCCTTTGATCTGATTGATCGTAGTTAGCATCGCTGGGTTCTGATAGTAGCCATCGTATGCTAGCTGTAGCTCAAAATAGAGTCGCTGGTGTTCATTATGGAACTCGTCGAAAGCAGCTCGCGATTTCCATTTGAAAAAAGATTTGATTTTGGGCTTAGCATACGACAGCCACCATTCCATCCAGGAGGCGTAGTTTCGGCGCTGACGGGTCCAATATTGCCACCGGTATTGGAAATCCGCCACATTTTCGTCGGTCAGCAGGTGGGGGCGAAGGGACCAGAAGCCTCGGCCGTGTTCACGTCCAAGGTGGGGAAGGCAGAGTCTGAGTGTCAGCGCTTTGTGGTCGGAGAACGAGCAGACGTGAGTATGCACTGCTCGTAGATGGTCGCGAAGCCCGGTGCTCACGTAAATACGATCAAGACGGGATCGTGCATTTCTGCTGACGAAGGTGAAGCCAGCATCTCGTGGGTATAGTTTTTCCCACACGTCGATAAGCTGTAGTTGCTGGACGGCCGTTCTGAGTGACGGACTTGTGTTCGGGCTGGACGAGTCACTTGGGCGAAGCACGCAATTGAAATCGCCCACTAGAATTACTTGCTCGGTGCGGTTGCGGAGATAGTAGGCAAGAGTGTCGTTAAAAAATTCTTCCCGAGCAGCACGATGTGCAGTGCCCGACGGGGCATAGATGTTGACAAGAGTGACATCTTGCACTCGTAAAGCGATCAGCCGACCGTCCAAGCTTTTCTCGACGTGAGAATACTGGATGTGCGACTTCAGTGCGATCGCCGTCCCCCTCCTTGCGTGATCCACATTTGCGACAACGACAAAGCCTGGCAAAGAAAGCTGCTCGTTCTCCACCTCTTGCAGGCACACAATGTCAAGGTTTTGGCTGTTGACGAAGGCTCGCAAAGCGTTAAGCTTCGTCGGGCTCGTGATGGTGTTGATGTTAATGGTAGCGACGTTGTAGGATGTGAGAGACATTATGGAATGTATTACTCAACCATCTCGTCAGTGTTCACTCGGCTGTCGACAAAAGCAGGCCACTCTCGATGTGTGCTACGCGATCGTCTGTTTTCTCGGCAGCAACCATTGTGTGGTCCTCCTCATTGTTCTTCATCAGCAGTTCTTTCGGTCGATGCGTCGTCGACTTTGGAAAGCAACCGTTTCGTGATGAGTGTGTGAGTGCTGACCACGTTTTCCGTCCATTGCTGCAATGGACGCGCTCTGACCCTCGTTGGCGTACAACAATTTGCCATACAATCAAACTACTGGAAGCGGCTCCAGTTCTGATGGAGGAGGCCTTTTGGATAGCGGAAGATGAAGTGTTTATTGTGCTGTACCTTTTGACTATAGTTTTAAGATGTATTGTAAAGTGACCAAGAATCCTCGGCTCTGTAAAGTTAATTCGGTTGAGCCTTATCAAATAAATTAATAAACAAAAAATCAACCATCTCGTCGTCTTCGTCATCGCGGCGGGGCTTTTTGAGGATAGGTCGCCCTCGACTTCGCCTGCTGCTCGTGGAAGTGTTTGACTCGTCTGTCTCATTGCCGTTCGATTTACTGCGTGGAGGTACACCACCAGGCTTTTTGAACAGCTCCACCAAATCCGAACTGATATCGGTCACCTTGGTGAGCGTTCTCGACGATGCTGGAGGTTGGGGTTTTGTTGTGTGTTGGGGTCTCGCATTCTGGCATAGTACTACCATCTCTGTTGGCGTGGTGAGTTGGCCGATGTGAGTTTTCTGGCCGAACAGTTCGTTGTCACTTGTCGACGGTGGCAATTCGGGAAAAGTTTCCGACGTTACCGGTGGTGGCGCAGCAGGCTTCGGGCCAGCTGGTTTATTTCGTGGCGGCTTCGGGGTCGATGGTTTTCGCAGCTGTTGCAATGTTTGCATAGGTATAACTTTTTTGTTTAACCATGAAATTGGTTGAAATTTTCATAGTGAGTAGAAAAATGTTCGAAATTATGGTCTACTAAAAATTGGAACATATTGGCCAAGTGGTTCCGGTTTTATTCCGGGTTTCCGAGAGGCCATCGGGGGGAGAAAAGGTACCAGTCGTCTAGAACAAGGTGGTGCTGAAAATCCACAGCAACAGGCATCTATGGGTAGTGCTGATTAATATTTTAACAAAATCAACCCATAACCTGGTTCTAAATACTGAGTGTCCACCTTCTGATGATCCGGATCAACCTTAATCTGGATTATTATGTATTTTTTTTATCAAAGTAGGCCTTGATTATTCTCTGCAACTATATATGAAATGTAGTAAATTAATGATTTTAGATATATAAGCGTTTTAATGGCTCCAAGTGGTCACCAGATGATCCGCCGGAAGATCCGAAACATCCGTAAAATTTAGTGCTACATAAATTCGATCAAAGAAGGCCTTGATTTTTCTCTGCAACAATGACCACTACTGACACTAATTGAAGGGATTTCAGAAAAGTTTCGCCAAAATTGTAGAGGTCCAGTGATTTTGGCAAAAGGTCTGGGAATGATAGAAACTCAGCTCAAGTTTGTTGAAGTTCAGCATACTTCTTTAAAACTTAAGGGTTTGATTTGGTTTACTTATAATTTTGGGAACTTTGTTTTGCCCGAGGTTTTGCCCAAGGTTTTGCCCGCACGAATGTTTAGGAATTTTTTTAGAAATGTTTTAATGTTTTTCCTGAAATTTGGAGAAAGTCAAGTATGATATGAGATAAATAAGAAAAAAAGGATGTTGCTTGGAAATGTTGAGGGAACTTTTAGAAATTAATAATAATTACAAGAACTAAGGATAAAGGGACTTTGTCCTTAGTCCTTGAACCATTAGAGCGATTTTTTGCCCCTCGCGGATTTGTTGTGTGGCAAATGCCTCCTTCATCACCTGTATAGTACGGTGCTGCTCACCGTGCAGATTTATATTTTATACGGCGTAGGTCAATTGGGTGCAATAACTTAGCTCAAACAGCCAGTGCTGTGTTCCTAAACAGCTTTTAAACGCCAAAGTGGCCTCAAAATCATTAAAACAGCCAAACATCTATTTTAATAATCCTGCAATTTCATTGAACGTCAAAACCCAAGTAACAATTGTCGATGAACCTGACGAAATAAAACAGCCAGTTAATAGTAGTTGTAGATTTGAAGTTTTTCACTCAATCACATTAGATGAACTTAGAGTTATTTGTTTTTCATTAGGAAAATCGACTGGAGTAGATAATGTTAATGCTAGAGTTATTCAAGATTGCTTTCATGTCATTGGCCACATCTTGCTGGACCTTATTAATGAATCATTACAAACTGGACATGTGCCACAAATTTGGAAGGAATCCTTAGTGGTCCCTATTCAAAAAGTTGCTGGAACGATTAAAGCCGAAGAGTTTCGTCCCATCAACATGTTGCACACATTAGAGAAAATCTTAGAACTTGTTGTTAAAGGCCAGCTGTTGGAGTATCTGAATAGCAACTCTTTGTTGATACCAGAACAATCGGGATATCGGGAAGGTCATTCTTGTGAAACCGCGTTGAATTTGGTATTAGCGAAGTGGAAAAATAACTTGGAGTGTAAATAAACGATTGTTGCTGTTTTTTTTGGATCTTAAACGCGCTTTTGAAACAATTTCTAGGCCCTTACTGTTAAGTACAATCAAGCGCTTTGGAATTACGAGTACTGCATATAAATGGTTTGCAAGCTATTTGTCTGACAGAACTCAACGGACTGTTTTTAATGATTCTGTTTCCAGCAGTGATGGGCAAAACACCGGTACAGCACCGGTACGGTTTTCTAAAGCATAACCAATGTGCTGATCTGTTGTACCGAGTGTATGGTGCTGCTGTCGGTTCGGTTTGGTAGTTGCAAGTAACACCGCACCGTGTTCACCAGTTCGCTGCACACTGTGCGGTTCTGATTTTCCAGTACCGGTGTTATGTGTTCACAAGGATGATGTTTTGAATTCAAGAACCGATCCGGTACTGTTGTGTGTTTATGTGCGTGGTGCGCATTATTCAGAATTGCCAGTGATGGCAGATAACTAAACAGAAATTGTATTTGATGAATAATATTATGAAGTGTCAAGTCGAAATAGCGGTTTTTGAATACAGAAAAACTGTGAATTCAAATGATGTATTACGCAATGTGTGTGTGAATCGGTGTGACGTGGAGATCGGAAATCGTCAACCAACGCCACTTTGAAATCCAAGATAGCGGCTTCCGGTTATAGAAAAAAAATGTAAACACCTTTAAACACCTGTCAAATACCTTTCAAAATGGGTATTTCCGGAATCAGGATGACGTCTTGAGACCGGAAATCAAGGTCTGCCGCCATTTTGAAATCCAAGATGGCGGCTTCCGGTTATATTAAAACTGGGAAATAATGCCAAATATCCTACAATATGGGTATTTTTGGAATCAGGATGACGTCTTGAGACCGGAAATCAATGTCTGACGCCATTTTGAAATCCAAGATGGCGGCTTCTGGTTGGATTAAAGCTGGGAAATAATGCCAAATATCCTCCAATATGGGTATTTTTGGAATCAGGATAACGTATATATACCGGAAATCAATGTCTGACGCCATTTTTAAATCCAAGATGGCGGCTTCCCTTTATAGAAAAACTGGGAAATAATGCCAAATATCCTTCAATATGGGTATTTTTGGAATCAGGATGACGTCTTGAGACCGGAAATAAGTGTCTGACGCCATATTTAAATCCAAGATGGTGGCCTCTGATAAGATTAAAACTGGGAAATAATGCCAAATATCCTTCACTATGGGTATTTTTGAAATCAGGATGACGTATATATACCGGAAATAAATGTCTCACGCCATTTTGAAAACCAAGATGGCGGCTTCCCTTTATAGAAAAACTGAGAAATAATGCCAAATATCCTTCAATATGGGTATTTTTGGAATCAGGATGACGTATATATACCGAAAATCAATGTCTGACGCTATTTTGAAATCTAATATGGCAGCTTCTGGTTGTAAAAAAAACTGAGAAATACTGTCAAATACCCTTCAATATAGTTATTTTTGGAATTGGGATGACGTCTAGAGACCGGAAATCAATTTCAGACGCCCTCTTAAAATCCAATATGGCGGCTTCCGGTTGCACAAAAACTAGGAAATTCTGTGAAATGCCCCTCAATATGGGTTTTTTTGGAATCGGTGTGACGTATAGAGACCGGAAATGGATTTCCGAAGCAATCCTGAAATCCAAGATGGCTGCTCCTGATTGCAGAAAAACTGGGAAATACTGTCAAATATCCTTCAGGACGGGTATTTTCAGGGAACGACGTGGTCATCACGACGTGGAGAAGGGTATTTGCTAGTATTTCCCAGTTTTTCTACAACCAGAAGCCACCATCTTGGATTTCAAGATGGCATCAGACATTGATTTCCAGTCTCTATACGTCATCTCGATTCCAAAAATACCCATATTGAAGGATATTTGACATTATTTCCCAGTTTTTATACAACCGGAAGCCGCCATATTGGATTTAAAGATGGCGTCAGACATTGATTTTCGGTCTTTATACGTCACCCCGATACCAAAACTACCCATATTGAAGGATATTTGACATTATTTCCCAGTTTTTAAATAACCAGAAGCCACCATCTTGGATTTCAAAATGGCGTCAGACATTGATTTCCGGTATTTATACGTCACCCCGATTCCAGAAATACCCATATCGAAGGGTATTTGACAGGATTTCTCAGTTTATCTGCAACAGGATGCCGCCTTCTGGTTTTCAAGAATATCGAAGGGTATTTGTCAGACTTCAAAATGATTTCTAGTTCCTTCGCTACCAATATTGTCTATCAAAATATTTGGCAATTGAATTAATAACTGTCGCTTGGTACAAATATTTTACTCACCTTTTTGGGAGCACTGATATATAATTTTTGCCAATGTTCCGAACCAAGAACGGTATACCCGGTTTTGGTAACATATAATTGAACCCTGCACACGGTTTATATCTCGTGTACCAAAACCAAATTCTAGCACACCGGTTTTCGGTTTTCAAGCTGCGGTTCTGAACATCAACTCGAAAACCGGCACACGGTTTTGATTTAGAACACACTGGTACACTAAAACTCAACCGAACCAGGGTACACGCTTACATAAACACAGGAGTATTTTTTGAACACGAACCAGCACACGGTGCGCACCGGTTGGTTCAGTTGCCCATCACTGGTTTCCAGTCCCGTGGAGAATAACCTTGGAGTGCCCCAGGGAAGTGTATTAGGCCCCTGTTATTTATTATGTATATTAATGACTTGCGACGTGTTTAACGATTTTGCGACATTAATCTTTTTGCAGATGATACTGTGTTATTCATTGCAGCTAAGGATTTAGATGATGCCGTTTTACACTTGAATGAAGATTTGCGTTCTCTAAGTAGATGGTTGAAGTATAAGCAGTTAAAATTGAATACAAGTAAAACTAAATTTTTGGTAATTTCACGGAATCGAGTAAATGAGAACGTCTCTGTTGTAATTGATGATGAGACTATTGATCGCGTTCGGGAGATTAAATATCTTGGCGTGATTATTGATGACACACTTAAGTTCAACTATCACATTGACAATGTCATCAAGAAAATTGCCAAGAAGTATGGAATTCTATGTCGACTGAAAAACGATTTAACTATTGCCAGTAAAATACAGCTATACAAATCAATCATCTCTCCTCATCTTGACTTTTGCCCTTCCGTTTTATTTCTGGCCAATGCAACACAAATATCGAGATTACAGTGCTTGCAGAATAAAATAATGCGTTTGATTTTGAGATGTAATAGATTCACTTTGATGTTAGATGCCTTAAAATGGTTGTCGGTGATGCAAAGAATTGTATATTTGACTATGGTGTTCATTTTTAAAGTAGTTAACGGTTTGTTGCCTCGATATTTGTGTGATCGAATTGAAAGAGGAAGTGACTTTCATAGATATAATACTAGAAACGCGGTTGAAATAAGAACACCACATTTCTTGACTTGTGCTTCACAAAATTCATTATGTTATAAAGGAATAAATGTTTTCAATTCTATGCCTAGACATATCAAGCGTTCAGCAACACTTACAGAAATTAAAAGACACTGCATTTCACACGTTAAAACTGTCTTTTGAACAGTTATCCAGTGATTTTTTTATGAATTGACAAATTATGTATCTTGACGAAGTTATCTCTAACGGATTATTTTATATGGATAGCTGTCAAAATGACTTTTTAATAATTATTGTAGCACTGCAAAAACTATTTCTGTTCGCCACGAGGGTGATGATGGATTTTTAATATTTGATTTAATAGTAGATTTATTTAAAAAAAAGTAGTCTACAAAGGTTTGAGCCTCGCGCGCGTATTACGGATATAGAGGACTGAATTTAACATATGATAAAAAAAAAATGCAATTTTGAAGCTTATTTGAAAGATACCTTGAGTTAGTA
Source organism: Ochlerotatus camptorhynchus (assembly GCF_037179485.1). Classification (NCBI taxonomy): domain Eukaryota; kingdom Metazoa; phylum Arthropoda; class Insecta; order Diptera; family Culicidae; genus Ochlerotatus; species Ochlerotatus camptorhynchus. The sequence goes on from NW_027040773.1 coordinate 2,255,028, forward strand.
GTAAGTTTTCTGGCAAATGTTAGGGGTTCGTGAGCATTCCTGACATTGCTGAAAATTATGATAGCATCAGATTGCAGGGTTGCTAGTGTAATAGGATGCTTTGTTGATTGTTCATTAACTCTTGATTGCTTGTAATACTTATGAATAATTTAGGTGGACAAAAAGGCGAACTAAGAGGTGGACGCCTGAGCTTTTCCACATTTATATCGCTGTGAAGCAACTGTAAACTCTAGAGGGAATTTATATCTGTAACTGAAACCAGTTCGATTTTGTTTGCCAACCTGGTTAAAATGTCATATTCAATTATCTTAAAGATAAATCGTCCAGCTCAAACCTTTGTAGGGGTAAGAGGTGAGACCATCATCATCATCAACAATTGTAGTTTTATTGTCTAGGGGCTTATCATCATGCTTCTTAGCAAACTCAAGCCGTTTGGCTTTGTTTGTAATGCTGAAAAATGGGCGCTTCCGGGCAACTTTGCTATTCAATCCCTGTGCTACGAGACGACGACGAAAAGGTCGAGTAGTTTGTTTCAAACCATGTCAAAATATTAAAACATAAACAATCGAGGGGTTGAGCTGAGTTTCGCGACTGTTATGACTCAAATTAATATCAATTTTATTATTTTGACGTCAAAGTCAAACCAACCTTAATAACCAATTAATCACAAAAATGGCATTTAGAATCATTTTGAAACATATTATTGATTTGCATTATCCCAACATATTTTTTTAATTCAGAGAAATGCTTCACGATATTTGTTGAAACATGACCAAGATGCCTGAATTCCTGTGACCCACCTGATAACAACTCGCGACCAATAGATTGAGAAACGCTGGGGTAAACTAGTAATGCTACATAATAAATCAAGAAAATATATTGAAAATGTGTTCAACATTTGCAAAAATTCATCTCGCTCCTGGGGTGCATTTTAACTCATTTTACTTTTCCAAAGATCTCCGCTCATGTCCGCTCATCTATTTTCGGCCCTTCATACAGTGGTATAGTGAATCAAGAACGATCGCCCATGTAGGTTTTGCTTTTAAAAGGAGCTACATACAAGACGAAATGTTCGAAGTGATAATGGCCTTTCAAATATAATATCAAGAGCAAATTTTCATTACGTCGAAAGTAACAAAGGTAAACAAAGTCGAGCTATCAGTGTCAATCGATTCTCCTGCTATTACACTATATACTGTTCAAATATAGGATCAAATCCCATTTTTAAATTTATTTACCAGTCATATTGCTTTTTGACGTAATCACCTTCCGATCAAAATCGTTTTCGATGTTACTTAAGTCACCCAATTTCTATGGAGATGCCGTTTGACTTAAGTAACAGCGCTGAGAAACCCGTGAAAAGTGTACGTTCGTCGTTTCGCTTTCTCATTATTAAAGTGAATAAATCGAACTGTTTGTTGCTAAGATGAGTTCGGTGGTCCTAAGATGATGAATGGGCTGCACGTAAGGAGACGTAATTGATAATTCTCCCGAAAATCCTGGTAAATACACTTTGACTTAAGTAACAATAGGGGCCACCAAACGACGTTTAATAACTTTTGACTCAAAAACCAGTATTTTTTAGCATGAAAGCTAGCGATTTGCATTTGTATGATTAAAACCCTGCTAAATATGTTAAACATTGCAATCACTATGAGATTATATCAGGCATAACATTTGAAAACGGCACAAAAGCATTTGTAAACAAACCTTCTTAGGCCCTTTACATGCGAACCAAAGTACGCCCACGCAAACCAACAACATCATCGCATAGGGGCAACTATCACCTTTCCGTAAGTGGTATTGGTTTGCGTGGGCGTACTTTGTTTCGCGTGTAAAGGGCCTTAGAATGTTTGTTTACAAATGCTTTTGTGCCGTTATCAAATGTTATGCCTGATATGTGTTTACTTGGAAATAGGAATAACTATTCGGTCATCAAAACAAAACTTTATTTTTCTCGGATTGGTGCGAATGTTACTTACGACATAATGAAAATTTGCTCTTGATATAATACTCGATGAACCAGAAGTCTTGACAAAGTTTCAAACCCCTTTATTAAAGGCTTTGATGATTAGCTGAAGATCTTTTGAATACTTTCTGATTAACCTACCAGTTAGGTACACACTTAGAAATAAATATTTTTACACGAGACGTAATCCATATTGGACGTAAATCATGGAACGTAAACAAACATTCCATGTACAATTAAGTGTTCTCAAACCGAAACATAAGCTACTCGACGAAGAGAACATTTCATTGAATTGATTTTCTCGTTTATTTCAACTGATTCTTATGTCAAAAGGGCCGCTTACATGTGGGAACCGAAATGTATACGACTTTTTTTGTAGTCTGTAGAATACCTGAGAGACGACAGTTTCTGTGTGTGTATGTCATCCTCTATCCCTCACCCAGCCGGGGGCGTTGGACAAGTAGAACTGCGAATAATTTGATCAAATCTCATGCTCCGTAATGGTGCCCTTTATGTTGTGAAGACTACCCTAATAAAAAATAACCATAAACGAACGATAACCCAAATCATTGAACTATTCCATAAATGGTTTGGATGATACCCAGAACACGTCGTTAAGCAAATTAACCATACATTATTAGGGTAGTACTTGAAAAAGGGTAACTTTTGAGGCAAGACAGGGTGTCCTCAACAGGTTAAGGGAACAGGATGCACTAAATGTCCACAACAGGTACAGCAAAACATCACATAGACGCCCTTATTCACACTAACTACTCAGGAGGTAGAAGGTCAAGAAGAGCCACCGCCGCCAACTAAAGCTTGCCCTGTGCGTATTTAGCATGTAATATGTTTTATTTGGATACACAAAATGTTTGAAGCCATGCGTCATCTAAACCATAATTTGCATCACCACAAATACACTTGTCAACAATCTTCAACTGGAACGTACTCACCAAATCACTTCACCCGGGAGCGCATTCCCACGCATATTTTTCTCTCCACTCCAACCACACAACAACCAAATATAACTTTTCTTTTTCAAGTCAATCCGTGCACAAAAGCAATGCACATCGCAAAACCCTAACAATAGATCAGCGCCGTTCTCATCACTGCGTAAATAAACAGAAATTAAAAATTTCACTCGCGATGCCACAAATTTCTGGTCCGGGAGAAACAATCAAACCACGCAACGTCAAATCTTCTGATGCTTGCAATTTTGCAACATGATGAATCATGTTTTCTTTCTCGATTATAAAAATTCTCGGAAAGCGAGAAAACCACCACTCACACACGTATAACCGTCCGGGAGACCTGAGAGACGACAGTTTCTGGCACTCAAAATAACTAATTTTACACGTGACGGAATCCATTGTTGACATTGAAGATAAGACGTAAACAATCATGTCATGTAAAATTAAGTGTTCCAAGGCGTTTGATTGAGCTGTTATGCCTCAATTTCACAAACTTAGAAATAACTTATTTTACAAGTGACGGAATCCATCTTTGACATAAAGGAAACAAACATGTCATGTAAAATTAAGTGCTCCAAGACCGAAAAGTTCGTTACTCTACGAAAAACACCTTTGATTGAGCTGAATGTTGGGTCTGTTATGACTCAATTTTATGTTAAAATTGATTTACAATTTACATGACTTTTCTAAGTGTGTGGTTGAAGATGCACAGTTCGAAAAAGTAGTGTAAATTTCAGTTCAATATGATTCACATAAAAGGAGCGTCACATATCATCTATGTCTACATTATAAATCGTGTAAAGTTCAGAGACATTTCATGAAATGTTGCAAATATTGTATGCAAAAGGCCATATTTGTAAACAACATTGCTTGCAAGATGCTCAATTGCGTGAAATGAAATACAATTTTACGCGAATGAATGTTTACATCACAATTATAATTCAGAATTGCTGTGTGGCGCTGTCTTAGAAAATGGATCAACTTGTAAACTGAGTTTCATTAACACTCCGAACACGATGCCTCTGGTAAAATGTGTAACGGCAAACTTGCAATGTTTGAAAAATCATACGCACTTAGAAATAACTAATTTTACACGTTGCGGAATCCGTCTTAAACATAAAAGATGAGACGTAAACAAACATGTCATGTAATATTAAGTGCTCTGAAACTGAAAAGTTCGTTGCTCGACGAAAAGTACGTTTGATTGAGTTATATTTCGCGTCTGTTCTGACTCAAATTTATGTCAAAATTGACGCTCGTATATGTCACGCTCAGAGCACCTAAATTTACATTTCTAAGTGTGTAGCTCAGCCACTTATTAACAAATTTCAAATGTATTGACACCACTTGAAATTTCAGACCTTAAAAAAAATTCGGTTTCAATAGATTTAGAATCTATTGATAAATTGCTGAGTAATGATTTGTCAAACATTGCTAATTTGCCATTACACACTTTACCGGAGGCATCGTGTTCGGAGTGTTAGAAGAGCGTTGGAAAACATGATTTAACAGATTTGAACCACTTTCCTGCATTGCATAAAAGCATACATCTAGTTTTTGATGTATGAAGCGTTGAATTCCATGGATGGGTTTCCAACCAATCATCCTGACACACTACTCAGACACATCGTAATGAGCAAATTCCTTTCAATAGCAAACTGTTGGTTCAATTTGCCAGTTATTTCCTATACACCTTCATCCAATAGGCTGATATGAACACAACAAGTTCATCCATTGGCAGTGGCTTCATCTAACGTGCAATGGCGTACATCCATGATGTGATTGAGTCTACTTTCCGAAACGAACCTGAAGTAATAACAGATACAAGCAGATGTTTCCAGAGAACTTGATTGGGATTTTTTTTTTGGTTTAAACCCTCTTGGTTGGATTATGAACATGGAAAAATGGCGTTCTACTGGAACTGGTGAAGGGAGGATTGTAAGGCTAGCGAAGATAGAATCGAGCCAAAACCATTCCGTTCTGTGCTATGAATGCAAGATTTTTTTCGGAAACAGCACAGCTTTTATGTATGTATCCTGGATGATGTTAAGAGTATTATTGCAACAGGATTCGAATGGCAGAAGCAGCAGATGGAAAAGAGAGAAACTAATAATCGTACCTTTTTTTTCTCCTCAAAAAGAGTTTCTTTTTTGCCACGTATACAGTTTCATTCTAATATGTAGGAAATTGCCGTTTGGTGGAGATGGTTCTTTGCCGTTTACTGCATGGATGCCAACGGGTTTGCATTAGCAAAATTATGAACATGCAATATCATTTGCAAAATTGCAAAACGAACAAGAAGGATCTTGCTCAGCCATTTCCTTACAACACTTTGAAGTTCGTTTGGTAGGTACCGGAATCAGCTTTCATCTCGACAGCTTGCATCGAACGAATGCAATCGGAAACTGACAATCGAATTTCTTCCTGTTTGGGAGTCGAATCAAAATCAGCATTCATTTAACTTCACCTTTTGATTCGATCCCACATGGCTGGAAATTGCTGTCTGAACCGATAAGACTGATGATATGTTTCTTCCACTTTCGGGATCAGCATCAGGGCATCAATTTTCCTCGGAATTTTTTTCATCATCATCATATTGTAGCAATTCTTTGTAGTTAACTGTTCATGCACTCTTTACAATCTTCCCACATTAGCAGGTTTTTACGAACGATACCAGCGATGGTGCTGTTGCTGTTCATGCCTACATCAAATTAGGAAATCCGATCAATCAATCTCTGCCCGGATTCGGCTGCTGCCTCTGTCCATAACGAGCAGCACTAAAGGCATTGGAAGCAGCATGTTGGGAAAAAGGTGGGTTACGCGTGTTCTCGAGTTACGCTTCGCCTGGTCGAAAAGTGCCCCTTAACACCAGGAATAATTACACCAATTTTCCATCATCCAATTAGGTTAGGTACTTACTCGTACACGACCTACGAGAGTAACTCAGGAACTGAGTCGAATTCAACTGAAAATGACAAAAAGTGGGGTTACTCAGTGTGTGAGTAAAATTTTCCCAAACTGCTTGAATATGAGGAAAGTCAACCTCAAATTTACTCAGTCTATGCTGAGGTAAATATCTCTCGATTTGTCTCATATTCGAGAAATATTTTCTGGAAAATCGAAAAAAAAAATACTCAATCACAGAGTAGCCCCATTTTTTGAAATTTTCATGCTTGAAATCAGTAATTACAGCCTAAATACTATTAATCAGAATTATGAAACTAGGAGATTTTAATATGATGTTTTTTATTAGTGAGATGCAGGAAGAGGTGGTAAAGCTTATTGCTTATCACATATTAACTTATTGCGTGCTCTCAATTTTGTGTTCTGAGTACTTTCGAAGCCTGTACAATTTTTGCATTAGTATAATTGTGTGGCAAGTACAATCATACTATATGTCCAAGGAAGTTGAGAAATCCTCCAACCCAAAAATTTCCTAGACCGGATCGGGAATCGAACCCAGCCATGGTCTTGCTTTGTAGCTGCACCTTTACCGACTGAGCTAAGGGAGGCCCCTCATCGCGATTGCTCATTACAGCTAAACTTGTGACCCTCTGAAAGCAAAATTTACTGGTTTTATGTGTCATACACAATGTTTACCCTCTCTCCTTGCATCGTACATATAAACATTATTTTTATAATACCTCATAGTTCCATAGTTCCAAAAAATTGCACTTTTGCTGTAATGAGCATTTGCAAGCATGGCAATTTCGAAACAATTTCGACAGAATTTCGAGTTACTCTCACTGGCCGTGTAACATTGACAGCCCTCTTCATGGGTTTGTGCTTGGGTATGAAAATGTGGTTTTTCGTGCTTACGTGTACAATGTGCGTATGTGAGTGGGTTAGTCTATTTCCGAACTGAGATTCGTGGGAAAACGATAATTAGAACACTATGCTGTGTCTGTTCGGTGGTGTGTCTGGCATTAGGATTGATTTTAAGCTTGAGTTTTCGATTGCGATTCTGTTCCGGATTGGATTGAACGTGAAGCTCAATGGAAAAAATCCAAATGGTACACTAGGGGAAGTAGGAACATTGTCTTGTGTGACAGAAATCTTATAAATGTTATTTGATTTCCACTAGAAGGTGAAAGTTTAGAAAAAATCATGTAAATTTAAGTGCTCTGAATTAGAGTCATAACAGACGCGAAATATAGCTCAATCAAACGTACTTTTCGTCGAGCAATGAACTTTTCAGTATCGGAGGCCTTAAAATTGCATGACATATTTGCTTACGTCTTATTTGTTATGTCAAAGATGGATTCCATCACGTGTAAAATAAGTTATTTCAAAGTGTGTATCCTAATGCTAAAAAACTTGTAAGATATTCGAGCAAAAGCCCGTTGTTGAATCGTACCATCGCACATTTGCAAAAATCTGCATACAGACGATCAAAAACATGTTCTACCTTTTTTGAAAGGTTTAAATACTAAGTATCTTCGGAGAATTTGTTCAAAGGTAACTTTTTTTTCCTTGACTTGTTTTCCGTGCTGAGCACCAATGCTACCGACGCGAGGAAGGCAGCTCCCACACCTGGACCCTACCTATCGACCCATGAACTCATGAACCGGGGACCAACGGCCACTTGCGTGCACAGGAATCTTGTTAAGGAGGGGCAATTTTTTTTTCTATGGTGCATTTAATCTGGGGATAGGGAGTACTCCAAAGTGCTTGGTGTATAGTGCTGTCCACCTCCCACCATTTCCCTACTGTTCAATCTAGCTAATTTTATTTATTTTTTGCTCCGGTGGTTGTTCATCTTCTTCAATGCAAACTACTTTCAGACAGCCAATGGAAATTGGCAATTTAATCCCATCGACGATGTTGATGACGATCGGTTCGTCAAATGGTTGCAATAGAGGGCTTTAACTGAAATGATACATTTGCTGCAATGTTGTTGCCTTGGTGGTTGGATTCAGCTGAAGTCACTTCAGATGGTGGTGATAGCACCGCCAAACCGGATATAAATGACCAATAAGAATCGCATTCTCCTTTCGCATGCATACTGCGTCGACAAGTACAAGGTTCAAACAGTGCGCATAGCAGTGAACAAACAGTATATTGCTCTTGGTCAATCCAATCTGGATCAGTGATGTTTAGTACTGGGCACTGATGAAGTCTGCAAGTAGTAGATGAAATACGCGCATCTGTCAAAAGTTGAACAATTATAACGGAATTGAATGGAAATAAACTAACACAATCAAAGCTCTTCATAAAAGTATATTGCTGTTTTTGTCCTTGCACTTGGCTTGTACTCCAGCAGTGCTGCCAGCCATCAACCCTGTAACTAAGCACCGTCAGTTAGGGTGACAGAAAATGATGCCGAACATTCAATATGTTTTAGAGATGATATAAAGGACAAACCCGAATTTATTGCAACGCACATAAACAGCTGTAACTTTTTAACCACGGTAACACATGACTTGAAATTTTCAGAGAAGATTCTTAGACGAATTTTTAGTGAGACGACAATCGACCAAGGTTCTATGGCAAACTAATACCCACTTTTCAATTAGGGAATCCAAAAGCTATCTTTAAACTTTGTACTGTTGCGAAAAAGTCCATCATCAGGATTCCTTGAGGTTCTTTTCGAAGTTTTTAGAACTCTATGAACTCTTTTGAAATTCTTCTCAGAAGTGCTCTGGAATTACTTTTAGAACTCTTCTTGACTTCAACTCACAACCAGTGGTGGCACTAGTATTGCATGGAATTATAAGATAAGAATGAAAACTAACCAGTCATAAGCATAGATGTTAAAAATTACGCGTAAATAATGGAGTTGATAATTTACTGTCACATGCAAGCTTGCAGCTAAAATGTAATTTCAATTAACTGTTTGAAAAATAATGGGCTACGACATTCTTCCTATTCCGCTTCTCCGCCGTTTGCTTGTAATGTAGAAATACACGACCGCCCGTGTCCTGGCTGTTTTTTTCGCTCTGGACGATGGTTTTGCAAAAAAATGTACTGTTGCCACCTCTGCTTACAACACCTTGGAATTGAAATTCCCCTAGAGTTTCAGTAGAATTTCCTCAGTATTATCCAGAAATTATTCCCGGAATGAGCTAGAAATTATCGGTACACCTTTGCCATTTTCTTCAAAATACCTTTGGAATTACACTCAAAATTAAATTTTCTCGGTTTTGTTTTCGGAATAACCTTGGAACTATCTGCAGGATTCACAAGAAATTATCTGCTGAATTTTTTGGAACACTTCCCAGAAATCCTTTGGAACTGTCATCGGAATTCAATATCCACCTCAGATTTTTTTTTTGAACTTTCCTAATAACTCTTTTGAAATTCTTCTCAGAAGTCCACTGGAATTATATTTAGAACTCCTCATGATCTTTTCTCAGAACACCATACAACTGAAAATCCTTTAGAAATTCTTACCCGTTTCTAGAAATTATCCGCGGAATTCGCTTGAAATTTTGCTTAAAATCCCTTTGGAATTTCACTCAAAATTTGATTTTCTGATAATTCTTCTCGAAATTATCTTGAAATTATCTGCAGGAGGCACTAAAATTTATCCGCAGAATTTTATTTGAATTCTCCCCAGAAATATTTTGGGACTGTCATAGGAATTCAATATCCTTGAGGTTCTTCTCGGAATATTTAAAAACTTTTTTTCTCTCAGAATACCTTGGAACTGAAATTCCCCTAAAGTTTCAGAAGAATTTCCTCTGTATTCTCAAGGAATTTTTCCCAAAATGAGCTTGAAATTATCTTCGGAGTTTCCTTAAAATTTCCCCCAACATCCTTTTGGAATTTAATTCAAAATTTGATTCTCTCGGTATTCTTTTCGAAATTATCTTAGAACTATCTGCAGGATTCACTAGAAATTATTCGCTGAATTTTCATGAAATCATCCCCAGAAATCTTTTCTTTTGGAACTGTCCTCAGAATTCAATGCCCTTGACGTTCTTCTCGGAAGTCAAGTTTAAGTTGTCCGTCCATTCACCAAACGTTGTAGTTTTTCTACCAGAAATGTTCAATAAAGATTGCCCCTCCATTCACCAGAACTGTGCAATTTTAACATCAGGAATTTTTATTTCAGCTTGCCCCTCCATGCAGCAGATTGTTGCAAATCTTACAACAGAAATTTTCAATACAAACTTGTCCCCAGAAAATTTTATACCAGAAAAATGTTCAATAAAAATTGCTTCGCCAATCTTCTGATTGGTGAAGATTTCCTTTTTCTATTTCCACCAAATATATTCAATATAGCTTGTTCTCCTATCATCAGAATGTTGCAGGTTTTTCATTAAATAAAGCTTGCCCCTATTTTCAGATTTTTCATCATAAATGTTCAGTAAAGCATATTCCGTCCAATCATCAGAATGGTGCAAATTTTACACCAGAAATTATTTTTAAAGTTTGTTTCTCTATTCAGCAAAAATATGCAAATTTTCAAAAAAAATCCGAATAGCTATCCCATCCGTTCACCAGAACGGTGCAGATTTTCCACCAGAAATTTTAAAAATTGCTTAATTATAAATAAAGCTTATGTCTTCATTTCCCAGTGCAAGTTTTCCACCATAATTTTGTTATTCTTTTCATTTATCAGAGCGATGCAAATTTTGCACCAGAAATTTTCAATAAAACATGCTCCTCAATTCACCAGAACGGTGCACCAAAAATTGTCAGTGAAGTTTGTTTCACCATGCACCTTTGTGGTGAAATTTTTAGGTTTTGCGTCTTCATGCACCAGAATGGTGCAAATTTTCCACCATAAATTTTCGCTTGCATTCATCAGAACGATGCAAATTGCACCAGAAAAATTAATAAACCTTGCTTCTACATTCACCACAGTGTTGCGAGCTTTGCACCAGAAATTTTCAGTTAAATTTGCACCTCCAAATTTTTAGCGTGATTCAATTTTTCCACCAGAGTTATTCATAATCCCACTATATCCCACCTTGATGATATATTTAAACCAGAAATATTCAATAGAAAGCTTTTTCTTCGATTTACCACCACGAAGGTGAATTTTTTCAATCTTAAATTTACCCTCTTATTTTAGCCCTCCTTTGACCTTGAAAATAAATTTACACCATAAATGTTTTGTATGCACCAAAAAATTTCATTGTTTGACCAAGAAATGTCATCTTTGTGAAGCAATTTTCAGGCACCATATCAAAGGAATTGATGGAAAAAAAGGTTTTCAGTGCCCTTATATTATGAAATGAAGTCATTTGACCTTCAAATCAAGTTATCAAGAAATCAAGCTATTTTATATCGTAATTTTGTAAATGTGTAAATAAAAATCTTATATATAAAAGGAGGGGCAATTGCCCCACCTTGCCCCACCCTGTGCACGCCAGTCCCAACGGCATTACTTCCCTTCAGAGATGTTATGCCTCTGAACATCCCGGCGGCGCCACTAAAGTAATATTTTGTAATACACATTTGCATAATCATTACACTAGTATTACACATTAAAATTCTAACTTTATGGATTTACGAGATAACGGGTTCATGCCTCCGATAAAGTTGCAAAGCAGTTGATTTTATGAACATTTTCTGAAGACACTGGGTTTCTACATCTTAACACTACGTCAATATATCCAGCGCGACAAACTTAACGAATTTCACAGTTAATACGTGTTTTGGAATGTACCAATAGCGTACCATAGCATACCTTCAAGGATTTTGAAACGTATCTCAGAGCTGCCCGGAAAAAAAAACCGTGTCTCGCTTTTAGCAATGACCAAGCCGATCGACCAGATTTCTACGGAAATGTGACGTGCCAAAGGCGTACTTTACCAATCTGTAATTCAAATTTAACGTACGACTTATTTTCACTTACATGCTTGTACTAAACTTTTTAAATCGGTTTATATATAAATTCAGGGCAAGGAATTGGATTCCTCGGAAAAGTTTAGCGCTATTTTATATCAAAAACATTATACTTAAGTGCATTCAAGCCAATTTGAGGACCAAAAACAGTTTTTTATTTGCTTCCCTTAAAAATATACTAATTTCGAACAAAACCGTTAATTTCATAAATAATTATGGAGAAGCACGGTGCTGCTTGGAAAACTCCATCATGAGAAATGCCTTGATAACTTTCAGATCGGTCATGACCAACGTACCTTACTGGAATTCACTTTCTGATAGAATTTACCAGTGATTTAAATAAAAATAAATATTATTTTAAAAATTCAATTTTTTCGATGATACTGTAGCATAATATTTCAATGCATCTCAAATTCTCTAAGTTTCAGAGCTGTTAGATTTACAGCAGTCAAATTTCCATAACATGCAACAGTGTCGAATTTCTCAAAGACAACAAAGACTTTTGTTGTAGCCCACAAAGTTGACACACTTAAGCCAATTGACAAAAAAAAAGAGATGACAATAGCAACAAGCGACTTGCGCGCATGTTGCACTAGAAGGTTAACGTTTGATTCAATTGTCACCACATGTTTTCTTTCCGCATAGCGTTGAATGAAAACTCAACTTCAATTGTTTTCCCTTCCTTTTCGGCTTCACTCGTCTATGTACTTCCTTGTACGATAGCGAGTGTATTGGTTCATGATGTTTTGTAAACCAGACAAGGTACCTCTCTCAGACTACTTGAAATGTGTAGAGTTTAAGTTTCGTTAGTTTAAGCTAGATAAATAAAACTCACTACTAACCGTTACGCGAACCGAAACGAATGCTTTCTCCGAAACAAGTATCACAGCCAAATTATACTTTACAATACATTAGAGAAAATCTGATCAAATGATCAAATATATTTCAGAATTTATTCTTGGATATCTTTGAAACGCTTTCTGATTGGTCATGACCAACGTACCTAGCTGGAATTCACTTTTCCGATAGAATTTACCAGTGATCTAAAAAAAAAAAAAATATTTTGACGTTGAATTACGTCTTTCGGCAACACATTGGGGGTGCAATTTTGAAAAAAAAACCTAAATTGACCGCATTAAAAAAAGAGGTCAGGTTTTGACCACATATAACTCTGTCAATAGCAGATGTATTTTTATTCCAAACAAGCCAATTGATTGGAAATTTATCTACAAATCTGCTAAAATGACACTTTATTAATTTTCAACAGGTCACTATTTAACAATACACAAATGTCCAACTGTTGCAATGGTGATCAAAATTATCACCGATTGCCTGCAAACAGCCCTTTCCCTAACACAGATTTAAACATCGAATTCCATGCGGTCTCACTGAACGGTACTTATTCAATCACCGTGTGTGGTGGTGTCCGGTCGTCGGTGTCAGCAGCAGCAGTGCTTTCGGCGTGTGACGTTGAACATTGTTTTCCAGTACACAACGAAAGTTAGCATGCTAGCAGCGAGCTGCAGAGCTCACATGAGCATCCATGGAAAGAGGAAGAAGCCGCACCGCTATGGATTGGAATCAGTTTTTTCGTAAGTCGCTGCGGGTCATCTATGACAAGCGCGTCACCCTTGCTCCAAACACCATACATTTGGTAGAGTATTTTTGACGTAGGATTACGTCTTTCGGCAACATATTGGGGGTTCAATTTCAAAATTGACCGCATTACAAAAAGTGGTCTGGTGTTGACCACATATAACTCTGTCAATAGTGAATGGATTTTAATTATAAACAAGTCGTTCGATTCGAAATGTTACTACGAAACTACCTAATTGAACATTTTATCAATTTACAATATATCACTATTGAAAATTGTACAAATGTCCAACTGTTTCAATGGTGATCAAAATTATCACAGATTGCCTGCAAACAGCGCTTTCCCTAACACAGATTTCAAAATCGAATTCCATGCGTTCTGACTGAACGGTGCTTATTCAATCACCGTGTGTGGTTGTGTCCGGTCAGTCGTCAGTAGAAGCAGCAGCAGTGCTTTCGGCGTGTGACGTTGAACACTGTACACAACGAAAGGCTACCCGCAACCAAGCGAGCTGCAGCCCATATTAGCGTCCATTCACCGAAGAAGGAGGAAGAAGCCTCACCGCTACTGATCGAGATCCATCCTCTTGAGTCTCTGTGGGTCATCTTTGCCAAGCGCGTCACCCTGGTTCCAAAAAACATACATATGTTGCTTCCAAATTTCAATCTTTCTAAATTTTTCACTGATAACGAGTTGTGTCAAATCTACGGTCGTGTCTTGGATACAACCTCTTACTTTTGAAAATTCCATTTTTTCGATGATATATTAGAGAAAACCTGATCAAATGATCAGATATCTTTCAAAAATTATTCCTGAATATCAGTTAGGTACGTTGGTCATTACCAATCAGAAAGTGCTCCAGGGATATTCAGCCATAATTTCTGAAAGATAACTGATCATTTGATCACGTTTTCTCTAACGTATCATCAAAAAAATGGAATTTAAAAAATAATATTAATTTTTATTCAAATCACTGGTAAATTCTATTAGAAAGTGAATTCCAGTAAGGTACGTTGGTCATGACCGATCTGAAAGTTATAAAGGCATTTCTCATGATAGATTTTTCCAAGCAGCACCGTGCGTCTCCATAATGATTAATGAAATTAACGGTTTCCGTAGAAATCTGGTCGATCGACTTGCTCATTGCTCAAATCGTATGTTTATCCAGCGGGACACGGTTTTTCCGGGCAGCTCTGATGTACGTTTCAAAATCCTTAAAGGTACGCTATGTTACGCTATTGGTACATTCCAAAACCAAGGTTGCAAATACTCATTTCAGCTAAAATAATGTTTTTCGGAATAATAAAACCAAAAGATGGTATGATGGCATGTTTTACTTGTAACTTACAAGAAAAAGTTACAAAGTATGCGTTTGAAACATAAAACCTGTAAATTTTGCTTTCTATGAGTCACAATCAGCGATTTGCTGATCGCTGAGTGAGTGAGTGAGTGAGTGAGTGAGTTTGTGAAAAATCGCTGATTGTGACTCTCATGAAGTGAAATAAACAGGTTTAATATGTCAAACACATTCTTTGCAACCTCTTCTTGTATCCTACCAATTCAAAATATGATCATGGCATCTAATTATTTCATAATTTAAAAAAACATTGTTTTAGCTGAAATGAGTATTTGCAACCTTGTCCAAAACACGTATTAACTGTGAAATTCATTAAGTTTGTCCTGCTGGATAGATTAACATCATTGAAATACACAACGTTGCTGAACACACCAATGTTTTCCTTTAGTGTACCATATTCAGGTGTCTTGTTTGAAACCGGTTGACTATTTCTCCCACGACGGTGTAGTGTAACTGTAAGACAATGAGGGTCTTACGTCATCTTTAAAAGGCTAGCATGATCTGGAGAACTTTCTTGTATTAAGGCTGGTGTAAAAATCAGTATTTTGTATAAATTTAGTTATAGAAACACGTTGGATTCAAGCTAGGATAGTTTAAATAAGAATTTCCCGTTGGAGAGGGATTGTGAAGGGTATCCCCTCCACCACCACTGGCAAAATGATATGATTACCGACTCACTCATGTACCGACGATATGTTTGAAACAGTTCTATCGATTTTTACCACACTCAAGTTGTTATCTGAAGGAAGGTATCCAGTCGTAGGTTTTGGAAATTGCAGCTATTGTTACCTTTACCACGGTATGTGCTCCTGTCATCGTCGACTTGACGATCTCGAGGGGACACGTGTAGGGTAGGTGCTGCTACTGTACCTTTCGACCAATGACAGTAATTAATGGTAAGCTCTCATCTAGAGTTATGTACTTTAACTATTCGTTTTATATTACTTCTGCGTGAAGTCAACGATTTACATAGTTGAAGATGCTAATTTCAAATAACAGACTAGAGTATACAATTTCACACTGCCGTACTCTAACGGAACTATCAACTCTATACTTTCATCTCCTCAGCTATCGTATAAAAATTTCCACTCTAGTCTGTTATTAGAAATCAGCATCTTCAACTGTGTAAATCGTTGACTTCACGCAGAAGTAATATAAAACAAATAGTTATAGTAGAATTTTCCTTGGATAGGCAACAATAAAACTTCAGCATTTTGTTGTATATTTCCTAAGACTAGACCATTCAATTTTATTTCTATAGATAAGGTAGGAAAGGGACAACGGACAACGGACCAAGCTATCTTTCGTGTCTTTAGACTCAGGAATGTACGCGATGGGTTTCGGGAAAATATAGACTTCCGGTCCGCCCGAGTCTTACATTTCTTTAATCTGAGGATTCACAGGCTCGATCATTCCTTCAGTGACTTTCCACCAATCCAGAAGTGTGCGCGTTTGTTCGTGGCCGTTAATACACACAGATCTTCGATAGTGTGTGGATCAATGAAGAAAGGTAAACTCTCATTGCTTATTTCTCGAGCCTCGAACTACTATTCTGTTTGTTTGATGTACAACAATTTAGTACCGGAGCTAGGTATGTAACATCGCGTTTTTACTCTGCATAGAAGTTCAAATAGCGGGAACTATTTCGGATGTCTTTACTTTCTGAATACTTTACTGCTATTTGATAAAATATTCAAAATTTGGTTGAATCTGTAAGAAGCCTGAGTTTTGTTACTTACCAGTTTTTTGAGCGGCCTATTTAAAAATTGAATTTTAAGAAGTAAACTTGAACCAAATATAAACAGAAAACGAATCTTACTCAGAGAGTGCGTCACGTTTACTTATTCGAATGGATGAATTTCTAAAAGCGTAGGTAAGTAAGAGAGGTTTACTTACTCAATTTAAATTTTAAAAAAAATGAGAAAACGAGAACTTTTTATTTATTTATTTATGTTATGGTCAACAGGTAAAATATTCACCCCAGTGACAGTTTACTTATTCTAGACAAATTAACATTAAATTCTCTTGAAATTGCACTTATTTCTAAAACGGGAAACATTGAAGTCAAATACATTGTAGCATCTGTTAAGGATGCAACAAATCCTCCGCATGGGCTCATTCCATCCGTAGTTGGATCGTGAGAGGCGGTTGTTCAGGAAAGCATGTGATTGATGTCGATACTACTCAGCAGTGTAGAACAGTCAATGTTTCCCTGAAGAAGATCACCGACGAAGCTCGCCATAGCTACGTTACATCTCGCATCCAAAAGCTCTAAGTTGATAAGCATACAACGGCTTTCATAGCTAGGCAGATTTCTAGGGTCATTCCAGCGAAAATGCCTTAAAGCATACCGGATGTACTTCCGTTGAATAGCTTCAATACGCATGGTTTCATTTTGGTAGTATGGAGACCACACGACCGTCGAATACTCCAAAATAGGTTGCACCAACGAACAGTATAATGCTTTTAGGCAGTATATATCTATGAATTTTTTTGCGAAGCGGAATATGAACACGAGCTGTGATGAAACTTTGGATACTACGTATGCCACATGATCCTTGAAGCTGCGCTTGGAGTCGATCAGACCCTTGATAGTCGATTCACGTTTCAAAGTTATGCCCGTCAAGGTGTAGTCATGGTGAAGAAGCGAACGCTTGTGGCCAAAGGAAATTACAGAGCATTTCGAGACATTCAGTGACATGCGATTAATACGACACCACTCAGCGAAGACTTCCAATTGTTGCTGCAAGAAAATGGTATCACTACACACTTAGAAAAATTGATGTAAATTTAGGTGCTTTGAGACTGACATATACGAGCGTCAATTTTGAAATAAAGTTGAACCATATTAGACGCGAACTTCAGCTCAATCAAACGTACTTTCGAACTTTTCAGTCTCGGAGCACTTAATTTTACATGACATGTTTGTTTAAGTTTGTTTCCTTTATGTCAAAGATGGATTCCGTCTCGTGTAAGATTAGGTATTTCTAAGTGTGAAGGTTCTTTTATCACGAAGTAGTGTTTCAAGTCGTCCGCATCCGATAGTTTAAGGCATTTCAGGATGGTATTATTCAGGTACAACAGAAACAGGAATGGCTACCTTGGGGAACGCCGGATGTCACGGGGAAGGATGAAGAAACATAGTCTCCAATCTTGACAGACATGTTTCGACCAGTCAGGTAGGAGTAGAGCCAAGTAAGCAGACCATTGAGAACACCTATCTTGTCGTATTTAGCCACGTTCGTCCACGTTCTACTACATGAATGATGAACGAAGTGAACGTAACTAACTTGGTCGTCGTGGAACGTTTAGGCATGAAGCATTGCTGATCCGTCGAAATACAGTGTGTAAAACTTTGAACCAATTTTTCGAGTATAATCAACTCAAAAAGTTTGGAGGTAGAACTTAACGAAGCTATTCCACGGTAGTTTGAAACAGTCCTTTTGCAGCCTTTCCTGTGGATTGGGAACACGAAAGACTCTTTCCAGCAAGCTGGGAAAACCCCAGACATCAAGGACAGATTGTAAACGTTGGCTAGAGGTGTTGCGAGAGCAGTCAGGCAGCGTTTGAGGACTAACGACGGTACACCATGTGGACCGGAACCCGTTGAAGTTTTTAGCTGCTTCCCGGATGAAATAACCATTTGGGGGAGGTAGCTCATCGATTCTTCCGGTTCGCCTCCTAGCATCGTGCTATAAGGTACCAGGCGATAACCAGGGTAGTTGATCGATAGCTCGATGACGTCATTTCGTTGGCGTCTGCAATGGGAAATTCTCATAGCAGGCGTTGACGATGGGACGTTGTCGAGTTGTTGAATAGCAACTATCGTGGTAGCTCACCGATTACCTGTCGATCTGCCAAATTTGGAAAGACGTCTGCATTGAATTGTCTCATATAATAATATTCCGCCCACTATATCACAAGAAATTGCGAGTAGCTGAGTGGAATGGAGATAAGTTAAGCATTGGGTACAGGACCAAGTCTCCCCTGGGTGGTGCAAGAAGATGAGCGCAATAGAATCATCAAGTTGCCATAAGGCACGGAATGAGACTATTGCATGATTGGGTAGTCAAAGTCTTCCATTCGTTTGTCATTTCAGGTGGATTAGAACAGGTTTAGGTTTAGGGTGGGCGTTGGCCAGATTTGGATTTTTCAGATATAATCCTAAATAGGACCTAGATTATTTAATACACTAGTAACCTCAACTTCTGTCAAAATGTTTCATTGTGACTAATCAACACTCAATGGGTAAAATATCAAATTTGCGGTAAATTTGAAAAAAAAAGGTAACTTGGAGTGTAGAGCGCACTGCCCACTGGACGATTCTAAAGCCTGACATACATTCATACCATTGGCATTTTGTATTTGAGATAAGACAGAGACAGGATGCGGAGGGCCCGCTTAGGGGGAGCGTAACCCATGTTTTGGCTTCCATTTATTAAATAGTTCAGATAGGCTGGAAATGATAGGTTCATGTTGAGAAAATGTACCATATGGTGCCCGTTCACTGATCAAAATTAAATTAGATTCAAATCGTCAGGCCCTGCCCTGTAATAAGGGAATTGGCGATGATTTGTCAAGTTTCATTTTGCATTTGCATATATTTGTAAGTTTCGGTTTGCTTTTGTAATTGTAAGATAGATAGTTTGGCTCAATTGAAACATTGAGTTGTATAAACTTGACGAATCATACCTCTAAAATAGTAGTAGTTACAGTGCCGCATTATCTAACAACCACTGCCTGCAACTAATGTTGGAGGGGTCAGCAGGGCTGATTACGGATCAAAACTAACATAACTCTAACACTGAAATGATCCCGAAACTAACGCTCATTCATTGCACTTTGAGTCATAAAGTAGTTTTATTTATTTTCCTACTAATCTATCTACACACTTAGTTTTTTCTACCGAGCTCGGCTGTGCGGGTCTCGGCGGGGATGGTTTCGCTGAGATCTCGGCGGGAGTGACATTTGATTGAGGTCTCGGATAATGCCTTTTCTAATAATCTGCCTACGTTTCTTTCCATTGTTATCTACTTTATCCCCTTTTTATTTTTCTCCTCTTCTTTCCTCTTCTCTTCTTTTGTTTTGTTTGTTTACATATAACTAATACTAATACCTCCTTGTTTTCTCTCTAATTTGTCTACTATGTCCCACCATCACGATGAGAGATGAGCTACCGTACATGGTACACGCTCATATACACTCCCAAAATAGTATGCCGCAACACTACACCAGCCAGCAAAGTTCAACAATCCATCGTTGCTTATGCCTTTGTTGTCGTTTGTAACCAGTTTTGCGAGGTAGGCGACGATTGTGCGTATTTCTCGCGTAACTTTTGAAAAGAGCCTATTTAAAGCCTGAACAATACGTAAAGAGCAAATTGAAACATTGAACGTCGCGTGAAAGTGGAACTTAATGAAGGCCTAAGTACTTTTTCGTAGTTTTACAGTGGCCTGCTTACTGAGCAGAAAAACGCGGTCCCAGGTCCTTACATATCAAAGAGATTTATGGTAAAATCGCTTGTGTATTGTGTATTTTGCGAAACTCGTTGTTGTCGTTGGTTCCGGGTTTGAATGGATACAAAAAATTGAGCAACGGTATTATGTGATATGAGGGGCTCGGTGGCCTTAGAGCAACCGTTTTTGCTTACTGAGCAGAACATCATGAGTCTAATCTCAGGCCCATCCACATTCAAGATTCGTCAATCGTTTTATTTGTTAATATGACTACATGGTAATAACAGCAACTCGGTGATTAAAAAGGTGCTCGTCTGCCTAGTGGCAAACGTTTTTGCTTACTGAGCAGAAGACCGTGGGTTTAGTCCCAAGCTCCTTCGCGTTATATGATCGTTAGGACATCAATTCACCTTATCGTTAACCAAAACGAACCCTGCTGCAAACCCAACCCTCTTATCCAACATCCCAGTGATTCCTCGTGGAAGTGCAGAGGTGTTCTCGGCTTCAATCAAAGCGAGTGTCATGTCAACACAATCCTTCCCATTCCTTTCTTGACCTGTGTTCGGGTGCGGCCGGCGCTGGTATTGCCTAATTTAAGATCACCAGTTTTTACACATTGAGGATGATTGCTAGCCCCAAGCATCGTCTATTGGTTCTCTGTGTAATTACAGCTGATCTGGCAATAACAGAGTAGCAACCGTGGGCGGTCAATCAAGCTCAAGCAAGCTCAAGCTCAAGCTTCCCGGATGAAATAACCATTTCACTGATGATAGAAAATGGGTGGCTGGAGAAGGTTTAAGGGAGAGACGTTACTAGACGCAGCAATTACATCCTGATTGCTGAGTCGTTCGTCGTTGAAAACACTACTGAATTGTGTGCGAAACAAGTCGGCAATACCCACGATGGAGTCCACTTCCACTCCGCCATACTTGAGGGTAGTCCGCTTTCCTTTCTTTGGGCATTCACAGACGACGCTGAAGCTGGTCTTACTGTGCATGGTATGAAGTCGCTTGTAATCCGTGTTCGCTTTAAAATAACATGCTTTCGTGGAATCGGTTCGGTATTTGCTGCGCTTGCGCTCTCTACAGTGTCTTTGAAATTACGAATGTTGAGCTTTATACTCACCAGCAGAGGAGGATGATGTCTACAGTTTTTAACAAGCGCGGAGGGGGCTAATATGCTAGAACAATCAGTGCACATCTCCTCACTTACGAAACAAAGATCGAGCATGCGGTTGTTATGGTTTGGAATTCCATTCATCTGTCCGAGTCTTGCAGTGCAATAGGCATCCAGTAAATTACATGATGATTGACCAATCGACGAACGGGAAGCACAAGGAAAGTGAAATCCACGAGCATTGCGCTTCCAACAGGTTGAAGTCTCCCAGGATGATTAAGTTGTCATTGGCGCCAATGTGCGAAACAATGCAATCGAGTGACAGCAAGTGCTTTTCGATGAGAGTACCATCGTTTACACGATCTGGAGGAATGTACACCACGCAAATGTAGAGGGTAGAGTCACTAGAAGTAATTGAGACCAACAATTGCTCAACGGACGAATTTTCAGGAGGTGATAGTAACCGTGAGTTGTAGCAAGAACGAACGGCTAAAAGAACACCACAGCCAGTGTTTTTACTGCTGTTGAACCGGTCTTGGCGGAAAACGGTGTAAGTACGGTCGAACAACTGACATGATAATGTATTGCCATTGAGCCAAGTTTCGGTAAAAGCGTAGATATCGTAGCAGGCATCACTGCATGCAAGTTGGTAATCTGCCAGGGACCTGTTGATTCCACCCAGGTTTTGATAATACAGCAAGACATCAGATGACACTAGCTTATCGTTTCTACGGACTGCCGCTTGAACTTGGCGAGACAATTGCTGTGTCGTACAGGTGGTGAGGGGTTCAGGAGCATGATTGACCGCCCACGGTTGCTACTCTGTTATTGCCAGACCAGCTGTAATTACACAGAGAACCAATAGGCGACGCTTGGGACTAGCAATCATCCTCAATGTGTAAAAACTGGTGATCTCGAATTACGCAATACCAGCGCCAGCCGCGCCTGAACGCAGGTCAAGAAAGGAATGGGTAGGAATGTGTTGACGTGACACTCGCTTTGATGGAAGCCGAGGAGTCCTCTACACTTCCACGAGGAATCAAAGGGATGTTGGATTTGCAGCAGGGTTCGTTTTGGTAAACGATAAGCTGAATTGACGTCCTAACGATCGTATAACGCGAAGGAGCTTGGGATTGAATCCACGGTCTTCTGCTCAGTAAGCAAAACCGTTTGCTACTAGGCAAACAAGCTCCTTTTTAATCATCGAGTAGCTGTTTTTACCATGTAGTCATATTAACAAATAAAACGATTGACGAATTTTGATGGGCTTGAGATTAGACTCAGGATGTTCTGCTCAGTAAGCAAAAACGGTTGCTATAAGGCCACCGAGCCCCTCATATCACATCATACCGTTACTCAAGTTGTTATAACTATTCAAACCCGGCACCGACGATAACGAAAGGTTTAGCAAAATACACGATAAACAAGCGATCTTACCATCCTTTTTTAATATGAAAGGACCTGGGACCGCGTTTTTCTGCTCAGTAAGCAAACCACTGCAACCGACGATCTTTCAAATCCGAAAGCAAAAGGCTACGAAAAAGTATTTAGGCCTTGATTAAATTCCACTATCACGTGACGTTCAATGTTTCGATCTGCTCTTTACGCATTTTTCAGGCAATCATAACAAGCTATGACCGACGTGACGATTTTTTAAAGTAATATGAGTAATATGAGTATTATTGTTCAAACTACAGTACATTGTAGAAGTTACCTCATTATTCTGCAGCGCCATCGGTTTTTATTTCTGGATCTTGAGTTGTTTTGGTGATATACTTACTTGCGGCATACTATTTTGGGCGCCCATATAGGCGTGTACTATGTAGGGTAGCTCATCTACGGAACTTGCAGAAACTCAAACGCAGCGTACGTCATCAGCGCCGGAACGAAAAAAAAACAAAAAGAAAACTAAATCCTTCCTCTCGTTGTCGCGGTCCTTTGTCACTTCCGCTCGCACAGGTCGATGGAAAATTGGAACCCTTTTCTTCTCTTTCTTCTTCGGTTGGCAGCCTGCAGTCGTTGCTCTGCTCTGCGATTTCAAGAGTAAAATTTTATAAGCTGTTGTCCTTGGCTCGGGCAATCCTACTCTGGAAGATGAATGGCTGGATCGGTGGCAGTTTCACCAGAACAAAAAAGAGCACCACTCACACTCGCGCACGTGACACTACACACCAAGGACGAAGGGAAAACGGAACCACTTTTTCGATTGATGAACGATGGATTGCTGCGGGCTGTGCTCTTTTTCCTCCCTATCTCTCACTCTCTCTCTCTCTCTCTCTATTTCTCTCTCTCTCTCTGGCTCTCTTTCTCTCTGGATCCAGGGGAGTTCACGTCGTGTGAAAATTCGGGGCAAAAGACAACGACTACGAACAACAATACACACTATCTTCCCCCACAATCCCTCGAACGGTGACACTTTGGACTTGAGCTCGCTTGAGGAAAAACACCAACACACTACAGTGCAGTTATTGACTGTATGCAGTTTTTTGAATGAATCGCTATCTCGTGACACGCAACACTCATCTAACTTCTTCTCACCGGGACCGATTATTGCACACGCACACTAGTAATCCGCGACGCAGAACAACGCGACCCGAGGCGAGGTGCGACTGCCGCCGACGTCGTGCTCCAGGTGGTGGGGGGTTCAGGAACTTCCATAAAGTCAACGGCGGTGCGTCTCATTATCCGGTGGCTTCCATTTGCCTGACGCGTAGCGATAGGAGAGATAGACAACTGGCCATGAAGCGATGATAGATTATCTAATGACGAACTAGAACCAAGCGATGGATCAACGGATGAATTGTCAAGAGCAGGATCATACTTTCCAGAAACGACGGGTTGGAAGACCCCGTCACCAGGCCCGCACACAGGACCGGGACGGCTGCAGATCACTGGCTGGAATGGCTCGACTGTGGTGGGTGGATCGGGGGCTTCCGTAATACCAGCGGCGGTGCGTCCCAGTGGGCAATCAGAAGTTGATAATGGAAGCGTTGACGCACCAAGAATCAAAGTACTTAAATGAAAATTGTACTTGCCTGGATAAGCGGCTTGCAGGGACCCTTCACCAGTCCCAGACACAGGACCGGGACGGCTGTTGAATAAACACCGTTTGGTGAGACCAGATGGAATTCATCTTTGAAATCCATGTTAGGGAAATTGCTTTTCGCAGGCAACTGGCGATTATTTTAATTATCATAGCAACAGTTGCACATCAGTGCAGTTTTCAATAGTGATAATTTAAAAAATTATAAACTCTTAATTTAAACAGATGCGTAGAAATATTTCTGATCGATTGGTGATAAAATTATAGAAATTGGTCCAGTGGCAGCTGAGTTATTAACATTCAAAATCTTTCATAATTTCGTTACATTTCCATTTTCGGTTTTCACAAGGGCCTGTTCATAAACTACGTAGACAGTTTTTTTTGGGATTCTTGACCCCCCCCCCTCCCCCTGCGTAGACAATTGCCCATACAAAAAATTTAAAATTTGTATGGACCGTGGATAATTGTCAACCCCCCCCCTCCCCCTAAACTGTCTACGTAGTTTATGGACTGCCCCCAAAGTGTACCCCCATATATAAATCTCAGACGTAGTCCTACGTCAAAACTTCTGGTTTGATTGCTGAAAACACAGCTGTAAAATTTTACCGACTTGGGTAATCTAAACTCTGTGTGCACACGTACCAATAATGTTTACACCACAAGTAAAATTCACAATGATTTGCTGTGTTGCTATCGAAAAACAGACAATCGCGTGACTCGCACCGGAGAAAAACTCCCAGCTGCTTGTGACGACAGTTAAGATCGAACTGAGTTTTTCTAAGTGTGTAGGCTTTCAATAACAATGTTGCGTTCAATTGGGGTATAACCAATATTTTCATTATTTTAATTAACAAAATGTCTAACGTATTGCACTGAAATTTTTGGACGCTGTATGTAGAAGAATGAAATCCACGCTGTGAATATACGACTAATTAAAACTTCACGGCCCTTTATTTTCCTGAGTTTGAAAAGAGTATGATTATCGGGCAATTAGCGGGCTGGTTGGTTACTTGGCTGGTTTAAATTTTGAATAATGATATGCTCTGCGAAATGTCGTTTCTGTGCATGGTTTCTCCGTTTATTTGCAGAATGATTGTATCAACATTGTTAATTGTAGAAAATATCAGTCCATAAAATTTCTTTTATTTTGCTGCATGCAAATGATCAGAGAAACCCATCAAATTTAATAGAAAAAATACAACAGGTTCCATCCAGCTAGTAATTTAACTCTAATGTCGCTTTCAATATTCAATAATAACTTTTTCCCCATACAAGCACCGGTCGTCACCTAACGGGCATGCTAGCCAGCAGAACCGACAGCGAACGAGCAGAAATGGAATAAAATTATTTTTTACGAGTGTACTGCAATAAAATGTAATGATTTCCAATTACACTTTTCCGCTATCGCTCACTTGTTCACTCTCTTTCTCTCTCTCTGTCTTTCCGGTTCTGGTTACCAGCAGGGAAGATTCTTTGATGCCAATGGACGGGGCAACCTGATGACTCTTAAAGCAATCGCAGCTGTGCAATGGTAGGTCATGGAAAAAGGACCTTGGCAATATGAGAAGACGAATAACCAGTAGGAGGGGGAAAATCAGTGGAACTTCTCAATTTCACCTGGAAGTAGGATACCTAGAGGGAAAAATACAAATTTAATTATATCCAGAAAGCAGCACCAACATAGCCGAGCAGCAGGAACTTTAAAACGACCATTCTTGCTGTGTTTCGTTTCAATCGGGGTCATGAGCAAGATTTCTATTTTGCGATTGCGATGAGATCGGAACCAAAATGCTAACTAAAGGAAGATTGGTGTTGCAAAACCACATTACCAGGGCTGGTGAGAAGGAATTTTGTATTTGTGTTTTGATGTGACTAATTGGATCGCAAAATGGCGGTTTGGAATTGAATTTCAAACCCACAAGGCTAGAGAGCTCTTTAATGCGCCGAAATGCTTGCTAGTTGGGCAATGTACTGTATTTCGCTCACAGTGGTTTCAAGACAACCAATATTCGAATCGGGAAATGCTTGAGCTGTAACAAGACTTACCTTTAAAATTATCGGATGTCTGTTTTTGAAGTAGATCAATAAAGGATTTTTCGAGTTATCTTAGAATATGGTTATTATTTATTAATTACCTAACTAGAAACTAGGGAAAGTGTTCCAGGTTTTGTCCCTAAGGTCTAACTTAAATTTGAAATTTATTTGTGAAGATGTATGGGAAACTCTATGTTCTAACTTTGTTTCGAAATAAATTTGGTAAAAATTTAAACATAATTGTAAATTAACATAGAGCCAATTAAAGGACGACGAGGCACATTTACTCTATTAATTTATTTTAAGGACCAAGCTAAACCTTTTGAAATGTTTAAGTATTCTTATCAATCGTCATATTGTTTGATACTGAAGTTTTCAGAATAAAGCACAGCAACAAATTCTGAATTTTACTTGTGATGTCAAAATTGAGGCGTATATACTATCATTTATTTTCACGCAAACCAGCAGTCTGCAAGATATGTTGCTTACGAAGATGGATGGTTGCATACAATATTTGCAACATTGTATGAAATGTCTCTGAACTTTACACGATTTCTAATGTAAATGTGTATGACATGTGACGCTCCATGCATGTGGAGAATTTTTCTCAGAAATTAACACTACTTTTTGAATACTTAAGCTCTTATTTTCATCATGACGTAAGCTGATTTCTCGCACTATTGCCCAACTGTAAAATATACCGGCACGTGCCGAGCTGAAAACCGTGCTCGCTAACAAGAGCCCTTTTATATAAAAAAGTCAGTCCCGAACACATATCTGTAGCAACCGGCAAACATTGCGTAACCGGGCATAAGGTTGCGCATTCACATGACTAACAAATATCATATTCGCAGTAATCCTCGTTAATGAAGTTTGTGAATTTATTGAAGCACACCTTAATTTAACGAGATATTGGGCGCACGCGGATGGCGTGTGCTTTTTTTTTTTTTTTGTAAATAGGTACCACTTGTCTGTTTGCAAATTGGAAGGATTTTCTTGCTCCGAAAAAAGACTCCTCGCATGTTGCAAGAAGCGAGCAAGCTGGGATTTCCCGGAACACATGTTTGCACTGGGATGAAGAGTTTTAGCATGTTTGTTGTTAGGGATAAACTCAACGTTCCACAAAGTGTGTTGAATGAAAAGATTTTTTCCGCCGTAAATAATGTCGTATGGTGTGCGTGAAGCTGAATAAAAAAAAATGGAATGAAGATCATCACAGCGTTACGAAAAGGCTGTCACAAAAGTGATTGAACTCATCATATTGACACCTGACGGGGATTTCAATTAAAAGTTATCATCTTACGAAAGGTAGTTTTGATGTCCCAGAAAAGTATAGTAAATATTAAATTGATTTCTTAAATCGTAACTTCACTAAAAAAGATCGATAGGTTGAAATGCGCAAGAAATTTGAGTGTTCTGTTTTTGAGGTACTCTGTCGGTGGCTTGGAAGTCAGTTAAGAACAATGCTGTGAAATTATTTCCTCGATGTTTTTGGAGATGATAGCGGTGCTCATACGTTGTACCTGTATCGATTGGTGAACATTTTGGTGAAAGGCGATGGCATAGCAGTCCACCAAGTGAATGAAATTTACAAGAAAGTTAATGCTTGCACTTTTCCTGTGATTTTAGGAACAGAAACAAGTTGGGATTATAGTGTTAAAAACGAAAAAGTTTTCGGTGATCGTTTTAATGTTTATAGAGATGATCGCGATAAATTATTATCCAACAAAAAATGCGGTGGAGGTGTATTAATAGCAGTTAGTGTGGAGTCTGAATCTGAGAAAATTTCATCTTGCAAAAACAAGGAGTTTGACCATGTATGGGTCAAATTAGTTATTGGTGATCGCTGTTGTGTATTTTCCACCAGAACATGCTAAAAAAGAAACATTTGAAAAAATTTTTGGTCTTGCTAGCAGTATTATGTCGGAATTCGAGACTGAAGCAAACGTTCACATATACGGAGATTTTAATCAACGGGCAGCTAATTTTATTGTAGATGACGAAAATGAATCCATTTTGATTCCGATTATGGGGGAAAATGAAACACTTCATACTTTGTTTGACAAATGTGCAGAAATTGGATTGAATCAAGTAAATCATATAAAAAATCAAAATAATTGCTATTTAGATTTGCTATTTACTACCATGACTGATGATTTTTGCGTATCAGAGTCACCTTCTCCTTTTTGGAAAAATGAAGTGTTCCACACTGCCATTGAATACTCCATAATGATACTTGAAAAAACCGCAATGGTGGATAATAATTTGTCAGAGCCCTATTTAGATTTCAGTAAGGCAGACTATGGAGCTATCAAAAATAAATTGAACAGTATAGACTGGCAACTTGTAATCCGTAGTCATGATGCAGAACATGCAGTTGATGTATTCTATCAGATTATTTATTCTATTCTAGAACAGACAGTGCCCATGAAGCAAAAAAAAAGTCAATGCAAAAACACCAATATACAAAAGACAGATAATAAATCTTAGAAACAGAAAGCAGAAAGCTCATAAAGCGTACAAGAGAAACAAAAATGATGAAAATTTTACCTTTTACCTTAAGTCAGACCCAAAATCCTTTTTTAACTATGTTAAAGAAAAGCAAAAATCCAAGAGCTTTCCATCAAAAATGCAATTAGACAGTAGGTTGGGCAATACTCATAGTTACATTAGTAACTTTTTTGCTGACTTCTTTCAGGACGTTTATACAATTCATGATGAGAATGAGCGAGATAATCAATATTTTTCGTATCTCCCCGAGCCAATGAAGAACATCGCAGTGGATAATTTAACTCTCAAGGAAATTATACGTGGTCTTCAAACCTTGGATGCTTCAAAAGGTGCTGGACCGGATGGTTTACCACCTATTTTTTTAAAGTCACTTTCGAAGGAGCTAGCAAAGCCTTTGTTCTGGCTGTTTAATTTATCCTTGGAGTCGAGTGTACTTCCTCCGATTTGGAAGGAATAATTTTTAATTCCAATTTTTAAAAGTGGTAAAAAGTCTGATATTAAAAATTACCGCGGAGCTGCTATATTATCAAGCATTCCTAAATTATTCGAATCCATCATTAATGACAATGTATTCTTACAGATTAGGTCGGTAATTACTAGCAAACAGCACGGATTTGGTAAAGGACGATTTACAGCTACCAACTTGATACATTTTGTGTCATATTGTTTAAACTCATTGGATAAAGGCAAGTATGTAGAAACGCTATACACTAATTTTAGTAAAGCATTTGACAGAGTTGATATAGAGCATTTCCAGCCCAAAACGCAAACCGGTTGGTCATGAGTGTTTTCGATTTGAATGAAACATTTCTCACGTGTTCGCTGCTACTAATGGTTGCATTTTTCATTTAAATATGATTTTTTCCTCCAGAGTAACTTTTGAAAAGGGCGTATAAAAAAATGGATTATTTTTTTTTCAAAAAATCATTACTTGAAAACTATTGATCTGATCAAAATGACATATCAGAAAAAGTTTTAGGTAGTTAAATTATCTTTGCGGAAAAAAAAAACACTGAAAGAAAAACTTAGTAAATTAGTATTTAAAAAACGTAAAACGATGATTATCTCAAAACACCCCCCCTTCGATCTTTATAATTTTTTTTTTCAAGAAAACTGAAAAAATGCCCTAATATTTGGTGAAGAGTGTATGCTGGTAACTTTCTTAAAAAAAAATCTATAATTTTTGAAATTTTTGTTAGTTTTTACAAGTTGGTGAAATTGTATATTTTTTAGTAAAATAGTAATTTATTTGGATTCTACGCATAATTTTCAAAAACTTTGCACATAAAAACTTTTTTTCTAAGTCCAGCCGTTCTCAAGTTAATGCAATTTAAAAAAAAATAATTATAATAATTTTCTACATTTTGAGCCATTTTAAAATGTTAGTCGTGATGTCCAGCAACGAGATGTTTTTCCATGAATATATATTAAAAAACAAACAGTTCATTCTCAAATATGGTAGCTGTCAGACTTACCCGTTTCTATTTAGACGCAGCAGAAAAGAAACAAGTTTATAAGTAAATGCTCTCAAATATACCCAAATAATCAACAAACCCACTCATGTGCCTTTTTTCTGTCCTCTATTAGTTGTATACCTGGATAGAATTGTGTATGTCATAACAGAGGCTCAAAACATAAACAGGTAAACAAATATGTTATTAAACCTGTAATTGAGATAAATTCTCTAGGTACTTCTCTGACGTATACCATATTGTGCCTTAAGAGCTCATCCCGCGATATCACAACTACATAAAAAGGCACCCCGTGGAGGCTTCTTACACTCACACTTAAAAAAGTTTGCTATAATCAATTGTACCTAATGAAGATAGGTATAATGTCAACATTGTAATTATTCTGCTACATATATATATATATATATATATATATATATATATATATATATATATATATATATATATATATATATATATTGGGACGTTCTTCACCTGTTCTGTATCCGCTGATTTGCCGCAGATCCCGCCTCTCAAGGGTGAACAAACTGGCTGTCTACAAACAAATCATAGCACCTGCGATCCTCTATGCAGCTCCACTGTGGGAATCATGTGCACAGACTCACAGGAACAAAATCCAAATCACTCAGAATAGAGTGCTGAGGATGGTTCTTGATCGTCCTTTCGACACTAGAATAACAAATTTACATGAAGAGGCAGGCATTGCCAAAATAGATTCCCGAATTAACGAAATTAAGACTAAATTTGCACAAAAATGTATTTTATCAGAACATGTATATAGTAGTTGTAGGTTAGTTGTAGTTGTAAATAGTAGTTATAAGTAGTCTCCTTTTTTCAAATTTTAAACAAACCAATCCCACCAAGGTGGTCATTCTTAAAACAGGCCTGATGGACTAGGAACTGTAATTAATAATAATTTTAATTGAAAAGGAACTAAAGCTGAAAAGACGCATCTGTGTCACTTGATAAGGTATACATGTAAACCACACAATACAAGAAATAAAGATCATTTAAGTCAAATTCTTCACCTGTTCCATTCATTTCATCTCTCTTAGCGTTTCAAGTTAAAAAGCAAGTAGTTTTTTACGATGGATAACAATTTCAAGTGTTGTAAACCTCTACCTAAATCAATTTCAAAGCATTACACAGTAGCAGTTCAGTTGTTTATCTCAAAATTATTAGAATTTTTCGCAAATAACAGTCCAAAAGTGTATTTTTATGTTAGATAGAGCAGCATCACAATACAAAAACATAAAAAAATTTGCTAGCCTTTGTGGATTTAAAGATAAGCATAATGTAGAAATGGAATGGCATTTTTTTGCAACTTCACACGGCAAAGGTCCTTGTGATGCGATTGGCGGTACCCTTAAGAGAATGGCAACCAGAGCAAGTTTAGCTAAGCAACACGAGCACCCTATAACGAACCCTAAACAACTGTACGACTGGGCAAATAGTCGTAAAGAAGATCTTCAAACAAAAATGTCATTTTGTTATGTTTCTACGGAAGAATACAAAAAGGCTGACACGGAATTTGATCCAATTTTTAAGAAAGTGAAACCAATTCCTGGAACTCGAACATATCATTGCTATATTCCAGTTTCAAACAACCAAATTGCAGTAAAAATATTCTCTAATTCAAACGATACACCCAAATTATTCAATGTATTCAAATAATATGAGTTGTAAAATAAAATAATAAATATATACTGTTTCTTATCTCAACAAATCTTTCATTTGACCACATCAACGTGCTTCTCTTCCGCTGCCTCTAGATAGAAACGGGTAAGTCTGACAGCTACCATATCTGAGAATGAATTGTTTGGTTTTTAATATACAATCATGAAATAAAATCTCGTTGCTGGACATCTCGACGAACATTTGAAAATGGCCTAATATGTTGAAAATTGTTATAATTATATTTTTTTAATTCGCATTAACTTGAGAACGGCTGGACTTAGGAAAAAAGTTTTATGTGCAAAGTTATCGAAAATTATGCGTAGAATCCAAATAAATTATTATTT
Organism: Ochlerotatus camptorhynchus; assembly: GCF_037179485.1. Lineage (NCBI taxonomy): Eukaryota > Metazoa > Arthropoda > Insecta > Diptera > Culicidae > Ochlerotatus > Ochlerotatus camptorhynchus. The sequence continues at coordinate 2,287,374 of NW_027040773.1, forward strand.
TATAAAAAAATATGCATTTTCATCAACTTGTAAAAATCAACAAAAATTTAAAAAATTATAGCTTTCTTTTTAAGAAAGTTACCAGCATACACTTTTCACGAAATTTAAGAGTATTCTATCAATTTTTTTTGAAAAAAAAATTATAAAGATCGAAGGGGGGGTGTTTTGAGATAATCATCGTTTTACGTTTTTTAAATACTAATTTACGAAGTTTTTTCTTTCAGTGTATTTTTTCCGCAAATATAATTTAATTACCTAAAACTTCTTCTCATATGCCGTTTTGATCAGATCAATAGTTTTCAAGTTATGATTTTTTGGAAAAAAAATAATCCATTTTTTTATACGCCCTTTTCAAAAGTTACTCTGGAGGAAAAAATCATATTTAAATGAAAAATGCAACCATTAGTAGCAGCGAACACGTGAGCAATGTTTCATTCAAATCAGAAGGGGTCGAGACAAAATTGACATTTTTTTTAACGATTTGAGCTAGAAATGCTCTATACCACTCTTGCTTTTTAAGCTTTCCAAATTATGCTTCAATCCTAGGCTACTGAAATGGAGCGAGTCGTACTTATCAAGGCGGACGCAAAAGGTAAGATTTGAAGGAAATCTGTCCACCATAGTTAATGTCATCTGGGGTGCCACAAGGTTCACATTTTGGTCCATTACTGTTCATTTTATTTGTCAACGATATAGAACATATTTTGAAATTTCTTCATGTTTCTATATATGCTGATGTTATGAAATGTTTAATGGAGATATATAAAGCACCTGATCTTCAAACATTTCAACATGAGCTTGACAAATTTTTCTTTCACCATGTGTAAAAGACGTCAAACACATGGTGAAAGAAAAATTTGTTAGAACTAAATGTTAATAAATGCAATTCTATATCGTTCACAAGAAAGCACGCTGTAATACACGACACAATTACTCTTGGCCAGAAAACAATCCAAAGATCCTATCAAGTCAGAGACTTAGGTGTTATCCTCGACACCAAGTTAACTTTTGCTGATCACTACAATAACATTATCTACAAAGCAAGCAACATGCTTGGGTTCATTAAAAGATTTAGTTTGCACTTCAATGATCCCTACACAATCAAAACACTTTACGTAGCATATGTGAGGCCTCTTCTCGAATATTGTAGCACAGTTTAGGCTCCAGGTGTATTTATAATCCTCTAAAAAAAAGGCGTATGTAGTTTACGCACAGCCCCAGGCGAAAATTGAAAAATTGTCATTGATGTGAGTTTTTGTATCTGATGAGCGCAGAATAGTTTTAGGTTACAGGAATCTCCAGAAGAACTCGGACTTAATTGTTTCGAAATTATTTTTTTTATCCCTATGGGCGGGTCAATATTTGTTCACCTTCTGCGCGTTAGGCGACTTGAAAAAGAAATAAATATGGATTCCTAAATATTTGTACCTTATAGGCACTGTATAAAACAGCAGAAAAAGGTTATCTTCTATTTAATTCCACTTAATTAATTTTGGTATCTATGACAGATACGTATTTCGACTACAATGTGCAGTCTTCATCAGTGTCAAGAAGTTATCAAAATCTAACCCCATTAAGTACTCATCCCCTAGGTAAAGAAGTCAAGATCACAGGTATAAAAATGAAACTACAATGTGTTGAATCGGAACCAACTTAACTAATAAAAACCAAAGATTTAAGTAAACTATAAGAGGTAAAAATCTATAGTACTCTCTAATAAGGAAAATCCCAAAGGCTTGGTAGCCATCATAATGAAGTAATGAAATTGGGTTGTTAGCGCTTAATTTGTAATTATTTAATACGGTGCTGATGAAGACAGGGGCTATCAATAAGAGTGGGTCACCGTTCTATGAAAAAAAAAACGCAATCTTTACCTCACCAAGCGAGAATAACCCTTTTTTGGTTCCATTTCGGGTTTCAAACAACTGTGCAGCATTTGGGGACGATTGGTTGTAGCCCGGCTTTTCGCATTGCATTTGAAATTTGTATGAAAGTTAGCATAAGAAAACCTGATTGTTTGCCTTTTCATCCATATAGATCACAATTTTGCTTGAACCAGGCTACTAAACATGAAAAAATAGTCCAGGAACTGCCTAACAACTTTGCGAAAGCAAGTACTGTGCTAGAATGTATATAAAAAAAGTTATAACTATTAAAATATTTATGGTTAGAATTAAATGCCAAAAATCACTTTTCCTGCCAACACTTCCGGTGTACCAATGGGAGTAGAATTCCAAACTGAAATAACTTTTTCAAGATAAGAAACTACGAAGTTATTTCAGTTTTAAATTTTACTTCTATTGATATGAGTGAATGGGGCATGGAAGGGTTTAGTAACCCTCCCCTCTCTCCAACTACGCATATGAGATAGATCTATTGTTTTTGAATAATTTATCTGAACATACCAAAGCGATAAGATAAGAGATTCCAAAATTATTTCAATTTGGAATCTGACTTCAATTGGTACACACGCAGTGTTGGCAGGAAAACATGATTTTAGGCATTTAGTTCGAAACATTGATCATTGAACAGCAATAACTTTTTTTAGAGGCATTCTATTGGGTGTCCCACATCAAATTGGGTATTTTCTCTTGAAAATTTGGGTAGAAGTGGTTTAGAGTGTATTGTTTACACTGTATTTTTATCGATGTCAGTTTTTCGAAAGTTGGAAAAAAATGTTGTCATCCGAAAAGCAACGTCGCGAATTGATTTTGCGCAAGCACCTAGGAAATCCTCAACTCTCTCATCGGGACATCGGAAAACAACTCGGAATCGTGCAGTCAACGGTGAGTAGTGTGATTAAAAGTTACAACGAAACTCTGAGCATCGAATGGGAGGAGAAATGCGGTCAGAATGGATGTTCTATTAGTGATCACAAGCGTGACGTGAAAGCGTTTAAGCGGAGCCCCAATGCTTCGGTCAGGGTTGTGGCCAAAAAGTTGAATCTGTCCAAGTCTTTCGTTCAGAGAGCCAAGAACTGGGAGGGTCTGCATACGTTAAAAGTGCAGAAGGCTTTAAATCGTGACGAACGGAAAAATACCGCAGCTTCCGGGGCTACTGTTCTTCACCGCCCAGTACAAGTTTCATGTTCCGGAGGAAGTAAGGAAGCAGAAACTTTCAAAGTTTGCTTAGAAATACGTGATTTGGAAAGCGATCTGCTCATGTGGCAAACGGAGTGCGCCGTTCGTGACTAATCGAAAAATACTGGGCTATTATGAAGCAGGCACAACGGAAGCATTCCAAGGAGGTCAAATCTGAGAAAGACATGAAGAAAAAGTGAGTTTCCGTACAGAAGAAGCTGCAGCCAGATGTTGTACAGAACCTAATGAGTGGAGTAAAGCGTAAGGTGCGAGCGTACGGTTATGGTTTTGAAGTTGAATGAAATAAATATGCCAAAAGCTTACTAATGGGTTATATTTTATTGTCTGGATTGTATGAAAAGGATTGGTAAACTTGGTAATTTTCTACAGAGTTTTTTCCGTGATGCAATTTGATGTAGGACACACTTTAGCACCGTACTTCATTGGACTATATATGCGTGGTTCAAGCAAAATTGTGGTCCCTAGGAATATAGATGCAAAAAAGCAGGTTTTCCCCTACTTATTTCCATACAAACTTCAAACTCAATGCGGAAAGCCGGGTTACAACCAATCGGTTCCAAACTAGGTTCCAAACTTTGCTCAGTTGTTTGGGACCCCAAATGGAACATTGTTCTGAAAAAATGATCATGATGACCCATCCTAATATCCACATACCACGTGAACAGGATTTGAGTGGTTTTAGACCCCCTCTCCCAGTGTGGACAAGCTCTCATCTGAATTTTTAAAAATATATAAGAACTGTGACAATTTTCCTAAGCCCCCCTAAACGGTCCAAATGGATAGCTCACAGAATATATCTCATATTTTTATTTTTGCAACGCAATTTTGGTCACATGTAGATCAAAATTTATGCGGCAGTAAGATTTGATAAACATAAAACAAATCAGTTTTCGGAGTTGGTTACCATGGAGTAACAAATACTCGATGAAAAACTCATAGGAATAAATTATGAAAAAAAAATCAAGGTGCCAAAAATCATAAGAACAATATCAACAGAAAGAACTGCTCATGTTTAAAAGAAGGAAAAATCCTAGAATCAAAACTCAGAAGAACAGGGATATTTCCTCTGAAGAACTGTTCATGTTTCAGAAATGGTTTTCCTAACTTTCTTCGGCCTAATGGTCTTATAACCATTTTTTACACATCAAGTCAAACAAATCAGAAAATACCAGTCTTTCGTCTTATTTCATATAAAAAAACAAGGCATCATAGCCTGTGGCAATTTATAGGTGCCACATTTTTGCAGGGTTCAAACCTGATAGCATATTTTACATGTGCTTTGAATAACAATCTAACGTCACAAACACCAGCCTCACAAGAACCAGCTTTCCACTAAATATACATCACCCTATTTAACTGGTTCCATGTTTCCAAAACGATACAACGATCCACTGAGCAGAACCATCGCAGTAGCTTCTTCCCTTTCCCATTCGCCCAGTACAGATGCGATCCAAACCCGAGGAGGTCACAGGTGTTCCAAAGTGCCACTTTTCGGAATTCATCACAATCAAAAGTAACACCCGCACGTTTCAAAATCGATAATATCTTTCCAATCAACTGATTGTTAACACGTGTCCATTCCACCGGAAGCAATCGATTGAAGAAAACATAGAGAAAAGCTGAACCCACCGCTCACTTCAGCCCGAGCTGGACATCCGCCTGTATCGATGGGAATCCAATGAGTGATAGCCCGATAGCACGAGATGTAGAACAGCACACATTACATCTTCCGGACACTCCGGCTATAGCCGATCGGTCGGTTGGGGGAGAGCATCACATTGGAATTCCGCTGATGGCAGATACACGCTTCGCCATTAGATCCCCTCGTTAAGACAATAACAATAACAATCACTTTACTGGGCAAAAGTTCGCCACCACCAAATCACCCCCTCGCCCGTGTAGAGCGCGAATCGATGATGATGGCCCTGGTGCTCAGGCATTCGACTCTGAAGGGGAGAAATAGTGATAACATCAGCAAACACACCCTCCTACGCCCGGTGCCAACCTTCCTTCTTGTTTGTGTGTGTGTGCCAAATGGCGCGGAGCAGTAGTCCATAACATTTCGACAAATTCAACAACCTGAATGGGTCATTCCACGCATCGGTGCCACCAAAAAGACGTTCTGAATACAGGGGAAACGGATGAAGGAACATCCCGAGCAGATCTTATCCACCGACTGGAATGTGTGAGCGGGAAATGCTGTTCATAATCATAAATTGACCATCGTTATTGAAAAATAAATATTGCAATATGATGAAGCCCACACTCGGGGGATTGTTTCAGATATATAAATGGGTTATGCCTACGAGTGGCATTAGGAAGTGATGATTGTGAAGTTTGTTTTTTATTTATGTCGATTAAGGAAGCCCAACTGGTGTGAAGTATATGCGGCTTCTGGTAACAGGAAAATATAGTTTACATTTCAAACGTTTGATTCGATTTAAATGGATTAAAATGCTTTTAACTACATCTGATACAAAACCTGTTGGGGAGTTTCCTTCCACCAAGCCCCAACATGTAATACAGGTGGTTTTCTCACATAAAGCTAGGATGATTTATTTTAACGTGGGTGCACCCATGGGTTGCTTCTCTGTGCAGTTATGGGGTTAGGCAGCATTTCGCTCTTTCAATGAATCTGTGACCATTGTCACATATTAAATGACACACAGAATTTTCGATGAACTAAACACATTATGTAACTGTTATTGGAACAACAAACTATTTACACATTTTAACTAAAAGTGATATGCACGGGTTGCTGTTGCCCTCATGTCCGGATAAATCGATATTACAACTAAAAGCTATGAAGACTAAACTAATAAATTAATTCCTCTTTACCCCTAGAAATCATCGTTGAGAAATTTTCCCAAATGTTGATCATCTCTTCTGAATTGGCTCCGGAGACTCGTTCAAATTTTTACTTCACAATTCTGATTGTGATATATTTGCTCTCTGTGAAACATGTCCCTTCTTGCTCTATCAGGCGTCGAAATCGTTGCTTGCCAAATAAATGTGAAGAACAAAGATCTTTGCATAGCTTCAGTATACGTTCCACCAAGAACCTCAATTGGCCGTAGTCAACTTTGGAATCTAGTTTCGATTCTTCAATCCCCAGTATTGAATATGAACTTCCATGGTACTGAGTGGGGAGTGGGTTTTCAAAGATCCCCCCGGTAGCGATCATTTGCCAATCATCATTTCAATTAAGTGTGGCCCTCACTCTGCAGAACCATCTCGAGTTCCATTTGATCTTACACGGAACATCGACTGGCAGTAATATGTAACGGCGGTGACAATCGGTGGCGAATCAATAGATACGCTTCCACATTCACTGGAAGCACAACACATAAAAGATCCAAGTGCACCCTTCAAAAGGAGACCAGCCACACCTGGATGGAATGCAGAATGCACAAAATTGTATGTAGAAAAATCTGATGCTTTCAAAGCTTTTCGTAGACACAAAACCTCCACATACTTCGAGGAATATTCAAAACTTGAGACAAAGCTGAAACAATTAGTCAAAGCAAAAAAACGCGGTTATTGGCGCAATTTCGTCGAGGGACTCTCACGAGAAACCTCAATGAACACCTTGTGGAGGGTGGCTCGCAACATGCGTAACCGCTCATCTTCTAATGAGAGTGAAGAATACTCCTACCGATGGATATCAGATTTCGTTAAAAAGGTCTGTTTGGACTCAGTTTGAGCACACCATATTTTTCGAGAAACATCTCCAAACGGCGGCCCTCTGGATAGACCATTCACAATGCTGGAATTCTCTACGGCTCTTCTTTCATCGAACAATTCCTCACCGGGAAGCGATATGATTAAATTCAATCTTCTGAAAAATCTCCTAGATATCACTATGAGACTTTTGCTAGACTTATTCAATTCTTTACTAGAAAACAACATTGTACCGCCTGAATGGAGACAGGTCAAAGTAATAGCCATTCAAAAACCTGGCAAACCAGCGTCTGACCATAACTCATACCGTCCGATTGCTATGCTTTCGTGCATTGGGAAATTGTTGGAGAAAATGATCCTTCGGAGACTCGACCAGTGGGTTGAAACATATAACTTGCTATCAAATACACAGTTTATGTTCCGCAAGAGCAAAGGCACAAACGATTGTCTAGCGCTGCTTTCCACAAATATTCAACTGGCCTTTGCGCACAAGGAGCAATTGGGTTCAGTATTCTTGGACATTAAGGGGGCTTTTGATTCAGTTTCCATTGAAATTCTGTCAGACTATCTACACAGATGTGGACTTTCTGGAATTTTAAATAATTTCTTGTACAAATTGTTGTCAAAAAAGCAAATGAACTTTTCTCTTCGAAAACTGACAACTTCCAGAATAAGTTACATGGGCCTGCCCCAAGGCTCATGTCTCAGCCCTCTTCTTTATAACTTTTATGTCAAAGATATCGACAACTGTTTGGCAGAACAATGCACGCTAAGACAACTTGCAGATGACGATGTGGTTTCCGTAAGAGGTCCCCATGCCGTGGACTTACAAGGACCAATGCAAAACTCCTTAGATAACTTGTCTTCTTGGGGTAGGAATCTACACACTTAGAAATAACTAATTTTACAAGTGACGGAATCCATCTTTGACATAAAAGATGAGACGTAAACAAACATGTCATGTAATATGCGTCTGTTGTGACTCAAATTTATGTCAAAATTGACGGTCGTATATGTACTCTCAGAGCACCTAAATTTACATGAGTTTTTCTAAGTGTGTAGGGATCAAATTCTCGCCACAGAAAACTGAACTGGTAGTGTTTACTCGAAAGTGGTCCCCTGCCTAAATTCAGCTTAATCTTTTAGGCAGAAACATTACTCAATCATTATTTTTCAAGTACCTTGGGGTCTGCTTTAATTCAAAGTGCACTTGGAATACCCATATATATTACGAATTTGAAGCAAAATGTCAACAGAAGATCAACTTTCTCCGTTCAATTTGCAGCACAGGGTGCTCATCCGGGAGACCTCATAACGCTTTATAAAACAACAATTCTCTCTGTTCTAGAGTACGGCTCTTTCTGCTTTCTCTCGGCAAGAAAAAGTCACCTGATAAAATTGGAACGAATTCAATATCGTTGCCTGCATATTGCTCTCGGCTGTATGCACTCAACGCATAACATGAGTCTCGAGGTTCTGGCAGGAGTAACAGCCCTCCAGAACCGTTTCTAGGAGCTCTCTCTCTCTCTCGGAATACTAATCAAATGCGGAGTGACGAACACACTTATAATTGCAATTTGAATAAATTCTTGGGCTGAACACACAATCTCGATTTATGAGAATCTACCTTCACTACATATTTTCAGATATGAGTCTTTCTTTGTATACTCCAGACCGTGCTTACTTCACCATTAGCAGTTCCTCAATATGATCTGTCCATGAAAGAAGTGATTCATGGGATTCCAGAACAACTTCGAACTATTATTATTCCACGTAATTTTACTGAAAAGTACCAACACGTCAATTGCAAGCTTCATGAACCTTGTTCCGTATTTGATGCTGAGCTGGTAGCAATAAACTTCGCATTGGGGATGATTTTCAACATGCCCGCAGACCATTACTTCATCTGCTCGGATAGTCTCAGTTCGATTGGGGCTATTCGGTCGATGAAACCAAGTAGGCACTCATTTTATTTCCTTTCAAAGGTAAGGGAGCAGATGCGTGTGCTGGTCGAAAGATCATGTATGATTATCTTTGTATGGGTCCCCTCACATTGCTCAATCCCAGCTCTCTGAGGCAATGAAAACCCACCCTTATAAGCTGATCCTATCCTTCGACAATGTACCCTTCGAGTAAGCCACGAGTATTCGGCCCGACCCCAACTAAGGCCTGTACTTGAAAAAAATGCACCAGACAAAAGTGTTATCACAGACAAACAGACATAACACATTGAATATTTCTCACTGTAAAACATCGTCGCTAAAACATTACCGCCATCTGTTGAGTACACTGTGGTGGGTAGTACGCTGAACAGATGGCGGTAGTGTGTAAACGTCAAACTCAAGGGAAATGACTATACGCGCCACAGGTGGCGATACTACCAACTACGATACTTTAAAATTGACCGTTAAATGCTTGTTCGATGAACAACTTGCGAGTGTTATGTCTGTTTGTCTGTGGTGTTATTTTAAGTCGGATTTTCTTGAAACTTTCAGGGAATGAACTAATACATATGGATTATGTTTCGGCATAATTACTATATTCAATTTCCTTTCCATCGCTGAAAGCCCGCACCTTTCCCTTAAGACCCCTCATTACATTTTGTGCAATGGTGGAGCCGACCTTTTTGGTCACTTTCATCCATTCTTTCTTCAACTCCAGCTCGTTCTTAAGCACGTTGGACGATTTTCGAACTTTGGCCTTCATTGCCCAAAATCTTTCCACCGGACGAATCTCTGGTGAATTTGAGGGGTTGGCGGTTTTTGGTACAAAAACAACGTTATTGTCTCTGTACCAATCCAACGTCGATCGCGCGGAATGGCATGATGCCAGGTCCGGCCTAAATGATGTCTCGCCTTCGTGAAACCGCAGAAAGGGCAACAGACGCTTCTGGAGGCACTCGGTGCGGTAAATTTCGCTGTTGATGGTAGCCATTGTGATGTACGGTTTCCTTAGTTTACCACATTGGCATATGGCCTGCCAGAGCAAGTATTTTTTGGCGAATTTGTCCACTTTCTTCTTCCTCATGTCTTCCGGAACATCAAACCGTGATTTGGCAACGTAGAGCTCCAGCTCCGGTATCTGCTTTGCATCTGCCTTGATGTAGGCTTCGTCATCCATAACCACACACATCGGTTTTGTTAACCACTCTCGATACAGCTTCCTTGCGCGGGATTTAGCCGCCGTGTTTTGTTGATCACACGGGTCCGTTCCTTCCGGACCTTGAATACACGAAGCCCAGCTCGTTTCATGGTTTGCTGAACGAACCAGGCGGAACACTTTGCCTTCAGAGCCGCGTCGCGAATCGAAAGGTTCGGATAACGCTGGAAATAATCCAACACCTGTCGGGCCTTCACAGGGTCAGCTGTCTTCGATTTTCTTCCACTTCCAGCCCACCGCTCAGTCGTCTGGAACTCCTTAAACGATTTTATCACCCGAGACACAGTTGTATGGGTGATTCCCAGTTGTCTTCCAATCCATCTCATGGTCGCAGTCGGATTTTCCATGACAGCGCGCAAAATTTTCCGGCGATTTTCTTCTTGTTTCGATGACATCTCAATAACAACTGAACCGATTGTTATGAAATTTTGCCCATGTAAACAATTCACTCCAAACTAGTTATACCCAGATTTTCATCAATTTTTACCCACGGATAAAAAGGTTACACACGGAGTACAAGTCTTAGACATAGAATTAAGTGAACTTTGTTACAAACGGTGAACAATGAACTATCGGATCCGTAAAACTAACGCGATTGAGCCTTGCATATAAACAAACTGGATTTAAAATAAAAATAACTGTTGAATTGTAAAAGTTTATATAGAACACTGCATCTAGTCGAAGCGGGCCAAACGCTCGCTGTTGATGTAGGGATGTTAAGATATTGAGCTCGTGAGCGAGATAATTTTGTTACAGGCAAAGTAATTATCTCTTTTGGTAAGTAGACATCAGTCCAATTTAAAGAAATGAGCTGCACACTTATAAATATCTACTTTTAAACGAGACGTAATTCATATTGGACGTAAATCATGGAACAAACATTTCATGTAAAATTAAATGTTCTAAAATTGAAACATAAGCAAATCGACGAAGTGAACGTTTGATTGAATTGATTTCCTCGTTTCTTTCAACTGATTCTAATGTCAAAAGTGCCGTTTACTTGTGTCAGTCTTAAGGAACTTAGATGACTTTAATTACTTTTTCGTAGTATGTGTTTTATAGATTTTCTTAGTAAATTAACAACTATTTTAAGGAAAAAGTTACCGTTACTGTATTGGTTATCATCCTTAAAACTTACGCTAAAGTCACGAGTTCAAATCTCATCCCCGGACAAGTCACAAATGACCCAAGAGTGTTAAAGCGACAATAAAAGATAATGGGGAAGGAAAAACTCCTAAAGAAGCTAGATATTAACTATTTCTATCTACTTAAACACGTGAATTCTACACTCAAGTCTTTTTTACATGGTTTTTTAAAAGTTGGCTGAGTTGCAATTTACACGGTACGTTTTTAACGATTTCACGATACCGATACAACCTAACGGAATCACATTATCCGTTTAAAACCATAGGTAATTGAATGGCATACTTAAAAAATTCAAATTTTTCGTGTAAATTCAGACATTTTAAAAATATGCCTATATGAGCTAATGGCATCAACAGATTTTTTTAAAACTATTTTAACATGTGAAAAATCAATATCATGGTAGGTTTTCTTTTTACACTTTTTTTTTAAACAGTGACCAGAGTGAAGATTATTGCTTTTAATTATTCTATTTAATTTCAAAAATGGCTACCAAGGAAACAGCGCCATCTCTGGGAATAATCAGTATCCGAACTAATTAATTGATGTGTTTAAAAAAGCTGAGTTTTATCATTTTCTTAAATTGATAGCAGGAAATTTGTATCTGAATCTATTTTTTTTTAGTAAGCATTAAGTGTTTAAATCATTTCCAATGTTTTATGATTTTTTTTTAAATTCCATCTTGTATCTCATACGATTTTATGGCTTTAAACCTTCTGAGGATCTTGAGATTCTGGATGAAAGAAATTCCTAATTTTGGCCTTTAAAATTATCGAACATGAACCTGAACATCTTTTATAAGATCACAGACTTTAATAGTTTTTCAAAATTAATGACGTATTGATGAATCACGGCATAGCCGACTTTTTATAAAGAGAAAAGTGTATGAAACATTAAATTCCTGTATTAAAAATATAATTGAGTAAAAATGCACAACTTTCCTTAAAAAAGTTCGAAGACGTCTGTCCATAAAATCTAAATTCATACAAACCAGAAAGGTATGTGACTTTTCGATGGAACGGTTGTGATGAAACGTACCTGAAAATAAAGAGAAAATAACGAAAATTTAGTCCGAAACATTTATGCAAATATTTAATCAACGGTTATTATGAACTTTGCTAAAATGCTTTATTTCAATATCGAACATCTGCTTATATTGCAAGACAGTTAACGTCAGCATCCGTATTACTGCTGATGGGAGCACATTATGATCGCCTTCCGGGTCCAGCACCAGCAGCAGCAGCAGCCCCTTGATATGGCTGGCCGGTGACGGGTTTTGGCTTTTGCTGACATGGCTGTATCTTTCAATATTATGCGCACAGGCATGTCGGACCACTTCCCAGGAACATCAGAAAAGTGATGGTTATGACATGGTGTATTTATGTGGTGTTTGCTGCTGCTGCAGGTCGTTATGCGTTCTTCAGGCTTCAACCACGATAGAAGTGGCTGTTGTTACACTTCGGAAAGCACCCGGTATAACAAGTCCAATAATAATAATCCTTCACTTCACTTTCCAGCCAGAGGTCGTTGGAGGCGTGGTACCTACTGGAACGCGATACATGCACGTCTTACCCTAACAGTCGCCCAGTCCAGTTGGTAGTGCTTGAGGCTCAAGTGGTTGTATAATTCTATGGGGATGATCAGGAAACCGGCTCCGTATCATGTGAAACCCCGATGCTAGTCAAGGAGTCCATTCGCTTGTCAGACATCCCAAAAATCACTAACAGCCAAAAACCCATTACTTTGGACCTAGATCCTTTGGTTAAATCGTTGCCACGGCTCATGATTTCCAAAGACCGCCACAGCCCATTATTCAGAGCAAGGAACCGAAGCGAGAGGGTGTACATCGTTTTTCCGTAGAGAAACGATGCCATCAGCAGACAGTGCACAGAGCATTGCAGTGCAGCAGCTCAGTCTCGTATCGAATGAAGTGTGTGCTTTGTTCGCCTCAGGGGAGGGAGGTCCTTTTGCGCCGTCGTCCGTCCTTCCGTCCGTGTTCGATGCTTTGTACAAAATGCAGCGTAGGGACTTCATATTGGCTTCTCCCGGGTGCCCAGCTGCATGGTACGGTCCACCAACGGGACTGGACAGAACGATGATGGCAGACAAGCGAAAAGCACTCTGGACAAGGAATCATCAGTTATTCATATCTCTATTAATCCAGCCAAACAATCGTAATAATAATCGTAAACGGTCGGATTCAGTCATAAATATTTCGAATAATATAAACTTGGCAGAATGCTACTGTGCTGCTGCACCAATTGTCGTTCGAGCTCTTGGGCAATTTCGAAGGGTTAATGCACTCTCTGATGATGCAGTCCTTCGTTTAAATTGGAGTTTTATTCAGATGCGACTGGAGAAGGGACGGAATGTGGTTCTAAAGGATTAAGTGATGGTGAGAACATTTTAATATATTGGTTGAGAAAACGCACAATTCCGTTCAGGGTTCTACAGCTGGAAAAACCTGGAATTTTCAAGGAAATTAGATATTTTTTTTGACGTAGGATTACGTCTTTCGGCAACATATTGGGGGTGCAATTAAAAAAAACCAAAATCGACCGTGTAATTCAAAGTAGTCAGGATTTGAACACTAATAACTCTGTTTATAGTGGATGGATATTAATTCTAAACAAGTCAATCGATTGGAATGTTATCTACAAATATGGTAAAATGAACACTTTATCAATTTTTGAAATGTCACTATTGAAAATTGGACAAATGTGCAACTGTTGCCATAATAATGCAAATGTTTACCGATTGACAGCGAAAAGCGCTTTACCTAACACAGATTTAAAAATTGAATTCACTCCGGTCTCACCGAACGGTGTTTATTCAATCACCGCGTATGGTGAGTGGTGGTGTCCAGTGGTCATCATCAGCAGTAGCAGTGCTTTCGGCGCTTGGCGTTTTAGATTGTTCTACAATACACGATGAAAGGCTGTCCGCAAGTGCAAGCAAAATAAGAATGCAGCCAAGTTATCAACGACAGAGAGAGTCGATGAAGAGAATCAATTAAGGTTCAATTTACTTTGATGCTTTTTTGAAAAATTTCAAAAGCAGTTTTTTCCGACGCATTATTTCAGATTGCAAAAAGCTCGCACTATTCGAATGATGCGAGTCTTGTCAATGTCATCAATCGGATGTTAGTTCCCAAAGTTTAAATCTAACATACAACATGGAGGGTGAAATTTCAAAAAACAAAGTCGGTCGCGGCATGAAAGTGTCCAGAGATGATAGATATTAATTATTAATAAGCCAATCGATAGGACAATTTTCTACGAATCTGTTAAAATTAGGGCAATAAATTTTCAAATGGTCACTGGCATAAAGAGTTAAGAAATCAATTTAATATTTACTATACTTTTGCTGTGACATCAAAACTACCTTTCGTAATCATACGTCAAATCTGCGGTCGTGTCTTGGATACAACCTCTTACTTTTTTTTCAGGGAATTGTAAACAACAATTTCTATCGAGTTGCTGAAATTCATGTTTTTCAGATATGTCAGAGAACTATCAGAATTTTCAAAACTATTTGAATGTCTTAGATCTCGAGTTTTCAGTCCCTTTTATATTTCACTACCAGAAAAGCATTCTATTTAATGAACTTTTGGCTATCAAAATCTAATCTCTACTGTCCTTAAGTGTCCTTAAGGTGAATCGCTGTGACATCCTTATTCTCGGAACCACTTCGAAACATATGCACACAAAATGCACACATATCAGCTTCTACGACACGTGTGTTACTTCACGTTTGCTGCACTGCAGCCTATTTGAAGTAGCAATTTCAAGTGAAATGGGGTACCGAATTCCGAGATTTGTGTGATAGGAAGTGGTAGTGCATGTATAGCCTACGTGGCGGCCATTTGTGGACTCTACAAGGAATCACCTTAAATGATTATGGTGAAACTGATTTTAAGAATTAATTGGATCCTTGCACATCTTGGTTTTGCTAGCATCCATCTTTACATAAAAAGTGTTCACTCGGTTGTCGACAAAAGCAGGCCACTCTCGATGTGTGCCACGCAATCCTCTGTTTTCTCGGCAGCAACCATTGCGTGGTCCTCCTCATTGTTCTTAATCAGCAGTTCTTTCGGTCGATGCGTCGTCGACTTTGGAAAGCAACCGTTTCGTTATGAGTGTGTGAGTGCTGACCACGTTTTGCGTCCATTGCTGCATTGGAAGCACTCTGACCCTCGATGGCGTAACTGTCATACAATGAAACAACTGGAAGCGGCTCCTGTTGTGATGGAGGAGGCTTATTCGACAGCGGAAGATAAAATGTTTATTGTGTTGTACGTTTTGACTACTGTTTCTAAGTAATTTAAAGATTAAAATCTAAAATGGTAAAAAAAATGTTTATTTTTCTTTATCAAAATTTTGATTAACAATCATGTAATGTAATGTTTTTTTTCCAGAAGCAAATGCAGCTTTTATAACTGGATTTATTGACAAAATCATAAGAAAATGTTGGAAAACTTCAAAATTTGCGCTGGGTTAAAATTCTTCCTCTTATGAGATCCGTAGGACAGATTTGCAGAAAAAAATGGTACAAATTTGAAGGTTGAAGCCCAAACTTCCTCCCAGTAAATTGGGTTCAGATTGAAGACTTGAGTATACCATTAATTTTAGGTGGAAAATTGTAAAAAAATAATATTTTTTACAGAGTAATAATGAAATCAACTCCTGCATTTACAATTTTGGATGGCCTTAATATGCTCGTAAATAGGGAAAAAAACGCTTTAAATAAGTGGTATCAAAAGTTTTTTGATGAGAAAGCTATTGAATCTGTTCAGGTCCATATCCAATAGCAAAACAGTTTAAACATCGCAAATCATACCAAAAAAGCTTAAATTGAAAATGAAAAAAGCGGTAATAGAAAATGACACTAGAATTGATTTCAGAAACTTGTCAAGATTTATTGAGGGGTTAAAAATACCGATTGGTTTGGAAAATATTTCTTTATTTTTGACGCAAAATTTTAAATTCTGGCCCAAAGTGCACAGAGAGGTGACTCATCTTATGACTTGCCTTTCTTAACTTGCTCGGCTAGCCAACAAACACATAGATAAAAAATTCACAATTCATTCCAGTTCATGAATTAAATTTGAAGACAGTGGTTTTCACTTAATTTAAAATATTAATTAGTCTGTTGATTACAGTACCAACCAATGAAAATAAAAATTAAGAAGTGCATTCTCATTGAAATTGATTAATTATAGTGCAATGGAAGCATTTTTTACAATTAAATAATGCCACCGCATTTTCGTTGATCTTCTAAAATTTATTATACACAGCAAAAAAAAATTATATTACATCCAAAAGAATGCACTTCAATCATGTCCAAAATCTAATGTATTTGTATGGCCAAAAATTGCACAAAAATAAACAAATGCAGTGAAAGCAGCGTAATGTCAGTCCATGCACTGTATTTATGGTAACTTTGTCCTTTTTGGCAAGTAATATTACACCATATTTTTGACACGATTAATGTGCATCCACTTTGATATGATATCAAAATTATTTTTTTTTGCTGTGTAGCATTTATCGCTGTTGGTTTTTCATGAAACGTTGACATACCGTCCCAAACGCTTTGAGTTGGATTTAGAGTAAATTTAACAGTAACATGTGATGTAATTCATGGTATATAAAATATTGGAAGGATCCCACCAACTGCCTTCCGTGTTCAACAAATCCCAAATTTTCATTTGAAGTTTTTCGGCTGCAAGCTTGTGGCACTTGAAACACTTTAATGAAGCCTTTTCTGAGTGAATGTTCCGTATGATCAGTGTGCAGAATGGAAATGTTGTAGAGTAGACGTTAGAGACCTCGATCACATGTGATGTATTGTTCGGTGGTGACGGTGTGATGAGTTGGTATGTTTTTTGTCGCGAGTATGTTCTTAAAATCTATATAGGGGAAATGGATGTAATGTTGGCCTAAATGCCCTTAATTTGGGCCCATACATAAATTCAATAATGGACTAAATTTTCAATAGCGACCAAAAATATCTATTACTACCGTCCCAATGACGCGTTCATCTAGATAAAATTGAAAAATAGCAGATTTTTTGCGATGAGCCCAATCTAAGATCCATAGGCCAATATAAGAGCCATTTCCCTTATATTAAAATGAATTTCTGTCGGTCTGTCTGACCCTTATAGACTCGGAAAATACCGAAGCGATTGGCGTTAAAATGTGTCTGCAGGGGTTTTTGGGGCAGGGAAAGGTTCTTAGGATGGTTCGAGAACCCAGAACAGAAATTTCTGCATAACTCGAAAACTAATCAAGCAAATTGAACCAAACTTGGCATGTGGAGGTCATAGGGGGTAGCCCCTTAGATAAGAGTGGCAGGGGCTGCGCACAATATAACATGCTGTATTTTTTAATTGGCGCATAAACTCAAGCTAATATTGAATCCCGAGCCAGGCAGGACACACTCAGCTGGTATATATAAAAACGAATTTCTGTCTGTCTGTCTAACCCTTATAGACTCGGAAACTATTGAACCGATCAAGGGCTTTTTGGGGCCGTGAAAGGGTTTTATTATGGTTCGTGACCCTTTCCCTCTCTACAGATGGGGGGGGGGAAGTGGTCTCACAAACAAAAGAAACAGAAAAATATGGTATGCTTTTTTTAATCGGCGCATAAACTCAAGCTAATATTGAATCCCGAGCAAGGCCGGGCACACTCAGCTAGTGATAAATAAAACAAACTTGTTCGATCATGCCGTGTTTGGGCTAGGCTCTTTACCCCTCCCCTCCCCCTCAGCCGCAAAACTTTTTTTTAGATTTCATGTATCTATAAAAAACCGAATTTATCCACCTATGGTGTGATCAGACCCTTCTTACTTATTCAAGTTTATTTATTTTATTGTCATTATCAGTGACCAAACCCCCCACCCCCGTGTCATCCAGTGACGCTACGCCACTGCCTGGGGGTACCCGGAATATATCCGGGTGTAGTCTATTTGGTGAGGCTACCAATCACCTTATCATCGTATTTTAATGTGATTTAATGGGTTTTAATTCAATTCATATTCAAGCAACTTCCCCGAGGTACCCGGAACATGTCCAAGTGTGTCCAATGTGGTCTGGAACACTTAACACGACTTGCATTGATCTTATTTTTGAATTCTGTAGTAATGATGGTTTTGATACGTTTTCCGTTAAATCCAGCGTGAAGGCCCATATTCATCGGATCTTATTCCGGCCATATCTCCGGAACCGGTTCACCGATTTCAAAACCGTTCAATAGCGTTCAATGGGACCCCAAGACCTATCATTTGGCGCCGAGTTTGTCCAAATCGGTTAAGCGGTTGCTGAGAAACGTGAGCGCATTCATTTCGTTACATACACACACATACACACATACACACATACACATACACACACACAGACATGTTCCGATCTCGTCGAGCTGAGTCGAATGGTATAGGACACTCGGCCCTCCGGGCCTCGGATCGATAGTCGGTTTTTCAAGTGATATCCATACCCTTCTTTGTAAGAAGGGTAAAAAGTTAAAACTTTTGGTTTAACTAGCTTTTGTCAGTTTTTTAATGTTTATCTTCCACATTTGTTTGAGTTTCAGATTGAAGTTAAATTCATTATTTCAGTTTACTCGAAAAAAAGCAACAATAATTTTTTTTCATGATATTTAGAGACCAGGAAAATCCTTATGATTCATGGTTTTGTTGAAGAACAGAGAAATATTATTCAGATTTTAAATTTTTTAAATATTGTGTTTTTTTTTCTTAAATCGTGTTTATTGATTCCAAGCACTTGTTTGTTTTTGTTAGTTTCATTACATATATACATCGATTGTCATCTGCTATTTACATTACATCCAATAATAAATTATTTGTAGCTTTGGATTTTTTTCTCTTCCATGAAATTTCAATGACTTTAAAACATTCCCAAGATTCTAACATATTGAAATATTTTCAAAGTTCTTATAAAGAGCTTGTTTCTCAACAGTCTGGCACTTCAAAGATCGGCAACGTTGGCTAGAATTCTGAAGAAAGTTTTTAGCTCGAGAGATAATTTCAATAGGTTCTAAATAAATATTAGGGAATTTTAAGGGGAACCCTTGCAACATTCTAAGAAGAATATTAACAAAGTTCTGAGGAAACTTTCAGTTGTGTTCTAAGGAAAGTTTCAAGAAAATTATTTGCAAACTTCAATAGTAGGTCAGAGGTGAACTTCTAAAGGTTACTGAAAAAATGCTTATAGGTAAATCTGAAGAAATTACCAAAGGAACTGTAATGAATATATTAAAAGTGTTTTCAAGGACGTAGCCAGGTTTCGAGCTAGGGAGGAGGCAAAAAATACTATAGAAAATTTGGCCGAATGCCATTTCACCGAACGCCATTTCACCGAAAGTCTATGTGTTGCTGAGTTTAGGAATAGGCCAATAGGCTAGTCAAGTAGTGAGCCAATTTAAAATCGTTAGTTGCCACCAGTTGGTATTACCAAGCCAAAAGCGGCGGGTTCGATTCCCGGTCCGGTCGAGGGAATCTTTTCGGGTTGGAAACATTCTCGACTTCCCTGGGCATAGAGTATCATTGTGCTTGCCACACAATATACAAATTCATGCATTGGTTTTAGCATTGGGCGATCTTGAGGCAAAAATCGGTCTTAGTGATTTCATCAATCATTTTGAATCGATTCACTTTAGAAAATTGCGCAAAAATGTTTCAAATACAACGGATCATAAGAAAGTTGGTGCAGATTAACGCCAAGTTCAGTCTAAAGTAAATAAGTTAATAAGCTATCTTGTTATGACATTTCACTCGTAATAGTCATTTAGTGTGATGATTGATATAATTTAGAAATAAATTGTGTAGTACGTACGCAGTAAAAGTTGTGAGTGTAACATACATACATGATCGTGCACAGATAGGATCCAACTTTTAGGTTGTGTGATAAAAGGAAATATTGAAACGAGAACGATTATTTGACCGTCCTGCCATGGCGGAGGTATGAGAACTATACACTTTTATTTATTGTAACATAACAAGGCAACTACAAAAGCAATGACAATGATATGGGGACAATTGGTGACATCTATGTGTAGGTACAGTAGCTACTTTATGTTAAGAGTAGAGGCAGTACTAGTCGCCTGCACGAACAATACATGATGAGAACATAGTAAATTACATGTGGAAGCTTTTGCTCAGGATACTTGATTAGGTGAGTGATTTAACAGGTTATAATATTCGTTGTATTGGTATGAACGATTTAAAGAACGAAAGATTGACATATGAAACAAAACGAGTAGATTGTCGGAGTGTAAAAGCAGGTCACACTGGCTGTTTGCAGAATCCATGTTCAAGGCAAATGATGTGCAAAGGTGAAGACAAAACAAAGTCAATATTAAATTGCAAATGTAAATGCAATATTTTTTTTTAATCGAAAAAAAAATCGAATGAAAAGGATCGATTGAATTGATTTTTTTTTTGTGTTTGAGATCGATTCAAAAAATCGATAAATCGAACCAAAAGAATCGATGTTTTGTGTTTCGATCCAAGATCGCCCATTCCATCGAAAGGTCTCAATTAATAACTGAGGAAGTGCATTTAGAACACTAACTTGAGAGCACGCAATAAGCCTTTATGCACTAAGCAATAAACTTGAAATGCGAATAAGAAGATAAAACAGCAAAAGGGTTTATCTTCCATTTAATTCCACTTAATTAATTTTGGTATCCATGACAGATACGTATTTCGACTACAATGTGCAGTCTTCATCAGTGTCATTCCCACTAAAGAACTTATCAAAATCTAACCCCCTTAAGTACTCATCCCCTAGGTAAAAAAGTCAAGATCATAGGTATAAAAATGAAACTACAATGTGTTGAATCGGAACCTACCTAACTAATAAAAACCAAAGATTTAAGTAAGCTAAAGGAGAAAAATCTATACAAATCTCTAATAAGGAAAATTAGAGATTTGTATAGATTTTTCTCCTTTAGCTTACTTAAATCTTTGGTTTTTATTAGTTAGGTAGGTTCCGATTCAACACATTGTAGTTTCATTTTTATACCTATGATCTTGACTTTTTTACCTAGGGGATGAGTACTTAAGGGGGTTAGATTTTGATAAGTTCTTTAGTGGGAATGACACTGATGAAGACTGCACATTGTAGTCGAAATACGTATCTGTCATGGATACCAAAATTAATTAAGTGGAATTAAATGGAAGATAAACCCTTTTGCTGTTTTATTTAGCATTCCGCTAACAACCCAATTTCATTACTTCAGAATAAGAAGATGTTTTATCATATGGCTTTGCTTAATTGTTGGAGTTACAAAATATTGTAAAATTGTCAATATGCTAATCGTTCAGAGTTGATTATATTTTTTTTTTCCTTTGGTTTGTTTTTCCGTCGATCTTGTTTTCCGTGCTGAGCACCAATGCTACCGACGTGCCAGGAAGGCAGCTCCCACACCTGGACCCTACCTATCGACCCATCAACTCATGAACCGGGGACCAACGGCTTTACTTCCCATCCGAAGGAAGGCGTGATCAGAGATGTTATGCCTCAGAACATCCCGGCGGCGCCGACTGGGATTGAACCCAGGCCTGCTGGGGTGAGAGGTAATCACGCTTACCACTACACCACCGGCGCCGTTAGAGTTGATTATATGGACATCATTAAAAGACAACAACCTTTTATAAGTCTTGGTTTTAAAAATATATGTTCGAAAACCCATTACATCGCCTGCAAGGTCAACTTCTAACATTCTCTGCGATGTACATGAACAGAGGATGATAGGAAATGGAACTAACATTCATTGTAATAAATTTTTGGTTTGCGTGTAGGAATTCAAGTGGTAGGGTAGAGCGCTACTTCGTCGTAATCGCCCATTTCCGTTGTATCGAGCAGAAAACATAAGTATAATCAATTATTTGACTATGCCCAAATTAGTAATACGTTTGTACAGATGCGTTAGTTCACAAGCTACAACACAAAGCCTTGGGTGAATACTTACACTCATTGTTCTCAAAACAAAAGAAACGCTCCTAACAGACTCGCTTTTTCTACCTTCATCCGTAGGCTGAAGAATAACCAATGGCGTTTCAATGCGTTTGGACGGAATTGAAACTCGTAGGACGAATTTGGAATCAAGAAGCGGTGTTAGATTTTTAACAATATCTCATCAATGTGTGGCTCTTTGTCAAATTCAACGGCACTTATGGAAAGGGAAGATAGAGCGTTTTGTGCTTAGTAAGACGGAAATTAGATCAAAAACCCTACCACAATTTTTGAAATTCATCAAGAAATGGCTAAGCTATGTCATTGATAACTTGCCGTTACGCGTTTTTCGGATGCTTCGTAATCCGAGTAAAGTTTTTAACTCACCGTATTCGGAGCGTTAATTACCAGTGGCCGTTTTCCACTGTCTTCCCCTAGTTCAAATATTCACGACGCACAGCAAATCGATGAAAACTACTGTGGTTACTGACATTATTTCGAACAGATGCAAACTGTCCACATGGTTTGTGGACAGCCCCCTCGCAGGGCGGAACTCTTAGGAAAATATGAGTCAGCAATTACTACAGCTGCCGGAAAGGCAAGCAATAACTTTCTCCGCTCCCAAAACTTCAGTTTTCTAGAACAAAAATCATAAAATTTAGAACGCAACCGACCCGGCTCAAATGGTTATTGTGGACCCAGCAACCAAAAAGTTTTTATTTATTTTACCGCCAGCCTTCACAGCCACCCGAACCAGGCACCAATCACCACCACGTTTTGCCCTTTGTCGAAAGTACACGAAAATTACCACCATGTGACGACGAAGACTAACACGACGCGATTCGGAAGGTTTCGGTTCGCCAAAATCACCCCTCTCCCATGCGGAGGCCCGGAAAAGTTTTCTCCGCCCGCAGAAGCGCCCGGACTAGGCACGAAATCCGTATCGTTCAAATTGGGTAAGACAAGCACCCACTACCATTCCCAATCCCCCCCCCCCCCCAGCTCATTCCAACGCAGACCTTGAAGTGCGGCAAAATCCTCAAGTGCGGCTAAAAAGTTTGGATTTGATCGCGACAGCCGCTCTCGTCCCGGAGCCGCTCGGCGGATTATTGCCCCTTGGGTATCGGATTCGAGGGAAAAGGGACTTTTTGTACAATCCTTACTGCCATAGTCATTCGCTTTAACTTCCTCTCGGAGAACGAAATCAAATCGGGCTCGATGCAATTTTTCAATTAGGAAAGTTTTTCCACCGAGACTTTGGATTGTGTTCCGACACCGACCGGGGTGTTCGGGTTTCTTCCGACGACAGGGAGGGCAATTGTTAGTAGGCGAAAGTCGTAAAATTCCTTTCTGCCACTCTGACGGCTGGGCTGGTGTAAGTGATTTTGACGGATTTGAGTCGTAGTTCTTTTTCTCAATTTTTATGGACTTCGGCCACATGGGGGCATTCCAATATTCTGACTGGTCAAAATAATTTTAAAAATATTATTTATTTTCAAATGTATAGATAGGGGAAATGGCTCTAATGTTGGCCTATGGATCTAAGATTGGGCCCATCGCTAATAATCTGCTATTTTTTTTTTTCCTTTGGTTTGTTTTTTCCGTCGATCTTGTTTTCCGTGCTGAGCACCAATGCTACCGACGTGCCAGGAAGGCAGCTCCCACACCTGGACCCTACCTATCGACCCATCAACTCATGAACCGGGGACCAACGGCTTTACTTCCCCGAAGGAAGGCGTGATCAGAGATGTTATGCCTCAGAACATCCCGGCGGCGCCGACTGGGATTGAACCCAGGCCTGCTGGGGTGAGAGGTAATCACGCTTACCACTACACCACCGGCCCCGCTATAATCTGCTATTTATCAATTTTATCTTGATGAACGCGTCATTGAGACGGTACTTTTGATTTTTTTACGGCTACCTGTTGTTTGTTATTTCCACAAAAGGGGTGATTCCAATATGACGCACTAGGGTGCTTCATTCTGAAAAAAGTGATGAATTTCTGATGGGCCACCCTCCAGTTCGATTCATAGCCCCAAAATATGAACCTGTGCAAAAATTGGTAAAGATTGATGAAGGTTTAGAGGTCGCGCCAATGATTTGAAATTTGTATGGGAATTACTATGGAAGAATTTAAAAAATCGCTTATATCGCTATAACTTTGCTTCTACTTGTCCAAATGTCGAAAAAATTTAGTATGTTATTGCTATGGCAATAAACAAAAAGCCTACAGTTGCTACGCTCAGTTTTGCAGCGTATCAAGAATTATAAAAATGTGAAAAAATGGCAAAATAGGGTAAATTGACAGATGAATATGTACAAGGCAACAACGCCAATTTCATCGCAACAACAACAGGCTTGTTGATCATTGTCATGACAACCACATATTTTTTTTTTTCAACGTTTGGACAACTACAACCAAAGTTAGAGCAATGTAAACGAAAATCAATAATTTCCCATACTAATTCACCAAAATCTCCATACAAAATCCAAATCATTGGCGCGACCTCTAAACCTTCATCAATCTTTACCATTTTTTGCACAGGTTCATATTTTGGGGCTATGAATCGAACTGGAGGGTGGCCTATCAAAAATTCATCACTTTTTTCAAAATGAAACACCCTAATGACGCACAGTTTTGAGGGAGGGGGTGGTCATGTGACGAACGGGAAAATGTGTGATCGGAGAGTGGCAAATATCGAAAAACTTGTGGATGTCATATTTGAATCGCCCTAACCCGAGCAGGAGAAAATAACCAATGCATACCTAATTCTGACCTGATACCAAAATTGGTGTTGCCTAGCATGACATAAGAGGTAAAATACCAAAGAATAATACCAATAAATTGTATGCAAAATTCTTTGTTAATATAAAAAATTGATATTTGGATACCAAAATGATACCTGTGTGGTATTATTTTGGTAATGCATTTGCATGATTTGGTATCAAAATGGTATTGTGGGAACATTTTTTTTCGGTATCTAGCTCTTATGTCAGGCTCATCCATTCCAATTTAAGGTATCGAGATATTCGTTCCTGCTCGGGAAGGAGAGTAACGATTCTACACCCAACCGAAGGATGTAAGATTTGCCTACAATTCAGAAAGATTCATCATCGATAGATTTCATTGTTCATTAATTTATTTGATGAGGTTCAGTCGAATTAACTTTAAAGAGCCAAGAATTCTTGTGCACTTACAAAACTTCTTAAAAATACAGTCAAAAGGTAAAAGACAACAAACACTTTATCTTCCGCTATCCGTTAAAACTTCTCTATCACAACGGGAGACCCTTCCAGTGGTTTCATTGTATGGCAGTTTAGCCAATGAGGGCATAGCGTTTCCATTGCAGCAATGGACGCAAAACGTGGTCATCAATCTCACAATCATCACGAAACAGTTGCTACCGAGTAAACAGCCGATCGCGTGACACACATCGAGAGTGGCCTGCTTCTGTCAACAGCCGAGTGAACACTCATCATCGTAGGATGTTAGTGGAGAACACATGAACCGAGGATGCGATATACTGAGCTGCGCTCCAAAGCATTAAAATTGGGAAAGAATAAAGGTGCCGTGTATTAGTGAGTGAAATGAATCATGTGGAAATAATAGAAAAAAGATTGCCGTGACTGGACTCGAACCACGAACGTTGCGAATTTCAGACCTGTGTTTTCTGCACTGCTCTTTTCATGCTTCGGAAAATGGAATGGCTAAAAGCGAATAAGTGCTCAATAAGAGATAAAAAATCAAAACATCGTTAGTATGGTCAACTTATACGATTCGCTGCGGAGGATGATAGGAAATGCAACTAACATTCAATGTCTTACATTTTTGATTTGCATGTATGCCCGAGCAGGAGAAAACAACCAATGAATACCTTATTTTGACCTGATATCGAAATTTGGTGTTGATCAACATGATATAAGAGGAAAACTACTAAAGAATACTACCAAAAAATTACATACAAAATAATTTGTAAATAACAAAAATTTATATTTGTAATTTATTATTGGAATGGTATTATGGGAACATTTTTAAGGTATTATTTTTTGGTATTTTACCTCTTATGTCAGGCTCATCCGTACCAATTTAAGATCGAGATATTCGTTCCTCCTTGGGTACCCAAAGTAGGAGAAAATATTTTTTTCATATCTAATTTTGGTATTACAATAGCATAACTGGCAACCTTAATAAGAGGAAAAATACCAAAAATTATACCACAAAAATGTGACGTGTAGGAACAGGAAATCCATGTCTGACACCATTTTGAAATCCTAAATGGCGGCATCCGGTTCATGAAAAATTGGAAAATACTTACAATAACCCACAATATGGGTATTTTTGGAATCAGGGTGACATGTAGGAACTGGAAATCAATGTCTGACGCCATTTTTAAATCCAAGATGGCGGCGTCCCGTTACAGAAAACCTGGAAAATCATGTCAAATGCCCCACAATATGGGTATTCTTGGAATCAGAGTTACGTGTACGAACTGGAAATCTATGTTTGACGCCATTTTGAAACTCAAGATGGTGGCATCCGGTTCATGAAAAACTGAAAAATACTGTCAATACCCCACAATATGTTTTTTTTTTGTAGGAATCAGGGTGACGTGTGGGAACTGGAAATCTATGTGCCTCGTGTATTTTTCATAAGTGCAACCTAGAATTCCTTTGTGATTGATGACAATTTGCTCAAAGCGAATAATATTATATGCATATCTTGTAACAGAATTAAATGCAAGTTGTAATTTTCGTAAATTATTGTACTAAGTAGATGTGTATAGGGCATCAACTTAATTAAAAAACGGAACTGGGAGCATTTTTAGCAAATTGCAAACGAATATGTTTAGGAGTAAATTATTTTTACAGCACTAGTGAATGCATACAAAAAACACCTTTTTAAAACCTAATTTGTGTTAATATGTGCCGTCCAGTTCAAGTATGAGTGTGATATAATAATAATGTATACATTAAGTAATAAATGAACAATTTATAAAAATAATAATAACAATAGTAAGATAATGATGAATGTGATATACTTCTTCAAGTCATTAAAAAAAAATGATGTTGGTGAGCGACATTCTACATGCAGCCATTTTTAAGGTAATTTGAATGTTATGTCGACAAATTTGTTTTTATTTTTAAAGTATCCCTTTTTCATACGTTTGTCGTGATTCTTCATCCACGCCATCTTTGATTTCAAAATAGTGTCAGCTATTGATTTTCGGTCCCTGAACGTCAGACATTGATTAGAAACTGGAATGTCATGGCACCACGGTTCCAGAAAATCCCATATTGTGGGGTATTTGACAGTGTTTTCCAGTTTTTTTTCTCAAGAAGTCGCCATCTTGGATTTCAAAATGGCGTCAAACATCGATTACGGTTCCTACACATCACCATGATTACAAAAATACCCATACTGTGGGGTATTTGACAATATTTTCAAAAACCTCTTTTTACGAAGTAAATCTGAGGTTTTTTTTTACGCACTAATTCGATTTACGAACCCCCGGTTTGGTTCGTAAATGAAGGTTCCAGTTTATTTTGTTATTTTGGTATTTATATGATATTCTACAACACATTTTGATAACTCAATAGCAAAACAAGGTTTTATATCACAAGCATGCCAAAATAAGATATCATACCCCTTTAAAATATTCATATGTTAGTTATCGGTTCCTGCTCGGGTACCCGTCATTTCAGATCATTGATATGAGAAGCGTTTCTTTTAACGACTTTCTCAGTCCTTAATTAGTCTAACGACTTATTTTTATCTGCTCTCTTTCGGCCATGCAGTTTAGCTTTTTTTCTCATTCCCAGCCGATACCACCACCAGATGTGAGAAACAATTTTTGCCAGCTATTTTCGAAAAGCACCCCGTTGTGCGGTGTATGATTACTCTTTGGAAACTTGTGCCGTTGAGTAGTTTGAAATATTCAACTTGATTCGTAATTTTCAGTTTAAGGCAGGCAGAAGTTTATAGGCGATTAAGTGTAAGTGTTTTTTGAAACTTTCATCGCCTGCCAAGGCAGCTATCAAATGTTTAGCAGGTTTCATGGAATTAGTTTTGGTAATCCTTCCCATTGGTGGGTTCACAATGGAGCGTGGAGACTCGTGTCCCCCATATTCCAATTAAAAAAAAAAAACCACCATAATATATGCATTGAACGATGACTGATTTCGATTAAGTGACATTTGCTTTTGATCTACTAGAAAAGTGATTCTCCAGTTCACAATACATTCAGTTTAACCGAAATTATGAAAGAATAGATTTCGATCACTTGAGCAGCTCCCCGAGCAGACGAGAATATCAAATCAATAGGAAGCTGTACTATTTAGCTTCTCATTCCAAAGGGCCTGGGTTCAATCCCAGTCGGCGCCATCGGGATTTTGTAACGGGTTGGGTTGAGCTATATTTCGTGTCTGTTATGACTAAAATTTATGTCAAAATTGACGCTCGTTATGTCACTCTCAAAGCACCTAAATTTACATAAACTTTTCTAAGTGTGTGGGTATCTAGCCGTTCTACTCAGACTTCGACCGTGTTCACTTCAGCGCAGTTGACCTATTAATCATCCAATTGGTGAGATCGGTATCCATTCATGACCATTCGGAAAAGTATTTCCGTTGGCATGAACTCTACACAGATAAAAATACTGAATTTTAATTGTGATGTAAACATTCATTCACGTAGACTTGTATTTTATTTCACGCAATCGAGCAACTTGCAAACAATGTTGTTTACAAAGATGGGCTTTTGTATACAATATTTGCTACATTTCATGAAATGTGTCAGAACTTTACATGATGTATAATGTAAACGGATATGATATGTGACGCTCCATTTATGTGCATCATATTGAACAGAAATTTACACTACTATATCGAACTGTGTACCTACCGATTTGTCAGTTAGAATCCCTCATCTGATATTCTATTTAGAGTGGATCCAGAGACTAGGAACGTATTGCTCAAGTGAACTTAGTATGGCAATGGGCTTCTGTAGGTTTCTTTTTATTTATTTATATTTTTAAATGTACATTAGTAACCTTGTTACAATTTTCTGTGGCATAAAATCTCTGATCACGGCTTCCTTCCCTACATATCGACCCATCAAATCATGGACCGGGGACCAACGGCTTCCCTAGGCGTTATCAGAGATGTTATGCCTCAGAACATCCCGACGGCACCGACTGGGATTGAACCCAGGCCTGGCTGGGGTGAGAGGAAATCACGCTTACCACTACACCACCGGCGCCGTTATTGTTTTATTGTTGTTTTTCATCAACAGGCTGGATGATGTTAACCTTATCAACTATATTGAATAAAAATACATGGTCGTATCATAAAAAAAATTAAAAAAACATACATTTTATAGTCCGTCCGTTAAGAAAACTTTCGACAAGCGCATCACGGGAGAGATGAAAGTTGAAACAGATACAACTCTGTTGAATATTCTCTGCAGTCCGCAAATCGCACCGTATGCTCCATAATTTGTGCGACGTAGAGGCAGTCTTAGCATAAGGTTGTTACCAAGCGGTCGGGGTTGAACATTCAGGTCAATTTGCCTCAGGATAGCCTCGCAATCTGTCCTTCCTTGAATGATATCGGCCACGGTCAGGGCTCTGCTTGTGTATCTTCTAGTCCGGAGAAGTTCAAGGTCGATAAATTGACAACGGCTTTCGTACCTGGGTAATCTACGTAGCGCAAAACGAAGAAAGCGACGTTGAACAGATTCAATTCTCTCGGCACCGTTGTTGTAGTTTGGGTTCCAAACCGCTGAACATCACTCAAGCGTCGATCGAACAAGCGAACAAATAGAGAGATTTTAGACAGTAGATATCGGTGAAGTTTTTAGCTATCCTAAAAATGAACCCTAAAATTCTTGACGCCTTATCGACAACATAAGCAATGTGTTGCTTGAATGATAGCTGCGAACCCAAGAGCACACCCAAGTCTTTCACCTAATTCACGCGTTCGATTGTCGAGCCAAGCAGGTCATAGATAAATATAATCGGTTGTTGTTTTCGTGAGAACGTAATAGCTAAGCATTCTGCTGGGTTCACTACCATTGGGTTTACTGCGGCCGCTCTACGGCCACCAATATACTGTGTCACACATCGTATATAACCGAAAGCATGTCGGATCGGGTTCAAACGGACGTTATTTATTCAGACCTATTCCCTTTGAAGTGGAATTAACAAACTAGCAATATGAATCTCCAAAAATACAGATGGAACTCCATCAGGTTCAGGATTGAAGGATGATTTCAGCAGAGTCGCGGCGTTAGAAATCATCTCAGCATTAACATCAATTGCACCCAGTGTTTGATAATTTACTGGAACGTTCCTGGCAGCCAGGTTAATATGGTTGTCAGTTGGTATCTCATTAGTGAATACACTGGCAAACTTGTCGGAAAAAGGCGGCATATATCCTGAACGGTGGCAGCAACTTCTCCGTTGAATTCCATAGACGATGGGAGGCCGGATTCCCTGCGTTGCTCGTTTCACGTAGTTCCAAAAGGATTTCGGGTGTAGCTTAAGTTTGCGCTGGATGCCTCGTTGGAAACTTGAAAAGCGTTCACGACTGACTCGCTGGTACATGTGGTTCAGCCTCACATAATGTAGAAAGGGTGCGATACTTCGCAAATCTTCTCAATTCTGATGTTTGCGCTGCAGCCTCAACGTCATCTGCATCAAGGATGTTCTCTCATACCTTGCTAGACAATACATCTATGATGCTACGGGGGTCTGCTTTACGGAAGTCATAAGAAAACTTAGCAGGATAATCGTCGAAATCTCGCAAGAGTTTGTCCTCAACAGTGACAATTAGAGGAGGGTGATGTGGAACTAGCTTAGGAGCCGAGGAAATTAATGGAGCCCTGTCCTGTGTGGTCACGAAGCAGAGGTCCAAGCTACGATCATTTTCGTTAACTCCATGGTTAATTTGAGAAAGCGTTGCTGCGCTGTAGTTGTCGAGAAGACTAATAGCTCCTGAGTGAAATGTAGAGCTGGAATAGACTCCACAAAACGCCTGGCAGATTGAAGTCACCCAAAATAAATATCTCATCAACTGGAGTGGCACTTTCGATAACTGTGAAAACTGATCGACAGTGAGTATCGATGAGTTCATTGTCCCGGACTCGATCAGGTGGAATGTACAGAGCTGAAGTGTTACTTGAGATCTCATCTAGGAAAAAAAAAACTGATTCAGGATGCATTCACTTTGTTGTATAATTCGAACGAAATCAAGAATATGGGTGAATATATCACGATATATATGCCATCTTTCCCGAAAGAAAAGAGGAAAAAGAAAAATTAAAGTTATGTAAACTATAACTATAACTAGACGTTTAATATATAGGGTTTTATCCATGATATTGGGAGTTTAATGTGCTACAACGTTTAACGTTTCATTAAAAACCTTTGCTTTTTTTAAAAGATTTTTAATTAAGCACTGGTAAATATTAAATTAAGTTAACTTAAATAAGTTTTAGTTGAAAGCCACTTGTCTGTCATAATTATGTGATATAAAGATTTGTGATGATTTTTAAAGTTGTCATGTCATGACTAACATTAGTAAGTTTCCAAAAATTGGGTGAACATGTTTGAAGCCCAGTTATTAAACATAAAGAAACTGATTTCCTAATTTCAAAAATTTAGTCTTAATTTAAAGATTTATTCAATAACCACCCAATTTAAAAAAAAAACAATGAGACAAAAATTGTTCATTTCGGAGTTAAATTTCTAAACCATATTATTGAATGGAGTAGCAAAAATAATATCGTAGTACTACGTGTTTATTTTTGCTGTCAAGATTTTTTCTCGTGATTCCCCGTTCTGAAGTGCTTTTAATGAAGAACAATCCCCAGTTTAGTTTTCGTGAAGTGGATTTTAGTCTGAAATGTTAGTTTCTGCTAAATTGGAACGCCTTTGGATACGGTTGTTTGTTCTCTGTTTTGTGGTGCGTTCGCGTTCATAGTTTTCGGCTGCATTTGCCGGATTAGCGCTGGCGCTCTGCCTCCCGGACGTTTATACGTGTGTGATTGGTAGTTTTCTCGCTTTCCGGGAAGTTTTAGAATAGAGAAAGAAAACGTGATTCAACATGTTTGCAAGCATCAGAAGAAATGTCGCAATCTGCGTTATTTCATTTTCTCCCGGACCAGAAATTAGTGGCATCGCGAGTGATAATTTTTATTTTCAGTTTATTTACGCGCTGCAAGGTGCGTGAAAGAGTTCGGCACAATCGGTGTTGATGTTGGCTCGCTGCTTGAAACTTTTTTTGTGTGTTCGAAAGAAATTGATCGAAAGTGTACCAAAAGTGCTTCTGAACGTGTTTCGCAATTGGGAGTGGTGAAGTTCGTAAATTCGCGGTTTATGTTCAGTGAAAATTCCGTACCACAAAATTGCTCAACGAGTTCCCTTTTTTTGCCGTTTGACGACGACGGACATGCGAGAGAAAAATAAGCATCGGGAATGTGCTCCCGGCTGTATTGATTTGGTGAGTTCGTTCCAGTTGAAGATTGTTCTTATAGGGGAAATGCAGGTAATGTCGGCCTAAGTGTCCCTAATTTGGGCCCATACATAAATTCAGCAATCGACTAAATTTTCAATAGCAACCAAAAATATGCATTAGTAACGTCCCAATAACGCGTTCATCTAGATAAAATTAATAAATAGCAGATTTTTAGCGATGGGCCCAATCTTAGATCCATAGGCCAACATTAGAGACATTTCCCCTACATATCTCGATTGCATTTTCGAGGGGACGTCCTTGAGATTTAGGCGTTGTTGCTTTTGCGGGCAGACGAGTTGGTCGCCGGTAAGGTCCAGTAAGTGCTACCAGCAGATGAATCAAGAGGTATTCGAAACAAAATTGGTAAGAAATGTCCATTCAAATCGTTTTATTACAGTTAAACAAACATAGTTGTACTTTTCTTTATTAAGTTTTAAATCTGTATTTAAGGAGTGTAAATTGTCCAAAAAAATACATTTATTGCTCTATGTCGCTGGTTCATAGTGTTCTTTGACTATTACTAAATCAGTAATATCAATATTGTGTTCGAAGTTGCCTGAAAAAAGATTATTAGATTGAGTGGTATACTACAAAATAAACAGGGAAATAGCTGTGCATTGTGTTGTTGCTGAATTGACCGTTGAATGCTGCTGTTGTTGTTGCTGTATGGTTTGGTTTTAAAAAATAAAGTATATTTGAGTTTTTTTGCATTGAGTTTGAATTAGTTCTAATAGTGCACACTATTTGGTTCTTTTTATTTAGTGCGGATGAAACTCATGTTGGGTAGTTTATTGTTGAATCGGCAGATTTAGTGAAAATTTAGTGAACAGGCGTCGTACACAATCTAGCCGTTGGTTCGCGCTTTGGTGTATTGGTGCTGAAGTAGCTCTATTAGTAGCACACAGGGTGGTTAGATCGTCAGATTTGGTGAAAATTTAGTGAACGGGCGTCGTGCACAATCTAGCTAGTTGGTTCGAGCTTGGTGTATGGGTGCTGAAGTAGCTCGATTAGTAGCTCACGCTGTGGCTCTGTTGAACCGACAAATAAATGAAATGCATGTTGTTGAAGCTCCCACAGAATAAATAGATTTGGTAACAATCAGAGTGAACGGGCGTCGTACACAATCAAGCCGTTGGTTCGAGCTTGGTGTATTGGTGCTGAAGTAGCCTGCTGGTAGTAACACTTTGCGTGGTTCTGTCGATTTCTAGCAAGGGCGAAATTCACTGCGTGCAACATTGTACGCAAATTTGAGTAGTCCTGGTTTGGATAGGCAGATTTGGCCGAAATTAGAGCAAATGAGCGTCAGGTAAACTCAAACCTACTAAACTCTTTGGAAAATATCTAAAATTCAATCTATCTATAGTAATCTATCAACGGAAGCAAAAGTAACTTTCAAATAAAGTTGTGTTGCCACATACAGTCAATAATGTTTTTTCGAGTACTTTAGTACAATATTGGGGATTTTCTGGCTTGTTATCTGTCAATAAATATTTTGTACAGGTGTGCGTAGTAACTTTTGTTTTTTGTAGGTACTTGTTTATCTTTTGTGTGGATGTATTTTTGACTTGCTCTAACTGATTTTGTTTTTTGTTTGTTGTTTTAAACTGGTCATCATGGAAAGCGAATGTGCAATTTGTGTGGAATGTAATAAAATTGAAAAGGATGCCAGTAAAATAATAACCTGTATGTATTGTTTTTCTGAAGCACATTATAAGTGCCGCAATATTACCGGGAATGCTGTGCGACGCATTAAAGAGAGGATGTACTTTTGCTCTCACAACCGTTCTAGCATTTATCAACGGATCATTGAGATGCAGAACCACAAATCATCAATCGTTGAATCGCTTGCCGTTGAGCTAAAGGGAGCAGTGGCTAGTGCTGTGTCCCAGGAAATTCAAAATTTTAGATGTGAGGTGAAACAGATTACGACTGCAATAGAAAAGTCGCAAGACTTTCTATCGTCTAAATTTGATGGCATCGTGACCGATTTTCATGAGTTGAAGAGAGAGAATGAATGTTTAAAGCAAAATATCGACAAATTGAAGGATACTCAACAAATTTTGTCGAAAACGGTACATAAGCTGGAACACCAAGTAGATAAAAGTAACCGTGATAAAAATTGCAATAATGCGGTAATTCTCGGTGTCCCATTTATCCCTGGTGAAAATACTAAAGAAATTGTTCAAAAAGTTATTGCTTGTTTTGGCGTAACTGTAAATTCTGATGAGATAGTTTCTGCCGCTAGGTTAAATGCTAAAAATAAACCAATACATTCACTGGTACCTATTCGTGTTGTCTTTAAAAACGAAAATATCAAGGAGATTGTTTTCTCTAAAAAAAGTGGAATCGGTAAGCTACTCTCATCCTCAATCGATCCAAGTTATATGATCAACGCTAAACCAACAACCGTCACAATGCGCGATGAATTGACCCCACTATCCATGGAGCTTTTAACTGAAATGAGAGGGTATCAGGAGAAGTTGCAACTAAAATATGTTTGGTGCAGTAGAGGGGGAAATGTACTAGTAAAGAAAAATGAGAATTCTAAGCCTGAGATTATAAAAACTAGGGATGATATAATTGAATTGGTAAGCCGTTATAGCGGAAAATCTCCGTCAAAAGAAACTCCTTCTCCCAAGAGGAAACGTAACGATAATAACTCCAATAAGTAATCTTTTATAAATGTATGTGTTTTATGATTTTCTTTGTCAATTTGTAAACTAAATAAAATAAAATGGCTAATGGAATAAATTATTACCATGATTGTATTGATGAGTTTAATTTAAATTATCCTGAAAGTAGTGATCATTTTCTTCGTATCGCACAATGGAATGTAAGAGGAATAAATAACATGTCTAAGTTTGATAACATTCTTTTGTTCTTAGATAATATAAAAATACCTATTGATGTGTTTGTTGTGGGTGAAACGTGGCTGAAAGCTGATAATTGTCCTTTGTTCAGTATACCCAATTATAATTCAATATTTTCTTGTCGTGATACGTCCTCTGGTGGTCTTGGAGTCTATGTCAAGAATGGGTTGAGCTTTACTGTAAAGAAAAACATCTCTATTGATGGAATTCACTTAATTCATATTGAAATTAATATAAATGGATTGATCTACGATATTGTAGGAGTTTACAGACCTCCATCGTTCGATTTCAATCAATTTCATAATGAGCTGGAGAGTTTGTTGTCAACTCAGGGTTCACGTCCGCTTTTTATTGTCGGTGACATGAATATTCCAATAAATTTAATTAATAATAATATTGTTTGTCGTTATACAAGTTTATTGGAATCATATGATTATATTTGTTCGAATACATATACAACTCGCCCAGTTAGTAACAACATTTTAGACCATGTTATTGGACGAAAAGAGGATATTGCTTGTACAAAAAATGATACAATTTATTCGGATATCAGTGATCACTTAGTAATTGTTTCATCCTTCAGAATAAGCAATCCAAAAGAACATGTCGTGTTAACAAAAAAAAATTGTAGATAACTACAAACTTAATCAACTCTTTACTGGTTTTTTAAATGGTTTCGTTTGCTCCGAAGATGTCAATGAGTCCATTATCGCTATAAAAACGGCTTATAATGATATATTAGCACAATGCACCAAGTCGATAACTGAACGAGTGAATGTTAAAACTAAACATTGTCCTTGGCTTAACTATCATACGTGGCAATGGATAAAACTTAAAAACAAATATTTGAAAAAAGTAAAGAAAAATCCTTATAATGATCATTTGGAAAAACTTAAATAGAATATTGGGAAGGAAAAAACATGCTCCAAATATTGAACTTCAATATGATGGACATAAAACATCAAGTTGTTCAGAAATTTGTGAAATGTTTAACCAATTCTTCTCAAACATTGGAGCTAATCTTGCTAGTAGTATTCGAAAAAATAACTTAAATCCTTTGAGTACTGTAAGTCACCTAGAGCATACTATTTTTCTCAAACCTACTGATGTAATTGGGGTTTCTTCCTTGATTAATAATCTAAATACTAAAAAAAGCTGTGGCCCTGATAATCTTCCAGCAAGTATCATCAAACATAACCTCAATGAGTTTGCAAAAATTTTTACTCGACTTTTCAATTGTATACTGAGACAAGGGAAGTATCCAGATTGTCTCAAAGTAGCAAGAGTGGTGCCTATTTTTAAAGCCGGCGATGTGTCTGATCCTTGTAATTATCGTCCTATTTCCACACTGTCTGTAATAAATAAACTTTTCGAAAAATTGCTAGTAAATAGACTTGTCAATTTCTTGAACAAATTTAATGTTTTGTATAAATTTCAATACTGGTTTCGGAAAGGATGTAGTACTTCAACAGCAATAGTCGAGCTAGTTGATTTTTTACTGAATAAAATTGATAATAAATGTATCGTAGGAGGCCTCTTTATTGACCTAAAAAAGCATTTGATACCCTGAATCACAATATTTTACTGAAAAAATTAGAAAGCTATGGGATACGTGGATTGGCTAATGACATTATACGTAGTTATTTGACTGATAGGAAACAGTTTGTGGTATATAAAGAAGCACAGAGCTCTCTCCGATCAGTAAATATAGGGGTTCCACAAGGTAGTAATATCGGGCCTCTCTTATTTCTTATCTATATAAACGATATAGGAAATTTACCTCTTAAGGGAATAGCTAAATTATTTGCTGACGATACAGCACTTTTTTACCCAAATCAGGATACTGCATCTATCGTTTCCTGCATAAACGATGATTTACAGGTACTCATGAGATACTTTGATACTAACTTACTTTCGTTAAACTTATCAAAGACTAAATATATGGTGTTCCACTCACCGAGGAAAAAAATTTCTCAACACAACAGTCCGTCAATTGGGTCTAACGTAATAGAGAAAGTATCAAGTTTTAAATATTTGGGCTTGGTATTAGATCCTACGCTCTCTTGGGGGGATCATATAGAACATGTACAACGCAAAGTATCATCTCTATGTGGCCTAATGTATCGTGTTAGTAAATTTGTGCCTAGGAACGCACTTCTATCTTTTTATCATGGCTGTATTCATTCTCATCTGCAGCACTTAATCATCGTTTGGGGACATGCTTGCAAGGCTAAACTAAAAAACTTGCAAGTATTGCAAAATAGGTGCATAAAAATCATCTATCACCTTCCACAATTGTTTTCCACTCTTCAACTCTACGCAAATAATTCGCACAGTATTCTCCCGTTACGCGGTTTGTGCAAGTTACAGTCTTGTTTGTTTATATATGATTCGCTAAAAAATCCCAACATGCATCGTAACCTCATTTTACCGATCACAAATCATGATCATAACACTCGGTATGCGAATAACCTAATACGCTCGAGAGCATTCACATGCCTCGGTCAAATACGAATTTCCTTTAATGGTCCATCTCTGTACAATGCACTTCCGGAATGTTTGAAAAACTTAAACAACCGACAATTTTTCAAAACCAGTTTAAAGCGATACTACAAATCCAAAATCAACGAGTTCTTGATATAAATTCGTGTTCAACTATCGATTTATAATTATAAAATTTACACTCTTTACGCTAAGCTTAAGATATTAAATTGTATATATTAATTAATTGAATTGTTTAAGAGTTAGGATCCCTTCAAAGGAACTTTGTTCCACTGGGTACATCCTAACCTTGTTAATGATTGTTATTTTGCATCACACACCTTTAAAATTAGTAATGTTATATTTATATGTCTATATGTTTTCTTTTGTAACGTTAGAAAAAATATTATCGAGGAGTCCACTACCAGGGGGCTCTCAGTGTGAGCTCTTTGGTGTGGGGGTGTGTTGGCGGGCCTCATAAAAAAAAAAAAAAAAAAAAAAAAAAAAAAAAAAAAAAAAAAAAAAAAAAACAAATTTCAAAACTATATACGTGCCAGATTTGGATATAATATTTTTGAATCTGGAAGTGTGTTTATGATACCATTATCCATTTGATAAAGGTAGAGTGAACATGCGGGGCTTATTGTAAGTAAAAGTGACCTCGGAGTGGTCGTGAATTACCAGGCATTCTGAAATGGGTCACTGGAGCTGCAATAGAGCTAACACCTTCTAACTCCCGGACTAAACCTGCTTTAATTCAAGGGTAATAAAAAGCAGTTTTCTTCCATAATAACACTGCCGGACAGTAGGGGTTAGATTGTACACACACACACTACGTCAATAATGCGGTCGTGCTTTGGACACAGCCATTAATTTTTGTTTTACTTTTTACCATTTGGTATAGTTTCTTTGCAAGATTGATCTTTTATCGGCGAGAAATCGGCGATTGATCTGTTTGTCTACTAAAGCAATAATTAGAGCTTCATTGTCGCAGGATGTTAGAGGAGACGGCATGAACAAAGGATGAGATACACCGAGCTGCAAATGGAGACCGAAAAATGTGGAGTGTATAAGTAAGTGACATTAATAATGTCAATAAAAAATAGAAAAAAGGTTGGCGACTGGACTCGAGGCACGATCGCAAGCGATTATCAGACCTGTGCTTTCTCCATTTCTTCCTCCATCCTTCGGAATATGGATAGTAGACTGATGCAAAATTTGAAATTTTCGCTCCACAGTGCTCAAACGGCTTCAAATTTTGTCCTGATTATCCTCCCAAATATTTTGAACTCCTTTAGTAAGAATCTGACTTGGCACAAACCATTTGTAGTTTTATATGGAAATTACTATGGGGAAACCCTAATTTCGGTTTATATCTATCTCAAAATTCAGCAATTCACTCTCCTTTAGAAAATGATAACTGAGCTTGTTGAGAATTTTCTCAGCTACAACTTTGTTGAAGACCACTTTTCGATCAAATGTAAGGAACAAACTTTATTAAAGATTCAAGTCACTGGTGTCTTATGATTATGCTCAATCAACTGTTCAGCAGGCAACATTAGTGCTTATGGCGCGTAGAATAGAGGTCAAAAATCATGGCTACTATGTCACACTGCAGAATACAGTGTTGCCCACAATACAGTTGCTTAAACTTGCCATAAGATTATCAATCTCTTAAACAATTAATAACAATTTTATTTGACGTTTGGCTGAGAAATTATTTTCTGCAAAGTTGTAGCTGATAAAAATTCCCATAAGAATAGCAATTGAACATGTTAAAAGTACTATATGAAAAAAAAAGCTAGAAGACAATGAACAAAACGTTTGGTTTTCCCGTAGTAATTTCCATATAAACTTCAAATGGTTTGTGCCAAGTCAGTTTCTT
Organism: Ochlerotatus camptorhynchus; assembly: GCF_037179485.1. Taxonomy (NCBI): domain Eukaryota; kingdom Metazoa; phylum Arthropoda; class Insecta; order Diptera; family Culicidae; genus Ochlerotatus; species Ochlerotatus camptorhynchus. The sequence goes on from NW_027040773.1 coordinate 2,327,185, forward strand.
ATCAAATGAGTTTAAACTTTCGGAGGCTAACCAAGACCCGATTTGAAACCGTTTGAATACTGTGAAGCGAATATTTCAAATTTTGCATCAGTCTAATGGATAGGCTAAAAACAAATAAGAAGTGCTCCTAGCACGGTAACTCTATTTCGTATGTTTTTTCTACTGAACGGGAATTGGAGCGAATCGTGGCAATTGTGTGCGTCGTTCAACAATTTTATAAATAAAATGCTTGCTTGTATAGTCGAAAGCGTAGAGAGAATACGAAATAAATTGTACCATCCAGTGCAGAGGATGATAGGAAATGCATCTAACTTGCAATGTAATACATTTCTGAATTGGTTCTGGATTTATATTCCAGAAAATACGAAGTGATATCAGAACCGTATCACATTAAAGAAAATAATAAGATCAATCATTCAAAGTGGTTTTCAGAGTTGGTTGGAAATGCTAACATGAAGTTTTAGTGTGACTGCGGCTGTGGAATAGTTCTAACGAGCTTCATGTTAGCATTTCCAACCAACTCTGAATAAGATCAAGTTTGAGAAATCTTACCTGAAGATCTTGCAATCGATTTACTATGCCCAGCCCCTGGCAGTGAACAAAACTCATGTTCCATCTCAACAGCTGACGAACGTACGCAATATTACACAAACAATAAGCTGAAATCTACGGGCGGAGGATTTATAATGCCCCATAATGGCCACGTGCGGGGAAGCATTCTGAACTCTTATGCCCATCAAGAAGGTACTTTGTATTCAGTAATGGGAAGCGGTGAAATGGGCTTCGCTCCAAGAAAATTCCATCAGTCGGTGCCCATGGAGGGCATTAGTTTTCCTGAAAAATTATTTTAATTGCGTACTTATCGAACGGAGATTTAAAAGGTGTATTTGTACGCGCGCCATTAAATTCGGGCAAGAAAACACGGCAGCAATCTCCAGTGCACCAACGAACAAGTGAATGATGGATTCAGAATTAATCTGAGGCAAGTGGTGTTGGAGAGATGGAGAAAAGCGAACAAATCAATGCCGAGCATGCAAAGTTCGTTCCGAAAATCCAGCGACCGTCGTTGTCGTCTTTCGTAGAGCGTTCTTATGTGGGTGAAAAACGGCGAATGCAAAATAAGAAACCTGCTGCTGTTGTTGTTGCGCCACCGACCGACCGACCGACCGACCGACCGACCAACCGACGACCAACCAACCGAACGACAGCAAACAAAGCGACGGTAAGCGGATTTAGTTGAAAAAGGAAGCAATTGAAGCGGACCATTATTTTAATGATCCCGATGATTATACGCGGCTTGAACCCGTCGGTCTGTGACTGAAATGGTGCAACACACAGCGGAAACAACAGCGAGATGATGGGAGAAGCAACGTGCCAGTGCCAAAGTCGGTTTCGATAAATTGAAGGATTTTACGAGCATGCGGGCGTGATGAAATTTATTGGAAATAAATGATCAAATAAATTGTTGGCTTGTTCCGGTTGCTTTAGCTCTCTGACAGGAACGGAAGGAGTATTCTAGTGCACCTTCCTTGCGGAGGTGTTGGATGCTAAATTCAAACGACAATTAGGCGAGAGCGATGCGGTTTCATTTATGGAGTTCAGGTTGCTCTTGTTCCACTTTAATTCAAACTATAAGGAGATGGTAAACATTTTTATCAAGCAAGTGGGTTTGAGACTTCGATTTTTGTATGAATTCTTATGCGTTCGAAAGATTTCATGAGTTTTAAACAGATTTGTTTTTGAACTTCTGAGATCTATTTTTTGAATAATCTCTGATTTGGGAAAATGTTCGACATCCTGAACCTAAATATTCACCATGAAGCAGTGCATCATAGTTTCCTAAACAAATCCAATCCCTTCTCCTTTCTAACCTCAAGTCAGGAGTTACCAACAATGCGCTCATGTTTTGCTCGGATCAATAATAAGCACAATCTACCACTTGAGGGGCATAGAAACGCTAGATTTGCTGACCCGATACAGCACACAAATATTTATGCCTATTTCCCTAGTAGGCACCTAGAAAATGTATCCATCTGAGCATCACATCGTATACTCGATAAACATATCATATTGACCTCCCCGAGGGAACACACATATCTTCCCATCGCTTCCATCGTCGTCGTCGTCGTCGTCGTCATGCCTCAATTGGCAAACGAAATGTGAAGTCTCCTCGCAAGAAAGTAGAATAATCTCGCAAAAAGGCTACGACTCGTATCGGCTCTCGTCGTAAAATATGCTGGAACCCAAAAGGGCCGGAATAGAATGCCGGGCGGCAGCGCTCTTGGGGGAATTGCTTGGCATTCCGGGGTCAGTCGGCTTGGCTGCTGTGTGCATGGATAATGATGGCTTTTTGGGCTGCTCTCTTGTTGTTGCTCAGTTTCCGCCTGCTGTTGGAAAGGACAAACCAAAGCATGAAGAGCCACTTGGGTAACCTCTTTGGATCGAGCAACCTTCCCACCAAAGGAGGCCTGGGAGCAGCAATCTCGTTCAATGAACCGTGCAGAAGGAATCCAGCGGTGGGACGTGCAGGAGGTGATGTCGTGGGTGAAAAAGATCGATTCGTTGAATGAATGCGAGAGCTTTCCATTGAATTCAATGGTGCTTAATAATATGAGGGTTTAAATATTAACGAAAATAGATACATATTGTTTTGCAAATGGGTTATCCAAATCCGATGGCACCGGACAAAGCTGGAGGACTTTAGGAGCAATGGAACAGCTATTCCAAGCGAGAGTTATTCAAAGTAAGGCAGGATTCGGGCAACATATTGTTTTAAGCGCTTTCTATACGCTGTGTACAGTTTGAGATCCAAGGAGAAACTTTCATTTTAAGTATCAAAAAGTTTTATAAAGACTAAATATATTTAGTCCTGTTTCTGTATGTATCAGAAGTCTTTGTGCAGAAAATCAGCACATTTGCTCAACACAAGACCAGGACTTTTGTGTAAAAATGGCTTTATGGAATTATTTTTCTCTTGGATCGCTCATTAATCACTCAACATACTATGTATTATACTACTTCGAAAATATTTCTCATAGAGTCAATGCCATTCAGTCATTCATTCAACAGAATTTAAGATACATTGCCTTTCGCAAGCTGTCTTTTGAACAGTTATCTAATGAATTTATTTTTATTGACAAATTATGACGAAGATTGTAACAGATTATTTTGTATGAATAGCTGTCGTAATTACTTTTTTCCCAAGCCATCGAAACTTCCTCAAAGTACCAAGGCTACGAAATACGTGTCGATTCATAGTTGACATGGATGGTTCTCAGCAATACAAAGACCCATCGTTATGATTCAGCCACCAATCGAAATATGTGGCTATCTAATTTAATTTTGAATAGATAAAAAGCCAATTGAACCTATGGTTGACCAGCCGGAACGGAAAACCCCGGAAAAGTCCCAAGAAACATGCGTGTCGATTCATGTTGACATGACTGGTTCTCGGCAATTTGGTTACCACATCTTAAGATTGAGCCACTAATTGAAAGGTATGACTATCTACTTTCAAACGGAACAGTCAAGGAACCGATTGGAGTTGTGGGTGGCCAATCGGAACGATAAAACCCTTGAAAGGTGGCTCTGTGGAAATTCGGATTCACCGGGAAAATGGTCAATTCTTAAAAGTAGTCCTAGATCTGCGCGATTTTTTCTAATTTGCAAACAATCATTAGCATAGACAAAATATACCATCACCAAATTGATTTTGCAACCAAGTGGCCAGAAAACGGTCCTCTGGATATCCAGAATCACCGAGAAATTAGTCAATTCCAGAAAGTAGACCTAGAGATCCGCGATTTTTTCTAACTTACATATAATCATTAGCATAGAGAAAATATGACATCAACATATCGATTCTGCTACCGGGTGGCCAGAATACGGTTCTCTTGGTATCCGGAATTACCTTGAAAATAGTCAATTCTTAAAAGTAGGCCTAGAGATCCGTGATTGTTTTGAAAATGTGAAGAACCCTTAGTTAAGAAGATATATCTCAGTGACATATTGATTTGGTGGCCATTAAATGACTTTCTGGATATCCGGATTCACCGGGAAAATGGTCAATTCTTAAAAGTAGTCCTAGAGCTGCGCGATTTTTTTTTCTTATTTGCAAACAATCATGAGCATAGAGGAAATGTACAATCAGCATATCAATTTTGCAACCAAGTGGCCAGAAAACGGTCCTCTGGATATCCGGAATCATCGAGAAATGAGTCAATTCTTAAAAGTAGACCTAGAGATCCGTGCTTTCTTAGAAAATGTGAAGAACCCATAGTTGAGAAGATATATTTCAGTACCATATTGATTTGGTCTCCCGGTGGCCATTAAACGCCCTTCTGGGTATCCAGATTCACCAAGAGAATGGTCAATTCTTAAAAATAGTCCAAGAGATTCGCGAGTTTTTCTAAATTACATACAATCATGAGCATAGATGAAATATGGTTTCACCATATCAATTCTGTCACCGAGGGGTCTCTGGATATCCGGAATATCCGAGGAAACGGTCAATTCGTTAAAGTAGACCTAGAGATCCGTGATTTTTTTTTTCTAAATTACATACAATCATGAGCAAAGAGAAAATATGCCATAACCATATCGATTCTGCTAATAGATAGCTAGAAGGTGGTCCTTCGGATATCCGGATTTACCGGGAAAATGGTAAATTCCTGAAAGTAGACCTATAGATCCGCGTTTTTTAGGAAATGTGAAGAACCCTTAGTTGAGAAGATATATCTCAGTGGCATATTGATTTGGTCCCCCGGTGGTTATTGAACACCTTTCTGGATATCCGGATTCATCGGGAAAGCTACCTTTTCTCAAAATAAGTCCTAGAGATTCGCGATTTTTTTTTTCTAAAATGCATACACTCTTGAGTATATAGGACATATATCACCACCATAGAGATTCTGCACTGGGTTGCCAGATAACGATTCTCAAGATATCTGATCTGCGATTTTTTTTAGAAAATGCATAAAGCCCTTAGTTGGACAAATATATCTCAGCACCAGGATTGCTTCCACTCACTTGCTATAAAAAAATATTATTCGGAATTATGCAATCATTAGATGCAATAATGCTATGTTGTACTTGTAAGTAACAAGAAGAAGTAGTAAAGTATGTGTTTGACTCATAAAACCTGTCAATTTCGCTTTGAGAGCGTCACAATTAGCGATCTTATGATTCGTGAGCGTTCACTCAGAGTGAGCGCTCACGAGTCGTAAAATCGCTGATTGTGACGCACTGAAAGCAATTTTGACAGATTTTATGTGTCTTACACATACTTCATGATCTCTTCTTGTAACTTACAAGTACTAATTAGTATTATACTATATCATGATTTTATAATTCCGAAAAACATTTTTTTATAGCAAGTGAGTCGAAGTAACCCTGCTCAGCACCATATTGATTCGATCCCCCGGTAGCCATAAAGTGCGCTTCTGGATATCCAGTTTCACCAGTGAAATGGTCAATTCCTTAAAGACATCCTAGTGATTCGCGATTTTTCTAAATTGCATGCAATCTTGAGCATAGAGGAATCATGCCATACAATAATGATTACACTAGTTTACAGCATATTTGAACTTTGTACGCTGATGGTCATTTACCATGTAAAATCATGCGCTGAATCCAAAAATGTTGTTCAAACAAATCTCTGTATGATAGTTTTTGAGATATAGCTAAAAACTTTTAAAAAATGTGTTTACTAAAATACAAATATCTCCGATTGTAATGAAGTTATATTAATTATTTTAACCTCAAACTAAAGGTGATGAAATTTTCTTTTGATTATTTGAATATCATTTTTCAGTGAGATTAGTGGTACAACCACTACTAACATTTTTATTTACACTGATTAAAAACTTAGCAGAAATTCATTTTTTCTGGGAAAAATTCAGTATAAAAAAACATAATAAACAAACTATTAATTAACAACAATACCACTAATCTCACTGACAATTCAGTTGCTTGAAAGGAAATTTTATTCTTATTCTATATCCTTAAAACTTTTTAAATATTTCAAATGGTGCCGTTTGTGTGAACATGGAATCGATACCAACAGTGAATGAACTGCGGCACCGGTGGTTTAGTGGTAAACGTAATTGCCTCTCATCCCAAAAGGCCTGGGCTTCAATCCCAGTCGGTGCCTGTGAGGTATTTCTGAGGCATAAAATCTCTGATCACGCCTTTCTTCGGAAGGGAAGTAAAGCTGTTGGTCCCCGGTCCATGAGTTGATGGGTCAATAGGGTAGGGTCCAGGTGTGGGAGCTGGCTCCCTGGCGTCGGTAGCACTGGTATTCAGTACGGAAAACAAGTTCGACGGAAAACAAATGTAGGAAAAAACAGTAAATCAACTTTTTAGTACAACCGCTGCATTGTTTCAATATTACCGATGAGTTTTCTAGCGGTGTCTCATAGCCTAGTCAGTAAAGGCGCGGTATTACCAAGCCAGAGGCGGTGGTGGGTTCGATTCCCGGTCCGGTCGAGGGAATCTTTCGGGTTGAAAATTTTCTCAATTTCCTTGGCATAGAGTATCATTGTGCTTGACATACAATATACAAATTCATGCATTGAGGCGAATCTAGGAACCTAATTAAACGTGCCACACAAGGAAGAAGTGTTAGTTTGTGATGTCCGTGCGAGAGAATATAGATTCATCCCATCCGTTAGTGATTCTGATTAGTACGCGACATATTCATATTTTATTTGTTAAATTTCTTAATTGTTCAATTGTTCTATTTTCACTATTTGTACTATACAAACATCAAAAAACTACAAGGGACAGCCCTATGGGGTTGTACGCAATGGTGACGTAGGACTACGTGGTCTTATATGAAAAATCTTATTTGTTAACTGCAGAAGGAGATTTTTAACAAATTTATGGTGGTCTAGAAAAGGACCATTTTGTCGTGATGATTGAGTAATGCTGAGCTACTATTAGGGTGTTCAACACTGATGAAGCTGACGAGCTGTATGTTGTTTGGAACGAGGTTGACGCACTTGGCATAGATGGTCCACAGCGGCTCACGACGCGCAACTGAATCCGATCAGTAGCGGTGCGGCTTCTTCCTCTTTCTTCGGTGAATCCAGGGCTCTTGTGGGCAGCCTTGATAGCTAGCTGCTTGCAGGCAGCCTTTCATTATGTACTGGAAAACGCCACGCGCCGAAAGCACTGCTGCTGCTAATGACGATCGGACACCACCATTCACCACGCACGGTGATTGAGTAAACACCGTTCGGCGAGACAGAAGGGAATTCGATTTTTAAATCTGAGTTAAGGAATGCGCTTTTTGCAGGAAATCGGTGATAATTTTGATCGCCATCGCAACAGTTGCACATTCGTGCAATTTTCAATAGTGACCTTTTGTCTTATTCTCATTTGTAGAAAAATTTCCAATCGATTGGCGTTTACGAATTAAAATCCATCATCTCTGGATCAAAATCAAATCACTTTCATGCCGCGACCAACTTTGGTTTTTGTAATTGAGGGTTGTCTTAAAAATACATGGTATGTTAGATTGAAACTTATGGGAACTGATATCCCATTAATGACCTTGTGAAATGTCCAGAAAAAAACTATTTAACAAATTTATGGTGGTCCTGAAAAGGAACGTTTTGTCGTAATGGTTGAGTAATGCTGAGCTACTATTAGGGTGTTCAATACAGATAAAGTTGTATGTTGTTTTGAACGAGGGCGATGCACTTGGAATAGATGGCCCACTGTGGCGCACGACGCGCAACTGAAACCGATCAGTAGCGGTGTGGCTTCGTCCTCTTTCTTCGTAGAATCGAAGGCTGAATCGAGAGCATGTAGCTAGCTGCATGTCGGCAGGCTTTCATTATGTACTGGAGAACGCCAAGCGCCGAAAGCACAGCTGCTGCTGCTGATGACGACCGAACACCACCACTCACCACACGCATTGATTGAATAAACGCCGTTTGGCAAGACCGGAGTGAAATCAATTTTTGAATCTGTGTTAAGAAAAGCGCTTTTCGCAGGCAATCGATGATAATTTAAATTATGATAGCAACAGTGACCTATTGACAATTGATAAAGTGTTCATTTTAACAGATTTGTAGATGACAATCCAATCGATTGGCTTGTTTAGAATTAAACTACATCCAATATGGACATTATGGGCCTCCCTTAGCTCAGTCAGTAAAGGCGCAGCTACAAAGCAAGACCATGCTGGAGGTGGCTGGGTTCGATTCCCGGTCCGGTCTAGGAATTTTTCGGGTTGGAAAATTTCTCGACTTCCCTGGGCATAGAAGTATGATTGGACTTGCCACACAATCATATCAATGCAAAAATGGTACAGGCATCGAAAGCTCTCAATTAATAACTGTGGAAGTGCATCTAGAACACTAAGTTGAGAGCACACAATAAGCTAATAGCGATATGCAATAAGCTTGAAATGCGAAGAAGAAGAAGAAGAAGAAGAAGAAGAATATGGACAGAGTTAAAACTGTTCAAAATCTTTCATAATTTTATTACATGTTCCATTTTGGGTTTTCACAATAGAGATCACAGACGTAGTCCTACGTCAAAATTGCTGGATGTTTTCTCCGTCGAATGAAATATTTCCCAGTATGTATTGGTTTATTTCTCCATTTATAAACTTTTCGTGACATGCCTCCCATGCCTGAAATAATAAAAAGCTAAGAGAGAGGAGACAGCTTTGCTATCGATCACGCAAACGTCATCGAGATCCAGTCATGAACTGTCACTGCAAACTAGGCCGAACATTAGAAATGGGGCTATCATCCTTTTGAAAACAACTTTTTTCTTGCGGGCCCAGGCTTGCCTTCGCAAACCAACAACCAGGCATACCAAAAGTACCGCCTTATGACAGTATTCCAACGGCTGTCGCTTTCTTTTCCCTACGACAGCCTTGAGATTGAGCTATAAGCGACAGCCCACAGTGAGGCTGTTATACGACATGCAACGTTGCCGTCTTGTGCAGTACACGACAGCTCGTTCTCAGTCATGTATTTTGTTCGTTCGGCTATGACAGCCTCGGATGGTCATTCGTAACGTTCCTCGTACATACAACAAGCAGTCCGTCGAACTGCCGATTCGTTGCTGCTGTCTTTGAAATTTTGTTTGTGTGTCGTAAGACTGCTACTACACTACCAGTGTGGCGCCGGAGCTCGTTCGGTGTTGCTATCACGTTCGTGCTGCCCATTGCAAAATTTTCATCCGATATTTTTTTAAAAACGCGCGGTCTCCGACGAAAAATATAAGCCTACCCGACACCAACCTGACTTCTACCAAACCCCAACCCGATGTTGGCCCGACATTGACCCGACATAAATGCAAAATTAACCCGACATCGACCCGACATTTGGCCGACGTCGACCATAAATTGACCTTACATTGATCCGACATCGGGCCGACATGTCTGTTCGGGATCATTCTTCTGGGTTTCTTCCATACTCCACTGCCGTATATCAATTGTATATAATGTCTCGTGACAGCCTTTTCGTGACAGCCACTTGGGTAAGCTGAGGGATGTCGTCGATTTGTGAAGGCTGTTATGACGACAGAAACATTGAGAACCTGGTCATAAAGAATTGTATAAATACAGCCCATTCGGTTCACTACGTTCCAAGCACGATGATTTTAGCAAAGCGGGTATAGATGCGACTGTTCTAATACAGCTTTCATTCGTTCGTGCGTGCGCTGTTGCCAATACACTTCGAATTCAGATCTGAACGTACGGTAGCAAGCGGCAGTAAAGCACAAAAAGCAACAGTCAATTCAGGTATAAACCAACTGTCGCGAGGAGGCTGTACTATTTGGAAGCCTGCCAACAACACGATTGGGTAAGGGAGAAAAAAAACAGAAGACAAAGAAAACAAACCATCCGTCATTGAGCTGGCTTCGCTCTCTAGGATAAAAATGATGTTTATTCAAGAAGTCGGCTATGGCGTATTCGGCCCCAACCTAGATACCAGCAGAGGCCTTCCTAAGCCTACATCGATCTTCCCAGCTGAGGCAGCTGCCATCTTCTCAGCCGTTACGGAGTCCAGTTTTCCTGGAAGGTCATCATTACCGATTCGGCCAGTGTGCTGAAGGCCCTTGAGAGTCCGAAGAACCGACACCCGTTGGTGCAAGCAATCATAATGGCTTCGAACAGTAACACCGTATATGTCTGGGTTCCCAGCCACTGCAACATCAGTGGAAACGAGGCTGCGGACAAGCTGGCAGCGATCGGCAGATCGAAAACCCCAGTAGAACCGGAAGTCCCTGCAGCCGACTTAAAAATCTGGATCAAAACGATCATCGCTTCGGCATGGGACAAGGAATGAGCTAATACCCGAGACCCTTTCTTACGCAAAATAAAAGGAGATACGAAATGCTGGTCCGACACCAAAAACTGGAAGGACCAGATTCTCACACGATCTCGGATCCCGTGATGGATTCCACAAACAATGTATGAGGTGCTCAACCAAAATGTCAGTTGAGCATCTCATAATAAATTACCCTGCACATCAAAACCTCCGAGACCAATGCGGTATCGGTCTCAGCATCAGACACGCATTATCCAATGACCCAGACAGGGAAAGATCACTTATCGACTTCCTTAAAGACACAGGCTATTATCAATATACGTAGAACCCCGCAACAAACAATGACACGACAACGGACGAACGACGGCACTTGGACAACACCAGCTCTCTAAATGACATGTCAAACGGAAGAACAACGATGACAACCCCGCAGGCTACGGACATTGACCTCTCTCTCGGAAATTAACCACAACTTCGTTCACCTTCCTTACTGTTAAAAGAATCGACACAGAACTCTGAGATACTTAAACTTTGTATCACTATGTAATTTATTTATTTTCTCTCTCCGGGACCCCCTCAGGAGCCCCAATCCTTCAAGGAGACGAACCAGTTACAGGCTGAAAGTCTCTATAATAAAGCATGTTTTTTTTTTTACTTTTATTTGTAAACTAGTGTTATGCTACCGAATGGCAAGACAACAGGATTTCCGGAATGAACGTAAAAGTGGTCATAGAACCCTGAGATTTTTTACAAATTGCACAGTGCCTTGTGTAAAGTGGAGAAATCTCAGCACCATGTTAATTCAAACACCTGGTAGCCATAGAACACCCTTTCTAATATCCAAATTCATCGTAAAAGTCGGCAGTTTTTGAACGTGTGCCTGGAGCTATGATTTTTTTTATCTAAACAAAATGTTCAGATAGCCGGCGCCGGTGGTGTAGTGGTAAGCGTGACTGCTTTCTAACACCCCAATGGGTCTGGGTTCAATCCCAGCCGAGGTCGGTGGGATTTTTCTGAGGCATAACAATCTCTGGTCACGTCTTCCTTCGGAAGGGAAGTAAAGCCGTTGGTCCCGGCCCATGTGTGTTGATGAATGGGTGCGATATCCTACGCAGGTGTGGAAGCTGCCTTCCTGCACATTCGATTGCCGTCAATGGATGGCAATCGATGTCCGTCGGTGATTGGCACTAGATTGCGGAACAGAGACCGACGTTAAATAAAAAGGAAAGAAAAAATGTTCAGAATCCTTAGACATTCGGATTCCTCGGAAATGTGGTAATGTTCTGAATGTGGTCCTGAGTTACCTGTTGTTATAATTTTTTGTTCATAACGCTATATTAAATGATTCCACGGAAATAACACATATTCGTAATAGAGTAACACAGAAGAGCTTTGCACCTTTTTATTCCAAAATGCATGGTATCGTGAATAAGGCTGACATACACACAAAAAAATTATGAATTTCAATGGTGAAGTAAATATCCATGCATGCAAAAATTGAAGCATATAAACTTCCTTTTTACGTAAACTAGCCACTAGCGAGAAATATTGTTGGATGGATGGTTGCATACAATATTTAGAATATTTCATTAAATGACTCATAAATTTACACGGTCTCTAATGTGAATTTGTATGATATGTGACGCTCCATTTATGTGCATCATAGTGAAAAAAATTCACACTACTTTTTCGAACTGTGTATCTTACCAATAAATAGATTCACTTACCCGGTAACCATAAAATGGCAGGATTAACCTGGATTAACATGAAAAGTGGTCGATTTGCAACCAAGATATCTTTCGATTGGTGGCTGAATCAAAATGATTGATCATTGCATTGCTGAGAACCAGCCATGTCAACATGCATCGACACGCATTTTGCAGCCTTGGGGTTATGTCAGTTACTAATGATTGTAGCACTGCAAAAACTATTTTGTTCGCCACGTTGCACAGTGGTGCCAAGCGTATCAAAACACGCGCTTTTTTATTTACGCTGAAATGGTTGATTGAAGGTATTAGGTGTCTTCTGAGAAGTTTCTCCAGTTACAACGCTCCTTTTTATGGTAAAATAACATTAAAGATTAATCCACCTAAAAGTGAGATACAAAATATATATAATATATAATGAGATAAAAAATAATTGTGTTCGGAAAAGCTGTAGAATTTGTGAAACCACGGGACTGTTATCGAGTAGGTGTGAAAAGAGGCATAGAAATGGATAACCAAGCAACCTGGGTTATTTCTAGTGACTAACAAAATGACTCGGGATCAAAACCAGACCACCCCCAAACGACCCTTGACTGAATCGCTTATGTACTTTAAATATTTTTCGATTTTGTCAATAAACAATACCAAAATCATTCATGTTTAATTTTTATTACGTTCCGATTCAAATTGCACGAATCTCAAAAAGCGCTCTTCCTCGGTATCACTGTTCTCGCCGTTGTCATCTGTGATGACCAAAAGTTGCAGAGCATCCCCGGAGCACACCTCACTGAACCCGGAATGCAAAAATACACTCAAAGTATTTTGATACACACAAAAATGCTTGGAATAAACAAATACGACGAAAAGAAGGCGTTCAATTTTTTTGTAAAATATGATGCCAATGCATTCAAAATACTTCAATGTGGTGGTAGAAGCATTAAATGTTGACTCGATATCCCCAATATAAGCAGCTCAGTGGCCTTGTGTTAATCGATTTTGCTTACTGAGTAGAAAACCGTGGGTTCAATCACAAGCTTCCTCACATTATAGAGTAATAGTGTAAATCGTTTTTTTCTTAAGCGGCGAGGGGTATATGCGTTACCGCCTTATGCGTCTCTTTTCCAGACCTCCCCAGGCACAGGAGGCTACCGTCAGTTTCGGTGTTGCAATGGCGCCCGCACTGAAGGGGTCCGGCTTCCAGGCTACCTTAACACACATTCTAAAGGAACCTCATTCAATTGAAGTGGAATTTTTCAATGGTACATGAGAACATTTAAAAATTGAAGCGTTTGGGAAAAAATGTACAACTGTCTGTATATAGAACCCAGCTTCACAGAAAAGCCGATTCAACTGTTGATGCCACCCAATTAGACTTCCTCTGGTTTTGCTCGATTCACCTAGAATGAGACACCATCCGGCAGAAATTACCTCATAACTGGAATAATCGGCTTTCCTCCATCCTCCATTAAAATAGCTTCGCGAAGCAAACAATTACGCCACAATGACTCGACGGTGGCTCCGAAGATGGCGCCACTAATTAGCGAGAACCCCAAAGGCAAGCTGGCAGAAAAATACGCACCAATTAGTCACTGATGTGGAATCACGCCCTTATTCAAATAATTTATCCCCTAATTTCATTAAAAAGAAAACTTTTCACATTTCTTAAGAGGCTCCCCCTGGATAGGGTCCGAGCAAACTATGGGAGCAGCTTTCGTTGTGCAACTTTGCAGTGCCACAAGTTCTCATCGTTCGTGTTCTCAGTTCTCCCACAGGAGCTCCAAGCTCAGACCAGCAGCAGCAGCAGTGTTTTCCTCTTGTCTGTTTAATAACCGTCTGTCATCTGTCCTGAAAGTGTAATTAAGGATAATTTGCTAGGAGCGAGAAAAATACTTTCACCATGAAGGGTGCACTCCGGAGTGGCATAAGAATATGTATTATGTAGAAAAAATATATCTTAAGAACAGTAAGCATACTTGCGAAATCGGGGAAGGAAAATGAGAATCAAAGTGAGCAACTTTTATCTGCTTTCGGGCTAGTTGTCCTGGGAAGTTGGACAGCCTGATTGTTGGGTGCTTGGTTGTTTAAACTAAGAGAGCTCAGTTGATGCAGTTTAGGATATGATTAGTTCTGTTATGCATAATTGCTTACTTTCAGATATAATCGTTTTAAGTCGGTTTAAAGAAAATTTCATTAAAAAAAATCAAAACTCTATGCTATACAATCTCATTATCAAACTAAATGCATCTACAATGCTCACCAGTCCATGAGTTATCTACCAAAACAAAAACGCCATCTCAAAATCACGAAATTCTCGTTATGCTGTCAAACAACAACAGCTCCATGTACTGTACCTTCCCGCTCCCCGAAGAAAGCAAATCAGGTTACGGTTGAAAAATTCAACAAGTATCAACTTTAATCATTCCTTCTTGGATTGCATGTGCACGGGAAAATGGATATGCTTCGAAGAACGGGAAGAAGAACCTTGAGCATGGTTGAATAATGCAAAAGATTGCCGAATTTTCAGTCCCTTGAACCATTGCTGCTGCTGCTTCTGCGCTTGCAGGATGGAAAAAGTGAATTTCATCCGCTCCGGTGGAATTTTCAATCTCGAGAAGCTGGTATTTATATGAATTGTAAATGTATTCCGAAATATTGCATTCATGTATGGAATAATTGTGTTGTAGCTGAGGTTTCGAGTGGATCCTTCTTCGAAGGTTGGTTTGCTTCTGGTATGTATATGACGCCCATGCTGCATCGACAATGGTGATTTTGAATTCATATGATTTGCACTCCAACTAATAAAATTTCAGCCAGATTTAAGCGATTTCAAAATTTGAATTCCTTTACCTGCTGGAACTGGTAGTCTTTCAGATTTGAAATTTTGAATTTTGTTTTCCGTCGATCTTGTTTTCCGTGCTGAGCACCAATGCTACCGACGCCAGGAGGCAGCTCCCACTCCCACACCTGGACCCTACATATTGACCCATCAACTAATGAGCCGGGGATCAACGGCTTTACTTCCCTTCCGAAGGAAGGCGTGATCAGAGATGTTATGCCTCAGAAAATCCCGGCGTTCCTGACTGGGATTCAACCCAGGCCAGAGTTCTGTCAGTTTAATAATTTTGAACTTATTTAATAATACAGCCATTCCATATCAAAACGATATAGTGGTTCTCAGAATTTCGTAAAAATTGGTAGTTTTGTTTCTTATCGCAAAATAATAGATCAGTTTATTTTTATTTTGTCATTAGGCTGACCATTTCCATGTTAGAGTGGTCCAAAAATGACTTTTTTTTTCAAAAATTCATAACTTTTGAACCACTGGACCGATTCCAATGATCAAAATATCAAATGAAAGATAATTTAATATGTAATGATATAAAAAAAATTATTGAAAAAAAGTAAAATATTGTATCCAAGAGATGACCGTAGATTTGACGTAGGATTACGAAACGTAGTTATGATGTCACAGCAAAAGTATAGTAAATATTAAATTGATTTCTTAACTCGTTATCAGTGAAAAATTTCGATAGGTTGAAAATCGGAAGCAATTTGAGAGTTCTGTTTTTGAGGTGCTCTGTCGATGTCCATGTAGTACAAGCCAATCCTGGACGATATGTCTTGGATTCAAGCTCTTAATCTTTAGTTAACTCTTTTATCAGTCATTTGTGGTCCTGAAAAGAACCGATGGGTTGGAAGCTTGGAGAAACTAGTTAAAAACTATACTGTGGAAATTTTTCCTCGATGTACTTGGAGATAAAAGCGGTGCGGAAATGAAATGTGTATTAGGGAAAACACATCCATCTCATAATCCAAGCCTACCGGACGGTACCTACCCCAAGTAACAATTAGGGTTTTATGAGGGTTCTGAAGACCATGATTCAGACTTGTAGAGTGCTTTAAAACCACAATAAAACTTGCAATGTTACTTGGGACGTTTATGCTTTTTGATGCAAATTTTAAACTCCTTCTATTAAGAGAATTCGGCAAGGTTTTTTTTTTGCCTTAATGCTCTTTATAGGAGGGGCTTAAAATTTGTACCAAAAGGCATAAAGATCGGTACCGTCTGGCATGTTCAGTGCTTGGTATCAATATTTGGCGACTGGGTTGGAGAAACCACTTTTCCCATCACGGAAACGCCTCGTTTTAGGATGAAAAATTCCACATTTACATGCACAAAACGCACGGAATTTTTGTTTTATTCAATATATATAAAAGCGAATATTGATTGGAGGAATTTCTTGTTCAAATTTTTCTAATCGCGAGATATGCGCGATCAATGATAAAAAAAACCTTGCGAAGTGTCTCTGGTTAATTGACATGGTCATTTGGTATTCGATCATTGCGAGAATTTGTATGTACCACTTCAATACTGTAACGCATTTGCCAACAAACGTTTGGTTGCTGGGTACATTATCAAAGAGCTTTGGGGGTGATGTGGATGGCAGAAAGGCGAGCGAACGTTCAATGAAAATTAACTCTTAAGCAACAATAATTTATGGCGATCCTAAAAATAACCGATTTGTCGTAATAGTTGTGCAACGCCCCATCTTCCATAAAAAAAAGTTGGAAGGGTTGTATACTAGATACGACCGCAGGGTTGGCGTTGGATAACGTCTGTTATGTGTTGTACTTAATTGTGTATATTATATTTTAGGAATATTCCTTAATAACTCTTTTGCGAAAGTTTGGTGGCCCTGAAAAGGGCCGTTTTGTTGGCTGATGTTGTTGACAATGATGGAACGGGCGACCTTGTTGGACGCTTATATAGTAGAACAGAAAATATCAGCGGTGTCAGATACTCGCATACGTACGTTAAACTCTTTCTTGATAATGTTGTGGCCCTGAAAAGGGCCATTTTTCCAACGCGCTCGGCGTAGTTGCCCTTGCGGAGCAGACAGTGAATACGACCGACTGAGAACTGCAGCAGTTGGGCATTCCATGACGGCGGCTCAGTATACCGGAGCACTGGCACCAACGCACTCGGCGTAGTTGCCCTTTCGCCCCCAGGTTCTGCTGCCGCTGCTCTGCTGCCGTTGCTCTGCTGCCGTTGCTCTGCTGCCGTTGCTCTGCTTCCGCTGCTCTGGTACTGCTGCTCTGCTGCTCGCTGCTGGGTCGACGATCGGATAGACAATGATGGAACGGGCGACCTTGTTGGACGCTTATATAGTAGAACAGAAAATATCAGAGGTGTCAGATACTCGCATCTGATGTCTCGGTTGGAGAAAGTATAAGAATATAAAAAAATCAATCGATTTTCACCATCTTTAGACAATGGTTTACTTTTAACGATTTTTCAATAGTTTACAGAATGAAATCAATAGTTTTGAAACATTCAGCAAATTGCTAGAAATATTTCCAATCGATTGATGCCATTATCTCGTAAATCTATCGAGAGACGGTTGGGTTATTATCGTTCAAAATCTTTTAATTTTTCGTAACGCATCCAAAATGACTGTTTTTAATTTTGTACCCCCGTATGTTGCCGAAAGACGTTATCCAACGTCAAAAAACCCAATATTCACAGACTCAGCGTAAACGTAAGCATAGGAAAGATTAGCACATTAATAACCACCACACGCCGAACAGGTGAGAATGTTTTCGTTTAGTTATGTTAACGAATAAACATTGAAGGGCAACAGAAAGCGGGCATTTGAGCGGTCAGCATACTGTTTAGAAATGTGAACGTTGGTATAGAAACAGAAAAAAATAGCGTTCATTGTCACCTTCCAAACAAGGAAGTTAAACGGCAACAAAGAGCAGGTCCATGCAGAGTAGGTATAAAAATTAAAACCCAAAATAAACAAATGAAGAAGCCAGAGCAGAGTTGGTAACGGTCAGTGACGTTTGACGAAAACCAAAAACAAATTGTCGCGGTACAAAAACCATCATTTCCATACATCCTTCGTCATTGACGAAGAGAAGCCGAACAAATCCTATCGCATCTTTTACCTTCACTTCTCTTTTTTTGTATCATGCATGGACAAAAAAAAGCAAATACCGTCGAACGTGCATGTGAGCAGACTAGTAACCAGTGGTTACTAACCACACTATGAGTGCTTCTTGTTTTCCTTCAGCCTTTCTTTCCCCTAAGCGTTGATAGGCCAGTGGTGAAGATACAAGCCTATTAATCTCAACGTTGATGATCCGGATACGTTTTGTACCCATTTTTTTTGTAAATTGCTTCCAACGATCATCATTTTTTGTTAAACAATACTAAAACGTGCAGTTTTTAATCCTCTCCGAGTAACCGACCGATCTAAGAGAGAGAGAACGTACTGAGCTAGTACGCCGGCGCCGGTGGTGTAGTGGTAAGCGTGACTGCTTTCTCACCCCAATGCGTCTAGGTTCAATCCCAGCCGAGGTCGGTGGGATTTTTCTAAGACATAAAAATCTCTGGTCACGTCTTCCTTCGGAAGGGAAGTAAAGCCGTTGGTACCGCCCCATGTGTGTTGAATGAATGGGTGCCGATATCCTACGCAGGTGTGGAAAGCTGCCTTCCTGCACATTCTGTTGCCGTCAATGGATGACAATCGATGTCCCTCGGTGATTGGCACTCTAGATTGCGGAACAGAGACCGACGTTAAATAAAGGAAAAAGTACTGAGCTAGTTTTTTTTTCACGACGTAAATGAAAGAGGACTGTCTTCATACGGAATTTGTCATGCGCTGCTTGGAGTGCGACGAAGATAGTAATACAATATTTTTCATCACTGACTTTGGTCTCTCTACGTTGATGCAAGACAGCCCTGCGCCAGAGTTTATCGCTACGTTCGCTTCCTCGTACATAAAGAACAGGGAATAAGACTCATAGAGAGAGAGGAGTTGCATACAAGTTATGGCAAGAATTGTGGCTTGCTAGATACAGGTATGATTGAGAGAAATTTTCTAGAAAGTAGGAGAAATTAGAGAGAACGAGCTGTTAGGGCTAATAAAGAGAGTATAAGTAGTAGTCCATGTGAGAAAAAGAGACCACTGTACCGTTGATTCTTATATTGCGTATGACCTGAGAAGAAATCTTTGCAGTAAAAAGACCCGAAGTTTTATATACTGAGATCGTGTTTTAGCAGAACTAAAAGGAAGAGGTTGATAACTGAGAGGGAACATGATCTTATAGACTGAAACAATACTATCTCTACTACTAGGTATCCGAACCCAAAACAGTATGTAAAGTGAAAGTCAAGTAAATCCGAGTGGGGGTAAAACCCATAGTTAATATGTATTATAGTAGATAAGGTGGGTATAGTATAAAAAGGGTTGATTCTTGAATAAAGAGTGAGTTATTCTGATGAGTTCATTATTCGAGGTTTGCTAGGTGCGGACGAGCTTAGTTCCAACCTCAGGATAAAAGATCATCAGAGTTGATTGTTATACAGTAGTCGGGATTACTGTCTTTTATTTCATGAAGAAAAGAAAAACCACATGAGGTTATAAAGTTGCTCTACATTGGGCATTCAGTTGAGTAATACTGTGCTATTAGGGTGATGAGGCTGGAGAGCTGTATGTTTTTTGGAACGAGGGTGACGCTCTTGGCATAGATGACCCACAGGATGGATCCCGATCAGAAGCTGTGAGGCTTCTTCCTCCTTCTTCGGTGAATGGACGCTAATGTGGGCTGAAGCTCGCTTGGTTGCGGGTAGCCTTTCGTTGTGTACAGTGTTCAACGTCACACGCCGAAAGTACTGCTGCTGCTTCTACTGACGACTGACCGGACACAACCACACTAGTTTAAAGGGATTTTCCTAACCTCTGGTCTAGCCACGGAGATTGTCTGAGGTGTGCTATGGGATTCTGCAGTGGGTGGGGTTTTTTGGCGGCGGATGAACGGTCTGTTCCCGGTGGATGCCGGTGCTCGACGGTTGTCACAGTGTAGCACGACGGATGTTGCGCTGGGGCTCGATCGGGTGATCGACGGTGGTCTTTCAGTGGTCGTCGGTGTATTACCGATGAACACTTGCTATACGGGTGCTGCCTTGTTAACAGACGCCCTCGTGGTTTAGCCCGTAATTAATGGGTCCTGACTAGAATATGATAGGTGGTTTAAGGGCTGGAAATTTCACTACTGGGTTGTAATTGGGTCCTACCTGTCTCCGTATTTATGCAGTACTTGCCGGAATTTTTTGGCGACTCTGTATACTTCACTTCTTTTCAAACTTATAGCAAACTTGGCAGATCGATCTATCTCGCGCAATGGCTGAAGTGAAAGAGAACCTTTAGTTCAGCTTGACCCAATAGCTTCTCCCATGACCTAAGCCCATTTCCACCTCCCTTCCACTTTTCCACCACCCCCTTGTCCATATCCTTCTCCTGTTTCCAACGCCCACCTTCATCCTTACTCCTTCCCGTTATGTGTTCTGTGTTATGTGTTGTTGGTGTGACTGGGTTACAATATATCATTGAACCATTTGTTTGGGAGTGGTTTTTCACTTAACTAACTTAATTTACTTATATTTACATAAAAAAAAACAAGACAATATTGCATCCAAGAAACTGACATACTGATTGAATTTACAATAAATATGTGTATTCCTCGCTATCCTATCTCCTGATTTATCTCGCTCGAAATTGGTAAGTAGGGTACAGGAACCAAAACGGTAACAAACCTTTAAACTTTCCTGAAGTTCTCTGGACTTCTGTGAAGTTTCAGAAATATGTTTGATGTTTCTTAAGAGTTCTCGAACTTTTCCAGAAGCTAATGGAGCTGTCATGAATTTATTGGAACTTTCCTAAAGTTTTTGGAACTCTTGAAATCATTGAAACCAGCCTTAAGATCTCTGAAAATCCTGTTCGATATTTAAACCTAGGTTCATTGAACTACTTGCAAGGAACTTCTTTAAAGATTCAAAAAATTTCTTCAAACTCAGTCCTTCTCTGCAGTTCTTTTTTCTTTTCGTTGATTTCTTTTCCGTCGATATTGTTTTCCGTACTTAGTATCAATGCTACCGACGCCAGGGGGGCAACTCCCACACCCATTATCTCCCTGAAGTTGTTAAAATTCTTCAAAGTTCTTGGAGTTTACCTGAATCAAATGGATCCGCCTAGAAGTTCATGAAGCTTTGATTATGAAAATTCTTGTAATTTTCTTTTATTCTTCAGAATTTCCTTAAAGGTCCTACAGTTTTTGTTAAGTTGGTGGAACTACCCTAAAAAAAACTCTAATCTTTTCTGATATTCATACTTGTCCTTGTATACGATTGACCAGCTGTATATATTTCCATCGATCCTGTGGGTATAGATAGGACAATAGCCTCCAGTTTGCCCCGTATGATCATAAGAGATCTGGTGTTTGGTGAAGAATAGTGGAGAAGCTCAAAATATTCAAAAAACTATTAATTTACAGCATCGACTGCTATCAGCTGCTTACACTGAGATAATTATTCCTACAAATTTCATAAACTACATCGTATGAACGTATGCAAATACGAGCCTGAATCAATTTCATAATTATCTTATGTTTTCATACTCCATCTATAGTATTCATAATTTGATACAACAAAAGGTATACGAAAAACATTAAAATTTCATAAACACATCGTATGAATTATTTTGGTTCAGCTTACGGCAAAAAATCATACGATGATCGTATGAAATTTATTTAAACAGTGTAAATCAAAACAATAACAAAACACAAGATGGCGGATTCCGCTTTAAGACGTGGCGCAAGGCTCCGTAAACCTGTAAGTAAATTTAATTCGTATTGTTTCATTGTAGTTTACAACTTTATTTACATTTGTAGACAGTTAAGCAAGCTGCTGTGGACGGGTAAGTGTCAGATATATGTTTTGTTTTTGTGTTGATAATTTAATACAACAGTAAATTTTTTTGAACAGGAATCGGACACGAGTACAAACAAAACTACTCGCAAAATCGTAAGTATAAAGTTCTCAGTTGGCTCGTTATTTTTTACAGTACCGAAGGTAATCCAGCCCCGAGCTAAAAGCTTCCCTAATAAAGAAAACCTTACCTAACTTAACATTTTTTGTTTAAAGAAATTGGAACCACCATCAATATCCAAATCAGCTTTTCTTCCTGCCACAGCTTCAATAATTCAACTGGGATCTTCTATTCCAGCTGTGTTCAAGGCAACAGGGTTGACAGAAAATTACGCTAAAGTGCTGCAGAAAAGAAAGACACTGAAGTTCTTGGAAAATGTAGGGCAAAACAAACAACAAAATTTCTTAAAAAATTAAAACTAATCGGTTTCATTTTCAATCCTCAGCTACCACAAATTGACGAACTGGAAAACCGTTTAAAGCTGCTACTCCAGTTAGCAAAACTGTATCTATTGCTGTAGCTCCACCTTTCCCAATAGCATCAGGGTCGACGACAGCTACCACAGTTACAGAAAACACGAGCTGCCTCGGAGTCTCAATATAATATATATAATATAATAAATATAATAAATAATGGCTTGGTTCAACGGCGCTCTCAGTCTTAATATCACTCTAAAGATTACGATTTAATCTGCCCGACGCTTCAGTCATAGGTTTTAGTTCATGGTCTATGGCCGAAACGTCGGGCAGATTAAATCGTTGTCGTTAGAGTGAGATTAAGACTTAGAAAGCCGTTAAACTAAGCAAATCACTCAAGTACTAGTCGTCACCATCACTAATAAAGTAATTAATCAACTCAAACTATATTTTTCATTCATATCCTTTATGAGTTTCATACGAAATGACAAATGAAATTGTTCGTAATATCCTATGATAGCTATCGTTCGTTTAAATTGAGATTCATAGTTATATGCATGAAAAATCATACGATGGCTGATTGACAAAAAACTGAAAGTTCTTCATAGTTCGGTCGTATGAAATTCAACATAAAATCTTGTCGCAAAAAATCATACGATATTTCTATGAAATTCGTTTGAATAATAATCTCAGTGTAGGTATAGATGATACGATAACAGTGGAATCTCAAGTAAGGGAGCAAGGAGAGAATCTGTCTTTGTGCACTATTGGCTATGGTGGGTGCCCATGGTGGTCAAAATAAGTATCATCTTAACTTAAGATTCTTAAGCAGTTCACGTCCGGCGTAAACAATTGTCTGAAGTTCCCGTCATTTTCCCGACATTCTTGGAACAGCTCCAAGTTAATTAAACTGCAAGGTGGTCCTCACTGAAGTAAATTTTCCTGAAATCTTTGGGTGTGTCCTAAAGCTGTTGGATTTTTTTGCTTCGTTAGAAAAACTACCTTTGGCTGGTTTGCCTCTTTATCGGAAATTTGTATGCATATGCACATAAGGCGGCCTAAATAAAAGCAAACTGTTTGTACGTGTTGAGCACAATAAATTTTATATCTGGTGCGCTCACATATTTAAATCCACATTTGTAAGCAGATTTTTTATTCAACCGTTTGTTTATAAGCTTGAATTTTCATTCCACATTTCAAGGTGCAAATTGAATCTGGATGAAGACATCATTTATCATGTTGTATGTATGCAACGCAATTTTGCTCATATGAGGCGTCCAAAAGATCCCTTATACATTTCAGTGCGTAGCTTTTATAAGAGGAGTGCAAGTTTGTTGATCGCCCAGTTAGTATTAATTTAATAAAAAGAATAATAATAATCGGTTTTAGGAGCTGATTACTCTTGGAGTAACCATGAGTAGCCAACATGACACGGTTGAATATAATAGCTCTAAAACAATAAATTTCGTACGTTAGTTCAAAATTCGGAACCGGTGAGTGGTAAGCGTGACTGTTTTTTTTTTAATTCTGCGGTAATTCTAAACGGGTTTCAGATGTTTTTTTATCTTGTTGAGAAGACCTGTTCGTTCCCCTTTCATAAGTTTAATTGGTCACGACACATAGTGGCGTGTACAAACGATAATTCAAATTTAGGTTTTTCTATTTTGGTCGAGTCAGTAGGCAACCCGTTTATGCAAAGTGATTGGTTCTCCGTTATATTTGTCTCTCAAAGCTTATAAAAAAATATCAGATTGCAGAATTTTAAATTGTACTACTGAAAGAGTGCTGACGTCTGAAGCATTTGGTTGAAAAATAATAATCCATTGTTTACGCCACGACGACAAAACCAAGTGGCATGAACATCAGATTAATAAAAAGTACAGGAAGAAACTTTTCCTTAAAGTTATCTAACTTGCTCGAAAAAAGGCAAATCAAAGCAATGGTAGGAACCATCAAAGCCGACCGTTTCCATCCGACACGGAACTCTTTTGATATGTTTCCAACTAGCACATCGTACCACCTAGGTACTGCAGCTCTCCTTTCTCCAGAGTCAATGTTGGCTGAGTTTTGCCTACATCGTCCAACCGACAACATGAAGATACGGGTTCGGTTGGTTGCCCCAAAGCCTAGGGGAGCGCAAAAGGATTTGAAGGATGGTTTCTAGTTGTTTACTCAGGATCTCTCTTTCGTTTCCAAGTGGATGGCTACTGTTGCTGCCGGTTTTCCCACAGACAAGCCGAATGGAAGCTGCATGAAACGAGAGAATAAAGATGGATGTTGGGAGGAAACGGGTTGAAAGGTCGACCAGAATAAACTTGAGACTATCATGGCCAGGGAGCTTCGGTGTGTCTAAGATTTGGCTGGCAAAAAGAGCAGCCTATAAATAAAAAGGTACCACTGCTGGGGGGACGCTTGGGACCGGTAAGTTCGTTTTGCTTGGCAGAAAGGATGAATGCTGTCTATAGTAAATTATCTTCTCTATGGCAGTGAAGATGAGCCTGAGTGAGTATTGAAAAATGTTTGAAGATATCACTTGAGGCGTCGTCTTTGGAATCACAATCATCGGGAAGATTTTCGTTGTCAGCATTTTCAGTTTTCTCATTATCAGAACAGCTTACTCCCGTTCCGTAGTTCAGAACGCACTTGTATTTAAGTACTGCTTTGCCTTCGTTCAACGCAGGAAAAATCGCTGGTCCTAAATTCCACGAACCAAAATTCAATTAGCGATGGTGTAAAGTTCTCCAAGCTAATTTCCAGCGCTTTTCTACTCAACCAGTGAACTGTTGTGCGCAAGTGGTGAGCAGAGGATTGTCTTTTTTACTTTATGTGGCTGAGTTGAGACTCCTTGTCCAGAAGAAAGTGTGCTTTGTTCTGTCGTGACCGCCTCTGGGTAGTCACAGCGTTGAGCCTTCAATGTGCGAAGGACTAACGTTTTCAGACTAGACCAAGACACCGATAGGGCAAAAACTGGATGCTAGGGTCAATGGAAGCTAACTTTGGAGAATATGTTTGCTTGATCGAAGTGGAAAACAAGTTATTTCAAGCTTTAACTCAACTGAAATCGATTGTACTACAATTTGAAAAAAAAGCTGAACTTAAATTTTAATTTTAATTAAATTGTTCCACTATTCAAAGATTCGCATGAACGCATGAATGGCTAAACTGAGCAAGAGACCTTTCTAGAATCTGGCCGGTATATTAATATCAGTAGTAATAGAATTTAAATTTTGATTGAAACTAGCTAAGAGTGTAATGTTTACGCTGGGAGAATTTCATCAGAATCTGTCAAGTGGTTATCGAGCTAAAACCAAAAAATCTTGTGCGCCGTATCAGGAAACATCTGGGAATCCATCATTTGACAATTTATCGGGTGGTGAAATCATTCAAGGAGCCCCAGACGACCCAACGCGTTGGAGGAAGTGACAGTCATCGATAGAACGGATCCGGATATAGATTTTAAGATCATCTGCATACGATAGACGAGGGCCTTTGAGGACCAGATTCACGTCGTTAAAGTACAACAGGAAAATCAACGGGCCTAGGTGACTTCCTTAAGGTATCCCTGACGTGGCTGGGTAAGTAGCAGATTGACATTCACCAACGGTTACCATCAGCTGGCGATCACTGAGATAAGAGCGAAACCATCGCAGGAGGTTGCCATTTACCCCGAGTCTATCTAACTTAGCAATCGCAATTGCATGGTTCAGTTTATCGAATGTAGCCGACAAGTCGGTGTAAATTACGTCTGTTTGAGCCCGTTCTGTCATACTTTCCGTGACATATGATGTCAGACAAAGTAGATTAGTGGTAGTAGAACGACCGGAAACGAAGCCGTGTTGATCACTACTTAAATACTGCTTACAATGATAGAGCAGGGGCTCCATGATGACTAACTCGAATAACTTCGAAACTGAGCTCAACGATGTGATTCCACGGTAATTATCCACGTCCCGTTTGTTTCCCTTTTGGTGAACAGGAAACATATATGTGGAAATTTCCAACAAGATGGAAATATACCACTCGAGATGGACATGCGGAATAGATGCTGCAACGGTGTTAGCAAGCTGGCGATATGCTTCTTCAGAAATACTGATGGGATACCATCGGGTCCTGGGTTGAAGGACGACTTAAGTTGTTGTGCGGCAGTGGAAATCATCTCGACGTCGATGTCAGTTGCACCCAACGCTTGACCGGAGTGTGGTACATTACTAGCTGCTAGGGTAACGTGGTCGTCGGTTAATATCTCATCAGATAATACACTGGAAAACTTGTTTGAAAACAATCAACAGATCTCCTGAGAGGTGGAAGCAACTGCTCCGTTGAACAGCATTGACGATGGTAGGACAGACTCTTTGCGCTGCTCGTTAACGTAATTCCAGAAGGACTTCGGGTGTGACTTGAGTTTACTCTGAATCCCACGTTGATATCGCGAATAGCATTGATGGCTAACTCGCTTGAACTCATGATTGCGCCTAACGTAATGATGTTTCAGCGACAGCGTACGATACTTGGTGAATTTCCTTAGTGCTTCTCGCTTGGTATATTTCAACTTTCGCAATTGGCTTGGGTCGATAGGTAGGGTCCAGATGTGAGAGTTGCCTCCCTGGCGTCGGTAGCAATAACAATGATACTTACATCAAGGAGGACACAAAGCAGTTGCCGGGGCAGATGTTGTACGTTGTGTCATCACGGTTGGCCGTTCCTGAGGAGGTACGGAAGAAGAAGGTGAACAAATTCGCCAAACAGTTGTTAGTTTGGCAGGCCATCTGGGGGTGCGGCAAGATGAGCCACCCGTACATCACGACGGGCACCATCAACGGGCAAATCTACCGGGACGAGTACCTCCAGGAGCGCCTTTTACGCTTCCTGCGGTCTCACGGAGGCGAAACGCGAATGTTGTTTTTGAACCAAAAGACGTCAATCCACCGAGCTCGCCGGAACTTCGCCCGATTGAGAAGTTTTGGGCCATCATGAAGGCCAGAGTTTCTAAAAAAAAACTAAGGAGTTAAATAACGAGCTGACTTTGAAGAAACAGTGGGTAAACACCTTATGAGTGGTGTCAAGGGCAAGTTGCGGGCATTCGGCTATGGAGCGGAGATCCAATAAAGAAATGAATTTTTGGCGTCCATTTTTGTGTGCCTCACTTTTTAGACTACAGCCTTTAATATTCAAAAACTTAAATCATTTTTAGATAGAGCTGGAATTAGGGCCTAACAGATTTTGTAAACAACCAACAGACCAACATAACCATCGGTTAAGGGAAGTCTTTCCCTACCCGATGAGGATTTTGGTTTGCGTGGGCGTACCTTAAGTTCCTAGAAATCATCGATAGAAGTCATTGTTACAAAAGCTGTTACGCCCTAATTCCAGCTCTATCTAGATTTATTTCCAATGCATCATCTCCTCCTCACCTTTAATGCCGCACATCGGATCAAACCGGTCGTATAGGCATATTTGGGATTGAACGTACTATGCTATATAGATAGAATAGGTGCACCCCTCATCTGCCTACCTTCACTTCCACGGAGCAGCAGCAGCAGCAGCAGCAGTAGCAGTAATAGAAGCAGAATTAGTTGGATAGTTGACTGCCGAACCAAACGGGCCATAAGGCCAACTGGTGAACACTCGTGTTTGTTTCAGTTACCGTGGGGACGTAACTTGTGATTAGCCCCGGTTCCTTTCAAATTGTATCATTATTTATGTACGGTCCATATATTTGAAATGACGTTTCACATTCATCTAGTGATGGCCGATTTTCATTCGAATAATCGATTATTCGATTAACGAACCGAAAAGTAAAATATTTGTGATCGGTTATATAATGCCGATATAAGCATTAACTTCTCCAGAGGATCATCACCGATCGTTTCAAACATGTGCTGCACTCTCATTGGTGGAAAAATAACAGCACAGCGAACAAAAAATAATCGATTATTTGTTAATCGAGTAATTAAAAAATGGTACATCTCTGATTTTATAGTGTGACTGTTTTGATAAAAAAAAGTGCGCAAAATTTCATCTCTACCGAGGGGGCAGCAAAACCACAAAATTACCTTGCATACGGGGGGTTTTCATTGGATGAAAGGGACCGTGGAAGAGGACACTAAATTAGAAAGTTTTTCTTCCGACAGTTTCATCTTAGTTTTCTTCTTTAATAAGGCTGTCCACGGGACAGTTTCGATCAGTTCCAGAACAACATGTGAAAAGGGCATACAAGCTTTTTGTAAACAAACCTTCTTATGCCCTTTTCTCGCCACCCATATGACACCAACGCAAACCTTTAACATCACCGGGTAGGGGACACTTTCTCCTTCCCGATGATATTGCTGGTTTGCGTGGGCGACCCTTGGTTGGTGAGAAAAGGGCCTACAAAGGTTTGTTTACAAAAAGCTTGTATGCCCTTTTCACATGTTGTTCTGGAGTTGACTTTTATGTTTAACAAGAACTTTTGACAGATCACAGTAGAACCATAGAGGTAACTCTAAGGCCAGAAGGTCCCGAATAAACGTACTCAACTTTTTGGCTCAGCTCTGGTACCCCCTTCGGTCCCAAGCTAATCGATGCACCCCTCGAAACATAGGAAAATCCAAGAGCCCCTCATTTTATCTGTCAAACTTTCATAGCGAATCAAAACAAACATAATGTGGTACTAGAATTCCGACTAGAATGGGGTACGTTAATCGGTTTGCTTGGGACCAATAGGCTAGTCAAGTAGTGAGCCAATTTTAAATCGTAAGTTTCAACCGGTTGGTAAAACTGGCAGTTCACTCTCATATTAATTTCTGTTTCGTTTATGTTTACATTCAGCACCATTAACACCAGATCACTCACACACTCTTGATTTCTAGCTGTCAGTTCCACTGAGAAACGTCTCTTGGATCACCTTATTGTCTGCACATCGGGAATGGGTGTAGCAAGAAATTTGTGTACATAGTGTGAAGAATGTGAGGACAATTTTACAGTCCATTTTATGGCTTTTAATTGCTTGTTTCATCCCTGGCCCTGAGTTTTGGCCAGCCTCTACCGGCCTCAACAGTTGACATAAACAATGAATTTGTTTGCAAGCTTGTATGCAACAATGGTGATCTATGCGATATTGCGCTTGATGTTACATTAAATATCATGTACATTTACGCCAAATCTAGCGTTAACAACGTGTGCGCTATGTATCGCAGAAATTTACATGTTTTTTTTATAAACGATGTTACATCCAAGTAACCTGAGTTCATGCGACCTTTTTAAGAATAGTTCGTGTCCCATAAATCGAGAAACGCTGGTACATTGTACTGAGTATTCGATAACTTTTTTTCGACTCACTGAACTGACAGACAATCAAAAGTTTGGCAATAACCGGCTCATTGCTCTATCATAAATTGAAATCTCAAGAGAGCAAAAAAACGAACGCCATTGGAAATTAAGAGTCAATTTTAATTACCGCCCCACCGGTTCCATCTTTCCAGCGCTGACTTTTTCTTCCATTTACACATTCCAAGAAGACGGAAATGATGTAAAACAAGCCAGCTGGGTAATATGGCCAACAGCATTTGTTCATGGACTTTTCTAACAAAATTTAATTGTTTTTCTTCCATAACTACTTTGGAGCAAGTTTCAGCTGTATCATCAATTGTCCATTCACCTTTCGACCTTTCGAGATTCAAAACACTTTTCCGCACTGCAGTGCTTCGTCTACGTTCATGCATCAATGCAACGGTGACGACAATTCATCCCAATGTACCTTATCCCAAGTCCCCATCCAACATGTTAGAAATTGTTTTCCTTAACCTCGAGTAAGCCGCGAGTATTCGGTACCCGTTCTACTAACTTTAGTCATAAGAAATAATGCTATTATACATTGAATTACGGCTCCGCAAAGCTAATGTAATTGAGCCTTTACAAATAAATGATATTATAAAAAAAATTACTTTGGAGCTGATATATCTTTTAGTGAAAAGTTCGTATAAATTGCTCCTTTAATAAAAGTAGTAGTGTTATAGTACGTTCAGACTACAGAGTTATAACATGTTATAGCGCTATCTTGATGGTGGTTTCTGTGTTGCAATTATTTGACAACCGTTATATCATGTTATAACTGCTCAGTCGGGCCAGCGTTTTAAGCAGTTCTTTTGATTTATTTTTCCTTTACTAACCATGTATTATCCTGTACTGTACATTATACATTATACGGTCCGTACATTCTACTGTACAATTCTGTAGAAGTGTAAAAATATGCAAATTTTAACTCATAATTAAAATAAATAAGTACTTTTTTTGATGCTGTATTAGGCGAAATGAGGGGAATTAACGTATTCTCGTCAATAAAGGGTGATACGGTCAAAATTTGGTCAATATCAACTTGACGTATTTCTTTCAATTTTACATTTAAAAAACCTGAACACCCCTCATTTTGAAGGTGTGTGTGTGTAGAATGTTGCTCCTATTTTGATTTTGGAATTCACTCTTCAGTTGTCAAAATGCCGTCCAAGCAAGAAGAGCAGCGTATCAAAATTTTGCTCGCGCATCGCGAAAATCCGAGCTACTCGCACGCAAAGTTGTCAAAATCGCTAAAAGTTGCCAAATCAACCGTTACAAATGTAATTAAAGTGTTTGAGGAACGTTTGTCGACAGCCAGGAAGCCTGGATCGGGGGGAAATCGAAAACCGGAAGCCGCTGAGACGACAAAGAGAGTTGCCGGTAGTTTCAAGCGAAACCCTAACCTCTCTCTCCGAGATGCCGCAAATAAGCTGGGTGTATCGTCTACAACCGTGCATCGAGCCAAAAAACGAGCCGGACTATCGACTTACAAGAAGGTAGTGACTCCAAATCGCGATGATAAACAAAATACGACGGCCAAAGCGCGATCCCGGAGGCTGTACACGACGATGCTGACGAAGTTTGACTGCGTGGTAATGGACGACGAAACCTACGTCAAAGCCGACTACAAGCAGCTTCCGGGACAGGAGTTTTATACGGCAAAAGGAAGGGGAAAGGTAGCAGATGTTTTCAAGCACATGAAACTGTCAAAGTTCGCAAAGAAATATCTGGTTTGGCAAGCCATCTGTACCTGTGGCTTGAAAAGCAGCATTTTTATAGCTTCCGGGACTGTCAACCAAGAAATTTACGTGAAAGAGTGTTTGAATAAACGTCTGCTGCCTTTCCTGAAGAAACACGGTTGTTCCGTACTGTTTTGGCCGGATTTGGCATCTTGCCATTACGGTAAAAAGGCCATGGAGTGGTACGCCGCCAACAACGTGCAGGTGGTTCCCAAGGACAAGAACCCTCCCAACACGCCAGAGCTCCGCCCAATTGAGAAATACTGGGCTATTGTCAAGCGGAACCTAAAGAAGACCAAAAAAAACTGCTAAAGGCGAGCAACAGTTCAAGGCAAACTGGCTTTCTGCGGCGAAGAAGGTGGACAAGGTGGCTGTACAAAATCTGATGGCAGGGGTCAAGCGTAAGGCCCGGCAATTCGGATTTGGAAAAGCGGAAGCCTAACTGAATATTTTTCCTGAATTTTATACTAATTGAACTTGAAAAAGAAATTTAATTTGATTTTTTAAATAAACGATTTCACCGATTTACACGCGTTTTCCCTTGACCAAATTTTGACCGTATCACCCTTTATTTCACAGAAGCACGCACACATATGACGAGTTTGTTTGTTTACATTTCTAGATAAACATTTCAAAAGGTCCTATCTGACATTTGTTAACAAATCGAGTTTAATGCTTCTCTGTACTGCAGAGCTAACCATCTCTAAGTTTTGTTCTAGAAATTTTATTGATCAATAATTCAGAAAATTATAAAAATATGTGAAAAAAACGTCCAATTTGAAAATGTTTATAATATCGCACAGCTCTCTGATTGGAACTTAACATGTTTCCAGACCAATATGTCATTCGACAAAAAAATGTCATATGCTAATAGAACCTTTGTTTCATCTCGTATTTCGCGTGGAATAGAAAAACTAAAACTCAATAGTTAGTTGGAAATGCTATACTAATATCAATATAAAGCTTAAGTGTGATAATTTATTAGCTGTATATATGTCTATAGAAAGTCCTATGGATCAAACATCTAACTGGGAAGTGGAAGATGAGAAAGTTTCATTTAAGATGCCTGTAATCAATCGCTCTGGTTTTGGTATGGAGTTGACGAATTAATTGCGATTCCAGGAGTACACCAAGGCAAAAGCTTATTCAAAGTTCTGTCAAATCCGACATGCGACATTACAAGCGTGGATTTGGATCCAATTGCAGATCAACCACTTCAATTGCTAAGCGCTAAATTGGACGATTTACGAAAACTAATGCCATATATCGAGCAAAAAGATTATTTTGCAACATTCCTTAAATATTTAGTTCCAGAAAAAACTGGAATATACTGTTGTAGACCACTTTCATGTGGATCTTGATTTGCTGGAGGACAGCTAAGTAGATTTAATCGAATAACATGAATGCATGTAAATTATTGATGAACAGCTTGAGCTAAAACAAAACAGGTTGTTTATAAAAATCAAGTCCCCGGCACGGTGACAGATAACCTTAGTTTCACGTACCCACTTGCAAATAGTAGATGTCGCCACACGACGTAAACAAAGGGGTTGTCCTTCACCGCCGCAACGATATTTCTCTATGGACAACCAACTTTTTGTTTCACCATGTGTGGATGCCAAACAACAGACAAGAATGCCATGTGAAATGAGCTGATTTATGATTTTCGTGGTGAAGTGAAATAAATCCATACAAATTGAACCTAGTTTCATTTTCTTATATCATCTTATGGCAATAAAAATTCTTTGGTTTCTTCAGTTATGTTTTGCTCTTGAATTTGACTATCCTTTAGATTATTGCTTTCAGCATAGTTGTGCAATAAAGACTTGTCCTGGGCCCGTAAAAAAAATATTATTTTCCCTTGTTTCTCTTACGGCGTAAATAAAGTTAACTGATGAAATTTAAAATTAGTCAAATTGCATGATATATTACATCTTTAGCTTAAATGCATTTAAGGCCTTCGAAAGACGGACGAAGTTCACCACTGTAATATTTTAAGCTAGTTCCTCAAATTGTACATTTTGCAGTACTAGTTGCGTATACAGCTGAGTACTGTGAATTCAACCGATTTTTTTTTCATGTGAGCTAGAAAACATCTTGCAAATCTTCCGAAGTTTCAAATTGTTTTGCTGAAACAGCTCACGAAATTGTATATACATGCTGTCAAATGAACTCTTGGCTCCTCCTCCTCTGCTCCAGAAATAACGTATACATGGTGATGGGAGTGCACCTACCCACAAAGCTCACATGACTCTTATAAAGTTTGATTACATTCTTGTTTCAGCAACCCAGTTTTGGCATTATTAATATCAAATAAAAACACTTTTTCGAGCATCACGGTTGATGATTTACATTATCCGCCTACTAAGATTGATGTTTTGACAGTTTCATAATTATAATTTTTAATTTGTTTTCAGTAGGTGGCAACACCTTTACTTGGGGTTCAAACAGTAACTACCTACGGGACTTCTGAGCTCTTTTGAATGTTTGGCTTCTGTTTGACAGTTTGACTCGGCTCCCAGAGGACGAGCATTTTGAGTTAGTTCGCAGTACTCAGGTATACAGTATCTCCTCCGGCTTTCCTTAATCCGACATCACAGTCTCTAATGGAGCTTTTTTTTTACATTGGTAACATTGATTTGTAAGGACTTGACAGTCAGATTATCAAATTTTTGTCGGATTAGCGGGGGGATACTGTAATAAGTACCCTAATAAACAAATACCATAAATGAACGGTAACCCGGATTGTAGGACTATCCCACAAATAGTTTGGATGATACCCTGAACACGTCGTTAAGCTCTTTCTTATGGTTATTTTTATTAGGGTACGCTCTTACTCGCTGCAAAACCATTCTTGTTTTGTTCATCATCGACGATAATAACAAAACCATCGAGCTCAATTCTCATTTGTTTCGATTAATTCGATGACAATCACATATTTTCGTTTTACAATTCATAGGTTAAAACTTTTGGTTCTGTTCTGCTCAAAGACACACAAGAATACACAAAAATTTTAATAAACTGATTATGAATTGTGCATACGACCTCGCATACGACTGAAAATCAAAACGATATTTTTCGCTGGCATCACTGGACTTCCTATGCCACTAATGTTAATTTTGACGTCAGACGCGCGTTGCGGTTTGGTGGGCGCACGACAATGCGATTAATTTTAAGCTTGGATTTTATTTATTGTTCATCATTTCCACATTCGCCCTATTCAGATAACCCTTCTGAAACTTGTGAGTTTGACAGAACCACACTTAAAAAAATTTACACGTTACCTTTATGTGTTCCACACTTCGGTTTGCGTAAATTGCGAAACACATCCATTTCATGTGTGAAACTTTTAATAGAAATTATTCCCGACCACTATAACTTCAATTGTGATACACTTGGATTTCACGTGTCTCACATTTTGTTATCGACAGTCTGACACTTAATCATCAAATTTATTTCATTCAAAAGCATATTTTTGAACATAGCTGGCTCGTGTTTCTTACTTTTGATAATGGATCAAAACTTATCCCAGCAATATTGCATTTCATTCAATGATTATTTTTTCATTATTAATTCATAAAAGATAATAAAAACACTGCAGCTCTCTCCAATCACATCACTACACCAGAACCTAAGAACCCAAGGATACTTTAAAAAACAGTTATGGAGATTATTCTCAGTCATTAAATAGGATTTACTTACCATTCCAGCCAAGCGCTGAAAATCTCTCTAATGAAGCCAAAAATAAAGTTTTCTTTCAGATAGAACTGACCAACTACTTCACACCGGCTGACAAATTGATTGCTACTGGGAAAAGTAATTATTGTCAGTAAATAAAACCGTAAATTAATATTGTGGGGTACCTGTAAACTCTCGTAAGGGTCATAAGTTTAGCAGCAACATACATTAGCATTGATTGTTACTTTGTTTCATACTTCGTTTGACACTCGTCCTGCTACTGATGAGATCCATGTGCCATACACGTTCAATATGATAGTAGAAAACAGTAGTGCAGATCCTATATTGGGATCCCATGAATTTCAATAACTAAACACACGAAATTATGGTGTGATTTGTTTAGATTTCACCGACAGCTGGGACATGTATTTTTCCAACATTGATCCCATGAAATGCGAATGAAATCCACATGATATCATGGTGACTGGCAATTGGCAAAATTCATATGTGAAAACACATGAATGAAACATGTGGATTTTTTTCAGTGCACTAGCACCAAATTGTTGGGGTACACACGGTAACCGCAAAATACCCAATAATGACTACAAAGTAAGCATTTTTGAGGGAAACTGCGACTACCCATTAATTGAGTAAAATTTTACAGATTTATGAGTAGTTTCAACTACAAAAACAAGTAGTAAGTATTCATTTTTGAGTAGCAAATACTCATAAATGGGTAATATTTTTACTCATTTAATGGGTAGTCTCAGTCTCCCTCGGAAATGCTTACTTTGTAGTCATTATTGGGTATTTTGCGATTACCGTGCATTGGGAATATACTGGAGTTGTCAAGTTGCCCCCGGGTTGATTAAAAAAATATAGCGAATATTAAACAAATATGGAAATTTTCCAAACACTTACATTTTCCCTGCATACATCAGAAAAAAAATATGAATCGACTAGTTCTTAATATAAACGTTGTTTATTTAATAAATTGACAGAATAGTACACACTAATCGAGTCAGTACGGTTTTACCGAGTTTTTGAATTGCGGAACTGTTCGGTAAAAGTTTAAAAATCTGTGAAAAATTTATTAATGAGAATATTTGTTCTGAACTTGTACATACTTAGTTCTGTTAACCCCATTTAATGATAGAAAATACAATTGGTCGATTTCATTGATTCCTTACGGATAACGGGCATTTGAATTTTTACCGACTTTTTCAGCAATTCAAAAACCCAGTAAAAAAAACTGACTCCTGTAAAAAAAATCTTAGTGTGTAGTTTTAAGCCCATTGACAATTACAAATATGTACTGTTTTAGTTATAATTATCTGACCTCTAAACCGTATTCTTACAAAGGTCTCAAGTAACATTAATCTTTGCTATCAGACCAATTTGACAGGTCCTAACTAATACTTAAAAAAACAAAGGTCTTATGTAACAAAACCACCAATTAAACCTTAAAATTATGAATATTACGAAAAATCAAACACTTCAGTTGAAATTTACGTGTTTCTTATGCATTTGAGAAAACAAAAGATTATCGTTTTATGTCGTAATTAAAAATGGCATTTTAAAATACACAGATAAAAATTCTGAATTTTAATTGTGATGTAAACATTCATTCACGTAAACTTAAATTTAATTTCACTCAACCGAGCAACTTGTAAATAATGTTGTTTACAAAGATGGGCTTTTGTATACAATATTTGCTACATTGCATGAATTATGCTAGAACTTTACATGATATATAATGTAAACTTATATGATATATGACACTCCATTTGTGTGCATCATATTGAACAGAAATTTACACTACTTTTCGAACTGTGTATATTGCAAAACTCAGTTTAATTTATCTCCAATCAGCTTCAATGTCAGAAAGGACCTTTTGAAATGATTGTCTAGATTTATCTGAGGCTTTCTACTCATACAATTTCAATCGACATAATAGTCTACACAGTTCGAAAAGTAGTGTAAATTTCTGTTCAATATGATGCACACAAATGGAGCATCATATATCATATAAGTTTACATTATATATCATGTAAATTTCTAGCACAATTCATGCAATGTAGCAAATATTGTATAAAAAAGCCCATCTTTGTAAACAACATTGTTTACAAGTTGCTCGGTTGTGTGAAATTAAATTTAAGTTTACGAGAATGAATGTTTACATCACAATTAAAATTCAGAATTTTTATCTGTGTAAAACGGTTTAAAAACGTTTTTAAATCGCTCGAAACTTCTCAGGTGAGTCGGCAGTCTCTTTTTTCTTCGGCAACCTTTCCATTTGAACAAGCGCGTAAGCCAGCTGTTCTATTATCGGCAACTCAAAGTCAGCCGTATTTTGCAGTGTGCATGTTTCATTTCAAGAAAAACCTGGCATAACAGGATTGCTCAGCCGTAAAAGGTATATTCAGATTAAAGCTGAAAGATTATGGAATCTTTTACCTCACTTATTTAACTTTATTCTGGGTCGCCGAATCCGAACCAGATATATTTCGTTAAAATGAACGATTTAGTATTAGGGGAAATGACGGCTTCGGCATGACAGACTATTTTCGGCAACCCAAATTGAAACACTATTTTCACTGGATTTTCTTACGAAAACACTTCGCTGAATGCATCAAACGATTATTTATGCTTTCAGCTTCAATTTGACTATATTTTTACCACTGAGAAAAAGCAATCTAGCAGGGTTTTCTTGAAATGAAACACACGCACTTCAAATTGTAGCTGATTTCGAGTTGCCGATAATAGAACAGCAGATTTACATGCAGTTCAAATGGAACGGTTGCCCAAGAAAAACTGGTTGCCGACAATACTCGCTCTCACTAGAGAAGATTGAAGCTTTGTAAAAGCGTTTCAAAACAGTTTTTGACAATTCTTTCGACTGAAATTGTTAGAGCAGCTGGCAGCAAATGTTTGTAAACAAACCAATACTGCATATGTGTGCGTTCCATAGAGAAAAAGGCTATAGAAAGAAGGTCGCTGCTTAGGTTGCTGAGAATACGTAAATTCCCCTATTAAAATGGCTTTATGTGAAAAACTGATGTTAGTTACTAGCATTTAGTGGAAATTTTAACATCACATTCTTCATCAGCAATCACAAATCAATCATAAATGCAAACTATTAAGTATTGCATTGTTAAAAAACCTAAATGATCGACTTTAACCCATAATTGATTATTTGCATTTTTAAACTAATTTGAAATCTATAAAATAAATTCAACACATATTTTGAAAAATAAATACAATCATAACAAAAGCATTTGCTAGTACAGGTTTGAAAGCTATTTGTTTGTATGTCAAACATATGGATGGATAAATATTCATCTGTATAGTGATGATGGTGATGATGATGATGATATGGAACTACCACTCACTGTAGCAAGGCAACTGTCGGTAAACAGTGGACTATCCTCGCTGTTCGACTTGATCAAGTTTAATTACCTCTAATTGTACTCAAGCTCCCATTGAATGCAGGGCCAAAAACGATTTAGGTGAATCTGTGGCACGTGAGCAATGCATCCACGGCATAAATGAGAATCTCGTTCCTTCAACAGGATCATACAACCGGCAGGCACGTAGCCATGGGGGGGGGGGGTATGGGGCTTAAACCCCCCCCCCCCCCGAAATTATTATCATCATGTGAAAAAAAATCTGACCCAAGATAATGGATATTTGTGACGGTCATGGTTCCTAAATGGTAATGCATGTCACTCTGGAATTTTCTCCACTGAAAGATGCAAAAATTTTAAATTAGAAATTATGTTCTTATGACAATTTTCATGATTGAAAAAAATTGTTTTTACTGTTTTTCTGTGCTATTTTAATTCACCGCAAAAAAATTCGAGCAAAACATTCTTCAGATATTATATTTAATTGATTGCTGAGATAATTTCTTTGTTATTTGATTATAAGTTTGTCATTTTTTCTTTAATACTTCATAAGTTATGTTTGTGTGCGATAAAATCTGGAAAAAAAAACTCGTTTGCATGTTAAATTGGTAGTAATTCACATATTTTTTTTATTTATTTGTCATAATTGAATAGTGAGTTTGGAGAATAATCCAGAAAAAA
Organism: Ochlerotatus camptorhynchus; assembly: GCF_037179485.1. NCBI lineage: Eukaryota > Metazoa > Arthropoda > Insecta > Diptera > Culicidae > Ochlerotatus > Ochlerotatus camptorhynchus. The sequence continues at coordinate 2,366,191 of NW_027040773.1, forward strand.
CGTCATCAGAGCCTCCCATCGATGAAACATGCAACGTGGAGGAAAAAATTGTTGTTGATGATGCTTTCGAATCTTCATCATCATGCTTCATAGAAACTAAATTTGACATAAGCAGCATCGTAGGGCAAATATCAGATCATAGATTAAAAAGAAACGTGTTGAAGTCTAAAATTGTTCCAACGCAGCCTTTCATTTACCCGATTACAATTGTTGGCAAGCAGAATCGACGGTTCCAAGATAAATGAATTACTGATTCGCAAGCAGGATTTTCGTTTCTTGCTTATTCAGTAAAAGAGGATGGCGTTTATTGTAAACCCTGCTTGTTATTTGCCAATAGCTATACTGGAAAAGGTGGACATGAACATATTGGTAAGCTGGTTCGAACATGCTTCAGAGATTGGATAAAGGCAAAGGAAACTTTTACATACCACAAGAACAGGCAATACCATAAAGATTGCATGGTGTTGGCTACAAATTTTCTGCAAATTCAATCAGGAACTGCAAAGGATATTGTCTCTGAGCTGAATGAACAGAAATACAAAGAGAGGGAAGAAAACCGTGCAGCTATGAGGCCAATAATTGAGACAATATTGTTCTGTGCCGAGCAAGAACTTCCGTTACGAGGAAATAATGACAGTGGTCCCTTATCTCTAGAGCGTCCCGAAGAGAAGGATGGTAAATTTCGTGTATTGCTCCGGTACAGAGCAAACTGTGGTGATGAAATTTTGAAGAAACATGTTCTCAATAGTGCCAAAAATGCAACCTACCTAAGTCCTGAGGTACAAAATGAAATCATTAGTGCTTGTTCTGATATTGTTTTGACCGAAATCGTGAAAAAGGTTAATTCTGGCTAAATGCTTCACTATTTTGGCAGATGAAACCATGGATGTTTCTGGATTAGAACAGCTATCACTATGTGTGAGATACGTGGATGTGGCTAAGTCATCACCTGTCATTCGGGCGGACTTGTTGGGAACTGTGAGCATTGGGGATCAACCGTCGGAAAATTTAGCATCGACTATTTTGCATCGCTGTTCCAATTTGGGACTAGATATGACCAAGTGCGTAGGGCAGGGATATGATGGAGCTGCAAATATGTCCGGTCATTTGAGTGGAGTACAAACGCGAATCAGAAGCCAGTATCCTATGGCTAGATATGTGCATTGCGGCAGTCATAGGCTTAATCTTGCTCTTTCAATTTCGTTGAATATCCTACAAATCAGGAACTGCTTAGGCACTATTTCAGAAGTGATGAACTTGTTCAGGAACCATTCGAATGCAAGGCAAGTTTTACAGGAAACAATATCGACACGTATGCCTGACACAAAAAAACGACGATTAATTCGGCTTTGTGAAACACGATTCATCGAGCGGCATGACAGCGTGATAAATTTCCTTGAGCTTTTTGAATGCATTTGTGAAAGCCTAGAGATTATTGCAGAGAAAAGCTGGAAAATTTCAGCAACTTCTTCCATTTATTTGGCAGCTATGGAGAAATCAGGATTTTTGATTTCATTAATTGTTTGTGAATCCTTGCTAAGTATTACACTACCACTTTCAATAGGATTACAATCTAAATCTGTGGACCTCATATCGGCTCTTAATCATGCGAGTAGTATACTACAGGTTTTTGGCCATTAGCTGCTTGAACGTCAAGCAGTACAGTTCGGTCTTTGCTCGCTCTGTCGAGTTGTTCGATTAACCTATAGTTTGTTACAAACGTTCGCAGATATACTGCACGTCGCGTCGTCAGTAGTGTCGGTCGCATAGCGTGATGGGAAGACAGCGCTCTCGGAGCAGACTTCGTGACCAAGCGGAGAAGAAGAACAGTGGTGAGGGTAGCTCGGTACCTACCTCAAATAGGTACGCTACTCTGCCCACCGATGTTGGAAATACCAACCCAGTCCCGGTGAAGCGGACGAAAAAGAGGAAGAAGAATCAAGGACAGTCCGATGGTACGAGCGGACGCGACGACGTTACCGCGACGAACGCCAGCGACATCGGTGATTTCGGCGACGCCGTCGAAACCGAGAATTCTGCCGGCCCGAGAGCGGCGAAAATCAAGCTTCCTCCACTGGTGGTGAAGCAAGTACCACTCAACACGCTGATTGGCGATCTCTCATCGCTGGGCGTTGCCGCTGAGTTTAAGCTCGGCAGGATCGGCACCAAGGTGATGCTGCGAACAAAAGCGGAGTACGAAGTGGCCGTGAAATATCTGAAGGATTCCAAGGCGGAATTCTTCACGCACGACATCCCCGGTGAGAAGCCCTTCAAGGTAGTCATCAGGGGTCTACCAAATTTCGACCCCAAGATGGTCGAAGCTGAAATCAACCGGTACAAGCTAGCCCCAATCGCTGTATTCCGAATGACAAGGAGAGACGAAAACGTGAAGACGTACCCGGATTGCCTCTTCCTGGTGCACTTCCAGAAAGGGACGGTGACTCTCAATGCGCTGCAAGCCATCCGATCGATCTACTCCATCATCGTACGATGGGAGCCATACCGTGGCGGCCATCGTGACGTAACGCAGTGCCAGCGGTGCCTCAATTTTGGTCACGGTACCCGCAACTGCAACATCAAGCCACGCTGCAGCAACTGCGCTCAAGAACACGCCACTTCCAACTGCCCTGCGGATGGAGCCGTGGCGTTAAAATGCGCCAACTGTGGTGGTGCACATCAAGGTTCCGACAGACAGTGCTCCAAACGCGAGGACTTCAAACGCATCCGAAAGCAGGCGTCAAGCAACAATCAACCAGGACGCAAGAAGGACAAAGCCCCAGCATTCAGGACGGAGGATTTTCCGCCTCTTCGTGCTCCCCAGCAAAGGCAAGCGAATTCGCGGGTGCAACCCGCCCCTCCTCAAGAAGCTTCCGGTGATTCTGCTGGCCAAAGCTCTCCATCCCCCCCTGGATTCTGGAGACAACCAACAACGAAAAACAACAACCCCGATCTGTTCTCAGCGGATGAACTGATGGAAATTTTCGTCAACATGTCCGGTGCTCTTCGTAAGTGCCGCAATAAGCCCGAACAGATCCAAGTGCTCGGTAAGTTCATCATCCAGTATGGCGTCTAAACCGCTAACTATCGTCACCTGGAATGCTTGCTCCGTAAGAGCAAAAAGGATTGAGCTTGCCGACTTCCTCCGCAAGCACAGCATCGACGTGGGCCTTCTAACCGAGACCCATCTAAAGTCCGGCGACAGCTTCTGGTTGCCTGACCACAACATTATCCGGCTTGATCGCACCAGCTCCAGGGGGGGTGGTGTTGCGGTCGTCGTCAAGAAAGGAATAAAATACCACACTCTGTCCCATATCCGCACCTCTATCATCGAGGCCCTTGGTGTGGAGGTGGAGTCGTCGACTGGATACGTCCAGTTCATCGCCGTCTACTGCCCTCGACAGTGTGCCGCCAGCAGTGGACTAGCGGCTAAATTTAAGAAGGACCTGTCCACCATCACCCGTACCGGTTCCCGCTTCGTAGTTGGAGGAGATCTGAATGCTCGCCATGAGGCCTGGCGGAACTACCAGCAGAACCAGAACGGTCGTCTCCTGTTCGACCACTCACAGCATGGGCTGTACTCCGTTTGGTTTTCGGATGAACCAACATTCATCTCACCGGCGGGCAACCCATCGACGGTAGACCTGTTCCTGACAAATATCGGCTTGTCCAAGCCGGTAGCCTTGAACGAACTCAGCTCCGACCACCAACCGGTGGTGTCTGAGCTGGGCTGCAACGTGGCTCCTGCTTCAAGCCTGCGCAAGGACTATCATCACGTAAACTGGGCCCAGTTTGGACGCGTGGTAGACAGGCACATCATCGACAACCCGCCGCTTGACACCGTGGAGGACATCGACCGAGCGTTGGAGGGTCTCCACCAAGCCATAACCGTGGCTGACGAGACGTGCGTCCGACGAGTTCCTGTGAGGGGTAAGTTTATTGCTATTGATTCCCACACCCAACTCTTAATTCGCCTGAGAAATGTTCGTAGACGCCAGTTTCAGAGGACTGGAGATCAAGCGAGGAAACGTGAAATGGCCGATCTGAACAAGGAGATTGCTTCCAGAATGGTCTCACTCCGGAACGAAAGTTTCGGGCGGCTTGTCCAGAATCTGGACGACCGCTCCAGACCATTCTGGAAAGTTGCCAAGGTCTTAAAGACGCACCCTAAACCCATTCCGCCACTAAAAGATGAACATGATGACGATCGGCTCATAATCACCCCTCAGGAGAAAGCAAATGCGATTGGTGAGCATATTGCCAAATCGCACATGCTTGGCTCCAACATCCAAAGTCCGCTCGAAGTTCAGGTTGAGCAATGCGTACTCAACCTTGATTCCTCCCCTTGTGCCATCCCTCCGGAGGATAGAATCACAGTGGAACAGATTTGCTCAGCACTGAAATGCACCAAAAACATGAAGGCCTCCGGGTTTGACGGAATTTTCAACCTAGTGTTGAAAAATCTCAGCATGAAGGTTCACTCTCTGCTGACTGCTGTCTTCAACAGATGCTTGGAACTGCACTACTTTCCAAGTATCTGGAAGACAGCGAAAATCATACCTATCCGCAAACCCGGGAAGGACCCAACGCTAGCTTCAAGCTACAGACCAATCAGCCTCCTTTCAGCGCTGAGCAAATTGTTCGAGAAACTCATTCTCAATCGTTTGCTCAAGTTTGTCGAGGAAAATAACATTCTCCTTCCGGAACAGTTTGGGTTCAGAAAGGGGCACTCCACCAATCACCAGCTAGTGCGGGTGATGAATAACATCCGAAGTAACAAAGCTGTATCCAAGTCCACAGCCATGGCCTTGTTAGACGTTGAGAAAGCGTTTGATAATGTCTGGCACAATGGGCTTGTATACAAACTTTGTAACTTCAACTTTCCATTACATCTGGTAAAAATCACCCGTAGCTACCTCCAGCAAAGGTCGTTTAAGGTATCGTTGAATGGTTGTCTTTCAGGCACGTTTTCCATCCCAGCAGGAGTCCCGCAAGGCAGTCTGCTGGGCCCCTTGCTTTACATCATTTACACTTCCGACATTCCTCCCCTCGGAGACGGTTGCGTGTTTTTCCTGTTCGTAGATGATACCGCAATAGCCGTCAAAGGAAGGATGCCTCGCGAAATAACGAACAAACTTCAACGATGCCTTAACGCCTTTGCTGATTATGCCACCACGTGGAAAATCAAAATCAATGCTTCCAAAACACAAGCGATCATGTTCCTCCATCGGCAATCGCCCAAACTGAAACCGGCTCCATCTTGTACTGTAATCATGGATGGCACAAGGGTTGAGTGGTCCGCCGAAGTAACCTATCTCGGGATGTTGTTCGATGAAAAGCTCCTCTTCCGTTCGCATGTAGAGAAAACTGTAGTCAAGTGTTCTACCTTGGTTAGGTGTCTGTATCCGCTGATTTGCCGCAGATCCCGCCTCTCAAGGGTGAACAAACTGGCTGTCTACAAACAAATCATAGCACCTGCGATCCTCTACGCAGCTCCGGTGTGGGAATCATGTGCACAGACTCACAGGAACAAAATTCAGGTCGCTCAGAATAGAGTGCTGAGGATGGTTCTTGATCGTCCTTTCGACACTAGAATAACAAATTTACATGAAGAGGCAGGCATTGCCAAAATAGATTCCAAAATTAACGAAATTAAGACTAAATTTGCACAAAAATGTAATTTATCAGAACATGCTTTGATAAGCAATTTGTATATAGTAGGTTAGGTGTACATAGTAGTTGTAGGTTAGTTGTAGTTGTAAATAGTAGTTATAAGTAGTCTCCTTTTTCCAATTCAAATCAAACCAATCCCACCACGGTGGTCATACTTTAAAATAGGCCTGATAGGACTAGGAACTGTAAATAATAATTAAAATCTCAAATGTACTAAAGTTGAAAAGACGCATCTGTGTCACTTGAAAATTCATACATGTAAACCACACAATCACAAGAAATAAAGATCATTTAAATGCAAAAAAAAAAATACTACAGGTTTTCAAGGAGAGACGAGCTGACGCTGAATCAAAATTTGCTGAAATTTTCAATGCAGCATCAAAGCTGCATACGTCTATTTTCGATAGCGAAATTACGATTCCACGTGCATCCAAACTAACAATATGCGCAAACCAACCAGCAGAAACACCAGAGGAATACTATCAAAGAGCAGTTTTCATTCCATGTCTCGATGGATTGATCCAAAACATGATGGAACGTTTCACTCAAAATTGTGACATCCTTCCGGTGTTCCAATTATTGTTGCCTGGTTTTACAGATGTTGGAGAGTCATCCCAACTTGACAAACTTACCTGTTATTTCGGTGATTTTACCAGCGTGGTTGCAGTAAAGGCGGAATACGAACTCTGGTGCCGGACATCCATAAATATTGACAAAAAAGTAGAGGTTCTCGGGGGGCTTGATAAATGTGACTCGATGTATTTTCCAGCAATCAATCTTTTGTTGACGATTTTTGCAACACTCCCAGTCACTACAGCCAGTGTGGAGAGGTTCCACACTGAAACGAATTAAAACTGTTCAACGCAGCGTAATGGGAAACCAGCGACATTCTGGCTTGGCTATAATATCAATTAACTGGGATTATGCTATTGACCCGAACCACGTGATTGATATACTAGCAAAGAGTAAAGCTAGAAGATTTATTTTGTAATAACCAGGTAATATGTTCTTAAAATTATTATTTTTCAAAAAATATCTAAAATAATTTTGTTTTTCCTTACAGAATGCAAATATTGATCATCATTACTGTAGTAAATAATGCAGACCGTTTTGTTTTGCTTGGATTTCTAGCCATAAACATTTTATTTTTCAACGGTCTGCATTATTTACTATATCAACAACGTCGGTCACCACAATTACCAGCAGAAAAAAAAATAAAAATAAAAATATTTTCTTAAAATTCATACATTTGTTTAAATTTAAATTTTCTTATATTTGCTTATTAAAGGGATGGAGGCGAACCAGCCCAAGGCTGAAAGCCTCATTAATAAAGTTAAATAATAATAATATTAAAGGGTTTGAAAAATTAGTATTTTACATTGTAACGGTTCATTGAAAATTCCGATCAAAGATTTAAACGAATTAAAAAAAAAAAAAAAAAAATTGGTGCCACATGATTCACATGAACTCTAACGATTTTGGTGAAGGTAAAAGGAAACAACAAATTAACATATGTATCGTGACTCTGTATCATTCGACGTTCAGTAATGCGCAAATTTTATTAAGCTTCGGAGTTTTTATGTCATAAAATTAGCCCCCCCCCAAACCAAATCCTGGCTACGGGCCTGACAACCGGTCAAAAAACATGCTAGCTAACATGAGGCTACCCCAATCAGTGGGAAGAAGAGCCTTCCCTCTATTCACGAAATGTTAAAGACAGGGAGTTGGCATTTCTACTTTCCCCGTCCATTTTGCTTCAAGCGGGTGCCTTGGTGGACCCTCCCGTATCCAGAATAAGCAGGTTTATATAATAATGTAATGAAAGTTAAGAAGAGCTCCCATAGATATGCTACCGCTATTTCTTCAACCGGTGCTAAAAGCAGCATTCTCACCTTTACTTCCACACACAGCAGCGTGAACACCCATCAATCACGAAACACCATCTAGTTGCTCCAACTAGAGGGATCTCAACAGAGAAAAAAGGATTGCGTCCACTTGCCATCACCAATCACTCGCGACACAACACACAAAAGCGGCGCCGGTGGAGTAGTGGTAAGCGTGATTACCTCGCACCCCAGCAGGCCTGGGTTCAATCCCAGTCGGCGCCGCCGGGATGTTCTGAGGCATGGTCGCCGGTTCATGAGTTGATGGGTCGATAGGTAGGGTCCAGGTGTGGGAACTGCCTCCCTAGCGTCGGTAGCATTGTTGCTCAGCACGGAAAACTACATCGACGGAAAACAAATCAAGGAAAAAAAATATGATGGGAAATTCAACCGATTTTCTCACTGTCTTCAAGCCTTTTTCCATGTTGCACTGTTAAAAGTTCCAAGCTATTTTTAAGGAAAAATTTCTCAGCATCAACTTTGCAGGATATAGTTTTTAAGCCAATCGTGAATTCAAATAGCTATTAATTGTTTAAGAGATTGATAATCATATGGCATGATCAAGCAGCTGTTTTGTTGGCAGCACTGTATTCTGAAGTGTGACATAGTAGCTATGATTTTTGTGCTCTATTTGACGAGACAGAAACAACAATGTTGCCTGTTGATCAGTTGATTGAGCATAAACATAAATCATCAGTGGCCTGAAGCATGACTAACTTTTGTCCTCTAGATTTTTAAAGTGAAGCAATATGGTTAATTCTTAGATAGATACGAACCAGTCATTCGGGTTTTCCATAGTGATTTCCATATAAACTTCAAATTGTATGTGCCAAGTCAGTTTCTTACTAAATGAGCTCAAATTTTGGGATGCATATGAGGACCCGATTTGGAAACGTTTGAGCACTATCCCACTGGCGCGTATCACACCCAGTTCCCCAACATTCGCAGTTGTCCTCAACTGGCTGTGACCGATGAAAAGTTGTTAATTTTTTAAGTCTTTTTTTTTGTCATGACAAGACAAAGCTAACAAGACTGTGCAAGCGGAAAAATGATATGAGAAAAGTTTTACCCACCAATCTCGGAGTGCCTGTCTTATGGAATGGCATCTACCCGGTCCGTTGGCCGCTGCACAGTAAAGTCATTTCGAGGATTCATGCCTGAAAGAGCAGCGTCACAGAATGGCTGAAGGCGACACGCCCTGCTACCAATATGGCGCAGCTACCCTGTATAGTCGATAGGTCGCTCGTTTTGTATGGCGCACGCTACTTTCACTGACAAACTTTGGCAAATATGATTTTACACTCGATTGAACCAGAAGTACTGACTGTGTGTGTGTGCGCGCCGCTGTCTGTCTTTCCGTTCGATGTGGTTGATCCTGCCGAATGACTGAAAGAAAAGCAGCAACGTAGCCGCTGTTTTTTGGGGGAAAAGTGGGAAATTGAGGGGGGTACATGAAAATTTGCCAAATGCAACAAGGCGATAACCGAGGGAATACGATAAACTTCTAGCCCACACAAAAGTGACGAACCATTCGTAACGAAATCTCGGCCGAGTGTGTAGCTCTTTTTCCACATTCGGCACTGCCGGCGGGAGAACATGAGCATATGGAAAAGTTAGCCCCATCGATGCATGCATAATGTGTAGTGGCTGAATAGTGTCTGATTACGATTTTAAATTTATCAATTCAAAAAGTTTATCTTTTCGTTTGCCAAATGGGGAAAATTTGCAGTGGCGTGTGCAACATTAAATGAGAAAGTTAGCAACTTTGATTTGATGTTTTCTAACTTTTGGAATTTTGATGCAAATTGAACAGAACCGTATAAAAATAACTCAGTATCATGGGGGTGGGTAATGGTAGTTACCAGTGCTTGTAAAAATTATTTCTTCTGCACTCAACTTAGCTGAAAATGAAGACAACCTTCTCAGAAAGACATTTTTAATTTTGACATAACAGCATTTTCTTGATAATCGAAGTAAACATTTGTTTGTCTTCTTTCGTGGCTGGATGTTCATTATCGCCTCTGTTGTTGTCAATATTAATAGGTACTCGTCTTCATCTTGGTAGGGATGATTTTGAGGATCAAATGAAAAATTAATATTTTCATATTACACGAATATAGCGCTGAAAAACGTGTCGTGTTGGTTTTTACACACAGATCGATGGCAAATTATTGCCTCATGCTAGATTAATTATATTATCGAGGTTTTAGGCCAGGAGTCGACAATATTCAAAATGATCATTTTGTCTAAAATTAATTGAATTATTTTGCTTTTGAGAATCGATTCTGATTTTGACAATTTGGATTGGATTGGGTTGGATAATCAAGCGCTGGTGAATATCAACAAACGCGTCTATTTTGTTCATTTTACTCGTACACAACAGCGAAGATATTCAAAACAAATGCAATTCATCTAAACTGGGTTGAAGCGCTACTCCTTGCGTGTGATGGTGAATGATAAATAAAAACTCTGGTAGTTACAAAGTTGCATTTAAATACCTGAAAGAAGCAAATAATTGGTAAATTATTCACTGCCTTTAGAAGACCTGTTTACTTTTACAAAAATGTTCGGGTCAACCAAGATTGCTTTTTATCATGTTAGCATGTTGCGCCATGATTTAGAGGTTGGAGATGATTTAGAAGTAATTCAAAATAATTTTGTTATTTTAAGGTAATTTCTGATTTATAATCGAGACTGGAACTAAGAAAACTGCTGTAACAACTTGCATAAAAATGCTGAATATAGTATCAACCAACTCTATGACAAAAGTCTTACTTTTGAAGATGCTTTTAATTAGTTTTAACACAGTAAATATAAAACAAATTACTGTACTTGTTATACGAACTTTTAACTCATTAGAGGCCATACTTTGATTATGTCAACAAAATTAAAGAAAAATCCCCCCCCCCCCATTTTTTTTACGTTTATCCTATGCCTCATGCATTGCTTTTCACATAATCTTATGCTCCCCTCCCCCTTATTTTGATCACTGCGATCATTTTTCTGATCCATTGTGATATATTCCTCATTTTTTTTCCGCTATATCAAGATGCCGTATCACTACTATTAGGAGTGATCGCCATTGTTTGACAAATAGAATTATCCCAGCAGAGCCATTCTCTACAGATTGACGAATTTTTTAATTTTTTTTTAATTTGTCGGCTCCGATTTTGATGAAAATTTGCACAGTTGTTCTTTTTTAGTAAAGATGCCAATTTGTGTTATCAGTTCTTCAAATTGAATCACGACTACTTTTCTAACAGGGCCTGTGTAAAAATAGTACTAATGAGTTAAAAAATTAATATTGCTGAAACGCTTTGTTCGATTAATTTGGTGTCTTGAGCAAAGTTGTAGATATTATTTTGGCAATAATGTTAAAAATATACACTGTAAAAAAATTCGTTTGTTTCAATGAAAAAAAATATATTTCTTATTAAAAAAATTAATTTCTCAAAAAGTACATTTTTGAAAATTTTCGTTTTAAGCCTCATTGAAGCTCATAATGACCCCAAATCAATAGAACAAAGCGTTTCGGCAATATATATTTTTAAACTCATTAGTACTATTTTTACACAGGCCCTTTTCAAAAAGTAGTCGTAATTCAATATGAAAAACTGAGAGCACAAAATGGCACCTTTACTAATAAGGAACAGCTGTGCAAAGTTTCAGCGTAATTGGAAATGATCGGTCAGGATCGATTTGCGAACCTTCGTGGAATGCCTCAGCAAGGCATTACACTTCGAATAAAGTGCACTGCCGTACTTGGAGTTGTTCTCCAAATGTCAAAGAGTTCTATCAGCCCCTTGTGGAAGAACTAACACCTTTTATCGAAAATTTCCGGACAGTGTTCCATTTAAAGACTAACATTTGAAAAGGGCCTTACTCAAAAATGATCATACCGAGATAATCGCTTCCGAATTTTGATGACCTAAAAATTTATCCTATTTCACGACTTTCCATTTTATGGGTAATTTTATAAGCTTAACATATAGTTAATATTATAATCTATCATCATGCATGACTAAAAACTAAAAAAAAAAGTTTTATTTGTCGTGAAATTGAGAATAAAACATCATACGCCGGATCTTCCATCCTTTGAACTGCCAACACTGGTGATACGCCGTGGAAATACATCCTCGGGATTTTTTGTTTGTTGTTCCGCCTTGGTTCTTCGTTCGCAAATTTTGTGAGAGAGGAATTACGCCCGGATTTTTTTTTGGTCTTCTTTTTGTTTGTTGTTTACACGTGAAATATCAATCGGATGCATTTCAAATAAATCGGGCGTGACTAGATACTACAGAATCAGTACGTTTGGCATGTTAAAACAATATAATTCTCAATTCTGGTGCAAGGCGTAACAACCAGATGCATCATAGAGTTGAAAGTTGAAAATACGCCTTGTAAGAAGAAACGTTTTTGATGATTTGAAGTGATATTTTCTTCTACTTTTTCGTGTTTATCGAATAGTTTGTGAACTGTTCTCTCTATATGTGGCAGAATATGGTTTGTTTACATTTTGGAGCTACGCCCTTTTCAAATGTTAGTCTAGATTTCTACTCTCCCCCCTTAGAGTGTGACATGAAATGTGCATCACCCCATATGAAAATATGCACTCTATTGCATAATTTTTTTTTTTTTTTTTGCTTTATTAGAGAGATTTTCAGCCTTGCCTATTGCATAATGTTTCTTACACTATTCTCGACATTTCGTTTTAACATAATTTATGATAAAAATCAAAAAAAGAGGTCTTATAGTTAAAATCCACTGCACAACAGAGTGAGGAAAGTGGCAAAAACATTGATAAAACATAGTAACATTCAGAGACGTAGAGAGGGATTGCTACGCCCTTATCTTCTTCTACTTCTTCTTCTTCTTCGCATTTCAAGCTTATTGTTTATCGCTTGTTTATAGCTTTCGATGCCTGTACTATTTTTGCATTAATTAGTTTAATTGTGTGGCCATTTCAATCATACTATATGCCCAGGGAAGACGAGAAATTTTTCAACCCAAAAAATTCCTAGACCGAAAGTGGAATCGAACCCAGCCACCTTCAGCGTGGTCTTGCTTTGTAGCTGTGCCATTACCGACTGAGCTAAGGCACAGAGAACAGACATCCAAGTCAAATTCCTAAACTATGTAAGAAATTTAATTGCTATTTTGAATAGACATTTCTCGATGAACATTTCAAATGGTCCTATCTGCTTTGAACGATTCTCTTCTTCGACTTTCTCTTTTGATAACCACTGCTATGCAAATAGATTTCGCGCTTATTTCACAACATAGTTTGATACAGGAGATTATCGTGGTGGCGCTAGTGTCACTGCCCATCGAGGTCGACGACCGGTAGACGTCATCTTGTCATAAATGTCAAAAAATGTGTGAGCAAAACATTGTTTGTTTAAAACCGATCAAAATATGTGCCGCCAGTGCGAGTTTTATTGGAGCGCAAATAAACAAGGTGTTACCAAACGAAATCTTTTCACAATTTTCCTAAGGATGCTGAATTGTAAGTACTTGCTTATAGTTTTGTTTTACATCGATTCATTGATAAACATCCTTCCAAATTGTAGGTGCAGCCACTGGGTGGCTCGCTGTGAGTTGTTTGAGTTTCACCCATTTTATCTACATTCATCGAGTAACAACCTCAATTCAAAAAACTGAAGTTCAGTCACAAAACTAAAAAACACAGTACAAATGCTTTAATTTAAGTTAAACATATTACTAACGAATTGACTCTGGGATCATCAGTACTTGTTTTAAAAATATAAAATTTGAAAAACATTCATTGCTGTAAAAATTATTTAGAGTATACTTTAAAAAACTATCAATATTACCCCGTTTTACGATAGACGGATTTCACGCCAACTCAGTGGTTGGCAGCACCCTCTCAGAACCTTATGGAACTTTGTGGGTGTGGAGACTTAGCAATTTTAAGCAACTTTGCGTACTTATTTTTTTCAAAATTTATCTCGCCTAACATTTGATAAGGGTCAAAGTTTTTTGTCGATTTTTTTTTCAAATCGATATAGCTTAAAAATGACAAGCCCTACAAAAAAGTGATGTATGGCGAACTTTTAGCAAATAATCTGAAATTTTATTAAAAAATTTAAATAAAATAAAAAATCGGTTTCTACACTCTAAAAAAATATATTTAAAAATTAAAAGTAATTTTCCCAAAAATGGTACCCCTCAGATTTGCTTGATATTTTTTCTCATGAAAGGCAATATAATTACCTAACTTTTCTTCATACATCGCAAAGTGGGCGCTTTTAAGGAAAAAAAGTTGTTCGAACAACAACTTTTTCATGTTAATTTTTTTTAGCGTGTTTCACTCAAAGTCGAATAGTAATACGCGCACAACCTTATTAAAATTCGATTAAACTTTATGGGTATACTTTTCGATAATCTGGGCGAAATCTAGCCTAACATTTGAAAAGGGTACAGAGAAGTTACCTGCAAATCGTCCAATAAGAGTTCAAAACAAAACGTTCTAATGAGGAACAGCCATCTCAGCATGGTTTGCACTTTCCTGTGATGGATTGTATTATAATATATGCATACACTCTATCCAACTTCTATAAAACCACCCTCAAATTGTTCCAAATCAACAGGTAAACTAAGTAAAAATCACTTAGTATGTTTTATTCATGAAAAGATTTCAATTCATGTATTTGTGACTAATTTAATTAGAAAAATAATCATTCATTTATTTTTATGTATAAGGTGTGTCCATTAGTAAGCAATATGCATATATATGTTTATACCTCATCTCTCAAGTGAATACATATAATAGCGCAGGTAACTTAACGATTATTTAAGGCATGCCTAAAATAATCGTTAAGTTACCTGCTATATAGCAGTTATATAACAACGCAGGTAGTCACATGAGAGATATAAGGTATAAACTTAAAGCACCGCAGTCTGTTTCTACCGACATAATCTAATATTTAAGTTTGGTGATCAACAATGCTCATAGTTGCTGTAGTGCATAGTTGTTGAAAGTGTAGTGCTGCATAGTTGTTGAAACGAAAAAGTGTTGTTTATTAAATCTGCTGAATTGATTATTAAAAGGGTGCAATGTAGTGCCAACATAAACAATCCCAATTGCAGCCGCAATAATTTACGTAATTTATCATCAAGTCTCATAGAGAAAATACATTCATGGGGCTTTGATCATCAATTGGATGTAACAATGCGTATTTGTGAATCGTGTCGTGGAATTTTAGTGCACAATAGGACACCTCTCCCGAAAAAGAGGCGATCGGATGGAAAAGAATCAAGCCATGCTCGGAAGTTTGAAGAGCCGCAACCATCAACAAGTCATCAGCAATCAGAACATCAGGAATTTGATGATACACTAGGTAAATAATAATAACTTTAACTGTTTCAACTGTGTGGTTTAAGGATTGTACATCGAAGATACAACTTCATTTTCAACATTTTTTTAGAGCACGAGCTGGATGAACCGCTTATCGTACAAATTTGATCGATTGGTAGGCCAACCTCGGTGAACAATCTATCAAATTTTCACGACTGTACGATATGCGGTTTATGCAGCTCGTGCTCCACAAACATGGGGAAAATTCAGATGCGGCTTCGATGTACCGTAAACGGGGATGTCTTTGATAATGGAGGTAACTTTGATAATGCAGCTAATCCAAAAAGTTATGACTTAATGCTCTTCGTATTCATTATTTTGGAAGGGAACATCGGTTTCCTATCCAAAATATTGCGTACGATGTGCCTTAAGTCATAAATTTTAAGCTTAGCTGCATTACCAAAGTTACCCCTATTATCAAAACCACCCCCGTTCATGGTACTATCACCTTAACAGCGTTATATATTAATGTGTGGTAATATTTTTTTTTTCTTTTCTTTAATTTTACAGATACAGATCCATCGCTAGAATCAATCCCATCAGCGGATCAGATCCAAGGTCCGTATAATGTGGAACAATTCAATTGTATAGCTTCAACCTTACAGTTATCACCAATTTCATCGAGAAGTATGAGAAGTATGAATTATCGTGTTCAAAAATCTGCAGAGATCACAAAGCCAGTGCGTAAAAATATATTTGGGATGGATTCAGACGATGTCAACAAATCAAATGATTTTGACGAAATGATCATGCAGTTAAAGGAGAAATTTAATTTGCCTTCTACGAGTACAAATGACAAATTAAAAGTGTTATCAGTGCTCCCTAAATCATGGTCAGTGAATCAAATAGTTAATGAGTTTAATGCACCCCATCATACAGTGAAACAGATGAAAAGGCTAGTCAGAGAATAAGGTATTCTTTGTAGTAAGAAAGCAAGAAGTGGTCATGGATTTAATGATACTGAAAAACAAATTGTTTTAAATTTCTTTGACAGTGATGATATTAGTAGGCCTATGCCAGGAAGTAATGATTATGTTTCTGAATATCGAAATGGATATAAAGAGCATGTTCAGAAACGTTTATTGATGATGTCTCTTAAAGAGGCTTTTATGATTTTTGAAGAGAAATACAAAAGTGTTAAAATCGGATTTACTTCGTTCACTCAGCTCTGACCAAAGCATTGCATACTGTTGGATAGTACAGGTACACATAATGTATGTGTCTGTACTATACATGAAAATGTTAAATTGATTATTAATAGTGTAAAATTTGATTCATATAAAGAAATTGCAGACAAAATACTTTGCAGTAGTCCTATTAGAACCATAGATTGTTTTTATCGTACATGTGAAGAATGCATTTCCACAGATAGTATCGTGAGGGAACTTACATCAGTATTAGAAGCAGATGATATGGAAGAAGTTTTATTTCAACAGTGGTTGACTACCGACCGTTGTAATTTGGAAACTATTATTAAACCTGCAGATGAGTTTGTTCAATATTTGACGGAAAAAGTTGAAAAGCTCATAACCCATGATTTTATTCATAAAGAGCAATCATCTTACCTAAGTAATAAAAAAAATTCTATTCAAAACGGTGAAATTTTAGTGATTTGCGACTTTTCTGAAAATTATTCATTTATTATTCAAAACTCAGCACAGGGGTATCATTGGAACAATAATCAAGCTACGATACATCCTTTCGAAATTTACTACATAAAAGAAAACAAGTTGGAAAATTTAAGCTTTATTATTATTTCAGAAGTATTGACCCATGATACAATAGCAGTTCAATTATTTATATCAAAATTGTTAGATTTCATTAAACAATCTATTAGTTTCACAAAAATTACTTTCATGTCAGATGGAGCAGCGGCTCATTACAAAAATAAAAAGAATTTTGCCAGTTTGTGCAACTTCAAGTCCAAGTATGGATTGGAAGCAGAATGGCACTTCTTCGCAACGTCTCATGGGAAAGGCCCATGTGACGCAATTGGAGGAACTCTCAAACGAATGGCAAAGAGAGCAAGTCTTGCTCGAGATTATGGAAACACAATCACAACTCCACAAGAACTGTATGACTGGGCAGTTAAACAAACAGATACAAGCATAACAAAATTGAACTTCTGCTTCATATCAAATGATCAATACACAAAGATGTCCGATGAACTCAAGGAGCTGTTCAGTCATGTAAAAACTATACATGGTACACAAAAATTTCATTGTTTTGTACCTATTTCTCAAAACATAATTTCTACTAAGCGATTTTCACATTCAAAGGAAACTCCGAAAAATTTCACTCTGTTTCCGATAGACTAATAATCAATGAAAAACTCAAATTATGTATGGAGAATTATAGGAAAATAAATTATGCACTAAACAAAAACACTAGAGTTTTCATTTATTAAAACACCATTCGAAATGCAGGAAAATCCTCTGTATTAGGACCTTTCAAATGTTAGGCTAGATTTTTGTTTTAAGCACGCCCAGATTATCAAAAGGTCAAAATCTTTATGCTCATTAAGTTTCAACGGATTTTAATAAGGTTGTGCGCGTATTACTATTCGACTTTGAGTGAAACACGCTAAAAAAAAATTAACATGAAAAAGTTGTTGTTCGAACAACTTTTTTTCCTTAAAAGCGCCCACTTTGCGATGTATGAAGAAAAGTTAGGTAATTATATTGCCTTTCATGAGAAAAAATATCAAGCAAATCTGAGGGGTACCATTTTTGGGAAAATGTTTTTTAATTTTTAAATATATTTTTTTAGAGTGTAGAAACCAATTTTTTAATTTATTTAAATTTTTTTATAAAATTTCAGATTATTTGCTAAAAGTTCGCCATACATCACTATTTTGTAGGGCTTGTCATTTTTAAGCTATATCGATTTGAAAAAAAAAATCGACAAAAAACTTTGACCCTTATCAAATGTTAGGCGAGATAAATTTTGAAAAAAATAAGTACTCAAAGTTGCTTAAAATTGCTAAGTCTCCACACCCACAAAGTTTCATAAGGTTCTGAGAGGGTGCTGCCAACTCCGAAGACGAGTTGGCGTGAAATCCGTCGATATTCGATTGTTTGTAATTGTGTTAGGCCGATGACATAGTAACGCGTTTAGCGAAGCGTGCAAGTGCGCGTGTGCGTATGCGTCTGAGCTGCTTTGATGAGCGTCCATGCTAAATGCTTTATGAAATGCTTACACCTGTCATACACACTTAGAAAAAATCATGTAAATTTAGGTGCTCTGAGAGTGACATATACGAGCGTCAATTTTGACATAAATTTGAGTCATAACAGACGCGAAATATTGGAAGATTGCCGTAAACGCTCGACGTAGATGTCGCCACTGCATGATGATGATAATGTTGACAGACTGCATATAAAATTCGTGAAAATTAGCGTTGAATCATAATTTTCATCAAGCCTGTGTAAAATCCTTCCAATATAACATTCGAATTGAAGAAGAAAACGTTTTTACGATCAGACTGATGTGCATCTTTGACTTTTCCAGTTGAACTTTCATTAGATTTATTCATTTCATTTCGCGGCTCCATCAATGCTGCATCGTAAATATGATGTAAACAGAAGTAAATTGCTCAATTACTCAAAATAAAGATGATTTGTCATGTTGTTATCACTTTCAAAACCATCCGGCACCATTTTATAGTATGGTGCGTGTTGAGTAAAGCAAGTTCCGTTGCGTTTTCCGTCGAAAATTGTGAGTATCAATATGTTTGCTTAGAAAAGGCCAAAATGAACATTTATTGAATATTGGCGTCCTATACAACCAATTCTCCATTACCACCAGCATGATACAACCTTTCCTAAGTAAATTCACTTAATTTCCACTTTCATCTTAGTGGAAATCGCACATATTCACAATTTTCCGAAAAATGCAGCTGCGCAGGAGGTAACCTCTCGCTGTGGGTGCAAACTTGTTATGCATTATTTTCCATGAAAACATCTCCGATCCATACCGAAACAATAACAATTAGTTTTCAAACACATTTTCTTACACGATTCAAGCAAAAGTTTCCACGGGAAATTATTAGTTTTTCTTTATGGACCGATTTGCCCCAAAAATCGTCTGTTTTACTTTGAAAATTTGGAAACTATCCTCCTTCTAGTAGTTCTCACTTCGAAATGTAGGAGGCGGAAGCTTGGAAAAGTTTCACTGCAAGACGCCAATAGCTTAATCAAACGTACTTTTCGTTGAGTAACGAACTTTTCAGTCCCGGAGCACTTAAAATTACATGACATGTTTGTTTACGTCTCATCTTTTAGGTCAAAGATGGGTTCCGTCACGTGTAAAATTAGTTATTTCTAAGTGTGTAGTAAACGCGTTGCGATGCGTCCGCAATAGCGTCAAAGCACTCCTTGAAGTGTTTTCACGTGCGTGCACGTAAAAGATTGTTGTAGTGCCATTGAAATGAAATGGTGATCGACAAGGTAACTGCGGTTTCGGTCGTATTCTATAAAATTAATATGAATAATTTTATAACGTAATTATTCATATTAATTTTATAGAATACGACCGAAACCGCAGTTACCTTGTCGATCACCATTTAATTTCAATGGCACTGCAACAATCTTTTACGTGCACGCACGCATCGGCGTCTGCTCACCATGGAGGTGCGGCTCAAAACGGCGTCTGTTCTCCATGTTAGGAGCGGCTGATCACCGTCCTAGTGCCAGCGTGGGACTCTAAACAGAGCTGTGCACGATGGTCCCCCGGCGAGACAGGGGGTTGGGGCAGGCCCAACAAGCCGCCCTGGAAAAAAACAAAGTTGCAAATACCGAAGAAAGAAATACGGATCGGAACAATCGGCACAGACCTACGCGACGAAATAAGGACTACGATTGGAAACTCGGAACATGGAACTGCAAATCGCTCGGCTTCCCGGGTTGCGATAGGTTAATCTATGACGAACTTCAACCACGCAACTTCGAAGTCGTAGCACTGCAGGAACTTTGCTGGACGGGACAAAAGGTATGGAAAAGCGGGCATCGAGCGGCTACTTTCTACCAGAGCTGTGGCACCACCAACGAGCTGGGAACCGGCTTTGTAGTGCTGGGTAAGATGCGCCAACGCGTGATTGGTTGGCAGCCGATCAACGCGAGGATGTGCAAGTTGAGGATTAAGGGCCGTTTCTTCAACTACAGCATCATCAACTTGCACTGCCCACACGAAGGGAGACCCGACGACGAGAAAGAAGCGTTCTATGCGCAGCTGGAGCAGGTGTACGACGGCTGTTCGCAACGGGACGTCAAAATCGTCATCGGCGACATGAACGCTCAGGTAGGACGGGAGGCAATGTATAGACCGGCAATCGGGCCAAACAGCCTGCATGCCGTATCGAACGACAACGGCCAACGATGCGTGAACTTTGCAGCCTCCCGGGGTATGGTAGTTCGAAGTACCTTTTTCCCCCGCAAGGATATCCACAAAGCCACCTGGAGATCACCTGACCAACACACAGAAAACCAAATCGATCACGTTCTAATCGACGGGAAATTCTTCTCCGACATTATCAACGTCCGCACGTACCGCAGTGCGAACATAGATTCGGACCACTACCTAGTTGCAGTATGCATGCGCTCAAAACTCTCGACGGTGCATAACACACGTCGAAGTCGAACGCCACGACCCAACATTGAGCAACTACGGGACACCGGAGTTGCCCAGGACTACGCGCAGCAGCTGGAAGTTGCACTACCCACGGAAGAGCAGCTTGGCGCAGCTTCTCTTGAAGATGGCTGGAGAGACATCCGTTCAGCCATAGGTAGTACTGCTGCAGCGGCACTAGGTACTGCAATCCCGGACCGAAGAAATGACTGGTTTGACGGCGAATGCAAACTGTTAGTAGAGGAGAAGAATGCAGCACGGGCGAGAATGCTGCAACACCGCACGAGATTGAATGTGGAGCGATACAGACAAGCGCGGAACAGACAAAACTCGGTTTTCCGAAGGAAGAAGCGTCAGCAAGAAGACCGAGATCGCGAGGCGATGGAAAATCTGTACCGCGTAAACGACACACGGAAGTTCTACGAGAAGCTAAATAGTTCGCGCAAAGGCTACGTGCCGCAAGCCGATATGTGCAAGGACTTGGACGGTAACCTTCTCACGAACGAGTGTGAGGTGATTGAGAGGTGGAAGCAGTACTATGACGAGCACCTCAACGGTGAAGCAGCAGAAAACGAAGGTGGCACGGCAACAGACCTTGGAGCACGCGCAGAGGACGACAGGCTACCGGCCCCTGATCTTCAAGAAGTTGAGGAGGAGATCGGTCGGCTGAAGAACAACAAAGCAACTGGTGTAGATCAACTACCAAGTGAGCTATTGAAATACGGTGGTGAAGCACTGGCTAGAGCGCTGCACTGGGTAATTGCCAAGATTTGGGAGGAGAAGATATTACCGGAGGAGTGGATGGAAGGTGTCGTATGCCCAATCTACAAAAAGGGCGACAAGTTGGATTGCTGCAACTACCGCGCGATCACACTGCTGAGCGCCGCCTACAAGGTACTCTCCCAAATTCTATGCCGCCGTCTGTCACCATATGCAAGAGAGTTCGTGGGGCAATACCAAGCGGGATTCATGGGTGCCCGCGCTACCACGGACCAAATTTTCGCGATTCGGCAGGTTCTGCAGAAATGCCGCGAATACAACGTGCCCACACATCATTTGTTCATCGATTTCAAATCCGCATACGACACAATCGATCGAGATCAGCTATGGCAGATTATGCACGAGTACGGATTTCCGGATAAACTGACGCGATTGGTCAAGGCGACGATGGATCGAGTGACGTGCGTTGTTCGAGTATCGGGGACACTCTCGAGTCCCTTTGAATCTCGAAGGGGGTTACGGCAGGGTGATGGACTTTCGTGTCTGCTGTTCAACATCGCGTTAGAAGGTGTGATCAGAAGAGCTGGGATAGACACGAGTGGCACGATATTCAGGAAGTCCATCCAGCTCCTTGGTTTCGCCGATGACATTGACATTATGGCACGGAACTTTGAGATGATGGCGGAAACGTACATCAGACTGAAGGCTGAAGCTAGACGGATTGGACTTGCCATCAACGCATCAAAGACAAAATATATGAAAGCAAGAGGTTCTAGGGAAGACAATGTTAGCCTCCCACCCCGAGTTCAGATTGACGGTGACGAAATCGAGGTGGTCGATGAGTTCGTGTATTTGGGCTCACTGGTGACCGCCGAAAATGATACCAGCAGAGAAATTCAAAGACGCATTATGGCAGGGAATCGTGCCTACTTTGGACTCCGGAGGACGCTCCGGTCGAATAAAATTCGCCGCCGCACGAAGTTGACTGTCTACAAGACGCTGATTAGACCGGTGGTCCTTTACGGCCACGAGACCTGGACTATGCTCGTGGAGGACCAACGCGCCCTTGGTGTTTTCGAACGGAAGGTGTTGCGTACCATCTACGGTGGAGTGCAGATGGATGACGGAACGTGGAGGAGGCGAATGAACCACGAATTGCACCAGCTGCTGGGAGAACCATCCATCGTCCACATTGCAAAAATTGGGCGACTACGGTGGGCTGGGCACGTCGTAAGAATGCCGCACGACGACCCAGTGAAAATGGTTCTAGAAAGCGACCCAACAGGAACAAGAAGAAGAGGCGCGCAGCGGGCAAGGTGGATCGACCAAGTAGAAGGTGACCTGCGGACCCTTCGCAGACTACGAGGCTGGCGAACTGTGGCCATGGATCGAGTAGAGTGGAGACGACTTCTTCGGACAGCAGAGGACAACAAGGCCTTAGCCTGATTGGTAAGGTAAGTACGCATCGGTAGATCGGACGTCTAGAAGTTAAAGTACAATTTAAATATAGCCTGCATTTTTGTTTTGTTAAATTTGTTTAGCATGATTAATAAGAAATTGTAAAATATAAAATGTAAATGTAAAATTTAAAATGTTAAATGTTAAATGTAAATTGTTAAATCACAGACAAACAGACATGACACTCGCAAGTTGTTCATCTAACAAGCATTTAACGGTCAATTTAAAAGTATCGTAGTTGGTAGTTTACCTGTGGTGCGCATAGTCAATTCTCTTGCGTTTGACGTTTACACACTACCGCCATCTGTTACGCCGTACTGGTCACCACAGTGTGATTAACAGATGGCGGTAATGTTTAGCGACAATGTTTTACAGTGAGAAATATTAAATGTGTTATGTGGTTAAATGTTAATTGTTATGATGAATGCTAAATGCTCAATGTTACATGTTACATTTTAAATGTAATTGTTTAATGTTGAATGTTTATTGTTGAATGTAAAATGTAAAATTTTAAATATTATTTGCTGATTGTTAAATGCTTAATGTTGAATGCTAAATGCTAAAGGTAAAATGCTTGATGCTTAATGTAATATGTTAGGTATTAAATGTTAATTTTCAATGTTAAATGTGAAATGCTATTTTTAAATGTTAATTGTTACATTAGAGATGTAGCACTTTCAATGCTTAATGTTAAATCGTAAATGCTAAATGGTTAATTTGAAATTTATGATAAATTTTAAGTGTTAAATATTAAATTGTTTAATTTTAAATGCATAATATTAAATGTTAAATGTGAAATTCCGTATGTCAAATGTTAAATGCCAAATTTTGGATGCAAATTGTAAAAATGTTAGATGTTAATTGTTGAATGTTCAATGTTAATTGCTTATGTTGAATGTTTAACGTTAGATGTTAAATTCTGAATGTTAAATGTTGAATGCTGAATATTGAATGTTACATGTTCAATGTACATTTCTTATTGATATATGTTACATGTTCATTTGCCATCTTGTTAGCACCAACTTTTAGCACTCAATTTTGCGTAGCCCTAGTTTCGAAGTAATTTGAGAAGATTCTACTGAAAAATGGGTAGTTTAGAATTAGCGTGAAGACCAGTGATTTTGACTGACAACAATGCGAGCTGCGCTTTAAAATGTATGGAAAATTGTTCACGCAGGGGGAGAGGGGGTCAAGAATCCTAAAAAACCGTCTACGTAGTCAATGAAAAGCCCCTAAGTAATACAGTGAATGATTTTACCCAGGAAGTTTTCGTTCTAAAATGATGAAATAAATGTGTTAAATTTTTGTATTAATAATGTGTAAATGTATGGGTACCCTAATTACTTACCCTTTGTTTAACCTTAATCACTGACATTCAGATTGCAGTGAATAGCGGAAATTTCCTAGAACCATCCCTGCAAGGGGCGAAACTGAAAATCATTGCTACGATCCTTCCCAAATGATTAACCGGTGCGAGAGAGTATTCGACCGACAAAAATAGCACACACACAAAAACAACGCACCTGATTTGGATCAATTCCCCGAGGCTACGAAAATCCATTTCATCCAATATTATACTTATCACCAGGGAGGACGTACGTTCGAGACGCTACCGACCGAATCCGGTGAAGTGATTTCAGACGATCGATCCATCGTCATGCACACAGCCGGGAATAAATTATTCATTGCGATTATAACGGAACGCAATTGATTTTGATTAATGAACGATGGATTCGAGGGAAATCCCACTGGGCGTGGGAGGATTGGGGAGGACGGTAGGCGTGTTTCTAGTACAGAAAATTCGATCCGATTTAATGGAAGTTTTATAATTGAAAGCTTCTGTGACCGCAAGTGAATGTGATTGATCTGAATGAGATATGATTCACACTTGTCAGCGGTTACGGTTCGAGGAATTAATTAGCAGCTACCGCAGTGTTTGCCCCGAAGCAGCCCCGAAGCAGCCCCTTGCTGGGCCATATCTAATGGCAAGAGAAGTGTTCAGGAAATTTACTCGAACCAGGAAGCAACAAGGTTTCACCCGAATAGAATTCAAACAGCATTGATTCGCTCCAGTTGCGCTCCGGTTGAATTAAATTTCTTAATAAAGATTCATTGCTTTGATAACGGTTAGTTATCATAATGGTCATCCGTGTTCTAATTAATGGCATATAATTAATTGTTGGCCATAATAATAATGGCCAGGGGGGTGGAGTCGACCAAGGAAATGCTTCCAATGTGACACGTCGTAAAATTTGATGGAGTGTATTATCAGGAAGGGATCTGCGGGACACATCGAGCAGTGATTTGTGCTCTGTGATTCTGATGAAATGGCAAACGAAGTTCAGGCAGCCGTGCTAGGGTGCGCTAGGTTGGTTTATCATCAGAAGGTATGCACTCACGTCTTCAATTAAAGTACGAAGGTGAATATGGCGTGACGGTTAAACAAATAATCTCTTGATTCCAAATTTACGGTATTACCAACCGGTCACATCTCGTGTTTTTTTTTTCAGTTACCGTGGGGAAGTCATTTGTGATTAGTCCTGGTTCTTTTCAAATTGTCTCATTATTTATGAATGGCCCTTATGTTTCACATTTACGGTGGATATCAAAATGACGTTTCACATTGATCTATTGGTGTCCTTTTTTTTCTTCCTTTATTTAGGAGATTTTTAGCCGTAGGCTAGTTCATCTCCGTAAAGGGTGGGAAGCCTTAGAAAGAAGTCCCCTAACCACATTGTTTGAGTATCATGCTACTTTAACCTTTGATAATCTACTTAGCTAAAACATTTAAGCAGCTAGTACAATAACACAGCAAACAGCATACGAAATAGACAGAAAAAAGAAGAACAAAATATAAAATGAACAAAACAAAACCAATAACAAAACATAGGTCCACTGTAGGAAGTTCTTGGGGCCCGTCCAGTGGGGGGATGTCCGGACGGCCGAAAGAATCGATGGTGCTAAATCCTGCAGTATAGCTTCGCCGCCTTCAAAAAGCGCAGTACAGCTGCTTGAGTTGAGGGCACGTCTGCTAGCGTGTTCCGTACGCTGGCAGGCAGACCGTAGAGGCAACGAAGGTGCTCGAATTGTGGACATAACGCATAACACGTGATCCACCGTCGAAGGAATATGGCAGAAGAAGGGTCCTCCGCTAAAATCTTGTAAGATTAGGTAGTGTCCTGTCCGGAGTCTGGAAAAAATCCTCTGATCTCGCAGGTTTGCATGGTCCGTCCACTTTCCGATGTCACCTTTAATTTTTCTAATAAACGGAAGTCTGGCACTGGACCATTCCGTTGCCCATGCTGTCCGCATTGTGCAAGTATGTGATCTCTTTACGTCCTGCAACGATACCTTGTGCGAGTACCGAGGACCCGATGGGCCTGACCCGGCTAGGTTGTCCGCCTCGATGTTCCCTGTGATCCCGCAGTGTCCGGGAATCCATGTGTATGTAGTGTTTGGTGGCGCAACCTTCAAGATGCCCTGGATCCAGGGGTGGACCGGGTCCTCCGACGAAAGGGCCTGAATAACACTGTGGTCGTCCGAAATGATCAGGATTGGACGATCCGCAGGAACCGTGACGACATGAAGAATAGCCGCTGCTTCTGCCGAGAACACCGAACATTGTTTTGGCAGACTTCCACTCGTTGGGGAAATGTCACCAGCGATTCCCATTCCGACTCCAGCTCTAGATCTTGACCCGTCCGTGTAACGATGCATGTAGTTTGGGTACAATCCGGTCAGCACTGCTACCGATCTCCTAAGGGCTACGGAATTGTCCCCGGCTCTGAACTTCTCCTTTATCCGGCTGTCGATGTTTGGTGCGGGAGATTGCCAACTCTTATCTCCGTACCAGTGAATCTTGGCCACTGGGGGAGCTCTGCGTTGGCGATTGTACGGAGAACTCTGTCCCCCTCGCTGATGATGCAGATTATGTCGTTTCCGGCGGTATTTGCTGAAAATGCAGCGGCTTTGTTGGCAATGGCTCCGTAGATGCGGTACCGGAAAGGGAGAGTGCCAGCTTCGACACAGCTGGCATCGGCTGGCGTCGAGGGTAGGAGACCGGAGATGATACGCGTGTAGCTATTGTACACCGGAGCGAGTACTTGTATTGCCTTTTCGGTAGCGATGCAGGTCAGCTCCAGTCCATACATCAGCCGGCTGTCTACGATGGCCCGGGCAACACGGAAACGTACTTATCTGCTGTTGGACCGGAGAGGACGGGAGATTGTGCCGATGAGGTTGATCCTGCTGCGACAGCTGGCATTGACCCCTTGAAGGTGCTGGTCAAAACTCAGCGACCGGTCAATGACAACCCCCAGCAGTTTCACCGTTTTCTTAAATGGGATAGCTTGATTACCGATCTTTATGGGAGGTCCGCAGACCCGATGTCGGTACTGGCAAACGTGGCACCTGGCACTCTTTCCAGCAGACAGCTGAAAACCTTTCGAAGAGGCCCATCTGGCTACGGCGGAAACCCCTGCTTGGGCTCTAATCCTCCTTCGTCCCGGAGTTTGACCTTTGGCTACGATTAGCACGTCGTTTGCGTACACGAAAATGTAGATGTTCGCTGATAAACGCTCGAAGACACTGTTCATGGCTACCAGGAACAAAGTGACAGCGATCACAGAACCTTGGGGAACGCCGGTTTCCTCGCAGAAAGTGCGGGATTTGGTATTACCTACCGAGACTCGGAAGGATCTGCCAGTCAGGAAATTTTGGACGAAAAGGATGATATGGCCCCAGCTGACGAGTTACTTCAGTACCGCGGGCGTCCATGTACGGTTGAAGGCTTTCGCAATGTCCAGGGAAACCAACTCCGTATGGTGACCATTATCCTTGGAATCCTTGAGGAGCTCTCATAGCGTCGCAAAGTATGTAGATGTACCGTGGCCTTGCCGGAATGCGTGTTGGCGATGGTCTAGAAAGCCGCCAGACTCGAGAAACTGCTTCAGTCGTCGGTTGACCATCCGCTCAAAAACCTTTGCCATGCAGCAGGTGAGCGCAATGGGTCGGAACTTCGCCACATCCCGTGTCGGCTCGTTTGCTTTGGGGATGGGGACAGCCAAGCTCTCCCTCCAATCCTCTGGATACGAGTATGTCTGCCAAAGCTGGTTGAAGAGTTCCAGCATTTTTACTTTACCCGGGATAGGCAGGTTCTTGGGCAGCGGGTAGCCGATCTCGTCTGGGCCGGCTGATTTCCCGTTACTTCTACTAAGCGCGAACTGAAGCTGGTGTCCGATTTTTATTTGAATAATCGATTAATCTATTAACGAACCGAATAATCAATTATTTTTAATCGGTTATATCACACCAAGTGAGAATTTTCTTCTCCAGAGGATCATCTCCATCGTTTAAATCATGTTCTGCACTCTCATAGGTGGAACAATGACAGCACAGCGAACAAAAAATAATCGATTAGTTGTTTATGTTTTTTTTCTTCTTTGATTTGTTTTCCGTGCTGAGCACCTATGTTACCGACGCCAGGGAGACAGCTTCCAAATCTGTACCCTACCTATCGACCCATCAACTCATGAACCGGGGACCAACGGCTTTACTTCCCTTGATCAGGGATATTATGCCTCAGTGGTGAGAGGTAATCACGCTTACCTAATGATTAGTTATTAATCGAGTTATTAAAAAAATGGGACATCACTATTTTTTTATGTGATTTGTTTTGATAAAAAAAAACTATCTAAAAATCCAAAATCGGTTGAAAAATGATTGAGCTACTCATGATAGTATGCGGTCACTTACCCAAAATCGGTCTTTAACGATGTGTAGCGATCATCTTATTGTGATCCCCATGCAGCGATTTCACAAAAAAAATTCTTTAATTGATGGTTTTCCTAAGCAGTCATTTTTCATTATTTGTATGAAGAACTAAACATCTCCGACACAGAGCCTTGCACTCTTGCAGCATGGCTCCTGCGGCCGTTTCTGATATTCGACAAGTGTAACGGATTACCCAGACAACCAGAAGACACGTATATTCAAAGTTGTTTTCGTGATATACAAACATATATACAAACAAACAAGTCGTATAGAATGCAAAGAAATGGCTTATACGTACAAAAGTGGAGGCCATATACGTACATATTTTCGTTTAATTTTAAACGAGTTGATTTAACATCATATGCAATTTGATCTGTAATAACAAATCCATTTTGAAAAGTCTTACGATGTAATCCGATTAAATTTGTGATACAGTACGACGGAAAAATGAGTCATCGCATATAAGTCGGAAATTTGCATTCTATACGATTTAACTTAAACATAATGCGAGGTATGCCCTTCTAATATGCGATTTTGACTTAAACTGTAGCAATTTACGATACTGTCTGTACATTGTTAAACGACTTCTGGTTGTCTGGGTAGGCAAACAAATTTGACAAATAGCATTATTTGACGAAACTTATCAAGTCAAGTATTTGACGTTTCGGGAAATAGTGTAATATCAGTTTTATGTTATCCGATAGAATTAATTTCCTCTAAAGAAGGCTGCCAAAAACAGCCGATACGTTAGACAGTTAAAAACCTATGGTTTGCCTCTAATAGTACATTAAATCGAAACAGATGCATACCGACTAGCTTCAAAAATCTCGTCTCACAAAGACCGATAAATTATTTCCCTACTTTATCGCATTCGAATCGAATGACAGCCGATCCACCGCGTCGTTGTCGTTCCGCACAAAGCACAACACAATCCGGAAGCATGTATTTAAGCTCCAGCAATCAATAATGTTCACAAAGCCTCCCCTTGCAATCACACCTTTGTGGAAACAATCTCCTGCACAAAGCGTGCTGCCATTATCGCCGCCATTGCCGCCACCGCCGCCAACGACGACGACGACGACCAAAGACCGACGTGTCCTAAACAACGAACAAATGGCTGACCTACAACAATGGCGAACCGAAACGAGCGCAAATTAAATTTCCAAATCTACACCACTGAATCACGCAGCGTGATAGAACGGTTTTGGCTGCTGCAGAATCCTTCACTAGAGTGGAGTTTTCACGACCGATTTCAAGTCCATAATCCCGGCAAAATTTACGCTCCACGCCCGATCGCCTGCCAGAGCTTTACCATTTTGCTGGCTTTGCTTGGTACTGGACACCCGGCCGGTTCCGACCGAAACCCCAGCACAATGAGCGTGCAACATATTAAGAGCGAAGTGAATGAGCCGCAGTTTGCAAAATTTTCATTGCCATAAATACTTTGACACCAAACATTAAATCCCCCCAATGGCGACAGAGACAGAGAGTCTGCTGCGGAGCATGTCGCCGAACGGAGACACGATAATGGCTCTGGCCCAAGTAGGTATGTATTATGCTCTGGCACCGTATAGCTCTAGTAGCAAGTGCTGTCCGAAATTTAAACAATGAATTTCTCATTGAGAGATTACGTATTATGCATTTCCGAGCTGACAGTATTCGGACTGCATATTTGCTGAGGTGGGGTGGCATCAGTTGACTATTCGGTCAAGTGCATCTTTTAAATTTGTTTTGCGGGATAAATGGATACTGGAGTGGTCATGAAATTTTCACATGGGATTTTTAGGTACTGTAAAACGGGGTAACATTGATAGCTTTTTTTTATGTAGGGGAAAAGTTCTCTTTGGAAATACCTTAACCTATTATCGTCAGGGGGGTAAACAATGTCCTTGAGAGCTCAATTTTGGCATGTGGATACATTGTGTTTCAGAGCAACTATTGGCCAAATTTGAGTGCTCTAGGACTTTGTTTACCTCCCTGACGATAATAGGTTAAGGTATTGCCGAAGCCAACTTTTCCCCTATATTCTAAACACTGTTTACAGCAATGAATATTTTTGTTTTTTTTTCAAACAAGTACTGAGGATCCTACACTCAATTCTTTAGTAAAAAGTTTGGAGAAAATTATTGAATTTGCACTATTTTTTATGTCTGTGAACACCAGAATTTAGATTTGGGGTTACTTTGATATTGCTCGATGAATGTAAAAAAACATGCGTGAAACTCAAACAATTTAGTTCAAGAAATATGAAACATAGAATGAGTATACGAGGGTTGCTCGATAAGATTCGAAATATGGCAACACTTATTTGAACACGTTAAATCTGACATCAGCATCGTAGAGCTGAGTGTTTTTAATAGTATGCCTGCTCAGAACACTTTGTCATTCGAGTCTACTTGTGCTATTTATAGTGAGTTGCAAAATTCGGTTCGGCGGAAAACTATCTCGAGAAAATTTTCGTGCCATGATCTTTTACGACTTTCACCGTGGTTTATCTTAACAACAGTTTTTTTTTTATATATCTTTATTAAGGAGACTTTCAGCCGTTGGATCCTTAACAACAGTGTGCCGATCAAACCGATTCAACTTTTGGTGATGAAGCACCATTCCGGGCCACCGTTTTTCGATGGTTTTCAGAATTCGATCGTGGTAGTCGTGCGCTCCAGGACGAATTTCGTGAGGGACGCTCAAAAGCAGCTGTTGTGCCAGAAAACATTGATGCTGTGCGTGACCTAATTTTGGAAGATTGACATGTGAC
Source organism: Ochlerotatus camptorhynchus (assembly GCF_037179485.1). Lineage (NCBI taxonomy): Eukaryota > Metazoa > Arthropoda > Insecta > Diptera > Culicidae > Ochlerotatus > Ochlerotatus camptorhynchus. The sequence continues at coordinate 2,397,455 of NW_027040773.1, forward strand.
TTACCGTGAGATTGAGGCATGCCTGGGCATTAGTTACGCTTCCATACATTTAATACTGCATGAACATTTGGCAGCCAAAAATATTTGTTAGCGTCAGTGGTGTTTTCCTAAAATTTGACCTAAGTAGTCGTACCCAATATTGATTTGTTCCCTTAAAATATAAATCTGCCCAAAATAACGATACGTCCACCTGATGACGTTGTTTCAAATAGTGTATTATCTAGTTGATATGGTATGATGCAAAACATTTGCACTTTATCGGTTCTCCACGCTTCTCCAGCACCGTACTTTAAGGTGGCATTTGCTACACAACAAACACCCTAGAGGCGGAAAATCTTTCTATTGTTCCTTGAACATCTGTAAAGTCCCTTTATCCTTAATTCTTGAAATTATGATAAGTTTCCAAAAGTTCCGTCAACATTTTCCAAGCACCATAATTTGTATTTTCTTATTCATCTCATATCATTCTTAACTTTCTCTACGTTTCAGGAAAACCCTTGAACAATTTCTAGAAATTTTTCTAAACATTCGTGGGTGAAACTCTGGAAAAACAAAGTTTCCAAAACTACCAGTAAGTTATCAAATCAAAACCTCCACTGTATGAAGCCCTTACTTCACTAACAAAAGCAATGGCGCAACGGACTTGTGTTTTACGAGGCCCTCGGTCGCCCGTCTCAAGTATCAAGTACGTGCTTAAATAAAGGGAAGAATATGGATATGAAAATACAAATAAAAAGATACCTAAATATGGATTTGCTTTATGCGTTTAACAGAATACCTCTGGCGTTTTACAAATCATTATCAATTTGTTTTCTACGTTGCTGTTCAATTTATGCTGGAGGTGGTGAATTTGTGATATCTTGAGTAGTTATAAATTATGACTACTGTTAATATAGCATAAATTAATCGTCAGCATAAAAGAGCAGCAACGATAAACAAATGTAGATTAATGCAAAATGACACATCCCATGGGGCTCTCGTACAAGAACCGTACTTTCGTAAAGGAAACTTTTATCTAGAAAACCACGTGAGCCAAACCTTTGCTACTTTTAACAAAAGTGGAATGGCAAACTTTTCGAGCATGTGTGCGTCTTAATAATGCAATCGTAGGTACGAAAATCTTTGAAATAACAACCAGAGATATTTTTTTTCCTTGGTTTGTTTTCCGTCGATCTTGTTCTCCGCGCTGAGCACCTATGCTACCGACGCCAGGAAGGCAGCTCCCACACCTGGACCCTACCTATCGATCCATCAAACTCATGAACCGGGGACCAACGGCTTTACTTCCCTTCCGAAGGAAGACGTGATCAGAGATGTTATGCCTCAGAACGTCCCGGCGGCGCCGACTGGGATTGAACCCAGGCCTGCTGGGGTGAGAGGTAATCACGGTTACCACTACACCACCGGTGCCGCTAACCAGAGATGTTTGTGCTGTTACAATTTATGTTACCGTTGGGAACCTTAATAGGCAATACGTTTACTGCTTCAGTGCCAGGTATTTAAGTTTATATCAGGTTATTGTTTCAGATGTTCCCAAGAGCTCGTGGCATTCCAGCCGAAAATGTTAAATCTGTCCAAAAAATTTAACACTTTCGGAAGTTAGTCTATCCTTGAGCGATTCAACATTTTCCCTACAGAACTAAAGCTCTTCGAAGTTATTAAATATTTAATGAGCTTAATACACGGATCCAGTGTTTACAGTTTTTCCAAAAGTGATTTAAATTTTTTGTAAAGTTCAGTACTGTTTGAAGTGATTCTGTACGTGCTTAGCTTTTCTGAAATGGTCTAGTACTTTCCAAAGTGGTCCTAAGTTTTTCTCAAGTAATTCAGTACTTCCTGAAGTGATTCTGAACTTTTCCAACGTGATTTCAATCTTTCCAGATATAATGTAATGTCAGTAAAGATAAATATCGTTTATGGAAACATAACTACAGTGCAATCTCTACAACTCGATATTGAAGGGACCGTCGAGTTATAGAATAACAATCCCACACAAAGTCGCTATCGCAGTAGCCATGACATTTATTTTTACTATGGTTATATAAGGCATAACATTTGATAACGGCACAAAAGCATTTGTGAACAAACTTTCTAAGGCCCTTTACACGCGAACCAAAGTACGCCCACGCAAACCAATACCACTTTAGGAAAGGTGATAGTTGCCCTTATCCGATGATGTTGTTGGTATGCGTGGGCTTACTTTGGTTCGCGTGTAAAGATAATAACAAGTTAGTGGACATCGAGCTATGGAGACTTGACTATCGATGTGTCACAATTGAGTACTAATGTGGAATCAATACTCCTTTAAGTGAATCCTGTTGAAAAACGATTGAAAAATTCGTGGAAGTGAGGAGGATTTCTCGGTTCGAACGAAGCGAGAATCACGTCAACACATTCCTATACATTCCCTAATTGACCTGCATGTGGACACGACCGCCGCTGTTATTGTCTATCGTAAAGTATGAGATCACCAGTTTTTACACATTGCATATGCTAGTCTCAAGCATCGTCTGTTACTTATCTGTGTAATACAGGTGATCTGGTAAAAACGGATTAGCAACCGCGAGCGGTTAATCATTATCATGCTAAATTATGTCGGTACTATCTGAAGTGATTCAGTATTTTCTAAAGCTTTTTTGCAATAATTCAGTACTTTTCAAACTGATTCCGAGATTTTCTAAAGTGTTTCAGTACTTTCAGAAAAGATTTCAAACTCCTTTGAAAGATTCTGGGCTGTCCAAAGTTATTCGGATTTTTCTGAAGTGATATAATATTTTCTGAAGGGATTCAAAACAACTATTCTGAAGTGATTCAGTTATTACAAAGTGATTCAGTTCTTGAGAAAGTGATTGCATACTTGAGAGAATTTATACAATACTTACCTAGGTTTTGTGAAGTGATTCTGTTCTTCCCAAAATGATTCAGTTCTTACGGAAGCGATTACAAGCTTTCTGGAAAGATTTAGTATTTTCCACCGAGATTCAGAAATTTTCGAAAGTCATTAAATACTATCCGAAGAATTTCCGAGCTTTTCTGAAGTGGTTCAGTATTTTCAGAAGTGAGTTCAAACTTTTAAAAAGTGATTCGGTTCTTTCCGAAGTGATTCAGTACTTTCGGAAGTGATTACAAACTATTTGGAATAATTCAGTACTTTTTGGAGTGATTCCAAACTTTCCTGAAGTGATCAGGAGACTTTCAGGAGTGGTTCCGAATTTTTCACAAGCGATTCTGTACGTTCTGAAGTGTTTTGGAACTTTTCTTAAGTTATTCAGTGCTCTCTGAAATGATTCAGTACTTTCCGAAAACTTTGCTTCTTCAATCGAAAATATCCGGCCGTGGCGATTCAAAGTTGATCAAGGTTGATCAAAATAATTTGTACACCTACTTCCAGTTTGATTACATGAGCATTTTGTGTGGTCGTTGGTTCTGAATATGGACAAACAGGCACATGAATTCTATTCCAACTCTTTACTGTAATAAGCTTGGTTGCCCTGAAAAGAGCCGTTTTGTTGCCAAAGTTGGTGATGATTTAACCTCCGAAACCAAACAGAGTGCGTCTCTGTCACTTCAAAACGTAGATGACATCCATAGTAGCTTACGCTTGGCGTGTTTAGTGTAGGTGACAGCATAACGGATCTCATTTTTCAGGAACACCTTCAGCACACCTCGTAAATCAGACCGGAGATACGTCAGACACCGCCACGGCGAGCCAGACGACGGATGGTGGTTATCTCGAAGAATTTGTATTTGGTTCTGAAATGGCGATGAGTGTGCAAAATATTACGCAATTCCATCCTCCCTATTCGTACGCGCTCGATGATCGAAGGCGAATGCCACTTCGACTTGTTTCGTCTACTTACTACTCTCTGACGACTGTGCTGGGGAAGCAGCATATGCATGTAGGTAATTGGTGGATTTGTTAGTTAATTCGACGCTTTTACTGAACATTTACCAGTTTTTCAATAGTTTCTTGTTAAAAATCAACATTCAGTGTGTACCCCCATATAGAAATCAAAGACGTTGTCCTACTTCAAAAAGTTGAACAATAAACTGGTTTGTTTAGATTTTCAATATATAAAAATAAATCGAATTGAAAAACTTTGGGTAATTAGAACTTCTCTTAAAGTGTTATTTGCTTTTATTGTGAATGTTAGTAGAAAACACCAAGATTTTATTTATCTAAGATCAATGTACGGTGCAATTTCATCACACATACACACTACTGGGGCTACAACTGCTGAGTTAACAACCTCATAAAGGAGCGTTTACCTAGTCAGGTCCTCACAAGCTTCTACCCCACACCTCCCCGCGGTGTAGCTTGGTCAAAGTTGTCCTTACGGCAATAGCAAAGTGTGGGGGTGCGATGCGTACACTGGTGCGGTAACAATAGCACAGCGATAGAGGAAATGCAGGAGTGCCACCCGGTACATTAAGATCAACGCCAGTAAGGTCCTAATTACGGCATACTGGACACGGCATGGAATTTTGGACACGACACGGCACAATGCATTGTATACCATGCTACAGAGCTGACAGTCGTGCTATTCTGCTCCCTCAGCGGCGCCGGTGGTGTAGTGGTAAGCGTGATTGCCTCTCACCCCCGCAGGCCTGGGTTCAGTCCCAGTCGGCGCCGCCGGGATGTTCTGAAGCATAACATCTCTGATCACGCCTTCCTTCGGATGGGAAGTAAAGCTGTTGGTCCCCGGATCATGAGTTGATGGGTCGATAGGTATGGTCCAGGTGTGGGAGCTGCCTTCCTGGCAACGGTAGCATTGGAGCTTAGCACGGAAAACAAGATCGACGGAAAACATATCAAGGAAAAAAAAATTCTGCTCCCTGAGTATAGATGGGTGTCACCTTCTTGAAATGGTGATTTGGCTAAAGGTGCGGCTACCTTCGTACCGATAAAAGCTCAGCAACCCTCCAGATACGGTCAAAACTCGTCACCAATTGGTAGGCTACCCATAAAATCATGTGCAACACTTGCGCCATTTTTCTTACACACTTTCATCCACTCTTTCTTCAAATCCTTGTCGTTTTTGAAGACCTTCCCTGTTTTCCGGGGCTTGCCCTTCATAATCGCCCAGAATTTTTCTATTAAGCGAAATTCTGGCGAGTTTGGAGGATTTGCCTCCTTCGACACAAAAACAACATCGTTGACTTTGTACAACTCCATCACTGGTTTCGCGAAATGGCACAATGTTAGATCCAGCCAAAACAGAATGTCACCTTTATGGTACCGAAGGAAGGACATCAGGCGCTTCTGGAGGCATTCTTCTTTATATATTTGGCCGTTGATGATGCCGGTCGTTATGTACAACTTGCTGAATTTGCCGCACCTACAGATCGCCTGCCACACTAAGTACTTCTTGGCAAATTTCTCGACCTTCTTCTTCCGGAACTTCTCCGGAACATGCAGGCGGGACTTGCCGATGAAAAACTCCTGGTCGGGGATCGGCTTGGCGTTCGCTTTAATGTCCGTTTCGTCATCCATTACCAGTTATCGGTTCAGTTAGGTGCCTTCCTTACCTTGAAGACATGAAGTCCGGCCCGCTTCATTGTCTGCTGGACGAACCAGACGGAAGAACTGACCTTCTTGGCTACGTCCCGAATCGAAAGGTTTGGATTGAAGGCTTGAAGTAATCCCTCCCCTTCCTTGCGTACATGGGGTCGGTCGTCTTCGCTTTTGATCCGCTGCCAGCTCACCGCTGGGTTGTCTTGAACGATTTTACCACACGGGACACGGTCGAATTGTCGATTCCAAACTGTTTCAACGATCCACCTGTGGGACTGGCCTGGATTTTCCACGACCGCTCACATAACTTTTTATCGAAGCACTTCTTGCTTGGAAGCCATCTCAATAACCACTTGACAGATTATGACGAGATTTTGCTCATGTAAATATTACACTCTAAACATGTTTTACTCAAAATTTCATCAATTTTTACCCATGCAATAACAGTTATACCCAAAAGAAAGTGTTGCATTTTGCCATATTGGATTTTGGTCCGTCATCTTGGATTCCAAAATGGCGGCGGATGCCAATTTTCCACTTCGCCTCATCGAGTCCATTCCGTAGATACCCATATTGCATAGGTTTATATGCATATCCCTTGTCCGGGGCCGCCATATTGGATTTTGGTCCGCCATATTGGATTCCAAAATGGCGGCGGATGTCAATTTTCCACTTCCACTTAGCGAGCCCATTCCGCAGATACCCATATTGCATAGGTTTAGATGCATATTCCTTGTCCGGGGGCTGCCATATTGAATTTTGGTCCGCCATCTTGGATTTGTGGGAGCCATCTTGGGTTGAAATCCACCATTTTAGTTTCATCCGGAATGTTGACTTGAATTTCGGAATGCCCCAAACTCTAGAATTTCACATATCTTCTAATCCTATGATTTTCGATGATTTTGATCTTGGTTGATATTGATGCTGGTTGATTTTGAGAATCGAAAATCACGGTTGATATTGGTCGAAAATCACGTGTGATTTTTGTGGTGATGATGGCGCCTGTGATTTTAGGTGATCTTGATCTTGAAAGATTGCTGATTTTGATTTTCTGATCTTGATTTTAGCCAACACTGCACTGTTGTCTGCTTGTCGATACTCACATGAGATTATGCTCAATGATTTTTTGATCTTTTGATATTTTCCCAACACAGATACCAACGCTTGATTTTTTTTACCGACTTACTTATATGCATCCCCTTAAACCAGCGCTGCCCAACGTGCGGCCCGCGGGCCGGACGTGGCCTGTAGATCTCAGTAACGATATCATTCCATCCCAATTTTATTCATCATTATGTATTTTAGCCCAGAATGAATAAGAAATAAACAAAATGCATCTTGAAGCATGTTAATCGTTCAAAGATACAGCCATTTCAAAAATCAAATTTAGAATGGTTGGGCAGGCCTGCTTTAAACAGACCCTAACCAACGTTCACAATTTCATTCATACTCACAGTTTTATTTATATGTAAACCTAAAAGAGAAAAAAAAAACATAGAAGAGCCGGAATGCTGCTTTCATCCACATAAATCTGTTTTATGCATTGCATGGACATCTGTCATAAATGTTCCTAGATACACACCCACACACACATACACACACACACTCTTACAGCCTGGTCCTCGACCGCATTGCTGCTGAGCTTCTGTTTTATGTTTTAGTTTTTTTTTTTGCCATTTTCGATGCTGCACTGAAGTTCTCCTGTTCCTGAAAGTGCTATGCACGTTTGCAGTTAATAAGTGCACACTTTGTTCTACTAATGGTTGTTCTCGTACGTGCTTCGTGCTTTTTTGTTTTGTTTTCATCCGCTCTCTCGTTCTTTCTCTGGACCCAAGAAGCCGCCACGCCGGGTTTATTTTTGTTGTTGTTGTTGTTGCACTGCAGAGCAATTTTTCGTTACCGGGGTGTGTGTATTTTATTACAACTGCTTCCGGCTGTTGTGGATTTTTTGTGATATTTTCGTCTTGTTGTGGAATGATTTGAATGCAGTTCATTTTTAATGATTTACCTCTCTCTATCTTGGATTAAGTACTAGCGACACTCACCTGTAAGGGATAGAAAAAAAAGAAGGTCTAATTAGGTACCACATTTGGAAGAGATGATACAACATGCGGGTATAACTGGCCCATTCCTTTCGAACAAAATAAATACGTCCCTAATAAAATTACACTCCCGATAAACCACCGCCTCGTATCCTCCATTAGCTAAACATAATTACTCAGTGTAGTCTCACACATACTTTCTCCCACTTGCTTGCAATGAGCTAATGTACGCCACATTAAATAAACAACTTGTGCTCTAGTATCCTCATTAGCCAGCCAGCCCACATCCCACATTCTGGCTCTGCTAACCGAGAGGCAAACAATCCAGCAAGAGCACAGCTCTGAGCTGAGCCTGACCCATCTTAATACCACCCCCCGATCCCGTATTTCACTCGATCCGAAATTACCCCAACATGCTGCCTAGCTCTGCAGCACTCGCCACACATTTCAGTCCGGTACACATTTTTCACCAAACAAGCGTAAGCTCTAAATTTTCCGGAATTTCAACAACTATAGTCCACTGCTGCTGTTGTGGTCCGTCCGGATGCCGGAAGTTTGCTGCCGCTTCAAAACAAAAAAGTTGCTGGTGTGAGAAATAATCACTCTTCTTGCTATGGTTATTAGATTAATTCAGCCCCCTTAAACCCAAGTTGGCAACTCCGGCAACGCATCCATTTTTCCGTATGGAGGGGGAACCACACTTTCGGGCGCAATTTCAGCACCTTTGGCCAACCTCGGTCGGCGAAAATAATTGGAAGTTAAGTGAGTAGAACAAACGTGGAGTGGAAGCAATGTCATCCCTTCTCACCTAAATGCTTTTCCGTCTTACCTGTTCCAAAGCATGGGAGAAATGCGGTTGGTTAATGAAACATTGATCTTTTATTATTGTTCTTGTGTTTTTGATGTGGTTCCGTCTAAATTTGAGCCTACACCCAACCGAGGGATGTAAGATTCGCTTACAATTATGTGGGATTCATCATCAGAGGATGTTAGTGGAGACCGCATGAACCGAGGATGCGATAAACCTAGCTGCGGTCCAATGCAAGAAAATTGGAGACCGAAAAATGTAGAGTGTATTAGTGAGGTAAATTAGTTATGTCGAAAAAAATAGGAATCCGATTGCCGACTGGACTCGAACCAAGAACGCTTCGATTATCAGACCTGTGTTTTCTCCACTGCTCTCTCCATGCTCCTGAATATGGATAGCCTAGCAAACATGAAGCGCTCATTTTCTCGCATACTCGACTTCGTATGCTTTTTCTGCTGGAGAGATTCGAGGAAAGTGTGTGAGTCGTTCTACAATGTTCTACAATGTGCGGCGTTCTACAAGCTTACTGGTATAGTGTAAGCGTAGATATAACACGAAATGAAAAAGACAAAAAACCATTACATCGCCTGTAAGGTCAACTTCTAACATTCGCTGCGATGTTCATGAACAGAGGATGATAGGAAACGGAACTAACATTCATTGTAATAGATTTTTGTTTTGCGTGTATGCAAGGCCGTTAAGGTTCTACAAAGGGTAAGTAATTTTGTGTTCTTCTTCTTTTTTAAATATCATAAAATCATCATCATTAGTTTACACATACATTCATATATTATGAATACGAAAATTTAAAACATGTATTTCGTGATCTTAGATCGAAAATTTCCTGGGTAAAACACATTCACTGTATTTACTTACTTGTGTTCTTCGAAGTATAGCACAATTAAACGCAATCGAATACGCGAAACTCAAAACGACTGCTTCACAAAACTCTTGGTGAACAAAATTTATCACAAAGAAAACCATTTCTACTTTATTGCTTTGCTAGCAATCGTGAAAGTATCATTGAAACAGCGGTACCAGATGTATTGCCTCTAGCAATGAATTTAAGTTTATTAAAACAATTAATTGCGAAGTCTGCCTCATTAACATAGATGAGTGGATGTATTTAATGGTGGATAAATATCAAAAACTGATTAAATAAAACATAAATGACCATTTTAGACATTTTACCGGTCCAATTAAAAAAGTCACAGAAGATTGAATTCAACACTAACAGGGTTGATGGCAGCAGTGCACGTAGCCTGATATACACTTTCCCGCTCAGGGGTGTCAACAAACTTGCATACAGCGCAGTCTGGCAGTGCGAATGTTTTGTCTGTTACATTCTTATCGACTAGATAGTGTGACATCACATTTGCTGTTGTATTGAAATGAAGGAAGAAAAGAGATGGTTAAGTTTTCCTCACCATACCAGTTGATATTTTTGAAAAATGGGCAGTTTTGGCGTGGGGACATGCACTTCCAATGAATTTTACCTATACATTTGGAAAATGATGATCGAAGAATATTTAAAAAAGAAGAAGTAAACAAAATAATGACCCTTTGTAGAACCTTAAATCGGACCAAAACTTTCTTTCCGTTTAACTACTCAGTTTCACTAAAACACGTTGACTCATAGACTGAGTATAATTTCACAACAAACAATTTGTGCTGATTAAAGGCTGAACAAGCAATTGTATAACTGAAATAGCATATTTTTGCCTGAATAATATATTACAATGCTTCCTATGTATATTTTGCCGGAATAATATATTACAATGCTTCCAATGTTTGTTGGGTTGCTTGAATTTAAGTAATGTTACTACACCGAATTTTCCTCGATTATGAGTGACATTCACTCAGGTTCAAGTAGATTTTTACGAAGTGACCGTGGTTTTATCAAAACTGAGTAAACAGAACTCAAATTTGAAACAAATTAATCGGCCACAAATGATGCTGAATGAGCTTTCATATTGGGAATGAGGTTAGCGTCATATTGAAGGTTTGTTGTATGCTTGGAAAACCACGAATATGCCCAAGTAACCAAAAGTTCCGCATTCAACAATAAAACTTACTTCCAAGTTCCATAAAGTTCAAATAAAGTTCCGACAGAACCTTAAGTTTCATAAAGTTCGAATAAAGTTCTGACAGAACTTTCAAGTTCCATAAACATCAATTAAAGTTCCAACCAGGCATGGAAAATCATTTGCGTTCATTTTACTGTCCATTGGACCACTTTTACAACCACTTCCATCCTTCCTTCGGGTACTCAGACGCTCTTTGAAGGTTCTTATCACACGAGACACACTTGTATTTGAAATTCCAAGCTTTTTAGCGATTCATCGGTGGGACGCCTCTGGATTTTGATTGTAAGTGCGCAAATTTTTTTCATAGACAATCTCTTGTTTCGACGACATGACTGGAACTACTGTATAAATAATTATCTTGATAGATGTAAACAATACACTATGAATAAGATTTACTAAAATTTTCATGTTTTTACTCATATTGTTCAAAAGTTACACAAGATTTTCGGCGTGCCGTTTTTATCAAATACACCCTGTAGTCTTAATGTCAGCAATTTTAAAATCTAATTTTGGAACGTTCGCCTCTAGGCGAAGTTCGGACATTCTTTTATCGAAGAGACGATCAAGGACCATCTGCAGCGCTCTATTCTGTGAGACCTGGATTTTGTTCCTATCAGTCTGTGCACATGATTCCCATACCGGAGCTGCGTAGAAGACTGCCAATTTGTTCATCATTGATAGGCGGGATCTGCGGTAAATCAGCATATATTGACACCTAACCAAGTTGGAACACTTATCCACGGCTTTCTCTACATGCGTGCGGACGAGGAGTTTTTCATCGAACAACATCTCGAGATAAGTTACTTTGGTAGACCACACAACCCTTGTACCATCCATAATTACAGTACAAGATGGATCCGGTTTTAGTTTCGGCGATTGCCGATGGAACAATTGATTTTGATTTTCCACGTATTGGCAAGGCATCGTTGAAGTTTGTTCGCTATATCGCGAGGCATCCTTCCTTTGACGGCTATTGCGGTATCATCTGTTTTTCTTCATCGGACTTAACGTGTCTAAATGAAGCCTGATGGGGAAAAGCCTAGAAAAGTCGTAAAAACCCCATTGTTTTTTATCTCAACAAATCTTTCATTTGACCACATCAACGTGCTTCTCTTCCGCTGCCTCTAGATAGAAACGGGTAGGTCTGACAGCTACCATATCTGAGAATGAATTGTTTGTTTTTTAATATACAATCATGAAATAAAATCTCGTTGCTGGACATCTCGACGAACATTTGAAAATGGCCTAAAATGTTGAAAATTGTTATAATTATATTTTTTTAATTTGCATTAACTTGAGAACGGCTGGACTTAGGAAAAAAGTTTTTATATGCAAAGTTATCGAAAATTATGCGTAAAATCCAAATAAATTGTTATTTTTCAAAAAAATATGCATTTTCATCAACTTATAAAAATCAACAAAAATTTAAAAAATTATAGATTTCTTTTTAAGGAAGTTACCAGCATACACTTTTCACGAAATTCAAGGGTATTCCATCAACTTTCTTGAAAAAAAAAAATTATAAAGATCGAAGGGGGGGTGTTTTGAGATAATCATGGTTTTACGTTTTTTAAATACTAATTTACGAAGTTTTTTCTTTCAGTGTATTTTTTCCGCAAAGATAATTTAATTACCTAAAACTTTTTCTCATATGCCGTTTTGATCAGATCAATAGTTTTCAAGTTATGATTTTTTGAATAAAAAATAATCAATTTTTTTATACGCCCTTTTCAAAAGTTACTCTGGAGGAAAAAAATCATATTTAAATGAAAAATGCAACCAATAGTAGCAGCGAACACGTGAGCAATGTTTCATTTAAATCAGAAGGGGTCGAGACAAAATTGACATTTTTTTTAACGATTTGAGCTAGAAATGCTCCATATCTTTTCGAAATACATGAATCACAATAATACAATACAATTACAACGAACATTAATCAAGTCTTCTCAGAAGTCTGCGTTGAATGAGGTGACGAAAGGTTTCCGCTGCACAGTTGAAGTCGAAAAACTCGTAAAACTCGTTCAAACGCCCAGACATGAACCGTATTGGGTCATGCAAGCTCTAGTTCGCAGCACGAGGTCCAAGATGCAGGAAACTCGTCGACCGAAGAACTCGTTCGGGTGCGTAGATTTCGAATTTAGCCAAGATTCCTGGAGAGTCGATATCACCAATAAGTACTTTCGCTGCGAACACGGCCTGACTAATCGTCCGCCTATGTTCTTGTGTTTCAAGACCCAGGAGTTGACAACGATCTTCGTACGGCGGAAGGTTCACAGGGTCATTCCCAGGAAGGTGACGAAAGGCATACCGAACAAATTTCCTTTGAACAGATTCAATCCTCGCTATCCAAACTGCTTGATACGGGTACCATACTACCGAGCTGAATTCCAAGATCGATCGCACTAGAGAGCAGTATAGAGCTTTTAGACAGGCAGGATCACGAAACTCGTCAACGATCTTGAAAATGAACCCGAGTTGCCTGTTAGCTTTCGCAACGATGCCCGAGTAATGAAGCTTGAATGTTAAGGCGCAGTCCAGCGTGATTCCTAGGTCACGAACATTGTCCACACGTTGCAGAAGTTGGTGATTTATCGTATAGTTGAATGCCACTGGTTTCAGCTTGCGATGAAATGAGATAATATTACATTTTTGTATATTCAACGTGAGATAGGTTCTTGAGCACCACTCTTTGAAAGTATCGATTAGGTGCTGAAGCCGTAAGCAATCGGCGAAGCTACGAACAATCACATAGATCTTCACATCATCCGCGTAGAACGATCGGCAACCAGTTGGGAGGATCAGTTCGGCCTCATTCACAAAAATCGAGAATAGCAATGGTCCCAAGTTGCTACCTTGAGGAACACCGGAGCTGTTTGTAAAATAGTCCGATTGCTCTGATCCGATTCTAACACAAAGTTCCCGATTGGTCAGATAGGACTTGAACCAACGAGTTAAACCCGAAGATACACCGAGTTTTTCAAGTTTAGCTAGCAGTATGGAGTGGTCAACCCGGTCGAATGCAGCCTTAAGATCCTTATATACAAAGTTCACCTGCGCTCCAGCTTCCATACTCCGAAGACATAAAGAAATGAACGGAGCTAGATTTGTTGAAACTGATCTCTTGGGATAAAAACCGTGTTGGTCAGGAGAAATGTAATTTCTGCAGCTAGAGAATAATGCGCCGTTGATGATGATTTCGAAAACTTTAGAGCAGGCACTGAGTGATGTGATCCCTCGGTAATTTTCGACGTTTCTCTTGTCTCCTTTCTTGTAGATCGGGAACATGAATGACGATTTCCAACGCATAGGGAACTCCCCCTGCTGTAATGAAATATTGAACAGCTTCGAAACCGGTGTTGTAAGCTCTGACCAGCATCGCTTCAGGATGAAAACGGATTAAGGCAAGTTAGTTTTATCGTTAGTGGCGGTCCAAGAAGAATGTATGATTGGAGATGTTCGAGTGTATATGGGCCATTACTTGTTTAAAGATTATTAAACAAATTTCAACGTAGCTTTTAAACAGTACCTAATCCAAAAGTTTAGGATCGTTTAGTCTATAGTGAAGATAATAATTAGGTTGTTATGATAAAGACTCTGTGTTACACAATATAATGCAAGGAGTAGCGTTTCAACCCAGGGTAGATGAATTGCCTTCGTATAGAATATCTTCGCTGTGAAGTACGAGCGAAACGAACAAATGTGTTCATTATACATCAACGAATACGAGTTTGTTGATATTCACCACTGCTTGATTATCCAAACCAAAATTGTCAAAATCAGAAGCGATCCTCAAAAGCAAAATGATCAAATTCATTTTGGACAAAATTATTATTTTGAATATTATCGACTCCAGAGCCTAAAACCTCGATATTACCATCAATTCAGCATGAGGGAATAATTTTCCATAAATCTGTGTATAAAAACCAACACAATACGCTGTACAGCGCTATATTTGTGTAATATGAAAATAATCATTTTGCATTTGATCCTCAAAATCATCCCCACCAAGATGAAAATTGATATTGACAACAACAGAGGCGATAATGAACATCCAGCCACGAATGAACAAAGGCTAATGTTGTCTTCGATACTCAGAGGTTGCCTTGATCAAGAGAATGTGTTCATGTCAAAATTGAAATTCATGCAGGTAGTTGGTCTATCTGTTAAGGTTGTCTTCAGTTTAAGTTAAGTTAAGCGTGTAAGGAATTATTTTTATCAGCACTGCTTCCTAGTGCATAAAGGTCTTTTATAACCTGGCATCACTTTAAAAAAGCTGTATCTTTGCAACGAAATTTGATCTAATCTAATCTAATCTAACACCAACACAGACAGTTCTTGAAAGCATCCTGGAAAATGATATATATACCTACATCATTTTTCTTGTTTATTTGATATATGTTACACATAGAAGATGCGTCACACATATCAAAACGGCCAGGCCTACTGTGCAGCATTTAAGCGGCAAGATGATTCAGAAAACATCGGGCCTGTTTAAATCGAAGATTTCAACACGATGCTTCAGAATCCAATAAATGGATGAACCGTGGACATCTCGTACCGTACGTTCCAATTTTGGTAATTATATGATTGGTTGGTCGTTGGAGGCATCAAAGCTAGAAAGTTTTAGTGATGCTCCATTTTCTTCTGACGGTTGGGACATGAGCATTAACTCTTGTCCTAGCCTTTTAAGACTTATGGCTATAGCGCCATTACTCACTTTCTGAAAAGAGAAGAGGGAAAGGAAAAGGAGAAGGATTATGTGAAATCTATGAACATAAACAATATTTTTGATTTGAAATATACAATATAGAAATGCATAACGGCGGTGGTCACTACTCGAGTCTTGTCACTATTATCAAGTCATAAAAAGTAACAAGGAATAAAATGCTATCCTTTGATAATTGGAAAATTCTGATTCCCTAGTTTGAATTTGTCACGGCTAGGGTTCGGTGGTAGATCTTATACCAGTAACGCACCACAAAAGGTGATCTCCCAACGTTACTGGTTTGAAAAGATAAAAATTTACCAAATGGAACGGCCTCACCAAGTTTCGCTGCTTGACATGTGTTGATGTAGAAGTCCAAATTGTAGACGAAGCTTGATGAAGATCAACATGAATTTATTAAATTTTCATATATAAAAATGAAATTTATACATTGATATTGAAGGGATCATAGAGTTATGAAGAGTTGACTGTAGCAGTGCAACCGAAAGAAGTTTAATATCATCATCATCATCAATGGAGTTTAGATCCTGCTTCATGACAAAGACCGATCAAACGGATGACGGAGTTTGACGTCAAAGTCCATCTTCCACCCAAACAACGGGGGAACAAAAGGGACCTCTCATACCATGGCGCATTGCGAAGAGTCCATCTACCACTACCGCGAATCATCATTCCGGTGCTCACACTCTAATTCAATTGGCGTTGACGGCACCGTCGAAAAACCGTGTCTTCTAACATTTTTTTAAGAGCTATCGCAAAAATCACCATATTAGCGCCCCTCGGTGGGACTCTGTATGGGAGCGAGCTGTCAATTGAGTGTCAAACCACAGGCAAACAGACGTAACTCTTCATTATGTATCTTCGTTCACGCATTTAACGGTTGATTTGATTATTATCAGTTCCGCGAACTACTCGCCGCAGCGCTGGCATCGGACCACTTTGACGTTTCTATGCATTCTATAGAACTTTAATGCAATATTGTTTGCGAGTTAGCGAGAAGCCCGAGAGATGTCGTTACTGATGTCCTATGTTTGGAGATACTATGTTTTTAAGAAAAACTTTTTCAAAGAATTACGTCTGTTTGTCTGTGGTCAAACAGTGAAGTTATTATCTTGCATTAAATCTTAATTTAAAACTCGAGATAAAAATCTGTGAGATCGAAAAAAAAAACAACGTTGTGCTCAGAAAACAAAGCTCTTACAGATGATGTATAAAAACAGATAATTTTTTCTTCCAATTTGGCACTATCTGAAGGAATCTATCAGCTTTTCAAAAATCACATCCCTATGTTTCGGAAACTTTCGAAAGTTATTGCAAAATTTTGGTTTTTGATATCAAGTGTAATAAAAAAAAAATATTCGACGCAAATACAAGCGTGGCATCGAAGTTGGCTATGACCATCGGTAATTATATTATAATCAAATAACACTCAATTATGTTTTTACGCTATTTTATTTTTATTTTACCCTTATGCAGGATGGGTTAACATTTTTTTAATTCCATCATATTATTCTTGTTTTTTTTTTTTTTAAACATGTTGCATTACACTTGGTAGCAATTTGAGATTACACTATTAAAAATCGAGACGAAAAAAAAATCGCGTTACAAAATTGAGTATAATGCAATAAAAATGTCTCATGGTGAATTTTATTTCAAAACACATTTTGATCATTTCCTTGAGAGTAACCGTTCTTGAATTCGGCCAAGTTGGTTGAAAATGGTTATAAGCCTACACAGCTGAAAAAAGTAATGTGATTTTCTATCACTATGATGCATATAAAAGGAGCGTCATGTATCATACAAGGTAACATTCAAAATATTGTATGCAAGATTTCTTACAAGTGGTATTATGAAAGAAATATACTTGAAATTATCATATTAGAAATAACTGAAAGCACCTTTAGTCCGGGAATTAGAAAGTGCTAGCTCTACTGTTTATCCAGAAACCCATTTTAAAATGTTTCATAATTCATACAAATTTCCACATGTCTACAGTTCAGTATCACATGGCTAATGGAACTGCAAGCACACCTTCAGATTCAGATCAATGCTTTGTATCCAGCGCGTATTTAATAAAGCATGATGTAAGACACAGATTGGGAATATCCATTGTCAGTAAAATAATATGAAAAGATCTCACCAAATTATGTGTCTATAGATTCTGTCCATAATGTCTTAAGGTCGCCATCGTCCTCCTCCTCTTGCTTGTAGATGCTTTTTTCGCAGCAGCACACATCAAAAGTTCTATCCAAAGGCACTAATTTCCTACTGCTTTAGATATTTATAAAAAATGCAAAAATATTTGAAAAAATATTGACAGAAGTCAGAAGTCAACGAAAAAACAGTGACCCGTATCTTTGTAACGAAATTTGATAGAGACCTGAAATTTCGTTACTTTTTTTACCTTTTGGAAACAAACATTTTGCTGTCAAAGCAAGCTTTCAGCAATCTCTAGGAGTGGCGCTACAAAAAAGTGACACATTGTGCATTAGGGTTCAAAAAGACCCAGACTGCAACTTGTTTCCAAAAATTCATGTTTGAACCTATTCTTGATCTATTGGCCTCAAAAGACCAAGGAATCAAGAAAATGCTATCTTCCGATGCTTACCGACGATAAAAATACTAGTTAACGGAATCATGATCAGTGTACAGTAAGATCATGGATTATCATTTGTGTTACACATCATGATCAGCAACAAAAACGATAATCTACTGATATGATAACAATCACTTTGTAATGTTTCTCAAAATCTAGGAACTTGCTGTCTTCGAAAAAGTTGTTCTAGAGGTCAAATACCCTACAATACGGATATTTTTGGAATCAGGATGACACATATATTTTGAAAATCAATGTAGGTCGCCATTTTGAAATCCGTCATCTCGGCCGTTGGTTACGGAAAAAAAAAACTGTCAAATACCCTAAAATATGGGTATTTCTGGAACTGGAATAATGTGTAGATGTTTAAAATCGATGTCAACCGCCATTTTGGAATCCAATCTGGCGATCTTTGGTTTTAAAAAGAACTGACAAATACACTAGTCAACCACTTTCAGGCCGACATCAATTTTAGACATCTACACGTCATCCCGGTTTCAAAAATGCACACATTGTAGGGAAAAGTTGTTTCTAAAATCAATAGCCGCCATCTTGGATTCCCAAATAGCGGCAGATATTAATTTTCTACATCTGCATGCTATCCCTGTTCCGAAAATACCCCCATTGCAGGGTAATCTTGCATTTCCAAATGGTGGTGGACATCAATTCTCGACAGTTTTTCTTAAATTGATGGCCACCATCTTGGATTTCATAATGGCGGCAAACATCGATTTTCGATCTCTATACGTCATCCTCATTCAGAAAATTCACATATTATAGGGTATTTGATTAGCCTTGTCTTAAATGGGGAATTTCCAGTGACGAGAGCTGATGATGATGATCTGAGATTATCGCTATTTCATATGATCATGATCTGTTACACAAATGATAATCGCATTATCGTTTCCAGAACTGTCCATTGTGATTTATGGATTTATACTAATCATGAGTGTAACCATCCAAAGCAAATATGTCATGTAAAATTAAGTGTTCTGAGACTGAAAAGTAAGTTACTCGACGAAAAGTACGTTTGATTGAGTTGAATTTCGTGTCTATTATGACTCTATTTTATGTCAAAATTGACGCTCGTATATGTCAGTCTCAGAGCACCTAAATTTACATGATTTTTTCGAAGTGTGTACTTATACTGTCCGACGGCTCAAAATTTTTGATTTTTCATCCAGAAGTAAAAAGACATCGTGACCGTAAGGTGAATTTGGTCACATCCGGATACCCGGATCGGTAGCCGTCGGACGGTACCTGTTGGCGCGTTCACGCCAGCGCGCCGCTACTGTAGTGAATCGTTGAAAATTCCGCGATGATGGTTTGTAATTTTACATGACTCATAAAAAGTAGCATGTAAATTCCTGAGCACGTGTGAAATTATGCTAAGGGTGCGTTAATTTTATGTGCGCTACATTTAGCGTAAATTTACATGTTTTTTTTCGAACTGTGCGGTAATACATGAGGATTGGAAAGTTTCCTTTTCTGCCCTTCCGGAATCCGGAGTCCATGGTATGATGTCTATTTACTTTTAGATGAAAAATCATCCATATTAAGCCGTTGGATGGTACCAGTACCTGACGATTTGGAATTGTCCTGTTGAAGCGAAAAGCAGTATAAGGCAAACTGGTGTTCTGCGGCGAACAAAGTGGTTGTACAGAATCTGGTGGCAGGAGCTAAACGAAAGGCCCGATAATTCAGATTCGGTCAACCGGAAGCTTAGCTGAATTTTTTTTTGTATCTTATAGGGGAATTTACGTATTCTCGGCAACCTAAGCAGCGATGTTCTTTCTATAGCCTTTTTCTCTAAGAAACGCACACATATGCAGTATTGGTTTGTTTACAATCTTTTGCTGCCAGCTGCTCTAACAATTTCAGTCGAAAGAATTGTCAAAAACTGTTTTGAAACGCTTTTACAAAGCTCCAATCTTCTCTAGTGAGAGCGACTATTGTCGGCAACCAGTTTTTCTTCGGCAACCGTTCCATTTGAACTGCATGTAAATCTGCTGTTCTATTATCGGCAACTCGAAATCAGCTATAATTTGTAGTGCGTGTGTTGCATTTCAAGAAAACCTTGCTAGATTGCTTTTTCTCAGTGGTAAACATATAGTCAAATTGAAGCTGAAAGCATAAAGAATCGTTTGTATGCATTCAGCGAAGTGTTTTCGTAAGAAAATCCAGTGAAAATAATGTTTCAATTTGGGTTGCCGAAAATAGTCTGTCATGCCGAAGCCGTCATTTCCCCTACTACTTGAACTTTTAAAAGAAAATTTATTTGAATTATTAATAAAAAATTTCATCAATTTACACGTATTCTTGTTTGACCAAATTTTGATCGTAACACCCTTTAATACAATTATTTCAATTGTTTTTATAACGTAAAAAATATTGAGTTTTCAAGAGTTAACTTCAGCATCTGTCCATTTTACTCGTCTTTAAAAAAAAAGTTGTGAATTGTTCGATTGTTTTTGATATGTAAAATAAATGTTAATTGTTAAAATTTTAAATAAATTGGTCTATATAGTGTCTGTTAGCATGAGCTCAACTTACATAAAACATTTTTTTTAGGAAGCATCCATTAAGTTCGTCACGCTCTAAGGGGAGCGGGGAGTTTACAAATATATGTCAAGCAATGCATTAAGTATATAGAAAGTAGTTAAGAGTATCCATCAAATTTTGTATTGTAGGTCTATCGATAGGTACGATTATCAGCTTCGCATTGAGCTTTTTCTGAGCGCAACTCATGGTTGAAGTGTTAACAGGGAGGAGTAACCTACCCACTGTGAGAAACAACATCAACAATACGTTGTGATACTTTTCTATCTTTCTATGGACCACTTAAAACCCCAACCCAGCGAGGTGACAATTCCAAACTGTGCCAAACCTCAGACTCGAGAGGGCCCGGTACAAAAAGTGGCAGAACAACCCGCAAGTGCAAAGTTGATAAATTTTATGAGGTGAAAGTTGTTGAAAAACTGAGCCCCCTCAAAAGTGGTTGACTTTCGGGGGGAGAGAGAGAAAATGAAATAAAAAAAAAATTAAGTGAAGGAAGGAAACGTTCACATACATAGGTACAACCCCCACCAAATCACTTACAGAGAGAAAAAGAGAAATACGTGGTACCGTCTTTATTTTTGGGGGAGCTCAGCTGCTGCTATATGCGGTCGGTTATGATTGTTTGGGATAGTGAGCAAAAGGCTTCATTTTAGGCAATCTCGTCTGAACGTTTTTTTTGGGTCAATGGCAAGTGAAAAAGTTCTTATTTTTCCGTTTTTCTTTTTTAGCGGAAAAGTACCGATAGGAAAATTATACCGGACCTTTTCTGGCTGGAACAACAAGGCCGACAAAAAGTTTCCAAGGGTCTCCTCGAACGGCACCGTTGAGATGAGATTTATTGGAGTAGAAATTAAGTTTACGCAGCTGGGGTATGAATCCCTCGAGTTGGGTTCATTCAGTTGAACGTGTTTGTTGATTTGATATTTTTAAAGTTCAATTTAAAGTTCGAATCTGCTTCTGCAAATCCTTGGTTTCTGATTGTGTAAATTTTGCGAGACCAGAGGACTAAAAGAATATGTACGTACATGTCGAAATTTAATTTCCAACAACATTCCTATCACGTGATCCAATGAGTTACTGCTCTTTCCTGAGGTGAAAAGCATGATTTCATCAGACTCTGTCACTTGCACATGTCCGGAATTACGTTGCACCCTACAGGGGCGCTCTGGTAGCAACATTTATGTAAACAGGAAGAGAACTATGATCGGAATATCTTAAACAGAAACACAAATAGTCCACAAGTCAACAGACAAACACGAGTGAATAAATAAATAATATGCAGCAGCAAGTGGCAAGCCGGCAAGCCAGTAGCAAACGTCTTCTCCTAATTCCTTGGAAGCTCGATGACTGGGCTTGTCCTTACGCCTGTCACCAGCCACCAATCTAAGATTACATATCTAATCAGCCCCATCGGGGAGCCAGAATCGAACCAAACACTTTCCACTCTTCCTCGGCCTAACTTCCCCCGGAGTGATATTAATCTGATATTCGGGCCTGACGTGCTGCTGATGTATGGTATTAAACACTACCGAGCTTCTAGAATGTTAATCAGCTGAACTCACGTAGTACCTGCATGGAGTAAAGTGATGGTAGTTGTGCTGGAGGGTTTTTGCCATCTCGATGGGAGGGGATGCGGAAGCAATGAGTATAAACCTTCCGCTTCAGGTGTATGTGACAGATGAAGACACACGAACACGGTTTGTGGAGTGCAAACATCACCCAGCAGTAATCAGCCGCAACTTGATCTCCCTTCGTTGATTATTGCATGCCAGTCTGGTAGGAGTGGTGCGCAGTGCATTGCTGCTAAGGGAAAAAGGGAGAACGATATCCGTTGGAAATGGCATGAATACGGTTTTAATTAGGTCACCACTGTTTCGATAGGTTTGGCGATGAAACTGGTACTGATAGCATGGATTTCTGCACCATAAACGGGTCCCAGAATATAGTATATCATTAAATGCTGCAAAATAATCTTATTATCTCAGATGCAGGGTATTTCACATCATGTCTATTACACGGAGAAGCAAAATATATTATATAACTGCACATTCGTAAGATTATTTTAAATATAAGAATTGATCCACCTACGAGGAGATCGAACCCTTCACATCCGTAGAACACCCGTAACATCGCCAACATCTAGTTGGGGTTTGGTATGACCAATGTGGTTTCAGATTTATTTATTTCGTCAACTAGTACGAAAATATGTACAGTTTTGTTCTGAGTTATGATTCCGTATGGATTTAAAATATAGTTTTAGGCTCTGCCGAGATATTGTCAATGGCTTCACAGTTTTAAAAGTAAGAGGTTATCATGCCCATATTTTTCATACTGATGGCAAATAAATTTCGACTTCGGAGTTGCCGAAATTTATTTTTCATAAAAGTTCTGTTGAATCAATGCGATATAAACGAAATCGATTAACAGTCAAGATCCCTATTGTACGGTTATTAGGGACCGCACTATGGGAACTGGCATTCATCAATACACATACCTGGGATTAGAGTTAATTGGGGACAAACTCTTATTGTAGGGCAATTTAAAAAGATAACTTCCTGGTGTCTTCTGAAAAATTATTTGCAAGATAGATGACACCATTTTGGGAAAATTTTGCATCTGAAAAGTCACAAGTCTGGTCCTCCGAAAGGCCCATCCGTAAAAGTAGTAATTCATGAAGCTGATCCTAGTGCTCCGTGGTTTTTTCGAAACCACTGATAGACGTCTTATCAGAATTAATTAGGAACTGTGACCGGAATGACTCTAGGGACCACGGGATGGTCCACTGGAAGATCCGGAACATCAGTAAAAGTTATAAATTCATGAATCTGATCCAAGAGCTCCGTGTTTTTTTAACCCTTCATAGACGTTCTATTATAATGAACTCGGAAGTTTGACCAGAATTTTAACTCTGGGGACTACGGGATGGTCCACCGGAAGATCCGGAACATCGGTAAAAGTGGTCAATTCATCAAACTGATCCTAGACCTCTTCGTTTTTTTAAACCTCTCATAGACGTCTAATCCGAATGAGTTCGGAGTTATGACCGGAACATGGACACTGGGAGCCACGGAGTGGTCCACTAGGTGATCCGGAACAAACATAAAAGTAGTAAATTAATGAAACTGAACCTAGTGCTCCTCGTTTTTTTTTTTTTTTCAAAACCACTCATAGACGCTTTATCAGAATGAATTCGGAGTTATAACCGAAACATAAACACTGGGAGCCACTAGGTGATGCACTATAAGATCCGGAACATCCTGAAAAGTGATCAATTCATAAAACTGAACCTAGTGCTCCACGGTTTTAACAGAACCGCACATAGACTTTTGAAGGTAACAGCTACTCATTTAAATGTATAAATATAACCCACTGTTTATACAAAACGTTTGCTACTACCCTACCCAAATACTCATATCAACACACAAGTACCGCAAGCGTAGTGTTATCATGTCTACCGTTCTATTGTAAAGATTGTAAATAAATTCAATAGTTCGCATGCCTCTGACATTGCCGGATGGCCCGATAAACGACCTTGTTTTATTTTCACCATCTATTAACACTCCGAATACGGTGGGTAAAAAACTTTACGCCGACTACGAAGCCTCCGACAAACGTGTAACGGCAAGTTTGCAATGGCACAACTTAGCCATTTCTTAATGAATTTCAAAATTGTGGTACTTTTAGAATTCCTAGGGTTTGTAGATGATTTTGATTATAAAAAGATTGAAAATAGAGTCGTCTACTTTTTTAAAAAAGCAAAAAGAGTTGTTACACGTTTTTTTAAAGGTGTGTTTGTAGGGTTTTGCAAGTGGCGCAAGATCTGTAATTTAGATTAATGGGCACAAATGTTCATAATTAGCCAGAATACAGTTATGGTTCCTATATATCGATCCTGGAGACAACGGAACGGTCCTCGAAAAATCCGAAACATCCGTAAAAGTGGTCGATCCATGATCCTGATCCTAGAGCTCTGCGGTTTTTTTGAAAACATTAGGAACTGTGATATAAAAAAAAACTGATTGGGGTCATGACATAAACATGTACCTAGATGGCCATCGGACCGTCCTCCGGAAGATCCGGAACATCCGTAAAAGTGGACAATCCACGAAACTGATCCTAGAGCTCCGCGTTTTTTTAACATTAGATATAAGAATGAATTTGGGTCATGGACCCAGATGGCCATCCGGTGGAAGATCCGGAACATCCGTAAAAGTGGTCAATCCACGATCCTGATCCTAGAGCTCCGCGTTTTTTTTTTAACATTAGGAACTGTGATGATAGAAGGAATTTGGGGTTGTGACATAAATATGAACCTGAATGTTCATGGGACCGTCCTGGGATCCGTAACATCCATAAAAGTGGTAAATCCATGAAACTGATCCTAGAGCTCCGCAGTTTAAAAAAAACACTAAGAACTGAGATGATAGAATGAATTTTGGGTCGTAACATAAACATGGACCTTGATGACCATGAGACCGTCCTCCGGAAGATCCGGATCATCCGTGAAAGTGGAAAATTCACGAAGCTGATCCTAGAGCTCCGTGGTTTTCTTGAAAATGTTAGGAACTGTGATATTAGAATGAATATGGGATTGTGACATAAAAATGGACCCAGATGGCCATCGGACCGTCCTCCGGAAGATCCGCAATATCCGTAAAAGTGGTCAATGTATGGAACTGATCCTAGAGCTCCACGGTTTTTTCGAAAACACTTGGAACTGTCATATATAAATTAATTTGCGGTCGTGACATAAAAATGTACCTAGAAGGCCATGAGACCGTCCTCCGCAAGATCTAGAACATCGAAACTGATCCTAGAGTTCTACGGTTTTTTTTTCGAAAGCATGTGGAACTGCGATATAAGAAAGAATTTGGGGTCATGACATAAACATGGACCCAAATGGCCATGGGGCCATCCTCTGGTAAGTCCAGAACATCAGTAAAAGAGATCAATCAATGAAACTGATCCTAGAGCTCCGCAGTTTTTTTTTTTTTTTTAAACATTAGGAACTGTGATATAAGAATGAATTTGTGGTCGTGACATAAACATGTACCTAGATAGCCATGGGGCCGTTCTGATAAAAGACGGTCAAAAGTCTTTTCTCATCAGTTTTTGACGTTTTCGAGGTTAGGTTTCTTCGGAGAAGTTGATGAAAATGGCGATCCGCTCCTTTTGAAACAAACACCGAATTTAATATTAAGAGGGTTGTCTTTTGAAATTCCAACTAATTTTGAAAACACGTGATCCCGGACATGACACAATTTCAATTCGCGAGATTTGCCTAATTTTTCCTTCCATACTACGAAAAATTCACTCCGATCCGGATGATAGGAACTCATTTTGCAAAGAAACTCAAACCAAAGAAAGAATAAACACTTAAACCGCAAGCAACCGCAAACTGAAATATTCACTTTGACAGCAAGCTCATGCTTGATGCTATATGACCATTTTATATCGAGGATCAAAGTAGGCTGTGCGTGTGGTAAAGCAAGAGATGTCTACATAAACATAAAGGAGAGACAGATGAGAATGTTTATTCGTGTTGGTAACTAATACTTAAACACATCTTCGACGGGCATTTTTTTTATTAAAAAATGTACAACAAGCAATGCACCAGTAATAAATTGTACAAGAATGATATTGCCTTTAACATAAGATATTAAAATTCTCTTTATCACGTAACATTGAATGTAGTGTTAATATGACAACCTCAACACAAACTTAATACCCTACGGTACATGTATGTATGATTGGATATATTTACACAAAGAACTATATGAGAATAATGTAGAATATATGGTAAAAACTGCTGTATCAAATAGCTGTATAAATTTTGTTCCCGAGAGTTCCCGAAGCTAATTTTTCCTACACGTATGCTCAAAGTTATAACAAACTTAATGACGCTTAGCATCATTTCACAAACATTCAGATTTTCTTTTAATTTTTTTTCTAAAATTGATGATTTTTTCCTTCAAAATCACAGTACAGCAAACAAGAGTCAATAAATGTTGTTGACGTCGTGAGAAAAGTTATGTATTTTGATGATATCTAAAACTTTCTCCAATATAGTGAACCGGTCAAACTTGATTAAAATATGATTTAACTTAAAAAACCACTTTTAAAGTACTCCTGAAAGAAAAATCATTATATCTCATTAGTTTGAAGATATATAAATTTGGTATTTCCGGCAAAGTTTCATGAAATGATTAGATCTACAACTTTGCTGAAGACGTCATATGTCTATCTCGTTTGTATAAAAAGTTAGTTTTTCTAAGTGTAATACCCCCTTAATATTAAACCTGGTGTTTGTTTCAATAGGAGCGGATCGCCATTTTCAGCAACTTTTTTTCAAGAAACCTACCCTCGAAAACGTCAAAAATGATGAGAAAATACTTTTGACCGTCTTTTTTCAGAACGGCCCCACTGTGGTCGTCCGGAAGATCAACAACATCCGTAAAATGGTCACTCCATAAAATTAAGAGGTGGAAGAATTACTATGACGAGTACCTCAACGGTGATGCAGCATAAAACGAAGGTGGCACGGCAACAGACCTTGGAGCACGCGCAGAAGACGACAGGCTCAGCGTTGCCAGATTGTTTTAAAATTTATCGGTATCAAAGGTTTTAAAAAATCGGTATTTATCGGTATTTAATATTTTATTTTATTTTATATTTTAGCTGTTTTGCGAAAACTTTAACTTTTGGACTATGATTGAAACATTCTGAAAGAAAACTCTGGGAATGTTTGAATTAGCTTCTGAATGAACATCCAGAGAAAGACGAAAGAAGCTCTTCTGGACGAAATTAGAGGAAAATTCTAAGAAAAGTCGAAGAAACATCCGAGATATACCAAGACAAGAATTGAGGAACTTCTGACCACAGTGAATATTCAAAGAAACCATCGGAAAAAAATCGGATGTCACATCCAAAGGAAGCCAGAAAAGTTTCGAAAAATGAAAGTAAATTCCAGAAGTAGCCAGTTCTAGGGGAAGCCAGAAGAAGTTCGGAAAAACCTTCCAATAAAAGTCGAAAACCTATGGCTTATGGATACACTTCCAGAAGAAGACGAAAGAAACTTCCTGAAGACGCTGGCAGACACTTCCTAAAATAGATTTCAAGAAACTTCTGGAGACATTCGGAAGCCAGAGCGCCTACGGGATGTTCTAATGATCCAGCAAATTTTCCTGATATTCATAAAACATCCCTGAAGACTCCGCAATGCCCCTGAGGTTTTCGGAACATTCCTGAAATGCACTTAGGAATATTCCATAATTCCACGGAATTCTTTAAAAGTTATTGTAGTTTTCTTGAGGTTAATGGGGCTATTTTAGTGTTCTCTGATCATCCTCCAAGTACTCGGAACTTTTCTGATGACTACTTGAATTTCTATAATCATCTTTGAAGGTATCTGGACTTTCTTGAAGATGACTTAATTTCTTAAGTGCTGTCACAATTTTCTTGAATTTATTGTATCATTAGCATTATAGATCTCTGATCTTCCCAATTTTTAAAATTTTAATTCTTGTCCATTAAAAAGCACGGAATTTCCCATAAAATGTTCTCACAATGTTCTAATGTTCATGTTACTTCCCTTACGTTTCGTAAATTTGTGAAACCTTGCCTGAATTTCTCAGAAATCCTTTAAAATATCAGCATTTCCATGAAATTAATTGATCTGTCCTGATGTTTAAGGAGCTTCCCTAAAGTTCTCTCAATTCTCTCAAACAAATGAAACATTCCTGAAAACAATTAAATTTCCCTGAAGTTCTTTGAACTTGTGAAGTTTCCAAAATATTTCTGATGTTTCCATAAGTTCACTGGAGTGAAATATTTGGGTTTTGTAATTTGAACCGAAGTTAATGAAACTATTTTTAATTTATCGGCACCTACTACCGTGTTCCCTCGACCCGCTTTGAGAAGCGTCCGAGAACGGTTGTGTTTTTTTGCTCCGCTGCGTGCTTTTTTTTAGAGCTCGGGCTATCTTTGTGCTGCCGTGTAGTTTTTCGGTGCTCGCATTTGAATAGTTTTATGTCCCGGACGCGATAATTCTATTTAGAATGATTTGTGCTGATGTTTTTCCCCTGTTGCTTTGGTGCCTGGTGTGCTCTCGCTCCCTTTGTTGACGGTGTGACTCGACCGCGCTGATCTATTATTAGGTTTTTGCGGTGTGCATTGCTTTTGTGCACAGAGTGACATGAAGAAGAAAAGTGATATTTATTTATTGTGTGGTTGGATTCGCTGGAGAAGGAATTGTTTAAAAATGACTAGGGAAAATTAAGCATCGAGAATGCGCTCCCGGATATATTGATTTGGTGAGTACGTTCCAGTTGAAGATTTTTCTCTCTAAATATCCCTTTTTTGAATACGTTTCATTAATCAAACATTATTATATGCTGGGTTTGGGGGGGCTAAGGGTTTCAATGGATTTGTAGACTGGACAAGGGTTCGTGGATTTGCCAGTCCCTTGTCACGTGTTGATAGACGTACATCTTGTCGTTTGTCTTCCAAAGGTCTTCAATGAAGTTGATTCACCCTGCTGCAACAAACCATCAGGCAGAACTTTACAACCAGTGAAGTATCTGCAGTCATAGGTAATCCTTGCACTGATGGTGGGTTCTATTCACATCACATCACATCACACCTACTACCGTGTTCCCTCGAGATCGTCAAGTCGACGATGACAGGAGCACATACCGTGGTAGACGTAACAATATCTGCAATTTCCAAACCTACGACTGGATGCCTTTCTTCAGATAACAACTTGAGTGCGGTAAAAATCTATAGAACTATTTCAAATACATCGTCGGTACTTGAGCGTGTTGGTGATCATCTCTTTTTGCCAGTGGTGGCGGGGGGAATACCCCTCACCATCCCTCTCCAACGGGGGAGTTTGATAAAGATAGATGATCAAACCGATTTGTACCTTCATTCATAAAAGTTGTCCTTGCTCGTTTTCTACTCTCTATGTAAACAAATTCACACTGCCGTACTCTAACGGAACTATCAACTTTACAATTTCATCTCCTCATGAATCGTATAAAAAATACCACTCTATCTAGTTCGTTTATTTGGAAGGCTCAATCGCGTTAGCTTTACGGAGCCGATAATTCATTGTTCACTGTGTGTAACAAAATTCACTTAATTCTATGTCTAGTAGGAGTTGGGCCGATTACTCGCGGCTTACTCGAGGTTAGAAGGGTACATTTTCGAAGGATAGGATCAGGGGAGGAGCTTGGGGTAGGGTTTCGTTGTCTCATCAGAGCGTTGTCGCCAGTATGAACGGTAGTGCTGTTCTAGCTTCGTCCGGAGTTCGACCGGCTATGGTGGGTGACCAGTGGGCGACGATGAGACTCATCGAGACGGGGGGACAAGACAAACAAAAACTAATAAAGAGAGACAAAAGACAAAAGGAATTAAATTCTTATACTAGACATTTGAAGAAAAACATAAACGGACTGCATATAGCAGAGATCACGGGTTGCCAACACGTCTCTGATAGGAACATAGGGTTGTCTTCCTTGGGCCTCGAGGGTATTCAAAAGTCGCTCTCTGGCGGCGTCATTATCCGTACATTGCCAAACTGCGTGTTCGATGTCATCGTAACCGTTTCCACACCGACAGATGTTGCTGTCCACGAGGTTTATTCTATTGAGATGAGCATCTAGCGAGTAGTGGTTGGACATAAGTCTACTCATCACGCGAATGAAGTCACGACTTAAGTCCAAGCCTTTAAACCACGCTCTCGAAGAAACATTAGGAATAATTGAATGTAACCACCGTCCAAGATTTCCAGTGTCCCAATCGGTTTGCCAACTCGAAAAGGTACTCTGACGCACTAAATGGTAAAATTCATCGTGTGAAATTTGCCTGTCATACAATTCGCCTTCCTGTGCGCCCACCTTTGCGAGAGAGTCCGCCTTCTCATTGCCTGGGATTGAGCAATGTGAGGGGACCCATACAAAGGTAATCATATATGATCTTTCGACCAGCACACACATCTGCTCCCTTACCTTTGAAAGGAAATAAGATGAGTGCCTACCTTGTTTCATCGACCGAATAGCCTCAATCGAACTGAGACTATCCGAGAAGATGAAGTAATGGTCTGCGGGCATGTTGGAAATCATCCCCAATGCGAAGTTGATTGCTGCCAGCTCAGCAACAAAAACGGAACAAGGTTCCTGGAGTTTGCGGAAGGCGCTAGAGTTTTCATTGAAGACACCGAAGCCAGTGGATCCACTGAGACGAGACCCGTCTGTAAAATATCTTTTCATGCAATTGACTTGTTGGTACTTTTCAGTAAAAATACGCGGAATAATAATAGGTCGAAGTTGATCGGGAATCCCATGAGTTGCTTGTTTCATGGTCAGATCATATTCAATTGAGGAACTGCGATTGGTGAAGTGAACACGGTCTGGAGTATAACAAGGAAGACACATATCTGATGATATGTAGTGGTGGTAGATTCTCATAAATCGAGATTGTGTGTTCAGCCCAAGAATTTCTTCAAAATTTGCAATTATAAGTGTGTTCGTCACTCCGCATTTGATTAGTATTCTGAGAGAGAGCTCCCAGAAACGGTTCTGGAGGGGTGTTACTCCTGCCAGAACCTCGAGACTCATGTTATGCGTTGAGTGCATACAGCCTAGAGCAATACGCAGACAACGATATTGAATTCGTTCCAATTTTATTAGGTGACTTTTCCTTGCCGAGAGAAAGCAGAAAGAGCCGTATTCTAGAACAGAGAGAATAGTTGTTTTATAAAGCGTTATGAGGTCTCCCGGATGAGCACCCCACCATGTGCCGCAAATTGAACGGAGAAAGTTGATCCTCTGCTGACATTTTTGCTTCAAATACGTAATATGGGCATTCCAAGTGCACTTTGAATCAAACCAGACCCCAAGGTACTTGAAAGACAATGATTGGGTAATGTTTCTGCCCAAAAGATTAAGCTGCATTTGGGCTGGGTACCGCTTTCGAGTAAACACTACCAGTTCAGTTTTCTGCGGCGAGAATTCGATCCCTAGATTCATAGCCCAAGAAGACAAGTTATCTAAGGAATTTTGCAATGGTCCTTGCAAGTCCACGGCATGTGGACCTCTTACGGAAACCACACCGTCATCTGCAAGTTGTCTTAGCGTGCATTGTTCTGCCAAACAGTTGTCGATATCTTTGACGGAAAAGTTATAAAGAAGAGGGCTGAGACATGAGCCTTGGGGCAGACCCATGTAACTAATTCTGGAAGTTGTCAGTTGTCCAAGGGAAAAGTTCATTTGCTTTTCTGACAACAAATTGTACAAGAAATTATTTAAAATTCCAGAAAGTCCACATCTGTGCAGATTGTCTGACAGAATTTCAATGGAAACTGAATCAAAAGCCCCCTTAATGTCCAAGAATACTGAAGCCAATTGCTCCTTGTGTGCAAAGGCCAGTTGAATATCTGTGGAAAGCAGCGCTAGACAATCGTTTGTTCCTTTGCTCTTGCGGAACCCAAACTGTGTATTTGATAGCAAGTTATTTGATTCGACCCAGTGATCGAGTCTCCGAAGGATCATTTTCTCCAACAATTTCCTAATGCACGAAAGCATAGCAATCGGACGGTATGAGTTATGGTCAGACGCTGATTTGCCAGGTTTTTTAATGGCTATTACTTTGACCTGTCTCCATTCAGGCGGTACAATGTTGTTTTCTAGCAAGGAATTGAATAAATCTAGCAAGCGTCTTTTAGCGATATCTGGGAGATTTTTCAGAAGATTGAATTTAATCATATCGCTTCCCGGTGAGGAGTTGTTCGATGAAAGAAGAGCCATAGAGAAATCCAGCATTGAGAATGGTCTATCCAGAGAGCCGCCGCTAGGAGACGCTTCTCGAAGAATATTTTGTGCTGGAACTGAGTCCGGACAGACCTTTTTAGCGAAATCGAATATCCATCGGTTGGAGTATTCTTCACTCTCATTGAAAGATGAGCGGTTACGCATGTTGCGAGCCACCCTCCACAAGGTGTTCATTGAGGTTTCTCGTGAGAGTCCCTCGACGAAATTGCGCCAATAACCGCGTTTTTTTGCTTTGATTAATTGTTTCAGCTTTGTCTCAAGCTTTGAATATTCCTCGAAGTAAGTGGAGGTTTTGTGTCTACGAAAAGCTTTGAAAGCATCAGATTTTTCTACATACAATTTTGTGCATTCTTCGTCCCAACCAGGTGTGGCTGGTCTCCTTTTAAAGGGTGCACTTGGAACTTTTCTTTTTTGTGCTTCCAGTGAGCTTTTATAAATCAAATCGGCTAGGAATCGATATTCTTCCAATGGTGGAAGCGCATCTATTGATTCGACACCGATTGAAATATAAATACCACTCTAGTCTGTTATTTGAAATTAGCATCTTCAACTATTATTATTTAGCTTTATTTAGGAGGCTTTCAGCCTTAGGCTGGTTCGCCTCCACTCTTCAACTATGTAAATCGTTGACTTCACGCCGAAGTAATATAAAAAAAAGTTGTTAAAGAACAAAAAAGGAGTAACTCGTTTTTAGCATGTGTATTGTTTCGAGAAATATGTCAATTATTTAAATTCCGGTCGCAACATCGAATTCATTCTGATAAGACGTCTATTAGTGGTTACTAAAAAAAAATCCGTGAAGTTCTAGGATCAGTTTCATGAATTGACCACTCTTACGGATGTTCCGGATTTTCCGGTAGACCATTACGTGGCCCCAGGGTCCATAGTAGAGTCATAACTCCCAACTCATTTTGATGAAACTTCTATGAGTTGTTGAGAAAAAAATGGGTGGGGTTGTGAACAAGACACGACCGCATGGTTGACGTAGACTACGTTAAGCTGTGTAGTGAAATTCTCGTGCATTTTTCTAGATATTATATTAAAATACAGTAGAAGTAACCTATGTATGTATTTTGGATTTGCTACTTAGTAAAACTCCTATGTCGGTCCTATGTACGTAGTTTGGATTTCATACTTAGTAAAACTTTCTAATACATATTCTATTACATTTGGTTCCTAAACTACAACCTACTATAAACTAAATTCAACCTTCAAAACGCTAAAAAACGAAGTGCACAATTTTGCACCAATGTTATGCAACATTTCGCAGTTGATCGAAAATATCTCGATTAGCCATAAATCTCTCCAATAAGTTTTCGGTACCGTAAAACGGGGTATCTTAGATAATGCGGGTAACTTTGATAATAGAATATAATGATTCAATTTACACTCTGCACTATTTCCGAATTGGAAGTATTGGTTCCATTTTGTAGCTTAGTGTATTACATTTGATATCGCATAGTTTTTTGCAATATGTTTTACATATTTTCCAAATATCTGCAAAACAAATTTTTCTTGTATTTCACCTGATTGAAAAGGCACTCAAACAATCGCTTATTAAATGTATTTCCTATATAGTCACGACAAATTAAATATTGTATTTTTATTGCTTATGATGCTTCTTATTACATACTCATTCAAAGCTTCTTATTTCTTGATCAAAATTGTTTGCGATTCTCGCATGGTTTTCTACATTCATCGAGTATTATCAAAGTAACCGCAAAACAAAAATCTGATGTTCGGTCACAAGACAATAAAAATAGTGCAAATGCTACAATTCCGGGTAAACATGTTACCAACGAATTGACTCTAGGATCCCCAGCACTTGTTTAAAAAAATTAAAATTTGAAAAACATTCATTGCTGTAAAAAAGATTTAGAATATACTTCAAAAAACTATCAAAGTTACCCCGTTTTACGGTACATCTTTTATCTACCGATTGAGAATTTTTTTCTACTAAATATTGCTGTTTTTTAAGATTTCGTTTGCGTTTTGTGGAAAAAGGGACTTCCTTATCTATCACATATTACAAATTCGACAGTGAGTATGCATAAGGGCGTAACCGCGATGATCGATCCTCTCTTTTGTTAATAACTCGCTTGGATTAACATTTCTCGGTGCGTTTGCTGTTGCTTTTGATAGCCACATCTTGTTATAACACTGTATTGGTCAAATTTCAAAAAATTGCTTCCTTTAGCTGAAGCAATTGAAAGAGAAAATCGATGCAGAGAATCGATCATCGCATGGACGCTTGTGCATGTTCACTGTCGATATCTCGATGCTGATGCTTTTGATAGCCAATACCTCGGCCAATACAATCTGTTACAGCACTACATTGAACAAATTTCAGATAATATTCAAGCTGAACATTGCATTAGGTCCTAAGTAGCATTGATCGATTCTCTTCGTCGACTTTCTCTTTCGTTAATAACTTGAGCACATAACCGGTTCTTGTTGTGTTTGTCGCTAGAAAAAAGCTTCTTTTATCGATCTGTGTGCTGAAAATACAAGGAGAAAGTCGATGTTGAGAATCTGTCAATGTTACTTAGGACCTAATGGAATGTTTAGTTGAATTGTTTCACTTAGCTATAGGAATGTTAACAGATGAATCGAAGTAGTTCTCTTCTCTAGGTATCCGTTATTCCTGAGAAATGAATGCTTGACTTTCATGATTGGTGAGAAAAATCGATTGATTGGTTTGTTGAGGAAATTTCAAAAAGTCATGCATCACAGAAAAAAAAAATACTAACGAAATAATCGTTCCATATCCCAACAATACTCAGAGCACATTCAAAGCTGCTTCAATGGTCCTACCTCGATGACTGCGTGCGGAAAACAAGCACGTCTGTCGAGTGGTGCTATTTTGAAGAGTGGTATTTTTTTCCCCACTTTTCCGCATTTATGAGAGTCGCTGTGGGAAAACCATGCTCGGTCTGTCCAAAGATGGGTTGGTGCAATCTATGAGATCGAAGTTTTTATTTCGTTTGTGTTTGCGCCAGTGACTGGCACGGGGTTAGGGGGGGGGGGGGGACCTCATGGAGTGCGAATAGACAGTTCAATAATACGGCATAGCCGTGCCAAGGGAAACAAACAGGCCCCAGCAGCGGTCAGTGGCTCCTCGGAGTGATGGATGTTCATTCGGTGGGAGTTATTCATCTTCTGCGCTTCGATGGATTGGAATTCGGTTTTGGCTATGTGTGTATTTTTTTCGGCTTTGGACTGCACGGTGCTGAATATGCTGATGCCGCATTCAAGGGACTATCAAGTGCAGCAGCTCTTCTTCACCGGTTTGGGTTAAGGGTAAAGTTGTGAATGGAACACGTGTGGGCTCTCTGTTTCGATTTGATCTCTGTTCTATACAGTGAGGAATCCTTATCCCCAAATGGTTATTTCGTCCGTATTCTATTTTCGGGATATTTTGACACCGTCAGTTCGCTGAAAAGGATAGCATATCCGGGCAGAATTCTACCTGCCCTACTCAAGCATCTAGGAATCCGAATAGAGGAAAACGCGCAAAAAAATCATCCGGGAATAAGGATACCCGACTGTATACACTTTGTCAATCAGCACGGAAGATGAAACAGATTCCAGACTCAGCAGCAGCAGTAAAAGCGGCGTCAGCGAAAAGTGAACTGATCGGAGGAAGAAACCAATTTCACTCACAGCAATGGATTGCAACGAGTAAAAAGGGGAAAAAAGTCAATCTAGTAAAATGTTTGTCCATTTCGGGTCTGGGAACGGAACAATTTCACAGGTACGAATAAAGTGAGTGCAGAAGGGTGGGTCAACTTTGTATGGCTGGTCACCACCCAAGTAACCAAAAGTTCCACATTCAACGATTAAAATCACTTCCAAGTTCCATAAAGTTCAAATAAAGTTCCGACAGAACTTTCAAGCCACATGAAGCAATCCGTACAAGTCTTTATTTGTAACAAAATTTAATGTACGTAAATATGAAATGATCAGTGGCCCGAATAAATCAGAATGCTCATATTTATGCTACATTCTTTCCAAACATAAAAAAAATTAAAGTTTAATTTCCTGGATTCAAATCCAGGAAATTACCTTTTAATTTTTTTGCCGTGTATTCGGCATGCGATCTACGATTGCTAACCACTGCTCCACAAGTGTGTTGGAATACGATGTGGGCATACACCAATTTAAGATTCATCAAGGTATTGTGTCGTATTCAAGTCAGTCAGCTGGCACTGAAAACTCCAACAGTAGGTGGGTCAACAGCTCACTTTAATATATCTCAGATGACGTAGCGGTTCGTGCTGGGGCTCTCACGCAGAAGGACTGAGTTTAATTCTTCAAACAGCTCCAATTCTACTACTTATGCTGATAAATCAGCATGCTTTAAAAATAAATTTTCATAAAAGTGCGAACATTAGCATTTTAATAGAATTGGTGTAGAGGACAAAAACCTTTTTTAATTTATTTTCTAAAAGTTCTGTTCAAGTTCCGCCAGAGGCTGCTTAGAATGCTCTTCAATTATGGTACCGGAACTTTCAAGTTCTTATAACGACTTAAAAATGAGGCTGCTTAGAATTCTATAGACCACCTTCAACCAAGCTGGTTAAGCCACAAATAGCCTTTTATCAGAACTTTTGGCAAAAATAAATTGAAAAGCGATTCTCTGCCTGGAGGAACAAATATTTTGAAAATGTTGTTTCGAAATAAAACCCGAGTTCCAAACCCCTTTAGAAACTCTCAATTTTTATTTTACATCGTGATACATCCTTTTTCTCGTTACACCGGGGCAACGAATCAAATTTTGGTATAATCATAATCAATTTGTCCCTATGGAGAGTGTCACGTTTCGGAACGCGTCGGATGGTTTCAGACTGAGTGACAGGAAACGCCATCGTACGAAGACGAGGACGACGACGATGACGACGTTGACGATGATCAAAAGCGTACGGCGCTAATGTCATAATGCGTCATAATGAACCAGAAGCCAACGTCTGTGTTTGCTGCCGGAATGGGGCATGGGTGGGATGGTACGGGAGATGACAGCAATAAAATAGTATTTACTGAGGCTGACATTGACCTCATGTTGGTGGGTTCAAAAACTGCGAGACTGCTGCCAAGTCAACGTCGCGTGGGTCGTAAATTTCCGAATTGATGAGGGAGTGCCAAGCAAGGTGCCGAATAATTTACGATTCGACGGGAGTGAGTTTTGCTGTAAAACTGTAGCTTGCTTATTGTGGGATCATGTTTTCTTCTTGCACGTGTCCAGAGTCTTGTTACATTCGTCGTCGCCCACGGGGGAATCGAACGGAGTTTGTGTTTGTCAGGGTTATTCATAAAAATATTTATCATGTAGCACACCATGGTGTGAGGTGGTTTTTATGCCCTGGAAGCTAATGAATTAGGTTCATTTATATTCTTTTTATGTTGTTGAGTTCATATTTTTTTCACGTTTGAACAAATGGTCACGGTAGTAATAACGAATCGGATTTTCTTTTTATTCGAACCATTGAATGCTCATAACAAAAACTTTATTGTTAGAATTCGCACCAAGTAGGCATTCTATGCAGCGTGGTTTTTAAAATGAATCATAGGACGTTATAAAACTTACTATTAAAAAACGATACCTTTGATACCATGAAGTGAACTGATTTTTACCCCTCCGATTTTGGATCAATGTTATTACATTGATCGAAACATATTTTCTATGTTTAAAGAAATCCGCTTGAATACATAATTTTCGCGATAGTTCAAGTGATGACGACGCCACATTAGGCATATGTATAAAAGGCATTAATATGAAAAAAAAACGGATCGGTTTAAATTTAAACCTATAAATAACTTTTAAATAATGACATCAACCGTATCAACGACAACCGTAACGCAACAAAACGCAGGATGCGGATACTACCAGAACGTCGGTGGCATAAATACATCTGAAGCAGAGTACACATTGGCTTTCTCTGACGCTTGCAACGCAATTTACGCCTTTATGGAAACATGGTTAAGCAGCAACACACTCTTTGGATCAATATTGGGTACAGATTTTACTGGACCATTAATTGATCACTACTTAAATTTTCTCTTTTGGATCATGTCCAATATGAATGTAAATGACAACATCCTCATAATTTGTGATTTCAATCTATCGTCTAACAAATGGTCCTTGAATGACGCCGGGTTACTCCATCCTCAATCCAGTTGCTCGAATATTGCATATTGTGATTTATAATGCAACTGAGCCACTAGTTTAGCGTTGTAGGCATCATCCACTTCTGCAGATATCATTAAAATTGAGCCACACATTTTCTTTTCGTAACACTATGGAAAGCATTTCATATGGCTACTGGAAGGCTGACTTCGGTGGATTACCGGCTTTTTGAAGAGCATAAATTGAGATGAAGAACTGCGCGACTCACCCTCCATGGTCTCGTTTAAATCGTCTTAAATCATCTAAACGGGCTGTTTTTCAAAAGTTTTGCAAACTGCGAACCAGAGTTGCGGCCTATCAGAATCACGATCGCCAAACAGCTGGTGGTAGTAACGCTTGGTACATTCCTATAAATGTGCTCCTCGAAGCTCTCTCCATGACCATCCATCAAGTTGACGACAGAAGTAAAAATCAACTGGTGAATGTCGTCTTCGGTGGTGATCAGGGTTACCAAAACTACGGATAAATCTGTATGTCTTCAGATTTTTCAGAGTTTTTAAAACCAAGATTCTGTATTCACAGATTACTGATTTTTAGGATTCAAACAGATCACACAGATTTTTAAAATATGATCAAACATTTAAAAAATAAAACTTGAAATGTTTAAAAACAAAAAAAAATATTTAAACATATTTTACCATCACTAACTCATATATCTAAGCATGTTTTTTTTTTGTAGAATTGAAAAAAGAATGAGAACTGTCAGAGGTATTCTTTTTTGCCAAACCATAAGTAATTTACATATATACATATACATATTTTGTTATCTATTTTTTTGTCTCTATCAGAAAAAATGGCGGAATCACTTTTCAAAGGAAATTTTTAAATTATCAGCACAGATATCATCATATATTTTGCCAGCTTTGTTTGTAGCTCACTCAGTCACTCGTGCAAAGACGAACTTGGAATGCGTAGGCATTGTTTTCATTTTATTCTGTCGTTTCGCTTTTTCTCATCATCGTGCTGCAGAAGCCTTCACTGTTTTCGTTGTGCTTTACATCATCAGCATCGAGTGTTACGTTTTGCCTGTGAGCAGCGACCATTACTGGTGATTGTTGTTTGCCATGGCTCTATCTCTCACTGCGTGACAAAACGTTCTGTCAGCGATAGTCGGTTGATGCGTTGACGAGTGTCGAGTGAGTGTCATGATCTGTGCTGATAAAAATCATTTTTTCTACACTCAACTTAGCTGAAAATGAAGACAAGATCCGTTTGCGTTGTGTTGACGTAAATTTGACAGTTAGACAATAGATTTAGCTGTCACTTTGCCGCAACGCGTCCGATCCGGATCTAATGTGCGTGGACCTTAACAGACCAACTACCTGCATGAATTTGGAATATAACAAAATTCTCTTGATCAAGGCAACCTCTGAGTTTCAAAGTCAACATTTATTTTTCTTGATTCGTGGCTCGTGTTCTTTTTCACCTGTGTTGTTATCAATATTAATATTCGTCTCCATCTTGGTGGGGATGATTTTGAGGGTTAAAATGCAGAACGTGTCGTGTTGGTTTTTATACGCAAATCGATGGAAAATTATTGCCTCTTGCTGAATTAATAATATAGAGGATTTAGGTTCTGGGGACGACACTATACAAAATAATCACTTTGCCCAAAATGAATTGGATTATTTTGCTTCTGATTTTGACAATTTTGGGATGAATAATCAAGCACTGGTGGATATCAACAAACGCGTATTCGTTGCTGTATAATGAACTCTTTTGTTCATTTCGCTCGTACGTGACAGCGAGGACTTTCAAAACAAACGCAATTCATCTACACGGTTAGAAAAAATTACCCAAAATTAAGTTCTTTTCACTCATCTCGGCACTATGGTGCAGGAATCCAAGAGTAGGTAAAGCGGGTCAAAGTAATTTTCATTTAATTGTGTACAGTTCGTATGGAATTTTCCACTGGCTTTTTAACCAAAAGTAAGTTAGTTGTACCCAACAGTAGGCAAATATGATTATAGTCAACGTTGGGTTCCCACACTTTACTATCCCTGTTGGGTGGTTTTGCTCCTCCGTTTTTGACAACATTAGTAGGAGAAAAGGAGACAAACTAGTCAAAAGTAGGCATAAGTGAACTGACCGTTGGGTACTTTTTTCTTACCGTGTACACTGGGTTGAAGCACTACTCCGTGCATGTGATGGTAAATGATAAAAATAGACACTGGTCATGATATTTTGCATCACTGCTGCGAGCTGACGTGTCGAGAAAGAAATGCATCCGAATTAACAAGCAGTATAAGCAGCTCAACAAGCTACTCTACCGCGATCACCAACGTCAACTTCAAAATAAGATCAAAACTAATCCTAAGAGTTTCTGGAATCACGTGAAAGATCAACGAAAGGAATCGGGTCTGCTCTCCACGATGTTCAACGGGGATCGGTATCCCGGATCTATTCAGATCACATTTCTGCAGTGTTTTCATCAACCTAAGAGAAGAGGTGACAATACGGTGACGAAAATGAACCACTTTTCTATCAAACGTGAACCAGCTCCTGATTGGCCGATTTCATGTGCGTAAGATAAAGATAGAGATAGAGATAGAAATAAAAGAGTAAGAAGCCAATTGTCACCTCTTCCTCTTAGTCGTCAACGAGGAGTTCTCTGACGTACACGTTTCAAATCCTGCAAGTGAGGATCCAATTCAGCTGATAAATCTTATTTTTCATCATTAAACGGGGTTAACAGAAGTAAGTCTGTAAGTTTTCGTAACACATTTTCTCAACTTTGAATTTTTCACAGATTTTTTTTTAATTTTACCGAAAATTTCCACAATTCAAAAACGCGGTAAAAATTACTGACTGTATAAGTAGGGGAAATGGCTCTAATGTTGGCCCATCGCTAAAAATCTGCTATTTATTAATTTTATCTAGATGAACGCGTCATTGGGACGGTACTAATGGCTATTTTTGGTCGCCATTGAAAATTTAGTCGATTGCTGAACTTTTGTATGGGCCTAACTTAGAGGCATTTAGGCCGACAATACATCAATTTCCCCTATGTGTGTTAAATTTGATCAGCTACAACTTTTCTTAAGACACCTTTTTCTATTCAAATGTGGTTTTCAGCAAAGTTCCAGCTGAGAAAATTTTACATTAGTACAGAAAACAATCTTTTTCATAGATCCGCATAGCGAAGGGCTAGAGCAATGATGACGAAAAGCTCACTTTTCCCATAGTCATTCCCACATCAACTTCAAAGTAGAGTGCAGTATGAGTTTGGATCCAAATCAGCTAAAATTTTAGAAGAATTGCCAGCACTTGATTTGAAATCCATTGAGCTTGGTGGAGCAAATTCGTTATATTGCACCATTATAATGCTTAACATCGATTTTACTAGTTATAGTTATTATTCCTAATGACCCGTCACCATACACGATGATTCTTCCAAAGAACCAAAACGAATGGCAATTTCTCGCCACAGGCTTGAATTACATAGTACAGTAGGCTCAACCTTCAATTTCTGACTAACCCTAATACACCGGTTTATACGCAAACATAAAAGGGTACCAATTTAAATACTACCCAAAGTCGCATTAATAACCAGCAAAATCCTATCGAATCCAGATCCGAGAACCCAACCGAAGTATTGCACAACAACAAGACGGCATCATTAGCAAACATCAAGCAATAAATATGCCCACCCACACATTCCAACCGACGCACTTTCTTCGATAAGCTGACTACGAGTACGAGGTATGTGTGCCTTGCTGTGCCCATTAAGCTCCTTTTATTGGCTCATTAAAATTCTTCTATTCTTCTCACTTACTCAAAATCGATTCATTCGGCAGGCCGGCCCCGGCAAGTGCTCTCCAGACGATTATATCGAACACAATACCGTTCGAATATGCAGCCAACCACTCATCCAGCCTCAATTGGCACAACTTCCCAGATAGACGGTCCACAAAGTCAGCCGGACTACCGACAGCAAGAACACCAAACTGTGAGAATAATCGAAAGTGCTCCTCCAGGAAACTTTAGTCACCTCCTAATAAAGTGCTTTGTGTCGCCTTTTTTTTTGTTCAAGAGTATCGATCGAGGGCTCGGCAGGGCAGGGCAGGACAAGCAAACCATTTCTAGTCCAACTTTTGCCCCACTACTGCTGCCAATCCCGTAGACAAATTTACAGATTATTTCACTTTCAAAAACTGTTGTCGTGTTTTGCTGGGGTTTGTTGGTCTATCTCTATCAACTTCAGGCGTGGTTGAGTTCGATCCAGCTTTGCTAAGGGGACATTGAAAGGAAGTTGGAAATCGGTTTTTGCTGCCTTCGTATGTAGATTGTATATGGCATACTAAGTAGTAGATGCTATCGATTGTCGTCAGGGTGCAGGGTGTTGGATTAAAATTAGCAATTGATTTAATCCCCTGGTGGTACCGTACTCTGCCATTTGCCACTATTATTTGGTGCTAAGTGGATGGAGTTTGGCTTTTTTTAAGTTCTTAAAAGTTGGTCTTGCTTGACGCTCAGAATGTGGATAAATTTGTACACTTCTTAAAAAGACAGACCTAGATGAATAAGTGAAACGGGCCAATTTGTCAAATAAAAACAGCGACTTTAAATGTCGATATGAATATCGCATCTGAATGACAAGTACTTAAAAAAATGTTTAGCAGCAACCGCATCGTAACTCAAAATCAGTCGGCAAAAATCTCCCCTGGTCCTTTGCAAAGGCATGAACAAGCTGTCAGCAGGGTTTCTCACTATTTTTTATCTTATGGTCGTCTCCCACCAACCTCAACTCCAAGCGTTTCTTACTAAGAGCTCCCATTATATTAATAAAGAAATATATAACTTTTTTTTATATGGTTACATTTACTATTTAACAATATTTAAAATAACGTGTTGAATAACATTTATAACATTTATAGAGTGTAATTGATTTTTTTTTGCGGTTGATACAGATTTAGATTAATAACGCATTGAGTTTAGATCTGTAGTACTGTTTTAAATTGGGTTTGAATAACATTCTGTTGATGAACAATTTCAATCGCTCTGGAAGTGTGTTATATACAGAAGGGCCGTAGAAAGATATTCGCATTTGACCAATACTACTGAAACATCTAGTTCTCACTAAATTATTTACATATCTGTTTGTTTGGATTTTTTAATATATCATAAATAAATAAACATGTTTGTGCTCCCACAACTCTCGTATTGGTAAAGCGTTTTGCATGACTTTAGTGTATAGAAAAAGTGTAGAATGGAACCGTGATAGTGAATACACAATTTTTAAACATCTGTTTTGCAAAATTTGCAGTTTACATACAATGATCATATACTGCAGATGCGAGTGTATGCACCCAAAATAAAGTTTAAGGAGTGTACCACGAGGAACAAAATGTCTAACTCGATGCATTAAACCACAAAGTAATGAAAATTTACTTTGAATATGTTCAATATGACTTCCCCAAGGGAGCACATTA
The DNA here is from genome assembly GCF_037179485.1 of Ochlerotatus camptorhynchus. Lineage (NCBI taxonomy): Eukaryota > Metazoa > Arthropoda > Insecta > Diptera > Culicidae > Ochlerotatus > Ochlerotatus camptorhynchus. The sequence continues at coordinate 2,441,235 of NW_027040773.1, forward strand.
TCTAAAACTAAACCAAGATATTTGAGTTTGAACACTTTTTCGACAATTGTCTGTCCAACAGACGGATCCACACTCAAGGATGATTTTTGTCGTAGACTACGTCTTACGGGAAGGTACTGGGGGTAAATCGAAAATCTAAAATTGCGACTATGGTCACGAAAAGGTGTAATTTTTTGAACGCTATAAGCTTTGTCATTTATAGATGAAATTAAAATCCGAATACACCAATCGATAGGAAATATCTTTCGTAAGCTGTTGCAATAATTTTTTTTTTCAATTTTTCATAAAAAAAACTGATTTAAAAATGGAAAAATTAAAAGTGATAATTTTATCACTGTTTTCATGAAATAAACGTTCTCTCCAAACCCAGTCCTCATAATTAAGTACAATTTGGTTGCACATCGTGCTGCTTGAATCATAAAAGTTATAAAACAGCGCTGCTAATGTGCCTCAACTCATCCATCATTCTTTGCTCGACTGTTGAGCTGTTCAGTCCGTATTTTTCGCTCGAGATCTCGTTTCGATTTTGTTTCGTTTTGTGCTGTCGCGTTGCGCCGTGGAAGTGTCGCCACCTTCTCGCGTTCTGGCAAGTTTACTTGAACTTGCAAACACGAAACAAATGGTGCGTAAACGTGCCAATGAGTCAACAGCGGGCCCTTCAAAGAAGGTGCTAATCAAGCCCAGCGCGTCGCAGGATGACGCCGGAAATCGAGTACTGCAAGCCAACCAGTATGCAGTACTCCCGGAAGAAAATGGCGATGGTGACGCCGCTCCCATTGCAATAAGAGAGCAGATTCCTCCAATTTTCACGCCGATGAAGGATGTTGCCAAGCTGGGTGCCGGACTGACAAAACACAAGCTGCTGCCTCGCTTCAAACTTTGCAGCATCGGTACCAAAATCATGTGCTCCAGCCTGGAGGAGTACAAACAAATAGGATGTTTCCTGAAGGAAAACAATCTGGACTTCTTCACGCATGATCTGCCATCGAGCAAGCCACTGAAGGCGGTTTTGCGTGGATTACCGTCGTTCGAGGCGGCTGCGGTGAAGTCCGAGCTGGAGCGGCTTGGGCTCCAACCTGAGGCCGTGTTCCAGATGAACCGCCGTTCCATCAACAATACCAGCTTCCGTGACCAGTTGTTCCTGGTGCACTTCACGAAGGGATCCACCAGTCTTGCGGCTCTGAGATCCAAAATCCGGGACCTGTTTCAGGTCACCATCAGTTGGGAGCATTACAAACCCCAACATCGTGATGTTACGCAGTGTACGAACTGCCTCTCCTATGGTCATGGCACCAAAAACTGCCATATGAAGACAAACTGTGGCAAGTGTGCTGGAACTCACTCAACTGCGTCCTGTGAGCAAGTTGATGACAAAGAGCCAACGTGTGTCAACTGCGGTGGAAACCATCAAGCCTCCAATCGCGGATGTCCCAAGCGAGTGGAGTACATTAATATCCGTCGGAAGGCTACAATCAACAACCAGGTCGGTCGCCTCCGTAATCATCGTTCGCCTCCTGTACTCACGGAAGTCCAGTACCCAGCTCTCCATCCCCGTCGACATGTTCCGAACCTAGCCCCGCTTCCGCTCAACAACCAACAAGCCAACCATGCGAGTATCCAAATGGTTCCCAACAGTCGGAAGGTTCAGCATCGTCTTGCTGTTGCTGCGGCCCAGCCAAATCCAGGTTCATCCACCGCCCCTGGTTTATCATACGCTGCTGCTGTCTCAGGTGAACCTGTCGACGATTCTCCGTTCACCTCGGAGGAACTTGTGACGCTCGTGGCCGAGGTCATCATCATCATGCGCACCTGCAAGACTCGATCTGAACAGCTACATGCTGCTCTGTCCCTTGTCACTAAGTATGGACCGTGAAGCCATCAAGATCGTAAATTGGAATGCTTGCTCCTTGAAGAGCAAAAACATCGAGTTTGTTGACTTTCTCAACGAACGGCACATCGACATAGCCGTCATCACCGAGACTCACTTGAAGCCCGAGCTAAACGTCTTCCTTCCCGACTTTCGGCTCGTAAGGCTTGACCGCACCAGCTCCGGGGTGGGCGGAACATCAGCTGCCGGCTACTACCAAGCTTCCAGCTGAAAATTATCGAAGCCATCGGAATTGAGGTGAGCACATCGCTTGGTCCTATCACCATCATCGCGGTCTACTGCCCCAAGCAAACCAACATTAGGGACGGCTCGGCCGCAGACTTCCGAAGAGACATCATCAAGCTAACACGACGGCGGCAAAATTTCGTCATCGCTGGCGACCTGAACGCCAAGCATCAAGCCTGGGGCAATAGTCGGCGAAATCAGAACGGCACAATATTGTACAACGATCTGCAGCAAGCCCACTACAACATTCTGTGTCCGGACACTCCCACCCGGTTGAGTCGATCCGGAGCTCATGCCACCATCGACATCTTCATGAGCAACATTGGCGATAACATCTCCCAACCTATCGCCTATCAGGAACTGAGCTCGGACCACTATCCGGTGGTGGCCGAAGTAGGTTCCTCGGCCAATAGGTTTCAAGTTTCCCGGCGAAATTATCATCGTGTCAACTGGCAGCAGTATCAGCGCTGTGTGGACACTGCAATCGATTACGACGTCCTACCGGAGTCGTACGAAGAAGTCGATCAGTGTCTGCAAGCCATCGAAGAGGCGATATCCCGTGCCAGGGAGCAGCACGTACCAGCATCCAGACAGGTGAGTCATACTCTGAACCTTGACAGCCCAACCAAAGATCTTATCAGGCTCCGTAACACCATCCGTAGGCAGTTCCAGCGTTCTGGGCTGCCCCACTTGAAGACCAATGTAAATAGGCTAACCAAAATTATCCAGGCCAGGATGGTGGAACTCAGAAATAACGATTTTACCAAAAAGATTCGCTCTCTCCCAGATTGTGCAAAACCATTTTGGAAGATGACCAAAATTTAGAAACATAAGTAGAGACCGATCCCTCCGCTTTCCTCTGTTGACCACTTAGACCCATCCCTACTGATAACCCCAGTCGAAAAGGCCAATGCTCTTGGCCAACATTTTGTGATTTCACATAATATTGATCAAACCATGGTGAGCCCCCATGGGCCTGCCGTACTGGAGGCAATAACTAGAGTCGCTGACACCCCCGTAGTAGTGCATGATGATAGTAGAATATCGGCTGATGAGGTGATAGCAGCTATTAGAAGTACTAAAAACATGAAGGCTGCGGGTATGGATGGTGTAGTCAACCTCGAGTTGAAAAACTTGAGTATTGACTTCTTCGACCATCTTACCGTTATCTTCAACAAATGTTTGGAGCTGGGCTACTTCCCTGCATGCTGGAAGTTAGCCAAAGTGATTCCAATACACAAGCCTGGCAAAGATCCTACCAGTGCCAAAAGCTATCGCCCCATCAGCCTCTTGTCCTCCATCTCGAAGCTATTCGAAAAATTGATACTCAGCCGTCTGCTGGTGTTTTCAAATGATAATAACATCTTTCTCAAAGAGCAATTCGGGTTTAGGAAAGGCCACTCTACCATCCACCAACTCGCACGGGTTACTAACATCATCAAGCGGAACAAGTCCGTTTCCAATACATCTGCCATGGCATTGTTGGACGTCGAGAAGGCGTTCGACAATGTCTGGCATGATGGTCTAGTGTAAAAGCTGCATCGATACAACTTTCCGATCTACCTCGTGAAGATCATCAAAAACTACCTGTCGGGCAGATCATTTCAGGTCTACTTGAACAATGTCCCATCTGATACGTTCAACGTTGATGCAGGGGTCCCTCAAGGCAGCCTGCTTGGGCCTATCCTATTAAACATTTTCACGTCAGACGTTCCTCCCCTGCCGGTTGGTGGTATCCTGTCTATGTTCGCAGATGACACCTCCATCATCTATAAGGGTCGAGTGATCCGTGCTCTGGCGAGTAAACTACAATCAGGCCTGGATGTTTTGTCTGACTATTTTAAGAGCTGGAAGATTTGTATCAATGCAACTCAAACACAAACCATTATGTTTCCACATTCGTATTCACCTCGGCTTGTTCCGCCTGCTAACGTCAAGATCCATCTTGATAGCACTCCCATTGAATGGTCGAGTGAAGTAGTCTACCTTGGTCTCACCCTCGATAGCAAATTGCTATTCCGATCCCATGTGGACAAGACATCCACCAAGTGTAACATTTTGATCAGGTCGCTCTACCCTCTGATAAACAGGAAGTCCACCCTGTCCCTCAAAAACAAGCTTGCTGTCCACAAGCAAATCATTCTGCCGGCTATTGAGTATGGTATGCCAATCTGGGAGAGTTGTGCTAAGTGCCACCACTAAAAAGCTTCAGAGGATCCAAAACAAGATCCTCAGAATGATCCTTAACAGTCCACCGCGAACTCGTAATTCTGAGATTCACCACCTGGCCGGTCTTCAAACACTCGAGGAGCGGAAGACTTCCACGTTGGAAAGGTTCAGAGTCGCCTGTCTGCGATCAAACCACCAGATCATTCATGATTTGGCAACCTAGTTTAAGTAGTTAGGTGCTCAAGTAGGTAGGTTATCAAATTTTTAAATTCAAACCAAAACAATCCCACAAAGGGTATCCTGCAAATTAGCGCTAAACGCAATCATCACATTAGAATAACCAATTAACTAGAACAAAGATGAAGAGCCAAAGGCTAACCAATTGAAATGTTAAATCAAATGTTGAAACATAAAAACCCAGAAAATAAACGTAAATTTTACTACTACTGCCTCAACTCATTTTCGCTTCGGACGGCGGGTAAGCAGGTAGTAGCAGCAGCAGCAGTAGCAGCAGTAGGAAGGCGGTTCCTGTCAAGCGCGCAGAGTTCGAGTTTTACACCTCGAACTTTGCGCGTCGTTCTCGTCGGGATCATTGGCTGCTGGTAGCGGCGTTGCCTCGATGGCGCAAGCGCTCCTTGCCTGAATGATAACAACAAATCTCGATTACTTTCCGGAAGGACATATCAGCTTTTGTAAACAACGCATTTTATCGTTGGTTTGGCATAACTAATAGCTCGCCCCACATACTAACACCGCTAACACAGGTTGGGAAAATGTTCCCCTATCTGATGGTAGTACTAGCATGCGTGGGCGAGCTACCAGTTACGCCAAATCGACGATCAATTGCGTTGTTTACAAAAGCTGATACGTTCCTTCGAAAAAGTAATCGAGAAATACTTCTTGGGCTGTGTACCAATTGCCGAGTTAAATTTAACTCGTGGTTAAACGTGACATTTCGTAAGTTATTTTCAATGTTCGAAAATGCCGGAAATTGATCAGTTTTCAAGCAGAACTCAGCCACGGTTACCAAAATTAAACTTCTAGTCGGCCCGAAATAACCACGCTCGTATAGCAGAGTTATTCGATAACTCATCTGTCACTTTGAACCACGAGTTAAATTCAACTCACCCATTGCGACACAGCCTTGGATGTAAAATTAGGGCCATCCATAAATTACGTATATGTTTGACCAATTAACCCCTCTCCCCCCTCGGAGCGTGTTTTGCAATACACCTAAAACATTGCCGGTCCCAACTTCTGAAACCCCTCTCCTCCCTCAACTACTACGTTATCTATGAAAGTTCCCTAATCATTGGGCATCACTGAAAGACAGCAGCACACACCACACAAAATGGGTTGGACATTTTTGCGAAATTTCGGTATTGATAGTCAATATTTCGCGATCAGAATGTTTTAGCTTAAAATCCCTCCATTTAATTCTCGGTACATCTTTAATCTATTGATTGAATTCAAAAAAATCTTAATATGGTTTTTTTTTAAGATTTCGTGCGTTTTGTGAACGCACATTCATTATTTTGCCCAAGAAAACGGGAATGGGGTGTTTCTGTGGTGATAAAAAGGATAAATGTGATAAATTATCAGACGGTACACCTCTATTTATGCTTTTAGATTAGCTATGAAAGTCCCTCCTACTTGGAAAATTATGCTGTAGAACGGTTTATACAACCACAGTTTTTTTTTGCTGATGGGGGTGAGGCATAGCCAGCTGTTCGATTGCATAATTCTTCAAGTAGGAGGGGCTTGCAATGCTTATCTCTTAGCATAAATAGAGGTACCGTCGAGTTTATTTTCAGTCAAGCAGTACAGTTCGGTCTTTGCTCGCTCTGTCGAGTTGTTCAGTGGTGAGGGTAGCTCGGTACCTACCTCAAATAGGTACGCTTCTCTTCCCACCGATGTTGGGAATACCAACCCAGTCCCGGTGAAGCGGACGAAAAAGAGGAAGAAGAACCAAGGACAGTCCGATGGTACGAGCGGACGCGACGATGTTACCGCGACGAACGCCAGCGACATCGGTGATTTCGGTGACGCCGTCGAAACCGAGATTTCTGCCGGCCCGAGTGCGGCGAAAGTCAAGCTTCCTCCACTGGTGGTGAAGCAAGTACCACTCAACACGCTGATGGGCGATCTTTCATCGCTGGACGTTGCAGCTGAGTTTAAGCTCGGCAGGATCGGCACCAAGGTGATGCTGCGAACAAAAGCGGAGTTCGAAGTGGCCGTGAAATATCTGAAGGATTCCACGGCGGAATTCTTCACGCACGACATCCCCGGTGAGAAGCCCTTCAAGGTAGTCATCAGGGGTTACCAAACTTCGACCCCAAGATGGTCGAAGCTGAAATCAACCGGTACAAGCTAGCCCCAATCGCTGTCTTCCGAATGACAAGGAGAGACGAAAACGTGAAGACGTACCCGGATTGTCTCTTCCTGGTGCACTTCCAGATAGGGAAGGTCACTCTCAATGCGCTGCAAGCCATCCGATCGATCTACTCCATCATCATACGATGGGAGCCATACCGTGGCGGCCATCGTGACGTAACGCCGTGTGTCGTCTCTACTCGTTGTGACGATGATTGATGATAGTGGTGACAGTATGGAAGTACCAATTAAAATCGTTTTGTGAGTGATTTGTCTTTGTTCGGCTTCTGGGAAGCTGAATGCGGTTGAGTTTCGATCGGCGGGTGCCTCAATTTTGGACACGGTACCCGCAACTGCAACATCAAGCCACGCTGCAGCAACTGCGATCAAGAACATGCCACTTCCAACTGCCCTGCGGATGGAGCCGTGGCGTTAAAATGCGCCAACTGTGGTGGTGCACATCAAGGTTCTGACAGACAGTGCTCCAAACGCGAGGACTTCAAACGCATCCGAAAGCAGGTGGCAACTAACAACCAACCAGGGCGCAAGAAAGACAAAGTCCCGGCATTTCGGACGGAGGATCTCCCACCTCTTCGTGCTCCTCAACAAAGGCAAGCGAATTCGCGGGTGCATCCCACTCAAGCAACTTCCGGTGATTCAGCTGGCCAAAGCTCCACCCCCCCCCCCCTGGATTTTGGAGACAACCAACAGCGCAAAACAACAACCCCGATCTGTTCTCAGCGGATGAACTGATGGAAATTTTCGTCAACATGTCCGGTGCTCTTCGTAAGTGCCGCAATAAGCCCGAACAGATCCAAGTGCTCGGTAAATTCATCATCCAGTATGGCGTCTAAACCGCTAACTATCGTCACCTGGAATGCTTGCTCTGTAAGAGCAAAAAAGATTGAGCTGCCGACTTCCTCCGCAAGCACAGCATCGATGTGGGCCTTCTAACCGAGACCCATCTAAAGTCAGGCGACAGCTTCTGGTTGCCTGACCACAACATTATCCGGCTTGATCGCACCAGCTCCAGGGGGGGTGGTGTTGCGGTCGTCGTCAAGAAAGGAATAAAATACCACACTCTGTCCCATATCCGCACCTCTATCATCGAGGCCCTTGGTGTGGAGGTGGAGTCGTCGACTCGATACGTGCTGTTCATCGCCGTCTACTGCCCTCGACAGTGTGCCGCCAGCAGTGGACTAGCGGCTAAATTTAAGAAGGACCTGTCCACCATCACCCGTACCGGTTCCCGCTTCGTAGTTGGAGGAGATCTGAATGCTCGCCATGAGGCCCGGCGGAACTACCAGCAGAACCAGAACGGTCTTCTCCTGTTCGACCACTCATAGCATGGGCTGTACTCCGTTTGGTTTTCGGATGAACCAACATTCATCTCACCGGCGAGCAACCCATCGACGCTAGACCTGTTCCTGACAAATATCGGCTTGTCCAAGCCGGTAGCCTTGAACGTACTCAGCTCCGACCACCAACCGGTGGTGGCTGAACTGGGCTGCAATGTGGCTCCTGCTTCAAGCCTGCTTAAGGACTACCATCGCGTAAACTGGGCCCAGTTTGGACGCGTGGTAGACAGGCACATCATCGACAACCCACCGCTTGACACCGTAGAGGACATCGACCGAGCGTTGGAGGGACTCCACCAAGCCATAACCGTGGCTGACGAGGCGTGCGTCCCACGAGTTCCTGTGAGGGGTAAGTTTATAGCCATTGATTCCCACACCCAACTTTTGATTCGCCTGAGAAATGTTCGTAGACGCCAGTTTCAGAGGACTGGAGATCTGGGCAAAAAACCGATCTGAACAGGCAGATTGCTTCCAGAATGGACTCACTCCGAAATGAAAGTTTCTGGCGTGTTGTCCAAAATCTGGACGACCGCTCCAGACCATTCTGGAAGGTAGCCAAGGTCCTGAAAACTCATCCCAAACCCATTCCACCTCCCAGAATCGAAAATGATGACGATCGGCTTTTAATCACCCCACAGGAGAAAGCAAATGCGATCGGCAAGCATGTCGCTTCATCGCATTTGCTTGGCTCAAATATCAAAAGTCCGCTCGATGATCAGGTTGTGCAATGCGTTAAAAACTTAGATCCCTCCCCTTGTGTCGTGCCTCCGGCGGATATGATTACAGTCCAACAGATTTGCTCAGCGCTGAAGTTCACCAAGAACATGAAAGCTCCTGGGTTTGACGGTATATTCAACTTGATCTTGAAGAGACTCAGCATGAAAGTGCAGTCTCTTCTAACCACTATCTTCAACAGATGTTTGGAACTGCACTACTTTCCAAGCATCTGGAAAGTAGCAAAAATCATACCAATCCGCAAACCCGGGAAGGATCCAACATTGCCTTCAAGCTACAGACCCATCAGCCTCCTTTCAGCGCTGAGCAAATTGTTCGAGAAACTCCTTCTCAATCGTTTGCTCAAGTTTGTCGAGGAAAATAACTTTCTCCTTCCGGAACAGTTTGGATACAGAAAGGGGCACTCCACCAATCACCAGCTAGTACGGGTGATGAATAACATCCGAAGTAACAAAGTTGTATCCAAGTCCACAGCCATGGCATTGTTAGACGTTGAAAAGGCGTTTGACAATGTTTGGCATGATGGACTTGTGTACAAGCTTTGTAACTTCAACTTCCCATTACATCTGGTTAAAATCACCCGTAACTACCTCCAGAAAAGGTCGTTTAAGGTATCGTTGAATGGTTGTCTTTCAGACACGTTTTCCATCCCAGCAGGAGTCCCGCAAGGTAGTCTGCTGGGCCCCTTGCTTTACATCATTTACACTTCCGACATTCCTCCCCTCGGAGACGGTTGCGTGTTTTTCCTGTTCGCAGATGATACCACAATAGCCGTCAAAGGAAGGATGCCTCGCAAAATAACGAACAAACTTCAACGATGCCTTAACGCCTTTGCTGATTATGCCACCACGTGGAAAATTAAAATCTTCAATCCCTCCAAAACACAAGCGATCATGTTCTTCCATCGGCAATCACCCAAACTGAAACTCCATCTTGTACTGTAATCATGGATGGCACAAGGGTTGAGTGGCCTGCCGAAGTAACCTATCTCGGGATGTTGATCGATGAAAAGCTCGTCTTCCGTTCGCATGTAGAGAAAACTGTAGTCAAGTTTTCTACCTTGGTTAGGTGTCTGTATCTGCTGATTTGCCGCAGATCCCGCCTCTCAAGGGTGAACAAACTGGCCGTTTACAAACAAATAATAGCACCTGCGATCCTCTACGCAGCTCCGGTGTGGGAATCATGTGCACAGACTCACAGGAACAAAATTCAGGTCGCTCAGAATAGAGTGCTGAGGATGGTTCTTGATCGTCCTTTCGACACTAGAAAAACAAATTTACATGAAGAGGCAGGCATTGCCAAAATAGATCCCAAAATTAACGAAATTAAGACTAAATTAGCACAAAAATGTAATTTATCAGAACATGCTTTGATAAGCAATTTGTATATAGTAGGTTAGGTGTATATAGTAGTTGTAGGTTAGTTGTAGTTGTAAATAGTAGTTATAAGTAGTCTCCTTTTTCCAATTCAAATCAAACCAATCCCACCAAGGTGGTCATACTTTAAAATAGGCCTGATAGGACTAGGAACTGTAAATAATAATTAAAATCTCAAATGTACTAAAGTTGAAAAGACGCATCTGTGTCACTTGAAAAGTAATACACTGGAACCTCCATTTACGAACCAAAACAGGGGTTCGTAAATCGAATTAGTTCGTAAAAAAAAACCTCGTTATTTGGGATTTACTTCGTAAAAAGAAAACTCGTTATTTGGGATTTACTTCGTAAAAAGAAAACTCGTTATTTGGGATTTACTTCGTAAAAAGAGGTTTTTGAAAATATTGTCAAATACCCCACAATATGCGTATTTTTGGAATCGGAGTGACGTGTAGGGACCGGAAATCGATGTCTGACGCCATTTTGAAATCCAAGATGGCGGCTTCCGGTTACAGAAAAACTTGGAAATTCTGCCAAATACTCCACAATATGGGTATTTTTGGAATCGGAGTGACGTGTAGGGACCGGAAATCGATGTCTGACGCCATTTTGAAATCCAAGATGGCGGCTTGCGGTTACAGAAAAACTTGGAAGTTCTGCCAAATACTCCACAATATGGGTATTTTTGGAATCGGAGTGACGTGTAGGGACCCAAAATCGATGTCTGAAGCCATTTTAAAATCCAAGATGGCGGCTTCCGGTTACAGAAAAACTTGGAAATTCTGCCAAATACTCCACAATATGGGTATTTTTGGAATCGGAGTGACGTGTAGGGACCGGATATCGATGTCTGACGCCATTTTGAAATCCAAGATGGCGACTTCCGGTTACAGAAAAACTTGGAAATTCTGCCAAATACCCCACAATATGGGTATTTTTGGAATCAGGGTGATGTGCAGGGACCAGAAATCAATATCTGACGCCATTTTGAAATCCAAGATGTAAACCACACAAAAAAAAGAAGTTTATTTTCAGTGCTAGGTTCTGACATTCGACAGTAAGAGCCTACTTGTAATGTTCGATTCTCTTCATCGATTTTCTGTTTACAGCTAAGCAAAATAATTCAAGCTGAACATTGCATTAGGTCCTAAGTAACACTGACAAGATTCTCTTCGTCAACCTTCTCCTTGAATCCACTTGGCCCAGGTATTTTCAGCACATATATCGATAAAAGAAGTTTTTATCTAGCATCTAATACGACAAACACAACAAGAAACGATCCTGTGCTCAAGTTATCAAGGCTGTGTTCCATTAGTTGAATTTTTACTTAAATTTGACAGATGGAAAATTTTCAAATAAACCTGCTATTCCAGCAGACTTATTTCTGACAGACAAGGAATCAATTTGACAGACGCTTTCTCAAAATCAGCCGATCTACAACAGAGGGATTTTCGAACATCTTAATTTATTTTCGAAGTGTCAAATCTAAGTGAAAATTTTCCAAATGGAACACAGCCTTAGTATGTTTTTTTATTTGTTCAATAGGTAGATAAAAGATGTACCGCGAACTTATTGGAGGGATTCATGGCTAATTGGTATCATCTCGATTTTGTGACAAGCAATGCATTAGGTATAGGAAGGAACTACCGAAAAACAAGAGTGAGGTGTGCTCCGGGGATGCTCTGCAACTTTTGGCCATCACAGATGACAACGGCGAGAACAGTGATATCAACGAAGAGGAAACTGCAAGCGCTCTTTGAGATTCGTACAATTTGAATCGGAACGTAATAAACATTAAACATGAAATATTTTGGTATTGTTTATTGAAAAAATCGAAAAATATTTAAAGTACATAAGCGATTCAATCAAGGGTCGTTTGGGGGTGGTCTGGTCTTGATCCCGAGTCATTTTGTTAGTCACTAGAAATAACCCAGGTTGCTTGGTTATCCATTTGTATGCCTCTTTTCACACCTACTCGATAACAGTCCCGTGGTTTCACAAAATAGCCATTTCAAATTCTGAAAAGTGACAAGTCTCAATGCAAGTATTTCGGTTAAGGGTCACGAGGGGGCGATCTGGTTTTTTCACCATTTTATTGCATTTTCTTGTACTATTAATTGCTCAGAGAATGGCCTGCTCGTTTTTGCCCGTTTAGAAGTTATTGGTATTGGAAGTTGGGTAATTTTCAACCAAAAAATGTAAATATCTTTTCAAATATTAATGATAGCAATTTGCAGTCTTGTGAAAAGATATGTAATTTGATATTTCTAACATCGAACATGCAAAACATATAGAAATATTGTAGAAAAAGTTACAGATACAAAATTGATTTTAACGATGTCTCCACAAAGGTACATTTATATCTCAGCAGCTATAACAACTAGAAAGTTAAAATCTTGAGCAAAGTTGTTCAAAGTAATGTTCTCTACAGCTTAGCCGGAAACAATTATTTTGTATCTCATCATACTAAAAAATAAATTTTGCATCTCACTTTTAGGTGGAATAATCTTTAATTTTCTTTTACCATAAGAAGAAGTGTTGTAACCCGAGAAATTTCTCAGAAGACACCTTGTTCCTTTAATCATCCATTTCAGCGTAAATGAAAAAGCGCGTGTTTTGATACCCTTGGCACCACTGTGACATCTTACAAATGTCGTTTTACTATTAAATAGATATCAACAAAAGAACCGAAAAGAAATCCTTCCCTGACTTTTTCATAACTTTTATTGAGCATCCTTTCCGCATCAGCCCGCACAAAATCTATCCTGCAATGTAGCAAACCACCCTTCTGTTAAATAGTATGCTCTTGTACGATGTCCACCCCCAAATAGTGAGATTCAATTTTCAGATAAACAGTAGATAATTAGTTCCGAGCATTGGTGCTGCTGGAAATATCATGAAACAAGCGCAATCATGAAACGTATTTGCCTAAGTAACCCCACTCCATGGAGTTTCTGAAGGTACTGAACGAACAGCGTCTCAACTACGTGACTATTTAAAGTGTTTTGTAGATTGGTGCACGTTCTCTTTTCGCTTAGCAGCACATTAGAGAGAGCCCTGCTCGGTCACCGACAATCAAGCTCTGCATTCTGCACTGCAAACTGCAACCATCAAACTCAAACCCCTTCTCCCATCCGGGAGATTTACCGTGGAAGCCGAAGAAAACTACTGCTGTGCGCAGAAGAGTGCATCGGGAATAGTGATGATGCTTTTGTTCACTTCCTACAAGAAGGGGGACAACACTGTTGTAGTTGTGTATTCAAATTTCAAGCTTCAAGAATGGAACACGGGTGGCAGTCCCGGTGATGGTAATGATGGACTGATGTCAGGTCGAGTGAAGCAGTCAGAGCTGTAGGAAAATACCGGTTGACCTGGTGAAGGTTCCGGGCCCGGCGATGTCCTAGCTTGATGCTGTCTAGCACAAAAGGTAAAAGGAAGGTGGCAGCACCTCAGGTTCTTATCGTCGTTGCTCCGTCTCACGAGTGGCTGAGCAAGGAGACAAGTTGGTTGCAATTGTTTTCTACTTTGAATAGGGGCTTTTGCGGTTGGACGACGTTGTCGTGGGTGGCTTTTGGATGCAAATGGGGGGTTTGAAGAATAGGTACAGAAGTAATCAGATTGAAATAGATGACTATTGTTTACTGTTGGCTGTTTAATTTCGACTTAGTGACTGATATGGGTTTGATGATATTACTTAGAGCTTGGATGATGAATTTTAATTGATTTTCGATTTGATGATGTTTTCGCTCAGTTGGAGCAAGTTTCCATCGATAAGAATTTTCATGGAAACGCAAGGCTTTTTATTTCTCATGGATGATGGAAATTTCCACCTCTTTTTTTTTCCAAGTACATGTTAACAACTGATTGCTAATTGATAGCTTTCTATGCATCGTACATTTTAGATACCCATCGAGCAAATTTTCAACATCCTTAACCAAACTGGAGATTCATCCCACTGTCTATAGCATGGCAGTCATTATTGACCCACCTTCACGGCCAATTAGATCAACCCAAATTTTAAAACTCAACGCTGAGAAAATTTACTGAGTTTTTTGCAGGAAAAAAATCCCGAATTTGAGAAAAATCAAGATCGGATTCACTCATTCAAGACTGAGTAAAATTTTCGTCAATTTTCCCAATTTTCCGGCAGATTTTTTTTAGGAAAATTTACTCATCCCTGAGTTCCTGCACTTTTTGCGGGCTATGAGTAAACCATATTTAAATTTGCACTGGTCTCATTGGTCGTGTAGCACAAGGCCCTGAAAATTGTCTCTCAACCTATCTAACTGTCGCGAAATAGCACAAATGTGACTGTGATGATGATACGCCACGCTCAGTCAAAAGCGGGTTGCTATCGGTGCTGTGGCATTTGCATGTGGTTCAACTCAACTCCATTCCAACTATGAAGAGACAATGATATCTTGTGCTTCTAATCAGCAATCTACGTAATTTGAATGGACAAATTTAACTGTTTGATGCAATCTAGCGGCGGCTTCCTTTGACGTCGAAAATTGATTGTGAAACTGCACTGCACCTGAAGAGATGTGTTTGATCCACCGGTTTACATAATCGAATTAGATAGTGGTAGTGGATGCGCTCTGCTGTTGTTGATGTATTGAATATCGGAGAAACTTATCAAGAGTTAAACAGAAGTGCATTGAGTGATTTGCTTTCATGTATTGTGTTCACATGTTTTATCAAGAAACTTAGCAAAACTCGAGTAGCTTTCCGTAATTCATAGTAATTTTACCATATGCGCCAACTTTTTCTGAACATGGGGGGTCAAATCCACTTTTTACGTATAGGTCCTTTATATATGGAGATGCAAAAATTGTCCCGAGCGGCTGCTTCGCCACCCTTCTTCCCCACCAAGTTGGCACCAATAAGCGTCTGTTAAGTAATGACGTAGGACTACGAGATAGTTTTGTTTGTTGCTCTATTCAATAATATATTAATAACAATATAAATGGTTAAGAGATTTATCTCCAAATTCAACATTCATTATTCGAGATCGAAGTAGGCTCTGGCCACGAGAAAACGTGTTTGTTTTTTCATTGTCATATTTTTTGGCTTGTTTCGGCTAAAACTTCAGTGCATATAAATAGTTTTAATTGGTGATGGACAGATATTCAAATACGACTCATCTAGAGTCAAGCGAAAGTGATCATGCGCCGCGAAAAAACGTATCAAAATGATGCACTTATTAGAAAAAATTTTAGAACTTGTTGTTAAAGGCCAGCTGTTGGAGTATTTAAATTGTAACCAGAACCAGAACAATCGGGATATTGGGAAGGTCATTCTTGTGAAAACACGTTGAATGTCGTATTAGCGAAGTGAAAAAATAACTTGGAGTGTAAAGATCTGATTTTTGCTGGTTTTTGGATCTAAAACGCGCTTTTGAAACAACTTCTAGGCCCTTATTGTTGAGATCAATCAAGCGATTTGGAATAACGAATACTGCATATAAATGGTTTGAACGCTATTTGTCTGACAAAACTCAACGACCTGTTTTTAATGATACTGTTTCCAGTCGCATGGGGAACAACTTTGGAGTGCCCCAGGGAAGTGTATTAGGGCCCCTGTTATTTATTATGTATATTAACGACTTGCGACGTGTTTTACGATTTTTCGACATAAATCTTTTTGCGATACTGTGTTATTCATTGCAGCTAAGGATTTAGAAGATGCCGTTTCAAACTTAAATGAAGATTTGCGTTCTCTAAGTAGATAGTTAAGGTATAGGCAATTTCAATAAAAAAAAAAAAATAGAAAATCAGTTACTTTATTATTCATAATTAGGTTCCAAACATGATCACATAACGTTCGGAAACTTACTATGGCAAAACAACCTTAGAAATCAAAGTGCACCTAACATTACAAATCTTTATGTTGCGGAACTATGACAGTTAAGTGACTTTCAACTAAAGATTATTCAAATTAACTTAAATTGTGCTCCGTTAAAAATCTCTAAAATAGCAAACGTTTTAATTGCATAAATGGAATTTCAATTTGATTGTTTCATTGTAGCATGTTAAACTCCCAGTAGAATGGATTAATCCCCATCAATATATATATACAACATATTGTCATCCCAAATTGAAATGCATATGGTATTATATGGTCCCACAACGCAAATCATCGAAAACGATGGATGTAAATAATTCTATCGAACTTCATTTGCTGATCTGAGCTAACAAACGAGGTGGAAACATACTCATCGCCATCAGAGGTGGTACGAACATTGGTAAAGCGTGGGAACCAAACGTTTTTCTATTCCTTGGTGAAGGAAGTTTCCCCTACCAACAATTGATGTTTGCCTCCATGATGGAATGGCTGATCATGACTATTAAATATGGGAATGTAGACAATCGAATTATAAATCTAATCTAAAGCATTTACAAGTCATGCTATTTTTAAATTGTTGTCCTCTGAGCGCCGTATGCTTTACAACCAATTTTCAAATAAATATCTTTTATTTGGATGACAGTCATACGACGTGGTTATAAGGAAAGGGGTGTAAGTGACTTTAATTGATTCTTTTTATCGACTTTCTCTTTTGATAGCCTCTGCTTTAGAAACAGATTCTGCGCTCTGCCACATAGTTTGATAAAGGAGGTTCTCATCTAGCATTCAGAATTGCACACGAATCAAGGAATGTGTTAGCAGCTGAATTATTAACAAAAGAGGAATTCGAAGAAGAGAATCGATCAAAGTCACTTACACCCCTTTCCTTCTAACCCCGCATATAGATGCTCATTAGAATGAAAAAATGAGCGAACCAATAAACAAAATGAAACCCATTAAGTTCCTGCAACATGTTCCGTGTGGGGTTGGGAGACAGCAATCTCTGTGAATGTGGACAAGGTTACCAGGACGCTGATCACATCCTTTGGTCTTGTGCGGAGTATCGTGGAGTCAGATCACATTTTTATGATTCCCTTCGGGCTCGAGGCAGACAACCTAATGTTCCAGTTCGGGATATTTTGGCTAGACGCGATCTGGAGTTTATGAAACTCATATATGTTTACTTTAAGGATATTAACCTTAGATTGTAAGTTTGATTAACCTTGTGTTTAGTTTGTATTTTGTACGTGTGGGTTTTTTTTTCAATGTTTGTTTTCAAGATGAATAGAAATAATTTCATGCTTTAGGATTAATTAAATAGTTGTATCGTAAACCACATTTCAAACCTCCTTCTTTCCTTTTCCCATCAAAGAAATTGTAAATCTCCACTAACCTCGAGACAACCGCGAGTACTCGGTCCAGTTCATTTAACTTTAAATTTAAGACAGTAATAATGTATAACGCAAAAGATAACTCTGCTCTGTAAAGTTTATTCGATTGAGCCTGTACAAATAAATGAATTATAAAAAAAAAAAAAAAAAAAAAAAAAAAAGTTCCTGCAACCGAACCTCCACCATGCAAAAGGTGCTTCAGCTGTATTGAGTCGGAGGTTCAAAAAGGAGGAGCTGGACATGGCACTCATTCAAGAGCCATGGTCCAATAGACTATGGTCCAATTATACTATGATGAAAAGCAAAGTTCACTCAGAACTGCTGTTCTAGTTAGTAAAACATTGAAATGCTACCCTATTTCAGAATTCATCAAACGAGACATCGTCGCAGTCATGGTTGAGGTACCAAAAACCAGGGGGAAAACCGAGATAGTAGTTGCTTCGGCTTATTTTTCTGGTGATGCTTATGAAATCGCCGGAAATCGTCACGTTAGCTCAACATTGCAGAGAAAATAATACATAAATCGTTCATCATCGCCTGCGATGCCAACGCGCATCATACCGTGTGGGGTAGTACGAACATCAACAGTCGAGGTGAGTGCCTTTTGAAATTTCTCTCTTCTTACAATATAGAGGTATGCAGCAAAGGAAATTAATCTACTTTTTCAAATGTCATTAGACAGGAAGTTTTAGATTTGACATTTATGCAATCCTTCAATTTCAGAAAAAAATCGGAATTGGCATGTGTCCGATGAAATCTCTTTGTCTGATCATAAAAATATTATGTCTGCATTTAGGGATCCTAGGAAAACAAACTGGGATCATTATGCACAGTGCTTGAATTCTGACATATTTACAAATGATATTAAAATTGAATCGATTCAACAGTTGGAATCATTTTCCCAAAACGAAAGGATTATCAGTTCTTTCAACAGTAGTTGTCCTATCAAGCGGTCCTCTTCAAGCAGGGATGTACCGTGGTGGAATTCGAATTGGGAACGCCTTCGGAAAACTTCTCGTAAGATGTTCAATAAGGCAAAAATCACTTCTGATTGGACACAGTACAAGAAATCTCTATCTAAATATAATAACGAAATAAGGAAATCTAAGAGGCGGGCTTGGATTCAAATGTGTGAAAATATAAACAGTATTCCGGAAGTGGCATTGTTACAAAAACTCTTTCAAAAGATCATACGACATAACTTGGTAGGTCTTGTGGTAGGAATCGGCTAACTCTGATTTTGTTGATGAATGGTGACCTCTTTGGAGACTCAAAGAACAGGAGACACCACACCAAATATTGCTGATGAAATCTTCACTGAGGCCAGAGTAGAAAATGCGGTGAGATCTTTTCAGCCCTGCAGATCTGTCTGCAGGTGTGGACGGAATAATCGCGGCGCTTCTTCAAAAAGGTGAAGCAGTGCTGATTGCGGCTCTAACTAAGATTTTTAAGGCAAGTATAAGGTTAAATTATATTCCATCAAAATGGAGATTGATAAGAGTTATATTCATACCAAAAAATGGGAGGCGATACAAAACGCATCCAAAATCATTCAGGCCCATCAGTCTTTCATCAATTTTGTTAAAGACTATGGAAAAGGTGTTGAATGATTTCATCAATTCAACTTACATGTTCACGCATCCATTATCTAATTGTCAGTTTGCGTATCAATCTGGAAAGTCAACAGTTACTGCTCTCCATACCTTAGTAACAAAAATTTAAAAATCTCTTTCAGGTAAAGAAATTGCTTTCTGTTCTTTCTTGGATATTGAAGGAGCTTTTGATAACGCATCCTATTCCTCTATGGTTTACGCCATGAAGGCAAGGAACTTCGATAGGCGCATCGTCAACTGGATTCAGACTATGCTCGCAAAAAGGGAAATCACTTATGGGCTGGTTAGCTCATCTATAACAGCAAAGGCAAGAAAAGGTTGTCCTCAAGGAGGAGTTCGCTCACCACTGCTGTGGTCTTTAGTTTTAGATGATCTTCTAAGAAGCCTGGAAGCAAAAGGTTTCGAAGTTGTGGGCTTTGCGGATGACCTAGTCATTATAGTAAGAGGCCCTAACGTTTACCCAGAGGGCCTAAGTATTAATCCATCAAAAGTCGTAATCATCCGCTTTGCTAGAATGAGGAAGATTAACCTAAAAGAATGCAATATTGGAGGAGAGCAGATCCATCTTAGTGAACTGGTCAAATACCTAGGAGTTATTTTGGACGCCAAGTTGAAAGACAGCATTCCACTCAGCTTGATTCTGTGATTAACAAAGCAACCAGTGCCCCTGTGGGCATGCTTACAAAACTATTGGAAGAAAATGGGGTTTGAAACCAAAAATGACAATGTGGATTTACACATCAATAATCCGTCCGAAAAAGGCGTATGCTTCTTTAGTGTGGTGGCCAAAATCAAAAGCGGTAGAAAGCACAGAGGACACTAGCAAAACTTCAACTTCTAGCATGCATTGCAATAACTGGTGCTGTGCGTAGCACCCCATAAAAAGCATTAGAAGCAATTCTTAATCTGCTGCCCTTGCATGAACATGTGCAACTAGAAGCGGAAAGAAGTGCTCTAAGGCTCAAAAGATCTAAAAAAGTCATGCCAGGTGATCTTGTTGGTCATCTAAGAATCTTACAATGCTTCCAAAGAGGACCAGTGATGAGTATGAATGGAGACTGCACAGTTCGAAAAAGTAGTGTAAATTTCTGTTCAATATGATGCACATAAATGGAGCGTCACATATCATATACGTTTACATTATATATCATGTAAAGTTCTGACACATTTCATGCAATGTAGCAAATATTGTATACAAAAGCCCATCTTTGTAAACAACATTGATTGCAAGTTGCTCGGTTGCGTGAAATGAAATACAAGACTACGTGAATGAATGTTTACATCACAATTAAAATTCAGGATTTTTATCTGTGTGGATGAAACCAGAGGACAACTATGAAATTCTCTTCAACGTATGTGAAACGGCACGTTAGGATTGAGAAACTGGTGGTCCTAACGTTCGTCAAGGCTGAATTATATTTTTCACAGATGGCTCAACAATTGGAATACGAACAGGTGCAGGAATCTTTGGTCCCGGGACAAATATTTCATTTGCGATGGGACATTTTCCAACAGTGTTTCAGGCGGAAATTGTAGCCATACTTGAATGTGTACATGTTTGTCTGAGGAGGAAATACAGATGTGCAAATGTTTGTATTTTTTCTGATAGTCAAGCAGCGCTGAAAGCACTGAGTGCTTACAAATGTACATCAAAGATCGTCTGGGAATGTATTCTCTCGCTTCGGCAACTGTTCCAACGGAACTCAGTAAACTTATATTGCGTGTCAGGACACTGTGGCATTGAAGGGAATTAAAGGGAAGACGACCTAGCAAAGTTTGGTTCCAATTCACAGTTTTTTGGCCCAGAACCATACTGTGGAATATCATACTGTACGGTAAAAACGAAACTCAAATGCTGGGAAGAGCAAAGGGTGATGGCCAGTTGGACGACTGTCACAAACTGCAACCAGTCTAAAAGATTTATAGCTCCTGATATAACACACACCAAAAAGCTCTTAGAGCTCAATAAAAGAGCTCTTAGTATATACACTGGCTTAGTAACTGGGCACAGTCAGAGCGATATCTGTCGTCTCTGTAATTTGGAACGTGAAACCTCGGAACATCTACTCTGCAGTTGTGGTGTATTAAACAAGCGTAGATCTAAAGTTCTTGGAAGTATTAGCCTACAACCTAGTGAAATTTGGTCTGCAAATCCTGGAAAAGTAGCAATTAGACGTCTACTCGTTAAATAGTGGTCGGTTTGTATAATACAAACAGCAAATAGGGGTACCACAAAAGTTCAAATAATGGGGACGCAGTGGTTTTACTCCCCTCCCAAAAAAAAACGTGTCTTTCGAGTAGTGCATTGACACCAAATCGAACCAAAACGACTTCTTAACGATTTTATTCAACTGCATGCTTAATAATAATTGTACTATTTTTAGTAATAACTTCTGTTCAGGCCTTGTTAACACAAATCTGGAGAATATTCAACCACAACATAGAACTACTTGATGTTGTATAAGGTATTTTTAAAAGCTTTTATTCGACTTACAAGAGTTATAACAGACCTTCTTCAATCAAAGTTTTGATTATTCAGCGTTTATTAGACATCATTGATTCCTTCAACAGCGATGGTACAAAGGTGTGTGTGTGTATACGCTTGATTCTCATGTGAAGTAACGTTTAATTAGACATTGTTATATATTTATTAAACGATAATTCATCTGCGGGAAAATTAACCCGAAAATAAGAATGGGAGACAGGGTTCGTTGTTTCTTTAATGATTGTTTTCATGTTTCTGACTAGGGGCACGCATCCACACAGATATTAGAACATTTATTACATACAAACATGTCCGTTGCATGGGATTCGAACCATGTACCTTTCGATCACCAGTCGCTTGCCTTGCCATTTGAGCTATCCTGGCATACATTATATGGGCAGCTCAATAATCAATAAGAGCTTGCTTGATGAATACTTATCAGCACTCCCGATAGCAATTCTATAACTATATCTCCTTCAAGGTCCAGTGGAATGATTAATTCATTCACCGTTGTTTTAAAGTAGACCAGTATCCCAAGGAAAGGATGCTGGGTTATTTTTTAAACTAGATCAGTGAATAAATTGTTGTGAGTGATGTGATCTAGGATTACGAATCAAATTAATGAGGTGAAGAACACAACTAAAACCCACTTGGAAAGTGGAAACGGTAACCACTATTCTACTGATTTCGTCTTGTTACTTTTTCGTTCGCAATGTTCGGAATGGAAACACCCATCGGCGTACGCCTCGCTACAGAGGGCAACCCCGGTGTAGTGGTATAATGTTGATTTCCAAAGCAATTTCACGGAGTGCACTGTTATGCTATGTCCCGTCCATAGACTGCTCCCGCGTCTTGTCCAGGACTGCTTATTAATAAATTGCATCTTATCATTATACATAATGACCATCCAACCGCTACCTAAATGCTACACATTCGGTAGCTGCCAGTCAAGTTACACTGAGCCTTATATTTGTTATTTAGATGGCACGCACAATGAACTCTAATGCAAGAAGATAGGTTCGGTTCCAATTCCGGTGAAAGAATTTATCGACTTCCCCGTACATAGATTAGTCATCAATTCAAAATAACATTAAATCCAAAACTGACATTATTTTTAGATGGATTATAACAAACCTTGTAGAAAAACCCAAGGACTGGAAAAAAGAACCTCTAGTTACCCCATAGTTATGTCAAAGTACCCATCCGTATCTGATAATTTTTCCCTTAGTTTGAATGTCCGCATAAGCTCTATCATGAGCAACTGAAAAGTCATATTAACTATCCAAATAAAACAAAATCCTAAAACCACAAGCTCGGCGATGTTCCATTAATCAATGTTCCCCACCATATCTGCACGTGTCCGTTGGGATATGCCGGACATAATGGTGATGTTGAAACAATGTTTCTTTTTATTCACATTCAATCTAGCTCCCAGGGAATCATTGGAATAATCAAACAGTGACCGAGCAAAAAATCGCTTGTCTCGCCATCCTCATCAATCACTTGCATCACATTAAGCAAGCCAACCGTTGCCCGTTTTTGTTTTCGCGGTCATCTATCTATTTATTTTTTTGCGTCGGCCATTGAATTTGCTTAATATGGTTCACTTTCGGCGACCCAAATCTTTCATTTTCTTATACCTTCGTCACCATTAACACAAGAAGGAGTAACTCTTTGAAGCTGAAAAATATTAAGTCACTTGTTTTTATAGCGCAGCAAAATAAATGAGCCGGAAAGGTAATATTTTCCCGCTCAAAACTGTACCGTCATGGTTGGGGAGAGCTGGAATGGGTGCCCCGTCACCTGGGAATTAGAATTCCGCCTTCTCCGTTCGTTGAACGAAACCATACCGACGAAAGGGTGAAAATCATCCCCTCACTCCTTCTCCCCCCCCACTCGAACCGTTATCCTCGGTAATGAAGCAGCTTTCTATTATGCCAGCCAGCGCTCAACCGACCTTATCCCAGGTCCCGAAAAGACTCCGCCACCTAAAATCCATCGCATGCAACAGTGTGGAAATTTCAGCCATCGTCGTCGTCGTCTTCGTCGTCGAATGATGCTCCGGAAAAATGCCGGGCGCGCTGTGAATAACCCTTTTATCCTCCTCCAAAATTAACTTTACGACGCGTTTTAACCTACCTTTAGTGGGAGTAAAAAAATTTGAATACATTCATCTCCGGAGAGATTCAACTCTTCTTATAGTACTATTCTGAGTTCGCAGAGACCAATTTTATGCCGTGGTGGACGTGCGGGATAGAGACTTTAGGACGATTGGACATTTGGCGGAATGGAAGTTGAGTCAAAAACAAAACTCAAGCTTATTTTAAGTTTTTGAAATATTGGGAGTTTCTGTCGAATCAAAATTTGGACACCTTACGTTTATAGCTGCTTATTTTCAGTTCCAATGCGTAGGCCAGCGAAAAAAAATCCCAAAGGTGACCTTTAGAAACTTACCCGTCATATGTCTACATTCTTCATTATTGGTGATTTTAATGCCAAACACCGCTCATGGAATAATGATCAAAGCAATTCCAATGGAGCGTTTCCATACTAATTCGCTAATCCATTTTTCTTTCTTATTTTTGTGATTTGGAAGAAAATTTGCAGAAACGTTTATTTTGTCCAAAAGTGCCATTTTCCATCTTCAAAACGCAATTTTGAATCAAGCCTTATGAACAGGATCGATTTCCATTGACGGCGGTAGTTATCCGCAAGGACATGTACATGGATGATCTACTCATTGGACGTGACGATTTGGAATGACGAATCACCAGGAAATTCTTACCGATATTCCAGAAGAGTGTAGAGAGACAAAATCGCTCATTGAGTTTGACTCCGAAGCTCCTGTCAAGGCCCTTGGGCTTCTGTGGGAGACGGCAACTGATTCGCTCCTCTACAAGATGCCAAAGTTCTCCATGTGTGAGCAATACACGAAACGAATCATTCTGTCACAGACACCCAGTTGCTTCGATCCTTTAGGACTGCTTGGTCCAGCCGTCGTGAAGGCCAAAATCATCCTCCAAACGCTATGGAAGCTGCACTACAACTGGGATCATCCGCTGCCTAGGGCATTCGCAACCGAATGGGAAGAGTATCAGAGTCACTTCAGCAGATTGCAAGCTTTTCGATTTCCTTGGCATGTTCAGTCGCTGCGTCACCCTTCCGTTGTTGAAATTCACGGGTTCAGCGATGCATCCAAACGTTCGTGGCGAACCGTGTCGCTGAAATTCAGGAGTTAACAATCAACTGTACCTGGACCCATGTGCCCAGCGAAGAAAAGCCCGCTGATATCATCTAACGGGGCACGAATGAGAGTCAACTTTTGGATGATTCACTTTGGTGGAATGGACCACTGTGGCTCGGTGCTCCTAACCTCCCTTGGCCGCTACCACCAGAAGATTTCGGCCGACTGAAGGAAAAGGACCTTGATACTAAAAAGGGAATAGAGCTTCCTATCACGGAATCGCAAGTAAGCGATATCGTATCTCGTTTTTCGTCATTTCCCGTACTCCTACTGCACAGCAAAAAAATAATTTTGATATCACATCAAAGTGGATGCACTACAATCATGTCGAAAATTTCATGTAATTTTGATGACCACATAAATAAACAAATGCAGTAAAAGCAGCGTAATGTCAGTTCATGCATTGTATTAATGATAATTTTGTCCTTTTTAGCAAGTAATATTACACCATATTTTCGACATGATTGTAGTGCATCCACTTTGACGTGATATCAAAATTATTTTTTTGCTGTGTGGTGTACTCTGCAGGCGTTTTGCTAATAACTGTCGCAGCCTTGCAGACCGGCGCAATCAGCCAACCATTCCTCCTGCAAAAACCTATCAGTACGGTCCGATCACCGTAGAAGAGCAAAATTAAACTCTGCTCGGAGTGTTTCGCGTGATCCAACAGGAACACTTCCCGTCCGAAATTGCCGCTCTTCAGGCCGAAAGAACCATCTCGCACTCGTCAAAGCTACGCTACCTCAATCCAGAGCTCCGTGCTGGTCTTATTCGAGTTGAAGGCCGGCTCGAACACGCCGGAGTCGCTAGTGTCGGGAAAAACACTTTCGTACTACCGTAAAATCATCCGCTTACCTGCTTGATTGCCGATTCTTTCCACCGGAATCAGCTACCCCAAGTAACAAATTGATGCTCAACAAGTGTTCTTTCAACGATTTTAATTCAGGCTTAGTTTGAATAATTGTTGTACATAGACCACTTTAACATTTGTTCAACTTTTAAACATCTAAATCTGGTGATTTTAATCAGCCCACAGCTTAACAGCAATATAAATTATAAGCTTTTTAGGGCATTAACCAACAGTCTTTTCCAACCCTTGTTCAGCCTTAAATTTTTTATTTAAAAAAATATAATGGAAGACCGCTTCATATCTTGTATTTTTATGAGACTGCTTTAGAATGTTGCTGAATAATTGGATTTACTTATTTATGTTGCTATTAAATGTCTAAAAATTACCGAAAAAAAAAATACCGGATTCGAACCGGTAGTTGCTGATTAACAGGCGTCAACTATACCCACTCGACCACATAAGCATATTTGAGGCAGAAGGTATGATCATTAAGATGAAGCACGTCAAAATTAAGTTGACCGCAGCAACCGGATGAGTATTATACAGCAATACAGAATTGTAAACAATAAATTGTGACAGTAAAACATTCCTCTCATTTCAAGTGAAGTAAACAGAATGTGGACACAAGTGCGCGATGTATTTCGATGCTATTTTAGTGCTATAAATGAATTCTATTTTTGACATGCAGTATGAAAATTAAGTGCAATATAAAGTGGTGAACAGACAAAACACAGGAATTCTAATGTTAATATTTCCAACGTCATCGCAGTCCACTTCTAGGTGGAGCTATTCTTAAAAAGCTCATCTTCCTTGTCTCTACTGCTGGTGCTGCTTGAGATTAGAAAGATAGGCAGTGAATTTAGAATAACTAAAATGTCGGAAATCCAACAAGGAAGACTGATGACATTTAACAATATTGTGCAATAAAATCATATTATTCTATCAGGCTATCAGAATATATGTAGCGCATTGCTGGTTTGTGGAGTAGTATTAAGCTTAAATAAGTCTTGTACAATCTTTATATCAGCTAACTTACTAAGGTTGAATTATGGGGATACAATTCGCTTCATGCACTACTAATCAACTGTATATTCAGCCTGGTGTTAATCAGCTTCGTACACCTTAAATCAACCAATAATCAACTTTTGTTCTTACAATTCAGCTTGAATTGTTCCTTGTTGGTTGTTATTAGTCGTTTTGCTGCCAGTCATTCGTCAAAAATTCTGGTCGTTGAGCGGCCGGAACCTCGTTCAAGATGTAGTACATTCGTGTAACACATGCATGAGGGCACGGCCGCGCAATCTCGTGCAGCTGATGGGGTCGCTGTCAGCGGTTTGTGTCACACACTCCTTCGCTTTTGAAAACGTTGGAGTCGACTTTGCTGGCCCATTCTATCTCCAACGACCAAGCCCTCGATCTGCACCGACAAAAAGTTACGAGCCTTTTTTCGTCTGCATGGCCAAAGAAGCATCGAATCTGGAGCTGGTGAGCGAGCTTATGACAGCAGCATTCATCGGCAGCCTTCGTCGCTTCATAGCCAGGGCCAGGAGGGATCGGCCACAGCACATATATTGCGACAATGCGACTAATTTTGTGGGCGCTGGACGGGAACTTCGCGATCTGTTTCGCTCGCAAGGGCATCGCCATGCCGTTTCCAACGAGACCACTTCCCAATCAATCCAGTTCCATTACATCCCGGCCAAATCACGCAATTTTGGCGGGTTATGGGAAGCCTGTGTCAAGTCGATGAAACATCATCTACGACGAGTAATTGGAAACGCTTTCTCGCCACGCGGAATCTTTAGCACCATTCTAGAGCAAGTCGAAAGGGCATTTCTTAATTGGTCGGCCTCTGGATGCCTTGCCGGACCCCAATTACACCAGCCTTCCAGAGAATCATCTAAGCTTGTGGGAACGAGCTCAACGCCACACGCATCACTTCTGGCAAAGGTGGCACCGTGAGTACCTAAATGTTAAATGTTGAAATGTAATTCAACATGGCCGGTGTGTTAGTTAGTTCATTTTGGTCAAATTCTTAGTTCTAAATTTGTTTAAAACCATTGCTTAAAAGTAAACGTACCACTAGATACACGCACTTAAAAGTATTTATATTAAAATCCTAATCCTAAAGTCAGTTATCTATAATTCTTTTCGCACCACCCTATTACCTGTAAATCGATGCCTTTGACATGTGCCTCATATACTCTCACTGACCCGGGATTATCACAATAACCTATTCTGTGATAACATACCAACACCAGCTTCTTTGGCTCTCTGGATAGTAGGTAGTCATCGAGAGAGTAGCAGACGGTAGTATCCGAGATCGGGATACATAGAGAAGACAGTTGATCTCCACCTGGTCATCGATCTGGACGTACACACGTTGCTATCGGTCGTACAATATAGTTCTAAAAACTAAGTGTTGAAGACGTTTATTCGGTGGAAGAAAGACTCGGTCCGTTTGCCTTCTCTTGGTGCCCACAAGGTAACCGTGTTGGCGGAGTCGTGAATTTCCCGCGAGTTTCTTCAGTTCTCGTTTCGACCACCTTATTTTGGAAAAGGACATATAGAATATATTACGCTCATCTTCAGAAAACTGTTGCTCGAAAATGTTTCTTTTTATCGGTTTGGTTCCTTTAGCAATTTTGTAGGTAATGGCTATAATTATTTTAAAAATATGAACACTCTAAAAAAAATTGCACCACATAAAAATAAAGCATGAAAATGATTTTTCTCAAAAACAGATTTTTTGTAATTTTCTATTTTTGATATGTTTTAGAGGACAAAAAATATCAAATTTACAATAAAAATGCATTTTTATAACATATTTTTTAATTAACCGGCGCCGGTGGTGTAGTGGTAAGCGTGACTGCTTTCTAACACCCCGATGGGTCTGGGTTCAATCCCAGTCGAGGTCGGTGGGATTTTTCTGAGGCATAAAAATCTCTGGTCACGTCTTCCTTCGGAAGGGAAGTAAAGCCATTGGTCCCGGCCCATGTGTGTCTAATGGGTGCAATATCCTACGCAGGTGTGGAAGTTGCCTTCCTGCACATTCGATTACCATCAATGGATGGCAATCGATGTCCGTCGGTGATTGGCACTAGACTGCGGAACAGAGACCGACGTTAAATAAAGGAAAGAAATATATTATTTAATTGGCACCGTTTTTGAAATGTAGGATAATACAAGTTGAAGTTATTTAATCTTCCCTGAAGTATGCTTACGGATTTTCTCTAAACAGCTTCGAACTATTTCCTTTGGATTTTCATAAAGTTTCGAGAATTTACTAGATGTTCCCGAAACATCTCTTAAGTTGCCACGATTTTTCTTATATGCATAAATCTTCTCTGAAAATACCGTTATTTTTCTGGAATTCTTGGAACATCTCTGTAGTTCCTGTAATTTTACAGGAGTTCTCGGAACTTTTTTTAAGTACGCTCGTCTTCTGTGAAGTTCCTTAATCTTTTCTGAAGCTTGCTAAGCTTCTTTGAGGTTATTTAGACTTCAATGAAATCATCAGGTTAATTTTCTTGAAATTATTAATCCAAATAATTTACACAGTTCAAAAAATTAACACTGAAGTTCTAGAAATGTTATTTCCATTAAGGGAACTCTCCGGAATTTATAGGAACTAATTCTTCAAAATCTTTAAGCTATCCTAATAGAATAGACTTTTCAAAAACTACAAGTTGTACGCAATGGTGACGTAGAACTACGTGGAGCGTGTGTTATGTGTAGGAATTGGAATTTGAGCGGGGTTCTCTCTGTTTATACTCTTTAGTATAACTATGATTTCCCTGAAAAGAATCTTTTGTTCAGAAATTTAACTCTTTTGGAAAATCTTGGTGGCCCTGAAAAGCGTCGATGGTAGTACAGGCTTAAAGTTTTTGGAAGATGATGATGACGTGTAGGCAGCTGGATCAGCAAATCGGTTCAATGATTGGGCAATCGCAAGAGCCTCGACACGGCTGCTTAATTGACATGGTCATGTGGTATTCGCTCATTGCGAGAATTTTATGTACCCCTTCAATACTTGACGCATTTTACCACAAACGTTTGGTTTTTGGGTACATTATCAAAAAGTTTTGGGGGTGATGTGGCAGGCAGCAAAGCGAGCGAATGTTCAATGAAAATTGACTCTTTAAAAACAATAATGTATGGTGGTCCTGAAAAGAACCGTTTTGTCGTAATGGTTGAATAATGCTGAGCTATTAGGGTGTTAAACACAGATGAGGCTGGCGAGCTGTATGTTGTTTGGAACGAGGGTGACGCGCTTGGCATAGATGGCCCATAGCGGCTCACGAAGAGCTACAGTTTCCTATCGATAGCAGTGCGGCTTCTTGCTCCTTCTATGGTGCTCATGTGGGCTGCAGCTTGCTGCTTGCAGGCAGCCTTTCGTTGTGTGCTGGAGAACAATGTACTACGCCACGCGCCGAAAGCACTGCTGCTGCTGCTGCTGATGCCAACGACCGGACACCACCACACACGGTGATTGGAACTGAATCCGATCAGCGGTTGAGGGCAGCGTTGATAGCTAGCTGCTTGGCGGGGAGCCTTTCGTTGTGTACTGGAGAACACCACCACTCACCACGTGGTGATTGGATAAACACCGTTCGATGAGACCGGATGGAATTCAGCTTTGAAATCTGTGGTAGCGAAAGCGCTTTTCGTAGGCCATTGGTGATAATTTTAATTATCATAGCAACAATTGCACTTTCGTAAAATTTTCAATAGTGACATTTTGAAAAATGATATAGTCTTAATTTTAAAAGATTCTTAGAAATAGAAAAAAATCGTATCAAATGGCTTATTAAGAATTTTTTTTTCTTTATTAAAGAGGTTTTCAGCCTAAAGGCTGGTTCGCCTCTGGCGTATTAAGAATTAAAATCCATCATCTCTGGATCAAAATCAAAACACTTTCATGTGATATTGCATGCCCAATGTTGCCTTAAAATACATGGTATGTTAGATTTAAACATATGGGAACGGACACCTGATTGATGACCTTGACAAATGTCCAGAACAATGATTTGAGTAATGCTGAGCTATTAGAGTGTTAAACATAGATGAGGCTGGTGAGCTGTATGTTGTTTGGAACGTAGGTGACGCGCTTCCCGAGCAAATTTAAACATAAAATTGAAATCAAAATTTGCTGTTATGATGTAACTTGTACAATACTCCATTTGATCTCTTTTTGGTTGGTACACAGCAAAAATGAGAGCCACATTTAACAATATTGAATCAAACGGAAAACTAATCCTGCTTTCAATAAAATCTATTTGATTACTGATTACTTAATTTTTGACTGAATACGGGCCTGATGAAAATGGTTAGCATCCATGCTTCTCACGCTGAAAGACTTGAGCTCAAATCTCACCTCGGGCTAGTCACGAATGACCTAAAATGTGTTAAACAAAACAAATAAACAATAATCGTTAGTTCAATGAAAGATGAACTTAAACCAACTTTTAAACCAGAAATTAACAGCAGAACTTCAAATTAAGTTGCTTTGATTTAAGAAGTCTTGACTGCATAATGAAAGCACAATGTGATATCAGGCTTCTGTCGCGACAATTGAAAACAATATGACTTTTCATTATGATAGGAACTGCAAACTTTAATATCGATTTGCTTTCATTTTGTTAACCGACTTTGCTCGGGTTGGCATAGATGGCCCACAGCGACTCACGAAGAGCTATTGATTCCTATCAATAGCGGTGCGGCTTCTTCCTCCTTCTATGGATGCTCATGTGGGCTGCAGCTTGCTGATTGGCGGGTAGTCTTTTGTTGTGTACTGGAGAACACCACCACTCACCACGCGGTGGTTGAATAAACACCGTTTGGTGAGACCGGATGGAATTTAGCTTTGAAATCTGTGTTGGGCTAAATCGCTTTTCACTGGCAATCGGTGATAATTTAATTTATCATAGCAACAGTTGCATATTCGTTGCAATTTTTAACAGTGCCATTTTGAAAAATAATAAATTTTTATAAGATGCGTGGAAATATTTCTGATCGATTGGTGATACAATTATTGAAATCGGTTCAGGGGCAGCTGATTTATTAACGTTCAAAATCTTTCATAATTTCGGTACATGTTTCAATTTTCGGTTTTCACCAAGTGTATTCCCATGTAGAAATCACACACGTAGTCCTACGTCACAAACTTGGAGCATTCCTGAAGTTATTGTAACTAGACTCTGGCCGTGTTTCAATTGACGAGTTAAATTTAACTCGTAGTTAGAAGTGACATTTCGAAAATTGTTTTCCATGTTCGCAAATCCCTATGCTATCGATCTACCAGTTTTCAAGCTGAACTCAGCCACAGTTGTCAAAATCTAACTTCTTGGCTGCCAGAAATAACCACGCTCATATAGTAAGGTTAATCAATAACCTTTCAGGATTCACTAGAAATTATTCGCAGAATTTTCTTAGAATACTCTCCAGAAATCCTTTGGAACTGTCCTCAGAATTCAATATCCTTAAGGTTCTTCTCGGATTTTTTTAGAATTCTCCCAAGAGCTCTTTTGAAATTCTTCTCAGAAGTCCACTGGAATTATATTTAGAACTCTTCATGTTTTTTCTCAGAACATCTTAAAACTGAAATCTGTTTAGAGTTTCAGAAATTTTTCCCTTAGGAATTTCACTCCAAATTTGATTTTCACTTTTCGAAATTATCTTGGAACTATCTGTAGTGCACTAGAAATCATTCGCAGAATTTTCATGGAATCATCTCCAGAAGTCTTTTCTTTTGGAACAATCCCCAGAATTCAATACCCTTGAGGTTCTTCTCGGAAGTCAAGTTTAAGTTGTCCGTCCATCCACCAAAACGTTGTAGTTTTTCAACCAGAAATGTTCAATAAAGCTTGCCCCTCCATTCTCCATAACTGTGCAATTTCTACATCAGGAATTTTCAATTCAGCTTGACCCTCCATGCAGCAGATTGTTGCAAATCTTACACAAGAAATTTTCAATACAAACTTGTCCTAAGAAAATTTTACACCAGAAAATTTCATTTGACCAGAACGATGCAAATTTTCTACCGTTAATGTTTAATAAAAATTGCTTCTCCAATCTTCTTATTGGTGCAGATTTTTTGTTTTTTTCATTTTCCACCAGTAATTTTCAATATAGCTTGCTTCTCCTATCATCAGAATGTTGCAGGTTTTCTACCAAATAAAGCTTGCCCCTATATTCAAATTATTCATCATAAATTTTTAGTAAAGCAGCTTCCCTTCAATCATCAGAATGGTGCAAATTTTACACCAGAAACTATTATTAAAGTATGTTTCTCTATTCAACAGAAGGATGCAAATTTAAGACCAAAAATTGCAAATTTAAGACCAAAAATTTTCCGAAAAGCTTACTCATCCGTTCATTGTTGTGGTGCAGATTTTCCTCCTATATTTTCAATATAGCTTAATTTTAAATAAAGCTTGTGCCTTCATTTACCAGACCAGTTCACTTTTTCCCTCCATGCACCACCTTGATGATATTTTTCACCAGAAATATTCAATAAAAGCTTTTTCTTTGATTTACCACCACGAAGTTTAATGTTTTCAACCTTAAATTTGCCCTCTTGTTTTAACCCTCCATGAGCCATATTGAAAAAAAAAAATACACCAGAATTTTTTTTGTATGCACCAAAAAATTTCATTGAAGTTTGTCCCTTCATGCACCTTTGTGGTTCAATTTTCAGGCACCATCTGAAAGGAATTGACGCAATAAAAGGTTTTCATTTACCTTCAAATCAAGTTCAGGTTGTTTTACCTTCAAATCAAGTTGTTTTATATCATAATTTTGTAAATGTGAAAATAAAAATATTATTTTTTAAAGGATTGGCAATTGCCCCACCTTGCCCCATCCTGTGCACGCCAGTGAATTCCTGTAAACTTCGCAGGAGTTGTCTGAACTACCCTGTAGGTCTCGAAACGTGGAATTATCTTGAAGATCTCTGATTGTTACTGAACTCAGGTATTTTTTCATGAGTTTTCGAAATCGCTCAAAAATAATGTTTTCTCATGATGCTCGGAATTTTGCGGAAGTTGACGAAATTTTTTTGAGGTACTTGAAACTACTTTAAAACTCCTGCAATTTACTTAACGTTAATAAAAACGCCTTGAGGTTTTGTTTTTATATTTCCTGATGCTCTTGGAGCTATACTGAAATTCTCGCAAATCTTTTGTCCCAAAATTAGTTTCTCTTTAGTTCCCTGGTCTTCTGTTAAATCCCTGAAATATTTATGAAGTTTTCGAAAACTCTCAACTTACCTTTGTGACCAGTAAACAACTGTAAACACAACCCCAAAAGTCTGGACATTCCTTAC
Organism: Ochlerotatus camptorhynchus; assembly: GCF_037179485.1. NCBI lineage: Eukaryota > Metazoa > Arthropoda > Insecta > Diptera > Culicidae > Ochlerotatus > Ochlerotatus camptorhynchus. The sequence continues at coordinate 2,475,112 of NW_027040773.1, forward strand.
ATTTTCGAAACATTCCTGAAGTAATCGGAACTGCCTTAAAAATCTGTGAGCTTCCTGAACATGTTTTTTAATGTTCCCAATGTTCCTACTACACCACCGGCGTCGTTATTCATCAGAGCGTTGTCGCCAGTATGAACGGTTTTAGTTTCGTATGGAGTTTGACCGGTTATGGTTACCAGTGGGCGACGATGAGACTCATCGAGACGGGAGGACAAGACAATCAAACATTTACTAAGAGATACAAAATGCAAAGGTACTGCATTTTTTGTTTGTTTTGACGTAGGACTATGTCTTTGATTTCTATATGGGGGTACACTTTGTGAAAACCGAAAATGGAACATGTAACAAATTAAGAAAGATTTTGAACGTTAATAACTCAGCTTCCCCTGGTTCAATTTAAATAATTTTATCACCAATCTATCAGAGATATCGCTACGCATCGAAACAATGCTTCCGAATGTTGATTTTCAACAAGAAACTATTGAAAAACTGGTAAATATCCAGCATTGTCCAAAAGCGTCGAATTAACTAGCAAATCCACCAATTACCTACATGCATATGCTGCTTCCCCAGCACAGTCGTCAGAGAGTAGTAAGTAGACGCAACAAGTCGAAGTGGCATTCGCCTCCGATCCTCGGGCGCGTGCGAATAGGGAAGATGGAATTGCGTAATATTTTGCACACTCATCGCCATATTCAGAACCAAACGCAAATTCTTTGAGATACCCACCATTCGTCGTCTGGTTCGCCCTGGCGGTGTCTGACGTATCTCCGGTCTGATTAACGAGGTGTGCTGAAGGTGTTCCTGAAAAATGAGATCCGTGATGCTGTCACTTACACTAAACACGCCAAGCGTAAGCGGCCATGGATGTCATCTACGTTTTGATGTGACAGAGACGCACTCTTTTTGGTTTCGAAGATTAAATCATCACCAACTTTGGCAACAAAACGGCTCTTTTCAGGGCCACCAAGATTATTACAGTAAAGAGTAGGAATAGAATTCATCTGCCTGTCTGTCCATATTCAGAACCTCACGCCCCACCAACCACACAAAATGCTCATGTTACCAAACTTGGAAGCAGGGAAACAAATGATTTTGATATGTTCTCTTTATCAACTTTCTCTTTGAATCGCCACAGCCGGATATTTTCAATGGAAGAAGCAACAATCAAGCTTCTTATTCGACGAAGATGGCAGGAAACATTTTTGAAGCCAAGTTATTTACGAAAGAGTGAGAGTCGATAAAGAGAATCGATCAATGTAGATAGAACTTATTGAAAAGTGACGCGAGATTTGTTTTCCGTGCTGAGCACCAATGCTACCGACGCCAGGGAGGCAGCTCCCACACCTGGTCCTACCAATCGACCCATCAACTCAACCGAGGACCAACGGTTTTACTTCCCGAAGGAAGGCGTGATCAGTGATGTTATGCCTTAGAACATGCCGGTGGCGCCGACTGAGATTGGACCTAGGCCTGCTGGGGTGAGAGGTAATCACGCTTACCACTACACCACCGGCGCCGATATCTTTCAAGGTGATATCACGGCGAATGAGAACGACCCAAATTTGAGTTTAGTCAACCCATAAATCACATAAAGTGCAGGAACTCAGCGACGAGTAAATTTGCTTCATGTTTACCCAGGATTTTTCAGGGAAAAATTCCCAAATTTCAGGAAAGTAAAGATTAGATTCACTCAGTCTATTGGTACTACTCCAAGACTGAATAAAATTTTCGTCAATATCCTCATTTTCTGGCAGATTTTTTAGGTTTTCCATAGGAAACCATGAGACAAATTTACTAATCGCTGAGTTCCTGCACTTTTGGCGATTATGAGTGAACTAAACTCAAATTTGGGTCGTTCTCATTCACCGTGTACGCAAAAGGAAAAGTACCAGTGCCGCTACTTGATAGCAAACTACTCATAATGGGAGGAGATTTGTAGCTTTTATACCACTTGGTTGCACATCATTCTGCTTTAACCTGAAAAGATATAAAAGATCCCTGCTGTATGGCATTAGCTCATTTTCGCTTTGGACGGCGTGGTGAACAGCAATAGTAGCAGTAGGAAGGTGGTGGCTAGTCCACTCCTTCACACCCAACAAGCAACAATTGACTGGTCGTGGCCAGGGTTGCCAAAAGAAAATCTGTTTTTTTGCCCAAAAAAATCTTTTCATCTTAGTTTTTGGTCAGAAAATCTGTGATGATATCTGTGATGATAACTTAAAAATTTCCTTTTAAAAGTGATTGAGCCATTTTTCTGATAGGACAAAAAATAGATAACAATATATGCATCATAAATTGCTTATGGTTTGGCGAAACAGAATACGTCTGACAGTGCACATTCTCCTTTTTTAATTCTGTAAAAAAAAGCATGCTTAGATATAGAAATTGGTGATGGTAAAATAAGTGAAATAATGTTTTGTATTGAACATCTCAAGTTTAATTTTTTAAATGTGTGATCATATTTTAAAAATCTGTGTAATCTGTTTAAATTCTAAAAATCTGTAATTTGTGAATACAGATTCTTGGTTTTAAAAACTCTGAAAAATCTGTAGAAATACAGAATTATCTGTAGTTTTGGTAACCCTGGTCGTGGCAAAGGAGGAAAAGGTCTGGTAAAGGAGGTGCCAAGCGCCATCGCAAAGTACTCCAAGATAACCACCATCCGTCGTCTGGCTCGCCGTGGCGGTGTCAAACGTATCTACGAGGCGTGCTGAAGGTGTTCCTGGAAAATGAGGTCCGTGGTGCTGTCACCTACACTAAACACGCCACTCGTAAGTGGCCATGGATGTCCTCTACGACTCTTTTCAGGGCCATCAAGCTTATATCACTAAAGAGTTGGAATAGAATGTATCTGTGCCTGTTTGTCCATATTCAGAACCAGAAGCCCCCAACGGCCACACAAAAAGCTCTCCAGAGTTGTAATCTTGTAACCAAACTTGGAAGCAGGGGTGCAAGTGATTTTGATTGATACTCTTAATCAACTTTCTCTTTGAAAAAAATTACTTCAAATTTGGTACGCCTACAATTCAAAAACGGAAAGAGTTGAAATAATAGATAATTGATCAAAAGAACTAAATGCAAAATTTTCAATTTCAAAAAAAAAAAAAAGAACATTTATTCCGTCCACTAGCGGTCCTACGTCAAGCTTCCGTTCGTGCCCCTAGGCATAGACCCTTCTACTTTTTCAATAAAGTTTGAATTACAAAAATCCTTTCTTAGGACTAAGAAAAGTGAAACGCTAAAACCACCCAGAGTTCCACCATTTGTCGCACGACAAAATTTAAATTATCTCTGCTCGCTCCGTCTTCCCCACTGCCCACAAGTGGAATAAGGGAGGTTTCATCTTTCCTGTTGCCGAACACGTTAACGGCTTTCGTGTTGTGTTAAATAAGAAAATTGTAAGGAGTCGAGCGCTGGGTGGCAATTTGCACTAACCCAACAGCCTCATCTTACATATATACATATAGTGAATAGGTAGCGAGTCAGGCTCTGGAAATATTCTTCATCAACGCCTCAGCAAATGCCGGTGTGACTTTGAACCACAATTGTGGTGGCGTTTTTACCGGGAAACAAGAGGATTGGGATGAGCATTTTGAAAAGGGGTTTTATGGTTAATGTGATGTGTTGGCGTTTTGTTAAAGTGGGAATGGTTTAGTCTGCTGAAAAATGATCGTTGATGAAGTTGTTTACGTCGTAGCTAAGTGAGTTAGAAGGACGCAATGTTAAAGTTGAAATACAGTAAACTCTTCACTGCTCGATATCCGCAATTTCGATATCGAGTTATATAATCATCAGTGATGGCATAATCATTAGAAAATTGACATTTTTCCGCTCTCATCCGGTCTTAATATCACGAGTGATATTGGAGAAAAATATCATGCTTGATATTGATTTTATAAGCTCCTTTGATAATGCGAGACTATTCACAACTTGTAAAGTTGAAGCTGAGAGTTGAATCGAGACAAAAATGTTTCCGTTGCACCTCGTTTTCTTAGAAAGAGAAGGTCAATAATACCATCTCTTTTTTCTCTTCACCGATGGCAGACACGAACTGACTGCTGCGACCCGTTATGGTACTTTCGGTTGCATTCGGGTGTAAAGCAAGACCCTAATAAAAAAAACACCCGAACGATAATCCAAATGATAGAACTATTCCATAAATGGTTTGGATAATGCGTCGTTAAGCAAAATAACCATATAAATTTTATTAGAGGAATCATTTAACTCAATCTCCCCACAGTTTGGTGAGATTTGCAGCTGGTGAGTTTTTTAGCGTGATATTCTGAACTGCGATATCACAGCTTGCAATATCAATGCCGTTGTTTGATTGTTGATTTTTGTGTACGAAAATCAAGCGTGATCTTGATATTTGGTGAGATTTGATTTTTTGATACTATCCCAGCACTGATAATCATAGTGAAAGATGATTATTACGGTCACAACGGTTTCCCTTTGATTTCCTGTGAATTTGTTCTTCTATAACTCAATATTTCCATAACTCTATGGTCCCTTCAAATCAAATATCAAGTTGGGGAGAGTTGACTGTGACACATGATATCACCGTCTTAGTGCCAACGTGGGACTCTAAACAGAGCTGTGCATGATGTCCGCATGCAAGACAGGGGATGGGGCACTAGAGTGATGCAAAATTTGAAATTTTCGCTCCACAATACTTAAACGATTCCAAATCGGATCTTGACTAACCTCTCAAAATTTGAACAAATTTGGTGAGAAACTGAGATGGCACAAACCATTTGAAGTTTGTATGGGAATTACTATGGTAAAACCAAGATTTTTGTTCATGTCTATCTAATAATTTACCATATCGGTCTGCTTCAAAAATTTTCAACTGCGCTTGTAGGAAATTTTCCCAGCTACAACTTTGCTGAAGGCTACTTTTTGATTAAATGCAAGGATCCAATGTTATTAATGGTTCAATGCACTGATGTCTTATGATCATGCTCAATCAATTGCTCAGCAGGCAACATTGGTGTTTCTGGGGCGTTGAATAGGACACAAAAAATATGGCTACTATGTCACACTGCAAAATACAGTGTTGCCTACAGAGCAGCTGCTTGATCATCTCATAAGTTGACCAATCTCTTAAATAATTAATAACTATTTCCTGTATCGTTTTACATAGAAATGATCTTCAGCAAAGTTGTAGCTGAGAAAATTTTCTATAAGAATAGCTATCGAGCTGTTTTGCAGCTCAATATGGAAAAAGACTAGAAGGCAATGAACAAAAAGTTGAGATTTCCCATAGTAATTTACATGTAAACTTCAAATGGTTTGTGCGATGGTTTTTCTAACCAAATGAGTTGTAACTTTTGGAGGCTAATCACGACCCGATTGGAAACCATTTAAGCACTGTGGAGCGAAAAAGTCAAATTTTGCATCAGTCTAATGGGGCACACTCAACAAGCCACCCTGGAAAAATATAAAGTTGCAAATACCGAAGACAGAAATACGGATCGGAACAATTGGTACAGTCCTACGCGACGAAATAAGGACTACGATTGGCAACTTGGAACATGTAGGAACTTTGCTGAACGGGACGGGAGGGTATGGAAAAACGGTCATCGAGCGGCTGCTTTCTACCAGAGCTGTAGTATCACCAACGAGCTGGGAACTGGCTCTGTAGTACTGGGTAAGATGCGGCACCGCGTTATTGGTTGGCAGCCGATCTACGCCAGGATGTGCAAGCTGAGGATTAAGGGCCGTTTTTTTCAACTACAGCATCATCAACATGCACTGCCTATACGAAGGGAGGCCCGACGACGGTGGCTGTTCGCAACGGGGTGTCAAAATCGGCATCGGTGACATGAACGCTCGGGTAGGACGGGAGGCAATGTACAGATCGGCAATCGGGCCAAGCAAGCCTGCATGCCGTATCGAACGACAATGGTATGTAGTCCGAAGTACCTTTTTCCCCCGCCAGGACATCCACAAAGCCACCTGGAGATCACTTGGCCAATACACTGTTGTCATTGGTGATCACCAGTCCCGTACGTTCGCTGCCACATCCGGCATACCTCAGGGTAGTCACCTGGGACCGCTGATTTTCCTGATTTATTTCAACGACGTGAATCTGGTAATTGAGGGACCACGATTATCTTACGCAGATGACCTTAAACTCTACCTCCGAATTCACTCAATTGAAGACTGTTGCTTCCTTCAACGTCAGCTGAATGCTTTTGCTGATTGGTGTATTCTGAATCGTATGGAGGTTAACCCGTTCAAATGCTCGGTTATCTCTTTTTCGCGCAAGAAAGAGACTATTATGTTCAAGTATGTTTTGTTAGGCACTGCAATTGAGCGCGTCAGCCAAATTAAGGACCTAGGCGTGATTCTGGATACAAAACTCTCTTTCAAGCAGCACATCTCGCACGCCGTCGACAAAGCTTCCAGAATTCTAGGGTTTATCTTCAGGATTGCCAAAGACTTCACGGATATCTACTGCCTTAAATCGTTGTACTGCTCCTTGTCTCGCTCCATATTAGAATACTGCTCGATTGTCTGGACTCCTCACTACGACAATGGTGTCGAAAGAGTTGAGTCTGTTCAGCAACGGTTCCTGAGATATGCGCTACGTAAACTGCCGTGGACGGATCCCTTCCGATTGCCTAGCTACGAAAGTCGTTTGCAACTGATCCATCTGGAGCGTCTGTCGGTCCGAAGAGATACAGCAAGGGCATTGCTAATTGCGGATATTTTGCAAGGACGTACCGATTGCCCTGTCCTCCTTGAGCAAATTGACATCTATTTTCAACCCCGAGCCCTACGGAATAATTCAATGCTGCGCCTGCCCATACAGCGAACTAATTATAGCATGTTCGGTGCAATCGGTGGTTTACAGAGACTCTTGAATAGGGTCTCCGCACTGTTTGATTTTGACCTGACTCGCCAGCTGCTTCGCCGGAGGTTTATTTCGTTTTTTTTTTTCTAGATCAGTTTAGTTTGTTTGGTAATGTTCCTTTATTTACGAGATGACTATATATGTACTTATTGATGTTTTGTTTTAGTACTTTTCATGTTTAGTTTAAGTTACATCATTGGGGCAAATAACGCCTGTTGATGTTCAGTCATATAAATAAATAAATAAACTAAACATAGATTCGGACCCCTACTTAGATGTAGTATGCATGCGCTCGAAACTCTCGACGGTGCATAACACCCGTCGAAGTCAAACGTCGCACGCTATGGCGGGAGGCACTTTTTTTGCAACATTCATGTACCTCAGCGTTTTCTTCACAGGATGTTAGTATTGATCCTAACAAGCTAATCTGTGATGGTTTTAAAATATTTCATCTTGGGTTTTTTGAGAATGAGTGTTTTGAAGTTTAAAACGCTGATTATGAAGGCGTATATGGACTATTGACGATACCAAACTATTACGAATAGAATAAATTCAGTCAAGCAAGGTTCAATGGATGATTGAATTAATCCAGGAGATAGTAAGTATCCTAAATTGTTGAGTCTTGTACTCAGTAGGTGGCGAAGGTAGCGTTTGCAATCCTGAGAGGTGGTAAATTTGCTTGGATTTTTAAAAAATAAATAAAAGATTGAAATAAGATTGAAAATAAATTCTGGCAACCATGACAAATTTGTTTGAAAATCGTTTAACCGATAATGGCCATAATACAGGAATGAAACCCACACGAGGTTAGAAACTCTTGCCCAGTAGGTTAAGGTAGCCCTCATCTTGAATTACTAAAGAATTGCTAGAGCTTCTTGCAGTTCCCTTATTTTGTCTAAGAAAACTTTCAGAAAGGTTCAGCGACTTTCTAGGACATTCCGCGAACTATAGAGAACTGTGGCGAATTTTAGAAAAGTTCTGCAGTTTTAGCAACTTTTAGAGAAGCTCAGTGAACTTCAGCGAGGGAAGTTCTACAAACTTCAGGAAAATTATGCCATATTCAGGTTAATTAAAAAACACATGAATGGAACGTGTCATTTTTTTTTTGAGTGCATTCCCGTTTACCGGTATAAACAATCAGATCGAGGGTCTAAAATATCCAGAAGAAAGATGTTAACAAGAAGTTCAAACCATTTTGACTGTCGAATTGTGCGGGTGTGTAAAAATTTGCAAATCATATCTGACGCAGTTTTCTCGTGGGAAACGTCATACATGTAGTGAAAACCGGAAACTTCAGAATCTCTCCGAACCGGCTGACGAAATTAAGGATCGCTTTGTTGCCAAAAACATTAGAGCAGCGTTTCTCAATCTATGAGTCGCGATCTATCATTGGATACAGGCTACTCTCAGGTAGTTCACATAAATTTAGATTGTAGATCATAAGTTTTTTTTTTAACTTGCATTTAGAATAAATCTGATTTTAAAATTATGCAGGGGTAATCAGTTTAAAGGCTATGTTGGCATTATACAGCCAGTTTGGAAAGTCTAGGCCATTTTGACTTATTTGGACCATTTTTGGGTATTTTAGGCCCATTTTAACGTGTCATGATTATTAAAGGAGTTGTCATTTTTAGACTTTTGATGAGATTTGTAGACCAATATACCAATATACGTTTATGATGCAATTGTAGGTCGTTTTAATCTTTTTTTTTTTCTTTATTATAGATACTTTTAGCCTTTAGCTGGTTTGCCTCTTTTATTTTAATCTTGTTTAGCGATTGTGAGGCCTTGTTGGTGTTTTGACGTTTTAAAGCCATTGTAACGTTTTGAGGCCTTTTTCGCGCTTTAAAGCCTTTATTTTTTGGCTTTTTTTATAATCATTCTGGCGTAGGTCTTGACTCGGTTTATTAACATCGTTATGAGGTGGTTTACTAAATGCATTGAACTTTCTTTAGCTCGATATTCAAGGGAGCATCGAATTATAGAATAACAATCCGATTAACAACAATATTGCTACTACAGCAGCCATGCAATTAATGCTTACTATGGTTCTATAACTCAATATCGAGTAAGTGGACATCGTGTTGTGGAGAGTTGACTGTAGTTTTAATACTAGATTTTTTTATGAAACTCATGCGTTAAGATAGCTCTTTCAAAGTCTTCAGATAATGTTTGAACGGTTTTACCGATTAACCATAAATTTATCGATTCTAGCCATTTTATCTTGTTATGCATGTTTGGGGTGTTTTGGCTTTTAAAGCCGTTAAAATATCACGGATTTTCCACATCATTTTGGCTTAATAACATCTCCATCTAATATTAGTGGGTCGCAAGCTTATACAATTCCTAAAAAAAATCCCAATAATGTTTCAAATGGGGTGACTGCCGCAAATGCGACTCGGCATACGCAATTTGGATTCGCTGGTTGCCATTGTAGGTACTTGATAAACTCTATTGCTTGATAAACGTGTAGTTTTGGATGGATGCCATTTTGATCATCAACTAAAGGTTTTGGACAATATGGATACTATGATGAGACATTGTTTCGATGATGAACTTATGGATGAGTTCATAGGACTTTTTTGTGAAAGTTGGTATACCGAAACCTCCAGTAGCCCCGAAATTCCATATTGTAAAATATCAAATAATAGATTTTTGCAAGAGTTGAATTATTTTATTAATTTAAACATTATGAAATCATAAAAAAGGCTACGATATCTTACGGTACCGAAGCGGGAATCTTACTGTACCATTGAAATATAGTATTTTGTTTGACTACTTTAATCTCTTTTGAATCATTTTCAGCTGAATTTGTTTCGACCAGTAACAGTTGTGTATAGTCAATAGTCCATATATGCCTTCATAAACAGCTAAATGTACTTCAAAACACTTTTTCTCAAAAAACCCAAGATGACATATTTTAAAACCTCCACAGATTTGATTGTTAGGATCAATACTAAATTCCTGTGAAAAAAAAATTAGTTACATAAAAGTTGCAAAAAAAGTTCTTTCAGACATAGCGTGCGTCGCGACCCGACATTGAGCGATTCCGGGACTATGCGCAGCAGATCCCCCGGAAAAGGAGCTTGACGCAGCTACTCTTGAAGATGGCTGGAGGGACATCGGTTTCAACATAGGTAGAACTGCTGCTGCGGCATTAGGTACTGCGATCCTGGACCAAAGAAATGACTGGTTTGACGGCTAGTAGAGGAGAAGAATGCAGCACGAGCGAGAATGTTGCAACACCGCACGAGATTGAATGTGGAGCGATACAGACAAGCGTGGAACAGACAAAACTCGATTTTTCGAAGGAAGAAGCCAGGAAGACCGAGATCGTGAGACGATTGAAAATCTGTACCGCGTAAACGACACAGGGAAGTTGTACGAGATGCTAAATAGTTCGTGTAAAGACTACGTGCCGCAAGCCGATATGTGCAAGGACTTAGACGGTAACCTTCTTACGGACGAGTGAGAGGTTAATGAGAGGTGGAAGCAGTACTATGACGAGCCCCTCAACGATGAAGCAGCAGAAAATGAAGATGGCCGGCAACAGACCTTGGAGCACGCGCAGAAGACGACAGGCTACCGGCCCCTGATCTTCAAGAAGTTGAGGAGGAGATCGGTCGGCTGAAGAACAATAAAGCAACTGGTGTAGATCAACTACCAAGTGAGCTATTAAAATACGGTGGTGAAGCACTGACTCCAGCGCTGCACTGGGTAGTTGCCAAGATTTGTGACGAGGGGATATTACCGGAGGAGTGGATGGAAGATGTCGAATGCCCAATCTACAAAAAGGGTGACAAGTTCTATCCCAAATTCTATGCCGCCACCTGTCACCATTTGCATGGGAGTTCATGGGGCAATACCTCCAACCCGAGTTCAGATTCACGGTGACGAAATCGAGATGGTCGAGGTGACCGTCGAAAATGATTTCAGCAGAGAAATTCAACGACGTATTATGGCAGGGAATCGTACCTACTTTGGACTCCGGAGGACGCTCCGGTTGAATAAAATTCTCTGCCGCAAGAAGTTGACTATTTACAAGACGCTGATTAGACCGGTGGTCCTCTACGGCCACGAGACCTGGACTATGCTCGTGGAGGACCAACGCGCCTTGGTGTTTTCGAACGGAAGGTGTTGCGCACCATCTACGGTGGAGTGCAGATGGATGATGGAAAATAGAGGAGGCGAATGAATCACGAAGTGCACCAGCTGCTGGGAGAACCATCCATCTTTCACACTGCAAAAATTGAGTGTCTATGGTGGGCTAGGCACGTCGTAAGAATGCCGGACGACGAACCAGTGAAAATGGTTCTCGAAAGTGACTGAACATGAACAAGAAGAAGAGGCGCTCACAGGGCAAGGTGGATCTACCAAGTAGAATTCGACCTGCGGACCCTTCGCAGACTACGAGGCTGGCGACGTGTGGTCATGGATCGAGTAGAGTGGAGACGACTTCTCCAGACAGCAGAGGACCTTAGCCTGATTGGTAAGGTAAGTACCTGTAACTATCAGCCTCTGAAACCTTTATGAATGTTTCCTAGGACTGGACGTGTGCTCAAATTGTATAAAACATGTTTGTTGTTGCCAAAAACGGAATGTGCCAAAAAAGAACGTACCAAAAACGGAACCCTAACTTAGGGGAAATGGGTGTAATGTCGGCCTAAATGCCCCTAATTTGGGCCCATACATAAGTTCAGCAACCGACTAAATTTTCAATGGTGACCAAAAATATCCGTTGGTACCGTCCCAATGACGCGTTAATCTAGATAAAATTGATAAACAGCAGATTTTTAGCGATGGGTCCAATCTTAGATCGAAAGGCCAACATTAGAGCCATTTCTCCTATAGAATTTAATTTTTTTTTAAATAAATGTCCAAAACTGCTTTCTTGTAGCATTTTATGTTGGAAGTGGGAGTAAAATGGACTCTAAAAGCACCTAAATTTACATGAATTTTTCTAAGTGTGTAGTATACCAGCAGTTTTCAAAGTTTTACTCCAGGAACGGTAGAAACAGTGCTTAGGTCGAGTTGATTTGTTCGGAAGAAATGTTTTAAAGTTTTTTTTCGATATCGCATGGGCAGAAAATACTATGGCCTAGAAGGTTTTTTTTTTTTTTTTCCTTTGGTTTGTTTTTTCCGTCGATCTTGTTTTCCGTGCTGAGCACCAATGCTACCGACGTGCCAGGAAGGCAGCTCCTACACCTGGACCCTACCTATCGATCCATCAACTCATGAACCGGGGACCAACGGCTTTACTTCCCATCCGAAGGAAGGCGTGATCAGAGATGTTATGCCTCAGAACATCCCGGCGGCGCCGACTGGGATTGAACCCAGGCCTACTGGGGTGAGAGAGGTAATCACGCTTACCACTACACCACCGGCGCCGTTGGCCTAGAAGGTTTCAAATATAAGTATTGGTATTAACATTTAAAAATATGTTATTTTTGCACTGATGCATATGGTTGACAAAAATGGCAGTGACCTAGACATCTTTCAGGAAAAAACGAGGTTTTTTGGAATTTATACCTACATCACATTGGAGGAGTGCTGATTGAACCAGCGACCGAAACGGATGTGTTTTGTTCCTTCTGTGCTTTTTTTTTTGCTGCTGAAAACCTTTTCGCATGCGTTTTGTACTCGAGTGACTGGAGGTGAACTGGTGATCGCATTTAAAAGTTTTGAATACCGTGCGTGATTTTTTGATCTCTTGTTGATTATGCAATGGTGCTTGGTGTGGTCTTGCGTTTTTCTTTGTTGCCCCGTACAACCTCTATCACGCTGATATATTTTTCTGTTGCTGCGATGAGCAACTTCTTTGTGTGGTGTGAAAGAAGACAGTTCGAAAATACATGACCTTGATTATGCGTGGAGTGTGTTATTTTGTACGTACGAGCTAGAAGAGCGTTATCAGTGATTGTGGTGGTTCAAGGAAAATTAAATAAAGCATTTCTGAAAACATGACGCTGCAAAGTCTCTAGGCCAATCGGGTGAGATCTTTCCATTTTATCTATTTATATTTTATTTTTTGTCACTGATTTATCAAATGCTCTATATTGACGAATAGAGTTGCCAAATCATTCACCCTCCCACTAACACAACTCTTTCCTTCCTGTGACACCTTTGAAGGTAGTATGGGTTCCCTGCACCTTCTTAAGTAGATGTTGGATTAACTTTCCCTCCCTTCCCCTGCGATTGTAAGGATGTGGCCAGGGGTATAATGCGATGCTTGTATTGTAGATTTTATTTTCGTGTGGGGAAAATCACTAATCCCAAGTGATATGTTCTGCGTCAACACTCGATATTTTCTGCAAAACGTATTAGTTGACCATTATATAGCCACCCACGATTTGTACAATCGCATATGCTATGCTATGCTATGCTTTATACCTACATCACATTGGAGACTTTTGAGTATGTACAAATTTACAAAAGATATTGCCCTGCGAGCCTGCGTGTTTTCTTCTCTAAATTTTTTTTCCTTGATTTATTTTCCGTCGATCTTGTTTTCCGTGATGAACACTAGGTGCTCATCAGGGTTGCTTCCACTCACTTGCTATAAAAAATTGTTTTTCGGAATTATGAAATCATTGGATGTTATAATGGTTATTAGTACTTGAAGATTAAAAGAAGGGGTTGTGAAGTATGTATTTAGCACATAAAACCTGTCAATATTGCTTTCAGTGCGTCACATTCAGCGATTTTACGATTCGTGAGCGCTCACTCTGAGTGAACGCTCACGAATCATAAAATCGCTGATTGTGACGCTCTGAAAGCGAAATTGTCAGGTTTTATGAGTAAAACACACACTTTTCACCCTCTTCTTGATACTTGCAAGTACAACATATCATTATTTCATCCAATGATTTCATTATTCCGAAAAACAATTTTTTATAGCAAGTGAGTGGAAGCAACCCTGATGAGCACCAATGCTACCGACGCTAGAGAGACTGGTTCCAAGCCTGTACCCTTCCTATCAACCCATCAACTCGTGAACCGGGAACCAACGGCTTTACTTCCCTTCCGACGGAGAGGGGAGAGAGGGGTGAGAGGCAATCATGCTTACCACTACACCACCTGCACCTCTATCTTCGCTAAGATATAAACAAGGTCAAAACATGGGATCAAGTGTGACCACTCTCCCCTATTAAACTCAAAAAAGACCGTGAAAATCTATTTATACAACAACAACAACCACCACCACCACCGTCACCAAACCAGTCATTATTTCTGATTTATCAAGTTAAGCATTTGAAGCAACGAGTAACCATTACCATTTCTCAATACCATCGAACAAAAAAAAAATCAAAACAAACAAACAAAAAACCATCCACCCAAAGGTCCAAAGTCACGCAGATAATCCCTCGACGTTGACCGTCCGAATCCCGAACCTGCTCCGGTGTGTCCGATGGCAGGGAAGAAGTTGAAAACGAAAACGGAAAAAGTAATCTCGCTCGATTGTACAACTCCCACCGGTATTGTATAACGAGAAAAATGGTCTTTGCTCGTTGTTGGTTTGTGTGCTTGGTGGACAACAGAGCTCCCTTTTAGCTCAGAAGAAACCGGTGGAACCATTTCACGTCACAAAAGGAAAGCTCAGTCTCGGGAGGCACCGAAAACGGTGCCGGGCGATGACTTGGAGGATGAAAAAACGACATTTTTTGAAGTGATCGGATTTCGCATTGTGACATTGTGCTTTTTCAAGGGTTCAAAGAGTGGAAGACAGCGGGGGCTAAGGGTGACATTTAATTCGGGTGGAAAATGTGTCGACATCTTTGCGGAACCGTGATACAGTTTTATAATGGGATGGTTGGTGGTTGTTTCAAATTGATTGTTATGAAGTCGCATTTTATTAGATCTATAGACTGACAAGGTAAAGCAAAGGAGGAGAACAACAGTGTTTCGGTTTTCATAACACTTTTCTCATGTATTAGTTTGTGACAGGCGAATTTTATATTTTAAATGATGGAATTAAGAACAAAGTTGAAACAACCCTTTTTTTTAGAACGAACTTTAAACAATCCTGGTTCGGGCTTGTGGGATGAAAGTTTGCTCGTCTTTCATGGACATAGGGTATGATTGTGCTTGCCACGCAACATTTTGCATTGAAATATCTCAATTAATAGCTGTGGAAAATCATCAGGAACACAGATTGGGAGCCAACAAAACGCTCACAAAAGAATCAAAACAATCCTAAAAGAAGACTTTGAATATTGAATAAGTTGGAACTATACACTCTAACTTAATAATGGAAAATAATCAGTTTGTAATATTGAAATGTTGCTTCATTTTTTTTTTATTTATATATTTATATAGTCAAACAAATATAGGCTTCATATGCACACATATCAGCCATTTTTCGTTTTTAAATTGTAATTCTGTTTTGGAGCTATCATTTTTGAATAAATGGAAATGGTCACCCAAATGGAAAAATGAATAAATAAGGGTATAATATTTTGCGATGAGGAACAAAACTTCAAATTTTCAAGAAATTCTTTACCCGGTCTGGGTTCTAGGTTCTGTAACACGGATATTTTTCACAAATTTTATTCTTGAGCATTTTTTTTAGAAGCTTTAGCCTTAAAAATATTTATTTTAGGGGAATTTCGGCCCTAATTTGGACCCATACATAAATTCAGCAATAAACTAAATTTTCAATAGCGACCGAAAATATCTATTAGTACCGTCCCAATGACGCGATCATCTAGATAAAATGGATAAATAGCAGATTTTTAGCGATGGGCCCAATCTTAGATCCATAGGCCAACATTAGAGCCATTTCCCGTAGTAGTCATTTCCAATTGCCCGTTTACTAAGATCACCAATTTGAAAACAAAAATCAGCCATCATATTATCAAGGCTCATAGAATTTGAACGTGAGAAAAATATCAAGTGAAATTAATGAGGAATTCCAGATTCCTTGTGAAACCTAAGAAGATATCAAAGGTAATTTTGAGTATAATTTCATGGAAATTGTGAGAAGAATTCAAAGGAAACTTTATCGGAAATTCATACGGGTTACCGAGGTTAATTCCTAAGAAATTTTGGGAAAATTTGCGAGAGAATTCTGAGTATAATTTCTCCATAATTCTGAAGAGAACTTCAAGCTGATTGAAAGGAGAAATCCATGAAAATTCTGAAAACAATTCCAAGAAGTTTATTGTATTAAAAAAATCCATAGCAAAAATTCCAAGGGAATTTAGGAGGAATACTTGGGGGTTATAGTAAAAACTGGATAACAATTGCATGTGAGACTAATTCCAGGAAAATTTCATAGGAATTTCGAGGGAGTTCTAACTTTATTGCCAAACAAATTGTGAGGAGAACTGCAAATGAATACTTAAGAGAAATTCAAAAGAAATTTTGAAGTGAACTCAACGAAAATTCTGAAAAGAACTCGAATGGATTTCTTAGGAGTATTGGAAAAGAATTGTAAAGAAAATGTTAAGAAAATTCCAAGGAAAGTTCCAAGGGAATTGAACTAAGAATTTCGATGATGATTCGAACATTTTTTTTTATGAAAATTTCCAAGAATTCCGATGAGTTTTCCAAGGATATTCCATAGGTAATTTAAATAAAATTAAAAAAGAGCGTATTAAGGAAATTAAAAGGAGCATTTCAAAGAATTAATGGGAATTATGGGCAAATATAAAAAGGAATTCCTATAGTATTTCCATGGAAAATTTACGAGACTGCTTAGTGAATGCTGTGGAGAACTTTAAGCGAATTTTGTCAGGAGTATTTTTCTTGTAATTTCTAGGCAATACACACTAAGATTATTTTACAGATTTCTGTAAAAATTCCAAGTGTGTATACTGAAAGAATTATTAATAATATGAAGAGTATTTCTGAGTGAACTCAGAGAGTGTTCTGCAGATGATTTTCAAGAGTTTTATGAATAATTATAAGGGAAATCTGGTGTTGAGTACTTTGGCACTGATGAAGTTGGCAAGTGGTAGACGAAATACGCGTATGTGTCAAAAGATAAGCAATTATAACGGAATTTAATGGAAATAAACCAACACACTCAAAGCTTTTTGTATAGGGATCCCGTTAATAGGTTCGACAAATTTAAAAGATTGAAGGGAAATCTATTTTTCCATTAAAAAAATCATGATAAAACTATTTTGGGGAAAAGGTTGAAAATTGTATGATCCTGGATTGAGAAAAATCTTGAAGATTCAAAACTAGTTATTCCGGATATGGAAAAATGTCCAAGATTAGGGAACTACCTAACAGCTGAAATTCTCTATAATAAAACAAAAGAGGAAGAAGAAGTTCCAAAACTAGCAAAAGTATTTGAAATACTGAACTTTGAAATGTGCTTAAGATTGCGAACTTGAAATTAATAAAATTTCTGAGACATCATTCTGTTAATTCAGGTATTCTGACATTTTGAAAAAAAATCATTCTTTCTGAGATTTAGGACGTGGAGTTCAAAACTTTAAGACTATGAGTTTTTATGAGATCTTAGACTTAATAAACTTAACAGTTAACTTCAACTTTAAATGGTTTTGATTGTTCTCTAAAAACTGGTTTCTCCGGAGATGAAAGCGTCTGGCTGAAAATCTCCTTAAAAAAGACAACCAACCAACCAACCAACCAACCAACCAACCAACCAACCTAAAAACTGGTTGTCATGTCTTGAATCGTTTGTGGAAATAAAGTCGTTATTTTACCATATGTAACATAATTTATAACGGAATAAAAAAACAACTTTCTTAAAAAAAAATCTGAAAACGGTTATGTGTTTTTGCTCCGCTACGTGCATTTATTTTATTTATTTTTTGAATTCAGGCTATATTTATATTATATATCTGGCGGGTAGTTTTTCGGTGCTCGTATTTGAATAGTTTTGTGTCCCGGACGCGATAATTTGATTTAGAATGGTTTGTGCTGATGTTTCCCCCCTGTTGCTTAAGTACCTGGTGCCTGCGCTCCCGGATATATTGATTTGGTGAGTAGTTCCCACTTCTTTTTTTCCTTTATTTAACGTCGGTCTCTGATCCGCAATCTAGTGCCAATCACCGACGGACATCGATTGCCATCCATTGACGGCAGTCGAATGTGCAGGAAGACAGCTTCCACACCTGCGTATGATATTGCACCCATTCAACACGCATGGGCCGGGACCAACGGCTTTTTTTTTTTTTTTTTTTTTTTAATAATTCGTTTATTTTTCCAGGCTCATTTGCTGTAGCTTTGCGGAGCCGATATTCATTGTTTAGATAACAAAATTACTTAAAACTAACGTTAGTAAAGCGGGGGCCGATTACTCGCGGCTATCTCGAGGTTAGGGGTAACAAATTGTAACAAATGGATGGCAGGGTAGGGATTGTGAACACAAGGTTTGGAGAGCAATGTGCTCTTGATCTCGAACTAGGCGACACTCTGATGAAAAAGACAAACATGGGGGTACACCGATGGGTAGCTAACAACTTGGGAGAACACAAGATGACACTAACTTCTAAATCCTCAAATCTATCCGTTTTAAAAACACATAAATTAAATTCAAATAGTCAAGGTCTCGGCTCGCCAAGACATCTCTAACGGGTATCGCGGGTTGTTTTCCTCGGGCCCTGAGGGATGTGGATAACTCAGATCTGGCAACACGGTGTAAGGTACACGACCAAACAACATGCTCGATATCGTGATAACCACTGCCACACGCACATAAATTGCTGCCTGAGAGCCCAATTCGATAGAAGTGCGAGTCTAACGAGCAGTGATTGGACATAAGCCTTGAAATAACGCGTATAAAGTCGCGGCTCATGTCCAACCCTTTGAACCATGGTTTGTTCGACACCTGTGGGAGAATAGAATGTAACCATCTTCCCAATTCACCATCATTCCATTTTTGTTGCCAACTGATGAGGACTTGCTGGCGAGCAATGGAGAAAAATTCGTTGAAGGCGATTTGTCGCTCAAAAATATCGCCTTCCATAGCGCCCACCTTAGCCAATGAGTCCGCTTTCTCATTACCCGGAATTGAGCAATGAGATGGGACCCAAGCTAAGGTGATAGTATAGGAGCAGTTAGATAAAGCACTCAGTTTAGATCGTATTTCAGGCAGGAAATACGAGGAGTGCTTCATCGGCCTCATTGAACGAATAGCCTCCAATGAGCTAAGACTATCCGTAAAAATGAAATAATGGTCAGAAGGTAGTGAGGCAATTCGCTCTACTGCGTAAAATATAGCTGCGAGTTCCGCAACGTATACGGAGCATGGTTTCTGCAGTTTATAGGAGGCGCTATGAAATTGATTAAATACACCAAATCCAGTGGAAGCATTTATGGTTGACCCATCTGTGAAAAATCTTTTATCGTTACTTACATGGTGGTACTTGATTGCAAAAATTGAGGGAACAACCATCGACCGATGGTGATCTGGTATTCCATGGATTTCTTGCATCATGGTCAGATCAAAATTTACAGAGGAACTATAGAAGGCTTGGAAGCAATCACGATTGGAGATTAATGAAGAAGGACCAACCTCCAGCGTCATGTACTCATAGTACAAACTCATGAATCTTGTTTGAGGATTTCTGTCGAGCAGCTTCTCAAAATTTTCTATTACCAATGGGTTCATTACTTCACAACGGATAAGAAACCGGAAGGACAGTTCCGCGAAACGATCTGTCAGTGGGAGAACACCCGCGAGTACTTCGAGGCTCATCGTATGCGTCGAGTGCATACAGCCAAGCGCGATTCGGAGGCAACGGTATTGAACTCGTTGCAGCTTCAAGATATGTGTTTTCGCCGCGGATTGAAAGCAGAAGCTACCGTACTCTAGAACCGACAAGATGGTTGTTCGATACAACCTGATAAGATCTTCCGGGTGTGCTCCCCACCAAGTTCCGGTAATTGTACGAAGAAAATTGATTCTTTGTTGGCATTTTTGTTTTAGATACGCAATATGTTTTCCCCATGTGCATTTGGAATCGAACCAGACACCTAAATACTTGAAAGATATACTTTGAGTGATTGTTCTACCCTTTAGTTGAAGCTGTAACTGTGCAGGATGATGCTTCCTAGAAAAAACAACCAACTCAGTTTTCTCCGGAGAGAATTCGATACCCAGCTTCATAGCCCAAGTAGACAAATTGTCTAAGGTATCTTGCAATGGTCCTTGCAGGTCCGGTGCACTTGGCCCTATAACGGACACAACGCCGTCATCTGCAAGCTGCCTTAGCGAGCAATTTTCATCAAGACAACCATCAATGTCTTTAACGTAAAAATTATAAAGAAGGGGGCTTAAACATGAACCCTGGGGGAGACCCATGTAACTAATTCGTGAAGTTGTCGAGTTTCCATGAGAAAAGCTCATATATTTCTCAGACAACAAGTTGCTCAAATAGTTGTTCATAATTGGTGAAAGCCCACTATCGTGGAGTTTATCCGAAAGGACATCGATACAAACAGAATCAAAAGCCCCCTTAATATCCAAGAAAACTGAACCCATTTGCTGTTTTTGCGCATAGGCCAGTTGAATTTCAGTTGAAAGCAACGCAAGACAGTCGCTCGTTCCTTTGCCTCTCCGAAATCCAAATTGCGTATCTGAAAGTAAACCATTCGACTCGACCCATTTGTCTAGACGAAAAAGAATCATTTTCTCCAACAATTTCCGTATACAGGACAGCATCGCGATGGGACGGTACGAGTTATAATCCGACGCGGGTTTACCGGGTTTTCGAATGGCGATAACTCTTACTTGCCTCCAATCATCCGGAACAATGTTGTGCTCCAGAAATTGATTGAATAAGTTCAACAAGCGTCTCTTCGCGACGTCTGGGAGATTTTTGAGCAAGTTGAACTTGATTCTATCCATTCCTGGAGCTGAGTTGTTACATGAGAGGAGAGCAAGTGAGAATTCCACCATCGAAAACGGAGAATCTATTTCGTTACCACCCGACGGACTATCACGAACGTTGGTTTGAACCGACACCGAATCCGGGCAAACTTTCTGCGCGAAGCTGAATATCCAACTGTCTGAGTACTCCTTGTCTTCGTTGACCGGTGATGACGCGTTGCGCATTCTCCTGCCGACATTCCAGAGTGTTCTCATGGAAGTCTCTCTCGACAAACCATCGACGAACCGACGCCAGTAACCGTGTTTTTTGGCTTTAATCAAGCTCTTAAAAGTTTTCTCGAGGTCGGTGTACCGCTCGAATTCCTCGACCTTACCGTGTTTGCGGAAGCGTTTAAACGCGGCGGACTTCTCGCTGTTCGCGTCGGTGCAATCCTTATCCCACCACGGAGTGAGAGGTCGTTTGCGAACGAAAACACCCGGAACGCGTTTCGTCTGTGCTTGAAGAGCGCAGTCAACGATAAGTCGCGATAAAAAGGAGTACTCATCCAGCGGAGGGAGTATCTCAACCGAATCAGTACCACCGAGAACCGCGGACGCAAATTTTTGCCAGTCGATGTTTTTCGTGAGGTCGTACGCGATGTCAACCGAGCGAGTGGAAGATGAACCATTGGTAATAGAAATTTTGATTGGCAAGTGGTCACTACCGTAGGGATCTTGAATTACTTTCCACGAGCAATCCAACGATAGTGAACTCGAACTGAGGGAGAGGTCTAATCTACTTTCTCTTGCTGGAGGTTTGGCCACTCGTGTTACTTCCCCAGTGTTTAGAATTGTCATATTGAAGTTATCGCAAAGGTCGTATATCAGGGTTGAGCGGTTGTCATCGTACAGTTCCCCCCAGCCTGTACCGTGGGAGTTAAAATCTCCTAATATCAACCGAGGCTCAGACAAAGCTGAGCAGATATCTGAGAGACCTTGGCGAGAAATCGCAGTTCTTGGAGGAAGATATACTGAGGCAATACTGAGGCTTTTACCTCGAATATTTACCTGACATGCGACAACTTCAATGCCTGTCACGGAAGGCAGATCGATTCTATGAAAGGAATGGAGCTTATTAATCCCGAGAAGCACCCCTCCATACGAATCTGCTCGATCAAGGCGAATAATGTTAAAATCGTGGAAAGGGAGATCGGTGTCTGAAGAAAGCCATGTTTCACAAAGAGCAAATGCATCACAAAGTGAGTTGTGAACTAAAAATTTGAATGTGTCAAGTTTCGGTATAAGACTTCTACAGTTCCACTGAAGAACAGAGATCATATCCCCGACCTCATTCGGAAAATTATCCATCAAAGGATATGATTGAAGCAAGGAAGGACCACCTAGAAGCTAGTTGCTTCAAAAGAGTTTTCACGAATGGAAGCACTAAATTAATAATGTTCCGAGTTGAGTCAGAGACGTTGAATATATTGAAGATGCTCTCCACAATTCCAGAAAACGTGAACATGGCATCATGTTCTTGCTGATTATTCAGCTGTTTTTCTGGCTGAAAAACTGGGATATCTGGGGTTTTAGATGATCCCGGAAGTGGCGGAAAGTCCTTGTTAAAATTACAAGATTTAAATCCCGGTGGTGGGGGTTTCGGTACATTTCCGCTACCTCTTAAATTTGTCAAGGTACGTTGGTAGTCCATACGAGAGGTCTTACGCGGATTTTGAGTGACGTTTTTTTTTAATCGCTTTCTCGTGTTGCCTTTAAAAACAAAGGGACTACCTTCACCAACCTCTGAGTCAGAGCCCTGATCATCATCTGGCAAAATGGAGTATGTGTTTTTGGTTTTTGGGGTGGTTTGGGAAGATGAAGCGGTGTTTTTTAAGAGTTCTGCAAGTGACCTCTTGGAGCGAGCTTGCAAAGACCGCTTAAGTTTTTCTCCCTGCTGTTTGTACTTCGGGCAATCAACCAAAGCATGCAGAGTATCCTTGCAGTAAACACATTTTGGGGTAGCCCGGCAAGGACCATCTGCATGCAGCTCGCCGCATTGATCGCAGCTCGGTTTGTTGGAGCAGAAGTCAGCGGTGTGACCAAGTTGCTTGCATTTTGAGCAGTTCATTACCCGCGGTACAAACAAGCGTACAGGCAGTCGAACCTTCCCAATTACGACGTAGTCAGGTAGCGCCGATCCTGAAAAGGTCACACGGAACGAGTCTGACAGAGAGTACGTTTTTTTCGTGCCAATGAGAGACACTGATTGCATTTGGATGCAATCCAGAATCTTCACTTTCGGAAGGGCACGGTTTTTAAAAATACCGAAGGATTCGGCATGAAGGAAATCTTCGTAAGTTAGACTCGCTTCGGTGACCACTCCTTCGATTTCTACGTCGCAACTGGGGATGTAGACTCGATATTCCATCGTAAAAAGCTCATAGGCAACAATCCGGTTTGCCTGTTTCAGGTCATCAACGGTAACGCGCAGTTTGTTTGGCGTCACCTTAAATATATCGGTTACGGCCGAAAAATGTTTTGTCAGATCCTTCGAAATCCGAGAAATATTCAAAGGTTTTTGTTTGGGCCGGAAAAAAACAACCCACGGACCTTTTGAGCCACTTGGGTAAGCTTTATGGCGGGGGGTCGCAGAAATTTTCAAGGGAACAGTTGGAGTAGGGGGAACAGGTGGACGAGGGGGCGATGGTGGAGAAGGGGGGGCAGGGGTGAAGGAGGCTGTTGTTTAGACATCACCTTTGGGTAAGCTCCAGTGCTCGTTTTGGGGTCCGAAGTAGAGTCCCCTGAGGTATCCATTTTCTCTTCAGTGAGAAGCAGATTTTCGAATGATGGAGATTCAACAGACTCATCATCGGAGATATCTGCTAGCGAAATACCCCCGCCATCATTTGTTTCATCCATTGCGGGGTCTTAAGTACCTCCGCAACAGATTTCGACATAAACAAGAAGAAAAAAAATATGCGTAAGGAAAACAAAAAAAAAATAAAATAAAATAATAATAAAAAAAATTATATATATAAGAAAAAAAACTTATCCAGAAATATACGGTAAAAATAATACTTAATCCAACAAAGCAAAAAAAAAAAAAAAAAGGGGGCCAGGAAAGTTAATCAACACTATAGGGAGATTAATCAGACTGCAAAAAAAAAACAGTAAGTGAAAAAAAAAGAAAAAAAAAAATGAAAACTTTTTCAGGAAAAACAAAAAGGTGTCAGAAAAGTTAATCAACACTATAAGTAGATTAATCAGCAAAAATTAATAGCAAAAAAAAAACCAAAGTGAAAAAGAAAAAAAAGGAAAACTTTTTCAGGAAAAAACAAAAAGGTGTCAGAAAAGTTAATCAACGCTGTATGGAGATTAATCAGGTTGCGGAGAACGGAAGATAACCGTTTGTTACTTAACTCTCCACACAAGCGCACGGAGTGTGGCTGATGACGATGATCTACTGATGTGAGGATGGTGATGATCGTTCTATTGTTGCCCTCGAGTGTTTTCAACAAAGCACCGGCTGGCTCGCCGGCTGGTGAACTCGATGACCTTGATGTTGCAGTGGCGTGATGCGATGAAATTTGTTGGCTAAAGATGAACAGCTCATCTGCCGGACTCGGCCGGAAATGACTGCTTCCTTTCTCGAACGGTTGTGCGGCAAATGCAATTCCGCGATGCTCACTACACTTGTGTATACTATAACACCACTTAGTGTGAAAGCGGATTGAAAAAAAACCTCAATAGGGAAAAAAAACTAGTACTGATAACGGAGTGCAAGCAACACTAGACCGAAACAGTCGAACGTTCGATGCGGAATCGACCAACGGCTTTACTACCAGAGATTTTTATGCCTCAGAAAAATCCCACCGACCTCGGCTGGGATTGAACCCAGACCCATCGGGGTGTTAGAAAGCAGTCACGCTTACCACTACACCACCGGCGCCCGCTAATAGTTCCCACTTAAAGATTGTTCTTATACATATCTCAATTGAGTGTTCACTCGGCTGTCGACAGAAGCAGATCGCTCGTAATGTGTGTCAGGCGATCGTCTGTTTACTCGGCAACAACCATTGTGTGGTCCTCTTCATTGTTCTTCATCAGCAGTTCTTTCAGTCGATGCGTCGTCGACTTTGGAAAGCAACCGTTTCGTGATGAGTGTGTGAATGCTGACCACGTTTTGCGTCCTTTGTTGCAAAGGAAACGCTCTGACCCCCGTTGGCGAATCTGTTATACAATAAAACCACTGAAAGCGGCTCCCGTTCTGATGGAGGTGGCTTATTGGATAGCGGAAAAATGTTTATTGTGTTGTACCTTTTGACTATAGTTTTAAGATGTATTGTATATAGTGAACATGAATCCTCGGCTCTGATCTGATGGTGGTGTTGACATGCGTGGGCGGAATGCCGGTTGCGCCGGATTGGGGATCGGATGCATTGTTTGCGGGAGTGGATGCGGCCCTTTTTATTATTTATTATAGATTTATTTTCATCATTCCCACCGTGGTTGAAGACTTATGGTTGTCACGGCGGTTCGTGAGGGTTTGGTGGTTTTGACGACGGAATATGAAAAAAGAAAACAGACGTTTTAAAACGCAATAGAGTTCGGTCGAGCTAGCTGGTAAAATCGGCAAGCCACGGTAGCCCAAAAATGTGAAAGTTTTATGGATTCTGTTCCCGTCTTACGTAAGGTCCAAATTGAAACAATGAACGTCGCGGAAAAGTAGAATTCAATGAAGACATAAGCGCCTTTTCGTAGATTTTTCGTCTCTAGGTTAAAAAGATCATCGGTAGGTAGAGGCTTATCCTAGTGTTAAGGGCACCACCGTGGAGTTTGAGTTTGAATAAATTACAGGTCCTATTATATTATTATTTTATATTCAATGTGATACATATTTAAAACAGAGTCAAAACACAACTGGAAGAAGCAACGTAACATCATTTGATTTTCTCTAGTGTATATTTGACGTTCATATGACGAACGTATGGCTTGGTACGTGGTACACCTTTACTGCGATGGAAGTGATTCGTATATTTTTTTTCTTTCTTTTCCGGCTTTGGTTAAAATTGCTAAATCTATTGATCTAGACTGAATACTTTCAGCCCATCGATAGTGGAATAGCGTTAGAATCCACATTGTAAATATTCCCTATTTTCAGCATTTCTACAGGCTGGAGTTGTTGTTTGAACCATTTGGTTTATCAATTCAATTTATCTGTATAACAATTATTCACAAGCATTCTTCCAGGTTAATTCAAGAATAGTTTGATGATGATAAATCTTCCTAATATTGATATTACAGTTAGGACCCGATCCTGTCAGCCTCGCCGCATCAAACTGTTTTTTTTCAGTAACTCTACATAATTGTAATTTCGTATATACCCCCTTCAAGATGGATGTTTAAAATACACATACTTTGCTAGCTGACAAAAAAGGGTTATTACTGTATAATTATTCTCTTTTTACAGCCTTCATTCAGACTGGATCTATTGATTTAAGTTATTTAAGTTTTCTTCCAGCTCTTCGATAACGGAACATCATTAGATTTATACTGTAATAATTGACTCTTACAGCTTTAACCCTGGTTTTGTCTGTTGATTTGATTTGTTTGAATTGGTTTTCAGCTAGCTTTGGTGTTGGCAATTGTGGGCGGTCAATTTTGCTCATGCTCATGACTTAAGTTTATTTTCAGCTTTTCGATGATGGAACGTCTTCAGATTTATATTATAATGATCCACCATTCTGTTTAGGCTTCAAGCAAATCCAAGTCTAATGCATGATAACACTGATTCATTCAAAACCATGGTCGCATCACTTATCAAGGTGAATCCTGGTCCAACGAACCCAACTTACTAACAAAATCTTCTTTCCTGTGTCTTTTGTTGGAGTGCAGACATAAACACGGCCCACAAACAACAAGGGTCATTCTAATATTCCTTCCCTACACCCACCTGATTGCAAGGACGTAGCCTGTGCCGTTATTGATCTACAAAATATGGAGTCAATGAAACTTGTACAATGAGAATGGTCGGTCACTCCCAGCCCCATTCAGTTGATTCATTGTACATTTTCGCTGATTCTGATCAATCACGGAGTAGCAACCATTGATATGTGCAGTCAGTGTAAGCTAAGCTAAGAACTATTTTTGAAGAAACCATGTTACTTGTTTGAACTTGAAGGTAGAAATAAAATAAAGGAATGCTGAAGCGATTTGGATTTAGTTTCAAAGAGAAATTAGACGCATTTCGCGCCAAATCGAATCGAAGCTGGTAACACCCTCTCAGATTTCAATAAAATTTTCTGGATGTGTAGACTTTGACTAAATAAGCACTTTTGCATACTCAGTTTTTTCCAAAATTTATCTAGACTAACATTTGAGAAGGGCCAACCTTTTTCTGCCGATTTTTTTCAAAAAAATATTATGGAAAAATGACAACTCCAAAAAAAAAATATGTTTTATGGATTACTTTTAGGAAATTAATAAAATTATCGAAAAAAAATACTGGAAAAATTTCATTTGAGACCTACACTGAAAAAAAAATCGATTTTTAAAATTTAAAGTCGATTTAAAAAAATTGACATGTTTGATTTGAATGAAACTTTGCCTCAAGATAGGTAATTATGTTTACAACCATCCGTCCATACATCGCGAGATGGGCACTTGTAAGGAAAAAAAGATTTTCTTGCAAAAACTTTTTCATGTATCAACTGATTTTTTTAACGTACCATTTTAACACAAAACTAAACCAGTGAAGCTCAAAATCATCTCAGAACCCAATGAAGCTCCATTTGTGATTCAATTTTGTCTAATCAGCAACTAATCACTTGGATTAATCGAGAATTCCATATGAAAAGGGCTTATATCATAAGAAAATAATATAATTGATTATATTGTCTATTACTGAGGCAAAATACGATACTCCTATAGCAACTGAGAATTCTTAGCTCAAATTATCCATGAAGAATTAGGTATGAATAAAATTTAAATTGAGATCTTCTTTCGAATCAACAACGATTTGGGAAGTCAACATATCTCATCATAATTCTATATGCCCTTCTGTTCTTTATACCTAACCCATTAACATTACATACCGTCTACCACTTCATTCTACCTATGAGCACTATAAAACTAAGGTTGATTTCATACAAGCAGCAGTCAATTTGATAACGAAAGTTGTGAAGACAAGTTGTTGTAAAATTATTATCATGGACCAAAGTAGTAAATTAAGGCTCAAAGGATTTAAATGTTGTGCAAATATAAATAATCCGAGATGCAACCGAAATAAGTTACGGGCCATATCGTCAACGATGGTAGAAAAAAGACATTCTATGGGATATAACCACGAAATTGATGAAACGATGAGCATTTGTGAGTCATGCCGTAGCGTGATATCTCATAATAGAAGTCCAGTTATGAAAAAAACGCCGATCGGTTGGAAATGAAGTAAATATCCAACCGTCAACTAGTGGGCAGCAGCATAGTGATGATCCAGGTCCATCAATGAGTGGCCATCAATCCGTAGATGAGCTAGGTAAGAACAGTCATCCTGATGATTCTATCAACTTTTAACTGCAACCTCCTGATTGTACTTATTAATTATTTCTTCTTCTTCTTTCCTTCAGATACGGTACCATCGGTTTCATCATTGGAGTCAGTTCCATCAGCAGATGATCTGCAATGCCCATACAATGTTGAGAAGTTTAATGGCTTTGTGGAAACGTTGAATTTATCTCCAATTTCATCGATCAACATGAGGAGCATGGATTATCGTTCAATAAAATCTCTAGAAATTACACAAGCAGTGTGAAAAAATATATTTGGCCTAGATACAGCAGACATTAGCAAAGTAGAGGCATACGAAGAAATGATTGTGCAGCTAAAGGAGAAGTTCAATTCGCCTACAGCTGACAGAAAAGATCAGATAACAGTATTATCAGTATTGCCAAAGTCTTGGTCCGTGAATAAAGTTGTAGCAGAATTCAATGCACCAACGTACATGGTGAGGCAGGTGAAGAGCCTTGTTAATGAGCAGGGTATTCTAAGCACACCCAACAAAAAAAGTGGGCATGGGATCAACGATGATACAAAAAAACTAGTTAGGGAATTTTTTTATGACAATGATATTAGTAGACCTATGAACGGAACAAATGATTTTATTTCAGAGTTTAGAAATGGACGAAAAGAACACTTTCAAAAACGCCTGTTAATGATATCCCTCAAAGAAGCGTATATGATTTTTGTTGATAAATATAAAGATATTAATATTGGTTTCACTGTATTTACACAATAGCGACCAAAACATTACATTTTGCTTGATTCTACTGGTATACATAATGTATGTATTTGTACAATTCATGAAAATGTTGATCATTAACAGTTTAAGAATTATGTCACAAGATGCAATAATAGAAAAAAATGCTTTGAATAATTTCTACTAGAACAACTGATGGCTTTTTCCGTGCTTGCGAAAAGTGTGCTTCCAATGAACATATTGAAGAGGAACTTACTTTGCTATTAGAATCAAATGACAAACAAGATGTTGTGTTTCAACAGTGGCTGAATACTGATCGTTGTAATTTGGAAACGATTATCAAGCCTGTTGATGAATTTGTTCCGTATCTCATTGATAAAATTAACAAACTTATAACTCATGACTTTATTTACAAACAACAGTCATATTTTCTAAGAAATAAAAAAGAATCATTAAAAGAAGGTGAAATTCTAGCAATTTGTGATTTTTTCTAAAAATTATGCATTCATTATCCAGAACGCTGCTCAATGACATCACTGGAATAATTCTCAAGCAAAAATACATCCATTTGAAGTTTATTATAATAAAGACAATAAACTTGAAAATGTTAGCTTCATTATCATATCAGAAGTAATGACTCACGATACAGTTGCAGTTGAGTTGTTCATCTCAAAAATGATAGATTTTATTAAACAATCGATAGATTTTTCTAAAATTACTTCTATGTCAGATGGGGCAGCATCACAATACAAAAATAAAAAAAAAAAAACTTTGCTAATCTGTGTAGATTTCAGTCAAAGCATGGATTAGAAGCAGAATGGCATTTTTTTTGCAACATCTCATGGAAAAGGTCCCTGTGATGCCATTGGTGGCACTCTCAAGCGAATGGCAAAGAGAGCTAGTCTTGCTTGAAATTATGGAAACACCATAACAACTCCACGAGAATTATATAACTGGGCAGGTGAACAAACAGATAAAAATATCACAAAACTACGTTTCGAGTACATATCCACTGAACAGTACATCGAAATGTCAGAAGAACTCGAAGAACTATATAACAGCACAAATACAATATCTGGCACACAGAAATTCCACAGTTTTGTGCCTATAACTGGTGACAAAGTAACGGCAAAAAGGTATTCTAATTCAGAAGATGAACCAAAAATATTTAACTTGATTGGAAAAAGGAAAAAATATCATGTATGAAAATAAGTTTAAAACATTGAAAATATATAAGTAACTGACATATGAAGAATCTTGTCTTTTTTCTCTCACATATTATCATATTTTGCATCAGTAGTAGACAACAGAATAAGGGAATGATATTTTTTGACAAGGTCTACATGTCCAAATACGATTTGGCGAGAAATGCATCACGAGCCCTTTTCATATGAAATTCTCGATTAATCAAAGTGAACTTAAGTGCTGATTAGACAAAATTGAATCGCAAATTGAGCTTCATTGGATTCTGAGATAATTTTGAGCTTCACTGGTTTAGTTTTGTGTGAAAATTGCAAATAAAAAAAAAAATCAGTTCAGACATGAAACAGTTTTTGTAAGAAATTTTTTTTTTTTTCCTTAAAAGTGCCCATTTTGCAATGTATGGACGGTTGGTAGTAAAAATATCTTAAGGCAAAGTTTCATCCAAATTATGTTAAAAATGTATACCTATCTTGAGGCAAAGTTTCATCCAAATCAAACATTCGCATTTTTTTTTAAATCGACTTTAAATTTTAAAAATCGATTTTTTTCAGTGTAGGTCTCAAATGAAATTTTTTCCAGAATTTTTTTTTTTTTATAACACGGATAATTCTCTAAAAGTCATCAATACAATACATTTTTATATGAGTTGTCATTTTTCCATAATATTTTTTGAAAAAAATCGGCAGAAAAAGTTTGGCCCTTCTCAAATGTTAGTCTAGATAAATTTTGGAAAAACTAAGTAAGTGGCATATTTAGTCAAGGTCCACACATCCAGAAAGATCAATTGAAATCTGAGAGGGTGCTGCCAGCTCCGAATACGATTTGGCGCGAAATGCGTCTTTAGCTATAAGGGACAAATACAACACAAAATATTCGTCAGCTTTTCGGTTGAATTTTCGAACTTTTAGCGGAATACCTCTCATCATGTATTGCACAGTAGTACTGTCAACCTCATATACCATCCATTTCTACCACTTTTCCAAATCACACTATCTGATTTGATTGTTTTGCCACATTTCTTCAATTTGCGCTTGATAATTGCCCAAAATTTTTCAATGGGTCGAAAATCTGGACAATTTGGTGGATTAATACTTTTCTCAATAAAATCGACATTATTCTGCTTATGCCATTCTATGACATTGCGGCTGTAATGACAGCTGGTTAAGTCAGGCCAGAACCTTACGGGACCTTCGTGTGATTGAATGAACGGCAAAATTATGTTCTGGAGATACTCCTCCTTGTAAAATTGTCCATTCATAGTCGCTCCAGTGATGAAAACCTTTGTTCTCTTTCCGCAACTGCAGATGCCTTTCATGAACTTGCGAGCAAATTTATCTGCAAAGACAAATTTTAATTTATCCGGAGCATCCCCCTTACGTTTAGCAAAGTAACATTTTAGGCCCGGGATTTGTCCAAAGTCCACTTTTACGTAAGTTTCATCGTTCATCAAAATACATCAGGTCAGATCTTGCTCGTACAGCTTCCTTTCACGGTTTTTGGCAATCAGGTTTTGTTTCAGCGTCCTGTTGGGATGTTTTCTGGCATGGTACGACCGGAAACCTTCTCGCAAACAGATTCGCCGATGTAACGAGCATATCCCAACAAACAATTGAGAGCTCTTATAAAACACCTGAGTTGATCAAACGTTGAATAATAGCTTCCAGAGTTGAACAAGAATGTAATTGTATTGCCATTGGATTAAAAGTTTTAAAAGCTGTTGGAGCACTCTTAAATGATTGTTTACGTTCGGTTTAACTATATGATTTATAAGACCTACGATAACTTTTATAGCACCTTAGTTAAACTGATTCACAAGAGCTATATAGAACGTGAAATAAACGCATCAAAACAAACCATTGGGAGCTCTTATACAACACCTGAGTTGATCAAACGTTGAATAATAGCTTCCAGAGTTGTACAAGAATGTAGTTGTATTGCCATTTGGTTAAAAGCTTCAAAAACTGCTTGGAGCACTCTTAAATGATTGTTTACGTTCGGTTAAACTGTTTGACAGGAGCCATATAGGATGTGGAATAAACGCATCAAAACAAACCATTGGGAGCTCTTATATAACACCTGAGTTGATCAAACGTTGAATAATAGCTTCCAGAGTTGTACAAGAATGTAGTTGTATTGCCATTTGGTTAAAAGCTTCAAAAACTGCTTGGAGCACTCTTAAATGATTGTTTACGTTCGACCAACCACAATTTTGTTGCTAAAAATAGCACAAGTGATAGGCATGTTTATATAATCATAAGGCAATGATTATTCGACTGCAAGAGAAGTTACTCAAGATGAGCTTGATATACTTCTCTCATATGATCAAAATATGTATTCAAGAATAGAGCAGATGGAAACAGAAGCGGCTGGCAATCCGGGATCATGAGTTCGAATCTTGCTTCGAGAAACCTTTGGTGGAGTAGAGGTAAATTATATATAGGTGTTATTAATAAATGCAAACATTAATTTAAGACATATATCATATAATCAACGATAACATTTCTAGATAAATTCTCTCAATTAATGATAAGAGAGATTAATTGAAAGAATATCAATCAAAGATTAAACAGATGCTTGTTACTACTTCCTCCATGATCACAGAATGTGAATTATGGCATAATTACATATTTTTTCAATGTGCACAAATAAATTAAATTAATAAAAACTGTACAAGCAATTATTTTGGCGTACCACGACAATTGTTAAATTAATTTTAATCTGTGAATATTGTGAGTACTTACACAACGGTTATTAAGGAGTCATTGAAAAGTGCTATAAACGCTTTTCACCGCTTGCTGTACAATGATTATTTAGGAGTCATAAAAGAGTGCAACAAACGCCTCTCAGGTTTACTCTCTACTAAATTTCAAAGCAGCTGTCAAGAAGTGTCTACAAACGTTGTATACGAGCTTTCACCAAAATAATAAAGCTTGAGTTTTAATATGTATTTATAAACGTTGTATAAAAGTTGCTTCTATCCGGTTGTTAAGGAGTCATTGAAAAGTGTTGTAAACGCTTTTCACCGCTTGCTGTTCAATTAATATTTAGGAGTCATAAAAGAGTGTAACAAACGCCTCTCAGGTTTCCTCTCTACTAAATTTCAAAGCAGCTGTCAGGAAGTGTCTACAAACGTTGTATAAGAGCTTTCACCAAAACAATAAAGCTTGACTTTAAATATGTATCTATAAACGTTGTATAAAAGTTGCTTCTATCCGGTTGTTAAGGAGTCATTGAAAAGTGCTATAAACGCTTTTCACCGCTTGCTGTACAATGATTATTTAGGAGTCATAAAAGAGTGCAACAAACGCCTCTCAGGTTTACTCTCTACTAAATTTCAAAGCAGCTGTCAAGAAGTGTCTACAAACGTTGTATAAGCGCTTTCACCAAAATAATAAAGCTTGAGTTTAAATATGTATCTATAAACGTTGTATAAAAGTTGCTTCTACTCCTATACCGCGTATACATATAATGCTGTAGTTGAACAGTTTCTCCAAACCAGTGTAAACAAGAGTTTTACAGAAGTTGTAATAAACAAATTGTACAGTTATTATTCAGCATGCAGTTGAATAAAATCACAATGGAAGCGTTTCTTCAACAAGAAATTGATTTTGGATAAACGTTTTACTGAATACGTTAGACAACACCTTTGTGTTGCAGTTGTATAGGTTCTCCAAACCAGTGTAAACAAGGGTTTTATAAAAGTTGTAGTGAACACATTGTGCAATTATTATTCAACATGCAGCTGAACAAAATCAAAACGAAAGCGTTTCTTCAACTGGAAATTGTTACTTGGGATATGTCGTTATCTATTTTGTTTGTCGTATAAATCCATCAATATTCAATAATATTTGTTAACTACTTAAATAATTAATTACCGCTAGAGATACATTTATGAACTTGCCTAATGTATATTCACCCGATTAGAGTTCTTTATATTCATTTTGTTCACCAGATACACAGATGCGCAAAGTACAATTAAATGAGTTCCCCACACATTTGTGATCGCTTTGATCATCTCGTAACAGCCTACAGGCGCTGGGTTGCTCGATCGTCACGTAGCTACCGCGAACGGCGACCCGTTGGGAATCCTTTCGCAATGTGTTGACCTTTCCCTAATTTTCTCTCCCATCCTGGTTTTGGGCCGAAGTTGGTTGGGGTTAGAAATCGTTCTTTGGAAAGAAATGCAAAAATTGCGCGCAATGAAACTAATGGGAGCGTGAGAGCAATTTTCGGTATCACGAAATTTAACTTCGTGATTTCCGGTAGCGAAGATTTCAATATGGCGGTTAATCTGAGGATCTTCAAACTTAGTCTCGTTCACTTTGAACTGATCCGTGGAAGAGGCAGGAGTGGCCCAAAGTAGTTCTCACGCCGTGGTGTTGTCCAAAAGGTGACATGATACCTGTTTAGATTAGTGTAGCTTTATTTAACCAAAATCCTTTCCATTAGTTTTTCGTAGCGTAGAAGTGAGAAGTGTGTGCTATTTTCTCAGGTTGTGCGTTATCGGGTTGTGCTTTGGTGAATAAGCAGGTAAAATTGAACATGCAATTTGCTTGGTGTAATTCCGTGCTGACACGTGCGTGATGCAATGGTTATTTTCCGAATGTAGATTCGTGGCAGTGCCGATATACGTCCAACACACCACACCGAACCATCCGTGGCCATTTCTGACCCCACCGTCAGCTTCAAAGTTCCCGGAGTACGCCGGAAGAGGGACGCGAACATCAACGACGCATCCTAGGTAAGGCGATCGGCCATTCAACAGCCCAGCAGTTAGCAGCACGTTTTTCCTCCCGTTGGTGACGACCAAAGGGATACCGACGCTCGTACCACGTCGTGCAAGACCACTAGTCGATGAATAAGACGCACCGGTTCATCCGATGCACGTAGAACGCATCTAGACTTCCGGCGGTCTCCGCTGTCGAACAACGCAGAAGTAGCAGAGTTCACCGCCACCCCGTTCGTTCATTCGACGAACGCGCGGTGTCCATCACCAGCATCATGAAAAGGTCGTGAGTACATGTACTATATGTTGTGAGTGTCCATGCGCATGTGACTCTAAAACGTAACCATTGCTATGCACGGTTACGAGGGGTACGAACATAAACCGTACTTGCTCTAATTCGATTTTGCGCCAGATTCTTTCCGGTTCAAAGCAACGAATAAATACACGTGAATTAGATTCATTGATAAGCACCCAAAGCCAAGCACACACACCCGCACGATAGGAATAGGGATCTATGGAAAGGTAGAATGAGAGTAGATACACAGCAAAAAAATAATTTTGATATCACATCAAAGTGGATGCACTACAATCATGTCGAAAATTTCATGTAATTTTTATGACCACATAAATAAACAAATGCACTAAAAGCAGCGTAATGTCAGTTCATGCATTGTATTAATGATAATTTTGTCCTTTTTAGAAAGTAATATTACACCATATTTTCGACATGATTGTAGTGCATCCACTTTGACGTGATATCAAAATTATTTTTTTGCTGTGTAGGAGACGAGTCTGAAGAACAAATGAACACTCTGTACTGTGGTAGGACAATATAAATTGATAAAAGCTCCACTGTTTTTGCGAACACAGCAAAAAAATAATTTTGATATCACGTCAAAGTGGATGCACTACAATCATGTCGAAAATATGGTGTAATATTACTTGCTAAAAAGGACAAAATTATCATTAATACAATGCATGAACTGACATTACGCTGCTTTTACTGCATTTGTTTATTTATGTGGTCATAAAAATTACATGAAATTTTCGACATGATTGTAGTGCATCCACTTTGATGTGATATCAAAATATTTTTTTTGCTGTGAACCTTACAAATGTATAGAATAAAGCTCTTTGTAATATATTTCAAACGTATTTTTGTAGTTATCACTGAGAGTAGATCCCAATGAAGTGATACTGTCTGAATAGGTATTCATGTTGCTGGGTTTTCGCTAGCATATATTTACTTGCTAATTTAATTTACTCGGGAGGTTGGCTCCGAATCCAACCGAGCAACTCCCTAATTGTATACGTATTGGTCCGAGGGAAACGAGACGGTTTACCTGTGATGAGAACCGCCGTGCTAGCCACACTCGTCGCCAGCCGACAGTTGATCACACGCTCCTACTAGTTGCATTTTGGAATTCGTAGCATGTTTTTGTACTCGAGCCATTTCAATCAGCCAACTTTCTTCCCGCCCAAAATTTGCGAAAATCAGAGCCTTCCCCTGAAAGGTCTCATACGGTCGGGCAACCCTATCCCTGGTACACTGTACACAAACATCATCCTCTGATCGAATGAAACCTCAGACCATTCAAAACAAAACACCGAAATCGCTTTTTCGAATGATAGCTGCAACCTGATGACGGTTGTTTTGAAATCAGATGATTTTCCTCTCGAATACAGGATGAAACTTGTTATGAGAAGGGAATGTTGCCTTCAGTTGAAATGCCAAATGCTCTCTGCAGAATGACTGTCATACTAAATGGAAATGCATATGGTATTGGTTCAGCCCCATAACGAAAATCATTCAAAACGATGATGTAAATAATTTTATCGAACGTCATTTGCTGATCTGAGCTGACAAACGAGGTGGAAGCATATGCATCGCTATCAGAGCTGTTACGAACATAGGTAAAGGATGAAAACCAATGTTTAGCTAATTCGTGGTGAAGGAGGTTTTCTCCACAACGAATTTTTTTTGTATCCATAATAGAATGGCTTATTATGGCTATTCAGGATGGAATTGTAGATAATCAAATTATAAATCTAATTAAAAGCACTTGCATGTCACACTATTCTTAAATGTTTGTCCTCTGAGTGCCGTATGTTTTATAGCTAATTTTCAAACGAAAATCATCCTGTATTTGGATGACAGTCATATGGATGTTCATCATCTGACGACGAATTCAACCATAAAAAAATCATCCGAAATTCAAATGCATATTGTTAAAGGGCTCGAGCAATGCAATAATCATTCGAAGTATTGCGGTTGTTTTGGTTCAGTGTAGGTGGTCTCCTTCGGGAGTGGCGCTTAAGCCACTTTTACTGGAAAACGGAAGACTGCATGGCTGACCGGTTACACCGAACAGTACTGTGTGCCGCACTGAACCTTTTCGCCAAATCACGACCGGAGATCCCAGGATTCTTTTGGACTGCCCTTATGACCTTCGCTCGTAGTTTTCGGTCCTATGTTCCACTTCTACGTTTGTTTTGTTTTACACGATCCAACGTTAGTGTGTCCCGGTAACGTTTAAGCACGGTATTTACAGTCGATTTTGGAAATTTGAGAGCCTTTGCAATCATTCCTACTGACCACGTTGAATTTTGCATGTTGATTATTTGAAATTCTATGTTAACCTGGTTATTTTTTTTCTGAATAATAATTGCTTCAAACATATATGGAATGCATGAGATAGTTGCAATGCCTCTTCAATTTTTAATGCATGGCGGTTTTCCAGATTTATATATTCCAAACTATTTACTAACACGGTAAGCGCAAAATTCCAGTAATAGCCATGATGAAAAGGAAAAGATAGGAACTGTGCGTGGATGAAAAGAAATACTGACTAAAATGTATTAATTTAATATAACGTTTAATTCAGGTAGCTGACGGAAACATCCCACCTGTGAAAAGACAGCAGACAATGCAGAAGGCAGTCATTTTCACATTTCTCCAAGAAGAATGTCCGGTCTAAGTTTAAGAGGTACACCAGTTCTCCACTCAAACCGTCATTCACCTGGTTCGTGTCGGTCACTATTCGTTCGGAATATGTTATAAGGCAAGTGTTGTGACACTTGAAGGCTCATCATCATTCATAACATTAGCCCGTCCTGTTGGTTGCAATACTCCTCCACCTTGGGACTGGCGAGCTTGTTCGTTCCATTGCCGGGAATGTGTTGTTTCCATGTACCCATGTACCACTACTCACAATAGCAGAATGGACGGAAGTTGATCTCCGATGGAGGGTTGAAATAACACACGTGTCCTTACACGTATGAATACATCGCGGCCAGACTCACATTGATGCTTTTGCTTTTGCGAGCAGAAATAGACAAATGGAGAAGGAAGGGAAAATGAGCGTTGCTGCCCACTCGAAACTAGACGTATGAAATGTTTTATGATGAGTGCCTGCTGTCAAGTGCGATGTCATAACGAAGTTTTGCTACAGGCTCGTACAGACACGAACTGTTCAGTGTGATATAAAGTTGGACGTTTGCGTGGCAGAGTAGGAGATCCTTGGTCGCATTTTCCAAACGCAATTTGTAAACTCACCGTTGGTGTTTTTCAATGTTGTTACCGAGGTGATCCAGGGGAAGCAGTTTTGATGGAACATTTTCAATCAACGATCTATTAAATCTGCCAAGAAAGGCACTATCAACACTGCTCTTTTTGACGTAATACTGAATCAGAAATTTAGAAAACTGATGTCACATTGGTTGATTGGTGCTTATTAATGTATTAAGCTTATTCTTGCATTAAATTCAAGAGATGTATTTCTAGGCGCAATGCATTTGTGTAAAATAAGAAAAAAAGCTTGCATTACAAAATTACAAAATTATTAAATAAACCTTCCATCGACCACACTGAAATTTCCTTTTTCGTTCATTTTCTTCCGATTATTTCATAAAAGTGGGTTTCATCGATAATAGGAATTTATGCAACAAGTTACAAAACAGAAGATTTTTTCAACAGGAGTCGTGGTTTATAATTACGAAAAAATTGAATTTTGCAACGAGTTGGCGTACACAATTTTTTGCACTCAAGAGAGTGTCGAAAAGTAGAACTTTAAGGCACTGGATGCTAAAAAGTAGTACTTTTCGACACTGTTATTTTAGTTATGATAAGTAGGCTATTATTGAGACCTCTCTTAGCTCAGTCGGTAAAGGCACAGCTACAAAGCAAGACCATGCTGGAGGTGACTGGGTTCGATTCCCGGTCCGGACTAGGAATTTTTCGGGTTGGAAAATTTCTCGACTTCCCTGCGCATAGAGTATGATTGTACTTGCCACTCAATTATACTAATGCAAAAATGGTACAAGCATCGAAAGTTCTCAATTAATAACTGTGGAAGTGCATCTAGAACACTAAGTTGAGAGCACGCAATAAGCTAATATGCCATACGCAATAAGCTTAAAGTTCGAGGAAGAAGAAGAAGAAGTAGGCTATTATTTTATTCAAAATAAAGACTGGAACGCACAAAAATTGGTCGACAAAAAAATCGTTTCTTTCAGTCAAAATTAATATCACAAAAATCTTCTTATTTTTCTTTTGGTAGTTCAATACATACATTTAAAGGAAAAAATGTTGAAAATTCCTCTTCGATCCTTCAGATTCTTATAGTAATCTGCTTGGAAGTCGATTTGGATAAAAATTTACTGCCGCCATGGCGCCTAAACGCAAAAGAAAGGGGCAAACCCTTGACCCCCCTTCTGATGAAATTAATTTGAGTAATCAATTTGATTTGCTCACGGATGATGAGAATGATCCATCATCCAAGAAAAATTCTAGTAAACTTTCCCGGCTTAATGCCAAGAAGGAAAAGATTCCCCCTATTGTGATAAGTACTACCGATTTCCATGCTCTTCGCATGGAACTTTTGAATTTCGTGAAAGTTAAGTTTTCACTACAAATTGGACGTCGGGGTGAATGCCGTGTATTGGCTGAAACCTTGGACGGATTTAAATGTCTTCTCAAGTATCTTACTGAGAAGAAGCACAATTTTTTTACTTACGACACCAAAACTGCACGTGTGTTCAAGGTTGTCATGAAAGGACTGCCCAGTGGTGAATCCCTGGATCAGATCAAAGATGAACTGGCAAAATTACTTGGAGTTGTGCCACTCCAAGTAATCAAAATGCAAATGAAATCCCGTCCTGGCGATTCGCGCAACGGGATTTCTAAAGATTTTTATTTAGTTCACTTCAAGTCTAGTGAACTAAACAACCTTAAGGCCTTAGAAAAAGCTAGCCTTATGCTCCATGTCCGAGTGAAGTGGGAACACTTCAGGAAGACTGGAGGAAATTTCCAAAACCTCACCCAGTGCCGTAAGTGCCAGGGATGGGGTCACGGAACTAAAAATTGCTACATGCCAGCTAAATGCATGAATTGTGGTGATTCCTCTCACGCAAAGGACGACTGTCCTGTGAAGGAAGATCCTAAGAAATTTAAATGTTCAAATTGTGGTGAAAACCACAAATCCAATTTTTGGGAATGTAAGACTCGCAAAGCGATCCTACAATCTCGTTCTAACCGTCAGGTAAGAAACGCTCCACGTTTCCGACCAGGTACAAATTCCTCTGCTGTTAACAACGGTCAGCGAGGAACAAATTCTACATTCGTACCCGTAGGTACAAATATCTCCCCTGCTTCAAATGTTTCATCTGTACCTACTCCCCTCGCTGCTAACAATGTTCAGCGAGTTAATGGAGCTACCTATGCTGCTATTGCAGCGGGTAGAAATCAAAATACTAACCAACGTTCTAACGGAAATTTTGACAATTTTGACTTAGGAAGCATTACTGCCCCCAAAATGGAATTTTTACAGAATTCATTAATTGACATGATTTCTGATATGCTTAAATCTAACTCCATGTTTGATGCTATTCAAACTGGAGTAAAATTTGCAAATAATATTGTCATGACTTTAAAATTCAGTAATGGATTTTAAAGCATTAAATATTGTAAATTGGAATGCTCGATCTCTTAAAGATAATGAAGGCGAGCTATTTAACTTTTTAAGAGTTCATAACGTGCATATTGCCGTTATAACTGAAACGTTCCTTAAACCTGCCCATAAGGTTAAGAAGGACGCAAACTACTTGATTTATAGAAATGATCGTCTTGATGGACCCTGTGGTGGCGTTGCCATCATTATTCATAGACGAATCAAACATAAAATTCTTTCTTCATTTGAAACCAAAGTTTTTGAAACTTTGGGGGTTTCTGTTGAAACAAAATTTGGACAACTTACGTTTATAGCTGCCTATTTGCCATTCCAATGCGTAGGCCAGCAAAAGAATTTTCTCAAGGGTGACCTCCAGAAACTTACCCGTCATAGGTCTAAATTCTTCATTATTGGTGATTTTAATGCAAAACACCGCTCATGGAATAATGCTCAAAGCAATTCCAATGGTAATATTCTGTTTGATGATTGTTCTGCAGGTTATTACACTATTCAATATCCAAACAGCCCAACATGCTTTTCTTCTGCAAGAAATCCCTCCACTATTGATTTGGTCTTAACTGATTCATGTCAACTTTGTAGCCAATTGGTTACCCATGCTGACTTCGGTTCTGATCACCTTCCAGTAACTTTTGAAATATCCCAAGAAATAATTTGTAATCCCAACAGCTCTACTTTCAATTACCATAGAGCTGATTGGGAGCAGTATCGAACATTTATGGAATATAACTTCGATCCAAACATTCCTTTGCAAACCAAAGATGAAATTAATTATGCTCTTGAATCTCTGACTACTTCTATAGTTAAAGCAAGAGCTGCCTCAGTACCAAAATGCGAGGTTAAATTCGATTCAATTATAATAGACGATGATCTTCAGCTCTTGATCCGTCTTAAAAATGTCCGTAGGAGACAATATCAAAGAACACGCGATCCTGCCATGAAAGTTATCTGGCGGGATTTGCAAAAACAAATTAAAAAGCGATTCTCTGCCCTGAGGAACAAAACTTTTGAAAATAATATTTCTAAATTAGACCCGAGTTCCAAACCCTTTTGGAAACTCACAAAAAATTTGAAAAAACCTCAAAAGCCTATTCCAGCGCTTAAAGAAGGTGGTAAAATTTTGATCACAAATTTGGAAAAAGCTCAGAAACTTGCTAAGCA
Source organism: Ochlerotatus camptorhynchus (assembly GCF_037179485.1). Lineage (NCBI taxonomy): Eukaryota > Metazoa > Arthropoda > Insecta > Diptera > Culicidae > Ochlerotatus > Ochlerotatus camptorhynchus. The sequence goes on from NW_027040773.1 coordinate 2,517,073, forward strand.
ATTCGAGAGTTCCCATAATTTCAGTTTGGGTCTTACTAGTCCTATTGAGAATCAGGTTGCTCGGGATTTTCTGAATATTTTCTCTCGGGAAAATATTTTTGATGATTCCTGGGGGACTGATTTGGACGAAGTAAGGTCTATAACTAAAAATTTTCAAAATATGAAAGCTCCAGGTGATGATGGAATTTTCTATATCCTCATCAAAAAACTCCCAGAGAGTACCTTGTCTTTCTTGGTAAAATTATTTAACAGATGTTTCCATTTGGCATACTTTCCTGATAAATGGAAAAATGCAAAAGTTGTTCCAATTTTGAAGCCGGATAAAAATCCAGCTGAAGCTTCTAGCTACCGTCCAATAAGTTTGCTTTCTTCAATAAGTAAACTTTTTGAAAAGATAATTTTGAATAGAATGATGCTTCACATCAATACGAACTCAATTTTTGCAGATGAGCAGTTTGGATTTCGCCATGGGCATTCAACTACTCATCAACTCTTAAGAGTTAACAATTTAATTCGTTCAAACAAATCTGAAGGCCACTCAACTGGAGTTGCTCTTCTAGACATAGAAAAAGCATTCGACAGTGTTTGGCATGAAGGTTTGATTGCTAAATTGAAAAAGTTTAATTTTCCACTTTACATTATGAAATTAGTTCAAAATTATTTAACTGACAGAACTCTTCAAGTAAATTATCAAAATTCCAAATCTAATCGACTACCTGTTAGGGCAGGAGTTCCTCAGGGTAGCATTTTAGGGCCTATATTGTATAACATTTTCACTTCGGACCTCCCTGATTTGCCTCAGGGTTGCCACAAATCTTTGTTCGCTGATGACACAGGCATTTCCGCTAAAGGAAGAAGTATTCGTGTTATTTGCAGCAGACTGCAGAAAAGTTTAGATATTTTCTCTTCTTATTTACAAAAATGGAAGATTTCTCCCAACGCTTCCAAAACTCAACTTATAATATTTCCATATAAGCCTAGAGCTTCGTTTTTGAAACCTAGTAGTAGTCACATAGTCACTATGAACGGAGTTCCAATTTCCTGGTCAAACCAAGTGAAATATCTTGGATTAATACTTGACCAAAAATTAACTTTTAAAGATCACATTGAGGGCATTCAAGCCAAATGTAACAAATATATTAAATGTTTGTATCCTCTTATAAACAGGAAATCCAAACTTTGCCTGACGAATAAACTTCTAATATTTAAACAAGTTTTTAGACCAGCCATGCTTTACGCTGTACCAATATGGTCTAGTTGCTGCACTACCAGGAAAAAAGCACTTCAAAGGATTCAGAACAAAATTCTGAAAATGATTTTGAAGTTGCCTCCCTGGTACAGTACAACCGAAGTACATAGAATTTCGAATGTTGAGACTTTAGCACAAATGTCCAACAAAATAATTAATAATTTCAGGCAAAAATCGTTGCAATCCTCAATTGCAACGATTAATTCCCTTTATACTTAGATAAGATTTAGTTTTAGTTTTTAGTTTTAAGATATCAATTGTTATACTGATATGCAGGTTAAAAAACCTGTTTTAAAATACTGAGATATATATCATAACAATTAAGGCTGGTACGTTACTGCAGTAACTGGAGCACCTAGGTTAAAATGAAATGTAATTTATTTTGAATTTGGAACAAATAAAGAGTTAAAAAAAAAAAAAAAAAAAAAAAAGGAAAAAATGTTCGTTTATTTTTTTTGGTTTGCCAAATCCGAACTTCCGTGCCTTCCGCTTAACCCCTTCTGTTAAATTTTGCACAGTGGTCTCTTCGACCTTATACGCCGCCGAACACCGGTTAGATTTAAACTGCTGCTCGATTCCCATGGATTTATTAGTTTTTTTGAGATTCCGTTTGACCAAGGCCCAATACCGTTCGATAGGGCGGAGTTCTGGGCTGTTGGGAGGGATGTCGTATTTCGGTAACACAACCACGTTGTTCGCATCGTATCACTCGATTGCCTTGTTTTTTTCATAGCGGCAGCTCGCCAAGTCCGGCCAGAACAGCACAGGTCTACTATGTTGTTTTAGGAATGGTAGCAGCCGCTTTTCCAGGCACTCCTGGACGTAGATCTCTTGATTGATGGTTCCCGTAGTAATGAAAATGCCGCTTTTTAGACCACACGTGCATATGGCCTACCAGACGAGATATTTTTCGAGAGCTTCGGTAGTTTGATGGTATAAAACTCCTGTCCCGGAAGCTGCTTGAAATCAGTCGAATTTTGTGAGCAGATTCGTATACAGCTTTCGGGACCGCTGCTTTGCCGACGTGTTTTGTTTGTAATCTCGGTTCGCCACCTTCACTTTCTTAAACGTCGACAACCCGACTCGTTTCTTGGCCCGCTGCACAGTAGTATGTGAGACATTGAGCTCAGGGTTGCTTCCACTCACTTGCTATAAAAAATATTTTTTCGGAATTATGCAATCATTAGATGATATAATGATATGTTGTGCTTGTAAGTAACAAGAAGAGGGTGTAAAGTACGTGTTTGATTCGGGCGTCACAATCAGCGATCTTATGAATCGTTCACTCAAAGTGAGCGCTCACGAGTCGTAAAATCGATTATTGTGACGCACTTAAAGCATTATTGACAGATTTGATGTGTCAAGCACGTACTTTACGATCTCTTCTTGTAGCTTAGAAATACTTATTATCATTATACCATCTCATGATTTCATAATTCCGAAAAACATTTTTTTTATAGCAAGTGAGTGGAAGTAACCCTGATTGAGCTTGCCAGCGACTTCCCGACTGCCTGGCGGTCGACAGACGCTTCTCGAACACTTTTGCAACGTTTGTCACGGTCGATTTGGCCACATCTAGCAATTTTGCCAACTTGGCGTGTGAGAACGTCGGATTCTCTTGCTGCGCGACCAAAATTTTCACACGCTGCTCCTCTTGCTTGGACGTCATTTTGAAAACTGGAGAGCAAACGGTGAAAACTCATCATACACGCTAACCCCGAAGTACCCATTAATGAGTAAAAAAGTACCCATTTCAAAGAAAAGTGGCTTAACTCATGAAATGAGTAAAACCAACTTTACTCATTAATGAGTATTGGACGAGTACTTCATAAAATGAGTATTTTTTAATCATCGTGTTTTTCAGTAATGGGGAAAAAGTACCCATTTTTTAGAAAAAATAAAAACAAGCCTTTAGGACTCATTACCATCAATAATAAATACGTCAAAACTCATCATAAAATCATCACACAAAGCTCAACTTAAAATATTCAAACAAATCACTTTCTTTATTAAAACAATTCCAGCAAAAATCAATGAAATATTTGATCTATAGTTTATAGATAGCTGCCGATGCAAGTTCCCTAAGCTTTGCTTTTGTCGGTTTGCTGCGGTAATAGAAGGGATTTTTTACGGGATACTCGTCCATCCTATCCTCCTCCTGCACTTGCTTTACTTCCATCGGCTTAACATCCTTATCTTGTCCAGCTTTCACTACAGGATGTGGGCCTTCAAAGCTTTAAATGAAAGCTGTATTGAGCCACACAAGCACCGTAATGGAACAGGATTCAGATAACCTGAAACTAACACAGTGCATCCGGAAACAAAACAAGATAATATTGAATGAATTACAGAAAAACCAAAATAAACGAAAAATATTCTACCTTTCAGTTTTCCGTACTCTTCTGGTTTCAGTTGGTCTTTTAGGGCTTCCATTTTCTCGATCGTCAGAAAAAAATCCTATTCGCATGCACATTCACCAATCTTATGAGAAATCTCTACTCCCGTCAAATATAACTGATTTGCACTTGCAAAATGCCGTCACTTTCGCACTGAATCAATAATGAATCTCTTTTAGTCATTTTTATTCCAGAACAGGTTTTCAAAGAAGGGGAAAAAGTACCCATTTTTCAATATTACGAAAATACTCATTTTTTGACATTTTAGAACCAGTTCTAAAAATGTGTACAAGATACTCACTTAATGGGTACTCTAGAGTTAGCGTGTAGCAACCATTATATGTATACACTCAACTTTCAAATGCAGCATTTCAGAATTTTTTATGCATTTTTAACAGAAACACACCAATTTGAAGTTGACCAATTTTTGCGTGTTCCAGACTTTATTCCAGACATTCTGTAAAGCAAATTTATTTTCTCGATAAATTTGCTGATTCTAAATAATATTAGAATGAGATTAAGATTCGTCACCTCGTTTTTCCTTGGCCATCTGCCATCTGTCACATTAGGCTCTAAACCGTTTGGAGGATTTTTAAAACTTTTGGATACAATTTGCCAGATGGAAAGTTATCGATTAACCTTGCTAAACATGCACACTTAGAATTTTTTTTTCACACGAGACGTAATTCAGCTTTGACGTAAATCATGGAACGTAAACAAACATAGCATGTAAAATTAAGTGTCCTGAAACTGAAACGTATGCAACTCGACGAAAAGTGCGTTTGATTGAAGTGATTTTCTCGTCCTTTTCAACTGATTCTTATGTCAAAAGAGCCGCTTGCATGTGTCGGTCTTAGGGCACTGAAATTTACATGTCTTTTCGTAGTGTGTGGTTGATATACACACTACTAAAAAGTCATGTAAATGTTGGTTCCCTGAGACTGACACATGTAAGCGGGCCTTTTGACATAAGAATCAGTTGAAAGAAACATGAAAATCAATTCAATCAAACGTTCTCTTCGTCGACTAGCTGATGTTTCGGTATGAGAACACTTAATTTTACATGAAATGTTTGTTTACGTTCCATGATTTACGTCCAATATGGATAACGTCTCGTGTAAAAGTAGTTATTTTTAAGTGTGTATGACAGGCAAGGAGTTAGTTTTGGACAATCGTGGCTGTGTTTTTCTCTGAATTTGTATATAACACAGAGATTTTTTAACATGGAAAATAACTTTGGAAATGTCAGCCTTACTTCTTCTTCTTCTTCTTCTTCTTCTTCTTCTTTCCATTTCAAGCTTATTACTCCAGTTGCTATCCATCTCATTAACCGATCAGACGTATAAAGCCATTCTCGGATTTCTTTTGTGTGACGCGCGTTAGTTTTGTTGCCCATAGCCATGCGGGCTTTGCGAGAAACCTGTCTCGTTTTGGATACATCCATTCTGCCTAAGCGGCCGTGTATTTCGGAAATCAAACGATTTCTAGAAAGTGAACTGCAACTTGATATGTCACAGGTGAAATGCATCCAGCTAGACAATGTGAAAAACGTTGTCTATCTGGGTATGTAAAGTAACGAAGTAGTAAGAAGAATCGCTTCAGCTCATCACCTGAAGCATTTCTTGGAGTATGAGGGAAAAAAGATCTCGATTTCCATTTATGTCGAAAGCACCCAAGTAACATTTTAAGTTTTATGAAATCCTACAAAGCAACTATAAAACAACATTCATAAAACCCTGGTCAAGGCTATTTTGTCATTAATGCATTCACCAAAACCTCATTAAGACTAGAATATGTCTAGTTGGCCCACCCTGGAGAAGGTTCTGAAGGGTGTATTCTCGAAACTCGTCAAGATTGATTTACTGCAAAAGGTTGTATGACGAACGCATTCAGAACCAGTTGAAAGCTACAATAAAAGCTATTTAGCAACAATAAAAACCCTTTTCGAGCCATTTCCCCTAGCCGCATGCTGAATCCACTAGAAAAGCATCAATCAAGATAGAAAAAGATTTATGAATCCGATCTTATCAAAATAATTAAAATAGAAACTGATGGTATAAAAATATTGTTGAATATCCAAACTTATTACAATAGTTCTCATTAAGTGACCTAGTTTTAAGTGCCATATTCAATTTTATGTGAAATGTACGTGAAAATATCGAAAAAATTAAGTCCACTCTCGTAAAACGACGATTTGACCAATTATTTAACATTGAAAAAAAAAAATATATTCTTCAGATCGAGTTTGGCCGACATTTTTTTTCAAATGATTTTCGCATTTAAATGTTTGCTCATTGCTAAGTTTACCAAAATATAGTTATATCTAAGAAAATATTGATTGAAAATCGAAGATTGTAAAAAACAAGCAAACTAATTGCAACATGGCGGTGGCATAAAAGTTGATTTTCATGGGTCATTTGTGAAAAAGTTGTTTTGCTTTCAAGAATTCCTTAACAAATAAATAAGGTTTTAAAATGGCTTTTATGAAGAAAACTTGCAGGCTGAATTGTATTTATCTAAAGCCATTTTGCTTGATCCTAAACCATTCAGATTAATGGCAGCATTTATGGAGGCAAAGTTGCCTGCAGAAAGTTAAACGTCAAAGTTTGTTTATCTTTCGATAGTTGCGCTGTGAGATCCAGGATTCTTCCAGGCGGTTTTCTCCCGATGGATTGTGAGCAGTTACTCAGATAGTTTGCGATACTGTTTTACAACATTTCGCATTTCGAACAGCTGGAAGCGCAATCGTTCCCGAAAAAGATCTCCTTCTTCCGGATGGTTACAGAAGTGCACCATCCAATGATGCAGAGATGTACGGTTGAATAAAATTTTCGAAGAGTCTTTCGCCGAATAAAATCGCTGCTTTGGATCGGAAACCAGCTGATCTCCGCTAACTAACAGTTTCAGTGGTTTGCTGTCGTTTGTTATTTCGATTGTCATCGCAAGATCTGGAGAAGGCTGGTATGTTTTTCAACATTAGACAATGTTTTGTGAGTTCGAGGGCCCCGCTCACTTTACTCTTCTCCGACAGATGGTCAGTCGTTGATGGTGTGCTGGTTATCTAAAGAAGTAAATTTATCTTAAATTGACTTGATTTTTTCATCCTACTTCGTCTATCCTTCGAGATTTCATTGTCATAGATTTGGCATTTAGTAACTATGAGGAACCATCTTTTAAGCTCAATTTGTAAACAAAGTAATTGAGGAGTTAATGATGCTTTTTAAAAAGGCTAAAAAGCAACTATAAATGCTTTTTTCTCTAATGCAAAACCTAATAGTTTTATGGTTGCTTTTTTAATGATAGAACATGTTTATAAAGTATTTTATAATGACATTAATAAACAATTGCTAATGACGTTTATGCTTGAATTATAGAACAATTTTAAGGAGGGATTGATAACTGTTTTAAATTTATTTTTAAAACAAGACAGCTTTTTACTTTCTTGCCAGACTATAAAAGGTTTTTAAAACAGCAAAAAGCTGAATTACTTAGCAGGAATGTTTTACACTTTAAAATGCTATATTTAAACTAAGTGGATTGTTCATTGCCGTTATAAAACCATCATAAATCAGAGTGGATGCTAAATGGTTACTGAATTGCTACTTGGGCAGCGCTGTCGTCGTACGTTTGCATGATCCCCCAGATGACATGGGGAATGTGGCTATCATCGACCATATGCGCCAAAATGGTTTGGAAATGGTGAGGTTTGGAAGAGTTATTCTCAGGCTTCAGCAATGGTGTGCGTGTTCTAAAAATGAGACTACTTCTTCTTATCTCGTCATTCATCACCGTGGATGGTGGAATTACACTGGTATCATACCCAAACCAAGTGAAAACATGTCGCAATTGTGAGTGCAAATCTCACCCAAAGCAACGTTGCTCCGATATGGCTGCAGCAGCAAACGAAGACATTACTCTCAGCAGCAGCACCAACAACAACTACGTTAACAGCAAGAATAAGAACAACAACAACGCCCACAAACTCCCATCAAACGCAGCCAACAGTAAGCAGTGGCCATCTCTCCCGAAATAGATACCAATTGCAGACCAACAGTGTTGGCACAAAATAAGAAGTTTGTCACCCTACACTAAATCGTTATATAGCTACACACTATCTCTGTTATCAACATTCTTATTACACACTTCACACAGCAATAGGCACTCACTTTCTCTTTCTCACATCCCATGTACACGATCGCAAGCAACAGATAGGAGAAGATTACCGATCAGGAAAACAGTAGTAATAAACAATCCGCGGTGTAGAAGGTTACTCTGTTCGTCCGTCTATCCAAAAACCAATTTAGGAATAAACAGTTTCCGATATAGTTTACCACTTGACCGCAATTAAATTATTTTCTGTGTTTTCCCAAACGTCACGTGTGCATTGTAAAAAAAGTACCAAAATCCGAAGAAACTATCCGTCCGGTGATAGGGTAGAGCGCTACTTAGTCGTAATCGCCCATTTCCGTTCTATCGATCAGAAAAGATCAATAATATCAATGATTTCACCATAATAGGTTGAGCGCATTGTATGAATATTTACGCTCATTGTTCTCAAAACAAAAGAAGCGCTCCTAGCGAATCCCCTTTTTCTACGTTTATCCGTAGGACGAAGAAAATCTAATGGCGTTTCAATGCGTTAGGACGGAATTGAAACTCGTAGAACGAATTTAGAATCAAGAAGCGGTGTTAGATTTTAGACAATATCTCAACAATTGGTGACTCTTTATCAAATCCAACGGTACGCATGGAAAGGTGAATAAATTTGCAAGTCATCTTTGGCAGAAATATTCCATGTTTTGTTTAAACGCGCGGGTTGTGCTTAGTTGGACGGAAATTAGATCAAAAACCCTACAGTCCACCCCAGTGTCGAACAAACAGCATAACAACAAAACCGAAATGAAACGCCAGCGTTCAGTCGATTCGGACACCACAAACAATGTAACACAAAAATTGAACGCAAATGACTCAAGCAAAAGAGATAGCAGCCTGATCTCTAGGATATGTGTGAGTGATGATATTTGTCCATATACGCAGTGCCCATATACGATCTCAGATCTTTTTCGCATATTGACGATCATGAAGACTGGTGTGCATTGATCGAGGAAAGCAAGAAGAGGATTTATGCCATCTATTTAGAGCTAATTGAAAATAAGAAAAAGAAAAATAATGTAATTTAACTATGATTTTTTATTGTATTTGATAGACCCGGCTCCGTAAAGTTTAACGACATTTGAGCCTAACAAATAAACGAATAGTAAAAAAAGCTTATTACTTATCGCATATGAGCTTATTGCGTACTCTCAATAAGCTCATTGCCATTGTCGTGATTTCCACCATTTGGAAAAGGACCGTAATCCCTGCGCAGCATTTTGTGATCACTCAACTTCACACTTTAAGATCTTTTTCAAAACTGCTTGACTGAACCGTCGGAAAGCTGTCCAGGCCCGTCTCTCGGTAACGCGAAAACGAGGAAGAGTGAGAGAGAAATAAAGCCGAGAAAGTCTCTGAACGAAAGGCTTTGTTTTGATTTTCCCACTGTCACAGGGTTGTCCTCATACCCATGTTCACACACTAAATGAAAACTATTTAAATGAACTCTTAAAGCGAACCAAAGTTATTTCACTTTCCTAGCCCAATTCCATCCTTTCTCTACATGTTCTAGATGCACTTCCACAGTTATTAATTGATAGCTTTCGATGCCTGTACCATTTTTGCATTAGTAGAATTGTGTGTCAAGAATATTTCCAACTCGAAAAATTCCTATACCGGACCGGAAATCGAACCCAGTCACCTCCAGTATGGTCTTGCTTTGTAGCTCCGCCTTTACCAACTAAGCTAAGAAAGTCCCCAATGTCACTTTTAACCACGAGTTAAATTTAACTCGGCAAATGGTTCACAGCATTATAAGCTCCTTCTTTTTCATGTTTGCAGTAACAAACGTCACTGCAGTAAGTAAAGGCTAGTGGCTTTCACTATATGAAGCTCACCAAAAACATCGAATAATGAAACTGCAACTTACCATTGTGACGGGTGCATTTCTGTTTAATTTCAATTTGAAACAGTCTTTGTAAAATACAACAGCATTGCGAACGGCCTTATGTCCCGATTTCGTTACTTTCGTTTAGATAAATATGTGGATGGAAGATAAATTATCATGTGAAAAATGCTATGAATAATATATTTTAATTTTCCGTCATATTCGTCATGAAACGTCGGTTGATGTGCTTCATGAAAGACGAACAGATCAAAGTCAAGCGCTCTTTCACTCATCCGCTTCACCGCAGCTTGAAAGAAGCACGTATGAAGCGACCGGAAAGTGAGACGATTGAAAATTTGTTTGTAGACTCCGACTGAGGTGGTAAAATGCTGTGAAACTGCTCGACTTCAACAGAAAAAGAATGCTAGCAGTCTCTTGGTCGCATCGATTTTGTCTATTAAAGCTCATATTATGAAGGCCTGATCACAGCAGCCACACCGACATATTTGTCATCACCGTTTTTAAAATGTTGACAAACATATGCAGGGGCCTCCATAGCCTACCCAACTAACAATTTTAGCTGCAGATTACCTTAAACGGCAGGTTCGATTCCCAGCTCGGTCTAGATCTTCTTTCAGGTTGGAAATGTTCTCGACTTCATTGTGCTGACTAGAGTATCATTGTGCTTGCCACAAAATATACAAATTCATGTATCGGTTGGCTTAGAAACCCAAGTAACAATTTCCAGTTGAAGAAACGCTTTCGTTTTGATTTTGTTCAGCTGCATGTTGAATAATAATTGCACAATGTGTTCACCACAACTTTTATAAAACCCTTGTTTACACTGGTTTGGAGAACCTATACAACTGCAACACAAAGGTGTTGTCAAACGTATTCAGTAAAACGTTTACCCAAAATCAATTTCTTGTTGAAGAAACGCTTCCATTGTGATTTTATTCAACTGCATGCTGAATAATAACTGTACAATTTGTTTATTACAACTTCTGTTAAACTCTTGTTTACACTGGTTTGGAGAACCTGTTCAACTACAGCATTATATGTATACGCGGTATAGGAGTAGAAGTAACTTTTATACAACGTTTATAGATACATATTTAAACTCAAGCTTTATTATTTTGGTGAAAGCTCTTATACAACGTTTGTAGACACTTCCTGACAGCTGCTTTGAAATTTAGTAGAGAGGAAACCTGAGAGGCGTTTGTTACACTCTTTTATGACTCCTAAATAATCATTGTACAGCAAGCGGTGAAAAGCGTTTATAGCCCTTTTCAATGACTCCTTAACAACCGGATAGAAGCAACTATTATACAACGTTTATAGATACATATTTAAACTCAAGCTTTATTGTTTTGGTGAAAGCTCTAATACAACGTTTGTAGACACCTCCTAACAGCTGCTTCGAAATGTATTAGAGATTGAACCTGAGAGACGTTTGTTGCACTCTTTTATGACTCCTAAATAATCATTGTACAGAAAGCGGTTAAAAGCGTTTATAGCACTTTTTAATGACTCCTTAATAACCGTTGTATAAGTACTCACAATATTCACAGATTAAAATTAGTTTAAAAATTGTCGTGGTACGCCAAAACAATTGCTTGTACAGCTTTTATTAATTTAATTTATGTGTGCACATTGAAAAAAATATGTAATTATGCCATAATTCACATTCTGTGATCATGGAGGAAGTAGTAACAAACATCTGTTTAATCTTAGATTGATATTCTTTCAATTAATCTCTCTAATCATTAATTGAGAGAATTTATCTAGAAATGTTATCGTTGATAATATGATATATGTCTTAAATTAATGTTTGCATTTATTAATAACACCTATATATAATTTACCTCTACTCCACCGAGGGTTTCTCGAAGCAAGATTCGAACTCATGATCCCGGATTGCCAGCCGCTTCTGTTTCCATCTGCTCTATTCTTGAATACATATTTTGATCATATGAGAGAAGTATATGAAGCTCATCTTGAGTGACTTCTCTTGCAGTCGAATAATCATTGCCTTATGGTCATATAAACGTGCCTATCACTTGTGCTATTTTTAGCAACAAAATTGGTCGAACGTAAACAATCATTTAAGAGTGCTCCAAGCAGCTTTTGAAGCTTCTAACCAAAAAGGCAATACAACTACATTCTTGTTCAACTCTGGAAGCTATTATTCAACGTTTGATCAACGCAGGTGTTTTATAAGAGCTCTCAATTGTTTGTTGGGAAGCTGTCAATTGGTTGGTTGGTTGGTTTTCTTTATTTAAGATACTTTGAACGGTAAGCTGCAAGGTTCATCTCTGTGCTCTCAATTAATAACTGTGGAAATGCTCCAAAGAACACAAAGTTGAGAACTGGCGTAAGCTCGTGGAGCATCAAAGTCATTAATGAGAAGAACAGAAGAAATTCATAATTTCCCACCCTGCATCAAACATGAACGAATCACTTTTAAATTTTGCTAAATTTTTTTTTTTTAATTTCATCGCAACACCACACTTTCCAATCAGCCATTTCCCTCTGGCACATTTCCTGTCCCAGCAAGGAGCTCATTTTGACAAGTCGAGCATCAACTGCAGACGGTAGTAAAACTGCCAGAAGAAAAACCAATTACTTTATTTCCTCCCAATCGGAACTGCTCCAACCATCGCCATTGGCAAACTCTTTCAAACCAGACCTCCAAAAACAGCCAGCTACCTACCCGCACATTGTGTACTACAGTCCAAGTGAAAAATCAATAAATTTTCCACCAACTGATCTCACGAAGCTCTTCTAATCCCTCAGTCCATGGTTTTCCGTGCCAGAGCCGAACCTCGGAGTGCTGTTTATGGTGCTCCTATCTCTTTCCCCGGGTCCTCCAAGGACACCACCAGCAGCAGTATTGTGATACATACTTCAGACACCGTCCGACAGGCGCACAAAACAACAAACACCGCCGGCCGTGTACCAACTCACGTCACAGGGACCGAACGATTCCCAGATGAACGTTTTCATGCTTTTTTTTTGTTGTTTTCCCTCCGCCGCAGCTATTCGTGCCACTGACTGGTCCTGCTCTTGCTCCTGCTCTTGACTGTTGAAAAAGATGCACCGAAAGCCCTCACGGATGCCCACCGATAGCAGTCTCCAGACGATGACGACGACGACGACGACGAGGACACAAGCACATCCGTTTCGTGTGCATCTGCGGTTTTTAAAATAAACAGAAATCCATTCTATATTTTATTGTATAGTCATGCTCCTCTGGCAGACAATTTTTCTGCTTCGTTTTTCTCATTTCCAGAGACCGGAGAAAAACAGGTGCCACTGTGGGTTGGTTTCGGGAAAATTATTGAATGGGCGTTGAACATTTGCAGGTGGTAAATTTTCGTTAAAATCTGCTTTTTGCCACGGAATTTTCGAAATGAGTTTTAGAGCGTTTGTATTGAAGTTTGGGAGGAATCATTTTGGACATTGCTGAAGCGAGAGTGTGCCAATAAATATTGCGTTGTTGTTGTTTCGGTTGATGGTACGTCTAAAAAGTTTATTGGACGTTTGGGTAGTCGTCAGATAGAGCTTTTAATTAAATCGGAATAGAATGATGCCGCTCTTTGTTAACGTGTGTAGGTAAAACGGAGTAACTTTGTTAGTTTTTTAAAGTATATTTTTAATTTTTATTACAATAATTAATGTTTTTCAAATATTGTTTTAAAAAAAAGTTTTTGGAGAGCCTCCCTAAGCTCAGTCGGTTAAGGAGCAGCTACAAAGCAAGACCATGCTGGACCAGAATTTACATAGCCATGTGACTTCCGCATTTCTGAAAATATTAAGTTTTTTTTTATTAAAATTAATTCCTACTGAACAGTTAACATAGCGGCGCCGATGGCGTGATTGCCTCTCACCCCAGCAGGTCTCGGTTCGATCCCAGTTGGTGGCACCGGGATTGTCTGAGGCATAACATCTCTTCGGAAGGGAAGTAAAGCCGTTGGTCCCCGGTTCATGAGTTGATGGGTCGACAGGTAGGGTCCAGGTGTGGGAGCTTCCTCCCTGGCGTCGGTAGCATTGGTGCTCAGCACGGAAAACAAATCAAGAAAAAAAGAACACATGAAAAAGCTAATAAAGGGTGTCCACAGTTAAATTGAACCACCTTTAAAAAGCTGCAACATTTTGCCCTTTGGGTTAATTATAATGAAAATTTGCGTTTGATGGCCTCAACGTGTATTGTTTACACTGCGTGAGTTGCATTGTGAAATTTCTAGTAGTTTCGAAAATGGAGTCGAAGGAACAGCGCGTGCGTGAGAAAGTTTTGCACACTCACGTCATCAACCCACAACTTGCACACCGATCGGAAGCAATTGAGTGCAAGAAAAAGTGTTCAGTATTGCGTTGAAGATCACAAGCGAGTGGTTGCTGCCTACTGTGATGTGCATCCCTAAAATACTTATGACAATAACCGAACCATAAATAAAACAAGTCATTAACTTCAAGCGGAACAAAGTCCAGAAACTCAAGTTACATAGAATGCAAATGCAATTACTTCCATATGCGGTGACCGAGCCGCAATGCCAGAAATATTCTCATTCCTCTTTCCTCCCTTCGCGTGCGTCCTACGCTAATGGACGAACGAAATCGAAAGGTTTCAAATTGCACAATCGGGTAGGACCACCGAGGCACACAAATTGCCAAACTAAGCAAGATGCACATTTTCGGCTACGGACTCCAGTTGTCTTACTCTCACTAATAGTAACGTAGGTTAAGTCAAAATTGTAACTGAACTGAGAATCATATATAAACCGATCACCACCGAAATAAAGCAATTAGAATAATCTGATCAAGCAGTCTAGACTTTTACTCTGGTCCTTACTGGTGATAGCTCTCAAGCTCACCATAGTTTGGATACCATTGCAAAGAAAGACCTTCTCCGATACATTCTAAGCAAGACTGCCACACTACAAACCCAAACCGTGTGAAACTATTCCGTTCAGGATGTCGCGAAAAAACTGCACCCGACAAAAAGTTTTGTGCAATAGAGATGAACTAGCCAACGGCTAAAAATCAAGGTTGCAAATACTTATTTCAGCTAAAACAATGTGTTTTTTTTTTTTAATTATGAAATAATTAGATGCCATGATCATGGGCACCATCGACTGGAAATGCTCTCGCAACGTGGGGCTTTAGGTAGTGATGAAAACGTCGCTAGAACTATTCCACAGCCGCAGTCAGTTTATGAGCAAAAGAGGGACGCACATTTTTTGCCTGTAGACTTGGAGACATACTTCAAGTCTCCACGTACATCGTACGGGTTAGGCCAACAGATGTGCGTCTATCTTTAAAAACTGTCGCATTAATGGCCCTTCGCTCATTTGCAACTTCTATTCAATTTTCATACTGCCGTACTTTAACGGAACTATCCACCTACCCTACCTACCCCACAACTTTCCTTCACATTTTTGGGCGGATCTAGGCTCTTATCACTACTCCAAGGATGTTCTGGAGTGCCACAAGACGAATTGGGTCAATTTCTTGCCTAAGGATCTCAATCACCCAAACACACCTGAGTTGCGGCTGATCGAAAGATTCTGGTCTATGGTGAAGCACGAACTCCGTAAGCATCCTAAAGTTGTCACAACGAAGCAGGAAATGTTGACATCATGGTTGAAAGCAGAAGAACATGTCGATTCAACCGTTGTAGAAAACCTTATGGGTGGAATTAAGAAGAAAGACCGGGCATTTGGATACGGGGAAGAAATAGAGTGAAATAAAGATACGTAAACCAAGCATAAATATAGTATTACATTCCCTGACAATTTCATGAAAATCTAAGGGATGCAGTTTAACCGTGGACCCCTCATTGCTTAAAAGTATTGACATTTCATTTTTATTTTTGCACTCTGGCCTTGTATGGTTTATCATAAAAGCGAAGCCATCTTAGAATCAGATATCATGAGCTGGATATAACATGATATAATAATCCGCGGCCCGGGTAGATATTTGCAGACTCTACCATTTCTTTCGTGGGCCGGATAAAACAAGGCCTTGAACGGTACGCTGGGCAGGCCTGCCATAAAATGTCTAGGGTTCACATAAGCCCTAAAATTGACCAATAAGTTTTTATGTTCAGGTCAGTCTTGTAAGTGGTCACCGTAGTCGACATATTTTCTGTGATAATCGAATGCCTTTGCTTCCGAAACTTGAAAAACAAGCTATCAAATTACAGTACCAAACAAAAAGAGCCTGTCATACGACACTGTCGCCAAAGATCGTCAAAAATGAATGTATTTTAGTTTTTCTCATAATAAGAGCTGCTGATGTTATGCTTGTGTGAATTCTTAAAATAGCTAGCAACGATGTAACATTGTTGATTGAGGAATTAGAACGAAATCACATATGTCATATGATAGTTATTTGATATTTTTACTCGAATGTTGTTCTACCGTTTGTGCTGTGTAAGAGAGACGACGGTAGACCATGAGAAATACAAACAGACTGTCGCGCACGACAAAGAAGCGAGTTTCGTTAAAAAACGTCAACAGTTTCAACCCCTCCTCCTGGTACTTCTACACGTACAAATGCATTGGTAATGCATTACGTCTTGTACAAATGCATTGGTAATAAATGCATTACAAATGCATTGTAAATTGATTGGATATTTTCAAAATAAATAATAAAATAATCGATCATTTTAGTCGACTATCAGATAATAAAGAAGCAATGATTGAAAAAGAAGGATTATTTCATTTTATTTTATAATTAATTTATTATATTAATACACTGAAAAAAACTGAATTGCACTGGTAATGATTCATGTATGTAAACTTTCTTTTAACGTAAACCAGCACCTTGCAAGAAATGTTGCTTACGAAGGTGGTCGATTGCATATAAGATATGCATTATCTCGTGATCTATAATTTATACTTGTATGCTGTATGGCACTACATTTATGTGCATCATAGTAACATAAATTTACACTACTTTTCGAACTGTGTATTTTTCGATTAGTTTGATTAATCGAGAGTTAATCGGACATCCCTAGTCGATATGTTATCAAAAGGCTATAACGCATACAAACAGACATAGCACTTACAATCACATTCTTCGTACGCTCTAGCAGACAATTCAAATAAGTTTTTAGTTGGGAATGTGCACGAATTTGGCATGGTAGCGCAACTAAAACGTTCTGCAAGATACCAAATTTTGAACTAATCAGTGATGCCAGTTGTTTTCCAGGTCAATGCCGTAGATGTCATAACTCTTAAAAATGATGAGGGGTCAAGGCGTTTCACGGGGACACCTTTAACTAAACCAATCGGACGTACACAGGAAAAAGTTGCTGGATGTAACATCTGGACAGCTGCACTTGGATCATTCAATTTGTAATGCAATATTACGCTGTACGATGTACAACAAATTCATGTTCATGGGTGTCATATTATGGTGGGGCTTATTTTAAAAAATCGGTTGAAGATATGTTTTCCAATTTTGGAAATTATTACGGGGACTAATTGTGTAACATAAATCAAAACAAAGCTTTCGTATCTTTATCGTATAGATCCACAGAAATTTCTGCAGAACTGATATCACTGCCAAGCATTCTGTTTTACTTAGCTGTACTGTTGACAGAACGAGTGAAAAGCAATTTGGGAAAACAAAAATGCATGAACGAGGAATGCTCCCGATGCACATCAAGGCTTGGAAATGTGCATGATAGAGGGTGTTAGTGTACATGCAAATATGCTTGACGATATTTTTTGACAAATTTTCATATAAGAACCTATGTCTGTTTGTCTTGTGATGTCAAAAAATTCTCTGCTTGATCGTCAAGCAGTTCAGTTCGGTGTTAGCTCGCTCTCTCGAGTTGTTTGAAAAGTTCATTGCGATAGTGTTCGCGCTCTCTCTTTCGCGGTTTGTCGTGCGTGTGTGTGCCCCGTAATGGGGAAGCATCGGTCGCGAAGCCCGGTGAAGGTCCAGAACCCCGGAGAAGGAAGCTCCGGTGTGCCTACCTCGAACAGGTTTGCTGTTCTCCCCATGGATGGGAATATCCAGCCAGCTGTGTTGGAAAAACGCAGTAAGAAGAGGAAGAAGAATCGAGGCCAGTCCGATGTCACTGCGACGAACAACAGCGATGTTGGAGATTTCGGTGACGCTGCCGAAACCGTGAATACTGCCGAAATGAGCTCGGCAAAAGTGAAGCTACCTCCATTGGTAGTGAAAAATGCCCATCTTAATGTGCTCATTGCGGATCTAGCGACGCTGGGCGTTAAAGCCGAATACAAGTTGGGCAGAGTCGGCACCAAGGTGGTGCTCCGTACCAAAACGGAGTTTGACGTGGTCGTCGCCCACCTGAGGACTTCCAATGTGGAATTCTTTACCCACGACATTCCCGGCGAGAAGCCGTTCAAGGTCGTCATCAGGGGCCTACCAAACTTCGACCCGAAGTTTATCGAATCAGAAATCAGGGACCGGTACAAGCTGGCCCCAAGTGCCGTGTATCGAATGACAAGAAGAGACGAGAATGTGAAGGCGTATCCGGATAGCCTTTTCCTGGTACACTTCCAGAAGGGAACGGTGACGCTCAACGCACTGAAAGCCATCCGGTCCATCAATTCCATCATCGTTCGCTGGGAGCCATACCGTGGCGGCCATCGCGATGTGACTCAGTGCCAGCGGTGTCTGAATTTCGGACACGGTACCCGCAACTGCAACATTAAGCCACGCTGCGGAAATTGCGCTCAAGACCATGCCACCTCCGAATGTGCTGCGGATGAAGCTGTGGCGTCCAAATGCGCCAACTGTGGTGGTGCTCACCAAGGATCCAACAAGCAGTGCCCTAAACGCGAGGATTTCAAGCGCATCCGAAATCAAGCGTCTACCAACAATCAACCAGCACGAAGGAAGGATAAGGCCCCGGCTTTCAGGACAGAGGACTTTCCACCTCTTCGTGGACAAGCGAATCCCAGGGTGCGATCCACGCCCCCTCAAGAAACGTCTGGATCTTCTGCTGGACAAAGCTTTCCATCCCCCCCTGGATTCTGGAGGCAACCAACAGCTCAAACAAACAATCCCGATCTGTTCTCAGCAGACGAACTGATGGAAATTTTCGACAACATGACCGGTGCTCTACGTACGTGTCGCAATAAGCCCGAACAGATCCAAGTGCTCGGTAAGTTCATCATCCAATATGGTGTCTAAACTGCTAACCATCGCTACCTGGAACGCTTGCTCTGTAAGAGCTAAACAGATTGAGCTTGCCGACTTCCTCCGCAAGCATAGCATCGACGTGGGTCTCCTAACCGAAACCCACCTAAAGTTCGGTGACAGCTTCTGGTTGTCTGACCACAACATTATCCGGCTTGATCACACCAGCTCCAGGGGGGGTGGTGTAGCGGTCATCGTCAGAAAGGGAATCAAGTTTTGCACTCTGCCCCACATCCGCACTTCTATCATCGAGGCCATTAGTGTGGAGGTGGAATCACCAACTGGAAACGTCCGGTTCATCGCTGTTTACTGCCCACGCCAGTGTACCGCAAGCAACGGATTAGGAATCCAATTCAAGAAGGACCTGACCGCCATCACCCGTACTAGCTCCCGATTCATCGTTGGGGGCAACCTGAACGCCCGCCATGAAGCTTGGCGGAACTACCAGAGGAACCGAAACGGATGTCTATTGTTCGACCACGCACAAAATGGACTGTACACAGTGCAATTTCCGGACGAACCAACTTTCATCTCTCCGACGGGAAATCCCTCCACGCTAGACTTTTTCCTGTCAAACATCGGACTATCCAAGCCGGAGGCGCACAACGATCTCAGCTCCGACCACCAACCGGTGGTGACTGAAGTCGGTGTCAACGTGGTTCCTGCTAGAGGCTGCCTGCGTAAAAACTACCAGCATGTTAACTGGGTGCAGTACGGTCGAATGATGGACAGCAACATCGATGAAAATCCACTGCTCGACACCGTAGATGACATCGACCGGGCGTTGGAAGGACTCCAACAGGCCATATCCGAGGCTGACGAGACATGCGTTCGACAAGTTCCTGTGAGGGGTAAGTTTGTTGCTATTGATTCCCACACCCAATTATTGGTTCGATTGAGAAATGTGCGTAGACGCCAGTTTCAGAGGACTGGAGACCTGGGCAAAAAACGTGAAATGGCCGATCTGAACAGGCAGATTGCTTCCAGAATGGACTCACTCCGAAATGAAAGTTTCGGGCGTGTTGTCCAGAATCTGGACGACCGCTCCAGACCATTCTGGAAGGTAGCCAAGGTCCTGAAAAATCATCCCAAACCCGTTCCACCTCTCAAAGTCGAAAATGATGACGATAGGCTTTTAATTACCCCACAGGAGAAAGCAAATGCGATCGGCAAGCATGTCGCTTCATCGCATTTGCTTGGCTCGACTATCCAAAGTCCGCTCGATGATCAGGTTGCGCAATGCGTTCAAAACCTAGATGCCTCCCCTTGTGTCGTGCCTCCGGCGGATATGATTACAGTACAACAAATTTGCTCAGCGCTGAAATGCACCAAGAACATGAAGGCTCCCGGGTTTGACGGTATATTCAACTTGATCTTGAAGAGACTCAGCATGAAAGTGCAGTCTCTTCTAACCGCTATCTTCAACAGATGTTTGGAACTGCACTACTTTCCAAGCATCTGGAAAGTAGCAAAAATCATACCGATCCGCAAACCCGGTAAGGATCCAACATTGTCTTCAAGCTACAGACCAATCAGCCTCCTTTCAGCGCTGAGCAAATTGTTCGAGAAACTCATTCTCAATCGTTTGCTCAAGTTTGTCGAGGAAAATAACATTCTCCTTCCGGAACAGTTTGGGTTCAGAAAGGGGCACTCCACCAATCACCAGCTAGTACGGGTGATGAATAACATCCGAAGTAACAAAGCTGTATCCAAGTCCACAGCCATGGCCTTG
The DNA here is from genome assembly GCF_037179485.1 of Ochlerotatus camptorhynchus. Lineage (NCBI taxonomy): Eukaryota > Metazoa > Arthropoda > Insecta > Diptera > Culicidae > Ochlerotatus > Ochlerotatus camptorhynchus. The sequence continues at coordinate 2,537,613 of NW_027040773.1, forward strand.
TTAGACGTTGAAAAGGCGTTTGACAATGTTTGGCATGATGGACTTGTGTACAAGCTTTGTAACTTCAACTTTCCTTTACATCTTATTAAAATCACCCGTAACTACCTCCAGCAAAGGTCGTTTAAGGTATCGTTGAATGGTTGTCTCTCAGACACGTTTTCGATCCCAGCAGGAGTCCCGCAAGGTAGTCTGCTGGGCCCCTTGCTTTACAGCATTTACACTTCCGACATTCCTCCCCTCGGCGACGGTTGCGTGTTTTTCCTGTTCGCAGATGATACCGGAATAGCCGTCAAAGGAAGGATGCCTCGCGAAATAACGAACAAACTTCAACGATGCCTTAACGCCTTTGCTGATTATGCCACCACGTGGAAAATCAATATCAATGCCACCAAAACACAAGCGATCATGTTCCTCCATCGGCAATCGCCCAAACTGAAACCGGCTCCATCTTGTACTGTAATCATGGATGGCACAAGGGTTGAGTGGTCCGCCGAAGTAACCTATCTCGGGATGTTGTTCGATGAAAAGCTCCTCTTCCGTTCGCATGTAGAGAAAACAGTAGTCAAGTGTTCTGCCTTGGTTAGGTGTCTGTTTCCGCTGATTTGCCGCAGATCCCGCCTCTCAAGGGTGAACAAACTGGCCGTCTACAAACAAATCATAGCACCTGCGATCCTCTACGCAGCTCCGGTGTGGGAATGATATGCACAGACTCACAGGAACAAAATCCAGGTCGCTCAGAATAGAGTGCTGAAGATTTAGCACTCCACACTTTAGATTCCAGAATTAACGAAATTAAGACTAAATTTGCACAAAAATGTGATTTATCAGAACATGCTTTGATAAGCAATTTGTAGATTAGGTGTATATAGTAGTTGTAGGTTAGTTGTAGTTGTAAATAGTAGTTATAAGTAGTCTTCTTTTTCAAATTTTCAAGCAAACCAATCCCACCAAGGTGGTCATTCTCTAAAACAGGCCTGATAGGACTAGGAACTGTAATTAATAATAATTGAAATTTCACAGGAACTAAAGTTGAAAAGACGCATCTGTGTCACTTGATAAGTTATACATGTAAACCACACAAATTCAAGAAATATAGATCATTTAAGTCAAAAAAAAAAAAAGTCTTGTGATGTCAGTGTGTGGAGTATGATCGCGTGTGTGTATAACCTAATCGATTTTCTCAGTAATGGCTGAATAGATTTGAGTTGAACAATTTTCAGTTTGTGTGTTTTTAGGGCCAATAAAACTCAATTGAATTTGACCTCGATCGAACATACGGTTCCGAAGATATGAACAAAAACGTGAATTTTTCATACCCCCGGGGAAACGGCCGGATTTTGACATGGGCCAAAACCCATCATGTGACACATCAAGTCACATGAGTATGCAAAATCAAGAACATTTGCGGTCATTTGAGATATCCAGGACCACATTGGCCGCAACTATGCATGTTTCATGCTAAATTCTAACCTGACTCAAAACCCATCATGCGATGATGTGTCGCATGAGAAGGCAAAAAGAAGACTATTTGTGGTTAGATGAAGTATCCAGGGTCACCACCGGACATGTTCCGGGTCGGGGCGTCACAATATTAGCTTCAATAGACAAAACCGATGTGAAAATCAGCTCCATTGGTTGGAAGACAGCCAAGAAACTGTGGTGGGTGGATAGAACCACCCACCGTGCTTATTCAGGGGGATTTCTGTAGGTGTTTTCAATAAGGACTGACACACGATTATTTTTAAATTATTATTATTATTATTATTATTGTCAAATTCTTGAAGTAAACATCATTCAGGTAAACAAAAGAGATAGAAACAGCATACGCTGATGTATACGCTATTTCAAAACTACCCAAATTTGGGTAGAATGCACCCAAATGGGTAAACTATGTTGGGAGTGACAAGTCGACATATGAACAAAGTCTATCGGATTCATGTCAATGTTGTTCATTTGTCAACTTGTCACTCCCAACACAGTTTACCCATTTTTGGGTAGGTTCAGTTTTGACCGATCTGGGTGGAATCTACCCAAATTTGTGTAGTTTTGAAATAGCGTGTACCCAAGGGGTACGTCACTCAGCACAGTGCGCCAAAAACACAGTAGGGCACACCATGGCTCACTAATTTGGCACCCTTGGTACATATTATTGCGATCTCTAAAGTAACTGGCATCACTGCATTATTTCTGCGCATGCGCAGTGAGGATGTATCAAAATGTGATTGTTGACACAAACAATTTTCGGTATCCGAAACTAATAATTTCACCTGACGACGACGACGACGACCGGGTAGACTTAATATCAATCTTTAAAAGCCAACGCAGGAGTACAGAACCATCCATGGAATTGGGAAGTTAATGCACTTCTGTATTGACTTCCAGATGTGTCATGGATTTTGAAGCAAAACATTCACTAACATTGCCTGTTGTAGAGCTCCAGACATAGATACGCTATCCGGCAAACCAACAGAACCATCAACCGGGCGAATCACCAGGAAGCATTTAACGCTCAACCTGGACTATTTCAGGATTGAGTAAATATAATCACTGCTACTCCGTCTTTTAAACATTTTAACCTCATTTCCCGAATAATAATCATTAAAAATGAATCCAAAAACATATTTATTAAATGGCGGTATATAATTTTTTTTTAATAAATTTTCTGACTTATTCGACATTGGACATGCTCATCCTTATCTTCACCATCGACATCATCCAATATCGAAAGGCTGTGGGGCGACGTGGACAATCCCGTCTGGCTGAAGCAGATATTTGCATCTACGTAGCACGGTAGCAGAAGACGATTTTGGGAAAATTGTACTGTGACGAATTGATTTCCTGCATCATACATTCCGCCTCCACTAGCTCCTGGTGATTATCCGAGTTTTGGGATTCTTGTCGACGGATTTCCTCAACGTCCACGAATGGGTTCTCGAAGAACAACAACACGTACAGTGTCACACAGGGAGCCCACATTTCCAGTTTAGGGCAGGAGTAGCGGTTGCTTTCCAACACATCCGGACTGCAGTACTCGGTCGTGCCGTAGAAGGTACAAAAAAGTTGCCCTTCCTGTACGAACGTCGCCGATCCGAAGTCAGTCAGCTTGATATTGAAATGGTGATCAATGATAACCAGGGCGTCACAACATCAGCTTCAATCGACCAAATCGATGCGACGAAGAGACTGCTGGCTTTCTCTTTCTGTTAAAGTCGAACAGTTTCGCAGCATTCTAGAACCTCAGTCGGCGTGCACAAAAAAATGTTCAATCGCTTGTCTCTCTTTCTCCCGTCGCTCCATTGGTCTTCCTTTCAAGCTTCGGTGAAACGGATGAGCGAAAGAGCGCTCGACTTTGATAGTTTTCTCTTTCATGAAACAAATCCACAGAGGTTTCATGACGTATATGACGGAAAATGAAATAACACATTTGAAGCATTTCTCACGTGAAAACACTTGAAGATTACACGTAATATTTTTAATTTATCTTCCATCCATATATTTATTTTAAAAAAATTGATCGAAAACGGGACATAACGCATTTTAAATAAATTGAAAGAGCGGTAATAGAGTGTTCGTGAAGGGGGATTGAAAGCCATAATGAGGTTTCGTTTATCTAGAAAATCGACGTTAGTTACATTTAAAGCGATGAGCAAAGCAACGACGAGAAGTTCCACAGCCAAACGGCGCCGGTGGCGTAGTGGTAAGCGTGATTACCTCTCACCCCAGCAGGCCTGGGTTCAATTCCAGTCGGCGCCGCCGGGATGTTCTGAGGCATAACATCTCTGATCACGCCTTCCTTCGGATGGGAAGTAAAGCCGTTGGTCCCCGGTTCATGAGTTGATGGGTCGATAGGTAGGGTCCAGGTGTGGGAGCTGCCTTCTTGGCACGTCGGTAGCATTGGTGCTCAGCACGGAAAACAAGATCGACGGAAAAAACAAACCAAAGGAAAAAAAAAAAAAAGTTCCACAGCCAGCGTTTCCTTCTAAAAGTGCTTATTTTTCATTATCATTTCTTGCTGATAGTCTATCTAGGCGTTATAGAAATGAAGCGTTGAACACGTTTGTATGAGAGAAACAAAACTCGAGTTCATTTTAGAGCTTCGAAAATGTAGAGCCCTGGTGTAGAGTGACCACCCCTTGGATGAACCATATCACATGAGAATTCGATTACTTTATCATAGGTACACACATAGAACTCAAGCGTAACTATTCAAATAACCGTATCTGATTTTGTAAACAATCACTTCAATCGACGATTTGTGGCAACTGCTAACTCACAGGACAGATTCCCCTACCTGATGATGATTTTTGTTTGCGTGGGTGAGTTAGCAGTTATGACAAATCGTCGATTGAAGTGATTATTAACAAAATCACATATATCGATTACCATAGTTACGCTAGAACTAATAAATGTTACACGTGACGGAGTCCATGTTTGACATTAAGGATGGAACATAAACAAACATGTCATTTAAATTAAGTGTTCAAGACTAAAACGTTGGTTACTCGACGAAAAGTATGTTAGAATGAGCTGAATATCGTGTCTGTTATAGCTCACTTTGTAAGAACTTTACCGACCATCTTAAACGAGAATTGCGCCAGATCTCATCAAAGGTGAATTATTCATTTTATTTTCTTTAGAAAATTTTCTTTCTAACAATGTTTGAAATATTTCAATACCTGATGCTTTCCATCCATCCACTGGCATCGGCATTTCGTTTCAGGCAAACTAAATAGAAATGTTTTCAACGTTGCAATCCAATGTACTCACTGCCTCTCGGCACTTGATCCACCCTACCAGCCGTCTGCTCCATCGCACAAAACCGGATTGTCCACGTTTTGTCTCGGTCCTGCACCGCAGGTCCCGCTTTTAAGCTCCGACTTATCCGTTTATCACGATAGCTCTCGTGCTTTCGTCACGTACCTATTGTTTTAGTTTACTTGAGTCATCTTATAATTTATCTCCGGTGCTCTTCAACCATGAGCGCTCGTCCTGTGGGTGTGTCCTTGTGTGGTTTCAAAGTGCCACCGGGTAGGTGTAGGTGCATGGGAATTCCAAGGTGGAATTGTGTGTTTTGTTCGACGGCTCTCTTGCGGTTGCTGAGCTTTTAGGCATTATGTTATTAAGGATTTGAAACCGGCGGCAGGGCGTCGGCAAACGAGTGGCAAGGAGTACAATTGTTTTCTCATTCCATTGTTTTCTTTTTCATCTAAGTACCGACGCGATGCTTTTCACTCTTGGCATCTCAGCACTTTGTACGGTCGTGCATGGGGAGGAACGGTTTTGCATTTTTGTATTTTTTTTTTATTTTTCTCGTATCAGTCGGGATTGTTTGTTCTTTGCTACAATATTGTAAAGGAAATGAAAATGAAAATAAACCAAACATTTTAACAAACGGTTCGACGGATGCAGCAGAGCGAGAAAAGATTGCACACAGAGCGGATTGACTGCTGAGGTTTTTCAGGTGCTGAAAAGAAGGCTTGGGGCCTGGTCAATAAAGGCGCTGTATGCCATGCCGGACGTGGGGGTTCGATTCTTGGTTTTGTCCACGGTATACATAAACAAGGTAATATACCCTCGGATGTAAACATTGCAACAGTACACATTGATATGCACACTTAGAAAAAATCATGTAAATTTAGGTGCTCTGAGAGTGACATATACGAGCGTCATTTTTGACATACATTTAAGTCATAACACACGAGAAATATAGCTCAATCAAACGTACTTTTCGTCGAGCAACGAACTTTTCAGTCTCGGAGCACTTAATATTACATGACATGTTTGTTTACGTCTCATCTTTTATGTCAAAGACGGATTCCGTCACGTGTAAAATTAGTTATTTTTAAGAGTGTGGCGACGAATTATGGCGTACTGCAATCAAATTATTTAATTTCACTGATATTCCTGATCTTCCCGGCAACCATCCAGTGACCACTCAGAGTCTATGACTAGCTGATATATAAAGAATAAGTATTTTGCAACATTACACATATCAAGCTGAACATTGCATGAGGTCCTAAGCAACATTAACAGATTCTCTTTGTCGAGTTTCTCTTTCAGCACACAGATCGATAAAAGAAGTTTTTATCTAGATTCTAATATGACAAACACAACGATCAAACACATGTTTGATATTATTTATTTATTTATTTATTTACTCAATACAATTCATTTGACAGCAATGTCTTACTGACATTGATATACGAGATGAATAATGGTGTTTTTAAATCAAATGTTATACGACTTTAATTTTACGGACGTTCCGGATCTTCCAGTTTAGAATTTTTTATTTGAATTTTTCTTCCTTTAAGCTATAGAGACAGATCAAGTCATACTACAATCACCTTTCCTATCATTTTCAATTGTTTGACGAGTCAATACCTGCAGCAGCTTTGCCAGGTATACCGATTTAACTGTATTTGTATCGAATTTCGAACTTGATACCGATCAACAGATAAGGTTCATCAGAATACCGATTTTTATTTTTAATATTATGAGAGACTTATCTTTTTGAATATTTTAGCCTGATAAAATTTGTTTGAGCTCAACAAATTAATCATCTTTAATAATTTATTATGCTTCATACTCTCTTGACTAGTGTTTCTTTTTCCTAGCTGTTTTTGGCTACCCAGGAATCGAGGAATAGCTATGGTTCAGAACTGTAATTCCTGAGAATCGGGAAATACTTTAATGTTTTACGTGACAACAGATACAACAGATTGCATTTTTTAAATTTATTAAAGATTATTTAATCATTCCTTCGAAGTTTCTTCCAACTTTCCCTGGAATTTTCTTCCATCTCACCCTTTAAGTTATTTTCCGATTCCTCCCGGAAAGTTATTTCGAGTTCCCTCGGAAGCTTCTTCGGGCTTTGCTCGGAAGGTTCTTCCGTGTCCTTTTACCAGTTTTTAATACCTTTCCTCCAAATGTTGTGCTAATTCCCCCAGAATTTTCTTTTTTTTATGTTTTTTTTTTAATTCTTCTTTAAGATACATTCGAATGTCCCTTTGGCTTCCACCGGGACAAGCTTCCGACATTCTTTAAAAATTTCTTCCAAACTACCTCAGGTACTTTCTTCCTGCATCTCTAGGAATTTTTTATCGTCTCCTAGGAAGCTTATGTGAACTTCTACCGGAAGTATCTATCAAATTCTCCCAGTAGTTTCTTTCGTCTTTCTCTGGAAGTATCTCCATTGCCTTCTTCTTGAAGTTTTCTCCGACTTCTTTTGCAAGCTTTTTACAAGTTTCTTCTAGCTACCACTAGAAATGGCTACTCTTGGAATTTTCTTCCGAATTCCGAAAACTTTCTGGCTTCGTCTGGGTGTCTCATTCCAAGTTTCTTCAAATTTTCCCCAGAAGTTCCTCAATATTTTTCTTGGAAATTCACCGCATGTTTTTCCGACTTTTCTTAGAACTTTATTCAAGAAAGAAGAGCTTCTTTTATTTTTCTATGGAAGTTTTTCTTTCGGCTTCAGGTAATTCAAACTTTCCGACGAAACTTCTTCCGACTTTCCTGGGATGGACGGTTTTTGTCCAGACGTAAAAATTCTAAAAATAATAGTACAGAGAGCGGTGATGGAAGACTAAGTGAGCGATGAATGACGACTAGGTTTGTCAGTACCGTTATCTTTTTTCGAGTACCAGTGTTTCGGTACTGAGAGGATACGTTTTTGCTTACTGAGTAGAAGATTGTGGGTTTACTCCCAAGTTCCTCGAGAACAAAACAATTACTATGGTCGCATCGCCTGCTTAAGCGAATCCTGACCCATCTCTTACCAAACTATCCCACTCCGTAGTATCTATGGGGGCGTCGGTGAGTCGCTGGTCTCCCGTTAAGTAGATGCTAAATCAACAATATCCTTCCATTCCCCGTAACGGAGAAGCAGGCAATGGTAATTGTCATGCTTTTCCTGTTTTGAACTTTGATTGGAGGACTATTCACTCCCAAATAGTTTCCCTTAAGCAATCCGAATAAGAACGTTTAAGTTGATACATGACAGCTGCCAGTATGCAATCTACGAATTACTCCGTTACACACGCAACGCACGCATGCATGCACGCAAATTACCTGTACCACGGAATTTTTTGAAAATAAATCGAAAGGTATTAGAATAATATGTTATTTAAAGTAGTTCGTCTTGGTATACTCGCTCGCTTAAAATTATTTCTTTGAATTTGTATCCCATAAAAGCCACGAATAATTTAAAAATGTTCAAGCAACTATAACAACAACAAAAATCGTTTACTTGATGCAATCTCCTGAAAATCACATCAGTATATTATTTAATTTTAAAACATGTGAAAAAAAAAATTCAACGCATCGTCTCTAATATGAGAATGGATACAGTCACGAAATTTCCGAACATATTTAACTAGAAAAGTGCAAACAGCGCTGCCATAGTAAATTAAGAGCTAGTTACTCACCAATTTTGCATTTGTGTGCCCCGCTCACTGCAAATTCATGCGCTCCCTTTAAGGAGCGTCCATAATCAAAATTAAGGGAAGTACATACAAAACTAGAGTACTGGTGATATTTGTCTGTGATCAGTGAAATCAACAAAACTTAAAATACTATTTTTTTGGACATTGGATTTTTAGTTTAATGGTGGAGCGTTTTGTTTCTTTGGACTTAACCTTCTGCATGGGGTGAACATTAATTTGTAACATCTTGTGCTTAGCGCAAAAAGTTTATTGATTAACCAAAACTTGCCCTGATGAAGATCCCGACCCCTGGATCAAAACCTAAACATAATAAATAATTCTCTAAGATCTTTAAAAGTCTATGCATCATCTCTGAAGTTATTGGTACTGCTCTAAAGATCTCTTAACTACAAAAAAAATCTCAAGACTTCCCTGAATTTCTCAGAACATTTTAAAATTTCCCGAAATTTTCCTGAAGTTCATTAATCTATTCAGAACTTTCCGAAATTTAAGGTCACGAAACATCCCTCCAAATCTATATACTTCTCTGAACTTACCTGAAATTTTCGTTTCTCCATGACAATGTTCCCTAAATTATCAAGAAGCTCTCAGAAGGTCCGTATTATTCCAACAAGTTTCCTGGTATTGATAGGATTTCCCTCAAAACCCCGCAATAAAGATTGTACTAGAAAAAAATGCAACACTTTCTATCGTGTTTAACTGTGAGCAAGAAAAGCTTCGATAAAAAAATATGAGAGCCGTCGTAGAAATCCACAATCGACAATTCGACCGTGTCCCGTGTGCTAAAATCGTTCCAGGAGACCCAGACGACCCAGTGGTGAGCTCGCAGTGGAAGGAAAGCGAAGACGACCGACCCCGTGAACGCAAGGAAGGTGAAGGATGACTTCAAGTGCAATCTGAATCTTTCGATTCGGGACGTGCTCAAGAAGGTCAATTCTTCCGTCTGGTTCGTCCAGCAGACAATGAAGCGGGCCGAACTTCATGTCTTTAAGGTAAGGAAGGTGCCTAATGGAACCGATAAACAGAATACGGTGGAAAATCCCGTGCCAGGAAGCTGTACCACGAGTGGTTGGTCCAGCCGAAATGCATCGTAATGGACGACGAGACGTACATTGAAGCGGACGCCAACTTGCTATTTGAAAGGTCTTCTCATAACAATACAATTACTCTTTGAGGTGTTATTGTCTAAAAACTAAAAGATCACAATCTGTTATTTTGATATTTATTTGATATTTTACAAAATATGTCGATAACTGAAATACCAAATCGAAGGAAGACATTCCACGCAACTACCATAAACCGGACTAGTTCATGCTGATCTTCGTCAAGCTTCGTCTACAATTTGGACTTCTACATCAACACATGTCAGGTAGCCTTCATGTTCAATTGGCTAAACTAGGTGAGTTCGTTTCATTTTGTAAATTTTTATCTTTTCAAACTAGTAACGTTGGGAAATTACCTTTTTTGTGATGCGTTACTGGTATAAGATCTACCACCGAACCCTAGTCGCGACAACTTCAAACTAAGGAATCAGGATTTTCCAAAAATCAAAGGATCACATTTTAGTCCTTGTTACTTTTTATGACTTGATAATAGTGACAAGACTGGGTAGTAGGGTGGGGCATATTTTTCAAAATCTTTCGGGGACACGTTTTCTCATGTGGAAAATGATTACTAGGGCCAAACGAACAACATTTCCAAAAATGAGCGTTTTGCGTTAAGATTCAGAGGTGGCGCCAGAGGCCTAAGTCCAACATATCGAACGAAGCTGATTTTCGAACACGTCTAGTGCGTCTTTAAGTAAACACTTGATTTCGTTACCCTGAAGAACAAAAATGTTGTCCGTTTGGCGATATCTTTAACCCTTTTCGAGATATACGGCATAGCAGGTTTGGACTTACACCCACGAATATACAGGGTTACCCACTCGAAGTGTTACCAGATTACTATTAATGACAACGCGCTCAAATTTATACCAATGACAGTTCATTCTATTGTTTACAAGCTTACAAAAGCATTTTTCTCTCCGTCTTTTAGAAAAAAAAAAAAATTATTCTTGATGGAATTTAAATGAAATAGTGTGATTGCTTTATATTTGGCTGGAAAATCACAACCAGCAATTGTTCGGCAGCTAAAACATCTCAAAGTAAACAAAATTTTTGTGTATCGCACCATAAGTCGTTACAATAGTACTGGCAGCATTGCAAAACGCCATGGAGGTGGTCGTAAAAAAACAGCAACATCTGAGATGATTCGAAAAGTGCAGGCTCGTCTTGAACGAAATCCACGTCGAAGTGGCAATCAAATGGCTAAAGAGCTGAAAATTTCACAAAGTTCAATGCAACGACCAAGGAATCAAAAATATCTCCAAATGACAAAATGACAAGCGATCAACACAATAATAACGCTATGTCAGAAGTGGAAAGCAATAATGATATAATCTTCTTCGTTCTTTTTCATGACAAGCAGCCCGTGCGACACAACTAACTCGGGGCGGTAGAAGGAAACGAGCAAATTGTTGGCAAGCTGCTTCACGAAGTAAACCCGAAGATGATACACGTGTGTTAATGGGAATTTTTATGTTATGTCTTTTCTCGATTCATATCAAGCTATGTGCTATAGCGGATCGAGCTATGTTACAGAGCGAGTTTGTCATGGTAGTCGTAGCAACCGTTTTGTCTGTATCGTTGGTTGCTTTATGTGTTTGGATTCGCTGGCAACGACTGTTGAAAACTGAGCTAAAGGTCAAGCCCTACAAGTTCCAAAAAGCACACGATCTTACACCACAGCAAAAAAAAAGTTAGACTCGAAAGAGCAAAGGAGTTGTTGCGCTTGCACGAACGTGGTGAATTTCCAAACATTGTGTTCTCTGATGAGAATTATTTCCCTATCGAGCAATTCGTAAACTCTTAAAACGATCGTGTTTACTTGACCGAACGCACGTACGAGAATTTAAGCCAACGAATGGCCACCCGAAGCAATTTCCCATCGCAAGTGATGGTATGGGCAGCCGTGACCGTTGATGGGCGCTCTCCAATCGTTTTCATCGAGCCTGGTGTCAAAGTAAATGCGACTTATTATCGTGAAAATATTTTGGAAGCTTCTTTAGAGCCGTGGGCACGCAAACACTTCGGTCGCAAAGCATGGACGTTCCAACAAGACTCGGCACCGTCACGTAAAGCAAAAATTAACCAAGAATGGTTGAAAAATCATATTCCACGCTTCATTTCGTCGACACAATGGCTTTCGAATTCGCCAGACGCAAATCCGATGGACTTTTCCATCTGATCCATTTAAGAGAGCAAGGTGCGGACTAAAAAATATGTCAGTATGGATGCGCTGAAGAAAGCGATTGTACGTGAATGGACCAAAATACCTCAAGCCCACATTCGTACTGCATGCAACTCGTTTTTTGACCGTTTGAAGGCCATAGTCAAGGCAAAAGGTGGCCACACCGAGCTAAAGTGAATGGATTCTGAAATTTTGAGTATTTTCAAACATTTTTGTCATTGGAATCAATAAAAAATATTTCACACAAAAAAAATTATTGTCGTTTGAATAGGTAACACTTCGAGTGGGTAACCCTGTAACCAGCGTACACCGTGGGTTTGCACTAGGAATTCTTCATTAAGAAAAATTTCGCATCTTCTCTGGGAACAGATTTCCATTGTACTTGCCACAAAATTACGAATACATAGTAAGCACTCAGGGGGCGACCCTGGCGTAGTGGTTAGCATCCATACCTCTCACGCCAAAGTCATGAGTTCAAATCTCACTCCCGGACAAGTCACGAATGACCCAAGAGCGTTAAAGTGACTATAATAAAAAAAAGTAAGCACTCAGCTAATAACTGTGAAAGTTTTCAAAGCGCACGCACATAATGGAGACCAGGTGTCAAGTTTCACTTGAGGCGGGATAGCAATGGAGAGGAAGAAAAAGATGTAATGTATAAATGGTACAGACATTGAAAGCTCTCAATTAATAACTGTGGAAGTGCATCTAGAGCACTGAGTTGAGAGTACGCAATGAGCTAATTTTCGGTATGCAATAAGTTTGTAATGCGAAGAAGAAGAAGAAGAAGAAGAAGAAGAAGAAGAAGAAGAAGAAGAAGAAGAAGAAGAAGAAGAAGAAGAAGAAGAAGAAGAAGAAGAAGAAGAAGAAGAAGAATTCGCATATGTACATATGTACACCTGTGTTCATTATAACAGCAGCGCATGTCAATTTCCATACAGAATGGTCAACTTTGACATGATGTAACTTTGTTAACATGATCAATTGAGCTGAAACGTTCGCCAGAGAACTACATATATGTTCAATTTTACGACTACAAAATACCAAATTTTTGGGAGTACCTATTGGAAAGTGAGGAACAAGGTAAAATTATTCAAAATAATAACAGTTTTTGATTTGAATTTTTATGTACTGCAAATATTTTAAACATTTTAAACTATTACGTGCATTTTTTGATTGGGTGGGGATTGTTAGAGTTTTGAGAAATGTAAGATTAAAAAAGGCAGATGTACCCCCAATGCGTATTGTGTTTATCGATACATATTTTGCTGTGGATATGAATGAGGGATCAAATCAGTAAGAACACTGAATGTGACTATCAATTTTTGATTTTGAAATCTTATGTGATTCGATGTGTCATCATGCATGTGTCATCATGCATGTGTCATCATGTATGCGTCATCATGCATGTGTCATTATGCGAGTCAAAATTTGGTCACATCTTTGAAGGCACCAGGAACATGTCCAAATGTGCCCAATGTGATCCAGGACATTCATGTTTTTGAATTCCTATGTGATTTAATGTGTCGCATAAAAAGTTTGGTACGTTTCAGATTACTTTTGGTCAGGACACGTAAAGGGTGTACTGTTTAAAATCCGCACACACTCAAACTGCTCTAACTTTTGACCCGTTTGGTAAAATTAATTGAAATATTGGGTGGACATAGTTTAATGTGTATTGTTGCGTGCGCGAACACAGTTTTGCACGAGTACTTTGAGAATAAGGATCGGTCGCATAGTGCCATCGGAAAAAAAAGGTTGGGAATCGTGAATTCCACGGTGTCTGGTATCATAAAACGGTTTGAAGAACGTCTTACTGTTGATCGGAAGCAAATATCCGGAAAAAAAAGCCGTCAGGTCAACGAGATTGATCACAAACGCGTAGTTGGGGCCTTTAAACGGAATTGAACGCCTCAGTTCGAGATGTGGCTAAAAAGTTGTATGTGAGCAAGACTTTCGTGCAGAATACCAAAACTCAAGCTACGTACTACGTACGTTTAAGGTTCAGAAGTCCCCAAACCGTGAAGAGAAACAGAATACGGTCGCAAAAAGCCGTGCCCGGAAGTCGTACGACCAGAAGTTAATGAAATCACACTGCTGCGTAATGGATGACGAGACATATGTGAAGGCGGATTCCAGGATTGCAGGAATACTATATACGACTGCTAAGGATAAGTGTGATGTTCCCGAGAACCTCCGGACGCAGAATATGTCGAAGTTCGCTAAGAAGTTCTTAATTTAGCAAGTGAGTTGTACTTGCGGAAAGCGGAGTACACCTTTCGTTACCGCAAGCACCATGAATCGCCAGGTGTATTTGGAAGAGTGTGTCCAACAGCGGCTTCTCCCTCTCCTGAAGGCTCATGACGGTAGGACGATCTTCTAAACGGATATGCCACTATAAAGCGAATGATGTCGATTTCGTGCCGAAAGATCTGAACCACCCAAACACTCCGAAACTGCGTCCAATAGAAAAATACTGAGCCATTAAAAAGGAACACATTCTAAAACAACCTAAAATGGTGAAGAATGTAGAAGAATAGAAGAAAACATGGGATTCTGAGGTCGTGCAGAACATTATGGCTGGGGTTAAGGCCAAGGTTCGCGCATTCTGATGTAAAGGCTAAATAAATTAAATGAATGATGCCACAACTAACTTTAATTGTTTTTTTTTTCCTTGATTTGTTTTCCGTCAATTTTCTTTTCCGTGTTGAGCACCAATGCTACCGATACCAGAGAGGCAACTCCCACGCCTGGATCCTCCCTACCGACTCATCAACTAATGAACCGGGGACCAACGGCTTTAGGCGTAATCAGAGATTTTATGTCTCAGAACATCCCGGCGGCGCCGACTTGGATTGAACCCAGGACTGTTGGAGTAAGAGGCAATCACGCTTACCACCAAACCACCGGCACCGCTTTTTTAATCCCTAAAAAATTGGTGATAATCGGATAAAAACTCGAATTTTGAGAATGAATTTTGTGTGTGCGGATTTTAAACGGTACACCCTTTGCAGTGATGCCAGATTTACAGACATGTCTGTGAATTTACATACTTTTATTTTTTTCACAGACAATTTTTTCGTTACAGACATTTACAGACTTTTCAGTTTTTTCACAGATATTTACAGACTTTTGCAACCAAGGGAGAATTTTAAAATTTATTTGGTTACACTATTTTACATCTTCAATCAAATTGCACGTACGATGCATTTTGCAACTTGCATTAGAAATTCGGGCGTTTTCAAATGCACTACACGAACGAGTTGTCACTGCTATAGACGGTCATATAGATTTCTGACGTTTATCGTACGCACACTACGTCGCGTATACGTACACGCAAAATGTTTTCATCAGGAAAAAAAACATAGCGGAAAATTTTCTTGATGAAAACAAATCACTGATACAATTACATTTTAGCAATCTCTATAGCTATAGACCTGTCAATGTGCTGCCATGTTGTATCCAAAACGAACATTTTCCATACGATTTGACGGTTTGTTTGGATACGTCAACTCACGTTGGCTCGCGTTGGCTGGTCTATAACTTGACCGTCACTGTCACTGTCACTGAAAAAGTGAATGAAACGGACAGTGTGTTTCCATCCTATTCCATCTTTTTATTCAAGAACACCCACCCCCGGATACAGTTTTAGGGCTGAACAAAGCAGCCATTTTAGTCGTTTGGTACCAGAATACGAGTCGTAAAAATGTGGAAGATATCGAGAAAAATCAAAGGGAACCCAAGACGAAACCCCATAATGAACTTTTACAAAGGATCAGGTAGGCTATAAGCGAAGACATCAAGTCAAGAAGACTGGCAACTCTGTCAGAATCCAAGCGACAGATACAGTAGCGCTTCGCTCGAGCAAAGGTGGAAGTAACGCATAGAGAAATGAGTAAATACACACACCTTTCTTCTGAGGTTGTAATATTTGCTATCAAATTCGTTCGAAGCAGTTACCTTTGCACGGTAGATGACGCGACTGTGCCGGCCTTATATGTAGTCTTCCCTATAAGGAAAGGAAAATCAATATAAATACTTGCACTAATCATTATGTTGAGTTCCATCAACTTCCATGTGATGCATTTTGGCGCATGTCAGAATCTGTCCACTTCCTGGAGGTACCCGGTACACATGAAAGAGGCCATTGTGAATATAAGGTCTGAATCTGTCCATCATTGATCTTATAGTAAAATTCTAATATGATTTGAGGTGTAGCATTATGAGTTTTTGATGTATCAATCTTTTGCGAATTCCCCAATGGAATCTGGAATGTAAATTTTTGTTCATATCTTCGGAACCATAATTCCGATCGGGAAAAAAATCAAAAGCGGTATGGTGATCTGAAACACATCCAATCTTAAAAAATCTTTTGGAACTTGCTCCACTCAAATTGGTCCAGTCATCTCTGCGAAAATTGAGTGATCTACACTCATACGAAGTTAAATACATACATACAGTGTATCTCAAAATTGAACGTACAGCTGTACAGCGTACCGAAAAACGGCTCTTAAAGCACAAATTAAAAAGATATGCCTCTGAATTTTTACCTCCTGATTCAGAATACATATATCAATTATTGTCTTAGTATTGAGCATATTTGGTTGATTTTACAAAAAGCTAGAGCAATTTAAGGAAAACTACTTTTTCTTGAAAAACTTTATTTTCTTGAAATAAAATGATCATAACTTCTTGAAATTTTGCTCATTTTTGGTCATAGTAAGGATCATTCGTATGCCACTAATTTTACTTAAATACGTCATCTAGGTAAAAAAAAATAACTAAAATAAATTTAATTTCATACAGGCTCTTCCAATAAAGATCAAAACTTTAGTAATAAATCAATAAACATCTGTTCAACCACCAGCCACGATTTAAAAAAAAAAAACATATCTATTCACTATGTTTCAAAAAATTATCCTCTAGGGTGTACGATCAATTTTGAGATACACTGTACTTACATACATGTATACACAAATACAGATACATTTTCCGATACCGTTGAGTTGAGTCTATTAGTATATGCCATTCATTTTTTCCGAGTCTTGAAACGAAATTGTGTTTTTCAAGTGATTTCATACCTTGGTGTACGAGAAAGGTAAAAAGCTGGCGTGTAAAAGGACCTGTACTAAGTATCTATCGTATTTTCACACTACATGGCATGTAAGATCGACTCAAATTTAAGTTTAAATAACTCAACACTAGAAAACATAGTTTAATAATTGTAGACTGAGTAAAGTTTTTCGAGCCTCATAGATCTTTTCGAATATGACAAAAATCGTCGTAAAATGTAGTCATTCTAGAAGTATACACTCAAAGAATAAATAACATAGCTAATGGAAAATTTTTCAATTGAATTTCAAATAAATTTCATGTGATATCATAATAGGGAATTGCACCACAAAATCAACACGAACCTTATGTGTCAAATGAAATTTAAGTTAAAGAACTCATGTGATCATATGAATGTTATGTGAAATTCAGAATGATATCATTGGTTTTGTTAATGGAAACTACACGAAAAAAAATTTCCGTGTGCTAATTTCATATGTACATCGAGATGTTGCACATATTAGAAAACAAATTCCGAATCAAAGCTCGAAAAGTTTTACTCAGTCTATGTGTTAAATACGTTTTCAATAATATAAGTGAACTAATCTCAACTTTGAGTCAACCGCATTTGTCATGTAATCGTAATTTATCATTTTATTTATTGCTTTTACGGCGTAAATGGATGCATTCCCAACTCCAAGTCAATTCGTTAGAAGCAGGTGTTTTTTGCTTGAACATAACTTTTACTGACATTTCAAATTTCGTATCGATTTCATGACCCCCCTCCCCTCGTTACACGCAAAACTTCTGCTAATTTTATGCAGCCAAATTACAGACATTTCGGAAATTTACAGACATTTTTCGCAGAGTTCTGAAAAAAAAACTGGCATCTCTGACCCTTTACTCTCCAGAACATGATCTAGCCATATCTCGGAATCTATTAGACCAATATTTAACAATATTCAAAACCGTTCTATGGGATCATAGTACCTTTCATTTTGCACTTTCATTTTGAAGCAATAATACGGTAAATCGATCTTGCAGTTTCTTGTTACACATGCACAGTCATCTCGCCTAGCAGAGTCAATTAGTATATGACAGAATTGAATGTTGGTATTCCATGCGTTACGTTCTCCCTTCTTTAGCCTGGTACGCAGCTGAAAAGAAAACGGAAAAGTAATTTTTGAGGATTTTTCCCAAAGGAAATTTTGACATCTATAGTCTGCTAAATTTTGAGATTATAGGGAGATGTCTTCAAATTGTAAAATCAACACTTATTAGTGTTTATGTTGTTTAAATGCATCCAAAACATCAGTTTTGCAATAAACGCCAACATTACCTAACGGAATAATTTATCAGACCATTATTCCGCAAGGAAAGTGAAATTGCATTCAGAATGCGCCACCTTCATGTCGATCACGATACTAATGTAATCGATCTTTCCTTTGACGATTTCTTTTGAACTGCGTACTGGGTCAAGAAATGCTGAGGAAAAGAAATTTCTTTTGCATTCCGTGTCCTATCCCGTAGCACGTAAAAACGTCATTACTTTTCAGCTGCGTACCAGGCTTTTGTAAGAAGATTAGAAGCTACACAGAAAAAAAGTTGTTGAATATTACATCCAAGTTGCTGCAACCAGGTCAATCCATCGGTTGTGTAATATAACGTTGTACGATGTACGTCGATTTTGCGAACAAAGTTACATCCATTGATGTAATATTGTATCTGCTTTTTGCTATTACATCATTATTTCATACATCAGCTTGAATTACATTGATCGATATTACATTTTTTTTGCTGTGTATGTATGTGAGTTAACGTACCCAGATACTATCTGTGAATTTGAATCGGTTTGCACCTTGAACAATTCCATTACCTCATTGTCAAAGTCAAACGTTATTTAATGTAGTTATCTACCTGTCATTTATGGATGTCTCTTCAGGAATATCGGAATCTGTGAATCACATGGAAAAAGAAACTTCAATCTTTTTCAGCCACATGCACATACTTGCCCCAGGCAAGGCTCAGCATAAGCACACGGCAGGGATACATATTTCATACCCACTATGCACAAGTACCTCTACAGAGGTACTAGTACAAAGTACCTCCATCTCCAGGTGGACGTCATTCTTTCGACCTCGCATGTTGCTTGCTGGTAACAAGGCTAAATCACGGTGACAGGCAAAATGAAGCAAAATGTCTTGTTACATCATCCTTCTTCGTTAGCACGGCATAGAGCCAGTAGAAAAGTGCACCGGGAAGAGATATTTTTCCCCTCTCACTTTGTCCCTATGTAGGAGATTTGGGGGTGAAATGGGCAGGTGGGTTAAAATGGGCAGATACTTTTTTCGTCGGAAAAACGTAAAATATCACAGTTTTGACTATGCGTCACCTATTGCTATATTATTTCATGACAATCAGAATATTTAGTGTTTTCTGAAACTATCAAATGATGTAAAAATAAATGAACAATGCGACGCAATACTAAAGCGCGATCTGATGTAATAATTGTAATCCCAACCCATTTAAAAAAAAAACTAGGTTTTCAGCAAAATTGTCCATTCTACTCACTAAAATCATTTTCCTGAAGAGGAGCTAGTAGGACAAAGGAGGATGAACACCTAGTTTGTGCTATTCATCACACGCGGCAGCACATTCGATTGAATTCAATTCAATCATGCGCATCACTTTTGGATACTTCTTACTTTCCGACGTCTCGGAAGAATGGTAGTAAAGGTCGAAGGAAATATATAGAAATGTGTTCTTTTCTTGTTGAAAATGCAACGTGCGCTAAAAAGTAATGAACAGGAAATGTGTAGTAGGGTACAATTTTCATATATATGTATAAATGTCTAGTCGGTTTCTGAGGCCGTTTTTGAATGTAATGTATGTATTTCAAACATGCAATCCAGCTATTTTAAGTTATTTTATTGACAAATCTAGACTAACATTTGAAAAGGGTGTAACTCCAAAATGACCATATCGAGATAGTCGCTTCCGAATTTAAAAGACCTAAAATCAATCCTATTTCACGACTTTTCATTTTATGGATTATTTTATTAGCTTGACATATAGTAAATAGTGTAATCTATCATCGTGCATCACTAAAAACTTAAAAAAAAAGTTTTTTTTTGCCTTGACATTGAGAAGAAAACATCTTACGCCCTGATATTTTCTTACATGTTGTTACCCCCGGATCTTCCATTCTTTGAACTGCCAACACTGGTGATATGCCGTGGAAATACACCATCGGGATTTTTTGTTTGTTGTTCCGCCTTGGTTCTTCGTTCGCAAATTTGGTTAGCGTAGAATTACGCCCGGAGATTTTTTTTTGTCTTCTTTTTGTTCGTGGTTTACACGTGAAATATCAATCGGATGCATTTCAAATGAATCGGGCGTGACTAGATACTACACGCAAACCAAAAATCTATTAAAATGAAAGTTAGTTTTGTTTCCTATCAGCCACTGTTCATGAACATCGCAACGAATGTTAGAAATTGACCATGCAGGGGATGTAATGGTTTTTTTGTCTTTTTTAATTCGTGTTCTATCTACGCTTTAGACTATACCAGTAAGCTTGTAGAACGACGCACATTGTAGAACATTGTTGAACGACGCACACACTTGCCTCGAATCTCTCCAGTAGAAAAAAAACATACGAAGTTGAGTATGAGAGGAAATGAGGGCTTCATGTTTGCTTTTAGCCCATTCGAGTCTGTTTCCAATTTTTTTGACATAACTAATTTACCTCACTAATACACTCTACATTTTTCGGTCTGCACCGCAGCTAGGTATATCGCATCCTCGGTTCATGCCGGCTCCACTAACATCCTCTGATGATGAATCCCACATATTGTAAGCGAATCTGGTTGGGTGTAGTTCTGGTGTAAGGCGTAACAACCAGATGCATCATAGAGTTGAAAGTTGGAAATACGCCATGTAAGAAGAAACGATGATTTGAAGTAATATTTTCTTCTACTTTTTCGTGTTTATCGATTAGTTTGTGAACTGTTCTCTATATATGTGGCAAAATATAGTTTGTTTACATTTTGGTGCTACGCCCTTTTCAAATGTTAGTCTAGAAATAATCATCAAACATGCTTATAGACCTTTTTGACGTTTAATCGTCTTCCTCTATCTAGCACAAATGGATGAATGAACGGTTTGTTTTCCCACTAATCTGTTTCCCTCTTGCTTGCACTCGTTCGATTTAAATGGTGCAGTAGTGTGCGCCGATTAAACGTCAAAAAGCTCTTTACCAACCAAATGTTTGAATGACCATTTTACGATAACGCTAAGAAAATTCAACAACAAAAAGTTTATGGTTTTAATAAAAAATAATTAGAAAATTGAACTTCTAAGTTAATATCTGGTATTTGAACACAAAGAACATTATTGAAACTAACATTATGCCTAACTAGAAAAAAAACTTTATTTTCAGCTTAAACAACATCAATCACCTTACGGTGCTTATTTTACCCCCGCCACCCCTACACCTTGATGCTCGCGCCATGAAAGGACTAAGGTGGTAGTGGCAATCTTTAAACTGGGTGGATGCGAAAATGTCATATTTTTCATCCTTAACGATACACTGAACAGGAAAAAAAAAGAAGACACGTGCCCCACCATAGAAGTCAACAGCACTGCAGCAGCTGTATCCTTCGAGCGTACTGATTGTGAAAGGTTAATTTATCAGAAAGTGAGTGCACGATTGCGTCTGCTGTCGATGTGGGTTAGCAAATATGGAAGCGTTTATCAGTTGAAAAGATTAATTCTCGCTGAAATTGACCCACCAGCAGAACAAGACTATTCAATTTCTAACGTCTTCTTTCGCTCATTGAAATGGCATGGTTGGTAATAGAAGGATTAGCTAAGTTTAATTCATCTTCTTCTTGCATTTTGATGCATTTTTTTTTTTTTTATTTTAGTCACTTTAACACTCTTGGGTCATTCGTGACTTGTCCGGGGGTGAGATTTGAACTCGTGATTTTGGCGTGAGAGGTATGGATGTTAACCACTACGCCGGGGTCGCCTCCGATGCATTTTATGCGAACGCTTTTAACCCCTCGCCTGTGCAAAAAAAAAACTTACGTGTATACCTTGAGGTCAATTTGACCCCAAATTCAAGTTGTCATATCTCAGGGAAGGTTCAACGGATTTATGAAATTTCAAATGTTGTAAAAAATTAAATTTAATGAACATTATTCCATTTTTTTCTGGAGGGGCGGATCTCTCGGTAGAACAATGCAAATTGAATGTCATGGTGAATGAATTCTGATCTAAATTCTTTACCATAAAATAAGTCTTGTGCATCTGAACAACTATGCACAAGATAATTTTTAAGTTGTAAAGTTAAAGCACACAATTGAAAATCAATTACACACTAGCACTGCCTGGTGAGTAAATTTTGTCTTTACCTCAGGATAAGTCTTATCTATCTGAACAACTTTGCTAAAGACGGGGACCATTAGTATGAGCACGATCTGTAAATAGCGTTATATAATGTGTATTGAAGAAGACGCAACTTGATTATTTTCGTTTTAGCGCCATGTAGTAAGTAAATTTTGTCATAAACTATCGATAGTTTTGAAAACCTTGTATTCCTAAACATCTATGCAGAAATAAGTAACATCATATATGGTTGGCATCTCGAGATATAAACATCTCTTGCATCAAAATGTGCCTACTCATGGGTATATCTTTACAATGACCCCTCCCCCTGCAATTCCATTATATTTACTTGGTCCAACATTTGAAATTTCGTTAAAATGCAGCAATTTGAATTTGGGGTCAAATTGACCCCAGGGTACAGACAACGTACGCATTTCATTTTTTTTTTACGTAGGACTACGTCTGTGATTTCTATATAGGGGTACACTTTGTGAACCAAAAATGGAACATGAAACAAAATTGTGAAAGATTTTGAACGTTAATAACTCAGCTGCCCCTCGTCCAATTTCAAACATTGTATCACCAATCGATCAGCAATATTTCTACGCATGCTTTCAGCAATGCTTCCGACTGTCGATTTTCAACAAGAAACTATTGAAAAGGTGGTAAATGTCCAGCATTGTCCAAAAGCGTCAAATTAAATAATAAATCGACCAATTTCGTAAATGTTTATGCTGCTTTCCCAGCACAGTCATCAGATAATCATTCCTAGACGAAACATGTCGATGTAGCAATACGACGAGGCTCGGTAGCTCAGTGGTTACCGTTTCTGCTTACTGAGCAGAGGGTCGGGATTCAGTACCAGGCCCGTCCCCATCCTTGCAATTTTTCACTTTGCCTTATCCTATCCCCACTAGATTTAAATAAAAACAAATTCTGCTTTAACCGATCGCATCACTTACCACATGAATCCTGATCTAAAACTAACCTACCTCACAAACAGAACTATCTTTCCCGAGACAGCCGTGGAAATGCTTAGGTCTCTAGTAACAACCGCACTGTGCAAGTTGATTAGTTCTGATCATTCACGGAGTAGCAACTAAGATAAGAAGGTCGGATAACGTTAACTCGACGGCAAACATTCATTGATACCATTGTTGTTGTGGATGATAGAAGAGAATAGCAGAAATAGTGCGAAATAGGTTAGTGAAGTCATGGGGATCACAAAAGAGGAAATCGATAGATAATTGGCTTTCACCCTTCTGCTTCTAAGCCCCTTACAGTCGTCGTCACAGCAATGAAAGCTAGCACGCACCGCTTTTGATTCTATGGCACTTGCTGGTTGCAATCTTAAGATCACTGTGATGCGATCAGTGAAAGCAGCAGAAATTTCCTTCCCAACTCTCGTGGGGAATCTTTTAATGGCTACGAAAAGGGCCAGTTTTTGTTAGATTTCGACCGAGAAATTAAGAGCGTTCACCACAAATACGACGAGCCAGCTGAATGCCCTTCCACCTAACTGTGACACGCTTAACGAGGATGGCGCACAGGTTGGTAGCTTCGAACAGACCAACCAGATGGCCTTGCTGGATTCCTGCTCTGGAAGCGCAGATCGGTCTTGAAAGTCCTGGGCGATTTCAGGAGGAGCCTTTCCTCCGGTGGGTCTACGAGCGGTCTGCTTGGTACGAGCCATTGTGCTTAGATACGGTGCAGATACGATGAATCGAACAAGTTGAATAAAAATTTCAAGTTTTTTTTTTAAGTTAGTTTAAATGATCTTTATTTTAGTTTAACTTGGACGATTACCATATAAATTTTTACTAAGTGATTTAATTGCTTTCTTCATCTTTAGGTATGGGCAAAATTCAAAATTTGTTTTACAGAATTAGTCCTAGACTTAGTACACGGTCGACCACCTTGGTGGGATTGGTTTGTTTTGTTTTTAGAATTTGAAGAGAAACTACTTAATACTACTATTGACAGCTTAAAACTAACCTACTCTACTATATACACTTAACCTACTATGTACAAATTGCTTATTAAAGCATGTTCAGAAAGATTGCATTTTTGAATAAATTTAGTTGTCATATCATCAATTTTGGAATCTACTTTGGGAATTTCTGCCTCTTGATGGAGGTCTGCTATTCTTGTGTCGAATGGACGATCTAGGATCATCCTCAACACTCTATTCTGTGCAACCTGGATTTTGTTCCTGTGGGTCTGAGCGCACGATTCCCACACCGGGGCGGCATAGAAGATCGCGGGGGCTATGATCTGTTTGTAAACAGCCAGTTTGTTTTGCCTTGAGAGGCGGGATCTGCGGCAAATGAGCGGATACAAACACCTAACCAAGGCGGAGCACTTAACTAGGGTTTTCTCTATGTGCGAGCGGAACAGCAGCTTCTCATCGAACAACATCCCGAGATAAGTAACATCAGTGGACCACTCGACCCTTGTACCATCCATTATTACGGTACAGGAGGGAGACGGTTTAAGTTTTAATGATTGTCTGTGAAGGAACATGATCGCTTGGGTTTTCGAGGCGTTGATTTTGATTTTCCACGTGGTGGCATAATCAGTAAAGGTGTCAAGGCATCGTTGGAGCTTGTTCGTA
This sequence comes from Ochlerotatus camptorhynchus, assembly GCF_037179485.1. NCBI lineage: Eukaryota > Metazoa > Arthropoda > Insecta > Diptera > Culicidae > Ochlerotatus > Ochlerotatus camptorhynchus. Next base: position 2,562,402 of record NW_027040773.1, read on the forward strand.
ATTTCACGAGGCATCCTACCCTTGACGGCTATCGCGGTGTCATCTGCAAACAGAAAGAACACGCAACCGTCTCCTAGAGGAGGGATGTCCGACGTGTAGATGCTGTAAAGCAGTGGTCCCAGCAGACTCCCTTGCGGAACACCTGCTGGGATCGGAAATTGTCCCGAAAGGGAACTATTCAACGACACCCTGAACGACCTTTGCTGGAGATAGTTACGGGTGATTTTCACAAGGTATGGTGGAAAGTTGGAGTTACAAAGCTTGTATATAAGTCCGTCGTGCCAGACATTGTCAAACGCCTTTTCGACGTCTAACAAGGCCATGGCTGTGGACTTGGATACAGCTTTGTTACTTCGGATGTTATTCATCACCCGCACTAGCTGATGATTGGTGGAGTGCCCCTTGCGGAACCCGAACTGTTCCGGAAGAAGAATGTCATGTTCCTCCACAAACTTGTTTAGTCGGCTGAGGATCAATTTTTCGAACAGCTTGCTCAGCGCTGAGAGCAGGCTAATCGGTCTGTAGCTTGACGGTAGTGAAGGGTCTTTCCCAGGTTTGCGGATCGGGATGATTTTTGCCACCTTCCAGATGCTTGGAAAGTAGTGCAGCTCCAAGCATCTGTTGAGGATGGCAGCCAGCAGCGAGTGCACCCTCGCGCTGAGATTTTTCAACTCTAGGTTGAATATTCCGTCAAACCCGGGAGCCTTCATGTTCGTACTGTGTTTCAGCGCTGAGCAAATTTGTTCCTCTGTAATCCGTTCTTCTGGAGGGACGGCACAAGGGGAGGCATCTAACGTCTGGACGCACTGCACAACCTGGTTCTCGAGTGGACTTGGGATTGTAGAGCCAAGCAAATGCGACTGGGCAATGTGCTCCCCAATTGCATTGGTCTTCTCTTCGTTGGTGATAAGCCGTTCGTCATTGACTCTAAGTGGTGGAATGGGCTTGGGGTGAGACTTCAGCACCTTGGCAACCTTCCAGAATGGTCTGGAACGGTCGTCCAGGTTCTGAACGAGCCGCCCGAAACTCTCGTTCCGGATTGAGACCATTCTGGAAGCGATCTGCCGATTCAGATCGACCATTTCGTATTTACGCTGCAGATCCCCAGTCCGCTGAAACTGGCGTCTACGAACATTTCTGAGCCGAATCAAGAGTTTGGTGTGGGAATCAATTGCTTGAAACTTACCCCTCACAGGAACTCGTCGAACGCACTCTTCGTCAGCCACGGATATGGCTTGATGGAGACCCTCCAGGGCCCGGTCGATGTCCTCCACTGTGTCGAGCGGTGGGTTGTCGTCGATGTGGCGGTCGACCACGCGTCGAAACTGGACCCAGTTGACTCGATGGTAGTCCTTCCGCTGGCACGGTGCAGGGGCCACGTTGTAGCCCAGCTCGGTCAGCACCGGTTGGTGGTCCGAACTCAGGTCGTTGACGGCAACCGGCTTGGCTAATCTGGTGTTTGCCAAGAACAGGTCCAGCGTCGATGGGTTGCCCGTCGGTGATGTGAAGGTTGGTTCGTCCGGAAACCAGACGGAATAGAGACCATGCTGGGAATGGTCGAATAGCAGGCGGCCGTTCTGGTTCTGCTGGTAGTTCCGCCAGGCCTCGTGCCGGGCGTTCAGGTCCCCTCCGATTACAAAGCGGGCATTGGTGTGGGTTATGATGGTAAGGTCGTTCTTGAACTGCTGTGCTGTACCATTGCTAACGGTACATTGCCGGGGGCAGTAGACAACGATGAACCGGACGTTTCCGGTCGATGTTTCCACCTCAACGCCGACGGCCTCGATGATGGAAGTGCGGTAGTGGGGTAGGGTGCAGTACTTGATGCCTTTCTTGATGATGACCGCGACACCGCCCCCCCTGGAGCTGGTGCGATCAAGCCGGACAATGCTGTGGTCGGGCAGCCAGAAGCTGTCACCGGTCTTGAGGTGGGTCTCGGTGAGAAGGCCCACGTCGATGTCGTGCTTGCGGAGGAAGTCTGCAAGCTCAATGTTTTTTGCCCCTACGGAGCGAGCGTTCCAGTTGGCGATCTTTATGGGTTCACGGTCCATAATTAGCGACGAAGGAGATGATAGCTTGGAGCTGTTGTGTTCTTGTTGCGCAGGTGCGCTTGATGATGATGGCCTGGGCCAACAGTGTGACGATCTCATCCGTTGACAGCGGAGAATCGTCTGTAGCTTCACCGGTTGTACCGGCCAATCCCGGAGCAGGGGGATCCGTCGATGGCCCGGAGGCTTGACCGGGTACTGCAGCGGCAGGCAACTGTTGGTTGAGCGGGAGCGGCGGCAACACTGGAATTGGCCGTGATTGGACCGGTGATAACGGAGGAAAGTTCTGCGCGTTGTTTTCTGGAACCTTCTTGCGACCGGGCTGGCTGTTGGACGAGGCCTTCTTCCGGATCTCGGCGTATTCGGCCCGCTTCGGACAGGCCTTACTCGTGGCCTTGTGGGCGGCACCGCAGTTGGCGCATGTGGGAGTGGCTTCCTCGATGCTGTCGCAGTTGTCGATCTTGTGGTTTTTGCCGCATTTGATGCAGCGGCTGGCCATGCGGCAATTCCTGGTACCGTGCCCGAACAATAGGCAGTTCGAGCACTGAGTGACGCCACGGTGGGTGGGTTTATACCGCTCCCACTTCACTACGATGTGGAACAGTGTGCGTGTCGTCTGGAGATCCTTCACGGTTGTGGAGTTCTTCTCCAGATGGACCAGGTAGAGCTGGTCACGATACTTGATGGCCTTGCTGCGGGTCATCTTGTGGACTTCGACCGGCTTGAGGCCGTTCGCCTTAATCTCGTCCATTAAGGTGGTGGTGTCCATGTCGTGGAGCCCGCGCAGCACCACTTTCAGCGGCTTGGTGGCCTCGATGTCGTGGGAGAAGTACTCCAGCTTCATTCTGTCCAAGAGGGCCTGAACTGCGTTGAAGTGTTTTTCGGCCGGGACCATCAGTTTGTAGCCTTCCGTGCACCGTTGAATGGTGCAGCGAAGGCCCTGCTTAATGTAGAAATCCAGCTGCTCCCATAGCCCGGGAGGGAAGCCCTTCACATAGAAGGGTGGCAACTTAACTTTTTTCGGCACCGTCTCAGGGTCCGACTGCGGCTGGGCTCCGTTCTGCAGGGCGGAGAACGGATTGTTGCTCAGCAGCTTTTTTGCTGCTGATACGGTGGCGCTGCTGTCTTCAGGTCTGGGTCGTTTAGTTCCGGGAGGCCCCGGCTGCGGGTCCGCAACGCCTGTCGGGATGGGCAATGGGGGTTTCTTCTGCTTCTTCTGGGCTGGCTCGGTGGTCGCGCCGTCTCCTGAGAGAGTCTGTTTTCCCGGTAAACCGGCACTCGCGTTACCGCGCGATTTCTTACCCATGGCTGGGTCAGCGAGAGCGTCACTACACAACGCGGAGCTAATTCGACTTGCGAACGAACGAACGAAACTAGAGAGAATAAAAATTTCAACCGCTTTCTCCTTTATTTAATAACATACTTTTGTTATGTTCAACCAATCATAAACGATGAAAGAACAAAACTGCAACAACTTGCAAGAAGAATTGAGCCTTCGAGAAGGTATAAAATAGGTATTCATGGTAAAAATAAGCATCGTTCTTTGTTAGACCGTCAAGCAGGTCAGTATGTATTGAGCTCGCTCTCTAGAATTATACGGAAAGTTTTTCACATCCATTTCCTGTCAACCGTACCCGAAGGCAGCTTAAACAGGGTATTTCCAAGACCGTCGTCAGGCTCATCGTTATAATGCGTATCTCCAGTCTGATCTACGAGGAAACCCGAGGTGTGCTGGAGGTGTTGCTGTAAAACGGCAAGCAGAAGACCGTTACCGCAATGTACGCTCCGAAGCGTCAGGGACGCACCCTGTATGCTTTCGGAGGTTAAACTTCGTTCATTTTCCCTATCCGAAACGGCCCTTTTCAGGGCCTATAACTAATTTCAAAAGAGATGGTTTAGAAGTTTTACTAAACTTGGCAAGAATGAAATTCCTGGAACCAGCAGAATGGTAGCAACCAAGCTTCTAATCCTGAAGCAACTGGGCCGACTCTCTGAGTGCCCATTTCTCGTAGCGAAGTTCGCTGCCTTTCCAACCACCGGGTCAACCCGTGTCCAGCAGTAACCGTAAAAAGAAATATTTATGGTGATCATATCTTATGGTTGACAAAAAACTGCAGGACTGCCTATTCTTTGCTGCATACAGCATAAATATTTACGTTTTTTTGTCAAAACTCAGGTAATCATAAAATTCTGACGCAGTAGGTCTCTATTCTTCACTCGCGTCGTTTTCAAAGATTTAAACGTCATGAAAACCTGATATTTGTCAATGATGTAAATATTTACACGTAATGCATTGAAGCATTACATTGAGAAGATAGAAATTCAAATTAACTCTTAAGCCAGAAATTTTTTGTGACCCTGAAAAGGGCCGTTTGATTTGTCAGATGAGTTCTGATGAACGCAGCATGGCTTTGCTGTTGGCTCACACTCCGGTACGGTGCTGATTGCCAACGATGATAAATGCCCTGAGTTAAAAGCCTACAATTCGAAAACTGACAAATTTGGGCAATGGTTTAAAGTGTAAGAGTTATACTTTTTACTGTCAAGGCGAACGTTGCGAACGAAAATTAAGTCCACTCACGATTCACCAACACTAGTTGCCTCCGAAGAATGTGAAGCCATGTCCAGGTGCAAATATTTCGGCCCTTTTCAGGGCCACCAACATTTTCCAAAAGAGGTAAGTTTCTGTGCTCTCATGCACAATAATACGCCCAGGGAAGTCTAGAAAATTGTCAATCCGAAAGATTTTCTAAACGGCTTGATAATACCGTGCCTTAAGGTGAAAGTTAAAAGAATCCATCCTGAACTCATGCAAATCTGAAAATAAAAATAAAAATGTTTGCTTCTCTGCAGCAGACATGTACATTCAGTTTGAACTTTGTCCATTTATTAGATCGCCAGATGCGTATCCGTGAAAATGCGTAGTGGCAAAACAAATTTTATGGAAAATGGATTCCATCAACAGTATCCTTAACTGACTAGGCTATCTGAACCCAAATCCATCCAAGAGAAATCAGATCAGTTCTATGAACTCTAGGAAAATGTCGTAAACTTATATGAAGATCGGAGAACTTCATTACGGTTTCTTTAACTTCAACAACATTCCAGGAACTATATAAGACCTTCAGGAAACTTCCCGAAACCTTCAGGAAAATTCAAAGATCTTTAGGAAAATTCAGAGAGCTTCGGAAAAGTTCTGAGGATTTCATGGCAGTTCCATGAACATCCGGAAAATTGTGTATATTGAGGGAAGTTCAAAAATCGCCTGGAAAATTCAGAGAACTTCAGATGCGCTCAATTAACTTCGAAATAATACAGGATCTTTACAGATATTACAAGAACAACGCACAGAAACTTCAAAGAAGGTAAGAGTCCCATGAACGTCAGAAAAATTGCGGAAACATGAATGAAGTTCCAAGAAGTCTTAGAAAAAAATTAAAACTTTACGAAAGTTCCTTTAATATGAGAAAAATTGCGAGAAGCTTCAGGAAGATCTGAAAGTTTCCAAGAATTTAAAATAAATTCCGAAAATATCAAGATCATTCCGAACAACATGGAAGTTTGAAGATCTTTAGGGTAGGTTGCGGTAGCTTCAAGGCAATTCCATAGCATTCAGAAAAGTTTCGACAAGTTTAGTAAAGATCCAAGAATTTCGGCGCAGTTCTATTAAATTCAAAAAAAATTTCAGGAACTTCAGGAGCTTCTGTTGCAAAAACTGTATTGGAATTTAATGATTCTAATGGAAATTACGTAGCTTCGGGCAGTCTTGATATTTAAGGACAGTTTCATAAGTATCAGGAAAATAATGCGAACTTCAGAGAAATTCCGAAAACTTTAGGGAAATTCCGAGAACGACAGGTAAATTTTGAATACTTTGAGGGCAGTTCTATTAAATTCTGGAAATAGCGAGAACGTTTAAACAGTGACATTAATGACAATCTGCAGAACATTATGAAGATTAGAGAATAAGAAAAATATCGGAAACTACACAGGACGCAAAAAAAACATTTAAAGTACTTCAGAAAACGTTACGAAGTTTAGAGATCTTAAGGGCAGTTTAATTAATTTCAGGCCATTCCTGGAGCATTATCCAGAAGAGTAGTGAGAGCTCCAGGAAGATAAAAAAGTTCAGTCAACAAACAAATAATACAGTAGCACCGGTGGTGTAGTGGTAAGCGTGATTGCCATTCACTCCAAAGAACCTGGGTTCAATCCCTGTCGGTGCCGTCGGGATTTTCTGGGGCATAAAATCTTTGATCACGCCTTCTATTGGAAGGGAAGTTGTTCCCCGGTGTATGAGTTGAGGGGCCGATAGGTAGGTTCCAAGTGTGAGAGCTGTCTCCCTGGCGTTGGTAGCATTGGTAGTCAGTATGGTAAACAAGATCAACCGAAAAAAATAAGAAAAATTATAGATCCTTTTCTGAGGAATGAAATGAAATTTCGGGCACTTCAGGAAAGCTTTGAGAACTTTGTGCATTGTACACAGCTTTAGTCCGGGAGTGAGAAAGTGATAGCTCTATTGCAGATCCAGCATCCCATTTCAGAATGTCTGGAGAGTCACGCCCATTCCGAGGTTAGTTTCACTTACAATAAGCCCCGCATGTATACATCACCGTTATCAAATGGATATTGGTATTACATACACGCTTCCAGGTTCGAAAATATTCTTTTCAAACCTGGCATGTATTTAGTTTATGTTTTTTTTTATTGTAATATGTATTTGGACTGGTCTAACCATGTTAATTTGATCCTCCAATCATCTGTAACAAACACAAATTTTCTTGCATTACCATGGTCATATGGGAGGAGATTCGCATCTTGTGCTTTCTGCAAGAACAGTTCGCGGCCACCAACTGCCACCCGTACAGTCTTGAGCGTATCCAGCGAGGCATTTTTCATATTGCTCGCAATTTCCGACACCGGTGAGATATCAGCAGCCGAGCACTATTGCAAGCGGAAAACTTGCTGATTCACGACAACGTCGGCCACCAAATCACCAACAAAACTCGCGACGGACACATTATCAATACATTCCCGGGCTAATTCACTAACCGGACCGATCTCTCAATAGAACTACACGCCGAAAGTGTAGCATCTGAACTTGGAGAACCGGGCCCCCGGGAGGCAATGAAAATCGACACCGAACAATGGAACTGAAGCTGCGTCTTATATTTTGGAGGCTACATTCAAGGTCAACCGAGTCACTAAAAGCAAGCTCAAGCAAAACACGATGTATCACTAAATGATAACTTTATGAACACTGAAAACTAAACTTCAGCACACAAATTAACAAATTTAAAGCAAAAAAGTGTTGAATTCGCTTAGGAAAAATACGCAGCAAATGCAAAACCCTTCAGCTTTCAAGTGCGGCCTACTGCAATCCCAGCATTATGATAGGAAAAGGCCTCTACTTTTTTTTATTAATTACTTTATTTGTACAGGCTCAATCGAAAAGTTGCATGAGTTTAAATATCAGACTAGACGATTTTTTTTTTAATAAATTTCACAACACACCTTTGAGACTGTCGAAGAAAGATTAAAATGTCTCTTATTTACACTGTCTTTACATGCTTAGTAAGTTGTTCTTGAGCAGTTCGGGATTGCTCGATTTATGCTCTTTAAAGTGAAACTTTCCTAAACTGATTTTGAAAGTGGCGTAAACAAATGTTTTTCAGTTTAAAACCATCCATATTCATATGTTTCCTAATAATTAGATTTAATAATTTTTCTTTCGATTAAAAAAATCGCACTAGTGGATTTTTGAATGATGATTGAATTGATTTTTCGGACCATTCTAACACGGAGGGGTACACCCTAATGGCGAAATAAATAAACGTTTCTCGATAATGAACAAAATTACCAACTGATACGAAATTCTATGATCCACTGTAATTTTTTTTCCATGGAATCGCTGTACTTGTACAGAAAATTAATTTGTCCGCGTCCTGCATAAGGAAATCTCAGGATATAGTATTTTTCCCTAACACCACGCATTTTTGCTTTCCCTTTTTTCCAACAAAACATTCCCCCAGTGATCTTTTCGGAAAATCAATCCCACAAAAAACAACTCCCCTTAGATTCGATACGATTCGATGTCACAAAGACTTTTCCCCTCTATGCAGAACCTAATCTCGTGCAAACTATTGTTTCCAATTCCCATTCACTCGGAAAATAACACTTGAAAGAAATGAAAGTGGCACACGCAGAAAACTAAAAAAAAGAACACAACATCCATCTCGAGCTGCAGGTGAGATGAACCAAACATCATCACACTTTTACTAAGCGAGCTGAGGTTGAGGCGAAAAGCAACAACATCATCATCGTCATCATCGTTCATGGGCATGAGGCAGAAGATTGGCAGCGAGTGCTTCTCTAGTAGGTGAGGTCGGTTTGTGCCGGGATCTGCGAGACGTCAACAAGTTCTCAATCAATCACTTGTGCCGTGTTTGATAAGCTTTTCTTTCAATCTTCTACCTTTGCCGAGTTCGGATCGGGTGGGGTGTCTGATGGTGTGCAGGGATATACCCTCATGTGGGGCTGGTGGAACAAAACGAAAGAACAGAATAGAAAGCATCACCGTGTGGCATAGATCGCACGCACATACACACAGACAAGTGCCGACACTCAAACACGCAATATAGAGTATCGCCTTTTGGAAACGGTCTGGCACCTTTGGAGATGTTTTGGAGAAAGCTCGAAAGGTACTTCTGTAGATGAATCAAACCACAGCGGGTAACTTCGGAGGAAACGTGTTCCATAGGCATTCAAGTGCAAAGCCGTTTACTGTTTGGAGTGGAGGACAGACAACAAAAAAGAGGTTCTGGATTCCACAAGGGCAAGTGAACGAGCTTCGACACCACAAGAAGCTGTTTTCGTGTGATGAATGATAGCTTATTTGGTCAGGATGTCGAAGGATGAGTTGAGGGAAGGAGCATGTGTGTACACCGATTCCAAGCATGCTAAGCCGAAGTGTTTTATTTGTTTCGATTTTTTAGGACAAAACACTACTCATGTGTATTCGAAGCCTTATAATGGTTCAATATCCCACTTTTCGGAGCAACATCTGGCATATGACCAATATAAAAAAAAGCTTTCGAAAAACCAATCACGCCTTTGGCTGGTTTAAAGAATGATCCGAATCTTTCAAAGGACAGTTCGACTCTATTTTTATGGTTCGTGTCCCTGGGAATAATCTAAGACCGATGCATTGATAGATGATTCTACAGCCAACTAATCAACCACAGTCTGAAAATGAGATTGCTTCCTATTTCGATTGTCAATAAATTCTTCTCAGCCATTGGGAAAAACCTAACGTTTCCAGATCTAGAATACTCCATCACCAAAATGACGACGACTGCAAGGCTGACGAACAAAAAAATCTACAATTTAAACAACCATCAGCAGCAAACCTTTCTGCCAGCTAATTGCTTAATCGAGCCAATTAGCTTGAATTAGAGACTTTTCTAAAAAAAAGGGGAGGTTGTGGGGGAAAAAAAAACGAAACGATGAAGCAAATTTGCTGTGGCAAATTAACACACTCGAAATGGACGGCCAAGGAAGCACCGTAGAAGCGCGCTTATTAAACACATATCCGAGCGGTTTCCGATTCGGTAGAGCTGGAAAAAGTGGCATAGAGCTGGAGGAAACTGGCAAACATGGAGAAGGTTCGGTTCGGTGAGCGCTCGTTCGAATTCAATCCTTTTGAAGAAAAGTTCGGAATGTAGTTTCAGGCTAGCTGGTAGTTGAATCCAGAAGGGGTATAATTATTAGCAGAAGCAAGCTAGATCGAAGTGGAAGCACAGTTCATTAGGATCTAGAGTTTCACGCTGATGTTGAAATGGAATGGAAGACATTCAAGCAGGAATTAATTTTATAAGACGCATTTGATTGCTAGCTTTTTCGCAAAAATGACAATTTGCAGCGAAGCCTCATCTTGTGAAACTAAAATATTAAACGCATTGGAAAAATGTCGTACCATTCTTGCTAACGGGTGGAATTGATTATTCCATAAATTATTCATTCGTGAATACTCCGAAGTGATTGGTTCGTCGCGATTGTACTGAAAATACAACGAATCCAAGTTCATGCCCGTTCCATTTGGATGCACTCGGGTTTGAATTTTCTCCTAGAAACGGAAAGGGTCAGAACAAGATGAAACAAAGGCACGTGGAATTTCGGATCTGTTCATAGATTTCTGGATGCCTACATTTTTTTCTTATCGGTTACATTGTACCTTCTTCGGTTGCTCTTTTGATGTTGTGTGCTGAAATCAAATTATCATCGACCGAAAAGACATTAATTGGTTGATTATTTAGGACGCTAAGTGGATGGGAGAAAAACGTCGGCGAATGGAAGTTGGAGTACCAGTTGCTTTCTTATTATTTTCTGCTGACGATAAATTATAATAAGCACATCCTCAATAGAAAAATAGTGCTAAATTATTATTAGACGCAGATGATCATGATTCGTGATTAATGATTAATCATAATCACTAAGCAGGAACATTTTGGAGAATAATCAATAATCATTGATCTTGTTCATATGTCGCTCTAATTTTCATCAATATTCATTAATCATGTAAATAAATGAATCGATTAATAATCATTCATCATTCAAGACAGTGTTCACTTGGCTGTCGACAGAAGCAGGCCCCTCTCGATGGGTGTCACGCGATCGTCTGTTTGCTCGGAAGCAACCATTGTGCGGTCTTCTCATTGTTCTTCATCAGCAGTTCATTCGGTCGATGCGTCGTCGATTTTGGAAAGCAACTGCTTAGCGATGAGTGTGTGAGTGCTGACCACGTTTTGCGTCGATTGCTGCAATGGAAGCGCTCTGCTCACGGTTGGCGAATCTGCCATACTAAGAAGCCACTGGAAGCGGCTCCCGTTTTGATGGAGTAGGCTTATTAGGCAGCGGAAGATAAAGTGTTTGTTGTGTTGACTATAGTTTTAAGATGTTTGTTTTTATAGTGAACAGGAATCCTTGGCTCTGTAAAGTTAATTCAATTGAGCCTTGTCAAATTAATTAATAAACAATATCATTCAAAACAATCAACAGATCATGCAGCTCTGTTTTAAAGATTGATCGGATTTCACCTTAGAATTCATTTCAATTTTTGTATGAGTCTCCCATGAATTCTTCGCAGGTATCTTCCATAATTCTAGTAAAAATTCATATGAATTCCAGTTTAATTCACTCCACTAATGTATTGATATTCTGTTTTGAATTATCATAGCACTCTCATATGAAATATTTTAAAAATCACATGGAATCCTCCTCTGAAGTCTCTAGAAGTAGCCTAAGTTGAAAGTCTCGATAATAAAGAGAAAAAAATATTTGTAGAAATACTTCTCGGAATACCCTTGGTATTATCATTGAGCCTTTTATAAGAATTTCGTGATATTTTTCTAATAATTCCTTTGAAGTTCTTTTGGAATTATTCTCAGAATTTCCATGGAATTTGTCCAGAATTATTTTGAAACTATCCTGAGAGTTCATTACTTCTTCTTCTCATAATTTTCATTTCGAAATTCTTCTGAGAACTTCGCAGGAATACTTATTCGAATTGACCTTGAATCCACCTCACAATCGTCATGGAAATATCCTCAGAGATAGATAGGCAGCATTCATTGAGTACGTCACGCGACACGTTTTCCTTATACCTAATACAAACCAGTTCCACAACGAGTGACGGATCGATCTGCTGTGATAGTCAACCATTCATATTTGAGCTAAATTTCAGTAATTTTGAATCTCGCAAAAATTATGACGTATTCAAAAATTTTCAACAAATCATATCTCTAAAATATCTCTTCCAATCCAAATGACGCCTGAGATAAAGTTGTAGCAGAATATAGTTGCTTTTCAGGAAAAATATAAAAGTGTGTTTATATGTTGTGATACCACAGCTTGTAATGTATTGTGATATCACAGCTCGCAATAACAAGCTAGCAAAACTCACCAGCTTCAAATCTCACCAAAAATCTGTGGTAAGATTGAGTTTCACGATTTTTGCTTTACACCCGAACCCAACCGAAACTTCCATAATGGCTCGCAGCAGTCGCTTCATGTCTGTCATTGGTTAAGAGAAAAAAGAGGCACAGTCAGGAATCCTTATTGCCGGATTCCTCATTGTCGGTATCCCTTATTACCGGATCCTTATTGCCGGGCTATCCGCGAATAAGAATACCCACAGCTTATGGGATTTTCACCAATAGGGGGTTGTCCATTAATTGTGTCACACATTAAGGGGGGAGGGGAGGTTTTGAAACTGTTACGAGCCATACAAAAAAAAAAGGTTCATACAAAAAATGTGACAAAGGGGGGAGGGGGGGGGGGTTGAAAATGGGTCAAATTTGCGTGACATAATTAGTGGACTATCCCTAGGGTCTGTGTTGGATTATCTCATTTGTTTCAATATATAGAGCTATACTGGAATAGGCCAACAAGCCTGTGTCAGCCTGGATTCAGGTTTAATTGGGAGCTATGCCGCTAGGATTGTGCTACATTTCCCCGAATGTCGTTTCCCCGAATGTCGTTTCCCCGAATGTCACTTCCCCGAACGCCATTTCCCTGAATCCCATACAAACATATACCCCATTTTCCTGAATGCCATTTCCCCGAATGCCGTTTCCCCGAATGCCATTTCCCCGAATGCCATTTCCCCGAATGCTATTTCCCGAATGTAATTTCCTCGAATGAAATCCAAAAAATTATAAAATTCCTTGACCGCACTACATTTCTTAGGTTGGTTTCGAGAGCATTAAGAAGGTATCTTTAAATATTGCAACAATTAACCTTAAAAGAACAGCTCATAATTAAAAGAAGGGAAAATCTCTGTTCAAAGTAAACCAATGGGGCGAGAGTTTTAGTGAGGCGGTGGCAGTACCAGAAGTGGAAGTGTAAAAATTGGTAATATATTTTTAGGAGATTTTCCCTTCTTTTATACATGAGCAGTTCTTTTGAGAACTTTGGCAAAACTAATATCGATGATTTGACAGATTGCTAATATATTTTTAGTAGATTTTCCCTTCTTTTTAAATTTATTTAGGAGATTTTCCGTCGTAGGCCATATTTTTTCCTCCTTTTATAAAGGTTTTTTCGAAAACTTTATCAAAACTTGTGAGATTGACGGTATGACAAATTGGTAATGTATTTTGAGGGAATTTTTCCTTCTTTTAAAAACGAGTAGTTAGACAATATGTTAACATTAATTTTATGCATCCATTTACATTCATTTGCCTCTAACTTTTTTCATCAACAGAATTTTGCAAAATGATGTATAGAGCTTTAGTAGGTTTTGTTATTAACTACAACTTTTGATCATAACTAAAATCTGTATCTCTTATGCATCACGAATTAGAGTGGGCCAAACTTGTTACTGTTTTTAAGTGAATGTAAAACACATTGACTGAAAAACAGAAGTGGCTTCTGTTCGCTCTGGTTCGTCATGCATAAGAGATACGGATTTGAATTGTTTTCCGTCGATCTTGTTTACCGTGCTGAGCACTAATGCTACCGACGCCAGGAAGGCAGCTCCCATACCTGGACCCTACCTATCGACCCATCAACTCATGAACCGGGGGCCAACGGCTTTACTTCCCTTCCGAAGGAAGGCGTGATCAGAGATGATATGCCTCAGAACATCCCGACTGGGATTGAACCCAGGCCTGCTGGGGTGAGAGGTAATCACGCTTACCACTACACCACCGGCGCCGCTAATTGACAAAAAATTGTAGTTAATAACAAAGCCTACAAAAGCTCCATACATCATTTTGCGGAATTCGATGGCGGTTATCTCGAAGAACTTTGCGATGACGCTTGGCGCTGCCTCTACTAGACCTTTTCCTCCTTTGCCACGACCAGTCAATTGTTGCTTGTTAGGTGTGAAGAAGTGGACTAGCCACCACCTTCCTACTGCTGCTATCGCTGTTCACCACGCCATCCGAAGCGAAAGAGCTAATGCCATACAGCAGCGCTGTTTTATATCTTTTCAGGTTAAAGCGGAATGATGTGCAACCAAGTGGTATAAAAGCTACAAAGACTCCTCCCATTATGAGTAGTTTGCTATCAAGTAGCGACACTGCCTCTTTTCCTTTTGCGTACACGGCGAATGAGAACGACCCAAATTTGAGTTTAGTTCACTCATAATCGCCAAAAGTGCAGGAACTCAGCGATAAGTAAATTTGTCTCATGGTTTCCTGTGGAAAACCTAAAAAATCTGCCAATGAAGAGGAAATTGACGTCAATCTCGGAGTAGTACCAATAGACTGAGTGAATCCAATCTTTACTTTTCTCAAATTCGGGAATTTTTCCCTGGAAAATCCTGGAAAAACCTGGGAAAACATGACGCAAATTTACTCATCGCTGAGTTCCTGCACATTATTTCTTATTTCTGAGGTAACTAAACTCAAATTTGGGTCGATCTCATTCGCCGTGATATCACCTTGAAAGATATCGGCGCCGGTGGTTAGCGTGATTACCTCTCACTCCTCTCAGTCGGCGCCACCGGCATGTTCTAAGGCATAACATCTCTGATCACGCCTTCCTTCGGGAAGTAAAGCCGTTGGTCCCCGGTTGAGTTGATGGGTCCATTGGTAGGGTCCAGGTGTGGGAGCTGCCTCCCTGGCGGCGGTAGCATTGGAGCTCAGTACAGAAAACAAATCTCGCGTCACTTTTCAATAGGTCCTATCTACATTGATCAATTCTCTTCATCGACACTCTCTTTCGTAAATAACTCGGCTTAACAAATGTTTCCTGCCGTCTTCGTCGAATTAGATGCTAGATTGTTGCTTCTTCCATCGAAAATATCCGGCCGTGGCGATTCAAAGTTGATCAAGGTTGATCAAAATAATTTGTACCCCTGCTTCTTGTTTGATTACATGAGCATTTTGTGCGGTAGTTGATTCTGAATATGGACAAACAGGTAGATGAATTCTATTCCTACTCTGTACTGTAATAAGCTTGGTGGCCCTGAAAAGAGCCGTTTTGTTGCCAAAGTTGGTGATGATTTAACCTCCGAAACCAAACAGAGTGCGTCTCTGTCACTTCAAAACGTAGATGACATCCATGGCCGCTTACGCTTGGCGTGTTTAGTGTCTCATTTTTCAGGAACACCTTCAGCACACCTCGTAAATCAGACCGAAGATACGTCAGACACCGCCACGGCGAGCCAGTCGACGGATCGTGGTTATCTGGAAGAATTTGCGTTTGGTTCTGAATATGGCGATGAGTGTGCAAAATATTACGCAATTCCAATATGCCACTTCAACTTGTTTCGTCTACTTACTACTCGCTGACGACTGTGCTGGGGAAGCAGCATATGCATGTAAGTAATTGGTGGATTTGTTAGTTAATTCGACGCTTTTGGACAATGCTGTACATTTACCAGTTTTTTAATAGTTTCTTGTTGAAAATCAACATTCGGAAGCATTTTTATCGATGCGTAGCCATATTTCTGATCGATTGGCGATAAAATTATTGAAATTGGACCTGGGGCAGCTGAGTTATTAACGTTCAAAATCTTTCTTAATTTGTTACATGTTCCATTTTCGGTTTTCACAAAGTGTACCCCCATATAGAAATCAAAGACGAAGTCCTACGTCAAAAGAAGTCGAAATCTCCAAACGAAATACAAGGTTTGCATCAGTACCATCAACAGGAAAATATTCAACACACATATTTTTCATTTTGTGTTGTACATAAAATGTATGAATATCTCAACGGCGTTCCAAGAAACAAATCAAATAATGATGAATAGTAAATGAACTGAAAACAAGCATACTGGTTTTGGATTATTATTCTATATATAAAAATGAAAATGCTTTTAACGGCCTAATACATTAATATAGGGGAAAGAGGGGCATAGTGAGCATCCTGTGCTTTGGCAATGGGTTTCTAGCTACTCGAAGCATATATTGGTAATTGGGTTAATCTCATAAACCTTCCATTTGCATGGTATGAAATTTAATCTGGTTTGCAATCTGCTCACTATGCTCAAAATATAGTAAGAAAATTGCCATGAATAAGTGTTGGAAATTTCCTAACTTTTTTTTCGGGGATATGGCATTCGGGGAAATGGCACATTCGGGGAAACGGCATTAGGGGAAATGGGTATTCGGGGAAATGGCGTTCGGGGAAATGGCATTCGGGTAAATGGCGTTCGGGGAAGTGACATTTGGGGAAACGACATTCGGGGAAATGTAGCACAATCGCCGCTAGAGGCGCTTCACTTTTATGTTACTTATGACGGGCACTATAATATATGGATCTTAGGCCCAACATAGAATATTCTGTGATCCTGGCCATATAGAAAGCTACTGTCTTCAGCAAAGTTGTTCAAGTGACCAAGTGCTTTCGGATAGTGGCCATATTAGTTCAGAACTCTCTCACTACGCAGCGCTAGTGTGCACACGAACTTCCTTAAAATGTTATGTCTAAAAAGCTTGTCCATATAAGATGTTGCTGTGCAATGGGAGGACACGCAACGGAATAGGGATGACTTGTAGAGAGGCTGTTAATCGATTTCGGACGCCATTTTAAAATCCAATATGGCGGTCATCGAATCAAGAAAAATTGTCAAATACGCTACAATATGGGTATTTTCGGAACGGGGATGACGTGTAGAGGTTGGAAATCGATGCCAGACGTCATTT
The DNA here is from genome assembly GCF_037179485.1 of Ochlerotatus camptorhynchus. Classification (NCBI taxonomy): domain Eukaryota; kingdom Metazoa; phylum Arthropoda; class Insecta; order Diptera; family Culicidae; genus Ochlerotatus; species Ochlerotatus camptorhynchus. The sequence continues at coordinate 2,579,104 of NW_027040773.1, forward strand.
TGGAATCCAAGATGGTGGCCATCGGTTCAAGAAAAACTGTCAAATACCCTACAATATGGGTTTTCCGGAAAAGGGACGACGTGTAGAGGCCAAAAATCAATGCCAGACGTCATTTTGTACCCTAAAATATTGGTATTTCCGGAAAGGGGACGACGTGTAGAGGCCAGATGCCAGATGCCATTTTGAAATCTAAAATGGAGTCCATCGGTTCAAGAAAAGCTGTCAAATACCCTACAATATGGATATTTCTGGAAAGGTGACGACTTGTTGAGGCCGAAAATCAATGCCAGACGTCACTATGTAATCCAAAATGGTGGCCATCGGTTCAAGAAAAACTGTCAAATACCCTACTATATGGATATTTTCGGAGAGGAGATGACGTGTAGAGGCTGGATATCGATTCAAGTCGCCAATTTGGAATCAAAACTGGCGGTCACCGGCTCAATAAAAACTGTCAAATTAAAAAAAATATCGATGTGAGAAGCCATTTTGAAATTGAAGATGGCGGCCTTTGCTTTAACATAAACTATAATGAAGACAATTGGCTTTCAAAGGGACATATAGTGGCTATGGACAGCCTCGTATCAGTTCAGCACAGTTAACGTGGACACACCTCGTTTGGCGATAATCCACTAGGAAGATGAATTGATTTATTTTCCGTTGATCTTATTTTCTGAGCTGAGCACCAATGCTAACGACGCCAGGGAGGCAACTCCCACACCTGGACTCTACCAATTTTACCCCAGTGATCAATTTGCCACCGAATCACAGTAGTTAATTCTTTTTTTTCATATATTTTGTGTGGCAAATTATTGATGCAATATTTTTATTTTATTTTCTTCTGATTGTTTAAAACAATTTATATTTATGTCTAGATGCTAAGAGGAAAAAAATACGATCGCTTATTTGAAATTTAAACGTCGATATCAAATAATATGCCCCCCTAAGGATAGCTGCCGCGTAACGTGGGTAGATCACCTTTTCGTGGTACGTTACGGGATGTAAGATCTACCACCGATTCCTAGTCTTGACTACTTCAAACTAGGGGAACAGGATTTTACAGTAATCAAAGGAACACATCTTAGTCCTTGTTACTTTTTATGCCTTGTTGATAGTGATAAGTCCTCGGGTTGCGTGGACCGAGGATGATCTTGAAACAAGGAAAAAATGAGTTAGTTAGTCTTCACCTATGTGATTCCTAATCTTCTATTCGTTGTTTCCTAGTTTGAAGTGGTTAAGACTAGGGTTCTGATGCATGGTCATTGTCGGTGTCATGTCTTGTTTTTTTTTGCTAAGGAATCCAATTTTGACTGACAAAGGGGCGCGCCTTTGGAGGGTGTTTCAACACTCCGAAGGGTATAAATAGCGGGACATTTCAATTAGAATCGATTCCTTGCGATAAAGGCAAGAATGACAACTGTATCAAAACCGAATACTTCATCATTTCTCAATAGTGATGGAGTAATACGACATGCACTAAACTAAGGACACGGGATATACTACAATAGATCAAATTACTGGTCGCAGTGGTTTTATGTCCCGAACAGAGGAAAAAAAAAGGATAGCTGCACTGGGCTACCCCGATACTGAATCCGGCACTGCTTCTAACTAGAATTTCCTTAGAAATGTTCTCTGACATATATTGGTATTGTCTCTAGAGCTCCCACCAAACTAACATCAAAATTCCTTTGGAATTTTCATAAATTTATTCTTAATAATTCTCCAAAGTGACGATCAAATTCCAAGATCTAAGCTCATTAAAAATTATCAAAGTTCCATGATCTTCTTTTGTTTTGTATTATAGTCACTTGGACATATTTTAGGTCATTCGTGACTCCAGTGATGAGACTTGAATTCTAAAAGACATACATATGCAGTTGGAATCACACTAGCATGAATTGGGCATGTTTGGGACTAACATCACCCACCTAAAACGTCAATGCTCAGTGGGCCAGGAATTAAATCTAGCGGAAATAAAAAAAAATAACGCTCTGGTATTGCATCCAAATGAGTTGAAGTTATAAGTCAAGTTTCTTCGATTAAATAGGTTTATAATTTGGAGGTAAAATTAGGATGATAGAAGTAGGCCACGCTGCAAAAATGATGTGTTTTTGTTTTGGTGCGTCGTTTTCGTTCTAGTGAAAATGTTATAGGGGAAATGACGGCTTCGGCATGACAGATTATTTTCGGCAACCCTAATTGAAACACTATTTTCACTGGATTTTCTTACGAAAACACTTCGCTGAATGCATGCAAACGATGCTTTCACCTTCAATTTGACTATATTTTTACCACTGAGAAAAAGCAATCTAGCAAGGTTTTCTTGAAATGCAACACACGCACTTCAAATTGTAGCTGATTTCGAGTTGCCGATAATAGAACAACAGATTTACATTCAGTTCAAATGGAACGGTTGCCGAAGAAAAACTGGTTGCCGACAATACTCGCTCTCACTAGAGAAGATTGGAGCTTTGTAAATGCGTTTCAAAACAGTTTTTGACGATTCTTTCGACTGAAATTGTTAGAGCAGCTGGCAGCAAAAGATTGTAAACAAACCAATACTGCATATGTGTGCGTTCCTTAGAGAAAAAGGCTATAGAAAGAAGGTCGCTGCTTAGGTTGCCGAGAATACGTAAATTCCACTTGATATACAATTTCATTTTAAAAAGTGTTAATTTGGAAATACAGTACAGTGATGTTGAAAAGTGCATTAAGTGAAAATTTTCAAATTCCTATCCGTCGCATGCTCAATTAAGTTTATTTATCTTTTCGTTCCTCTGTCCACGATAGGAAATATCCATCTAATTAAAAACGATTATTTGAAAACTTACTAAATACGTGTCAATCAAGTATTGCACTACTGCTTGATAGAAAGTTTCAGCACATTTTCAATGGTGTATATTTGCATCGATAATGTATTGGAGCGGAGCTTATCATGTGTGAAAATAGCTTCGGAATGCTTGTGTTCTTGAAATGGGCTATTGTAGCTGCGGTAGAGCTGTCACCTTCTAACTTCCGGGTTCAACCCTAGTAGCACACATGTTATAAAATGATTATGGAAAATTCAATGCGACTTATTTCAGTCACAATCAAGTTGCTGTAACCTCTAGAAACGAAAGTGTGCTACTTGAGAAGCTTCTTAACATTCATAAGAAATGATTGCAGGCAGATTTCATCCATAATACCACTGCCAAACAATGGGAGTTTGGTTAAGGGCGAATCTTCTTTCTAATCTACGATTCCATATACTATTAATAACCTTTTACACATCGGAATAAATTGTGCTTATGTTTAGGATCAACAAACACTTTCAGGCGCAAAGGAGCAACAGGATCGAGCTGATAAAGTTTCTTAATTTCAAAAAGTTGAAGACTGTTTTGAATAATATGTTTAGGTAATGGGCAGCAACAACGGACAGATAAACTACTTACAGTTTATATTTATTTAATGCTTGATATAACGATTGCCAGCAACGCCGGCTGGGCGTATTCTATGGCTTACCCTCCCTACTAACAAAAATCCACCCTTCCCGTGACGCTTATGAGGGGTCGTAGAGTTCTCTGCATCTCTCTTAAGTAAGTGCCGGAATAACATTCCTCCCCTTTCCCACCAGATGCAAGGATGTGGTCAGGACAGCTCTGGTCTGTTGAAGGGAGACACATTCGTTATCTAAGAGGTAGTAATTAATCACAAATTACTATCTAACAGCAACGAATGAAGGTGGGTCTCCTTCTTAACAACAGTTTGAAGCTCGTACCACCTACGACATTGTACAACCTGGTTTATGCTATGCTATAATTTGGAGGTAAAAATAGTTCATGTTTTTGCCGCAAAGATGGCGCAGTGATTCATTCTTTTATATTTTGTAAGATATAGCTTTGCTGTCTTGCGGTAAGTTGTAGAACGTCATTTTTTTTTAAATATTGCCCAAGACATTAAAGCTGTACATCTTCAAACAATTGATATATGGGTCATTCCAGCTCAAGTGGGTACAGAATTTTAAAAAGTTGCGGTCGATGTTACCGATTTGAGCCAAACTTGGCCAAAACGCCTGTTTTGGAATTCTGAACAAACGCCTTTTATTATGTTACTCTAAAGTGCCTAGATCCTTCTGGGCTACAGCCCTGAATTTTTGATATATTTAAAAATTTCAACTTTCGGAAGATATTACTCCATAACCAAATAAGCTATTCGTCAATTTAAAGGGTATTTACTGTAAATTCTTATAGGTTTACCCACATTTTGTTTGTGTTATAGTTACTACAGTTAACAGACTGATTATCGGCAGGTATCAAAAGTGTCAAAAATGGCCTATTTTCACCATTGGCGGGATTTTTTTATTTCTTAATATTTTGGGCTCAAATTTTCACCACACTTTGGAAAATTCTTCTACTAGATGTGTTTCCAGATGAGTGAATGGCAGTTAGTTTTTTTCTGGAGGAAAATCAGCACCGTTATTTCTGTATTTTCTATCTATCTATCAATTCTATCTATTTTCTTCATTTGTACTATAGTGCTCTATTTTTTTTTTTCCTTTGGTTTGTTTTTTCCGTCGATCTTGTTTTTCGTGCTGAGCACCAATGCTACCGACGTGCCAGGAAGGCAGCTCCCACACCTGGACCCTACCTATCGACCCATCAACTCATGAACCGGGGACCAACGGCTTTACTTCCCATCCGAAGGAAGGCGTGATCAGAGATGTTATGCCTCAGAACATCCCGGCGGCGCCGACTGGGATTGAACCCAGGCCTTCTGGGGTGAGAGGTAATCACGCTTACCACTACACCACCGGCGCCGTTAGTGCTCTAAATTTATCATCTACAATTAATCTGTTTGATTGGTTAGGCGACAACCGAGAAATAGATATTGGGAAATGGTACCACCCCCGTGCTATTCGAAGGATGATACTCATTTTACATACTTGTGATTCGGTTTTACATAAATATCTGTTTGCTACCAGCCAAGTGAAAAGAAATAATTTTTGTAGTGCTACCAACGTTGAAACGTGACGTTCTATAATCACGAATATATTATTTGTTTGTGGAGGAATATCAGCTCAAACATGAAATTTTTAAAAATCTCGAAAATTCAGGGTTGTAGACGAGAGGGATCTAGACACTTTAGAGCAAAATCAAAAAAGGCGTTTGTTCAGAATGCCCAAATAAGCGTTTTGGCCAAGTTTGGCTCAAATCGGTGACACCGACCACATGTGGTGACCCGGAATGACCTATATACGAGGTTATAGGATACATTTATCATTTTTCCTCGATTGGTACTGATCAATTGAATCTTTTCAATCAATTCAAGATTAATTATATTATTTTTAGAGTACTGAAAAATATAAATCACATGAATGTGGGTCAAGTTTGAATAGTTTTTTCTATCTGTATTGAGGTTCTCAACAACTGTGCTAAATTTGAATGAATTTGGTTATGATCTGCATTTTTTGGAGATCTTTAATGTGTATAGAATCATCTATGGATCTAAACTATTCATATGGTTGTTAAAAAAATCAAAAAAGGAAAGTAAAAGTGTAATTTAATTTGAATTTGTAACAAATAAAAATTTAAAAAAATCCATCGAATAAAAAGCAACACTTTGTTAATTGCTGCCTCTAGTAAGTTACCCTTCAGAAAGCTTACATTCGATTCATTCGTCATCATGCTGCCGACCCAGATTTGAAGTATCCCATGTTTGACTTATGCACTACTAGGCCTTTTTTCTGAATTCATTGAGGCTTAAACAACCGTTACGTTTATATTGTGCCTTTTAGACGCAGAACCATGTACGTTTCCATAGTGCCAGGAAATAAAAAACGGTTAGGTACCAATCGCAAATCCACTTACCATGTTTATCCTTGTCGGGTGCCGGCAGCTGTAATCCGAGCGTGAAATGCGCAATAAATACGTTAATAAATATAATATGAAACACTTGATTAAATTTGAATGCGATGTTGTGTTTCATTTTTCCAAACATCGCCGCCGCCGCTGTGCGCTCACTCACACCGCTCCTGTTTAGGGACCCGGCGTGTGGTTACAACTCGATAACTGCGACTTCCTTTTCGATCACCCGGGAGCTTTTCCCACATTCACTGCTTCTATTCTTCACTGTGATTTCTTTTTCTTCTTTGATTGGGTATTGGCAAAATTTGCCACACTTGTGCACTTTTTTTTTTCGTAGCCTCTTCTTCCTATTGTTGTGCCACTACACTAGCAGGAGGAGGAGGAGAAGGAGGATCTTTTCCCAGAGCTAACCGCCGACTCGTTCCCAACTTGAGTCGTCTCCAGTCGGTCGGATTGTGCCGTTATTATTATTAGTATTATTATTATGGCTGGCTGTTGCTTGCTTGGTTCTTTTCTTCCCCAGTCAAGCTAAGCTGCCGTCGTTTGGTGGAAGCTGGTTTGGGAAGTGATTGAACGCATCGATTCTGAGACCACGTGTGGGACCAAGGGACCGACAAAGAATGATTCGATCCTCTCTACACTCTTGTATTCTGCGCCGTTGTCGATGTCGTCGCTTTTCCCGGGGACAGGCGGGGGTGTGGGGGTGTAGATACTAGCTTTTCTCGCTGGTAAATCTGTGTGCTTCAGGTACGATGAGAGACGGAGGAAAATGAGTGTGTTTGAAGGTTCTTTGATAAATGTTATGGAGTTCAATTACGTTGATTATGTTTTATTTTTATTTTTATTGTTTTGTGAATATTGATAAAAAGTGGTTTCGGGAGGGGATTTTCCGTTTCACTTGGCGCAGACAGATAAATTCTCGTTGTCACACACATGTTTGCGCATTGCTTTCAGGTGGTGGTGATTTATGGACTGCCACTCCGCCGGAGAGGGCATCCATGGAAGCGGATTTCTGAAATGGAAGAAAAAGGGGAAAAAAGCACCATTAGAGACTGGTTCCGCTATTATGCTATTATTTGTTGAAATTGAGTGGATATAAATTTGGCATACGATAGATCGAAATAAAGCGACGATTATGCAGGTTCGATTTTTAGACTGAAATGTTTCATGTATTTTCACCGTAAAAAAATCTTTTTAATCTGTATCTGGCTGACAAAAATCTGGTAAATAATCTGTATAATTTATTTATTGTGGTATTAGTGCGGATTTTCGTAAACCACCTTTTGAAATCCCAGAAAAAGTTTTTGTATAGTTTAGAATCTTGACAAATGATTTATGTTTGTTTCCTAAAGAATAAATCTATTCAAATAGCTTCAAATCCTTAATCTTAGAGAAAAAATTATTATTTGTATCTTTTCTACAAGTCTAAAAATTCAAAAAAATCTAGTCTCAGTAGTGAGAAACGAACCAAATGAAGTAACAATCACATTTCCTTCCATTTGATTTTTATAACCGAGATTACGAACATCGCTATCAAATCATTTGTATTTATTAATTCAACAATTTGGGGATATGTAAAATCAGGCATTAAAGTTTTATGATTTATATATTACTTATAAAATTTTAATGTTCGATGTTTAGTTTTGTCAAATTCTTCTATAGCTTTATGCATTTGGTAGATTGAAATGATATTGGTAGATTGAAAATGATATTGAAATTGAAATGATATTGTTGTTGCTCGAACCTAAATAGCAAATTTTACTCAGTATTTCTTGTTATTAAATGCCTTTCAAACACTTTGGGATAGTTCCATGTATATTTCTCTGTTTATAATCGTGTTCATATGTTTTAATTTTTTTTTGTATTTTGTTACAACACAAAACTTTAAGTTGGATGTTTACTCGAATTGCATACAATATTCTTTTTTTTTCTTATGTTCAAATGTCAAAATAATCAGTTCACTCTTCGAGTCACAAACTGTAATCTGGCTTGCTTGCTGATTTGATAAATCCAAAAATTGAATTAACTATATAGCACCTGTTACTACTTGAATGAAAATCTAACATCCCTTCAACCATAATTAGTAATCAGAACAGCTGAACATCAGAATTCCGTTCAAATAATTTAATTTAGAACGAAATTCTGATATCAGATTTAGTGAAAAATGCGATTGTGTTTGTTAGCTGCTCAAAAGTAAGATACAATTATTTATCAGAAAGCATGAATACAACCAAGACTTAAAAATATATTCCGCTTATTTGAAAAAAATCCTTACATCTTATTCGGAGGATTTCAATAATTATTTCGTTTTTGTATTGATTCGACTGGTACTGAATAATCGTAATTACATCAACTATTCATCGATAATCTTGAATATGTTAGAATTATCGAGCATTGTGCTGATATAATTTATGAGGTGTATATCTTAACTGCCACTATTTTAAGCATCTGAATCTGAATCTGTGATTGTTTCATGTTTCTAGTTATTGAAATAATATCTTAAATTTTATTAAAATAAGTCCAAAATAATATGTACGCGGAGGGGCTTCCAGTATTGACGACCGAACCATTGACGCTGATTTTCACCGGATGCCTGAGCTACTGTGCAAATCTGTTGAGTAGGTGTTTGAAATGTTCGGTTATGTACTGGAGATTTCCGAAAATTTTGATTCGGGACTGGCTAAAGAAGATTGATTGCTCTTGGTTGGAAATTGTATCAAACAAATGGCATTAAGTAGAAATAATGTTTGCACAACGTTTTTCTATAGTCGCTATATTCATAGTCTGGCGGTAAGAATTTCGATCTATCAAAAAGCAGAACCAATTCAATATATTGTAGACCATCAATTGAAAAGGTACTATCAACTTTTTAAAACAAAACGTTGATTATTCTTTCCTCGCCAATCGAACGCAAATTACCGGCATCATCGGATAGGTGAAACTTTCCCCAACCCAAAGATGGTGTTAGTTTGCGTAGGCAAGCCTTGAGCCACGAGAAAAGGGTTTCCGAAGTTTTGTTCGCAATAGCTGATGTGCTCTTTTCCGTTGTTGGTCGTGATTTGTTCGATTGGTTCCGCTATTTGACAGATAAATTGGTTCCCAAGATTCTATCCGCCAGACTATGAATATAGAGACTATACGTTTTTCGAGAAGATTTTGCCATGTTCCTATTGTTTCTATAATCAAAAAGTGGCCATATATTGTTTTCCAATGTCATATAGAACATGTCCAGAGTGTGACGTTAACTCATTCTTACTTCAGAACTGCGGGAGAATTAAAGAGATAACTAATTCGCGTTCCTAGTCCAGTTCTCCAAGACATTGAGTATTTGCTACTGTCAACAGCGTCAGTTAGTTGTTCTTGTTACATGATAATAATTGAGATGTTACCCGATATGCGATATGTGAACAATAATAAACTATATTATTCATTTTTAGAGATCCAAGCTCGATTGGACATGAGCCGTGACTTTATACGTGTCATATCAAGGCTCATGTCCAATCACTACTCGTTAGACTCGCATTTCTTCCGAATCGGGCTCGCAGGCAGCAATTTGTGCGCTTGTGGTAGTGGCTATCACGATATCGACCACGTGCTTTGGTCATGCACCCTCCATTGTGTTGCTAGATCCGAGTTATCCGCATCCCTCAGGGCCCGAGGAAAACAACCCATGCGGCCCGTTAGAGACATCTTGGCGAGCCGAGATCTCGACTATTGCAATTTAATTTATGTGTTTTTAAAACGGATAGATCTGAGGATTTAGTAGTTAGTGTCATCTTGTGTTCCCCCAAGTTGTTAGCTGCCCATCGGTGTACCCCCATGTTTGTCTTTTTCATCAGTTGGTCGCTTAGTTCGAGATCAAGAGCACATTGCTCTCCAAACCTTTTGTTGTCAATCCCTACCCTGCCATTTATTTGTTACAATTTGTTACCCCTAACCTCGAGATAGCCGCGAGTAATCGGCCCCCGCTTTACTAACGTTAGTTTTAAGAAATTTTGTAACCTAAACAATGAATATTGGCTCCGCAAAGATACGGCAAATGAGTCTGGAAAAATAAACGCATTAAAAAAAATAGATCCAAGCTCGATTATATCGGATAAAATCGATAAAATGGATATACTATTTATAATAAAAATCAATGCATCACACTTCAGTGTATTTTTTGGAAATAATTATTAAATCTAGGACTTGGAAATTTCGTCCTCCTCGGAAAAATCTGTATATTTTGAAAAAAAATCTGTAATCTGTATATACAGATATCTGTATCAAAATGTTGAGAAAAATCTGTATGATTACAGATAAATCTGTATATGTGGCATCACTGGTTGAGTCTTCGCTTGCATACACAAAAAAATCAGCTCAATTGGTTATAGGGTAACTGAGTAGATTTGGTGACCATTTTAAAATGGCTCTAAGAAATTGAATTTTCACCGCACAGCATATCTATTCTTATAATAATATTATTGTCTCCCAGTGTTGCAAAAATATTTAAAAAAAAATCAAATCTCACTCACTCACAAAAATCATTTAGCAATCAACTGCGGTTGACATTGCAAGCTGTGATAGGTATCGCAGCACGAAATATCAAGTTGAAAAACTCACCAGCTGCAAATCTCACCAAACTGTGGTGAGATTGAGTTTCATGATTTTTGCTTTACACCCGAACGCAACCGAAACTGCCATCAGCGCTGCCATTTGTACAGATTTATCTGTATTATACAGATTTTTTAATCTTAATACAGACCCGATACAGAATACAGATTTATCACAGATTTTTAAATTACAATACAGATTTTTATAAAATGCTTGAGATAAAAAAATTCAAAACTTATAAAAACAAAATAACTTGCTCGATTTTATCAGCGTACCCCCTTCTCTCCAAAATTAATTGTTGTGCTAAAACCATTTAACGATTAACGATTAAACGATTTGAGATTGTATGGGGATTTACAGTATTAATTGAATATTTCCAATATAAGCATGTATGTTAAATACAAGAAAAGTGCCCGAGCACATTAAAATGGTACAAATACAAGTACTCGTAAACATTTTACTTGCATTGAATAGAAACTAAAATCTCCATACATTTTCAAACGGCTTCATATCACTCTTATTAATAAGTACGGAAGATATCACAAATGGCGCAATTATATCCCTTATGGTTAGTACGGTAGTCCGAATAGGTGGTTAAGCACTTTTTATGGTTATTTTGTATGCACTGTATTTGTAAAACAACAAAACATGATTAATTAAGAAAAAAATCGTCAATACAGAAAGTACAGATTTTTTAATAGACTGAATACAGATATTTTATAAAACCACCTGGCAGCTCTGACTGCCATTGACGTTGACGGCAGCGCCGAAACATCGTCTCTTCTAGCAAAGATTGACAGTTTCTTAAGAGAATTTTCAGTTGAAAACGAAGTCCGCCATGTTTCACGCACAGTCTGACGTTTGCTTATGGATTTTACCATTGGAGTAAAGAGCTCCAGAGTCGCCGTCAACGCCAATAACGGCTGGCAGCAGTCGGTTCGTGTCTGCCATCGTTGAAGTGAAAAAAGAGGTAGAAATTAGCAATGGACTATCTTGGATCGAATCACAAAATATCGATTATTTTGGTTCGATTAATCGATTTGTTGAATCGATCTCAAACACGACAAAAATCTAGTGGATCGATCCTTTTCATTCGATTTTTGTTTCGATCCACAAAAAAAAAAGTGCATTTGCATTTGCAATTTAATTTATTTTTTTTTTATATATCTTTATTAAGGACCTGTACTTGGAGTCTTCAGCTCACGCTCGGGTAGTTAAAATTGTGTCTAGGCAGATCTATAGTACCGACAGAGTATACGATGATTGCACACTTCTGTACCCCCACCAAAACCAACTGGAGGCCTGTGGGATATTCATGACGAAATGGTAAAGACAGTTATTAATCTACATCTACATTCACTTATTATGACATATTTCAGGTTCATCAGTTCTCTGCTATGTCAGAACTGAATCGCCATGGGGGCATATCGGCAGAATTACAAAATTTATTGCATCAGCCTGTTTTACCACATTCTGTCGATCCTTCTCGAGCATGGGAGAAAATCCGTAGTGTATATCCCCAAGCTCGAGACTATTTATCAAGAATGGTAACAAGTGTTCCGTTAGAGAGGCAATTCTTCAAAACTGGTGGAACCACACAGAATCGATATCGGCTCAATGCAAAACCCATGGCTCAATTAGTTTTCTTGGGATCCCTCTCGTCTGATTTTTGGGTTATCTGAATTAAGTACTTGCCTGCTTTTACACTCTGATCATCTAATCGTTTTGTTTCATATATTAATCGTTCGTTTTTTTAAATCGTTCATTACCTGTTAAATCGCTTACCCAATCAGGAATCCTGAGCAAAAACTTCCACATATCAAATGAAATCAAAATAGTCATGTTCTTTTACAGAATTTTTACATAAATTGGTACTAGACCGGTACGGCATGCCAGGTCCTTGAAATCGGATAAGTCGGTTTTAGTTGTTGAAAACGGATTTCATCGAACATCATCCCTAATCTTGTTTGGCAACTTACTTGATAAGCCGCCTTCAATCTGATCGATCACCCTTGTTCGCTGCGCACATATTCGTCTTGTTCCAGTCGGGTCGCTACCAAGTACCATTTTCATTGGGTCGTAATACGACATTGTTATGATGTGCCCAGCCCACCGTAGTTGCCCAATTTTTGCATTGGATCTAAATTTCTCAACTAACAAACCTGCTGCAATGCTATTTAATGATATAATTCTTTTCTGCAGTGATTTAACAATTTCCGAACTAAATCCAATCTTTTCACATGAATTCTTTAGAATGGAGACCAAATCAGAAACGAATCAGGAAATTCCTAATTGAGGTAACACTTTTCAAATCAGATTCAAAACTGAGTCTGAACTTTGTTTGAAGTGAGTTCAAACTTTCGAATAAGTCATCAACATATCCCGAACCCAAGCTAGAATTGGTTTCGCATTTTCTGGAGTGAGGCCACTTTTTTCGAACTGAAACCAAACTTGTCTGAACGGGTTTGACATTTTCTTAAGTGAGCTCAGAATTTTTCTTAACTTGCTTTCCAAAAAAGGTAAAAAGTTTTCCGAAGTGAACCAACACTTTTTTGAGCTTAAATTTTCCAAACAGAGTCTAACTTTTTCTGAAGTGGTTCAATGTGATTCAATGTTAATGTGATCAAATTCAGTGAAGTCCAAACTTTTCTGTTGAGTGATTGAATTATATTTAATGTTAATCTGAACTTTCCTGAAGCTATTCAACTAACTTTTAACTAAGCACTCCCTTAGACCCTTTCCTCGTGTGTTCCTAGAATGAACATTCGTGTGTTCATACCTGATGGTAGATTTTTTTTAAGCAAGCACAATTGTTGAGAAAACTGGGTTTACATTCACAAAAGTACGTATTTTTATAAAAATTTGGGTTTGTTGGATTTTGGCTCCGTCCTTTGAAAAACAGGTTTGGATTTTATAGAATAGATCTTTGTGCGTTCATACGTGATGGTAGATTTTTTTGAAGTCAGGTTGGTTTTTGGGTTCTATCGTTTGAAATTTGTGCTTTGATTTTATAGAATGGAACGTGCTGAAACCGTACGTGAAGTACCAACCTACACAGCAAAAAAATCTGAATTTTAACTATCGCGTAAAATCTCCCTTCGTTTAATTTTTCGTTTCGTTTTTACTTGGCATAAACAGCGAAATCATTTACAAGCTTGCATACAATATTGATAATTTATGCGATATTGCGCTCAAATATACAAGAAATATCGCGGAAATTTATACCAAATCTAGCATTAATTTTATGTGCGCTATATCTCGCAGAAATTTACATGAATTTTTCGAACGGTGTAGTTAATAAAGTTAAGTAGGTATTTTCGTAGCAATTTGATTTTTCTGTTTTGCCTTACTGAATTTTGTCTCCTATCTTTGAAAAATAGGTTTGTATTTTATAGAATAGAACTTGTTGAATCCATACGTCAGGGTTGAATTTCTCAATTTTTGAGAAAACCGAGCTTATACTCACAAAAGTACGTATTTTCATTGAAGTTTGATTTTTATTTTCTGCAGAACAGAATTTCGGCTCCTATCTTTCTTTATAGAATGGACCTTGTTGAATCCATACGTGAAGGTTGAACCGGGTTTGTAATTCGAAAAGTATTATTTTTAGAAATTTGGGTTTCATTTTCTGCTAAGTTGTGGTTTGATACCGTCCTTTGAAAGTTATACTTGAAATTTATGGGATGGACCTTGTTGAATTCATACGTGATGATTATGTGTTCAAGCATACACAAAGCCAGGTTTAAATTGACAAAGTACACACTTAATCTAGCTCGGTAAAATCTCCAACAGCTGATTACCTCGGCATTAACTTTTGCTGATATCTCTCAAAAATATCTGTTTGTCAGCTGATGTCTCAGCAAAATGTTATTTGCAAGCTGAGTCTCGGGGATTTTTTTACCGAATCTCAGCAAAATAAATTGCAGAACTACTCGGCTGTTGAAATCTCGAAGAAAAAACAATTAAGTGTGTAAGGGAAATAACTCAAATGTCTCTAGTATGAAATCGAAGATTGGGCCCATCGCTAAAAAATTGCTATTTTACAATTTAATCTAGATGAATGCGTCTTTGAGACGGCAGTAATGGATGGTTTTGGTCGCTATTAAAGTTTTAGTCGATTGCTGAATTTATGTATGGGCAAAAATAAGGGGCATTTAGGCCGACATTACATCGATTTCCCCTACGTATTTTTATTAAAATTTGGTTTTTATGTTCAGCCAAGATTGATTTTGGCTCCTTCTTTTGAATATTAGGCTTGGATTTTGATGAATAGACCTTCCTTAATCCATACGTCTAGTTAGATGTTTTGAAGCATGCACAATTGTTGAGAAAACTGGGTTTACATTTACAAAGTAAGTATTTTAATTTCAATTTGGGTTTCCTTTTCTGGCAATGTTATATTTGAATAAGGAGGAACTAACGAAAACAGAACGTTTTTTTTTTATAAGAACGTTTGTGGTATTCCGCTTGATGGTTTACCCGGAATGCAATAAAACCCAAAAATCAGTCGCTTTGATCTACATTACTACCATTGTTCTTCCTTGAAAGGATACAAAAACTTATACGCGAAATATCTTGTTGATAACCCGAGTGTTAAACATAAAAAAAGTCAACATTTGTGTCTCCTGTAAAAAATCACGGCTTCAAAAAAAAATTTAAGGCTAAAGCGAAGACTAAGAAAAAATGTAAACATTTGAAATATACGGTTTCGATATAATCAAATATTATAAATTAACAATATGGTTCACTTCCAGAATTCCCATATATTTCTGAAAAGACGCATAAGTAATACCCTCCCCGGTGAGAAAGGTGACTAAAAATATTCGTGATCTTATTATTTAAGCGTGTAATCAATTCATACGTTTAGTCAAATAAAAGGTGTGGCAAACATTATTAGCTTTCTCAAGCATGTTACACGCCTACCCTGACGTCATGACATTGTACTACGTTCAGACTATAGTTGATATTAATAACGTAATAACGTTATATAATATGATATCAAAAGTGCCTAAATAACGTGATATCTGCTATAGTTTGACTGTACAATAAGCTTAGAGGTAATCCAAACAAATAAAAGAAAATGCAGATTATATCTGCCATCCCTCTTTACATACCACATTGGCAACTGACAGGAGGAAAACTTTCAACATGCTAATAATCGTTAACCCAATTTTGGATAATAGATTAACAAACACGGTAAGAAAAAAACGCTCAAAAACACTTGAGTTTAAAAAAAGCTCAAAAACAAAAAAAAAACAAATTCGATTTTAAGTTTAAAGTACTCAACCGTCATGTTTTCACCATTGGGAAATTTTAACTTATTTTTGGATGAAAATTATAGCAACCTGCGTTGCCTTTGATACTGTCATTTGTGTGTGCTTCATCGCCTTCGTTCGTGCTCCATTATTGGCGTTGACAGAACCGTCTAAAAATGGTCTCTTCTAGAAATGATTGACAGTTTCTTATGGGATTTTTCGGTGAAGTGAAAGGATAGTACCATAGAGGTAACTCTTAGACCAGAAGGTCCCAAAAAAATGTGCTCATCTTTTTGGCTCAGTTCTGCTGCTATCTTCGGTCCCAAACTAATCAATGCACCCCTCGAAGCATAGGAAAATCCACGAACCCCTCATTTTATCTGTCAAACTTCCTTACAGAATCAAAACAAACATAGTGTAGTACTAGAATTTCGACTAGAATAGGGTACGTTAATCGATTTGCTTGGGACCAATAGGCTATTCAAGTCGAGGGGGGCGACACATCTAAATCTCAAGTTTAGATGCTTAACAAATCTCCAACTAGCGAATCAATCTTCGAAAAATCTTCTTTCATTTCTCGCATCTACTTGCATCGCGCGTCATCTTTTTGAAGGAAATCTTCAGAATCATCGTCAATCTTCTTTCTATCTACTCAGCGTGCACGCAGCTAGCCACAGCAAAACACAATCTTTACTGCATCGTAGATAGAGTCGTCCCCCTCGATTCAAGTAGTGAATCAATTTAAACTCGTTAGTTTCTACCGGTTGATAGTGCGAAGTCCGCCATGTTTCACGCACAGTCTGAAGTTTACTTATAGATTTTAACAAAGGAGTAAAGAGCTACAGAGTCGCTGTCAACGCCAATTCAATTGATGTTTAGGTAATTTTCACTTAATGGATTTGATGAATCGACGCAAAACTGCACCAGTGCATGCGACACCTAGGTTTGAAATCCAAAACCACAAAAGTGATGATGTACTAAAAAATATTCCATACGATTTGACAGCTAGCAAAACGTCATTATCATTTTCACATCATTTCCATCTACTGGCCGACCGTAACGTAGATTCATCATTATTGATGAGGATTTCTCAAAATTTAGTTTTATAATTTATTTAATTTTACCTAGCCTCATGGAAGCCACATGATGAGTGAAAGTGAACTCAATTTTTAACTAACTTTAAAGTACCCATTATTGAGTAATAAATATAAATTTTAAAGATTAGTGACTTACCATTAAATTAGCAATTTTTACCCATTAATGAGTATCTGTTACCCATTAATGGATAACAGTTACTCATTAATGGGTAAAAAACTACTAATACTAGTTTAGTCACTTTTCTTCAAAATTGACCTTTTTTTACTTATAAATGAGTACTTTCAAGTTAGCGTGTTGGGTACCTTGTTCTCCATGCAGCAACATGTGCAAAGGCATACAAGCCAAATGTATGCAATGCATTTAAAAGTCGGTTGTTCCCGAATTGCAACATACCCACTCAAACTAACTATATCATCTGATAGAGCAAATTATCTCTCAGATGTTGGTGTCAGTTTGCCAGATTGAGTCAATACTCACGAGAAATCGTTCAAAGTCATTGTTTATATTTGGTAAATAGGCCTTTTTTACATGTTTCTCTACTTACTAGCTTTCTCTATCATACGTCAAAACCATCATAGCTCAAAACAAAAACGATAAAGTTGAGTGTTGTGGACGGGACTATGGAGAGTGTTTATGTGCAATCGTTGGAAATGTATAGTGGTCGTTAAGTACTAAATACTATAGAGATTTAACAGAGATTCTTGATTTTTTTTCCGTCGATCGTGTTTTCCGTGCTGAGTTTACTGCGGTTTTACTTAAATTTGAGTTGTTTAAACTCAAGATTTGGGTAAGTTTCATTTTCTGTGTACCCTGGGACCGGGTAGACGGTACCCATTCTTATGTGCAGTAAGGAGTTGGCAGAATCTGAGTAAACCAGTTTTATTACGATGAGTAAAATGTTCCCAAATTCTGGGG
This sequence comes from Ochlerotatus camptorhynchus, assembly GCF_037179485.1. Classification (NCBI taxonomy): domain Eukaryota; kingdom Metazoa; phylum Arthropoda; class Insecta; order Diptera; family Culicidae; genus Ochlerotatus; species Ochlerotatus camptorhynchus. Next base: position 2,596,808 of record NW_027040773.1, read on the forward strand.
AAATGGTTATAATCGCATGTTTAAAATGGTGCAGGTATAAAAGGGAGATTTTTGCGGTGTCCTAATATCCTACAATACTGTGGACCCCCTCTAATCTGAATGACGCTACGTGCATATTAACGGAGTTTATTTTTATTTTGAACTTCTTGTAACCCTATGACCATTAGAAATTTGAGTTTCTGGTAGCCTTATTTGCGGTTTTGTTTTGATCCTGCTTTCCATTTTGCATCGTTTCATTCCGCTTTATTATTTATTACGCAATTACAGCGGAAGCGGAACGGCAGCGCGAAAAGCGGAAAAGCCCACTCTGAGTAAGCCTACTAGTCGGATTGAAAACTATTCAGAACAAAATTGACTCTGGTTAGGCATCTTGATGTCATTTGTGACAACTGCCAAACTGCTCATAAAGACGATAATGAATAAAAACTGAAAATGTTCATGCATTTCCAAATGGTTTCCTACCATTCCCATATATTCGAAAGTGACTGGCCCTCTGGATGTGGATGATGTCAAAAACAACAAAACATGATTAATTGAGTACATGGGACTTTACTTGCTTTTGGCTTCCCACATCGTACCTAGTTGGGTGAAATAATTTTTTTCTCTTGATTTGTTTTCCGTTCTGAATACCAATGCTACCGACGCCCGAGAAGCAGCTTCCACACCCACCCTTCGTGATCAGAGATTTTGTACCTCAGAAAATCCCTGCGGCGCTTAAGATATAAACTTAATTTTGACTATTTTTTTCTTACCGTGTGATTAAATTTTACTCAACAGTGAGTTGTTTTTGATAGCCTTGTTACGCTCAATTTACAGTGTACTAGTCACCTTTTGCGTCACTAGAGCCGCTAGTGTCGGAAAAAATCGTGTCTTGGGGATAATAGAAGAGTGAACCATATTGTTAATTTATAATATTTGATATAATGTAAAACAAATTTTGAAAGTTTATTTTTTTGGTTTATTTTTTATGACCCCCCTCCCCCCTCCATCCACCCATTGACAGGTGCGAGCATCGAGTGACAAAAGAAAAACTTGTAATTTGTTCCGGCCTTATAGCCATTAGATTTTTTTTAAATTAAGTAGATATTTATCAAGGTCTAGTTTGGTCCCTCCTTATGTGAAATAATCAGTTCGAAATAAACTTAAAAACATATACTAGAGGTATTACGAAATAACCACATTTCAATCTTACTTCTTCGGTACGGCTGGACAGTTACCTTTTTCCTCAACCTTTGTGTTCATATTGCCGCTGCTTCACGTTTATGACGCTGACGTTTAATGATCGCAAACACAGGCGGACTCCAATTGAGGACATCGAAAGAGGCCTTACTTTCAGTGCTGCTAAAGTTGACAACTTTACGTACGAAGTAACAACACACCTTGATTGAAGAGTTCATTTTGACGTTGGATAACGTCTTTCGGCAACATACGGGGGTACAAAATTGAAAACAGTCATTTTGGATGCGTTACGAAAAATTAAAAGATTTTGAACGATAATAACTCAACCGTCTCACGATATATTTACGAGATAATGGCATCAATCGATTGGAAATATTTCTAGCAATTTGCTGGATGTTTCAAAACTATTGATTTCATTCTGTAAACTATTGAAAAATGGTTAAAAGTAAACCATTGTCTAAAGATGGTGAAAATCTATTGATTTATTTATATTCTTATGCTTTCTCCAACCGAGACATCAGATGCGAGTATTTGACACCCCTGATATTTTCTGTTCTACTATATAAGCGTCCAACAAGGTCGCCCGTTCCAGGCGACAGGCACATCATCGACAAGCCGCCGCTTGATACCGTGGAGAACATCGACCGAGCGTTCGAAGGACTCCACCAAGCCATAACCGTGGCTGACGAGGCGTGCGTCCGACGAGTTCCTGTGAGGGGTAAGTTTATTGCCATTGATTCCCACACCCAACTTTTGATTCGTCTGAGAAATGTTCGTAGACGCCAGATTGCTTCCAGAATGGACTCACTCCGAAATGAAAGTTTCGGGCGTATTGTCCAGAATCTGGACGACCGCTCCAGACCATTCTGGAAGGTAGCCAAGGTCCTAAAAAATCATCCCAAACCCGTTCCACCTCTCAAAGTCGAAAATGATGACGATCGGCTTTTTATCACCCCACAGGAGAAATCAAATGCGATCGGCAAGCATGTCGCTTCATCGCATTTGCTTGGCTCGAATATCCAAAGTCCGCTCGAAGATCAGGTTGCGCAATGCGTACAAAACCTTGATGCCTCCCCTTGTGTCGTGCCACCGGCGGATATGATTACAGTACAACAGATTTGCTCAGCGCTGAAATACACCAAGAACATGAAGGCTCCCGGGCTTGACGGTATATTCAACTTGATCTTGAAGAGACTCAGCATGAAAGTGCAGTCTCTTCTAACCGCTATCTTCAACAGATGCTTGGAGCTGCACTACTTTCCAAGCATCTGGAAAGTAGCAAAAATCGTACCAATCCGCAAGCCCGGTAAGGATCCAACATTGCCTTCAAGCTACAGACCAATCAGCCTCCTTTCAGCGCTGAGCAAATTTTTCGAGAAACTGATTCTCAATCGTTTGCACAAGTTTGTGGAGGAAAACAACATTCACCTTCCGGAACAGTTTGGGTTAAAGGGGCACTCCACCAATCATCAGCTAGTACGGGTCATGAATAACATCCGATGTAACAAAGCTGTATCCAAGTCCACAGCCATGGCCTTGTTAGACGTTGAAAAGGCGTTTGACAATGTTTGGCATGACGGACTTGTGTACAAGCTTTGTAACTTCAACTTCCCATTACATCTGGTTAAAATCACCCGTAGCTACATCCAGCAAAGGTCGTTTAAGGTATCGTTGAATTGTTGTCTTTCAAAAACGTTTTCCATCCCAGCAGGACTCCCGCAAGGCAGTCTGCTGGGTCCCTTGCTTTACATCATTTACACTTCCGACATTCCTCCCCTCGGTGACGGTTGCGTGTTCTTCCTGTTCGCAGATGATACCGCAATAGCCGTCAAAGGAAGGATGCCTCGTGAAATAACGAACAAACTTCAACGATGCCTTAACGCCTTTGCTGATTATGCCACCACGTGGAAAATTAAAATCAATCCCTCCAAAACACAAGCGATCATGTTCCTCCATCGGCAATCGCCCAAATTTAAACCGGCTCCTTTTTGTACTGTAATGATGGATGGCACAAGGGTTGAGTGGTCTGCCGAAGTAACCTATCTCGGGATGTTGTTCGATGAAAAGCTCCTATTCCGATCGTATGTAGAGAAAACAGTAGTCAACTGTTCTGTCTTGGTTAGGTGTCTGTATCCGCTAATTTGCCGCAGATCCCGCCTCTCAAGGGTGAACAAACTGGCCGTCTACAAACAAATCATAGCACCTGCGATCCTCTACGCAGCTCCGGTGTGGGAATCATATGCACAGACTCACAGGAACAAAATTCAGGTCGCTCAGAATAGAGTGCTGAGGATGGTTCTTGATCGCCCTTTCGACACTAGAATAACAATTCTACACGAAGAGGCAGGCATTGCCAAAATAGATTCCAAAATTAACGAAATTAAAACTAAATTTGCACAAAAATGTAATTTATCAGAACATGCTTTTATAAGCAATTTGTATATAGTAAATTAGGTGTATATAGTAGTTGTAGGTTAGTTGTAGTTGTAAATAGTAGTTATAAGTAGTCTCCTTTTTTTCATATTTAAAACAAACCAATCCCAGCAAGGTGGTCATTCTTAAAACAGGCCTGATAGGACTAGGAACTGTAATTAATAATAATTGAAATTTCAAAATAACTAAAGTTGAAAAGACGCATCTGTGTCACTTGATAAGTTATACATGTAAACCACACAAATTCAAGAAATATAGATCATCAAAACGGCGGCCCGTTCCATCATTGTCTATCCTATCGTCGACCCAGCAGCAGAGCAGCAGAGCAGCAGTACCAGAGCAGCGGAAGCAGAGCCTGGGGGCGAAAGGGCAACTACGCCGAGTGCGTTGGTGCCAGTGCTCCGGTATACTGGGCCGCCGTCATGGAATGCCCAGCTGCTGCAGTTCTCAGTCGGTTGTATTCACCGTCTGCTCCGCAAGGGCAACTACGCCGAGCGCGTTGGAAAAATGGCCCTTTTCAGGGCCACAACATTATCAAGAGAGAGTTTAACGTACGTATGCGAGTATATGAAACCTCTTATATTTTCTGTTCTACTATATAACCGTCCAACAAGGTCGCCCGTTCCATCATTCTCAACAACATCAGCCCAACAAAACGGCCCTTTTGAGGGCCACCAAACTTTCGCAAAAGAGTTATTAAGGAATATTCCTCAAATATAATATACACAATTCAGTACAACACATAACAGACGTTATCCAACGCCAACCCTGCGGTCGTATCTAGTAAACAACCCTTCCATCTTTTATTTTTCGTTATAGCCAGTGATGCAAAATAACACTCACGTGACACTCGTCTTCGCATCAACCGACTATCGCTGACAGATCGTTTTGTCACGCAGTGAGAGTTAAGCTGGGTTTAGACTAGGCAAGTAAAATGATCAACTCAGTTGAATTCAGTTGGCTTGAAAAGTTGAGCCTGGTTCAACTTTTTTCAATTCAAGTGAGTTGATCAAGTCAGTTGAATGGCATGGTTTACACGTTCAATTCGCGTTCAAGTCAGTTGAATTCAACTGACTTGATCAATTGACTTGCTCTGTCTAAACCAAGCTTTAGAGTTATGGCAAACAACAATCACCAGTAATGTTCGCTGCTCACAGGTAAAACGTTACTCTCGCTGCTTATAATGAAAAGCACAACGAAAACAGTGAAGACTTCTGCAGTACGATCATGAGAAAAAGCGAAACGACAGAAGAAAATGAAACAATGCCTTTCGCATTCCAAGTTCGTCTCGGCAGGCGCGAGTGTGTGAGTTACAAACAAAGTAGGCAACATTAAACGGAAGCTGTTGGGCTCACTCACATAAGCCAGCAAAGCAGCAACTGCTTCAAAACGAGCACAGATGAGTGTCGTGATTGTCAGGAATGACCAGATCGGTGATGCATCACAACAGAAGACACCAGTTGCTTTTTACTTCTTTCATCAACTTGATGGATGGTCATGGAGAGAGCTTCGACGAGCACGTTGATAGGAATGAACAAAGCGTTACTGCCATCAGCTGTTTGATGGTGGTGATTGTGATAGGTCGCAACTCTGGTTATAGCCATTCGATTTCAATAGATTCGATCATGAGCCTTAAAACTTGCACGTGGACCAAATGTAGCATCCCAGATGGTAACATAATACATTACCCTATAATACATTAGCTTATGCTCCAAGGCTCTAAACTTTCCCACAGTACAGAAATCCTTACATTGACACATTTGACAAAAGCCAGACATTTCCACGTTCCAAATAAAATATTTTCATACTCCAGATGATTGCCTACGTAGAGTTTTACAATTGATTGCTTAGCAGCACAAGTGCAAAACATCACTTCAAACTAAAACTATCGCTAAAGCATTTTCCCATGTAACACATAATGACCAGCAGGGTTACTTCCACTCACTTGCTATAAAAAAATGTTTTTCAGAATTATGAAATCATGAGATGGTATAGTAATAATTAGTACTTGTAAGTTACAAGATCAGGACGTGAAGTATGTGTTTGACACATAAAATCTGTCAATATTGCTTTTAGTGCGTCACAATCAGCAATTTTACGACTCGTGAGTGCTCACTCTGAGTGAACGCTTACGAATCATAAGATCGGTTATTGTGACGCTCTGAAAGCAAAATTGACAGGTTTTATGAGTCAAACACATACTTTAAACCTTCTTCTCGTTACTTACAAGTACAGCATATCTTTATATCATCTAATGATTGCATAATTCCGAAAAATATGTTTTTATAGCAAGTGAGTGGAAGCAACCCTGATGACCAGTCACGTTTTCGTCCCCTCAAGACAAAAACAAATGCAGATTCCCATACAACTCTCTTTATTACTTTGCGTCAAGCGTCGAGTTTTCTTTACCCATAAAACTTCTTACTGAGCTCCCATTGGTTGAGCCGGAATTTTTTTTCCCTTTATTTACTAGGCTTTCAGCCATTGGCTGGTTTGCCTTGGGACGGTTGACGGTTGAGCCGTAATTTCAGGCAACTCCAAGCTACTCTTTCTCTCTAGAAAAAATAAGATTGTAGAGATATTGTAGTATGTAGAGTTTAAGAAACTTGTAACCAAAAGTATTTCATAATAAACAGAATCGGATCAACCATCAAAGCGTGATTACTTATTTGAATCACGTCCATGTCTTTGCATATTACACAAATTACGTTGTAGTTCCAAACTATGTTTTCATAACTGTTGGACTCAGGCTACACGGTGGTGTAGTGGTAAATGTGATTGCCTCTCACCCCAGCAGGCCTGGGTTCAATCCCAGTCGGCGCCGCCGGGATGTTCTGAGGCATAACATCTCTGATCACGCCTTACTTCGGAAGGGAAGTAAAGCCGTTGGTCCCCGGTTCATGAGTTGATGGATCGAAAGGTAGGGTCCAGGTGTGGGAGCTGCCTTTCTGGCACGTCGGTAGCATCGGTGCTCAGCACGGAAAACAAGATCGACAAACCAAACAAACCAAAGGAAAAAAAAAAATAACTGTTGGAGTCGGAGTCGGTACTAGTTCTTCGAATCCAACCAAACAAACAATATGTGCTGATTAAGAGATGAATAATGTGCTAGGCATCTTCCCACACAATAAATCATAAGCTAGAAAGAGCATTTCCATTTCAAGATAGCATACGCATCCATCAATGCAATTCATGATCATAACCTCTTGACACACATTTTCAACGGACAGTAAAGCATGTGCGATGTGCACATGTTTTTGCTGACTCAAATTACTTACCGGGTGGCCTTGCGCTGCAGTGCCAGACAGTAGACACAACCCAACTAACAATTTTCACAATGTAAACGCTTTACTCATTTCATTTATACAGTCTCAAGCTGTATTCAAACGTTATATGATATGAGGAAACCTTTACTCAACCTCTAATACAAGCAAATCTGGCGAACTTAGTCAGCTACTTATGGGTGTTGGAACGGTCGGGAGAAGCTCTTATTGCATATCCATTAACGCTTCTATACAGCTGTTATCCTGCGGTTTAGTTGTGTGTGTATTTGAAAGGCGCTTATTCAACCTTTTCCCGGTTATCCAATAATCACTACACAGCTTTCTCTTGAAGCCGGGTTAAATACTGTTTACGCTTTTTATGAAGGAATTTATTGAGTTTATTTTGCTGTGAATCAAATTAATCGAAATTAGTTACAAATCATCATCAAATTATTTACCCTGCACCGGAACCTGGAATCGAACTCGAGACGACCTCATTGGCAAACCTTGACACTACCAACTGTGCTACGCCAACACTTTGAAGTTATGTAAACAAATCAACATTCCCTTCTACAACAACATCGCTGAGTAGAGGCTTTATAATAGTGCACACTTTTCTCGACTAGTTATTAAAGAGCAGAGTAAAAGCTGTAACACTGCACACATCTAAAAATAAACCTAGTTGACTGTGAAAATGCTTCCGAAGTTGCTCTAACATAGTTCATAAGCTGAGTACAGGTTGTTTAGTTATTGAAAAAGCACTTTTGATGTTTATGTTATTCAGCAAGAGTGGTTGGTTGTGTAGAAGCCATCAAATGAGTAATATATTCACTTTGTTAGCTTTGTTTTGCAGCTACAAGTGGATAGTTGATTAGTGTGTGTATAGAAGTGACATTAGCGTTTATTGGCTGATGTTATTCAGTTCGACTGACAAATTGAATAATGGTTTCGAGAAAGCTGAGTACGCTCTCCTAAACTATTTTGCTAGCTTTTGCTTGTAGCTGTATCTGCAGCTTCTTTTCAGCCTCTTTACAGCACAACGCTGGAAAAGTTGGCTTACAAAGCTGAAAATGTTAGTTGGGAAAACACCAAACAACTGCATCGATGGGCGCGCAAGGGTAAAACACCAAATTCCAATATTTGTCAACATTTCTGTCCCAGGCGTCTGTTTCTATCTCTTTCCTATACATTAGTTAATAGCAAAACCCAAATGTAAACCAAATACCAAAATAACATCATGCTATAAAAAACCCAAGTCTTTTTACGACTGAATAATCAGAAGCTTTTAAAAGCGATCCTCATTCGAGAACACCGCTCACTCACCACTCACCCCCCTGATCAAAAAAGCTATTCCACACACTTAGATTTTTCCGCCGAGATGGACACCACCGAGCAGCTCGGCATTTTATTTTACTGGATCTCAGTGAAAAACTTGCCGAGATTCAGCTAACAAACGAGAAATTTGCCGAGATCTCAGCTAACAAACATATTTTTTGCTGAATTTCCAGCAAAATAAAATGCCGAGCTGCTTGGTGGTGCCCATCTCGGCAAAAAAATCTAAGTGTGCAGGTCCTTGCGACTGGTGAACACCGCTAACCAGGAGAGTTCATAGGAATGTCGTAGTAGCTATGTGCGGTAGTTCATTCGCGAGTTAATGTCTCCCGGGCTAATGGCGAGTTGTGTCCAGTGATACTGTAAATCAGAATCTTATAATGAGCTTTTTTTTTGCTGAACCATGTATTTGCCTGAATAAGCTCTTATTCCGCTTCCAATGTTTGTTGGGAACTCCGACTCCATATGCTCAAAAATGCTTCCGACACTGACTCTGACTTTACCGCCCTAACCAGAACAAAGGATCCCCGCATTTTTTTTTTTGTAAATCTGAGTAACTTTTACGTTCGTTAGTACCATGTCATTTCGTATTCAGGTCTCACATCCTGAGCTGCGTTTAAACAGGCACAATTAATTGCATTGTGACAAATGATCCTTGCTGAGGGATTATTTCTCGGAAGTTTGTGTTCATAAAATGAAACCAGCTGAGGTTGTTTGATGGAAATTGTGTCTGTCTCCAGTCAAGGACTAATTGATTGAGATTCATTAAAAAACGAAGCTAAACGAAATATCTTTCCCATTGCATACCACTCAGCCGTACGTTTATTGTTTATTCTGGTATACCACTGTCTATTCATATACATAGGTATCTTCCTAACTAAAGCGATCTTCTTGGAAGTCATAATTATGCCAAACGTGCATTCTCCGAAAATTATTATTAACGCCGATGCCAACCCACAAGCTGATTGGAGGTTGTTGAAACTAGAATTTATTTGCATTCCGATCGTTACAAATGAGCTTAATGAGAGCATACATATATTTCCCAGAAACGTTACCATCAGCGATTGCCATAGATTCCAATCGGAGCATGAAGTTACATAAGAAATGATTCACTCAAAAACGAGCACCAATTTATTGGTTGAATAGCTAATGAAGAGCGGTGAAATTTAGTGTATTCGCTCGAACGAGAATTTAGGAAGAGCCGCTTTCTGTTCGAGTGGTTTCACTGCCTAACCTGGATGACACCTTGTTTCGTCCTGTATCTATATAGATAACGTATAGCAGGGGCGATAAAAGCTTGCTCGTGTTTTCCGCAATCACATTCAAAGTGGAATACGGGAATCTGCTTTTTTGAATAGTGTGAAAAGCGGAGGCAATCATCAATACGATCACTAGTAGAAGGTAGCAGCAGTAGAAGCGACAGACAGATGCCACGAATTTGTTTTGCCTGCCAAGCTTGTCAACATTTGGGGATGTTTATTGAAATATAATTAGCGTTTCGCCTCGGTTCGGTAAATAGGCTCGTGTGCGGTTTCATTTCACGCTTATCGGTGGGAAGGTAGGTATCTATAAACGATTCACTGTCTGAATTGATTTTCCCGGTTGCGGTTTCCAAGCCAGAAGTGTGATCGAAGTGAAAGGCTGTTTTAACTAAACCGTTCAGTTTTGGTCACTACCTCTTTGAAAGGTCAGCCAGTGTGATTAAATCTGAATGCTGAAGATGAATTCAAGGGGACAGCAACCATCTATTTTATCAATCGCCATAATGTCAGGTGCACTTTCCCGAAATTGAAGGCTTTAATTCGATTAGCATGTTCAATTTTGACAATGATAAACAGCAGTTGATTGGGGGATTTAACAGGGAATGACAACATTTCAGCTGATTGCTCTTCTGTTGATGGCATGACAATCAACATTACCGAACGTATATTTCCTGCGGGAGTGCTTGAATAACTAGGCCATACCGTTCAAGAGTGCTGCTATTCGATGAATTTTCAATCGGAAAATTAAGAGCATTAGCTTGTTGAACAGAGTTGTATTGTAATGATATCGATTGACCTTCTATGACCGACATAAAAAATTCTCTAAGAGAGTATACTTCTCACATTTTTTATTACTTTTATTAAATGAGAGAGAGAGAGAGAGAGAAAGAGAAATAACATTTATGAGAAAATGATTAGTGTGCTTCTAGTGGAAAAAAATATCCTTTGAAAGAAGCACACCTAAATGACACCGAATATTACAACAAATTTAAATATATCCAATATGACTACTGATTTTCAGCAAAGCGTTAAATTTTAAGTGACGGTTCACAAATGAAAGATAATAAAAATAATAAATAATAAAAAGTTGCATTAAATTGATAGTAGCGAAGAAACACAGTATCTTATGCATATCTAAAAAACTTATCAGGCGTGTGATTAATAAATTTTCAAATATTTTGATGAAAACTGATAGGGTTGATATGGGTTGATAATTATCAGCTTGGGTTGCATCTCCTGACTTAAATATAGGTACCACTTTGGCTGTTTTGAGATAATCTGGATACTAACCCGTTTGAATAATTAAATTGAAGGATTCAGAGAGAATTCTCGAAAATATAACAACATTATTTTTAATTATGTTGGCAGGGGTATTGTCAGGACCAGGACTTTTGTTGGGGTTTAGATCATTTATCAGTAGTATAACTTCGTTGATAGATGATGATTGTAGAAAAATTGAATCAGAAATAGGGTTTATGTATCGTTCTGGATTTTCACTTGTAACATTTATTTTTGCTGCTAAATTAGGACCAACTGTTGAAAATGTTTATTGAATGCATCACTCATAGCTTTACTGTAAGTAGAAAGAACACCATCGATGACCAATGACAATTTTGATTTTTTAGTAGAACTTCCTAGTATTGCGTTAAACTGTTTCCATAGTTTCGAATGTGGAGTATTGCTTAGAAAGGTTTCAAACTATATTTTTTTTTGGCTTGCTTTTTAGCCCGATCTGTTTTTTTTTAAACACACCTCCTACACCTGGACCCTACCTATCGACCCATCAACTCATGAACCGGGGACGTTATGTCTCAAAACATCCCGGCGGCACCGACTGGGATTGAACCCAGATTTTGTCCCTTTGATTATAAGCTTTTTATTTACAGTTTTACTACAATTTGTGAGAATACTGTTATATTTAGCATGTATGTTTTATTTATTTCTAGGCATTCATTAGGATTTTAAACGAGACCAATACCTTCGAGATATCTTTTGAACTCATTTTCGAGTTTATCATGGTTGATTGCATATTTTGAGAGAACAATCCGATTTGATCCAACATTCAATTTGAACTCAGACAATATTAGATAATGATCACTTAAATCACTGGAAATAGTATGATTACAAAGACGATGAACATCAGCCATTTTTCATAAAACGTGATTAAGAATATTTAAACTAGCAGGTCTCGTAACATATGAATTTGTACAAATAAAGCCATAGGATTCCAAAGATACTTATATTTGAGGACTACATTGTTATTGGCCAAGTTAACTGGTACATTTATATCACCTAGTATCAAACATGGACGATTAACACTGCTTCTGACCATCTGACCTCTAAAAAGTCATGAAGTAAATTGAAATCATATGAAGGTGACGATGCACACCGTGAACATCGTAAACCCCTCCGTTTAAAACCAACTCGACATGAATATGATGCAAACCATCACTAGAAACGATTCAAATAATTTCATACGCAACTGAGCTCCTTATATACATAACTAAGCCTCCCGATGAACTGCATCTACACGAAAAAATACTGTGATAGCCATCAATCTTGTATAGTGAAGAATTACCCTCTTTAATCCATGTTTCTCCAACAATAATAACATCAATTGGAACCACCAAGTGATCAATTGACAACATTACATTTTACACTCTCACGTAAAGCACAGTGAACGTTACATATACATTATTTTACTAATTACCGTCTTCCATTGAAAATTGGTTGTAAATTGAAAATTTACTCACAGAATGTCATACTCGTGCTAAATTGGTTAAAAATCCATAGGAGGTAACAGAATTAGACCCAACTTTCAAGAGTTATTGTTTTTTTTTAATGTATACATTTTGAGCATGCAAATGGGCTTATTGCGTTAATTAAATCCGATTAAAACCGTTTCGTATCTCGAGGAAGCGATAACATAGGATAAAATAGTGATATGAAGCATTGCGAAAATATGTTCGTCATTATCTATAGAAAACATATTTTTAACATGCCCGCTAACCAACACATTCAGGTGGTTCAAAATATTTTTCAAACTTGGTCCTACATATGTTTCTAAGAGCGTCTTGTAGTAGAAAAGGTGTTGGTTTTGTTGGTGATTCAAAATGAAATGTAGTGGTCAAAAACTGAAATAAAAAGCGCCTTCAGAATTTGTGATACTTCCTGCCTATTTGTTTGTCAAATTGCGTTGTACAACGATTTAAGAGGTGTCCCATTGAGTATTTTTTCTTGAAAATTTGAGTAGAAGTAGTTTATAGTGTATTGTTTGCACTCTATTTTTATCGCTGTCAGTTTTTCGGAAGTTGAAAAAAAATAGCATCACCCGAAAAGCAACGTCGCGAATTGATTTTGCGCAAGCACCTGGAAAATCCTCAACTCTCTCATCGGGACATAGGAAAACAACTCGGAATCGTACAGTCAATGGTGAGTCGTGTCATTAAACGTTCCTACGAAACTCTGAGCATCGAACGGAAGGAGAAATGCGGTCAGAATGGATGTTCTATTAGTGATCAGGAACACAAGCGTGTCGTGAAAGCATTTAAGCGGAATCCCAATGCTTCGGTCAGGGATGTGGCCAAAAAGTTGAATCTGTCCAAGTCTTTCGTTCAGAGAGCCAAGGACCGGAAGGGACTGCATACGTACAAAGTGCAGAAGGCTCCAAATCGTGACGAACGGCAAAATACGGTGGGATAGTCACGGGCCCGGAAACTGTATACCCAGATGCTGACGAAGGCTCATTGTCTCATCATAAGGCGGACTTCCGGCAGCTTCCGGGGTTACTGTTCTACACCGCTCAGCACAAGTTTGATGTTCAGGAGGAAGTAAGGAAGCAGAAAATTGCAAAGTTTGCCAAGAAATACATGATTTGGCAAGTGATCTGCTCATGTGGCAAACGGAGTGCGCCGTTCGTGACTACCGGGACTGTAAACGGGGAAATCTACCTCAAAGAGTGTCTACAGAAGCGTCTGCTTCCTCTATTGAAGCGACACGAGGGCCCTACAATCTTCTGGTTGGATCTAGCTTCGTGCTACTATTCAAATGTTGTCCTGGAGTGGTACAAAACCAACGGGTCACTTTCGTACCCAAGGACATGAACCCTGGTACGGTGATAGAGGAAAGGCTTCACCAAACCCGAGCGTCTGTTCACCATGGAGGTGCGGCTCAAAACGGCGTCTGTTCTCCATGTTAGGAGCGGCTGATCACCGTCCTAGTGCCAGCGTGGGACTCTAAACAGAGCTGTTCACGATGGTCCCCCGGCGAAACAGAGGGTTGGGGCAGGCCCAACAAGCCGCCCTGGAAAAAAATATAAAGTTGCAAATACTGAAGAAAAAAATACGGATCGGAACAATCGGCACAGACCTACTCGAAATAAGGACTATGACTGGAAACTCGGAACATGGAACTGCAAATCGCTCGGCTTCCCGGGCTGCGATAGGTTAATCTATGACGAACTTCAACCACGCAACTTCGAAGTCGTAGCACTGCAGGAACTTTGCTGGACGGGACAAAAAGTATGGAAAAGCGGGCATCGAGCGGCTACTTTCTACCAGAGCTTTGGCACCACCATCGAGTTGGGAACCGGCTTTGTAGTGCTGGGTAAGATGCGCCAACGCGTGATTGGTTGGCAGCCGATCAACGTGAGGATGTGCATGTTGAGGATTAAGGGCCGTTTCTTCAACTACATCAACATCAACACATCAACGTGCACTGCCCACACGAAGGGAGACCCGACGACGAGAAAGAAGCGTTCTATGCGCAGCTGGAGCAGGTGTACGACGGCTGTTCACAACGGGACGTCGAAATCTTCATCGGCGACATGAACGCTCAGGTAGGACGGGAGACAATGTATAGACCGGCAATCGGGCCAAACAGCCTGCATGCCGTATCGAACGACAACGGCCAACGATGCGTGAACTTTGCAGCCTCTCGGGGTATGGTAGTTCGAAGTACCTTTTTCCCCCGCAAGGATATCCACAAAGCCACCTGGAGATCACCTGACCAACACACAGAAAACCAAATCGATCACGTTCTTATCGACGGGAAATTCTTCTCCGACATTATCAACGTCCGCACGTACCGCAGTGCGAACATAGATTCGGACCACTACCTAGTTGCAGTATGCATGCGCTCAAAACTCTCGACGGTGCATAACACACGTCGAAGTCGAACGCCACGAACCAACATTGAGCAACTACGGGACGCCGGAGTTGCCCAGAACTACGTGCAGCAGCTGGAAGTTGCACTACCCACAGAAGAGCAGCTTGGCGCAGCTTCTCTGGAAGATGGCTGGAGGGACATCCGTTCTGCCATAGATAGTACTACTGCAGCGGCACTAGGTACTGCAATCCCGGACGGAAGAAATACCTGGTTCGACGGCGAATGCAAACTGTTAGTAGAGGAGAAGAATGCAACACCGCACGAGATTTAATGTAGAGCGATACAGACAAGTGCGGCATAGACAAAACTTGGTTTTCCGAAGGAAAAAGCGTCAGCAGGAAGACCGAGATCGCGAGGCGATGGAAAATCTGTACCGCGTAAACGACACACGGAAGTTCTACGAGAAGCTGAATAGTTCGCGCAAAGTCTACGTACCGCAAGCCGATATGTGCAAGAACTTGGACGGTAAACTTCTCACGAAATAGTGTGAGGTGATTGAGAGGTGGAAGCAGTACTATGACGAGCACCTCAACAGTTATGCAGCAGAAAACGAAGGTGGCACGGCAACAAACTTGAAGCACGCGCAGAAGACGATAGGCTACCGGCCCCTGATATTCAAAAAGTTGAGGAGGAGATCGGTTATCTGAAGAACATCAAAGCAACTGGTGTAGATCAACTGCCTAGCTCACTTGGTGAAGCACTGGCTAGGTACGTTGGTGAAGCACTGGCTAGAGCACTGCACTCGGTAATTGTCAAGATTTGGGAGGAGGAGATATTACTGGAGGAGTGGACGGAAGACGTCGCACACCCAATCTACAAAAAGGGCTACAAGTTGGATTGCTGCAACTACCGCGCGATTACACTGCTGAGCGCCGCCTACAAGGTACTCTCCCAAATTCTATGCCGCCGCCTGTCACCATTTGCAAGAGAGTTCGTGGGGCAATGCCAGGCGGGATTCATGGGTGCCCGCACTATCACGGACCAAATTTTCGCGATTCGAAAGGTTCTGCAGAAATGCCGCGAATACAACGTGCCCAGACATCATGTGTTATCGATTTCAAAACCGCATTCGACACAATCGATCGAGATCAGCTATGGCAGATTATGCACGAGTACGGATTTCCGGATAAACTGACGCGATTGGTCAAGGTGACGACAGATCGAGTGATGTGCGTTGTTCGAGTATCGGGGACACTCTCGAGTCCCTTCGAATCACGAAGGTGGTTACGGCAAGGTGATGGACTTTCGTGTCTGCTATTCAACATCGCGTTAGAAGGTGTGATCAGAAGAGCTGGGATAGACACGAGTGGCACGATCTTCAGGAAGTCCATCCATCTTCTTGATTTCGCCGATGACATGGCACGGAATTTTGAGACGATGGCGGAAACGTACATCAGACTGAAGGCTGAAGCTAAGCGGATTGGACTTACCATCAACGCACCAAAGAGAAAATACATGAAAGGAAGAGGTTCTAGGGAAGACAATGTTAGCCTCCCACCCAGAGTCCAGATTGACGGTGACGAAATCGAGGTGGTCGATGAGTTCGTGTATTTGGGCTCACTGGTGACCGCAGAGAAATTCAAAGACGCATTATCGCAGGGAATCGTGTCTACTTTGGACTCCGGAAGACGCTCCGGTCGAATAAAATTCGCCGCCGCACGAAGTTGACTGTCTACAAGACGCTGATTAGACCGGTGGTCCTCTACAGCCACGAGACCTGGACTATGATCGTGGAGGACAAATGCGCCCTTGGTGTTTTTGAACGGAAGGTGTTGCGTACCATCTACGGTGAAGTGCAGATGGATGATGGAACGTGGAGGAGGCACCAGCTGCTGGGAGAACCATCCATCGTCCACATTGCGAAAAATGGGCGACTACGGTGGGCTGGGCACGTCGTAAGAATGCCGCACGACGACCCAGTGAAAATGGTTCTAGAAAGTGACCCAACAGGAACAAGAAGAAGAGGCGCCCAGTGGGCAAGGTGGATCGACCAAGTAGAAGGCTACCTGCGGACCCTTTGCAGACTACGAGGCTGGCGAAGTGTGGCCATGGATCGAGTAGAGTGGAGACGACTTCTTCGGACAGCAGAGGACAAGGCCTTAGCCTGATAAGACCAAACCTACCACCCTTTATTGTTACAACAACATGGATCTCTTTGTAATACCCTGATACGCTAACCATTTTTTATCGGGTGTCAAGCTGGAGCTGCGTGACAGCTTACTTTTCAAGACTTGAATCATTTGAATAAAATTTGCTTAGAAGCAAACTATCTTTGACAAAACTGAAGATGGACTAGCCTATGTTGGCAGTTTGAGACGTGTGCGCGTAGATTCATCCGCGTAGTAATCCGATTGAATATAGTTAATCTGTTTCGAACGAAATATCTAAATAATTTAAGTTTCGAAAACCGCGCGAATTCCGAACGCCATGCAAAACAACCGATGCGAGAAAGCTTATTATCATGAGTGCCACCAAAATAAATGCAATAGCCTATGGTGACAAGTTGATTATATTGGTTTTCTCCCTAGATACTCTACTTATTCCACTATTAAGCTTTCTTTTAAATTGATTATTTTACCGCACGTATCGATTATATCCTGGACCTGTGTGTGGGCTTGGAGAAGGGGTCTTCCAACCCGCAACTCAAGGCAAGTATGTTCGTGTCATCACCAGTTTCGCTCCTGATTCGTTCGTTGCTTCCAGCGCCTCACCGCCGCAAGAGCAACAACCGGCTGGTTCGACTGAAACGTCATACTCCGATGGCTTCAAATCCCACATCACCGATGGGACATACAGCACTGCACCGGATCTTGCTCGCCACGTTTTGGAACATCCCAGACCAGAACGCGTTGCCTGCTGCCTCAAGGAAGCCCCTGAGCCACTCAACCCAGTCGCGCTTGCTGATTCCTGTGTTCTGGCCTTGTGGTTGAGAATGGTGAAGGGGTCTTCCAACCTTCTACATCAGGCAAGTATGCGTTTGTTGAAAACAGTTCTTCTCCTGATCCGTCTCTGTGTTCCAGAGTACCACCATGCTCGTTTCGGCTAATCGATCATTCTGCAGACCTCCAACCGACTTCGTTCGACCGCCTGTTGGTGTATTACCAGAACGTTCGTGGCCTGCGAACAAAGATTGATGATTTTTTCCTGACTGCCGTTGACTCTGACTACGATGTCATAGTTCTTACGGAAAGTTGGCTCGATGAACGCTTTGAACAGATTTCAATTATTTGGCAGTCTATTCACGGTATTTCGAAACGGTATTTCGAGGCGTCTTGATTGCGGTATCCAAACGCCTAAGCTCCTGCATCGATCCTGCTCCAGTTTGCACTTCTCTAGAGCAGCTGTGGGTCAAAATAACGACGGCTCGTAGATCAACAAGCATTGGCGCTATGTATCTACCTCCAGACCGGAAATCTGATTCGAGCAGCATTGCAAACCATATCAGTTCAATTGGTACCGTGTTCTCTCGACTAGAACAAAACGACCTAGCTCTGATATTTGGTGACTACAATCAGTCTGGGCTCTCATGGAACGTTCCTGCAAACGATCTTCCTAGCATTGATGTTCTTCGCTCGAACATGCCCGCATCATGCTGTGCTCACCTTGATGGTTTCAACCTGCATGGCTTAACGCAAATCAACTCGATACTGAATAGCAACTCTCGGCTGCTTGATCTCGTTCTGGCGAACGAAGCTGCAGGACTGGAATGTTCTATCCTAGAAGCCCCAGAGCCTTTGATTGGCATCGACACCAATCATCCTGCGTTGGAAGTTTCCATCAACCTATCTGTTCCTGTTCGCTACGATAACCCACCTGTTGATGTACATGAGCTCGACTTTCGTACCGCAGATTTCGTCGCGCTGAGTCACTCGCTTGCCCAGGCAGATTGGCAGTTCCTTGACACGTGTTCATCTATTGATGAAGCCGTCAACTACTTCGCTGAGGTCGTCGGCCGGGCAATAACTGATTCTGTCCCATTGAGGAGACCCTCTCCCAAACCCGTATGGTCCAATGCTCGACTACGGAATTTGAAGTGTCTGAGATCGAAGGCCCTCCGTAAATACTGTCGTACTCGTAACCCATTCACCAAACGATTATTTTCAACAGCGAGCAACGAATATCGCACATATAACCGCATTCTTTACAAGAGCTACACAAGGCGTGTGCAGGCTAATTTACGGCTTAATCCAAAGCAGTTCTGGTCATTCGTGAATACAAAACGAAACGAAGAGGGGCTACTAGTCGAAATTCACCTGGGTGATAGAATCGGCAGCAATTCCCTTGAGAAATGCAATCTTCTGGCAGAACATTTCAAAAGCATTTTCAATGACACTACGGCTTCGTTGTCCCAAGTTGCTGAAGCGGTCAGGGACACTCCCAGTGATGCTTTCAATTTTTCGATTACCTTGGTTACAGTAGACCTCGTCGAATCCGCCATCAAGAAGCTGAAATTTTGTAATGCTGCTGGCCCTGACAGGATCCCCTCAAGCATCCTGAAGCGATGCTGTTCAGAGCTTGCAACACCGCTTTCGAAGCTGTTCAATATTTCTTTACACAGGGGGAGTTCCCTACGCGTTGGAAATCGTCATTCATGTTCCCGATCTACAAGAAAGGAGACAAGAGAAACGTCGAAAATTACCGAGGGATCACATCACTCAGTGCCTGCTCTAAAGTGTTTGAAATCATCGTCATTAACGACGCATTATTCTCTAGCTGCAGAAATTACATTTCTTCTGACCAACACGGTTTTTATCCCAAGAGATCAGTTTCAACAAATCTAGCTCCGTTCATTTCTTTATGTCTTCGGAGTATGGAAGCTGGAGCGCAGGTGGACGTTGTATATACAGATCTCAAGGCTGCATTCGACCGGGTTGACCACTCCATTCTGCTAGCTAAACTTGAAAAACTCGGTGTATCCTCGGGTTTAACTCGTTGGTTCAAGTCCTATCTGACCAATCGGGAACTTTGTGTTGGAATCGGATCAGAGCAATCGGACTATTTTACAAACAGCTCCGGTGTTCCTCAAGGTAGCAACTTGGGACCATTGCTATTCTCGATTTTTGTGAATGAGGCCGAACTGATCCTCCCAACTGGTTGCCGATCGTTCTACGCGGATGATGTGAAAATCTATGTGATTGTTCGTAGCTTCACCGATTGCTTGCGGCTTCAGCACCTAATCGATACTTTCGAAGAGTGGTGCTCAAGAAACTATCTCACGTTGAATGTACAAAAATGTAATATTATCTCATTTCCTCGCAAGCTGAAACCAGTGGCATTCAACTATACGATAAATTACCAACTTCTGCAACGTGTGGACAATGTTCGTGACCTAGGAATCACGCTGGACTGCGCCTTAACATTCAAGCTTCATTACTCGGGCATCGTTGCGAAAGCTAACAGGCACCTCGGGTTCATTTTCAAGATCGCTGACGAGTTTCACGATCCTGCTTGTCTAAAAGCTCTATACTGCTCTCTAGTGCGATCGATCTTGGTATTCAGCTCGGTAGTATGGTGCCCGTATCAAGCAGTTTGGATAGCGAGGATTGAATCTGTTCAAAGGAAATTTGTTCGGTGTGCCTTTCGTCACCTTCCTTGGAATGACCCTGTGAACCTTCCGCCGTACGAAGATCGTTGTCAACTCCTGGGTCTTGAAACACTAGAACATAGGCGGACGATTAGTCAGGCCGTGTTCGCAGCGAAAGTACTTATTGGTGATATCGACTCTCCAGGAATCTTGGCTGAATTCGAAATCTACGCACCCGAACGAGTTCTTCGGTCGAGGAGTTTCCTGCATCTTGGACCTCGTGCTGCGAACTACAGCTTGCATGACCCAATACGTTTCATGTCTGGGCGTTTCAACGAGTTTTACGAGTTTTTCGACTTCAACTGTGCAGCGGAAACCTTTCGTCACCGTATCCAACGCAGACTTCTGAGAAGTCCAACTGCATGAAGATGACTTCTACCTGATTCACGGACAACTCTATGCCATAGGAGGATAACTTTTTTTATGCTATAGACTTGATTAATGTTCGTTGTAATTGTATTGTATTGTATTATTGTGATTCATGTATTTCGAAAAGATATGGGGTTTTTACGCCTTTTCTAGGCTTTTCCTCATCAGGCTTGATTTAGACACGTTAAATCCGACGAAGAAAAACAAAATAAATAAATAAATAAATAAATGAATATCAAAATTTTGCGACCGTACCGAACAAATACTATTTTTTTTTTGTTTATTAATTTATTTGATAAGGCTCAACCGAATTAACTTAACAGAGCCGAGGATTCTTGGTCACTATACAATACATCTTAAAGCTATAGTCAAAAGGTACAACACAATAAACACTTTATCTTCCGCTATCCAAAAAGCCTTCTCCATCAGAACTGGAGCCGCTTCCAGTAGTTTCATTGTATGGCAAATTGTTGTACGCCAACGAGGGTCAGAGCGCGTCCATTGCAGCAATGGACGCAAAATGTGGTCAGCACTCACACACTCATCACGAAACGGTTGCTTTCCAAAGTCGACGACGCATCGACCGAAAGAACTGCTGATGAAGAACAATGAGGAGGACCACACAATGGTTGCTGCCGAGTAAACAGACGATCGCGTAGCACACATCGAGAGTGGCCTGCTTTTGTCGACAGCCGAGTGAACACTGAACAAATACTAAACTACATAAGCTCAAAAACTTCTGGCAAGCTCTATCGAATTGCGTAAGTTCCGTAGAGTAGGCGCGTTTAATCTGACAGCTGCAAAAGGTTAAACATGCACCTACCACATAAGGAAAGATAGATTTTACAGTCACGTCAGGGTTTAGTTCATTTGAGTGCAGTAGACCGACATTACATTCACTTACCTGAAGAGTTTTCATGTTATTATGGTGAGCTTAAAAATGTTTAGGTTTGCCTTTATAATACACATATCTAAGCATGCATGATGACAGTAAAATATCGGTTGGAATTCAATTATTAAAAAAGATATGGCATAAAATGTCCCACCCTTTTGAGTTTACCTAGCTAAAAGGCGGGCTTGCCGTAAATAGAGAGTTAATATTTTAATAACGGCTAGAAAAAAAACTAGTCTAAATTGACGTATGCTAACACCAGATCGCGGGAAGACGGAAATCGCATTCTGTGTGGCCAGAACCAACAATTATCCATCAAACGATATTAGTACAAAAATTGGTCAAATGTCCTGCATTGCATCTTGCCGTTGAGTAAAAATATCTGATTAGTTTTGTGAAGTCCAAGCAATCTTCTGCCTTTCAGGATTTTTGGATGTCAAATGGCACCACCTGCTGAGTGCGGTGCAGAGTGCATATAAGAAACATCAGTACCAAGCTGCATGAAGAAACGGTAAAATATTTACCGAGAACCTAAGGTGAACGCTTAAACCATGTCAAGTGTTCCGTCCTGAATTTATCCTTGGTTAGAGATGTCATGGTTTATAGAATAACCTAAAACGATCACAAACTTCCGCAAATTGGGTCACATTTATCTCGCATGGGAATCCGATAGATTTACCACTTTATTGCCTCCTGGAGGTTTGGGCACCGGTCGGTAGACGCATCCACGAATAAACTATAAACACTTAAAGAATTGTAAGAAAAGACCGGGCCACGATGTGGTACTTGACCAGACCAGTCATAAAATGTGATTATTTATCTTGGAAGTGCATTGAAAGTCGGTAGTCGGCCAAAAGTAGACATGCGGAAGAGGCAAACATTTTGTTTACCTCATGAAAACTACGAATAAACGAAGCATCAGACGCTTTCAAGGGTTTCGGTTGTTTGAAATGGTTCACAATTTACCAGTGAGTATGTCCTTGGACAACGTTCAATTTAGTTGTGCTGCATAAAATCCCACACTTTAGAATACCCATCGAATTCAGAGCAGTTTTTTGGGGATCGAAATTTTCAGTCGTTGCACATGAGTCCAATGCAAACGTTTCTCGCAGGATCAAACAAATCATTTCCCTTGGGGGCTGAAACCTGCTTTCACGTTTTGGCCACATGGCACGGAATGCGATTCGGAAAAACAATAAATTACTAGTTGAAACACTTTCCAGCACGCAAGCAGCGGCACAAAACAGAACATTCCCAGTCGGCCGGCAACGAGGTGTCTTTAAAACAATTTAAACATTTGTTGTCTGTCTATCGCCGGGATGCCATTTGTGCCTACCTTACCTACCTGTCTCGCGTGAACTATGCCGATGTATCATCGCACTTCTCGATCCGTGGCTAGTAGGGGTTGCATGTTTTCACGTTTGTTCGCTGTCGTTTTGAGGAGATCCATTCAACCTTCAGGTCGAAAGCCAATAATGCTTTGCCGACTCTTGTTGCTTCACCATACCATGCTGGGCATTGTTTGCACCCCTCCCAAAGACTCCCGTGTTCGTAGCTTAAACAGGGGAACACTTTAAATTGATTTCCACTCGGTTGGTAGCGGAATGCAGTTTTTTTTTTCATTCAGCGATTGCATTTGGCAAATGCTCACCCGAATGGCAAAATTAACATTTTTTGGGCTCATGACAATAATGAATAATTTCGTTATTCCGGTACAGTCAACCTCAATACCTTCTACCAGTTGCAACCTCCCTTGCCAGTCCAGTCCGCATCCGCTGGCTCAGTGAACCGATGATCTTTTCAATCAGGGAAACCACAATTCAGTGGTACAATTAAATTATATTTCACGGTTTGGTTTAAAATAAAAACTGAACAGAACATAAAAAAAACTGAATATCACTCCGTTCAGAACTGTCGGCGCATTCTGCTCTGAGGTGTGCTCCCAATAAAACACAAAAACACACATGAAAAGCCTCTGACCGGCGGTGATGGCTTGGGAATGTAGAGGTGAACTGGTATTGAAAACCAGAGGCATTCGCAGTTGGGTGCTCGATTGATGGAGTTATGATGATTCAGAAACCAAAAACTACGTAAACCGTTTTTGAGATGTTTAAGACCCCCCCCCCCCCCTCCGTCTCTAAGCGTCTACGGTTTATGAAAAACCCATACAGGTTCCAAGAATCGCTGCTTTTTTAATGCTGATGAGTTCTCGATGAACATTTCAAATGGTCCTATCTGCTTTGATCGATTCTCTTCATCGACTTTCTCTTTCGTCAATAACTCAGCTGCAAAACCTTTCCCTGTTGTATTTGACGTTTTGGACGCTAGATAAGAACCTCCTTTATCAAACTATGTGGTAGAATTAACGCGAAATCTGTTTGCATAGCAGTGGTTATGAAAAGAGAAAGTCGATTAAGAGAATCGATCAAAGCAGATAGGACCATTTGAAATGTTCATCGAGAGTTCTCTTTGTAGCTGCAGCTCTTCGAGGGTTCGGGTAAGGGTATGGGGAACAATTCCGGCTACTGAAAATTATCGGAGGTATACGCACATTTTCCAGATGCCATATCTGCTTCAACTTATACACCAAATCGTGGTACAGTCAGGAACGGACCCACGCCTTATGGGTTTTTCTGTGATTATCTCATTTGTTTCAATATGAAAATTGAAATGGATTCAGGTTAAATTGTCAACTACATCGCTATTATGGCTTTACTTTCATATTATTTATAACGGATAATACAATACAAAGGATTTGTTTTCAACATATAATATTTCATAATTATGGCTTAAAGGATGGTGTTCATGTGACCAAGTTCTACTAGATCGGGGTCAAATTTGTTCAGAGTTCTCTCACTATGAGTTGTTCATGCACTCAGCATAGAAATGTAAGATTCTATTACAGATTTGCATAAGCATGAACAGAATCTGTAATGTGGGTGCAGTAAGGTTTAAAAAATTTTATTTTTATGTCAGATTACTTTTCTCACAAAGTTTGTTTCTATTCTGTATAAACTTATTTGTTCGCTACAGTCCATTGCAATAACTGCCATTACATTTTTTTGCATGAAAGATATGCAGAGCAGGGCCTATGAACCACCCTTGGGGCTTACAATGATTCGATATCAATTTTCAAATTCTAGCATACATGAAATAGCAATAGGTACACTACCAGTCATAAGTATGGAATCGCTTAGAAAAGTATTGCACTCAAAAAGTATTCCATCACCTAAATCTTGAAATTCTGATTATCTGCAAAGGTGCTGTCTTGAGCAAAGTTGTTCAGAACCCTAAGAGCGTCCGGAAGGTAGTAATTTTAGTTTTTTGAATTATGGCACTACGTTGAGCTAGGCGCTACTGTGCATGCAAAATTGAGCATTTTCTGATTTATTTTATCTCGTGATCGCAACAACCTAGAAAGTTTGAGTCTTCAACAAAGTTGTTCAACAGAACAAGGCCGTCCGGAAAATGATTTTGTTTTTAAAATATTTTCATTTGTTTGAAAAGTTTGAGCCTTCAGCAAAGTTGTTTATATGACCAAGGTCTCGAAGAAGGTTAGTTTTGTTTATTGTTTATTGTTGTTTTACATCAACAGGCTGGTTCTCTTAGCTCAGTCGGTGAAGGCGCAGCTACAAAGCAAGATCATTCTGAAGGTGACTGGGTTCGATTCCCGGTCTGGTCTAGAAATTTTTCGGGTTGTAAATCTCTGGGCATGAGATCGAGAGTATGATTGTACTTGTCAAACAATTATACCAACGCAAAAATGGTGCCTGGCATCAAAAATCTCAATTAATAACTGTGGGAGTGCATCTTGAACACTAAGTTGAGAGCACGCAATAAGCTAATTTTTGTTTGCTTTATTATAGAGACTTGCAACCTTCAGCTGGTTCGTCTCTTAATTTGCGATAAGCAATAAGCTTGAAATGCCAGGAAGAAGATTACGAAGAAGTAGAAGAAAACGTCTGGGTAAAGCCCGAATGATGTTAACCTTATCAACTATAGAAAAAAGAATACATTCAAGCATGGTCATAACATAAAAAAACATTAAAACAAACATATATATTCTAGTCAGGTACTCCTGCCGACGAAAAACAGAAGAAAACTTTCGACGAAGAGCATCACGGGAACGATGAAAGTCGAAGACAAATGCATTTCTGTTGAATACTCTCTGCAGTCCGTAGATCACACCGTATGCTCCATAATGTGTGCGACGTAGAGGCAGTATTAGCAAAAGGTCGAAGCGGTCGGGGTTGAACATTCAGGTCAATTTGCCTCAGAATAGCCTCGCAATCGACCCTTCCATGCAAGATATCGGCCACGGTTAGGGCTCTGCTTGTGTCTCTTCTAGTCCGGAGAAGTTCAAGGTCGATAACTTGACAACGGCTTTCGTAACTGGGTAATCGAAATGGATCATTCCAAGGCAATCTATGTAGCGGAAAACGAAGATTCAATTGTCGTAGTTTGGGTTCCAAACCACTGGACAATCTCGTTGATCGAACAAGCGAACAATAGATAGATTTTAGACAGTAGATATCGGTGAAGTTTTTAGCTATCCTAAAAATGAAACCTAAGGTTCTTGACGCCTTTGTGGAAGAGATGTACTGAAACGAAATAAAAGTTAATAAATCATAATTTCAACCGAGTACTTACCATGAACATCCTTAGATTGGAAATGTGAAAATATTTGGCTTTCGACGCTGATAGTTCGATTGTTTCTAATGTTTACTATTTACGGTAAACATAAGTCGACATTACTGTAGTCATATCTGTCATTCCAGACAAAAAGGTCGTCGATAAAGAAACGAGAAAAGGCTCTATGGCCGGGATACACTTATGACAGGTAAGTAATCAAGTGCAAGGAAGAATCACGGACCAAGAAGTCTATCTTGCGCGCGCAGCCAATGGTCGTCCTCTGGAACACCAAAGGCACAAAAAATATAACTTGAGTTGTGCGGGATTACGGACGCGGCTCTCTGCAGCGTCTCTCCATCCCCTGGTGTTGTACCAGGCATGCGGTGAGGCCCTCCAGAGCCCTACCGTGCCACAACATACCGTGAGAGTGCAGGATGTGACCCGAAAGATGGTGAACTATGCCTGATCAGTTTGAAGTCACGGGAAACCCTGATGGAGGACCGAAGCAGTTCTGACGTGCAAATCGATTGTCAGAATTGGGAATATGGCCGAAAGACTAATCGAACCATCTATTAGCTGGTTCCTCCAAAGTTTCTCTCTGGATAGCTGGAGCACGCAACGTTTCGAACTCTATTCTTATCTGGTAAAGCGAATGATTAGAGTCCTTAGGTTCGAAATGATCTTAACCTATTCTCAAACTATAAGTGGGTACGTACCATAACATTCTTGTATGATGTTATTGCAGCGTTGACGCCGAGCCGGCCATCTACGAACGTGCCTCCATAAGCGGCGTCGAAGATCTGTGTGCTTAGTGGGCAAAGTTTTGATAAGCAGAACAACATATGCAATGTCAATGATAGCTGCACATCCAAGATCACACCGAAATCTTTCATCTGATTCACGTGTTTTTCACACTGCTGTGTTGACGGCATTCCAAGTGCCCTCATATAGACACATTTCATCGACGACATTCACCACGTTAAGAACGGGCATCTCCCTTCACATATCCTTGGGTAATCGAAGGCCAGATGCTCCAGCTTTTCGTCCACGTTGCCTCACTCCGGACGGATGGGTGACGCTGCGTGTTCGAACCGATACAGGTATTTTTTAAGCAGCCGTGGCCAGACAGGAACTGCGTTAGGTGGAAGTTGACTTCTCCGTGATTTCTGTTCACCCAGGTCGAAAAAAATCAGTATTCTGTTCTGTTCCTGGTGCCACTTAGTGAAAGACTCCGCTTGCACCACTTTCCATACTCTTTCGGCTTCTCCTCGCCTGTAGCACTCGCCAGGGTAATGCCGATAGGGATCATTCCGACGATAACGCATACTGCATCCAACGAGATGGTTCTGCACTCAAGACTCGCATGGCCATGAGCCAGAACGTACTGCTCAGTTTCCTTTGGTTCTGCTTCGTTTCCAGTGCTGCAACCCAGGCTGGACCTCCATACCTCAGTATCGATGACGAAACACTGGCCAATGGACGCCTCTTGCTACTGCTGGGACCAGAGTTGTTCTTTATTATTCTAGCTATAGCGTTCAGCACATATTCGACGTGGCTGGTGAAGTTTAGCCGGTCATCGATGCTCACTCCCAGGTATTTCAATATGCGCTTCGAGGCTACGGCGTGCTCCCCGACGGTGATTTCTGCACACTGCACCGCTTTACATTTACTGACCAATTGCACTTCCGTTTTTTGGTGGACTATCTGCAGCTTCGCTCCTTGCATCCAGTTACCAATCGTGTATTCGGAGCTTTCCGAAATCATGTTCGATCACTCTTGCGTGTATCTGTCATTTTGTTTTTTTTTCATGAATGTCGACTTCTAGTGCTGCCCATATCTATTGGAGCTCTTCGAAATCATCGTGATGTCATGGATTCCTTTTCAACATATCGGATGAGATCTTTTCTTTATTTTTCTCGCAATCCCATTTTTTTGTTAGTCATGTTAATTATACATCACACTTTACACTTTACATTTACATCCTTACATTATTAGTAATTAGAGATAAAAATATATATTTGCTTAATATAACCTTAAAATTTTAGTGTTACATCCACTTGATATTGTGAGCTGAGGAAACATAGAGCTGCATCTTATTATATGTAAAATAATTATTATTTTCATTGCAGAATATCAACTATTTAATCTATATAAATTAATATTCATTTTATTTATTTATTTGATCACCATCTTCGACTACGTCGTACAGACTCATTACTTAAAACCTAATTTAATCTAAACGCCTTATTCTAGCACTAAACACATGTTTGGTCAAAATAAAATCAAACTCGCTACAAACATCATTAAAGGAACGCAAACAAGAATTAA
Source organism: Ochlerotatus camptorhynchus (assembly GCF_037179485.1). Lineage (NCBI taxonomy): Eukaryota > Metazoa > Arthropoda > Insecta > Diptera > Culicidae > Ochlerotatus > Ochlerotatus camptorhynchus. Next base: position 2,625,248 of record NW_027040773.1, read on the forward strand.
AACAATTATTGAATCCAAAGTTCGTTCTGTGAAATGGAATTGCAAGTAACGGGGAATTACGGAATCGTCGAGGAGGAGTATTCCATGGAATCAGTTCCAGAAGTTCAGGACAGTCCACGTTTCCTGTTATGAGGTCAAAGATAAACAGTCGTTGCAATTTGAGACGCCTGGCAGAGAGGGATTCCAAATCAATCAGCTTGCATCGGTCGGGATAACTTGGAGATTGACTGGATCATTCCAGGGGAGCTGACGCAATGCGAACCTTATAAAACTTTTCTGAATCCTTTCGACCGCAAGGATATGCGTAACGTAAAATGGAGACCAAACCGGGGAAGCATATTCTAAAATGCTGCAAACCAGCGAGCAGAATAGCGTCTTGAGACAATAAACATCGGTGAAACCAGAAGCATGACGACGAATAAAACCAAGCACAGTATATGCTTTAGCAGTTACGATGTTTATGTGTTCGTTAAACCTTAGCTTCGAATCGATCGTAATACCTAGATCACAGATTGAAATTGCACGTTCTAGAGAATCCGACCCCATGTAATATTGATGGTGAATAACGTTGTTGCAGCGAGTGAAGGATATTATTTTGCACTTTTTGCTGTTTACGCGCATGCCGTTGTCACCGCACCAGACTATCACACGATGTATATCTTCTTGCAACGCGACACAGTCAGTGGGAGAAACAATCACACGGAAAAACTTTAGATCATCGGCAAAAGAAAGTTTGGATGATGAGAGCATGTCACACAGGTCATTAACATAAATGATAAAAATAAGAGGACCGAGAACACTGTCTTGTGGCACGCCAGATGGTATGTTGAAAGTCCTGGAGCTTGCGGAATTCACCATCACGAAAGCATTGCGATTAGACAGGTATGAATAGAGCCATTCAGTGATCCATGTCGGAAATCCAATGTGGTTCATTTTGGCAGCGATGAGATTGTGCGGTACTGTATCAAACGCTTTCGCAAAATCAACATAAACCGAATCCACTTGTTGCTTCGATTCTAAGCTACGGGATATCGCTGATACATAACACATTAAGTTCGATGTTGTTGAACGATGCTTCATAAAGCCGTGCTGACTGTTGGAGATGATCGGTGCAGCAGCTCTGTACAAAACGGTGTGGATCAGTTTCTCAAATACCTTACTGAGACTACAAAGTATGGATACACCTCGATAATTGGTGACACACTTGTAGCTTCCGGATTTATGGATCGGTACTATGGACGCCATTTTCCATGCATTTGGAAACGTTCTGTCTTGGAGCGAACGGTTGAAAACAGCAGCGATGGGCGTCGCCAGCGTAGCGGCGCAGTTCTTCAAAAATACAGGAGGCAAGCTGTCTGTTCCGGGTCCTTTCTTTGAATCAAGCTCATCAAGAACTTTCTGTACTTCGTCTGGAGAAAACTGTATACACGGTAGATTAATGTTATGGGACGGTATCTGTTCAAAACAGTTTTGACGTTGCACGGGTGATGCTTTACTAAACACGCTCTCGAAGAAAGTAGCAAAAAGATTGGCTGCTTCTGAGCTTGACCGAGAAGTAGTTCCATCGAAGTTGACTGAGCCAGGGATTCCATTTCCAGCTTTCCGTTTCTTGATGAAGTCCCAGAAGCGTGAAGGATTTTGCTTGACGGTTGACTGAATACTGAGCAAATAGTTTTCATGTGTTGCAGAAAGAATGACTTTGTACTCCAACTCAAGCTCACGGAGTCTAGCTTTGTCAGACCCAGTTTTTGTAAGGAAATATCGGTTGCGCATCTTACGTACATTGTTACGAAGGTTACGTAGCTTAGGAGTCCACCACGGTTGGTTGAAAACAGATATCGATTTTTGTCTTTTTCGAGGTACATGACGGTTGATAACTTCTGAAAGAGATTCGTAAAAAGCTGATAGCATCTGATCTACCGTACGATTATTCGATAATCGTTCCCACTCAATATCCATAAAAGTAGAGTTCAACAAGTCAAAGTCGCATGCCTAATAGTCAAATTTGAAACAATGATCATGATCGTCAAGTAGTGTTGGTGCGTCACTCTCGTCAAGTAGTAAAATAACTGGTGTGTGATGGTTATCTATAGGGAACAGCGGAGAAGATGGTGCAATCAGGTCAAGATATTCCGGTAGATTGGTAAAAACAAGGTCCAGCAGTCTGCCATTTTATTTCATATTTAATGGTTTGATATATTTCATTTTTCCACAACATATATTTTCATTGTATAAATAAATACTGGGTTGGGAGGGAGCATCAGGGTATCATTTGACCTGGGACTGGACGATGGAGTGGTATGACCACCCGAGTCTAGTAGTCTAGTCTAGTCTAGTCTAGTCTACACATACACAGCCAGTACTTGAAAGAATCCTGGAAAATAATACATCTATCATTTTTCTTGTCATTATTAATGCCTGCTGCACATCAAGGATGTGAAACAAACAATAAAGCGGCCAGGCCTACTGTGTAGCGTTTAGTTAATTTTTGTGGAAGTGAATGTTTACCATGTCTACTTAATAAGTATAGACAGTGGTTAACATTTAATCCACAGGTAATCAAAGAGCGGAGACATACCGTACCAACCGCTCCGTATGCAGGATTTGAAATTAGGCTATATAAATCGTTGGGAGTGACAGAGCTAAGAAAGTTAATGTACACTCCTTGGTTGTCCGATCTCCTGGGATGGAACACAGGTATTTACCCCTTGTGTTCGAGCGTACAGTCCTCTCTCCGTACAAGCGTGGTCGGCACCGCCAACCCACTGCCATCCCTCAATCGATCCAGCCGACCTCAGTCGAAGGACAACAGAGAGCGGTGTGCGGACGTAACCTATACGGAGGGAATGCTGTATTCGCCTAGGTTATAGCGCCCTTGCTCGCTATTCGTTATTCGCTGTCTACAATGAGAAGAAACAATGCATGAAATTTATAGTGAGTAATTTTAATGAATGTATATATATATACATATATACACACATATACACATATACATATATATATGACTTAAATTGATATATATATATTAGCCGTCACGATTGAATGCCAACAGTTTCATGGAGATTGACGCGCCCTTCTTTACAAACCATCCTGTAGGAAGCTTAATAAGTATTGCGAATTGTGTTATTCGATTTGTTGGATCGTATCGTTGGAAGGAGATTCTTAAATTCCAGTGGATTTCGTGTAAGTTTATCTGCTTACGGGTCCGCACCTTCGTTTTCGGCCCTTCATACAGCGATATTGTAAATTCAGATCGGTAGCTCAAATTGATCTTGCTATTAAGTGGAGCTGCATACAAGACAAGATCTTTGAAGGGATGGTGGCTACCTTACATACATACATACAATGTCGACTTCTAGTGCTGCCAAATTCATTTTGCCGACATCAATCTAATTAGCGGTAAATTTATGTTTAATTCATTACTACCTTATCATATATACTACAAGTACCAAATTGAAATGTCATACGACAGGCTCTGTCATACGAAACTGTCACCGAAGACCGTCACGAATGTATGTATTTTAGTTTTTCTCATAATAAGAGCTGCTGATGTTCTACTTGTTTGAATTCTGAAAATAGCAAGCGATGATATCCTAGCAATAACATTTCTGATCAGAAATGGTTTAGTTTACAGCAAATTGAGGAATTAGGACGAAATTACACATGTCTTATGATAGTTATTTGAAAATTTTCTTTTTGCTCGAAAGTTATTCTGTTGTGTGAGGGAGACGACGGTAGAGCATGAATGTAGGAATGCAAACGGACTGTCGTGCACGACAACGAAGCGAGTGTAGTAAAAAACGTCAACCGTTTCAACCCCTGGTCCAATGTCTGTTTCGTAGACCAGAACCCGGTTCTGGAAGTAACTCCTCAGGATCCTGCACAGGTAGTCTGGGACCCTCCCATCTGGCGCTGGCGCATTCTGGTTTTCGATCGTTATCATGGCGCACTATCGATCTCCTCTCCGCTTCTGTTTGTTTCTAATGAAAAATTTCAAAAAATATGCTTTTTTCACATTTAGACTAAGTAAAATACGACGGACACATCCGCCGACTATCCTTTAGAAACCAAAAGATAGCTATAAAAGTTAGCTTTCAGATAGGTTTTGATGTGTTTTGCGATTTTTTCTTGTGAAAGATGTTGAAATTAGGACTAACTAGAGTCGGTGTATAATGAGTCACGCCAAGAGAAAAACAGTTGAACTCGCATCACGGTTTTCGAAAGATTCCCATTCTTTTCACTTGGCAACAGAGGACTTCTACAACAACTTCAAATGACTTCTAGCGAGAGAAAAAAATGCGGCTGTAGTAAATCATTATATCAGTGATTTTGTCAAATTATCTTAACAAAAAATAGTAGAAATTCTCATTACTGATCATTACCGAACGTATCCCATGACAATTTAAAGCTCACTGCGTGTTTATGCTCATTTCTTCGATAATATTTTATATTTTATTGCAATACCTTTCGTGGACCTTTCATAGCATCGTAATGTTTATTTACTTTGCCCGATAGGTAGCCGGTTTGACGGTTCGATAGGTAGACTTGGCTTCACTCTTGGCGTGACTCATTATACACCGACTCTAGGACTAACAAGTAAAGTGTTCTTTGGAAAATATCCGTTTCTAAGTTATATAATCTGCGGTGTATACTGTAGCAAGCTTCACAATGCCTTTTACAAAGCACACCAACACACACACACATACACACACATACACACACGCACCATATATCTATCTCTTACGGTTGATTAGTTTTAAACAAGCAGGTTAGGGTGGCCCCTAGAAAATCGGCATTCTTTTAATATTTTTTAAACGTTCATTTCTCGTGAAATTTTTATACTAGACACTTTAAGAACTTTTTATGACGCACATTTTTCCTAAGTTGTTATCTCTTTTATTTGAAAAGTAATGGCTGGTTTTTGCTGAAAAAAATAACTTTTTTTGTATTAAATGAAATGCTTTAAACAGAAAAAGCTCTTGCAGTTTGAATGAAGAAAAATTAAATGTTTGAAATAGGTTTGCTCCATTTTGAAATTGAAAAGAGCCATTTTTCGAAGAAAATAGCTTTTAACTTTTTAATCAAAAAATATAGTAACCTAGTTGCTTGAGCAAAAATATGCGGCATCAAAAGTTCTAAATGTTATCAGAACAATGTTTTATATTCTAGTGGCACCGATGGTGTTGTGGAAAGTGTGATTAGCTCTCACCCCAGCAAGCCTGGGTTCAATCCCAGTCGGCGCCACCGGGATGTTCTGAGGCATAACATCTCTGATCACGTAAGTAAAGGAAGCCGTTGGTCCCCGGTTCATGAGTTGATGGGTCGATATGTAGGGTCCAGGTGTAGGAGCTGCCTCCCTGGCGTCGGTAGCATTGGTGCTCAGCACGGAAAACAAGATCGACGAAAAAACAAACCAAGGAAAAAAAAAAGTTTTATATTAAAAAAAAAACCATTTTAGTGGCCACCCTAACCTGCTTGTTTAAAAAATCATAACTCATGAAACATAAGAGATAAAAACGTTGTGTATTCAACAAAGTTACTTTGAATTGATTGTTCTACAACTGTTTAGAACGCTGCTTTGGTCCATCTCAAATAATAAAAAAAAAGTTTGTTATTTTCAATTCACCATTTTTATGGACTACCCTAATTTTACGAACATAAAAATAATAAAAAAAATGTGAAGAAACTTTTCCTAAGAAACCATGTACCTAAAACTGACGGTTTGGGTGCAAACATTTTTGTCTTCCTAAATACGGCTTTGGGATCATTGTGCATTGGTTCTGGTTCTCCTAGGGGTAAGAGGGACATAGTGAACAGGTCGGGCATAGTGAGCATCCCGTTTCATGCAGCTAGAGATCCAGAGCCAAACTGCGGGATGCTCAATATGCCCCTCCTCCCCCTATACTTCTTTTTGTGACGTCTTGATTGTCAAGTTTTCTTCGTACAGCTAAAAAACATCTATTTCAACTGTTTTTTTTTTGCCTATTTGCAACAATTTTGAGGTTTTGGAAAACTGTTGTTCTAAGGGGAGCCACTGTGGTATAGTGGTAGGCGTGACACCTCTCACCCCAGCAGGCCTGGGGTCCATCCCAGTCGGCGCCGCCGGGATGCTCTGAGATATAAAACCTCTGATTACGCCGTTTGTCTCCGGTCCATGAGTTGATGGGTCGATATGTAGGGTCCAGGTGTAGAAGCTGCCTTCCTGGCGTCGGTAGCATTGGTGCTCAGCACGGAAAACAAGATCGACGGAAAAAAATCAAGAAAAAAAAAATCAGTAGGCTATCGGTTCAGATGTTGGGTATCTTAAAGCTAATTTACTACATTTAAAATTAAGCAATTATCTCAGTTTTAACTTTAAGTGTTGCTTTAGTCTTTCATATGCCGTAACTATTGTCCAGTGTTCCCAGCACCTATAAAATGTCCTCAAAAGATCCAAATGATCCAACTCCTACTTATCTAGGAAGTGCGGGACGCTTGAGGAATTGGAGGCAAGCAGCCAGGGATCGAGTTAGTTGGAGCAACATTGTAATGCAGGTCGAATCCTGGGGACGTCGGACCAGCAAAAATAAAGTAAGTATATATTTTTTTTCAAAATTTATAGACAAATCAAAAAGTGTTGTTTTTTTTTTCTTTTGTAGAGCGCTGAACTTACCCTTAACAAGTTTCCTCTGGATGCTTATTAAAGAATCATTAGAAGTTTATTCTACTTGTTTATTTTAGAAGCTTATTCTTAACTCTTGCCTGTCGCTCAGATCCTAGTAAAAAATAACACGAGCAGGTGAGTAAATCAGAGTAGCTGCGCAGAAATGGAACAATTTACCAAGGTTTATGAATCAAAATAACAAATTAATATCCAAAACATGAAAACTATGTATAATTTATGGATCATGCCTATATTTTTTAGAAAGGAAACTTGATTTTCTATGGATCAATCTCGTTAGATTCTGGTTCACTGTTGAACGTTCAATCACTGTGAATCATTTGCAATATGTTTATGGGTAATTCGTACAATTTCAATGCTCATTCTTCAGAAATTGAGCGGTAAATGTTTGCAATTGAGTTGCTTAATTTTACATAAATATTTTATGGATCATTCTCAATGTTTTAAGAAACTTAAAGGATCATTTGGGTGTTTTTAAGGCATATTTGTCAATGTTTTAAAGGTTGTTTCATCAATTCAAACGGTGCATACTTAAGACTGCCCAAAGTTGATAAGATAGAGATACCACCTAGCTGCCGTCACCCGTCATTCCTCACAGTGAAAGACATTATTGGTGGTCGTCCACTAAAGAACTCCCCAACTCGGATCTCGGATTTAAAACTGATCTGCTACAAACTATGCAGCAGCTGTTACTGACGCATTCCTACTCACGCCTACGTCTTAATGTTTTTATATGCATTCCTCCCGCCACATTTCAATCTCTCACCAAAGTTCATAGCTCACACTTATTATTTCAACCATTTTTCGTACTCTCTGTGAGACTCTATCTATGTGTGCTTAACCGTGGATCCCTACCGGCATTCGTAATGGATTCGAAAAATTAATGCATGCCCAATGAACCGGAAATGGTCATTTCCTCAGAAGTACAACCCGATGACATTCCATCGGAAGACTTAAGGTGTCACCTCTGACGGAACTCCCCCCCCCCCCCCTCAAAATCGATGTGAATCCCGGATTTTCATTAAAAATACAACATCCCCGATTTATTCGGCGAACACTCCCATGCTGGGTGGCTGGTCATGCCGCCACAAGCGAGAGTTCAATCACGGCTGGTTGGAGTCGAAAACAATTCACAGAAAGAAAAATGCAATAAAATAATAAAAATGTATTTCACCGAGTGCGGCGATAAATAATTGCTCATACATGTGAAATAATCAGTCTCGTTAATGCATGTATGCGCTTAATAAACAGCGAATTACTTCGGATTGAATAATTTTTGTGAGATGCATTCCATCAGCAAAGTGCATTCCCGGAACAAATGACTGTGGGCCCTTCGGCGGCGGAGCAGGCAGTCTGAGCCCGATTTAAACCCGGAGGGTCGCCCCACGTGCTTTATGAAAGTCAATCAATTTTTCATTATGCACAAACGCTTTCATATTGGAAATAACGTTTCATTTCAGAATTCTGATTGTGTGTTTAACCAAGCGGAGAAAGTTCAGCTGCATCTGGGTTTGAATGTGATTGCCGGTGCTATGATTTTATTGCAATTTTTTTTTTGTCACTGTTTGATGCATTTTTGCACAGATTGTATTGCGTAGCTGCAAGTAGGGCGGTAGAATTTTGACTGGATATAATGTTTCATTCGTTTCGTTACACACGGCTAATAGTTTTTAAACTTGAATATGATGTGCTTGCTAACCAAATGGCAATTACATAAAAAATAAGTAGCTGAAGGAAAGGAGAACGGTTGATTGCGTGGTTGTTAAATTATTGAAAAATATATAAACAAAAATTAATACTCATGCTGTGAAGTGGCGTAAATTAAAGTGACAATCCAAAAAATACTCAAATTATGCGTTTAGTGAATTTTAACCTACGAGTATCTCGAAAATAACAACTTTGGGCAATTTAAGCACCAAGAGTTTTTTTGTTGTGAATTTAATGTTATTATTAACACCATCTCAAAGATACGATAACTGTAGGTAGTATTTGGGAAAATAGTATTTTTTCAATAATTCATACCTTTTTTGTTTATGAACTGCCCAGCAAATACGCATTGCCAGTGAGTAGCAGTTTATATAAACTACAATAAAAAATTAAAAAAAAAAAATTAAAAAAAAAATGCAGTTTGAGTAATTTTAATTTTTTTTTGTACATAATAAAAAAAAATTAACAGTGCATATTTTTTAATGAAAGGCACAATACTTATCCGCAACTTCACCCAAGACACCATCTCGATCAAACAAATTGTTCGCGAGATATATGTTTTTCTATTGACGCGTATCATTTTTGCATTAGCCCTTTTCAAGTGTTAATCGTGTACAAAACTAGGGAACCAAATATGTAAAATGACATGTTGGATTATAACAAGCAACTTTACAAAGTTTCAACATAATCGTAGAAGGTCGATCAAAAAATTAAAAACAAAATCGTCATTTGAAATGGAACTGCTGTAGTAACAAAATAAGGGTGTAAAGGGCGAACACGAAATTATTGCGACACCGAAAATGTCATGCCAATTTTTTTATAATGTTTAGAATCAAACCAAAATTTTAGGGTAGTTTTATACATATATTTACTTCAAAAATCAAAAGAAAAGTTAATCGATGGAGCCTTGAGTGTAAAATTGAACGCATTTTCGCTTGATGCCCTCCATCAAAGTCTTTAGAGTGTCATCCGGTACCAGTTTCTCAGTTTTTTTTTTTTTCATTTTCTTAACATGTCCTTCTCGTCTTTGACAGTCTTCTTGCTCTTCCGAAGTTCCCGCTTCATTATTGCCAAGTACTGCTCCACCGGGCGCAGCTCCGGACAGTTTGGCGGATTCATGTCCTTTGGAACAAAATGGACAGAATTGGCCTCATACCACTCCAGGACAGTTTTAGAATAGTGGCATGATGCCAAATCTGGCCAAAATAGCGGAGCTTTGTCGTGCTGCTGCAAGAACGGCAAAAGGCGCTTCTCGAGGCACTCAGATTTGTAGATCTCGCCATTTACTGTGCCCTTTGTCACGAAAGGCTCACTCCTCAGTCCGCAAGAGCAGATGGCCTGCCAAATGAGATATTTGGAGGCGAACTTCGACATTTTCTTCTTCTTAAATTTGTCGTCCACATCGAACTTGCTTTTGCCGGTGAAAAACTCCAACCCCGGAATTTGCTTAAAATCGGCTTTTATATACGTTTCGTCGTCCATCATACAGCAGCCATAATTTGTCAGCATCTTCTCGTAGAGCTTCCGTGCCCGAGTTTTAGCCGTCGATTGTTGCCACTCATCGCGGTTTGGAAAGTTCTGTACCTTGTATGTATGTAGTCCAGCTCTCTTCTTTGCATTCTGGACGTAGCTCTGCGACATGCCGATCTTTTTAGCCAAATCACGGCTTGAGACGTTGGGATTTGCTTTAATCATCCGCTTCACCTTTCCCTCCGTCTTTTTGTTCTCCGGTCCCGGTTTTCTTCCAGCTCCTTTGTCGTGGTCCAACGTCAACCGCTCCTGGAACCGCTTCAACACTCTGGAGACGGTTGAATGGTGAATGTTCAACATTTTTCCCAACTGCCGGTGCGACAGGTCAGGAAATTCCAGGTGTTTGGAAAGAATTTGTTCTCTCAACTCGCGTTGGTTCACCTCCATTTTCGTTGAATCGAAAAACACGACTTCGAGTTTGACAGCATGTACACAATACACATCAATGAGAAAGTGTGCAAAATTTGGTTGATTTTTACCCAATGGTAAAAAAGTTATGCCCTGTTGAATGTGTCGCAATAATTTCGTGTTCGCCCTTTACTATCGGAATGTTCAAAGACTGCGTACGAAAATTGACGACGTTTTCTTGGCTGTTTCTTCTTGTCATTATGACGTTATAATACTTCCAGAAACATGGCCTTATGACAAAATAATTTCGCAACAGCTTTTTGAAGATTCGTAAGCCGTTTACAGAACAGATCATAGCAAAAAAAAAATACCAACACAGCAAAAAAAAAATATTAATATTACAACCATGAGGCTGCACTTCAATCATGTAGAAAATCTCATGTAATTTCTATGGCCACAAAAATAAACAAATGCAGTAAAAGCACTGTAATTTCACTTCATGCACTGTATAGATGATAATTTTGTCCATTTGGCAAATAATATTACACCATATTTTTACACGATTAAAGTGCATCCTTTTTGATGTGATATTAAAATTATGTTGTGCTGTGTATGTTAACAGTCATAAATTGTGTGGCGGTGGAGTGTTGATCGCTATTTCAACTCATTTAAACTGGTACCTTGATCCCACTCCGGTAAATGTCTCTCTAGAACAGATCTGGGTTATGTTGAAACTGAATCACTGTTCAGTTATATAGTATAGGTGTAATTTACCTTCCACTTGATCGCAAGAATCATGCTATATTGCTTGGCGATTATAATCAATCAGGTCTTGTATGGAACACACCAAGCAACAATCGGTCTTGCGTAGATGCATTGCAGTCTTACATCTCTATTCTTTATGCCGATCATCCCGCTTTTGAAGTAACTATTAATCTCTTACAGTGTAATGAATTTGAAAATTTCCCGGACCTACCTGGACTTTACTATCATCGCGCTAATTTAGAAGGATTACTTGAAGCTCTTCGCCAAACTGACTGGTACATTCTTGAACCCGTTGAAGATGTTGACATTGCTGTAGAGTACTTCCCCAGCGTGTTGAAATGTTACTTGGTTGATTTTGTTCCACGGCGCAGGCCATCTTTGAAACCACCTTGGGGAAATACACATTTACGACGACTCAACCGTCTATGATCCATATCACTCAGAACCTACAGCCAAGCAATATTTCGAACGTGTTATTAACAATTATTGCACGTATAACCGTTATCTATACAAACGCTAAGTACCGTAGTAGTACTGCAAACAAACTCAGGAAAATCTACGCAGACGTCCTGGACATTTATGGAAATTTGTCTACTCTAAACGGAAGGAAAATAAGTTACCCGTTGATATGTTTCTGGGCAATGAAGTCGCCACTTCCGATTCGGAAAAGTGCAATTTGTTTGCCACTCACTTTAGAAGCGTATTCAATGGTTCTGAACGTCAAATTCCAGAAGATTGTAGAGATACGCCTAGTGGTATCTGTTCTCTGAGAAGCTATGTTATCACGTCGAATCAGGTGGACTCCGCAATAAACAAATTGAAATACTCCAATCCAGAGATGCATCCTGAAAAAATGCGGCGAAGAGTTGATTTTCCCTTTTATGGCGCTTTTTAACATATCATTACGGAAGAGTAGTTTTCCCACTAGCTGGGAATCGTCAGTTATGTTCTCCATGTTTAAAAAAGGAGATCGACAGAACATCGAGAATTACACAGGAATAACTTCGTTGAGTGCTTGTTCCAAAGTTTTCGAAATCATAATAAATTAGGTAGCTACTTTTCGAATCCTGAAAGAATTGCATTTCTACGAAAAGATCAACATCTACAAATATGTACATTTTGCTTCCATTTGCTGTTCACCGCATACACTGATTTGAAATCAGCTTTCGATAAAGTTGACCACGGAATATAACTGAAACGTCTAGGAAGAATTGGTGTCTCTGCGGATCTTGTTAGCTGGTTTGGATCATAACCTCACCGTTAATATCGGATTTGAATCTTCTGAACAATTTTAAAACTTATCTGTTGTGCCACAAGGGAGCAACCTGGGTCCTTTGCTATTCTCACTATTCGTATTCATCAACGAGCTTTCTCTCGTACTACCATCTGGCTGCCGTGCCTTATGATACATCTCGTTGGATGATCCGCTGAACCTACCACATCGATGCAGATTATTGGGACTGCAGACGCTTGAGCGATTCACAATCAATTCTTCACTATTCACCTTCACTATCTACTTTCACGATCACTTAAAAAAAAACTATAATATATACGTATTTCGTTTACCTACTTGCAATCATAGACTATGACTAGACACTGGCAGAGAAGTTTGCAAGTAGTAAACGAAATACGTATCTGTTATAGGTTTCTTTTAAACTAATATTACAAGTAAATATTGAAAGTGAAAAGTGAATTAGTGAAAGTGAAATTGATACAATTGAAGTATAATTAAATACTAAGTGAGGAGTATGATTTTCCCTTTCTCATATTTATAGAATGTGAATTATTTTAAATATTTTTGTCTATAGATCAGTTTTCATTTAATCAAAGAAAACCATATCAAGAAGACAACTCTCCCGTTTTATCATTACTTCTACGATAGCGTCTAATCCCAGTCGGCGCCACCGGGATGTTCAGAGGCATAACATCTCTGATCACGCCTTCCTTCGGAAGGGAAGTAAAGCCGTTGGTCCCCGGTTCAGGAGTTGATGGGTCGCTAGGTAGGGCCAGGTGTGGGAGCTGCCTCCCTGGCGTCGGTAGCATTGGTGCACAGCACGGAAAACAAGATTGACGGAAAACAAACCAAAGAAGAAAAAAGACTACGATAAGACAGGCACAATTTATCGTGTTACCATGCTTCTGCGATAATTTACCTTTAGATTGAACTGCTGTGTGGTGAGTCCACTGGTGACATCTATCGGAATTACGCACATAAGAAAGTCTGAACATACTGAGAGGTTACACACACGTCGCTTGCCGATTATATGAGCTAACCTCTCAGTATGTTCAAGCTTTCTTACAAACAATTAAATTGACTGCAAGTCGCTGCAACCGTAAATCAAAAAATTACGCATATACTTATTTCCGTTAGTTGTTAACAGAGGGTAGTGCGGTCAAAACATGTATGGTACACGCTATTGTGAGGCTACTCAGTGACTGGGTAGATCGCACTCATCTTTGCATGCTGTATGGAGCTGTCAAAAAATGAGTAAACTGATTTTGTTCCGATGAGTGGAATCTACCAAGATTCTGGGTAAATGGTTCTGATATCAATTTTTCCTAGAATCAAAATGGCGCACTTTGAAGTTGTGGCGATAGATTAAAGGGTTTTACGGCTCTTTCAGAAATTGTGAACATTCGATTTGTGCGCAGTGAGTCTAAAATTCGTTTTTAGAAGTCAGCAGTGAAAATGAAGCAGCTACGTAATAGCATGAAGGTAACTCTAAGACCAGAGGGTCCCGAAGAAACCTGCTCAACTTTTTGGCTCAGCTCTGGTACGTTAATGGATGTACTTGTGATCGATAGTCCAGTGTGAGCCAATTTAAAATCGTTAGTTTTCTCCGGTTGGTAATAGCTTGGATGGCGAAACCTGTAAGCAGCTAGTTGGTGTTGGTAACAATAAATACTTAATTATCATTACATAATGTTTTTTTTATTAATATTCATCCTGGAAGAATTAATAAAGCAGTCATGGGCAGGCATGGCAAATCATTTACATTCATTTCGTGAATTCATTTACATTCATTTGCCTCTAACTTTTTCCATCAACAGAATTCCGTTAAATGATTGATAATTTGTAGGTTTTAATATTAACTACAACTTTTGTTGATAACTCAAATCTGTAACTCTTATGCATGACAAACTAGAGCGGGCAGAGCTTGTTACTATTTTTCAGTGAATGTAATTCACATTCACTGCAAAGCATAGGTGAGTTCTGTTCGACCCGGTTCATCATGCATAAGATATACAGATTTGAGTTATTCAAAACGGTTATAGCTAATATCAAAACCTGCAAAGCTTCACTTCTCATTTCATGGAATTCTGTTGATGAAAAAAGTTAGAGACAAATGAATGTAAATGAATGCACGAAATGAATGTAAATGATTTACCATGCCTGGTCATTCGTTTCTATCAAAATGGGTAAGGTTTACTCATTTGATAAACGTCATCATCTGAGTAACCGTTACGCAGTTTCCTCCATAGACACGTTTACTGAAATTTGAGTAAACGCATGTTTACTCATTTTTAAATTACTTATCTTCCTTTACATGGCGTATTTCCAACTTTCAACTCGATAATGCGCCGGCGCCGGTGGTGTAGTGGTAAGCGTGACTGCTTTCTAACACCCCGTTGGGTCTGGGTTCAATCCCAGCCGAGGTCGGTGGGATCTTTCTGAGGCATAAAAATCTCTGGTCACGTCTTCCTTCGGAAGGAAAGTAAAGCCGTTGGTCCCGGCCCATGTGTGTTTGAATGGGTGCGATATCCTACGCAGGTGTGGAAACTGCCTTCCTGCACATTCGATTGTCGTCAATGGATGGCAATCGATGTCCGTCGGTGATTGGCACTAGATTGCGGAACAGAGACCGACGTTAAATAAAGGAAAGAACTCGATAATGCATCTGGTTGCTACGCCTTGCACCAGAACTACGAATTATATTGTTTTAATATGCCAAACGTACTGATTCTGTAGTATCTAGTCACGTCCGATTCATTTGAAATGCATCCGATTGATATTTCACGTGTTAACAATGAACAAAAAGAAGACCAAAAAAAAAACTCCGGGCGTAGTTTCCATGTCACAAAATTTGCGAACGAAGAACTAAGGCGGAACAACAAACAAAAAATCCCGAGGGTGTATTTCCACGGCGTATCACCAGTGTTGGCAGTTCAAAGGATGGAAGATCCGGGAGGTAACAACATGCAAGAAATTATCAGGGCGTATGATGTTTTATTCTCAATTTCACGACAAAGAAAACTTTTTTTGAGTTGTTAGTGATGCATGATGATAGATTACACTATTAACTATATGTCAAGGTTATTAAATAATAAAAAAATTGAAAGTCGTGAAATAGGATTCGTTTTTAAGTCATTAAAATTCAGAATCGATTTTCTCGATATGGTAATTTTGGAGTTACACCCTTTTCAAATGTTAGTCTCGATATGTAGTTAGACTACAATCCGGAGTATCTCCTATCTTAAATATTCGACAACATAAACGCTTGCCAAGCTACGCCCGGAAATGGGAAATCCAATTACATAACTTTTCAGGGCTAGGTACTATATTGTGTAGTCTGTGAAAGGGAAATCAAATATCGTGTGGCATCAATATACATGACATGTTGTGAGATTGAGCTCGTGAGAGAAAACTTTCACTCTCGGAAATTATTTTTTTGACTCTCTTGGGACTGGTAGTAAAGCGGTAAAAATGTATGGGAAAATATATATTTTATTGAATTGTAACTTGTACATATCTGATAATAATATCCGAGAAAAAACTGAACGGCAAAGTCCATGAAAAGTTTGTGCATTTGCTTATTTTCCATGCGTCGCTTTCACCTTCCTTCAAGTGCAGTGCTACTGTATCTGTCGCTTGGATTCTGCAAAATACCGATACAAAGTGTTTCTGAATTCTGGATCAACCGGAAAGCAAACTCTGTCTCTTTCATCCTCATCAATTCTTACGCGAGAAATGAAAGCGACATCTACAATGTGGTTACGTATGAATGATAAGGAGTGAAAAAGAATCACGGTTGCACATGCCGAACCTTTGTAGATCGAGGTTCATCTTCGATAGGACGAAGTTGCATCCATTTATAGATCCAATTTGAGTACAGTAGACTGACATTACATCCACGTACCTAGACAGTTTTATGTCAAAATGGTAAGTTTTAAAATGTCTAATTAATATCCAAAAAATAAGAACATCTAAACTGGCATGTTGACAGTGAAATATCGCCTGGCAATCAATACATAAGATACTGCCGTTATATCCATAACTGTCAAATGTTATATGTAAACCTTATGGACCATGGGACTATTATGCGTAGAACGTCAGGATATGTCATTAAATGTAATTGAAGGATTCATATTAAACCAAGGTAAGGGACATATACCCTATTGAATATTTTCGGACAACAAAAGTTTGTCGTAAAAATCTCCGTGTATGTTCTGCGCTTTAGAATCCCGATGAATGTGGGCGTCTTTAGTGGAATATCTGTATAAAGAAAGGGAGAAGGTTTATTATTTTCATTTAATTCCATTACCTTAAAGGCTTATCCATGACAGATACGCGTATTACGTCTACAATGTACAGACTTCTTCACTGTCTTGTACGAATACTTACCTGAATCCCTCATATTAGTTGAGAAACGGTCTGCACTTGATTGACGACAATAAATAAATGCATTAATATTAGTAGCAGACACTGAAGAAATCTACTTAATGTAGACAAAATACGGGTATCTGTCAAGGATAAGTCTTTTTCAGGACCACCATAAATTTGTAAAAGAGTATTTTTTGGGCATTGTTTAAGGTCATCAATCGGATGGCAGTTACTATATCAAGATAGAGCTGATATTAGGGCGTAACAGCTTTTGTAAACAATGAGTTTTTTCGATGATGTCTTGAAAGTCAAGGCTTGCCCACGCAAATCAACATCACCATCAGGTAGGGTAAGACTTCCCCTACCCGACGGTAATGTTGGTTTGCGTGGGCGTGCCTTGAATTCTTAAAAATCATAGAGAGAAGTCATTGTTTACAAAAGTTGTTACGCCCTAATTCCAGCTGTATCTTGATATGGTAATTTCCATCTGGTTGATGACCTTGAAAAATGCCCAAAAAAAAAATGACCGCCTAACTCCAGCTCTACCTAGATATGTTTAAATCTAACATACAATGTTCTTGAAGGCAACATTGGGGGTGCAATTTAACGTGGTGGAATGAAATACCTACCCTTATAAGTTATTGATTTCCAACCCCTCTGCGCGTCTTTACATTTGTACCGAACACAATGACACGCATCCAGGTCATCGCGCCATCCGGATAAAATAAACGGTTTCCATTTCATCAAATTTATTCGCCTATCTATCATTCATGAGATTCAAGCTTTGCCCACCACAGCTCATCGCAAACAAATTTAAGACGGAACAGGAAGTCCCCACCCAATCGATCGAATCTCAATTTTCCTTTCTATGCCATCATTTCCTGTACCGACCGACACCAACCAATCCCTCGAGCAAATGCGAATAAAAATGTCGGAATCAATCATTCCGTATAACCATATTTTCTTCCACTTACCCTCCTCTCACACGAGAACAGATAAATCATTGTACAAAGTCCTACACATCCGGAGAGCACGGAAGAAGAGACACCCACCCCTGCCACTCACTCCAGTGCAATCCTAGTGCTGTTGCGTTCCAACTTCCAACTAGTCCGGAACCAGAGTGTTGCCATTTAGGTATCATGACCCTGGAGCATTCGGATCTCGTTGATAGTAGACATAGTTGGTAGTTATTTCCGCCGAGATCCATTTTCTCCTCGTTTACATTTTGTTCTATTCCGAGTTTATGTACATTTATGTGCTCGATGGCTTTCATACAGATATGCGAATACATTTCTCACCCTCTTGTGAAGCATAATGTTCGTTTATGAATAAATTACCTCCAATAACAGCGTGCTAAAGATTTCTCTGGAGTGGAACAAAACACCCATCGGCGGCGCACTTTTCCGAGATATATTGTTGTGAAATAGCACAGATACGGACATAAAGTCTATGGATAAATGTGTTTGTAAATGCTACGCGTATCTTCCGCTCATTCGTTGTCGCATTGCTGATAGGAAGGTAGTGTAAACATGTATAATACGCCCCCCTCATTATTAAAAACGGATTTATTTATATTGTTTCCACTTCAATTAACGGAGCAATCACGTTGATCCGTTGCTTTGGAAGATAGGAATAACTTGTAATCTTGTTTTAGCAGTTAACGTAGAAGCTAGGAAACATATTTCGACCACACTCAAAATTCTAGAATTTTCAGCTACGCGAGGCAATATACCCCATCTATCATATAACAACATAATAACAAAATGACCGTATGCTTTATACTAAAAGTATGGTATGCCACACAATGGAGCTGTGACATATCCCAGAGCGTCAATATTAGACGATGCAGACTGTACAAAGATAGAATAAATATCTTTTTTGAATATGACATAACAAATAACCTCAAAAACATGTTTGTTTTCAATATTTATTTGGGGCACATCACAGCTGTCAAACTTTCACAGTAGAGTATTCCCATCAAATACTTGGATTGCCAATCAATTTTGCATTCACGTTATTCCTGGATTCGGAATATACAATAGGGCATATCGCCAAGTTGAAAGTGGTGCATATTACCCGTGGATGAACCGAAGTAATGAATTCATCATTTTACAGCAAATGGAACACTACATGCCAATGTTGACGTAGGACTACGTCTGTGATTTGTATATGGGGGTACACTTTGTGAAAATCAAAAATGGAACATGTATGATGATGATAATGATGATGATGATGGTCCCACCTCTTACCCCTACAAAGGTTTGAGCTGGACGATTTATCTTTAAGATATTTAAATGCAGTGCTGAGTTGCATCACGGTACTGACAGCCTTTAGATTGACAAAATAGATTCCTACGGTTAATAATCAAAACAACTGAGAACCCTCTCTCCGTAAAACTTCTCACCAGTATGATACAACAACCGTGAGATATCGTTTTTTGCTTTTCTCACGCATCCGCAATATCACTAACATCTATCATGTGGTACCATCATATCACCGAGGAAAAATAAAAAGACATAAATTGACCGTCATCTCATTTCGAGCATAAATACGGTTATGACGGTCATTCCTCTTCCAAAATCACGGATAAGGCGATAGTTGAGATGTACCAAGGAAAAAGTCTTACCAGAAATTATTATTGTGAGAATTCATATCTGCATGAACACTTACTACCTGCAGTCAAGAATGCTTATTCATGGAAAGAGATTTTGCAGCTATTTATTTTTCCGGATACCATGACGCTTGAGCTCGAATAATATGGATGCTGACCGCATATCACATCCGTAAAAAAATCCTTGCGTTAATAGGAATTCCCCTCTAAATATGAATTGTAGCTAGAGGTGCTATTAGGGTCATACAATAACGTTAGCAGTTTTTCGGAATTTTTCAACTCGCCATCTCCCAATGTAAGACCTTGTAAAATCATACCAATTGCTTCTCCACTCTTATTAATATCCTACAGCATTCTGCATTTGGTTTCTTCATCCTTAAATAAGATATGTCTCTCTCTAGTAAAGATAGCGTTAGAAAATTGCAAGCACCTCATCCCTCTTTAATGCTTACACAATTCAAGACCAACAATTGAAAAAAGACTCAACCTAATTTTGTAAACAAACCTTGTAAGCCCATTTTCTCGCGAAACGAAACCTACATTCACAAACCTAAATCACAATCGGGAAGAGGAGTATTTTCCCTACCAGTTAATTTTGTTCGTTTGCGTTGGCGGACTTCGGTTCGCGACAAAATGGCTTTGCAAGGTGTGTTTAAAAAATGGAGTTGAGGCCTTTGCAATTGTTGGTCTTGAATTATTGCACGGTGCATTATAAATACACATTACAAATACAGCAATCAGAGCAACCATTGGTATCCATCAACAAAGAAATCTTCAAATCGTTACTTTGAATTCCGTAGAGAAACGCAGTGTATATAAATCGTCGCTTAAATTAATAGCCAATTCGTTTATTATTCAGTTGCAACCTAGATCGGGTATCAAGATTGGATTTGCTTATTTTCTTACAAACGTCAGTTTGTTCGTTTGCTTTTAACACCCAGCTCAGGTTGAGATTCGCACTGACAAAAAGTTCGGTTTCGCACTGATGTTGTCGAAGGTCCAGCTGTTGGTTTCATGATGGTCCTTGCAATTTTTCGGAGCAATTAAAAAATCTAAGATTTTTCACTTCACTTTTCGCACGAAACATAACCATGTTGAAAAGTTATTTGTTTTGATATTATTTAATTTTCGTTAGCTTGTCAATTGTGAGTTGTGTCAGTTTTGAGATTTATTAAGCATTGTACACAATGACACGTACGTAAGACAGAATTGATATTGCCGATGGAACATAAAAAAGTGATAGTGGCAAGTTAAGAAATGGCGTTTTTGAAGATAAACGGATATTTTTCTACATTGTAACGTAACAGCACCCACATACATATTTATTTGTTACAAGGAAAATGAAAATCCAACGTTTTCTTCAAAATGTTCCGTATGTTCTGAACTTAACAACTTTTAACAAGAACAGGAAAATGAAGGAGCATTTTCTCACTTCCCACCAGGGATGCCAAAAATACAGAATAATCTGTATTTATACAGATTTTTTAGCAGTTTTAAACCAAAAATCTGTATATACAGATTTTTTGATTAGGTAAAAGTATATACAAATATTTTAAGGTATGTCTTTAATTCAGCTAAATTTTTGCGTTAGTCTTAATTTCATTTTACCGTAACCTTGCCTCAAGAGTGTAGAACTCAATGAACTGGATTACCGAGGTGAAGTAATCGGGCACAAACAACTGCATGACAGCACTTTATGTACATGCAATTACCTACGTCACAAATTGCATATATGTACTTTTTTTTCTAGAATGATCTTATGGCGGTAAGCACCAAATGATATTATCCTCGGTTTAAATCCCGATAACGAATGTTGGGTTGATTTGGTATCGACGGTGCTATTAACCAATTCAATATTAAGCAAACATTTGGCAGATTCTCCAAACAGGAACGGTATTAATAGTAAATCCAAGTTGAAGCTTACCGCTATTAATGTATTCGGTGCAAAATGTACTAACACGATTTGATGCAAAAGCGCACTTTTATGACCGATACCGCACTCCAACACTTCTTTGTTCTTTTTGGAGCGAAATACGCAATATTAAAACTATACAGATAGTGATACAGATTTTTCGAAGAAGAAATACAGATGAAAAGATTTTTATAAGTAAAAATACAGATTTGGTTTTTACAACCCTGCTTCCCACTTATAAATGTTCAACAGAGATGATCAGTGAGTGAATGATTTTGCTACTCTCTCTTTGTCATTTAGTTTAACTGTCATGGATGGCTTTGATGAAGACGGTCTGGTGTTTCCAAGTGATATGCTAGTTGACCGTCATTTTTGATATGTGACGGTTATACGAGGATGACCGTCAAGGTACAATAACCGTTACGATAATGCACAGCACTGGTTGATCGTATTTATTTTTATTTAAATTATGATTTAAATGAAAATAATAAATGAAGCTCCATTTTATTTTTAAAAAAAATGTGAATTTTTTATGAAAACAAAAACATTAAATACCATGCTAAAGTAAAACATCACGGAGTATAGTAAAAAACACTATTAGTTTTAGTAAAATCTACTAAACCCCATGCAAAACTCATGGCAACAACCCATAGTAAAATAGTGAGCATGCACGGTTGAAAACACCATGAAATGTGTATTTTTAGTGTACCGTATGCGTGATAATGTTTGCACCATGGTACAAATAACGTTCCCGTTTCACCTGTGTATACAATGCCTTGGTTTTCTTTTCATGCACGTAACCTATAGCTCATACCGTAGTAGGCTGTGTATAAAAGAAAATGATTTACTTAGTTTGACAGTTGCACCATGACGAAGTGGCAGCGTATTCGTGATTTGTCCTACGCGCAAATGTTGCAAAAAGACATTTCAATCGCCGTGGGAGTGTCCCGGTGGACCGTCAAAAGGGTTTTAGACCGAGAAAAGAAAGGACAACTATCCGCGAAGATGGCCACAGGTCGTCCGAGGTCAGCTCGAGTTCCGAGGTTTATCGCTGCTATCAAAAAGAAGATTCGAGTGCGTTCAATTAGTAAAATGGCAAAGGAACACGGGATCAGTG